>NW_026262626.1:23250101-24500101 GCF_021869535.1 Mytilus californianus | reverse complement strand
TACAAACAATTTTCTAAATTTACCACTTTTTATAATAAAAACCCGGATAAAACAGTTATGTGTAGTGTTAGTACTTTATTATTCTGTTTTAAAAATTGAAGCCAAATAGTATCATGACCAACTTCCAACGGAGCTTGTTAATGTTATCCATGCCCACCGTCATTTTACACCAAATTTATGAAATTTTTGAAGTCTTTTCGAATAATTCTCTAGAAAATATTTCAATAGGTTTCAAAATTTATATTGTAAATATACACCCTGCAGTTATTCATAGATAAATAAAAAAAATATATTGTACCCTAACATCCAATCACAGCGCTCCAAAGTTGACTTCCTTCACCTGCCTTGGGTATACAAAAGGCCAACCTAATGCTGGGAAAATATAATAGTACCGTTTTCCCTATACTGTGACATAAAGATATAAAGAATTCTTATGACACCATTAATGCAATACTGGGTTATTGTGAAAACCTTGGCTATATAAAATACTTGTATGTTCCCATTACTTAAAGAAACATGGATCATTTAATGTCCCCACCCCTACATGCTGGTTTACCTCTTTCTCTACTTCTTTCAGATAAGGCTTAATAAACAACCTGTATCCAATCATATCTTATCTTATTTAAAAAGAATAATAAACAGTTCCATTTAAACAGATAAAAATGACAGTTCCATTCAATGTGTATTCATTTTATCCAAAATTTACAACATAGGCACAAACTCAAGATTTTTCATACTAATCTCCATTCCATGCTTTAGTATATGCCATATTGTGGTTCAAAATATCAGAGCTTGTTATAAAATCCATTTTTCTGTCTTGAGATGATGAAAACAAAGATATTAAACACTTTAAACATTAAATATGCAAAATACTCAGCTGTAAAGTTGCCTTTGTTGCCTGTATTAATCTGTGAAAAAGCTGAATTATGTCCCTTGGGAGTATTAATTTCCAACAAAAGTCATTTCAAATAGTAGAAAATGAAAAACTATATATGCCTAATATAATAAAAGATAGAAACTACAAAATGAAGCACTACTGAAATATTTGCTGCATGAATTGCCAAGAATGTGACCAATTCTTTACACAGGAGAGTATAAATTCTATCTAAATTTAGCCTCAAGTGGGCCTCTTTTTTTCTTAGATGGACAATTTTAACACTGAAAATGCTACTAGTATGACCAAATATTGCCTTACTCCATAAACAGTACAAACTTAACCAGACAAGTTCCCATTTTAATAGATTATGCCTACAGAAATACCCAAGTGATACATTTAGGGAATTACACAGCAAAAAAGGCAAATATTTCAGTTAAAAATATTTGTCGCAACTTGAATTCTGGTGTTTCCAATTGAATTAATCATTGCGAAAGGTGAAAACAAATACAAAAGAACTATAGTTTGGTGCATTTTATACAATATAGTTAATATTGAAATCCTAGAATAAAGTTTAATATCAGTACTCATCAATTTGACTTATTATGATGACTCAGCACTTTTCTCAACACAGTATTGTTCTCAGTGAAAAAATTCTATTCTTTGTGATAAAAATCAAATGTACTAATCAAAAGCTTCAAAATAGTATACTTTAACTGAAGTCTGATTGATCTTGATTTCCCTTGCTATCTTCAGTATAGGGAAAACGGTACTATTTATTCTGCCATAGGCGACAATACAAACAATTTTCTAAATTTACCACTTTTTATAATAAAAACCCGGATAAAACAGTTATGTGTAGTGTTAGTACTTTATTATTCTGTTTTAAAAATTGAAGCCAAATAGTATCATGACCAACTTCCAACGGAGCTTGTTAATGTTATCCATGCCCACCGTCATTTTACACCAAATTTATGAAATTTTTGAAGTCTTTTCGAATAATTCTCTAGAAAATATTTCAATAGGTTTCAAAATTTATATTGTAAATATACACCCTGCAGTTATTCATAGATAAATAAAAAAAATATATTGTACCCTAACATCCAATCACAGCGCTCCAAAGTTGACTTCCTTCACCTGCCTTGGGTATACAAAAGGCCAACCTAATGCTGGGAAAATATAATAGTACCGTTTTCCCTATACTGTGACATAAAGATATAAAGAATTCTTATGACACCATTAATGCAATACTGGGTTATTGTGAAAACCTTGGCTATATAAAATACTTGTATGTTCCCATTACTTAAAGAAACATGGATCATTTAATGTCCCCACCCCTACATGCTGGTTTACCTCTTTCTCTACTTCTTTCAGATAAGGCTTAATAAACAACCTGTATCCAATCATATCTTATCTTATTTAAAAAGAATAATAAACAGTTCCATTTAAACAGATAAAAATGACAGTTCCATTCAATGTGTATTCATTTTATCCAAAATTTACAACATAGGCACAAACTCAAGATTTTTCATACTAATCTCCATTCCATGCTTTAGTATATGCCATATTGTGGTTCAAAATATCAGAGCTTGTTATAAAATCCATTTTTCTGTCTTGAGATGATGAAAACAAAGATATTAAACACTTTAAACATTAAATATGCAAAATACTCAGCTGTAAAGTTGCCTTTGTTGCCTGTATTAATCTGTGAAAAAGCTGAATTATGTCCCTTGGGAGTATTAATTTCCAACAAAAGTCATTTCAAATAGTAGAAAATGAAAAACTATATATGCCTGATATAATAAAAGATAGAAACTACAAAATGAAGCACTACTGAAATATTTGCTGCATGAATTGCCAAGAATGTGACCAATTCTTTACACAGGAGAGTATAAATTCTATCTAAATTTAGCCTCAAGTGGGCCTCTTTTTTTCTTAGATGGACAATTTTAACACTGAAAATGCTACTAGTATGACCAAATATTGCCTTACTCCATAAACAGTACAAACTTAACCAGACAAGTTCCCATTTTAATAGATTATGCCTACAGAAATACCCAAGTGATACATTTAGGGAATTACACAGCAAAAAAGGCAAATATTTCAGTTAAAAATATTTGTCGCAACTTGAATTCTGGTGTTTCCAATTGAATTAATCATTGCGAAAGGTGAAAACAAATACAAAAGAACTATAGTTTGGTGCATTTTATACAATATAGTTAATATTGAAATCCTAGAATAAAGTTTAATATCAGTACTCATCAATTTGACTTATTATGATGACTCAGCACTTTTCTCAACACAGTATTGTTCTCAGTGAAAAAATTCTATTCTTTGTGATAAAAATCAAATGTACTAATCAAAAGCTTCAAAATAGTATACTTTAACTGAAGTCTGATTGATCTTGATTTCCCTTGCTATCTTCAGTATAGGGAAAACGGTACTATTTATTCTGCCATAGGCGACAATACAAACAATTTTCTAAATTTACCACTTTTTATAATAAAAACCCGGATAAAACAGTTATGTGTAGTGTTAGTACTTTATTATTCTGTTTTAAAAATTGAAGCCAAATAGTATCATGACCAACTTCCAACGGAGCTTGTTAATGTTATCCATGCCCACCGTCATTTTACACCAAATTTATGAAATTTTTGAAGTCTTTTCGAATAATTCTCTAGAAAATATTTCAATAGGTTTCAAAATTTATATTGTAAATATACACCCTGCAGTTATTCATAGATAAATAAAAAAAATATATTGTACCCTAACATCCAATCACAGCGCTCCAAAGTTGACTTCCTTCACCTGCCTTGGGTATACAAAAGGCCAACCTAATGCTGGGAAAATATAATAGTACCGTTTTCCCTATACTGTGACATAAAGATATAAAGAATTCTTATGACACCATTAATGCAATACTGGGTTATTGTGAAAACCTTGGCTATATAAAATACTTGTATGTTCCCATTACTTAAAGAAACATGGATCATTTAATGTCCCCACCCCTACATGCTGGTTTACCTCTTTCTCTACTTCTTTCAGATAAGGCTTAATAAACAACCTGTATCCAATCATATCTTATCTTATTTAAAAAGAATAATAAACAGTTCCATTTAAACAGATAAAAATGACAGTTCCATTCAATGTGTATTCATTTTATCCAAAATTTACAACATAGGCACAAACTCAAGATTTTTCATACTAATCTCCATTCCATGCTTTAGTATATGCCATATTGTGGTTCAAAATATCAGAGCTTGTTATAAAATCCATTTTTCTGTCTTGAGATGATGAAAACAAAGATATTAAACACTTTAAACATTAAATATGCAAAATACTCAGCTGTAAAGTTGCCTTTGTTGCCTGTATTAATCTGTGAAAAAGCTGAATTATGTCCCTTGGGAGTATTAATTTCCAACAAAAGTCATTTCAAATAGTAGAAAATGAAAAACTATATATGCCTAATATAATAAAAGATAGAAACTACAAAATGAAGCACTACTGAAATATTTGCTGCATGAATTGCCAAGAATGTGACCAATTCTTTACACAGGAGAGTATAAATTCTATCTAAATTTAGCCTCAAGTGGGCCTCTTTTTTTCTTAGATGGACAATTTTAACACTGAAAATGCTACTAGTATGACCAAATATTGCCTTACTCCATAAACAGTACAAACTTAACCAGACAAGTTCCCATTTTAATAGA
This sequence comes from Mytilus californianus, assembly GCF_021869535.1. Lineage (NCBI taxonomy): Eukaryota > Metazoa > Mollusca > Bivalvia > Mytilida > Mytilidae > Mytilus > Mytilus californianus. Next base: position 24,495,517 of record NW_026262626.1, on the reverse strand, counting down.
TTATGCCTACAGAAATACCCAAGTGATACATTTAGGGAATTACACAGCAAAAAAGGCAAATATTTCAGTTAAAAATATTTGTCGCAACTTGAATTCTGGTGTTTCCAATTGAATTAATCATTGCGAAAGGTGAAAACAAATACAAAAGAACTATAGTTTGGTGCATTTTATACAATATAGTTAATATTGAAATCCTAGAATAAAGTTTAATATCAGTACTCATCAATTTGACTTATTATGATGACTCAGCACTTTTCTCAACACAGTATTGTTCTCAGTGAAAAAATTCTATTCTTTGTGATAAAAATCAAATGTACTAATCAAAAGCTTCAAAATAGTATACTTTAACTGAAGTCTGATTGATCTTGATTTCCCTTGCTATCTTCAGTATAGGGAAAACGGTACTATTTATTCTGCCATAGGCGACAATACAAACAATTTTCTAAATTTACCACTTTTTATAATAAAAACCCGGATAAAACAGTTATGTGTAGTGTTAGTACTTTATTATTCTGTTTTAAAAATTGAAGCCAAATAGTATCATGACCAACTTCCAACGGAGCTTGTTAATGTTATCCATGCCCACCGTCATTTTACACCAAATTTATGAAATTTTTGAAGTCTTTTCGAATAATTCTCTAGAAAATATTTCAATAGGTTTCAAAATTTATATTGTAAATATACACCCTGCAGTTATTCATAGATAAATAAAAAAAATATATTGTACCCTAACATCCAATCACAGCGCTCCAAAGTTGACTTCCTTCACCTGCCTTGGGTATACAAAAGGCCAACCTAATGCTGGGAAAATATAATAGTACCGTTTTCCCTATACTGTGACATAAAGATATAAAGAATTCTTATGACACCATTAATGCAATACTGGGTTATTGTGAAAACCTTGGCTATATAAAATACTTGTATGTTCCCATTACTTAAAGAAACATGGATCATTTAATGTCCCCACCCCTACATGCTGGTTTACCTCTTTCTCTACTTCTTTCAGATAAGGCTTAATAAACAACCTGTATCCAATCATATCTTATCTTATTTAAAAAGAATAATAAACAGTTCCATTTAAACAGATAAAAATGACAGTTCCATTCAATGTGTATTCATTTTATCCAAAATTTACAACATAGGCACAAACTCAAGATTTTTCATACTAATCTCCATTCCATGCTTTAGTATATGCCATATTGTGGTTCAAAATATCAGAGCTTGTTATAAAATCCATTTTTCTGTCTTGAGATGATGAAAACAAAGATATTAAACACTTTAAACATTAAATATGCAAAATACTCAGCTGTAAAGTTGCCTTTGTTGCCTGTATTAATCTGTGAAAAAGCTGAATTATGTCCCTTGGGAGTATTAATTTCCAACAAAAGTCATTTCAAATAGTAGAAAATGAAAAACTATATATGCCTGATATAATAAAAGATAGAAACTACAAAATGAAGCACTACTGAAATATTTGCTGCATGAATTGCCAAGAATGTGACCAATTCTTTACACAGGAGAGTATAAATTCTATCTAAATTTAGCCTCAAGTGGGCCTCTTTTTTTCTTAGATGGACAATTTTAACACTGAAAATGCTACTAGTATGACCAAATATTGCCTTACTCCATAAACAGTACAAACTTAACCAGACAAGTTCCCATTTTAATAGATTATGCCTACAGAAATACCCAAGTGATACATTTAGGGAATTACACAGCAAAAAAGGCAAATATTTCAGTTAAAAATATTTGTCGCAACTTGAATTCTGGTGTTTCCAATTGAATTAATCATTGCGAAAGGTGAAAACAAATACAAAAGAACTATAGTTTGGTGCATTTTATACAATATAGTTAATATTGAAATCCTAGAATAAAGTTTAATATCAGTACTCATCAATTTGACTTATTATGATGACTCAGCACTTTTCTCAACACAGTATTGTTCTCAGTGAAAAAATTCTATTCTTTGTGATAAAAATCAAATGTACTAATCAAAAGCTTCAAAATAGTATACTTTAACTGAAGTCTGATTGATCTTGATTTCCCTTGCTATCTTCAGTATACTGTGACATAAAGATATAAAGAATTCTTATGACACCATTAATGCAATACTGGGTTATTGTGAAAACCTTGGCTATATAAAATACTTGTATGTTCCCATTACTTAAAGAAACATGGATCATTTAATGTCCCCACCCCTACATGCTGGTTTACCTCTTTCTCTACTTCTTTCAGATAAGGCTTAATAAACAACCTGTATCCAATCATATCTTATCTTATTTAAAAAGAATAATAAACAGTTCCATTTAAACAGATAAAAATGACAGTTCCATTCAATGTGTATTCATTTTATCCAAAATTTACAACATAGGCACAAACTCAAGATTTTTCATACTAATCTCCATTCCATGCTTTAGTATATGCCATATTGTGGTTCAAAATATCAGAGCTTGTTATAAAATCCATTTTTCTGTCTTGAGATGATGAAAACAAAGATATTAAACACTTTAAACATTAAATATGCAAAATACTCAGCTGTAAAGTTGCCTTTGTTGCCTGTATTAATCTGTGAAAAAGCTGAATTATGTCCCTTGGGAGTATTAATTTCCAACAAAAGTCATTTCAAATAGTAGAAAATGAAAAACTATATATGCCTGATATAATAAAAGATAGAAACTACAAAATGAAGCACTACTGAAATATTTGCTGCATGAATTGCCAAGAATGTGACCAATTCTTTACACAGGAGAGTATAAATTCTATCTAAATTTAGCCTCAAGTGGGCCTCTTTTTTTCTTAGATGGACAATTTTAACACTGAAAATGCTACTAGTATGACCAAATATTGCCTTACTCCATAAACAGTACAAACTTAACCAGACAAGTTCCCATTTTAATAGATTATGCCTACAGAAATACCCAAGTGATACATTTAGGGAATTACACAGCAAAAAAGGCAAATATTTCAGTTAAAAATATTTGTCGCAACTTGAATTCTGGTGTTTCCAATTGAATTAATCATTGCGAAAGGTGAAAACAAATACAAAAGAACTATAGTTTGGTGCATTTTATACAATATAGTTAATATTGAAATCCTAGAATAAAGTTTAATATCAGTACTCATCAATTTGACTTATTATGATGACTCAGCACTTTTCTCAACACAGTATTGTTCTCAGTGAAAAAATTCTATTCTTTGTGATAAAAATCAAATGTACTAATCAAAAGCTTCAAAATAGTATACTTTAACTGAAGTCTGATTGATCTTGATTTCCCTTGCTATCTTCAGTATACTGTGACATAAAGATATAAAGAATTCTTATGACACCATTAATGCAATACTGGGTTATTGTGAAAACCTTGGCTATATAAAATACTTGTATGTTCCCATTACTTAAAGAAACATGGATCATTTAATGTCCCCACCCCTACATGCTGGTTTACCTCTTTCTCTACTTCTTTCAGATAAGGCTTAATAAACAACCTGTATCCAATCATATCTTATCTTATTTAAAAAGAATAATAAACAGTTCCATTTAAACAGATAAAAATGACAGTTCCATTCAATGTGTATTCATTTTATCCAAAATTTACAACATAGGCACAAACTCAAGATTTTTCATACTAATCTCCATTCCATGCTTTAGTATATGCCATATTGTGGTTCAAAATATCAGAGCTTGTTATAAAATCCATTTTTCTGTCTTGAGATGATGAAAACAAAGATATTAAACACTTTAAACATTAAATATGCAAAATACTCAGCTGTAAAGTTGCCTTTGTTGCCTGTATTAATCTGTGAAAAAGCTGAATTATGTCCCTTGGGAGTATTAATTTCCAACAAAAGTCATTTCAAATAGTAGAAAATGAAAAACTATATATGCCTGATATAATAAAAGATAGAAACTACAAAATGAAGCACTACTGAAATATTTGCTGCATGAATTGCCAAGAATGTGACCAATTCTTTACACAGGAGAGTATAAATTCTATCTAAATTTAGCCTCAAGTGGGCCTCTTTTTTTCTTAGATGGACAATTTTAACACTGAAAATGCTACTAGTATGACCAAATATTGCCTTACTCCATAAACAGTACAAACTTAACCAGACAAGTTCCCATTTTAATAGATTATGCCTACAGAAATACCCAAGTGATACATTTAGGGAATTACACAGCAAAAAAGGCAAATATTTCAGTTAAAAATATTTGTCGCAACTTGAATTCTGGTGTTTCCAATTGAATTAATCATTGCGAAAGGTGAAAACAAATACAAAAGAACTATAGTTTGGTGCATTTTATACAATATAGTTAATATTGAAATCCTAGAATAAAGTTTAATATCAGTACTCATCAATTTGACTTATTATGATGACTCAGCACTTTTCTCAACACAGTATTGTTCTCAGTGAAAAAATTCTATTCTTTGTGATAAAAATCAAATGTACTAATCAAAAGCTTCAAAATAGTATACTTTAACTGAAGTCTGATTGATCTTGATTTCCCTTGCTATCTTCAGTATACTGTGACATAAAGATATAAAGAATTCTTATGACACCATTAATGCAATACTGGGTTATTGTGAAAACCTTGGCTATATAAAATACTTGTATGTTCCCATTACTTAAAGAAACATGGATCATTTAATGTCCCCACCCCTACATGCTGGTTTACCTCTTTCTCTACTTCTTTCAGATAAGGCTTAATAAACAACCTGTATCCAATCATATCTTATCTTATTTAAAAAGAATAATAAACAGTTCCATTTAAACAGATAAAAATGACAGTTCCATTCAATGTGTATTCATTTTATCCAAAATTTACAACATAGGCACAAACTCAAGATTTTTCATACTAATCTCCATTCCTTGCTTTAGTATATGCCATATTGTGGTTCAAAATATCAGAGCTTGTTATAAAATCCATTTTTCTGTCTTGAGATGATGAAAACAAAGATATTAAACACTTTAAACATTAAATATGCAAAATACTCAGCTGTAAAGTTGCCTTTGTTGCCTGTATTAATCTGTGAAAAAGCTGAATTATGTCCCTTGGGAGTATTAATTTCCAACAAAAGTCATTTCAAATAGTAGAAAATGAAAAATTATATATGCCTGATATAATAAAAGATAGAAACTACAAAATGAAGCACTACTGAAATATTTGCTGCATGAATTGCCAAGAATGTGACCAATTCTTTACACAGGAGAGTATAAATTCTATCTAAATTTAGCCTCAAGTGGGCCTCTTTTTTTCTTAGATGGACAATTTTAACACTGAAAATGCTACTAGTATGACCAAATATTGCCTTACTCCATAAACAGTACAAACTTAACCAGACAAGTTCCCATTTTAATAGATTATGCCTACAGAAATACCCAAGTGATACATTTAGGGAATTACACAGCAAAAAAGGCAAATATTTCAGTTAAAAATATTTGTCGCAACTTGAATTCTGGTGTTTCCAATTGAATTAATCATTGCGAAAGGTGAAAACAAATACAAAAGAACTATAGTTTGGTGCATTTTATACAATATAGTTAATATTGAAATCCTAGAATAAAGTTTAATATCAGTACTCATCAATTTGACTTATTATGATGACTCAGCACTTTTCTCAACACAGTATTGTTCTCAGTGAAAAAATTCTATTCTTTGTGATAAAAATCAAATGTACTAATCAAAAGCTTCAAAATAGTATACTTTAACTGAAGTCTGATTGATCTTGATTTCCCTTGCTATCTTCAGTATAGGGAAAACGGTACTATTTATTCTGCCATAGGCGACAATACAAACAATTTTCTAAATTTACCACTTTTTATAATAAAAACCCGGATAAAACAGTTATGTGTAGTGTTAGTACTTTATTATTCTGTTTTAAAAATTGAAGCCAAATAGTATCATGACCAACTTCCAACGGAGCTTGTTAATGTTATCCATGCCCACCGTCATTTTACACCAAATTTATGAAATTTTTGAAGTCTTTTCGAATAATTCTCTAGAAAATATTTCAATAGGTTTCAAAATTTATATTGTAAATATACACCCTGCAGTTATTCATAGATAAATAAAAAAAATATATTGTACCCTAACATCCAATCACAGCGCTCCAAAGTTGACTTCCTTCACCTGCCTTGGGTATACAAAAGGCCAACCTAATGCTGGGAAAATATAATAGTACCGTTTTCCCTATACTGTGACATAAAGATATAAAGAATTCTTATGACACCATTAATGCAATACTGGGTTATTGTGAAAACCTTGGCTATATAAAATACTTGTATGTTCCCATTACTTAAAGAAACATGGATCATTTAATGTCCCCACCCCTACATGCTGGTTTACCTCTTTCTCTACTTCTTTCAGATAAGGCTTAATAAACAACCTGTATCCAATCAGATCTTATCTTATTTAAAAAGAATAATAAACAGTTCCATTTAAACAGATAAAAATGACAGTTCCATTCAATGTGTATTCATTTTATCCAAAATTTACAACATAGGCACAAACTCAAGATTTTTCATACTAATCTCCATTCCATGCTTTAGTATATGCCATATTGTGGTTCAAAATATCAGAGCTTGTTATAAAATCCATTTTTCTGTCTTGAGATGATGAAAACAAAGATATTAAACACTTTAAACATTAAATATGCAAAATACTCAGCTGTAAAGTTGCCTTTGTTGCCTGTATTAATCTGTGAAAAAGCTGAATTATGTCCCTTGGGAGTATTAATTTCCAACAAAAGTCATTTCAAATAGTAGAAAATGAAAAACTATATATGCCTAATATAATAAAAGATAGAAACTACAAAATGAAGCACTACTGAAATATTTGCTGCATGAATTGCCAAGAATGTGACCAATTCTTTACACAGGAGAGTATAAATTCTATCTAAATTTAGCCTCAAGTGGGCCTCTTTTTTTCTTAGATGGACAATTTTAACACTGAAAATGCTACTAGTATGACCAAATATTGCCTTACTCCATAAACAGTACAAACTTAACCAGACAAGTTCCCATTTTAATAGATTATGCCTACAGAAATACCCAAGTGATACATTTAGGGAATTACACAGCAAAAAAGGCAAATATTTCAGTTAAAAATATTTGTCGCAACTTGAATTCTGGTGTTTCCAATTGAATTAATCATTGCGAAAGGTGAAAACAAATACAAAAGAACTATAGTTTGGTGCATTTTATACAATATAGTTAATATTGAAATCCTAGAATAAAGTTTAATATCAGTACTCATCAATTTGACTTATTATGATGACTCAGCACTTTTCTCAACACAGTATTGTTCTCAGTGAAAAAATTCTATTCTTTGTGATAAAAATCAAATGTACTAATCAAAAGCTTCAAAATAGTATACTTTAACTGAAGTCTGATTGATCTTGATTTCCCTTGCTATCTTCAGTATAGGGAAAACGGTACTATTTATTCTGCCATAGGCGACAATACAAACAATTTTCTAAATTTACCACTTTTTATAATAAAAACCCGGATAAAACAGTTATGTGTAGTGTTAGTACTTTATTATTCTGTTTTAAAAATTGAAGCCAAATAGTATCATGACCAACTTCCAACGGAGCTTGTTAATGTTATCCATGCCCACCGTCATTTTACACCAAATTTATGAAATTTTTGAAGTCTTTTCGAATAATTCTCTAGAAAATATTTCAATAGGTTTCAAAATTTATATTGTAAATATACACCCTGCAGTTATTCATAGATAAATAAAAAAAATATATTGTACCCTAACATCCAATCACAGCGCTCCAAAGTTGACTTCCTTCACCTGCCTTGGGTATACAAAAGGCCAACCTAATGCTGGGAAAATATAATAGTACCGTTTTCCCTATACTGTGACATAAAGATATAAAGAATTCTTATGACACCATTAATGCAATACTGGGTTATTGTGAAAACCTTGGCTATATAAAATACTTGTATGTTCCCATTACTTAAAGAAACATGGATCATTTAATGTCCCCACCCCTACATGCTGGTTTACCTCTTTCTCTACTTCTTTCAGATAAGGCTTAATAAACAACCTGTATCCAATCATATCTTATCTTATTTAAAAAGAATAATAAACAGTTCCATTTAAACAGATAAAAATGACAGTTCCATTCAATGTGTATTCATTTTATCCAAAATTTACAACATAGGCACAAACTCAAGATTTTTCATACTAATCTCCATTCCATGCTTTAGTATATGCCATATTGTGGTTCAAAATATCAGAGCTTGTTATAAAATCCATTTTTCTGTCTTGAGATGATGAAAACAAAGATATTAAACACTTTAAACATTAAATATGCAAAATACTCAGCTGTAAAGTTGCCTTTGTTGCCTGTATTAATCTGTGAAAAAGCTGAATTATGTCCCTTGGGAGTATTAATTTCCAACAAAAGTCATTTCAAATAGTAGAAAATGAAAAACTATATATGCCTGATATAATAAAAGATAGAAACTACAAAATGAAGCACTACTGAAATATTTGCTGCATGAATTGCCAAGAATGTGACCAATTCTTTACACAGGAGAGTATAAATTCTATCTAAATTTAGCCTCAAGTGGGCCTCTTTTTTTCTTAGATGGACAATTTTAACACTGAAAATGCTACTAGTATGACCAAATATTGCCTTACTCCATAAACAGTACAAACTTAACCAGACAAGTTCCCATTTTAATAGATTATGCCTACAGAAATACCCAAGTGATACATTTAGGGAATTACACAGCAAAAAAGGCAAATATTTCAGTTAAAAATATTTGTCGCAACTTGAATTCTGGTGTTTCCAATTGAATTAATCATTGCGAAAGGTGAAAACAAATACAAAAGAACTATAGTTTGGTGCATTTTATACAATATAGTTAATATTGAAATCCTAGAATAAAGTTTAATATCAGTACTCATCAATTTGACTTATTATGATGACTCAGCACTTTTCTCAACACAGTATTGTTCTCAGTGAAAAAATTCTATTCTTTGTGATAAAAATCAAATGTACTAATCAAAAGCTTCAAAATAGTATACTTTAACTGAAGTCTGATTGATCTTGATTTCCCTTGCTATCTTCAGTATACTGTGACATAAAGATATAAAGAATTCTTATGACACCATTAATGCAATACTGGGTTATTGTGAAAACCTTGGCTATATAAAATACTTGTATGTTCCCATTACTTAAAGAAACATGGATCATTTAATGTCCCCACCCCTACATGCTGGTTTACCTCTTTCTCTACTTCTTTCAGATAAGGCTTAATAAACAACCTGTATCCAATCATATCTTATCTTATTTAAAAAGAATAATAAACAGTTCCATTTAAACAGATAAAAATGACAGTTCCATTCAATGTGTATTCATTTTATCCAAAATTTACAACATAGGCACAAACTCAAGATTTTTCATACTAATCTCCATTCCATGCTTTAGTATATGCCATATTGTGGTTCAAAATATCAGAGCTTGTTATAAAATCCATTTTTCTGTCTTGAGATGATGAAAACAAAGATATTAAACACTTTAAACATTAAATATGCAAAATACTCAGCTGTAAAGTTGCCTTTGTTGCCTGTATTAATCTGTGAAAAAGCTGAATTATGTCCCTTGGGAGTATTAATTTCCAACAAAAGTCATTTCAAATAGTAGAAAATGAAAAACTATATATGCCTGATATAATAAAAGATAGAAACTACAAAATGAAGCACTACTGAAATATTTGCTGCATGAATTGCCAAGAATGTGACCAATTCTTTACACAGGAGAGTATAAATTCTATCTAAATTTAGCCTCAAGTGGGCCTCTTTTTTTCTTAGATGGACAATTTTAACACTGAAAATGCTACTAGTATGACCAAATATTGCCTTACTCCATAAACAGTACAAACTTAACCAGACAAGTTCCCATTTTAATAGATTATGCCTACAGAAATACCCAAGTGATACATTTAGGGAATTACACAGCAAAAAAGGCAAATATTTCAGTTAAAAATATTTGTCGCAACTTGAATTCTGGTGTTTCCAATTGAATTAATCATTGCGAAAGGTGAAAACAAATACAAAAGAACTATAGTTTGGTGCATTTTATACAATATAGTTAATATTGAAATCCTAGAATAAAGTTTAATATCAGTACTCATCAATTTGACTTATTATGATGACTCAGCACTTTTCTCAACACAGTATTGTTCTCAGTGAAAAAATTCTATTCTTTGTGATAAAAATCAAATGTACTAATCAAAAGCTTCAAAATAGTATACTTTAACTGAAGTCTGATTGATCTTGATTTCCCTTGCTATCTTCAGTATAGGGAAAACGGTACTATTTATTCTGCCATAGGCGACAATACAAACAATTTTCTAAATTTACCACTTTTTATAATAAAAACCCGGATAAAACAGTTATGTGTAGTGTTAGTACTTTATTATTCTGTTTTAAAAATTGAAGCCAAATAGTATCATGACCAACTTCCAACGGAGCTTGTTAATGTTATCCATGCCCACCGTCATTTTACACCAAATTTATGAAATTTTTGAAGTCTTTTCGAATAATTCTCTAGAAAATATTTCAATAGGTTTCAAAATTTATATTGTAAATATACACCCTGCAGTTATTCATAGATAAATAAAAAAAATATATTGTACCCTAACATCCAATCACAGCGCTCCAAAGTTGACTTCCTTCACCTGCCTTGGGTATACAAAAGGCCAACCTAATGCTGGGAAAATATAATAGTACCGTTTTCCCTATACTGTGACATAAAGATATAAAGAATTCTTATGACACCATTAATGCAATACTGGGTTATTGTGAAAACCTTGGCTATATAAAATACTTGTATGTTCCCATTACTTAAAGAAACATGGATCATTTAATGTCCCCACCCCTACATGCTGGTTTACCTCTTTCTCTACTTCTTTCAGATAAGGCTTAATAAACAACCTGTATCCAATCATATCTTATCTTATTTAAAAAGAATAATAAACAGTTCCATTTAAACAGATAAAAATGACAGTTCCATTCAATGTGTATTCATTTTATCCAAAATTTACAACATAGGCACAAACTCAAGATTTTTCATACTAATCTCCATTCCATGCTTTAGTATATGCCATATTGTGGTTCAAAATATCAGAGCTTGTTATAAAATCCATTTTTCTGTCTTGAGATGATGAAAACAAAGATATTAAACACTTTAAACATTAAATATGCAAAATACTCAGCTGTAAAGTTGCCTTTGTTGCCTGTATTAATCTGTGAAAAAGCTGAATTATGTCCCTTGGGAGTATTAATTTCCAACAAAAGTCATTTCAAATAGTAGAAAATGAAAAACTATATATGCCTGATATAATAAAAGATAGAAACTACAAAATGAAGCACTACTGAAATATTTGCTGCATGAATTGCCAAGAATGTGACCAATTCTTTACACAGGAGAGTATAAATTCTATTTAAATTTAGCCTCAAGTGGGCCTCTTTTTTTCTTAGATGGACAATTTTAACACTGAAAATGCTACTAGTATGACCAAATATTGCCTTACTCCATAAACAGTACAAACTTAACCAGACAAGTTCCCATTTTAATAGATTATGCCTACAGAAATACCCAAGTGATACATTTAGGGAATTACACAGCAACAAAAGGCAAATATTTCAGTTAAAAATATTTGTCGCAACTTGAATTCTGGTGTTTCCAATTGAATTAATCATTGCGAAAGGTGAAAACAAATACAAAAGAACTATAGTTTGGTGCATTTTATACAATATAGTTAATATTGAAATCCTAGAATAAAGTTTAATATCAGTACTCATCAATTTGACTTATTATGATGACTCAGCACTTTTCTCAACACAGTATTGTTCTCAGTGAAAAAATTCTATTCTTTGTGATAAAAATCAAATGTACTAATCAAAAGCTTCAAAATAGTATACTTTAACTGAAGTCTGATTGATCTTGATTTCCCTTGCTATCTTCAGTATACTGTGACATAAAGATATAAAGAATTCTTATGACACCATTAATGCAATACTGGGTTATTGTGAAAACCTTGGCTATATAAAATACTTGTATGTTCCCATTACTTAAAGAAACATGGATCATTTAATGTCCCCACCCCTACATGCTGGTTTACCTCTTTCTCTACTTCTTTCAGATAAGGCTTAATAAACTACCTGTATCCAATCATATCTTATCTTATTTAAAAAGAATAATAAACAGTTCCATTTAAACAGATAAAAATGACAGTTCCATTCAATGTGTATTCATTTTATCCAAAATTTACAACATAGGCACAAACTCAAGATTTTTCATACTAATCTCCATTCCATGCTTTAGTATATGCCATATTGTGGTTCAAAATATCAGAGCTTGTTATAAAATCCATTTTTCTGTCTTGAGATGATGAAAACAAAGATATTAAACACTTTAAACATTAAATATGCAAAATACTCAGCTGTAAAGTTGCCTTTGTTGCCTGTATTAATCTGTGAAAAAGCTGAATTATGTCCCTTGGGAGTATTAATTTCCAACAAAAGTCATTTCAAATAGTAGAAAATGAAAAACTATATATGCCTGATATAATAAAAGATAGAAACTACAAAATGAAGCACTACTGAAATATTTGCTGCATGAATTGCCAAGAATGTGACCAATTCTTTACACAGGAGAGTATAAATTCTATCTAAATTTAGCCTCAAGTGGGCCTCTTTTTTTCTTAGATGGACAATTTTAACACTGAAAATGCTACTAGTATGACCAAATATTGCCTTACTCCATAAACAGTACAAACTTAACCAGACAAGTTCCCATTTTAATAGATTATGCCTACAGAAATACCCAAGTGATACATTTAGGGAATTACACAGCAAAAAAGGCAAATATTTCAGTTAAAAATATTTGTCGCAACTTGAATTCTGGTGTTTCCAATTGAATTAATCATTGCGAAAGGTGAAAACAAATACAAAAGAACTATAGTTTGGTGCATTTTATACAATATAGTTAATATTGAAATCCTAGAATAAAGTTTAATATCAGTACTCATCAATTTGACTTATTATGATGACTCAGCACTTTTCTCAACACAGTATTGTTCTCAGTGAAAAAATTCTATTCTTTGTGATAAAAATCAAATGTACTAATCAAAAGCTTCAAAATAGTATACTTTAACTGAAGTCTGATTGATCTTGATTTCCCTTGCTATCTTCAGTATAGGGAAAACGGTACTATTTATTCTGCCATAGGCGACAATACAAACAATTTTCTAAATTTACCACTTTTTATAATAAAAACCCGGATAAAACAGTTATGTGTAGTGTTAGTACTTTATTATTCTGTTTTAAAAATTGAAGCCAAATAGTATCATGACCAACTTCCAACGGAGCTTGTTAATGTTATCCATGCCCACCGTCATTTTACACCAAATTTATGAAATTTTTGAAGTCTTTTCGAATAATTCTCTAGAAAATATTTCAATAGGTTTCAAAATTTATATTGTAAATATACACCCTGCAGTTATTCATAGATAAATAAAAAAAATATATTGTACCCTAACATCCAATCACAGCGCTCCAAAGTTGACTTCCTTCACCTGCCTTGGGTATACAAAAGGCCAACCTAATGCTGGGAAAATATAATAGTACCGTTTTCCCTATACTGTGACATAAAGATATAAAGAATTCTTATGACACCATTAATGCAATACTGGGTTATTGTGAAAACCTTGGCTATATAAAATACTTGTATGTTCCCATTACTTAAAGAAACATGGATCATTTAATGTCCCCACCCCTACATGCTGGTTTACCTCTTTCTCTACTTCTTTCAGATAAGGCTTAATAAACAACCTGTATCCAATCATATCTTATCTTATTTAAAAAGAATAATAAACAGTTCCATTTAAACAGATAAAAATGACAGTTCCATTCAATGTGTATTCATTTTATCCAAAATTTACAACATAGGCACAAACTCAAGATTTTTCATACTAATCTCCATTCCATGCTTTAGTATATGCCATATTGTGGTTCAAAATATCAGAGCTTGTTATAAAATCCATTTTTCTGTCTTGAGATGATGAAAACAAAGATATTAAACACTTTAAACATTAAATATGCAAAATACTCAGCTGTAAAGTTGCCTTTGTTGCCTGTATTAATCTGTGAAAAAGCTGAATTATGTCCCTTGGGAGTATTAATTTCCAACAAAAGTCATTTCAAATAGTAGAAAATGAAAAACTATATATGCCTGATATAATAAAAGATAGAAACTACAAAATGAAGCACTACTGAAATATTTGCTGCATGAATTGCCAAGAATGTGACCAATTCTTTACACAGGAGAGTATAAATTCTATCTAAATTTAGCCTCAAGTGGGCCTCTTTTTTTCTTAGATGGACAATTTTAACACTGAAAATGCTACTAGTATGACCAAATATTGCCTTACTCCATAAACAGTACAAACTTAACCAGACAAGTTCCCATTTTAATAGATTATGCCTACAGAAATACCCAAGTGATACATTTAGGGAATTACACAGCAAAAAAGGCAAATATTTCAGTTAAAAATATTTGTCGCAACTTGAATTCTGGTGTTTCCAATTGAATTAATCATTGCGAAAGGTGAAAACAAATACAAAAGAACTATAGTTTGGTGCATTTTATACAATATAGTTAATATTGAAATCCTAGAATAAAGTTTAATATCAGTACTCATCAATTTGACTTATTATGATGACTCAGCACTTTTCTCAACACAGTATTGTTCTCAGTGAAAAAATTCTATTCTTTGTGATAAAAATCAAATGTACTAATCAAAAGCTTCAAAATAGTATACTTTAACTGAAGTCTGATTGATCTTGATTTCCCTTGCTATCTTCAGTATACTGTGACATAAAGATATAAAGAATTCTTATGACACCATTAATGCAATACTGGGTTATTGTGAAAACCTTGGCTATATAAAATACTTGTATGTTCCCATTACTTAAAGAAACATGGATCATTTAATGTCCCCACCCCTACATGCTGGTTTACCTCTTTCTCTACTTCTTTCAGATAAGGCTTAATAAACTACCTGTATCCAATCATATCTTATCTTATTTAAAAAGAATAATAAACAGTTCCATTTAAACAGATAAAAATGACAGTTCCATTCAATGTGTATTCATTTTATCCAAAATTTACAACATAGGCACAAACTCAAGATTTTTCATACTAATCTCCATTCCATGCTTTAGTATATGCCATATTGTGGTTCAAAATATCAGAGCTTGTTATAAAATCCATTTTTCTGTCTTGAGATGATGAAAACAAAGATATTAAACACTTTAAACATTAAATATGCAAAATACTCAGCTGTAAAGTTGCCTTTGTTGCCTGTATTAATCTGTGAAAAAGCTGAATTATGTCCCTTGGGAGTATTAATTTCCAACAAAAGTCATTTCAAATAGTAGAAAATGAAAAACTATATATGCCTGATATAATAAAAGATAGAAACTACAAAATGAAGCACTACTGAAATATTTGCTGCATGAATTGCCAAGAATGTGACCAATTCTTTACACAGGAGAGTATAAATTCTATCTAAATTTAGCCTCAAGTGGGCCTCTTTTTTTCTTAGATGGACAATTTTAACACTGAAAATGCTACTAGTATGACCAAATATTGCCTTACTCCATAAACAGTACAAACTTAACCAGACAAGTTCCCATTTTAATAGATTATGCCTACAGAAATACCCAAGTGATACATTTAGGGAATTACACAGCAAAAAAGGCAAATATTTCAGTTAAAAATATTTGTCGCAACTTGAATTCTGGTGTTTCCAATTGAATTAATCATTGCGAAAGGTGAAAACAAATACAAAAGAACTATAGTTTGGTGCATTTTATACAATATAGTTAATATTGAAATCCTAGAATAAAGTTTAATATCAGTACTCATCAATTTGACTTATTATGATGACTCAGCACTTTTCTCAACACAGTATTGTTCTCAGTGAAAAAATTCTATTCTTTGTGATAAAAATCAAATGTACTAATCAAAAGCTTCAAAATAGTATACTTTAACTGAAGTCTGATTGATCTTGATTTCCCTTGCTATCTTCAGTATAGGGAAAACGGTACTATTTATTCTGCCATAGGCGACAATACAAACAATTTTCTAAATTTACCACTTTTTATAATAAAAACCCGGATAAAACAGTTATGTGTAGTGTTAGTACTTTATTATTCTGTTTTAAAAATTGAAGCCAAATAGTATCATGACCAACTTCCAACGGAGCTTGTTAATGTTATCCATGCCCACCGTCATTTTACACCAAATTTATGAAATTTTTGAAGTCTTTTCGAATAATTCTCTAGAAAATATTTCAATAGGTTTCAAAATTTATATTGTAAATATACACCCTGCAGTTATTCATAGATAAATAAAAAAAATATATTGTACCCTAACATCCAATCACAGCGCTCCAAAGTTGACTTCCTTCACCTGCCTTGGGTATACAAAAGGCCAACCTAATGCTGGGAAAATATAATAGTACCGTTTTCCCTATACTGTGACATAAAGATATAAAGAATTCTTATGACACCATTAATGCAATACTGGGTTATTGTGAAAACCTTGGCTATATAAAATACTTGTATGTTCCCATTACTTAAAGAAACATGGATCATTTAATGTCCCCACCCCTACATGCTGGTTTACCTCTTTCTCTACTTCTTTCAGATAAGGCTTAATAAACAACCTGTATCCAATCATATCTTATCTTATTTAAAAAGAATAATAAACAGTTCCATTTAAACAGATAAAAATGACAGTTCCATTCAATGTGTATTCATTTTATCCAAAATTTACAACATAGGCACAAACTCAAGATTTTTCATACTAATCTCCATTCCATGCTTTAGTATATGCCATATTGTGGTTCAAAATATCAGAGCTTGTTATAAAATCCATTTTTCTGTCTTGAGATGATGAAAACAAAGATATTAAACACTTTAAACATTAAATATGCAAAATACTCAGCTGTAAAGTTGCCTTTGTTGCCTGTATTAATCTGTGAAAAAGCTGAATTATGTCCCTTGGGAGTATTAATTTCCAACAAAAGTCATTTCAAATAGTAGAAAATGAAAAACTATATATGCCTGATATAATAAAAGATAGAAACTACAAAATGAAGCACTACTGAAATATTTGCTGCATGAATTGCCAAGAATGTGACCAATTCTTTACACAGGAGAGTATAAATTCTATCTAAATTTAGCCTCAAGTGGGCCTCTTTTTTTCTTAGATGGACAATTTTAACACTGAAAATGCTACTAGTATGACCAAATATTGCCTTACTCCATAAACAGTACAAACTTAACCAGACAAGTTCCCATTTTAATAGATTATGCCTACAGAAATACCCAAGTGATACATTTAGGGAATTACACAGCAAAAAAGGCAAATATTTCAGTTAAAAATATTTGTCGCAACTTGAATTCTGGTGTTTCCAATTGAATTAATCATTGCGAAAGGTGAAAACAAATACAAAAGAACTATAGTTTGGTGCATTTTATACAATATAGTTAATATTGAAATCCTAGAATAAAGTTTAATATCAGTACTCATCAATTTGACTTATTATGATGACTCAGCACTTTTCTCAACACAGTATTGTTCTCAGTGAAAAAATTCTATTCTTTGTGATAAAAATCAAATGTACTAATCAAAAGCTTCAAAATAGTATACTTTAACTGAAGTCTGATTGATCTTGATTTCCCTTGCTATCTTCAGTATAGGGAAAACGGTACTATTTATTCTGCCATAGGCGACAATACAAACAATTTTCTAAATTTACCACTTTTTATAATAAAAACCCGGATAAAACAGTTATGTGTAGTGTTAGTACTTTATTATTCTGTTTTAAAAATTGAAGCCAAATAGTATCATGACCAACTTCCAACGGAGCTTGTTAATGTTATCCATGCCCACCGTCATTTTACACCAAATTTATGAAATTTTTGAAGTCTTTTCGAATAATTCTCTAGAAAATATTTCAATAGGTTTCAAAATTTATATTGTAAATATACACCCTGCAGTTATTCATAGATAAATAAAAAAAATATATTGTACCCTAACATCCAATCACAGCGCTCCAAAGTTGACTTCCTTCACCTGCCTTGGGTATACAAAAGGCCAACCTAATGCTGGGAAAATATAATAGTACCGTTTTCCCTATACTGTGACATAAAGATATAAAGAATTCTTATGACACCATTAATGCAATACTGGGTTATTGTGAAAACCTTGGCTATATAAAATACTTGTATGTTCCCATTACTTAAAGAAACATGGATCATTTAATGTCCCCACCCCTACATGCTGGTTTACCTCTTTCTCTACTTCTTTCAGATAAGGCTTAATAAACAACCTGTATCCAATCATATCTTATCTTATTTAAAAAGAATAATAAACAGTTCCATTTAAACAGATAAAAATGACAGTTCCATTCAATGTGTATTCATTTTATCCAAAATTTACAACATAGGCACAAACTCAAGATTTTTCATACTAATCTCCATTCCATGCTTTAGTATATGCCATATTGTGGTTCAAAATATCAGAGCTTGTTATAAAATCCATTTTTCTGTCTTGAGATGATGAAAACAAAGATATTAAACACTTTAAACATTAAATATGCAAAATACTCAGCTGTAAAGTTGCCTTTGTTGCCTGTATTAATCTGTGAAAAAGCTGAATTATGTCCCTTGGGAGTATTAATTTCCAACAAAAGTCATTTCAAATAGTAGAAAATGAAAAACTATATATGCCTGATATAATAAAAGATAGAAACTACAAAATGAAGCACTACTGAAATATTTGCTGCATGAATTGCCAAGAATGTGACCAATTCTTTACACAGGAGAGTATAAATTCTATCTAAATTTAGCCTCAAGTGGGCCTCTTTTTTTCTTAGATGGACAATTTTAACACTGAAAATGCTACTAGTATGACCAAATATTGCCTTACTCCATAAACAGTACAAACTTAACCAGACAAGTTCCCATTTTAATAGATTATGCCTACAGAAATACCCAAGTGATACATTTAGGGAATTACACAGCAAAAAAGGCAAATATTTCAGTTAAAAATATTTGTCGCAACTTGAATTCTGGTGTTTCCAATTGAATTAATCATTGCGAAAGGTGAAAACAAATACAAAAGAACTATAGTTTGGTGCATTTTATACAATATAGTTAATATTGAAATCCTAGAATAAA
Source organism: Mytilus californianus (assembly GCF_021869535.1). Taxonomy (NCBI): domain Eukaryota; kingdom Metazoa; phylum Mollusca; class Bivalvia; order Mytilida; family Mytilidae; genus Mytilus; species Mytilus californianus. The sequence continues at coordinate 24,476,241 of NW_026262626.1, read as the reverse complement.
GTTTAATATCAGTACTCATCAATTTGACTTATTATGATGACTCAGCACTTTTCTCAACACAGTATTGTTCTCAGTGAAAAAATTCTATTCTTTGTGATAAAAATCAAATGTACTAATCAAAAGCTTCAAAATAGTATACTTTAACTGAAGTCTGATTGATCTTGATTTCCCTTGCTATCTTCAGTATAGGGAAAACGGTACTATTTATTCTGCCATAGGCGACAATACAAACAATTTTCTAAATTTACCACTTTTTATAATAAAAACCCGGATAAAACAGTTATGTGTAGTGTTAGTACTTTATTATTCTGTTTTAAAAATTGAAGCCAAATAGTATCATGACCAACTTCCAACGGAGCTTGTTAATGTTATCCATGCCCACCGTCATTTTACACCAAATTTATGAAATTTTTGAAGTCTTTTCGAATAATTCTCTAGAAAATATTTCAATAGGTTTCAAAATTTATATTGTAAATATACACCCTGCAGTTATTCATAGATAAATAAAAAAAATATATTGTACCCTAACATCCAATCACAGCGCTCCAAAGTTGACTTCCTTCACCTGCCTTGGGTATACAAAAGGCCAACCTAATGCTGGGAAAATATAATAGTACCGTTTTCCCTATACTGTGACATAAAGATATAAAGAATTCTTATGACACCATTAATGCAATACTGGGTTATTGTGAAAACCTTGGCTATATAAAATACTTGTATGTTCCCATTACTTAAAGAAACATGGATCATTTAATGTCCCCACCCCTACATGCTGGTTTACCTCTTTCTCTACTTCTTTCAGATAAGGCTTAATAAACAACCTGTATCCAATCATATCTTATCTTATTTAAAAAGAATAATAAACAGTTCCATTTAAACAGATAAAAATGACAGTTCCATTCAATGTGTATTCATTTTATCCAAAATTTACAACATAGGCACAAACTCAAGATTTTTCATACTAATCTCCATTCCATGCTTTAGTATATGCCATATTGTGGTTCAAAATATCAGAGCTTGTTATAAAATCCATTTTTCTGTCTTGAGATGATGAAAACAAAGATATTAAACACTTTAAACATTAAATATGCAAAATACTCAGCTGTAAAGTTGCCTTTGTTGCCTGTATTAATCTGTGAAAAAGCTGAATTATGTCCCTTGGGAGTATTAATTTCCAACAAAAGTCATTTCAAATAGTAGAAAATGAAAAACTATATATGCCTGATATAATAAAAGATAGAAACTACAAAATGAAGCACTACTGAAATATTTGCTGCATGAATTGCCAAGAATGTGACCAATTCTTTACACAGGAGAGTATAAATTCTATCTAAATTTAGCCTCAAGTGGGCCTCTTTTTTTCTTAGATGGACAATTTTAACACTGAAAATGCTACTAGTATGACCAAATATTGCCTTACTCCATAAACAGTACAAACTTAACCAGACAAGTTCCCATTTTAATAGATTATGCCTACAGAAATACCCAAGTGATACATTTAGGGAATTACACAGCAAAAAAGGCAAATATTTCAGTTAAAAATATTTGTCGCAACTTGAATTCTGGTGTTTCCAATTGAATTAATCATTGCGAAAGGTGAAAACAAATACAAAAGAACTATAGTTTGGTGCATTTTATACAATATAGTTAATATTGAAATCCTAGAATAAAGTTTAATATCAGTACTCATCAATTTGACTTATTATGATGACTCAGCACTTTTCTCAACACAGTATTGTTCTCAGTGAAAAAATTCTATTCTTTGTGATAAAAATCAAATGTACTAATCAAAAGCTTCAAAATAGTATACTTTAACTGAAGTCTGATTGATCTTGATTTCCCTTGCTATCTTCAGTATAGGGAAAACGGTACTATTTATTCTGCCATAGGCGACAATACAAACAATTTTCTAAATTTACCACTTTTTATAATAAAAACCCGGATAAAACAGTTATGTGTAGTGTTAGTACTTTATTATTCTGTTTTAAAAATTGAAGCCAAATAGTATCATGACCAACTTCCAACGGAGCTTGTTAATGTTATCCATGCCCACCGTCATTTTACACCAAATTTATGAAATTTTTGAAGTCTTTTCGAATAATTCTCTAGAAAATATTTCAATAGGTTTCAAAATTTATATTGTAAATATACACCCTGCAGTTATTCATAGATAAATAAAAAAAATATATTGTACCCTAACATCCAATCACAGCGCTCCAAAGTTGACTTCCTTCACCTGCCTTGGGTATACAAAAGGCCAACCTAATGCTGGGAAAATATAATAGTACCGTTTTCCCTATACTGTGACATAAAGATATAAAGAATTCTTATGACACCATTAATGCAATACTGGGTTATTGTGAAAACCTTGGCTATATAAAATACTTGTATGTTCCCATTACTTAAAGAAACATGGATCATTTAATGTCCCCACCCCTACATGCTGGTTTACCTCTTTCTCTACTTCTTTCAGATAAGGCTTAATAAACAACCTGTATCCAATCATATCTTATCTTATTTAAAAAGAATAATAAACAGTTCCATTTAAACAGATAAAAATGACAGTTCCATTCAATGTGTATTCATTTTATCCAAAATTTACAACATAGGCACAAACTCAAGATTTTTCATACTAATCTCCATTCCATGCTTTAGTATATGCCATATTGTGGTTCAAAATATCAGAGCTTGTTATAAAATCCATTTTTCTGTCTTGAGATGATGAAAACAAAGATATTAAACACTTTAAACATTAAATATGCAAAATACTCAGCTGTAAAGTTGCCTTTGTTGCCTGTATTAATCTGTGAAAAAGCTGAATTATGTCCCTTGGGAGTATTAATTTCCAACAAAAGTCATTTCAAATAGTAGAAAATGAAAAACTATATATGCCTGATATAATAAAAGATAGAAACTACAAAATGAAGCACTACTGAAATATTTGCTGCATGAATTGCCAAGAATGTGACCAATTCTTTACACAGGAGAGTATAAATTCTATCTAAATTTAGCCTCAAGTGGGCCTCTTTTTTTCTTAGATGGACAATTTTAACACTGAAAATGCTACTAGTATGACCAAATATTGCCTTACTCCATAAACAGTACAAACTTAACCAGACAAGTTCCCATTTTAATAGATTATGCCTACAGAAATACCCAAGTGATACATTTAGGGAATTACACAGCAAAAAAGGCAAATATTTCAGTTAAAAATATTTGTCGCAACTTGAATTCTGGTGTTTCCAATTGAATTAATCATTGCGAAAGGTGAAAACAAATACAAAAGAACTATAGTTTGGTGCATTTTATACAATATAGTTAATATTGAAATCCTAGAATAAAGTTTAATATCAGTACTCATCAATTTGACTTATTATGATGACTCAGCACTTTTCTCAACACAGTATTGTTCTCAGTGAAAAAATTCTATTCTTTGTGATAAAAATCAAATGTACTAATCAAAAGCTTCAAAATAGTATACTTTAACTGAAGTCTGATTGATCTTGATTTCCCTTGCTATCTTCAGTATAGGGAAAACGGTACTATTTATTCTGCCATAGGCGACAATACAAACAATTTTCTAAATTTACCACTTTTTATAATAAAAACCCGGATAAAACAGTTATGTGTAGTGTTAGTACTTTATTATTCTGTTTTAAAAATTGAAGCCAAATAGTATCATGACCAACTTCCAACGGAGCTTGTTAATGTTATCCATGCCCACCGTCATTTTACACCAAATTTATGAAATTTTTGAAGTCTTTTCGAATAATTCTCTAGAAAATATTTCAATAGGTTTCAAAATTTATATTGTAAATATACACCCTGCAGTTATTCATAGATAAATAAAAAAAATATATTGTACCCTAACATCCAATCACAGCGCTCCAAAGTTGACTTCCTTCACCTGCCTTGGGTATACAAAAGGCCAACCTAATGCTGGGAAAATATAATAGTACCGTTTTCCCTATACTGTGACATAAAGATATAAAGAATTCTTATGACACCATTAATGCAATACTGGGTTATTGTGAAAACCTTGGCTATATAAAATACTTGTATGTTCCCATTACTTAAAGAAACATGGATCATTTAATGTCCCCACCCCTACATGCTGGTTTACCTCTTTCTCTACTTCTTTCAGATAAGGCTTAATAAACAACCTGTATCCAATCATATCTTATCTTATTTAAAAAGAATAATAAACAGTTCCATTTAAACAGATAAAAATGACAGTTCCATTCAATGTGTATTCATTTTATCCAAAATTTACAACATAGGCACAAACTCAAGATTTTTCATACTAATCTCCATTCCATGCTTTAGTATATGCCATATTGTGGTTCAAAATATCAGAGCTTGTTATAAAATCCATTTTTCTGTCTTGAGATGATGAAAACAAAGATATTAAACACTTTAAACATTAAATATGCAAAATACTCAGCTGTAAAGTTGCCTTTGTTGCCTGTATTAATCTGTGAAAAAGCTGAATTATGTCCCTTGGGAGTATTAATTTCCAACAAAAGTCATTTCAAATAGTAGAAAATGAAAAACTATATATGCCTGATATAATAAAAGATAGAAACTACAAAATGAAGCACTACTGAAATATTTGCTGCATGAATTGCCAAGAATGTGACCAATTCTTTACACAGGAGAGTATAAATTCTATCTAAATTTAGCCTCAAGTGGGCCTCTTTTTTTCTTAGATGGACAATTTTAACACTGAAAATGCTACTAGTATGACCAAATATTGCCTTACTCCATAAACAGTACAAACTTAACCAGACAAGTTCCCATTTTAATAGATTATGCCTACAGAAATACCCAAGTGATACATTTAGGGAATTACACAGCAAAAAAGGCAAATATTTCAGTTAAAAATATTTGTCGCAACTTGAATTCTGGTGTTTCCAATTGAATTAATCATTGCGAAAGGTGAAAACAAATACAAAAGAACTATAGTTTGGTGCATTTTATACAATATAGTTAATATTGAAATCCTAGAATAAAGTTTAATATCAGTACTCATCAATTTGACTTATTATGATGACTCAGCACTTTTCTCAACACAGTATTGTTCTCAGTGAAAAAATTCTATTCTTTGTGATAAAAATCAAATGTACTAATCAAAAGCTTCAAAATAGTATACTTTAACTGAAGTCTGATTGATCTTGATTTCCCTTGCTATCTTCAGTATAGGGAAAACGGTACTATTTATTCTGCCATAGGCGACAATACAAACAATTTTCTAAATTTACCACTTTTTATAATAAAAACCCGGATAAAACAGTTATGTGTAGTGTTAGTACTTTATTATTCTGTTTTAAAAATTGAAGCCAAATAGTATCATGACCAACTTCCAACGGAGCTTGTTAATGTTATCCATGCCCACCGTCATTTTACACCAAATTTATGAAATTTTTGAAGTCTTTTCGAATAATTCTCTAGAAAATATTTCAATAGGTTTCAAAATTTATATTGTAAATATACACCCTGCAGTTATTCATAGATAAATAAAAAAAATATATTGTACCCTAACATCCAATCACAGCGCTCCAAAGTTGACTTCCTTCACCTACCTTGGGTACACAAAAGGCCAACCTAATGCTGAGAAAATATAATTGTACCGTTTTCCCTTTAATAAAATAACAAATGTTTCTTCTCCTGAATCCTGTTCTTTTTTAAGTAACATATTTCTCAATCTTAGTATCAGTTTTGGCTTACAAGAATACATTGTTTTGCTCAGGTATGTATAAATTTCCTAATACGTTCTAAATATAGAACTATTTTTACGTCCACGATCTATTTTTACATTTTATACAAAGATAAAGTACTATCTATTTTAGTAAAATGTATTTTAATTTCGTTTAGTAGCATAACATCTGTTATAAAAATAATTGTATACAAATCCTAAGTGTTACTAATCTAAGGTAATTGGCTGAAAAACTATTTGTGGTGGTTTATAACGAAATTTGTGCTGTATTGCAAAACTTTGACACACACACGCAAAAACAAATTAAGTCAAAAGTTATTCATATCATTGTACCGTTGCATTTTGGACAATTTAAAAAGAAACAACAACACAAATATACAATATTAAAGAGAGACAAAAACGTTGTGCGTGCTGAAGGTTGATTTTGTACTGTTTGCGTGCAATTTCTGCTCAAATCTATTAAGAAATTTAGAAATGTTTTGCGTGTAATTTCTGTTCAATGACATATCTATTTAGAAATTGAAAGAAAGAGTGAAACATTTGCAAAATACATGTGTACATGTATTTGGAAAACTAATAACTATCAAGATAAAACCTTTTAAACCTCCTTTTTCATATCCCGACAACTTTAAAATTAGTATTCGGGCAATAAAATTCCCGATCTATGCATCCGTGGGTTTTGCATTTTCGCGTCCGTCCGTCCGTCTGCGTGATTAAGGTAACAATTTTAAAAGATGTTAACTGTGATGTTGGGATAATAAATACTAAACCAAAATTTCATCTTAAAAAAAACTCGTTTATTTTGAAATTTGAACTACTAAAATTTAAATATAAATTATTTGAGATTTTGGTCTACATACGGTATCACTAATCACTGGTGAACTATTATGGCGCAAAGCGCGACAACCAGTCGTGTCGAAACAATCTCTTGGTTCAATTTGTCTTTAATTCCATTCCTTTTTAATGTTGTAGTAAATTCCTGATATGGATTGGTTCAATAACATAGGATGCGAAGAACTAGAAAATGAAGCAGTTGCCTATTTTGAACAATATATAGGGTCAATACCAAAGGTTTTGGCGTCAAGCAGTAATGAACTGAATTTGTCTGATAACGGCGATTCCGATAATGAAAATGACGAATCTGATATTGAAAATACATGTGACACAATCTAAGCTAGGGCCCTGGAATTTTATTCCACTTCCGTCACTCAAGATCAATCGGAAAATACATGTACTCTTAATCAAAATGATGAATTAGAGGATCCTTCCCGATTAAGAATAAATGCTCTATTTGCTAACGACTGTAATTGCACAAAAAAATGTTTTACAAAGCTTTCAACATTCAGAGAACAGGCCTATGATGTATCGTTATCTGTCCGTGAATTTACAAAAGCAGAGCGTGACATATACTTGCTTTCAAAATTAGAAGACTTAGAAATAACAGACTCGGTTTTCAGAGGCGGAAAGAGAGAACGAAAACGATACCGATATTCTTTTCAAGTAGTTGAGATATGCGAGTTCACATGAAGAAATGTTTATAACATTGGGAGGAGCGAATTTAAAAGTTTAAAACAGCACTTAAATGAAAATGGCGCGACCCCTCGATCACATGGTCTTAGTGGAAGAAAATCGAATCACGGACATTCATTTGAAGTGATTGAAAATACGATAAAATTTATCAAGCGGTATGCTGATGAATTTGGTCTCCCTCTTCCGGCTGCGCCTCGGGCAACCGACAATACCCCTCCTATTCTTCTACCTTGTAGCGAGAGCAAGAAATATGTACACTCTAAATATGTTGATTCATGCGTTAACTCCGAACAACAATATGTTCAACTAACCGTATTTAAGGAAGTTTGGAATGCATGTGTCCCTCATATTCAATTTATGAAACCAAAGACGGATCTGTGTAAAACGTGCTTTCAGTTGAGGGAGGAAATTTCCGGATCTATTTCGGAAGACGCGAAATTAGTGACAACTCAAAAATTAATTGACCATATACAGTCTGCGCGGACGGAGCGTGAATATTATAAATTATGTACACAAAGATCACGCGATGAATTAAAGTTGGCTGAGTCTCCAATAGGAAAGTATTAACACTCCATGTTCAAAAAATTTTGAAAATGTTCATTATACTTTTGACTTTTCACAATATGTAAACTTGCCACATTCGTCTCAACAGGTTGGAGCTCTATACTTTTTAACACCTCGAAAGGTTCAAATATTTGGAGTTTGCGATGAAAACTTTCCAATGCAAACGAATTATTTGATTGATGAGCAACAAACAATCGGGGAAAATGGAAGTCGGACATATGGACCCAATGCTGTTTTAAGCATGCTGCATCATTATCTGCATGGTAATACTTACGGTGAAAAAGCGTGTCATTTTCATGCTGATAATTCCGTGGGACAAAACAAAAATAAGACTACTTTACATTATCTGTTGTGGAGGTGCGCAAAGTGTTTACACAAAACTATTAATTTGCATTTTATGATTGCTGGACACACAAAATGTTTATGTGACGCATGTTTTGGCATGTTGAAAAAGAAATTTAGAAAGTCGGACGTAAACACTGTATCACAACTGGTTTTAATTGTTGACTATTCTGCCAAATGCAACAGGTCAGACGTTTATAATGAAAATGACGATGACGAAAACAGTTTAAAGTGGTACAGATGGGATCATTTATTCACTAAATATTTTAAACCACTCAGAGGTATAGGAAAATTCCGTCACTTCAGATTTACCAGTGACGAAGTAGGAGTCGTATTTGCGAGAGAAACTCTTGATCAACCGGAGAAAAGACTGGTCCTCCTAAAGGAAGGCGCAAACCTACCGGAGTTGCTCGCGACACTTCCAGAAGTTATTCAGCCAGCGGGGCTGACAGAGGAGAGAAGGCGTTATCTGTACAATGAAGTCCGTCCTTTTGTTCAGTTTAATTTCCGTGACGAATTTTGTCCTCGTGCTTCTGAGGAGTAACATTTTACATGTACTGGTTAAAGTTGGATTGAAAACTTGAGAATCTATTATGTTTTCATTGTAACAATCTTATAAATTAAATTAAATATTGTATACAAATGCATGTTTTCATGTCTCTCTTTATTACGAGAAAATGACCAATACATAATAAAATTAATGCAGGATAACGTTAATTTCACGACGTTTTCGTGAGATTGTGAGGTTAAATATATTTATCCGTAAACACTTTGAAATGGCGAAACTTTTTAAAGAAGAAAGCTAGAGTAAAACGGTTTTTTGTATTCAAATTGTATGACTGTTATCAAAATGAATATGAACAAAACTCAAATTGAGATTTTTTTTGCATAAGGTCGATTTCTATCCGACGCGGCTCACATATTTTCATCTACCAAGATTTATGAAAGTTATTTGCCATATGAGTTTTTGATTTTGATTATGTAAAATTCATATAAATATGATAAATGTACTGTAAAATTAATAGATGCTAAAAATTCACTTTCTTGAAAAACATTTCTATAAAATATTGAAAAAAACGAACTCAAAATCTGTAACAAGTTGATTTGAATGCTTTGAGGTAAAAGATACCAGCCTGACCGATCGATATGCAGCAAAAGAGTTAACACTTTTAAATTAAGTTACTAAAAAATTCAAACGGACCTTGTTCTGATGTGAACATTTTATGAGAATAAATTGAGGAGACCTCACTTATTTGTTTAAAATTCGAGACGTCTTATTTTAAAAATTGTTATAGAGTAGTAAAAAAAAATCTGTTTACAAAACAGTTACTGTATAATTCTTTTTTCTTTCTTTTTTTTTTTTTCTTAAACTGAAAAGACACATAACTTTAAAATCACTATATTCACACACAAACAATATTATTATATTGAAAGTTAGGGTGCCAATGAGCATACCGGCGTGCTCTAAAACTTGTTGTGGAGAAAATGTATATTTTGGGAAATTGTATCATGCTAAGGACTTCATGGAACACTTCAAAAATTGGTGACTTGAAAGAGCTTTAGATTTTATATGTACGTGATTTTAACAATATTTTAATCAATATGCACAAACGACCATATAAGAATTTTGTAACAGGCACATTCAATTAATTGTATTCAATTGTTATCTTGACAGTTGTTTTCCTTTCGTTTGATGTGTTTGAGCTTTTGATTTTGCCATTTGATAAAGGATTTCCGTTTTGAAAATCTCCTTGTAGCCCTGTATTTTTGTTATTTTATTTTTTCGATATTGACAAGTGGTTAATTCCGATATTGAAATAATTTTTAAACATGTTAGAGTTGTCACGAATAAAAACACATACATATCGTAAATACTTCTTATCTTTGCGTCAACATGTGAAATAATGTTCAAATAAAATAATTCAACAAACCGAAGTCTTTACGACTCAAACAATAAAAGCATAGTTTATATAACTTTTGTAGTCTTATACTGTTTCAGCATTGTCCTGACTTCATTTCAGCCAGATGTTATAACTTTGCACATACAATATTCACATCAACAAGTTCACGTGTAAGCATATGGTCTTACAAACATTGTTTTTTTTTCCTCAGTTGTTATTGGCTTGGAACTAGCTTTTAGCATGTTTAGTAACTGCGATAACTGTCAGATCTTTGTGTTTTTGTGTTTTAGTAAGGGTTTTTGTGCTTTGTATCGATATGAGTTAAGTTCTTTTCAATTGTTTTTTGTAGTTTGTACTTATGTTGAACTTTTACACCATTCTCCCGGGTAAGGGGGAGTATTTGGCGCCATATAAATGTTTTTACCCCCGTCACATTTTGTCTGTGTTTGTCCAAAGTCAGGAGCCTCTGGTTCGGTGGGTGTCGTTTGTTGCTGTTTACAATATTTGTTTTTCGTTCATAGTTTTGTACATAAATCAGACCGCTAGTTTTCTCGTTTGAATTGTTTCACATTTGTCATTTCGGGGCCTACTATAGCTTACTATGCGGTATGGGTTTTGTTCATTGATGAAGACCGCACGGTACCGACCTTCTACGTGTTAACTATTACGTCATTTGGTCTCTTGTGGAGAATTGTCTCATTGCCACACAATCTTTTTTTTTATATTGAACATGTATTCTTGGTCCTAAATAGCTTACTCAAATCTATGATCCCCAGATTTTATTCCAGGTGTGTCCTCCATGGTAATTTCTAAATCTTCTCCATTTATTGTAAATTTATATTTATTTCTGCTCACTTCTACTGTTGGTACAACAGTGTCATCAAAATGGTTTGTCTGCATATATCTAATCAGAGTGCTTTTACCAACATTAACATCTCCAGTGAGTAAAACATTTGTTTTGTGTTGACGTTGCATACTGACTAACAAAAAACGTTTAGGTCATACCTTCTATGGACACATTTTCAATACCTGTCGATAAAAAAGTCATGATTGATATTATTTCATAACTGAAGTCCATTTAAAAGTCACCTTATCGAATAAACGTAGAACTTTTACATTAGCAGATATGTAGTTATCATCACCTTTCTTATTTGTAAAATACACTCAATCAACTTTAAAGTAAATACTTATAGATTAGCGATGGTTTTTCAACAAGACGGTGATTCTCAGTTACAATCTCAACGAACGGCGAAAGCCCTGAGATGAGATGTGGCAAAGAAACATCCTAGAGTTTATAAGAACATTGATACATTGTAATCTGGGTATCTCTATTTTGCCCATGACGTCGTTGATGTTTACATTGATAACGGCACGTGCGCCCTTAGTTTCTAGCGATAATTGTCATTACCATGCGAGTAGCATGATATGCAAAATGATCACAAAAAAGATCAAAGGAAAAACACACAAAAAAGTGATAATAGTAGTTTATTTGGAAATCTGGCATAATAATACATTTTCGTTATAGTACTGAAATATCCTAGGAACCCTGTATGGAATATTTACCATTATATTTTTGTCATTATTCTGGTTAACTATTTTGAACTTTCACAATATAGTATAATATATATATACCAATCAATCAATCAATAAATAATTCAATCGAAGAATATTTTTTTTCCTAGAATTATTTATCCTTTGTTGATACTGATCCATAACATACCTCTTTGCTCTTTTCATTGTTTTTTTCTATGATAATTCGTTAGATATTTTTATTCTGTGATCCTATCGTATGTACAGCTCAATCAAGGTCTTGCTTGTCCTATTTAACTATGCATACCCTGTTAATTTAAACGTTTTATATAAATGTATCGTCACTTAAGCTTCTTTTGGTGCGCGGTCTTTCTTTGATGTATGTTTATTTATTGCCCATGATTTCTTCTAACTTTTGCCACTCGCACATTGGTTAGAGTATTTTTAAATACAATAGTAAAAGTACTGAACTATTGCTTTTTAGTAAATCTGTTTTGTTTCTTGTATTTGATCGATCGTTTTTATATTAGTACACTGTGTTTATAAATATGTGCCGTATTAATGGTATATGCATACGACAGAAAATGAACAAATAATAAAATGTCCATATAATTTTTTTTCATTTGGTTGATAATTAAATCATTAAATTTTTACGGTGGCTCTAATAATATTTTCGATGCGCTTTGTTGTTCATATTTTTTTTATCCTATTGTAATACATTAAAAGATTTTTGATTGTTTGTGTGTTTTCGTATTGAAAATATGAACAGTTATGACATTGATCTAAAATAGTTCATTTTGGTGTTCTATGTTCTAGGTCAACGTTCAAGCATTAGCGATATCGTTTAAATATTAAACATTTAAGTTCAGAAACTTAACATTTTTCATTAAAACATATATGACAATTGTCAATTAATAAAATATTAAATTACAATAGCTCTGTCACAGAAAATTAGTTTCTTCTCAGATTGTTGAGCTGGTCTATTTACAATATACATACATATTTTCGACAATGTAATGGTAATGTTGTAATTTAACTTAAAAATTTGTTTAAAATAAGAAGATACATATCAAGGGAAAAAAACAAAAACGGTTGGATTCGCCATATGATATTCGAGAATTATTCTTTGTTTAAAGATTATCAACAGAAACCGAAAGTATATCTCTCAGTGCTTATTTTATTTTCACACAATCTTGGCAGGTAATCGGGTGTAAATATTTACCAAAGGAGACTTGCTTGAGGCCCTAGGTACAAATCTAATAATTTAAACATATTATCGGGAAAAAAGTAGTATTACATTTTCCTGGCTTTAAGTTGGCCTTTTTTGTATCCAAGGCTGGTAAAGGAAGTCAACTTAGGAGCGCTGTGATTGGATGTAAGGGTATAATATTTGTTTTATTAATTTATGAATAACTGCCGTGTGAATTTTGCAATTTTGAAACCCATTGAAATATTTTCTTGAGAATTATTCGAAAAGACTTTCAAATTTTCATTAATTGGATGTAAAACGACGTGGCATGGATACAATAAACAAGCTCCGTTGGAAGATAGTCATGATACTATTTGACTTCAATTTCTAAACAGAATAATAAAGTACTAATACCACACATAACTGTTTTGTCCAGGTTTTTATTATAAATCGTGGTAATTTTAGAAAATGTTAGCATTGTCGCCTATGGAAGAATAAATACTACCGTTTCCCTATTCACCTTCCCAGTGTAAACTAAAAGTTATTAAATTAAAATGATGAACGGAGAACGGAAGAAAATTATCCGAATAATATAACAACCTATTGAGATCAAATTTATCTACGTCATATAATAACACATCACTTCCTGTCATAGAGAAAGACTATCTGGATTCGATTCGGTAAAATTATAGTTCAACTGACTTCGTTCGAGTTTGATCGGTTGAATGACTATAACTGGATTTGTTTTTTACGGAGCGAAAACAATGTTTTGTTTTAGTTTTTTATATGGCAAGCCGTTCTCGTCAAAACTATGTTTAAACCATTTTCCAAAAAATTTACACATTGAGAATTAAAACAAAACACACTGGGATTTAAAAAATCCAAAACACACATCGAGAATTAAAAATTACACAATGAGATTTTTTAAAGACGCACTGAGATTACAGAAAATGAAAAACACACACTGAGAATTGAAAATTACACACTGAGATTTCAAAAAGACACAATGAGAATAAATAAACTGACAAACACACACTGAGCATTTGAAATTACACATTGAGATTTGTGCGCACTTTTTATGCGCACATATCTAACTAGCATACTTAATCTGAATCTATTACAAGCTTAAACCAACAAGGGAACATAACTCGTTAGTCCTTCGATCTGGTTCCAAATTATTTCTAAAAAAAACTTTAGAAATACAAGAACAAGAATAATCCCCACTTACACTTATTACAAAATATAACCAAGTGGTGAAAAACTTTATTAAAATTATAAGAAAACGTTGGAACAATCTGCAAAAAGTCAAAGAATGCAGTGAAATTTTTACTCAAGTGTCTGTTATAGCATATATATATAAACGTAACAAAAATATAAAAGATTACCTTGCGAAATCAGGGTAACAGTTGGAAGATTTTTGAAAAGGGACCCATGCTTAAACGGTTTTAAATTAAAAAAAAATCCCGATACACTGGTAGTAATTATCTGATTTATAGGCAACAAACCTATAAATAATGGCGATGTTAAGTCTTGAAATTTATTACGAATGTTGGTTGAAGGAATCGCATTTCATTATAATGACAAGAGTTCTTGAGATCAAGATATTGATCTGTTGAATTATTCATCTCATGAATATTTATTAATTTAGTAATTTGCATATCTATCTCAATGTGTATTTTTTTAATCTCAGTGTGTAATTAACAATTCTCAGTGTATGTTTTTCAATTTATTTCATCTCAGTGTGTCTTTTTAAAATCTCAGTGTGTAATTTTGAATTCTCAATGTGTAATTTTGAATTCTCAGTGTGTGTTTTTCATTTTTTAAATCTCAGTGTGTAATTTTAAAATCTCAGTGTGTAATTTCGATTTCTCAGTGTGTTATTTCAGGTTTTTAAATCTCAGTGTGTAATTTTTTTCGAAAAAAGGGTTTAAACATAGTTTTGACGAGAACAGCTTGCCATATTTTTATGGTATTTCGTGATGTTTATTTTATGTAAGTCAGCAATTGAAAATGGCTATGTATAAATTTAATCCGTTAATGTGGATAAGCTCTGAGATGTGTACAGTGTGAGCATATGGTTAATACCGCTGCGATTCTTTCCTGTTAATTTACTGTTCACAAAATGTTAGCTGGTTTCGAAAGTCAATGGTTTTTCTACCCCTCGGTACAACATCCCTTGGCGGTTCAGGTTTTTGAAAAAATATTTAGCTTCAAATGTTTTTCCATTTCGTTACTGATTTGACCTTTCAAAAGTGTTATTCAACTTCCACTGATAAGTCTTTCGTAGACGAAACCCACGTATCACTATGTGTGACCTTTAAACTCATATGAAGTGATTTCAGAGGATATGAACGATTTCTACTTGAAGCCAACTAATGGCAGCCTTGATCATGTTATGTTATATGTAATTCGGGAGATCCACACTCATGTCAAGACGACAAAATGCCCCCATGCTGACCCGATTGAAAATCTTTGGCATTGTGAACTTTTGAACAGTAATTTAATTCCCTTTTAAGAAGACAAATCTTTTATATCTGTTCTATTAAAAAAACTTTGTGACATACGTTTGAAAAAAAAAATCCTTAATCTTTCATTTTATGCCAACTGTTAATGAAGTACAGAAACTAAATGATGTCAGTACTTACAATTGTCCCGATAATACGTTTCAAGCTGTCCAGATCTGTAACTTTACCTTAACAAATTTGATACTATCAAAGTTGAGTTTACAATAATTTATTCACCTACACATATTTAATGTTCATTGTGTATTAAGGAAATGAAATAGTTAACCTTGAACAAGGACGTTTATTTATAATTACATCAATCACTTGAAAATGTTGAAATGATAAAACCATTACACAGTAAGTTTTGTAAATATTTTACATTGGAACATTCCTATGATAATAATCTGGTAGCTTTTTGTAGAATTTTACAACTATGATTGCTTGGCCTTTTATATTTCGGTACACTGCATTATCCTTTGGCAATCTGAAGAGAAAGAAAGGTAAAGGTCTATGAAATAACATCTCAAAGCAAAACTTTAAACATGTAACCATTGGTAAAAAAACATGTTCTAATTGCATGAATAGACGGGATTACCTCTGTGGAAGTCTTTATTTGAGATAGATCGAGTAAAGCATGCATCGAATCATCAAATTTTAGGAGATATGATATTAACAATTTAATGTTTGAATTTGAAATTAAGACAATAACGTGGAATGAAATAGAATGAAAACAAACGCATGCAAAACATCTCCCTTATCATGTTTAGTCATAAAAAAGCCATAATTATACTTCCAAAATAATGATATAATTAATAATAATGATATCAATAATATCAATAATATAGAACTATAGCCATTGTAAGCGGTCGAAACAAGGATATATTGACCTGAAAGACGAATATCGACTGAAGACGAAATATTATGTCGATATATCTCTTAGGGTCGGCATATCCTCGTATCGACCTTGTACAAAGGTTAAAATTGTTGTATTAATATTTTCAATACACATGAAATAGAGCAGACATGCATTCAGTTGGTTGTAATGGTTATGTCACAAAGGATTGTTTTTAGATTTCAATTTATATTTATCATAGAAATTACTGTGCAATATCACTATTCTATCTGTCGTATTCAGTCTATCTTTGGAAATGCAGTTTAACATGTGACTCATTCAGAACGAATCAAATGACTTAGAATATATGAAATAATAATATTACATTTTATTATTATTATAAGTATAGAAATATAACCAGTCAACATGACAATATGATTTCCGTTTTACACCGGAATTTCGTTTGATATTAATTATTTGACGGGAAACAAAAGAACTGTATAAAGAAAAGATTTATTGATGTTGCAGTTTTTTAATACACTTAAATTTGGCTTCTAAACTTCAACTCAAGCCCATCTGAATGTTATCTTCTAGAACAAGTATCGTGCGCCATCAAATCGGTATAATTGATTTCAGAGTTTTTGTTTTAATTGTTTTTTTGTTTTTTTTCTATTTAATCAGTGGGTTTTATTGTTTTCTATACCCACTCTGAGGGAGAGAGTAGAATGCTTAAACTCTTTCCGTCCGAACGGCTCGTCAAATTTTCGAAGCAGTTTCCTGAGGAATAACAATTAAGAGGGACCATAAATTTGTTATTACTCTTCATGTATGTTTCCGTGTTATGCAGTTGTACATATATCGCTAATTTTCCTTGTAAAAAAAATATTTATATATTGTGTTACATTATGGCTATGTAGGCATATGTCATCAGAGTGTTGTGCATGCATCCTATTATGTTGTTTTACATCAAAAGTTGTTGATTAAATTTGTATTGGTGTTCATTTGCATTTTTCAATACTATATTTTACATATCTTATCTAACCATTTTATGAGTTGTGGTTAAATGGAGGTACTTGAAGTAATAAATGAAAACAGTATAATGCCCACTTGAAACAATTGAATTATTAACCCACTCAATACTGCAAAAAAAATGTCAATAAAGTTACAGGAAATAGTATTTTCTATTCAGATGACTTGTATAACTATTGCACTGTTGGTAGCCCATGAAAAGCATTAGAGTATAAGTTTTCGTTTTCATTCCAAATATTTTGTTTGTGATTTTTCTTCATAGTAGTATATATCGACAACGGCCTTCAACATTGATGAGCTAAACCCATACCGTAATATCAGCTGTAAATGTAGATTTAAGTACATGATATAATGAATGCAATTCCCATATTCTTCTAACGACAAAACATGATGAATATAAATATAGAGAAATTATTCGATTATATCGACAAAACATGATAATGTAAGGAAAATGTGAAGTTAGAAAGGGAAAATAAAAAAATCCTAAGTGAAAAACAAAATAAACCGTCATCACTCTGTCGAAACGGTCGTCAGATGAAAATACCAAAAAAAAAACACAATCCATATAACAATACATAGAAAACTAAAGACCGGTATTTCGAACAACACGAACATTTAATAACCGTATGGGATCTAAGACGTGAAAGATGGGTAAGCAGATCCCTTTTTATTAGTGGCGCGTGTCGTGTTGATCATGACATAATGAATTAATTCGGTAATAAGTCGCATTTGGCGATATCACAATAAAAGGTTTAAATTCAGAATTATTACTACGGCAATTGGAACAAATCAATGGTCAGTTGATAAACAGATATTCATATCGGTCGTATAACTTAGGAGAGCGTCCATAAAAGTTTCAAAGATAAGACTTTAACTGTGCCTCTATGTTGCTATATCGTGTTCTGTAGTAAGGTTCCTGTCTATTTTCAAAAGGTATTGTAAAAACTGTTGTTGTTGCACTTTAAACCCTATAAATCTGAAATAGTTTTATGCATGTTTTTAAATACAGTTTACGATAAACAGGCAAAGTGAATTCAAATGTCACAGCGACGAACTTATTTTTTCGATTCACAAACATTTTCATTGTTCTTATTTATAGACCACCAAGTTAAAAAAAATTGTTGATTATGAGGTGTCCAAAAGTTATTATTTTTACGGTATGAACTGGTTTTTTAAGTGAAACTTGAATAAAATTTCCCAATCAATGCTTATAATCTCGCATTGATATTTTATTTCATCTCATATGGACACAAATATAGTTGTTAATCATTAACATTCAATGGCATAGTTTTATAATTTAACATGTTTTAAACCACTAAAATATTTCCTGAAGAAAAGAACTAAAAATAAAAAAATATGCCTTTTCAAAACAAATACCGTTAATTTTAATTTCCAGCGTGAAGAATCGCCTAGTGCTCCATTGTATAAAATTCCTCCTCCGCTTTATGGTATAATATTTAAGGATTTTTGGATAAAATTTTCTGGGACCCTGGTTCCGCCTATTTTTATTGAAATTTCTGACAAAAATTTCCTGCAGTTGTTGTGTGATCAAATCACAATATGTTCGAGATTTCATTCAGAACCAGATATTTCGGATATTCCTGTGACATCCGTTAGTTCCGAGAAGATAATATCATATTACCAGATCTTTAGATTTAGGAGAAGTCATCTCATCTGTAGTTTTACCGAATATCTCCAACTACCGATTGCGACATTCAAACTGACTGTGTTGATTTTGTCAGTTTTTATGGACTTCCCATTTTTAAATTTGTTAATACTTTTTTAAATACTGACCTCGAAAAATAAGCTTAAATTTTCTTTGGAGTTCGGTATTTTTGCTATTTTATATTTTAATTTTCGTGTAGTTTTTAAAAGATTCCTTGGTCACATATTGTTATTTAGCACCTTTACGGGGTACCCCTCAATTCATGGTTTTCGACGGTCTTTTTTAACTTTATAACGATTAATGTTTTGGTATTAGTTCGGTATTTTTGTTATTTTTACTTTTTGTTCAATATTAGGCTTTCTTCGCAAATATTTTCGATGAACTTATGATCAAGGGTCTTCTGAATGCTGAAAATGTTTATGTAATTCCATCCTCGAGCACAATTATTAAACTTATAGTCAGCAGTATTTTAGTGAGTAGTTAACGCATTTTTCTTAGGAAACAAGAAAAGAAATTATTCGAAAACAGTATTTAATATTTTGGTGACAAACATATTATATTGAGTGCATGCCAATTAAAATGGAAAAATTTTAACTTCTCTCACGTCTATTTTGTCATTATGGATATGAATCCGCCAATCAGCTCCATTTTTATAGTAATCATTTATCAAGTTTAAGGAAAACAGTAGTATGTATTCTTCCATACATTGCCCATGCTACTGTAGTAATTGATGTATTTGATAGATACCACAGCAAACTGTCTTTCAAATCTACAGAACGATACTTGATGTAAATTATGGCTAAATGGTTTCAGGTAGATTCATACCAGACTGGAAAATATTTTGAACGTCAACGCAAATAAGCATACTCTTCCTAAAGTCCCGAGTCATTTAACCCTTGTCAACATTCCCAGTCATCTATGTTGACTTTGAATGCGAATAAATTTTATCAAACGGACATTTTTGTTGACCCAATTGATGTGAAGTAGTTCACCTTAGCAGGAGTTTTAGACTGTCAAGATTTATTCAGCACACACGAAGAGACAGAATGATTGTTAATGCGTTGCTTGCTGAAAAAGAATATGGAAGAAAAACTAAGAAGAAGCACTCAAGAATGGTAGTTCCAAATAGTGCTAATAACCAGAAATTAAGATGGTCGTAGATTCCGCTCTGTATATTAAATATGCAGTGTGCTAAACTTATAGTGAAGAAAGCTATATACAGTAAAATGCTAGCTTGTTCATACTACCACTATGCAAATCAACTTCTAAGCAACATGTCATAAGAACTGAACTCCAGACCAGTATTTAGACTTCTTCACACATACCACAGTCATATGAAGGCTTTCACCGATTGTCAAATTACAACAATAGAAAATAAACGTTCCAATCAATCAACTTTTACAAAACTACACATTGTTATCAGGATAATCCCACCAAGAGAATGTTCATGTCATAAAACTGATCGCGTTATACACTGAACCAATAGTAAGTAAAACTCGCCTTCGCCTTGATTGGGAAATATTTTTTTTTTTATAAACCGGTCTATCAACTTGCAAGTATACCATATTCATTTATCTACAATATCATACAGATAGTTCAAAAGACACATCTTTTAGAATGCAAAATGAAAAAAAAAAACGGTCTTAGTGCAAACATTTTGGTTTTTGAAAGGTAGAATAATAACTAAAACATATTGAGAAACTAGTGTATTACAGATTAGAAAATAATATTGTTTTATGCTGTGCTGAAAAACGATGAGCGTTGTAAAAGCTAATCGATGTGAAAAAGTCAAGGTCACATTTACATTTTATATGTCATATATACAAAACATCAGAAATGTCCACTTGAGCGCCATTTTCAATGAAGGCTCTTCATACAAATACTGTAAACCAACTAATTTTTGCGAGCGATTTATTTTCGCGACTTTCGCGAGTAGTAAAATAACGCAAATATAAATCGTCGCAAATATGTAAAACTTGGAAGTTTCCTTATTTAACTGCATCAATCAAATTTGAAAATCGCGAAATTAAATCGCCGCGAAATGGGTTAATAAGGGCTAAACGCGAAATAAAGTATCCGCGAAAATAAGTTGGTTTACAGTAATCAAACTTGTCGTTTTGACATCCTTTGCAATAAATTGTTTGTATAGCATTTTACATGCTTTTACTGAATACATCTTAGAAAAATCCACCTGTTTGTCTTATTTTTGAATTTATTATACATCTAATTTACAATGTCATAAATAGAAAAAGTCTTTAAATAGGTGTTTGTTCTTTCTGAACATTAAATTAAAAAAATCAAAAACAAACCAAACAAATAAACAAAACTGCTGCTACCATTTTTAATTAATGGAAGTGATAACATTAATTATATCCATTTCACTGCACCAGATGCGCATTTTGACAATTAATGTGTCTTTAGTGATGATGCAGTCAGTATACCTTTGTCAACAATATCTCCCCCATTACGCTACCCAACTTTTGCAATCGTGAAAATGGAAGCCTTTGTAGGGATGACGCGCTACCAATTTAGCTCTTGCAAACCGAAAAATGTATACACATAGCATCATTACGATATTTTTATGCCGGTTTTATTTCAGAAGACAAATTATCTACTAGCTATTGAGCATCATTTTATGTACTTTTATGTATTAAGTCAACTTTAAACTATTGTCAAATCGGTTCTCAGGGGGAATTTTTGAAAGTTCAAAAACATTTTAAAACGTTGTAATGAAATATTTCGTGGAAGGGCATACTAAAAATTCTCAGAGGTTGAAGACTAATAAACCTACATCACACACACACAATATGTATGTTTTTGAAGTGATGCATTTTTAGGATCCACTTGTAAAGTCTGTCGTCAAGTACTTTTAGTAAACAAATTGTTATTTGAACATACCTACTCTGTTGTTATCACTCATTAGAAAGGTATTTCACTTGACCCATATATTTCACTTTTAGTACTGTGATTCTTTAATGTTATTATACTGTAACCTAAATATGAAAAAAATAATATAATTTGAAGCGAGATGATGTATCAAATAATTTTGGTTTATACGTTTTCAAGACAGAATAGTCAATTAAACACGCCTGAACATAAAAAGGTGTACTCGACTTTCTATTTTCGATGAAATTATTGCCCATTTTAAAGATTTTTTTTCTCAAAAAAAAATAAATCTGATATCATTTTGTGTATTTTTTTCGGCGAAATTTATGCTAATGAACAAATAGATCCACATGTATTTGTACCTAGCACGATCGACTGTTTGTGAAAATTTGTCTATACATAATGTAAAAGTTTACAAATATCTCGAAGTTCCATACAATAATTTAAATAAAAAACACGCATATGATGCATAAAATCCTAATTTATGCATTTTAAGTAAATATTTAAAGTCAATAGAAACAGATGTAAACAATTCATATACTAGTATACCAACTTAGCCTTTTTTACCTTCTCTAATAAGGAGTTTCATATCTTTTGTTTAATTTCAACTTGGTATCCGTCTGGATGGTACCGAAATATTTGAAAATCCAAAGCTCATTACTATTGCGAAGAGCCGAAAAAAAATACCGAACGTACAGCCAGAATCGGATCAAAAAACCAAAGCTATGGATGTTGGAGATACATGCTTGCAGCTCCTACTCAGACTTTGTAAAACGTCACCAGTGTCTGAGCATAAAGTTGATGATCCAGGGGTATGTCAAAGAACGTCTCGTCCTTTTTCTTAAAAAGTTCATCGGAAGGTACCAAGACCTTGTTTATAAACATTCCGTATTAACTTCACATTAATACATGATGGTCTTGAACTATAGATTCCGCGTACTGACGCTGTTTATCATCTTAATAACGCGTTAAAGTGTTCTTTTATTTGTCTTTATTACTATTACTTTTACTGTTTGGTCTGTTTTTGGTGATATTCATTTGACGTGGCTCTGTACTTTTGCATCCCGTCATTGTGTTGTTTGTATTATTTTTCATTTTTACTTGTGTGCTTTGTTCGTGTGACTTTTTATGTTTCTATGATACATATGACATGTCTCTGTACTTTAAACATCCCGCCATTGTGTTATTGTTCTATTATAATTTTTGCATACTTTGAACGACAAAATTATTTTATATCTCTACCTGTGTGACGTTTACGTTGTGACGTCAAACACGCGATTCTACGCCAGAGTTAATGTTAAAATTACGATTCGGTCCCAGTGCTTAAAATCCCTCAATCCTTTATGGGTTGATTTGGCATACATAAATAAAATACAAAAATAAGTAAGCAATGAACGAGGTTGTTAAATGTGATATATGCTTTTTGTGCTTCTTTGTTAAATATTTGTTTGTTTTTGTTGTGATTAAGATTGTGACACGGTGTTGACTGCTATACCCCTATTTTTACATTTTTACCTATTATGTCTGCTTGTTTTATTCACGCATCGTTGTCAATATAATGAAATTTGATGCGACTGTCATTCAAGTGATACGTTTAGCGCTATAAAACCAGGTTCAATCCACCATTTTTTACATAAGAAAATGCCTGTACCAAGTCAGGAATATGACAGTTGTTGTCCATTCGTTTGATGTGTTTGTGCTTTTGATTTTGCTTTTTTATTAGGGACTTTCCGTTTTGAATTTTCCTTGGAGTTCAGTATTTTTGTGATTTGAATTTTTCCTTAATGAAACTGATTTTTAAAATTTTGCTACAATTGAAGAATAAAATTCATTACTTTAACACCCAACCTTGGAGAAGAACGTGTTCTATAGATAGGTTTCCATTATAACAATTTGAACAAAAGTTAATTTCCTTTTGTCGCCATGTTGGAAGTCTATGTGAACTAATACATTCATAAATCAGCCAAATACTACTTGCTATACTGCCCGACAGACTTTGAAAATGGTTGTTTAATGTTCAAATTATTTGTCCTTCGCGCAACGCGTTGCGGGGGACTAAGAAATACCGGGCGTCCGTCCGTCTGTCCGTCCGGTCTTGTTAGCGCTCTCACGTGTACAATTCTTGTAAGATTTTGAATGAAACTTATATTAAAGGTTCATATCAACAATGTCTTGGAAAAGTTCGAAATCAGTGCCGAAGAGTTATGCCCCTTGGAAACATAAATTATATGGAAAATTGCATCGTTAACGCTCTCATTTGTACAATTCTTGCCAAAATTTTATGGTATAAAACCACTAATTCATAGCCCCATTGCTTTCTATGTTAAATTCTGCAATTTCAAGCAGTAATGGCTACTTTGTCTTAAGTTCAAATAAAGTGGCAGTTATTTCATGTCAAAACTATACCTTATCCTGACTTGAGCTGAAAAATTCAACATACCTTTAATTGCATATTAGAGCGTACTGGTTCCCGGAATTTTGATAGTATAAAAACAGGTACTTCTGATCTGAACAACAGGGCAAATGTGCCCTCATATTAAAATTGTATATACATCTTTATTATTCAAAAGAAACTTTCCACAAGGGTTCTACAGTGATCCCAAGTTCCCAAGCTTTCATTTGATACCAAAACTACCCAAACATTTCACCTATTGACAAAGATACAGCTATGCGTAGGAACTATTTTGTTTTAAATATGTACTACTTTCTTGTATGTTCTTTCCGACCGGGCCTGAATTAGTGGTTCTATACCTTATGGAACTTATATCATAGGTTTATATCAGCAATGTCTATGATGTCTTTGACGAATTAGAAACTCAGTGCCGATCAAGTTTTTTTACAAGAGTTATGCCCCTTGGAAACATTAATTTATGGAAAATTGCATTGTTAGCGCTCTCATGTCTACAATTCTTGTCAAAAATTTTATGAAACTTATATCATAGATTTATACCAGCAATGTCTTGGTCTCATATCTTGACTAACGTCTAGAAATTGACAATGAGGGTCGGTTGAAAACAAAACTTTATGACAAAAGAGATGATTTCAGCTTTCCAATTGTGAACTTTTCATTTTTATGTAGCAACATTCCAGCAGCGCCTGCATACGGAGTATATATCTCCCAGTTGATACGATACTCCAGGGCTTGTATTTCCTATCATAAGTTCCTTAATAGGGGTTGCTGCTCACAAGGAAGCTATTAAACCACGAGTTCCAAGTGGTGAAAATGACATCATCCCTTCGTAAATGTTACGGACGCCATCACAGGTTGGTTGACCGTTACGGAATATCCGTTTCACAGATGATAGCGGATATGTTCCTAATGTCGTAACTACAATCCCGTCCCCTTTTCCCGAATGTGACCTACCGAATCAGACTTATTACCGGGTTTGTACTACCATGAGCAACACGACGGGTGCCACATGTGGAACAGGATCTGCTTACCCTTCCGGAGCACCTGAGATCACCCATGGTTTTTGGTGGGGTTCGTGTTGCTCAGTCTTTAGTTTTCTATGTTGTGTGTTGTGTACAATTGTTGGTCTGTTGGTCTTTTTCTTTTTTAGCCATGGTGTTGTCAGTTTATTTTCGACTTATGAGTTTGGATGTCCCTTTGGTATCTTTTGTGCCTCTTTGACACTTTTGAATATAAATGCTGATGAAATATTTTACGAGTTATGCTCCTTGGCAATATTGATTATATCGGAAATTGTATTGTATTTGCTCTGTACCCTTCATTTCTCTAAGGTATTTATAAAACGTTTAAAAGAACAAAAAACAAAAGTGATTTTTGGTTATTGCCCTTGTGCCTTGGATAGATAAAATATGTGCAACGCGGGGGACATTGGAACTCTGTTCTGTTATTGTTATTGATTTTAGCCTTGCTTGATTCATTACTACGACCTAGAAATGTTATGTTATAGAACACTTTGTTGTTCCACTTGTTTCTATTAGGTTAATTAAAATAAGCAATTACTCATCTGAAAAGGTTGTCAAGGGAAATAACTAAAACCTATTTCAAAACCTATCTATTAGTATTTGTGTGGGTTTTTTTTATTGATTCAGGCATGTTTGTTTTGTTTTCTTTTAACCATGGTATTGTCTGTATTTATTTTATTTGTTACATTTCATTACCCCAATATACCCTCATCTTGTTTTATATTTAACTACCCTATCATTTAATTGTTTACATTATGAGACATCTGAGAGCTCCTGTAAAAGACAGAAACATTATTCTGTGTATAAGGTATCTTCAGTGCATTGTTTTGTTGTGTTGAATGCGCTGTTACGTGTAACAAAAAAAAATGGAAATATTTTCTCAGGAGTCATAAATCACTAATTTCTCAATTCGCAATTAGTAATATATACGTGAAGAGTCTCACGAAATCAGACAAGCAAATTTTAATTTAAAAAATTAAAATATTGCATTGGTAAAAAGATTTAAAAATGATAAATATCATTTGTTGTGTCGACATATTTATCAATACAATAATAGCAGTAATTATCTTTTACCTATATCGTTGCTAGAAACATATTTGGTTCAATCTGTAAAAACCAAAGGTGAAGTTCAAATATCATATAACAAAAAAGTTTTTCAATCTGACCTGTAACTCGTCGTTTGTTTACCTGTAATTAATGTTTTGTTTTCAAACGTAAAAACCTAACAGAGCTGACAAAAAAATATTAAACAAAAGATCAAAAAAGCATGTCGATATGGCTTTCGGTAGACTGCTATCCCGCCAGCGGGTTTTATCAGCTCAGAAGTCATTCCTACGGTGGTGTCATGCTTTCTTACTGACTTCAAAAAATTATCATATATATTAAATAAGTCACTGTTCCTCAAAAGTTTTATAAACATCTATACTATTAAACGAGAAGACCTCATTTTGTGTGTCGCTTCTCTTCCTTCCCCAATAGATTAATCATCAGGCCTCTGTGTCCTATAGGTACCATGCATAGTCGTATTTGTCATCCATTCTTATGATTATTCAGTTTGGGTTATTTTGGGAGAAAAACGAAGAAAAAGGCGTCCGGAATTGTTTCCGTCAAAAGACCGACTTTTAAGTCATACCCAAACATCCGATTTTAATCTTTAAAAGAGGGGGTAAAGGGTTATTTTCGTGCAACGTGTTTTGACACTTTTTATTTCACGTGCAGCCGTGAAAAAGGTTCGTTATTCACCGTGTTTCTTGAACTCGATAAAAAGATCAACGTGCAAGAATTTTTTAATTGTTCGCTCATCTAGAAATGGCAATTTTATTTCGCGTTCTTCCGTGCAGATACCCCCCCCCCCCCTCCCTTTACTCCCCTCTTTAAACATTATTTTTCATAATTACTCGGGGAAAGGACAATTATTTTCGCGTTATTCTGCATGTATACTATGATTATAATTCTATAATATATAGAGACTCTCTGTAGAATAAAGCAGTGATCGCCGTGGAGAAGAAACTTGGAATTGATAGTTAAAAGCAAATACACTTTATTTATATTATATGTATGTTCATAGTATACAGAAACGCAAAAATCATGGCATTTAACAGAGAGCAAAAAAAAATAACGGACTTTGGAAAAAAGGGAGAGTGTGTTCTAGTAATTATAATATTAGGACTATTGTTGATGAATCAATTACAACCTGTGCTTGTTAACTGTCTGGAATCTATAAAAAAAAAGTCCTAAGGGTTGAATTGAGTTATCAACTAGTAATACAATTATCACAATTATACAGAGGAAACATTGTAATTGAGAATACGAAAAAAAGTTTTAAATTATGTATGTTGATATTGTTCGTAAAGTTCAATTTCAAAGATTTTCATGTTTTTTGACATTACAAAATTCATAGATATATTTTTTTCATATAGAAAGATAATAGTCACATACGTGTGCATACTTTACTTTGACATGCAGTGTCTTTATATAAAAGTACTATTTTGACTTTACTGCAATCAATTTCGTTAAGCAATTTATATTCCTAGATGAATTTGATCAACATTAAAATAAGTAATATACATCTATATATGCAAAGAGGTGTATAGTTTGAAATGTGAATATAAAACTAAGAAAATGTGGTATGATTGTTAGTAAGACAACTCTCCAGCAGAAACCATATGACATAGAAGTTAACAACTATAGGTAACTATACGGCCTTCAACAATGAGCAAAACTCATACTGAATAGTAAGATATACAAGGTCCCAAAATGACAGATGTAAAACAATTCAAACGAGAAAACTAACGACCTGAATTATGTACAAAATAATAAAAGAAAAACAAACATGACAAACAGCAACAATTCAGACTCTAGGGGTGTGATTGTTATTTGAGGATAAGGCTCTTTAAATATGTACAAGATAGGCGAACTATAGCTATTGATAGAATTTGATAGGTATTTCAACGTTTTATTTTCAAGTTAATTTAGTCGAGTGACTCTGATGAGTCTTTTGAAGACGAAACGCGCATCTGGCTTAAAAAGTATTTAGCCTGTATCTATGATGGTACATTTTATAGTTTTCTCTATTGGGGATAATCGACATACTTCTTCTCTTTTAATAATGTTTAACATAAACAGTATACTCTTATTGCGTTTAATGTTTTCAATAACTATTGATATCTTTAAGTTTTAATACTAATAAATTTCTGTTTGAACTATCTCCGAATATTTTTCCAACAACAGTTACCCATATCTCATTTCAATTATGGATCATGCACCTTATAAATATTGGTTTTAAATGCTCTTCGCTTTGTATTTCATTTGCCCTTCAAACTGTCAAATGATGAAGCATACGTCTGGTGTAAAAAAAACATTATGAGCCTGGTATTTGTGATGAGTCTTTATATAAATATTCTACATCATGCTAAACGATTGCTAGTCATATTTACAGGGTTAATATGGTTTTTTGAGTATGTACCGTATTTAAGAAAACACAAATGCTCAGCGTTGCTTAAACTGCTTAAAATGGAAATGTAAATGAGTATTTAAAGATCTTCAATTCAGAAAATATTTTGCTCAACATCTAGGAAAGACAGTTTTGAGTTACCTCCACATTTATCTGCTATGTTGTACTTAATTGCATTGCTTTTAACTAGTTCATAACCTACTATCAAATCAAATTTTGTAATGAAACATATGAAAATACTTGAATTAGCTTGTTGAGACTGTAAATTTTTCTTGGATGTTCTATGTAAATAACTTGGTTTTGATGGTCCTTTCAATTCGGTTTACAGTTTTGACTTTTCGATTCTCTACACCATATTTCCACTCAATCTTATAAACAATTAAACAATAAATTTCCTATTTGATTAAATGGTCGTTTGGAAAATTGTGATTGCAAATCTACATGATTCAATTATTCATATAAAGCCTTTTTTTGTAATGAAAACGGTAAACATGATAGATATACTTTGTGGAAGTGTGATGAGCTAATTTAAGCTGTTAATTTTCTCCTTGACAACATCATTATAAGATCTCCTTCTCCGATTCTTTTATAGCTTTTTTTCCGACGTATCAGCATTTTTTGAAATACAATATGTATTTGTATTAGATTTTTTGTTTTTCAAATAGTTTGAATTCGAGCGCCACTGAAAAGACGTTAATTATATACATGAACATTTGATGCAATTAAAATTGCACTGTTTGTGTTTTTATCCAAGGATCAACTACCCGATCTCAATTTGTCTTATTCTGAAATCCTGAAATAAGTTAAAAAAAAACTGACAAAGCCAAACGCTCAACTTTATCAAACGAACTAAATGATTAGAAAACTTCTGTCATATTCCAAACTAGTACAGGCATTTTCTGAAGGAGTCTGTTGATTTTTTATTAAAATAAATCGTGAAAGATCAGGCAAAACACTAATTTTATCGAGAAAGCCATGCGTCACCAGATAAAACTGCAAAGGTTTCGTTCATCGCTTAAAGCCGTATAGTACCTATAAATGCTTACAGCTACTTCATTTGGTCTCTGGTGGATGGTTGTTTCATTGGCAATCATACCACACCTTTTTTTTATATATGTATCATCAGAATATTAAATTTATTTTACCATCGGTGTACATTAATTGATTGAAGCATGTGATATCTTATAAAGGACGTAGTTTTTTTGGTTGACAACTCATTTTCTACAAACCTTTAAAACTAACTTTTACGTCATGTAGTCTCGACTGGAGCGTTTTTTCTATGGCAATCGTAAAACATCTTCTTATTTTTATATCAATTAAAAAAAAATACAATTTTATTTATATTTATATACAAGTAGTACTTCCATGGTCACTCACCGAGGGAAAATGACAAACACTTGGTGTAAAAAAATTCGCGTTTTCTTTTCATAACTTAGGAGAAACGTTTTCATGTATGTATATATACACACACATATATAAAACCACATATTCAGACCTGTTTCATTTAAAAGGCAAAAATAAGTGGTATCCAAGATAATAAGGCAATGTGCGAATTGAAAAGTGGTCTAGGGAATCTTCCCTGGACATACAATGAATTTTTGCGCATTGATACACAATAAGGTTTATAAACATTTCAACATACTTTCCTCGAGTGTAGTGGTATCTATTTCGTAGCTTGGTGTGTAAGTTTATCAATTGTGTGATATTCCCGAACTTTACAAGTCTGGATTCGCTTGTCTGGTCATACCAGAAGACGCTAATCTTGCAGACACATCCGGTCTCGCTTAGTTTGGGGATCATAAATTACCATAAGTTTTTTTTTCTCATGGAATGTATCTTCAAAAAATGCTTTTTATCCAAAGGGATGGTCAATCGATTTACTCTAAGTAATCAGCACTAGTAATATAGGCTAACATTGTCTTGCTCTTTGACAAAAGTATATGTCTGGATGTAGTGATCCTGCAAACTGCTCACACTTTTTTCAACTCCAACGAAAATGATTTAGCTCGGCGTATCTAATACAATAAAGGAAGGATTTTTATTTAATCGCATCAATTATGGTTTTCCCTGTCGATATTTAGAAACCACATGGCATTGAAACACTTAAACACAACCAGGAATTATTTCGGCATATGTTCTATTAATATACAACATTTCTTCTATGACATTTTTCCGGTTATTTCGAAAACGGCAGTGATGGGATACTTTTTCACACAGGGAATCATTTGGGGATCACCCCCTAGTTTTTGGTGGGGTTGTGTTGCTTAGTCTTTAGTTTTCTATGTTGTCTCATCTGTACTATTATTTGTCTGTTTGTCTTTTTATTTTTGGCCATGGCGTTGTCAGTTTGTTTTCGATCTATGAGTTTGACTGTCCCTCTGGTATCTTTCGTCCCTCTTTTGGGAATGGCATATAAATTCAAACATTATATTAAGATGATTCTCACATTTTGTGATTTTTGTTATTACAAAAGCTAAGTTTTTACGGCAATTTGGACACTAAATAATCAATTTAAAATAGCATAATTCACTAAATATAATTTCGATTAAGTTCTAGACAGAACGAATATTGTGAATATTTTTTGTATTCAAAACTATTTGTAACAAAGAACTTAACACGGCAATCAATCTGGAATTCCATAGTATCCTAAATTAAATGATTGTTGGAATCCTAGCATATAAAGATAATAATTATAATTTGTTTATTCTTGAAGAAAATTTAAGTTTTTACCACATTTTTGTCCAATTGTCACATGCCTCTAAATTTGAAATTCCCAGAATCAATTGATATCTACTATTGGAATTCAAGCTCAAAAAGATATTTCGTAAAATTAGTGAATTCTTTAACCTAAATGTAGGACTTTTAAAAAAATGTGCCTACTTTTTCCAAAAAAAGTGGACCTGGATCTTTTTCTTAAAGATATCAATACTGTTCTCACATAATAATCTTATTGTTCTTTTTTCCCAGTTAAGCAAATTACTTTACTCGTTAGACACTATGTTATAGATATTATAAACATATCAAAAAATCTTTTTTTTTTTATATTCTTATTTTTACATTAAACAATGGCTATAAACTTAATATACACACTTGTGATCACATGCAGTTATCATGAAAGAAAGGATTTTTTTAAACTAGAAGGCGGATAGAAAGGTTATCCACACATCGGAACAATATTTTTATATCATGGGTTATCAGCATTATTTTTAACGTTGCTTCGTTCCCCATTTTTGACAGTCTCTTTATAAATATTCCATCGTAATTCACCTTTGTTTCAACTTTGTCTTGGATTTACGATTCTGTGTTCCAAAAAATGTTCAAAGGAAAATTGTACAGTGTTATTGCAAATAAGGTGTTGTATAATTATGAACAATCGTAATTCACCTTTGTTTCAACTTTGTCTTGGATTTACGATTCTGTGTTCCAAAAAATGTTCAAAGGAAAATTGTACAGTGTTATTGCACATAAGGTGTTGTATAATTATGAACAATCTCGTCTATTTCGTTAGATTTGTCTTTACGGATTATAAATGATATCTTGAACGTCCGAAAAAAAATATACTTATGTAAACAGGAATGAAATATTTGCCACTTGATATTTAGCCACCAACAAAATCAACCAACCGACATAATATACTAACAGTATACATTTCCTAAAAGAGAACTTCTCATACTTTTCATTACAAGTACAAATGAAATCTGTCATGTCAGTCACAGTGTTGGATGATATGGTGGAATAGTTTTATTTTACAAACCATCCTGAACTACTGAGTTTTAATCATCACACCTCAGCAAGCACGACTAATTTATGCGCAGACCAACCCATCACACAATAGCCCAAAAGGAATCTGTGACGTACCCATCCATATTCAGAAGTGACTGATCAGGTACTGATACTGACTTGAGTGACAGTTTTATATTACGAATAGGGAGATGAAATGCTGGCACTCTAAATTAAAGCGGACAAGATTTTGTAGTCATTGTTTTCCAATATTTATGTCATATGTCAAATGTATGTCAGTATGTATTTAAATATAAGCCACCCTAACATCAAAATATTATTGCATTATAATGCGGCTATATATATTTACTTAATAAAGTGCAAATATGGTCAGTTTTGTTTGATTCTGTTGAATAATTTTGTTAAACGAGTCAGCTTGAGGTATTAAAATTATTAAATTTTGTTGCGAGACAATATTTTGAAAAAAAAGAGGACATGCTAGCTATCTAGATTGATGGGGACAAATTTTTGTTTTCATTGTATTGCAATGTTGCTGTCATTTGTATTATACAATCCATCCTGACATCAAAATATTGCTGATTTACTATGCGGCTATATAGATTTACATAATAAAGTGCAAATATCATGAATATGGTCAGTTTTTGTTGATGCGTTTGAATAATTTTGTTTTCCTAGTCAGCCTTAGGTATCAAAATTACTGAAATTTTGTTGTGAGACAATATTTTGAATAAAAAGAGGACATGCTGGCAATCTAGATTGATGGTGATAATTTTTGTTGTCATTGTGTTGCAATGTTACTGTTATTTGTATTATACAATCCATTCTAACAATAAAATATAGCTGATTTACTATGTGGCTATATAGATATACATAATACTAAAAGTACAAATATGGTCAGTTTTGGTTGATGCTTTAAAATAATTTTGTAATACAAGTCAGCCTGAGGTATCAAAACTACTGAAATTTTTTTGCGAGACAATATTTTGAATAAGAAGAGGACATGCTGGCAATCTAGATTGATGAGGATAATTTCTGTTGTCATTGTGTTGCAATGTTGCTGTCATTTGTATTATACAATCCATTCTGACAATAAAATATAGCTGATTTACTATGTGGCTATATATATATACATAATATTAAAAGTGAAAATATGGTCAGTTTTGGTTGATGCTTTAAAATGATTTTGTTATACAAGTCAGCATGAGGTATCAAAACTACTGAAATTTTCTTGCGAGACAATATTCTGAATAAAAAGAGGACATGCTGGCTATCTTGATTGATGGGGACAAATTTTTGTTGTCATTGTATTGCAATGTTGCTGTCATTTGTATTATACAATCCATCCTGACATCAAAATATTGCTGATTTACTATGCCGCTATATAGATTTACATAATAAAGTGAAAATATGGTCAGTTTTTGATTGATGCTTTAAAATCATTTTGTTATACGAGTCAGCCTGAGGTATCAAAACATCTGAAATTTTCTTGCGAGACAATATTCTGAATAAAAAGAGGACATGCTGGCTATCTTGATTGATGGGGACACATTTTTGTTGTCATTGTATTGCAATGTTGCTGTCATTTGTATTATACAATCCATCCTGACATCAAGATATTGCTGATTAACTATGTGACTATATAAACATGTATATACATAATATTAAAAGTAAAAATATGGTCAGTTTTGGTCGATGCTTTAAAATCATTTTGTTATACGAGTCAGCCTGAGGTATCAACACATCTGAAATTTTCTTGCGAGACAATATTTTGAATAAAAAGAGGACATAATGGCTATCTAAATTGATCGGGACAAATTTTTGTTGTCATTGTATTGTACTGTTGCTATCATTTGTATTATACAATCCATCCTGACATCAAGATATTGCTGATTTACTATGCGGCTATATAGATTTACATAATAAAGTGGAAATATGGTCAGTTTTTGTTTATGCTTTAAAACCATTTTGTTATATGAGTCAGCCAGAGGTATCAAAACATCTGAAATTTTTTGCATGACAATATTTTGAATAAAAAGAGGACATAATGGCTATCTAGATTGATCGGGACAAATTTTTGTTGGCATTGTATTGCAATGTTGCTGTCATTTGTATTATACAATCCATCCTGACATCAAAATATTGCTGATTTACTATGCGGCTATATAGATTTACATAATAAAGTGCAAATATGGTCAGTTTTGGTTGATGCTTTAAAACCATTTTGTTATATGAGTCAACCTGAGGTATGAAAACATCTGAAATTTTCTTGCGAGACAATATTCTGATTGAAAGAGGACATGCTGGCTATCTTGATCGATGGGGACAAATTTTTGTTGTCATTGTATTGCAATGTTGCTGTCATTTGTATTATACAATCCATCCTGACATCAAAATATTGCTGATTTACTATGCCGCTATATAGATTTACATAATAAAGTGGAAATATGGTCAGTTTTGATTGATGCTTTAAAATCATTTTGTTATACGAGTAAGCCTAAGGTATCAAAACATCTGAAATTTTCTTGCGAGACAATATTTTGAATAAAAAGAGGACATAATGGCTATCTAAATTGATCGGGACAAATTTTTGTTGTCATTGTATTGCACTGTTGCTGTCATTTGTATTATACAATCCATCCTGACATCAAGATATTGCTGATTTACTATGCAGCTATATAGATTTACATTATAAAGTGCAAATATGGTCAGTTTTGGTTGTTGCTTTAAAACGATTTTGTTATATTAGTCAGCCTGAGGTATCAAAACATCTGAAATTTTCTTGCGGGACAATATTTTGAATAAAAAGAGGACATAATGTCTATCTAGATTGATCGGGACAAATTTTTGTTGTCATTGTATTGCACTGTTGCTGTCATTTGTATTATACAATCCATCCGGACATCAAGATATTGCTGATTTACTATGTGGTTATATAGATATACATAATAAAGTGCGAAAATGGTCAGTTTTTGTTGATGCGTTAAAATAATTTTGTTATACTAGTCAGCCCGAGGTATAAAAATTACTGAAATTTTGTTGCGAGACAATATTTTGAATAAAAAGAGGATGTGCTGGCAATCTAGATTGATTGGGATAATTGTTGTTCTCATTGTGTTGCAATGTTGCTGTCATTTGTATTATACAATTCATTCTGACAATAAAATATAGCTGATTTACTATGTGGCTATATAGATATACATAATATTAAAAGTGAAAATATGGTCAGTTTTGATTGATGCGTTAAAATAATTTTGTTATATGAGTCAGCCTGAGGTATCAAAAGTACTGAAATTTTGTTGCGAGACAATATTTTTAATAAAAAGAAGACAAAAATATTTCCAAATTTTTTAACCCTATATTAATTAACAGATTGACACATTCCCCATTTCCATTCTTAATTTTATAATTAAGTGCAAATATGGTCAGTTTTGTTTGATGCGTTCAGATAATTTTGTTGTACATGTACCAGTCAGCTTGAACAGAGACATATATACACATATGTGTATATATGTCTCTGGTCTGAAGTATCAAAACTACAGATAATACATATATATGTTCCTGAGACAGTAAAAAAAAATATTATATTGGAGCCAGTCTGAGATGTGAAAACTGATTTTTTGTGATGATTCAATTATTTGAATAAAGAAAGGACATGCATACTTGCACTGTTGATTGGTGCAGAAAAAGAAATATTATTAATATTACGCTAGCCATAAGCATGATTAACTGTACACCAATATTCC
The DNA here is from genome assembly GCF_021869535.1 of Mytilus californianus. Taxonomy (NCBI): domain Eukaryota; kingdom Metazoa; phylum Mollusca; class Bivalvia; order Mytilida; family Mytilidae; genus Mytilus; species Mytilus californianus. The sequence goes on along the minus strand of NW_026262626.1, from coordinate 24,440,182 downwards.
TTACATTTATCATGATTATTCTATATGATCGAAGTACTATTCGTTTTTGGCATTGTTTGTCGATTTTATCTGAAAACCAAGTTTATAAGATTTACGCTACATTTTAAAACCGATAATAAAAGCATTGTAACCAATATCGTTTTTAATTTATAGATAGGCAGATCGCGGATAAAGTTTGCATTACAAGCAAAGTTTTATGCGTACTTTATTTACAAATAAATGTATATATATTTAATCTGTATTGTTTTATAACCATCATAGGTATGACCACGGATGTTTTAATTTTATACATTAATTTACAATATTGTGACCAAAATTCGTTTTTTAAAACAAATAAATAATTTTGTAGTCGCACGCTTTCTTTAAAATTTAATTGCATTATGGGTAATTTCAAATCGTGTAGATAGAATGGGGAATGGTGTACGGTGTAATGTGTAAGGTGTATGGTGCAAAGGTGTAACGTGTATGGTGTAATGGCACAAGGTGTATGGTGTAATGGTGTATGGTGAATGGTGTAATGGTGTATGGTGTAAGTGGGAAGTTTACACCATCCAAGGACTGTAATAACGACATAACAATTCTGATGGTCTCATTAAAAAGAACCAAGACCAAATTGCAATGAATCATCATAGCCTAACAGATTATACTTCCCCAATCACAACTAAACCGGAAAAATTCACGCAAGTCCAGTCTTTCGCTGTACATTACATTATGAATTTTCATATGATTACAAAATTATTTGAACACTTTCAATAATGTGTGCAAATACAAATAATCGACAACGGATCCTTCGCCATCCTTTTCTTGATCTCAAAATATTAGTAACCTATATTTCACGATCATAAATATCAAATTTATACTAATATTCCAATGTCGACCCACTTTCTCATTAAGCTTCTTCAAAATAATTATGAGAGCCATTTGAAACATTGATATAGAGCAACATTTTCAGAGAATTTATAAAATGATGAAAATAATGTTTGTTTACAATTTTGTTTATGTCATTGAATGTTGAATAACAATCTGAATTTTGTAGTTTTGTTAAAACGGTGATAATTAAATTCTGATTTTTTTAAGATACTGATCATTATCCATTTTGACAGATAGTTAAAATTTTTATTATTTGTCTTTATATATATAATTCGATAAATATACATTCTTACATTGGTACTAGTGGATTTTTGGATTTATCCAATCGAGATAGCTAAATAATCGAATTGTAAGTTCCGAGCCACGGCGACGACTTTGAAATTCGATAATTTAACTATCGAGATTGGATAAATCAGATAATCCACGAGTAACTATGTAAGAAATTGTTTCTCTATAACTTGTATAATTACCAAATAAATTTTCCTTTTTGATAAAACGAAAATTAGAATATCTATTGACCTTGCATGTGTCTTCTCGACAAGATTTCTTTTGCGATCTCAAACCAGATCCTTCACAATCATATCGCAATATTTTTCCACGATAATTTTTCTCGATTTAACGAATGATAGCCGTGCGTTATATTGACAAACAATACTACCCTATTGATCAACTGTGAATAGCCAAAACGCAAAAAGAATAGTACAAGAACTTGCAACGAACGGTACTAAACAAACAAACTATAAAGACAACGATCCGTACAATGCCGAAATGTGGAGGTCAGACCTTTAGGTAAACGTATGTAGATAAAATAAAACAACGGGATTCTCATTCGTTGTGACTACTGTAAATAGACAGGTGTATGAATTTACTTGTAAAGTCGAAAAAAACACCCTGTTTGACTCTTAAACTAAATGCGACCGTGTGGTTTGTGAATTTTTGTTTTTTTAAAATACATAGTGCGTGTTCATGTTATATGAATAATATACAATGTTGCCAGGAAGCAGCAAACATTGTTTTCATAAAAACTTGAATAGTTACTGTAACGTGAATTTGTCTTTGAAGAAAAAAAAAGTGGATGTTCTGTCTACTAACCTCGCTTCGCTAAGCAGCAATTAACGTTCGGAATCAACTGCACGGTGGTTAAACTCCGTGATATAGAACGATTGAAACATGTAACTGTAAACTGTTCTCAATATGTTATTGTATTCTTAGAGTACATTTTCTTTGGAAAATGCTCGTATCAAGTCAGGGATATGTTCCGTTGATTGATATCGTTTGATTTTTGTCAGTTTTTATGGGCTTCCCCTTTTTGAATTTGCCTTGGAGTTCGGTAGTTTAGTTATGTTATACTTTTTAACGTATTTGCTTATTTGTTACAACAGTTTGAAAGAAATTCGAATATGAATTAAGTTGACTCGATTCTTGCTTGAAATCTCCTCACTGTATAAGATGTATGCACTTGTTAAAATCCAATGCCATGTGACATAGAAATTATCCAGTCATCCAAGCATGAACTTTAAGTCAAGTGCATGTGTGAGCTTTTCTTTCCAAGATATACACTCTGATGCAGTTGCATTAGTACATGATGTTTGGCAACTTTGATATAAACTCAAACGAAAAATGTCACATTTCCCTCAAGCGCGAAATGAAAATAGTTGTGTGAATGCTCTTTATTATCTAGATGCATCCATTATGACGTGCTATGGTCATTTTTTTGTATTCTTGTCTTTATTTTTGCTTATGTGATTTGTCGATATGCAATTTTGTTTTTCTTTGTTGATATATTTGTTTGTTTTTATAGTGATTAAGATTATAACACAATGTTGACTGCTGTACCCCTATTTTTGACATTTTTACCTGTTATGTCTGCTTATTATGTTCACTTATTGTTGTCAATATAATGCAATTTTATGCGACTGTCATACAAGTGAGAGATTTAGCTAGCTATAAAACCAGGTTGAATTCACCATTTTCTACATAAGGAAATGCCTCTACTAAGTCAGGAATATGACAGTTGTTTTCCCTTCGTTTGATGTGTTTGATCTTTTGATCTTGCCATTTGATAAGGACTTTTCGTTTTGAATTTACCTTGAAGTTCGGTATTTTTGTTATTTTACTTTTCATTAGTATGTGATGTATAGTACCCTGTACATAGACCGAAACCGAAAACTGCTTTTTGTGTGGCGTGGATTTGCTTAAATGTTCAAGATATATGTATTCAATGATGAAGTGTCATTGGAATGGATAAATTTAACCCAGCATATAGAGCCGGACGAATTATTAGAGAAATAGAATTAAATATTTTAGCAGTAAATGCTACTTTTACGGAATTTATTGATGTATTACATTTGACTTTCACTTACAAAGTAAGCATTTATAATCATATCCTTCTGACTCAATAAAGGTTGTTAGCGAGTCGACCGAATTAAGACTGTGGTCGACGACAATCAATAAATTTCCTTATGTGAAAATGCACCGCATTTTCAACAGAAATGAATTACCCCTACAGTGAAAATGAAGGTTTGGTATCATTATTCGACAGGAAACTTGAACTGCGTTACGAAAGCAGCATAGTGGAATTTAAATCAATATCAATAAACTGAATAACAAAAATTGTTTTAAGTTTTACAACATTAATGATTATGTTTCAAGTAATTTTTTTCTGAATATAAAACGTTACTGCTGCTTTTTAATCTCCTTGACCTTCTGTTCGAGAAATATTTTTAATATTTACCTATTTGTGTATCAATTTCACATCTGAATGGCTTTAGGTGCGATAAAAACCCGTCCGCATCTCTAACCTGTGTCATGAATTTATAAGTAAAAAACATTTTATATATAATTTTTTACTTTATTTAAAAATCATGAATTTATATCTGTTTATTTGTCATTACACATAAGAAGTACATGACAGATACAGTAAAAATGGTATTTCAGGATTCGCACTTTGTATACACTGACAAATTTTCATACAATAACAGGTTACCGTGCGACCATCAACGAATGATAAAACTCAGACCGTAGAGTACGTTAAAAAATTATAAAACAATGCAAAAGTTAAAAACAACGATTTGATTTATACTAAAAAAAATAAGCAAACAAATACAACGAAAGACAGCAACAAACAATAATCACTTAATAACAGTCTAATAGCTGGACATTTGTTATGCACTTTTCGGCGTTAAGCATGTTTGTTAGCCATGTTAGCGTTCAACACTTAATATGATTGTTTTAGCGATACTTACAATACAGGTAGTAGGTTATTGGTTTTTTTTTATGGGAGTAACATTGTCAAATGAACATTTATGTTTTGAATAATAACTTTTTCTACAACAAATTAATAGCAACATTTTTTTTTTCATCCAGATCAATCATTCGAGCAGTTATATAAACTTTTTAAAGATCAAAGCATGCGAAGCGAAACAGAATATCTTCATTTCAAAGTCAAAAGAAACAAATGTTCGACGTGTTGCAGTTACTATCATCATTTTATACTCCTTGAAATAATTGAACCTAACAAAGAAAAGAAAGAAAATAAGAAAAAAACTATTAAAATCATGGTTGCTCACTACACATCATCAAAAGAAATTTTCACAAATAACAGTAAATTTGGAGTCGGTAAATTTATTAGTGAAACCATAAAATTCAATGACAAAGAACCGCATGAACTTTTTGATGTTGATTCAGAACTTTATCTTGTCAATCCACCAATTTCTACAGCTGACCACACCATACGCAAAAGACTTTATAAGAGATTAGGGGAACGAATGTACGATTTCGGAGCAAACAATTGTGAACATGCAGTTAATTACATACTAACTGGAATATCGAAAAGTTAAGACTCAAGACAAAGATGTGCTGACTTGGTTTCAGCTGCATTAGGTGAACTGAAGGAATTTGGACTTAAATTGGCAATGATGATAGCACTTGTCAGTTCTTTGGCAGGTTCTCTCACGCGATATTCTTATGTAAGATTATTGATCGCAGGCGTAGCTGACCAAAGTTCTAATATTGAAGTCAACGAAACTTGTTCAAATCTGCTAGGTGACAATATCATACTCGAAGCAAAAGTTGTGCTGGACAAACATAGTGAAATACCCTGTTTTTCGGAAATAATATCATCAGAGGATATTATTACAGAAATAAAAGCATCATTAAATAATCCATTTCTATGCAGAATAACCGAACTACTTGCTAAGGAAGCCATAAAAAAGACTTTCTGGTTATCAGTATGTATGTCAGTATCAGTTGAAACAATGTTTTTAATTAAAAGAATAATCTTTGTATATATACCTCTTTTTGAAATTCAGATCAAAAAAGACTTTTTTAGAATGATATTAGTGAGATTAGTTGCAGGATATTTGTCAATCCCAATTGGTATTTTAGGTGGATCGGTAGGGCAAGCCTACTTGTCCCCTCCAGCTTTATATTTTTTTATATTTGCATTTTTTGCCAGTTTAATCACACGTTATATACTAACAATAGTGGCTAGTTGCATGTATGATTTTTTATACTATTGTTTTTGCGAATGTTGCTGTAAAAAATGTAATACGCGTTACTACGGATGTTGTAAAAACATGTGTTGTGACTGTTGTATCTACTGCTGTTCAGATACCGATCAATATAAAGAAAACGATGTGGAAAAAGGCTGCTCTTTAAGTTGTGATAATGATGGAGAAAGTTCGAACAAAAAATATACTTTAAAACAATGTTTATGCTATAGTTTTGCTGCTTTATGCTACTTATTATGTATTGCAGGTATAATTGTTGCCCTTTATTATTTTTTAGACTGATATTTTATGAAAATGTAATAGAAATTTTCAACTTTTTGTTGTCTGTATATTGTAAAATATTCATTATTTTTTATTTCGGTTCAAAGAACTAAGAAAGGGAATTCTCGAAATTACTTTTTTGTACAAATAACCTTGTTTTGCAACATTGAATCTTTATCAATCACCTACGAAAAAATGACAGTTCGATGTAATAAAGAATGAAGATGAATGGAAAAAATAGATATTGACAATGGCATCTTAATGGCCTAGAAAATGTTTGTGAAATTGTTTTCTAAACCAATGGGGTTATTTGTGACAAAGAGATACAGTAAAAAAAGTACATAAAAAATTTAAGAAAATAAAAGCTAAAGCAAGTTATCCTAAAACACGACAAATAAGCAAAAGTACGATACGCAACGTCCATTGATATAGTTAATAGAATGATTTCAGTAGATTGACAGATTATGTGTATACGTTCATATCAGCGATCTAAACAAATTGTATTTATCATTTTTCAAACATGTCAAATGTCTTTGTGATCTTAAATAAACTCATCATAGATACCAGAATTAAAACATTTTACGCCAATCGCGCGTTTCATCTAAAAAGACTCATCAGTGACGCTCAAATAAAAAATGTTAAAAAGGCCAAATAAGGAAGAGCATAAAATTCCGAACGGTTTTGTCAAATACAGTTAAGACATTGTATTGTTCATAATTTAACTGAAATATTGAGCTAGTTTGTAGTCAGTTTTGTTAGGGGACGACCATTTTATCAGGGAGTTGGTTGCAAGAGTAAGACATGAAAGAGAATTACCTTGTCCAAGATAGGATTGAAACGAATATAATGCCCCAAAAATACATGAATTAATTAAGTTCATAAGTAATAAAAAAAATGATTGAGTGACAATGAGTGTAAACGGATATTAGGTTTGCAAAACATCCCATTGCCAAACCTACTGGTTCTGTCATGTGCATTTTTTATTTGAAATTGTTGGGATTCAAATGAGTATATAATCAAGACAAAACATTGAATCAATTGTAAGAAGTCATTTAAAATATTTTCAAGCAGGATTTAAGATAGTTTCTGTTGTTGTAGCATACATTTATGATTTGAGCCTGTTAGTATAAAGATCGTTCAATTTACAATTTTTCAAAAATTAAAACTTTCTCATTTAGTTTTTATGGGACGTCATTTACAAGATCTTGACAACATCGATTGTTGTAAATGTGAAATGTCAGTGAAATGAACAGATTTCTTTTTCATTTGAAAAATAAATCTGTTTTTATTTGACTTAGATAACAAGATATCTAATCATGCTAATTGCAATTAATATATGAACGTATCAAAATGGTAAAATAAAAAAATAACTTATTCATATATTTTAATATCAGAAACGTTTAAAACCTTTAACATCAGCGGTAATTACTTAAAACTCTAGGCGCACTTTAGTGAACTAATGTATGTTCTTTTCTTTAAAACTTAAATTCCATGATTACATATCCAATGAAAATGGCGATGATTTTCAGAATTTGATCTGAGTTTGTCAATAAGATGTTTGGTGGAAATGGATAAAGTTTTGAGAACTAAACTTGTTATATTAAGGTCTGTTAGAGCATTTTGATTAGAAAATGTAAGGAGATGTAAATTTCCTCGATCATTTAGTTAACGGTGATTGGAACATAACATTATGTCAAATACATTGTGTACATATCTTTTCGTTATTTTGTCATTCTCATGTCATTATATTTTGTTTTATGACAGTGTGTTTTGTATCTGTGATATAATCAGAATAAATTTGTTGACAAAAATATATCTTGCATCAATACATTTCTCAAGTAAAATACTTTGATAATCAGAAAAAAATCTTTAGCCGTTACAAAATGAAATCAGTCTACAACATTGTAAAATTGTGTATCACACCCACATTGGGTAAACCCATATATTTTATTATTAACAGACAGCGCTTAACTAGGATCAAGGGAAATTTACACTAAATGAATAAAAAGAAATCTTATTGAAAAAAATATCGAAATAGCATTTAAAAAGCACCATACATTCAGTTTTCAATAACAGAGAGCTGCTCATACAACATCCATAGTTCTAACTGTGTATAAATCAACAAGAAAAGATTGAAGCTGCATTAGCAATGATGATAAGAAGAATAAAAAAGACGAGAATGAGAATTGCTATAATTGCTAGTTTGAAGGACCTTAAATATATATCAATATACAAATGAAATGTTTTGACACGATTGTCAATGAGACAACTCTCCAACAGAGACCAAATGACGTATGAGTTAGAAACTATAGGGCACCGTACAGTTTTCAACCATCAGCAAAACCCATACCGCATAGCAAGCTTGAAAAAGAATTTATGATATACAGCAACAAACACCAATCACTGAATTACATGCGCCTGGCTTGAAATAGGCACATGCAGAATATAGCAGAATTAATCGTGTTTGCGGACGATCAACCTATTTATATGTAAAAAACACATAACATAAAAAGACTTACCAATTTTGTTTTTTTTTGAAAATTAAAAAAAAAAATGTTTGTTTGTGATTAAAGGTATGCGATTTTTGTAATCCTCAATACGTGATTGCATTTTTTATTTTTTATGGTGTTTATGTTGATCGATTTAGTTTTCTTTGTAATGTTTTGTTGACTGTAGTTTGTCTATTTGTCTTTTTTTTACTACGGTACGTCTGTCCACATGCAAACAGAGTCTATTTTGAAAGTTATTCGTTTCCTTCCATTTTCTTTGTCACCTTTATTTACATGTTCTGAATAGGTTTATGAGATTTGAACATAGGTAATCCTCTAACTAAACACTATATCTTAAATACATATAACTTTTATCTGTATTAACATAGTGTTTTTTTTTTTTTTTTTTTTTATTCAACCAAATTCTTATCAAACTAATGTTGATATATCATAACAAACATTGTATGCACATGGTATTATTAGGTTGTCCCCTTGACTGATATTTGTGTTTAGAAATTCGCCTTACGTTCAACAGGATTTATTTGGGGATTTATCTTATTTCAACTGATGTCAGTTATTTTGGGGATAAGAAACATGGTCTTTTTTACTTATCTGTCTAATGTGTAATTCTCAATTTCTTTATAAATAATATTGAAAATGTTTTTTATTTATTGCTCATTCTAACACGTTGATCGTGAAAATGAGCAAAATTGCCATGCTTTAGCGGCATGTCTTCGACGCTTCATAAACGAGGAATGAAATTGTGTGTTCAGACTGGAGTTCAACAACAAGGACATTGATAAAGTGTATTTCGAGCATTGGTATATGTTGTTGTTGGTCCTTACACAAAACAAGACCTTATTCTGGTAAAATTATTGACAAAGGGTTAAGGTTTCGACTTTTCCCATCAAATAGTTGCATAAAAAATGACGGTCAATTACTCATAATGGTAAAAAAATCCTACTAAATATAGAATAATTCTGTAAGAATCAAAGCAGTTTTATATTCTGAAGTTGTAATTGAGGAATGACATCAAAAAAGGTAGAAGTCAAAGAACGCCAAAAAAATATGGTTGAATCAAAATTACATTATATAATGGTCTGCTAAAAATGAAGGCGAACAATGCCACTACATAAAAGAGAGGCGAAAGATACCAGAGTGACATCCAAACGCATAAGTCGAAAATATACTGACAACGCCATGGCTAAAAAAAAAGATAAAGACCAACATACAAACAAGAGTACACAAAACACAACATAGAAAAACTACTGACTGAGCAACACGAACCCCACCACAAACGCTGGGTGATCTCAGGTATTCTTGAAGGGTAAGCCTGCTCCTAATGTGGTATCCGTCGTGTTGCTCATGTTTGTACAAACCCGTTAATAAGTCTAATTCGGTAAGTCTCATTCGTGAAAAGGGGACGAGATCATAGTTACGACATTAGGAGCATATCCACAAAAGAGATTTATCAGTCAAATTGTGTAGAAGCAATTTCGATTTCAAAGCGTCGATATTGTACAAAAGTCAAAAACAACATTTCTCTGAACTCCGGTAAAAAATGTTAAACTCTGGAAGAATAAAACGTATGATGTAATCAACTGCACATGATGAAAAATAAAATAAAAACAACCAAGTTTGAGAGATTTCTATTAGAAGTACTCTAAACAATGGTAAAAGTCTCACTACTCCCATAAGTATTACCAAATCAACCTGACGATATGGTATGGTCAAGAGAATTCCAAGACAAATAATCCAGACATGTATGCAAGCTTTCTGTCTAACGGTCTCTGATAATTGATGTTTTCGGAAGGACGGCTATAAAGATATACATACTATTATCGTATCCACAGCGGTGCGAGCGCGACGGGGAATAATCTTAGGAGATTTTTTTAATACCTCAATATGTCAGCAACAACCCGACATTAATAGTCAAAAGACATATAAAGGTCAACAAAACTTTTTCTATATGGGCAAGTTTGTACAAAATATTAGGTTGTCGGTGGTCGAATGGTTAAAGTTGAGACATTGAAATATGGAACAAGACGGCCTTGACCAGGTATAAGAACATAAAGCATAGAAAATGTTTTTAAACCCTCTCTTTTTACTTTCGATCAGGTCACTTTATATTAGATACGAAGTCTTTATCATAATTAAAAAATATAACAAATAAAAGCAAAGAAAATAATAAACGGGGATCCAAACAACTAAAAGGGATTAAAAAAAACAAAATTCGTCGCATTTAATTTAAAGTCATCAAATTATCAGCAGCTATTCAAAAGATATAAGTTTTAAATTATAAGAATTTTCAAATTTCACATAACTATTTAAGCTCCCAAAAGAAAAATCATTGATACTGGTACAACAATAAAGTTTAAACCTATTTTGTGCATGTAATGTATGTTTGTCTTTTACTTATACATGTTATATATATCGTTTTACTCAAGAAATACCGCAAAAAAAAAGTTTTTTTTTTCATGTTGCTGATGAGGTATATAAAAATATTTAGAAAAATACATCCAACCATCCCACTTAAAACAATATTATATTGTTTGCGTAGTGTGTCCTTACTTTTCGAAAACCATCAGGACTTGACAAAAGTCTAGGAAATTCTAAACAAAAAGCCGATCCTATTGGGTTTTTTCAACTTCTTTTCAGAGCCTCATTGCAGTTGTTTTTTCAATTCGAATATAATTGTATTATCGATTTTATTTAACAATCGTAACTAATGATGTTTTTGTTAACACGTTACGCCCTGAATGACATGGTAATGAATCGCTTTCAATGAGTTCAATGTTTCCTGGGTTTTTTCCGTTTCAAATTTAAAGATTTTAAAGCGTTATTTTATTTTTGGTTATGTTTACTAACAACTCTCTTCTGGAAATTAAGAGATAACTGAATTGTATTTGAAGCTTTGCTTTATTTTACGGTTGCAAAATTTTAAATACAATACGGTTATTTCTATTCTTATGCTTAATAAACAAAACAGTCCATTTTAGTCATTATTTCGTTGTTTTATTTCATTAAATGAATATTCCGCGGCTGTCATTGTTTTTGTCAACTTAACAAGGTGACGTCATATGTAATGTTTCGGCGTCAAATGTAAACACAGGGCGTTTTCAGACTTCTTGTACTCCTCTGGATGTAATAAAATTAGACGATAGAAACATTTTAGGTAACAAATATTAGTTTGCTTATTTATTATGGAAGGAATAACGTGGCAATGCATTCCAGAATTCAAAAATGAATACAGACAGTTAGATAGAGGGTTTTTACGCTTGTTGCCGTCCAATCAGAAGCATTGGTACAATTGAATGCATTATAATAGTGTATTAGCCTGTACTGTTACAAATTTGTTATACTCAAATTCCTGCTCCTTCCATCTGAAATACATAAGACTGTCATGTAACACTAAGTCATACAGCATTGAACATTCTCATGTTATGTTAACTTTATTTTCATTTTGAAATATTTTGTCTGTCGTTTTATTTCATTTTACTTTAATTGGGTTAGTTTTTGTTTCTATTGATTGTTTAGCTTGATATCTGTTGGGTTTAACATGCAATAAGAATATCTATATGTACAAACTATGCTTTTCTTTTAACGACTTCAAATCAAAATGTAAACAAGCTAACATTAACCTTAAACAAGTAAACTATTTCACACATTAACTAATTTCTAGTATGGTAAATATGTTAAACACATTTGCCTCGTCAAACCGCAAAAATAGGGTACCACCGAATGGAGAATGTTTCATATCTGAACTCACAACTCATAAAATTAATGCATTGATGATTAATTTGTACTTAAATTTCAAGAAAAAAAAATGAAATTCCCAATAGTGAACCTTCCCTCATATGAAGCACCATTCCAACATTGCCTTCATATGGAATAAATATATCCCAGTCGGTATGAAAATGAAGACCTTGCATTTCCTGTCATAATTTTCTTGACAGAAGGCTGCTACTTTTAGAAATGCTATATAACGAGGTGTTCCAAAGATAAAGTTTAATCAACCTTTCGGATTTCATAGACCTTATCAAAAATGATGATAACGATTGTGACAGTACCGAATGCAACTGATCACACAATTTTATTGATCATCAGCAACTTTACGGTTTTCATTAATAGAGCAAGAACAGCTTATCCTTATTAGGCAAATAAGTAGTTTTGTAGGGTTCATATAGACTTAGTTATTTTTATTGTACGTTTGGTTTTATCCTCTGCATACAATTTTATTCTAAAAAAAAATCTTTTGATAACTTATGTCTTACTTGTTCATTTTTCAAATTCCTCTTTAGTTGTTAATGCAAAAGATAAACAGGTAATGATTTTACCGTCATTAAATTTATGTGGTAAATTGCAACTTATGTATAGCATCTATAACTTGCATTGTTATTTACGTGAATTCGTTATGTTAAGGGATTACCTCATGTTACTTACCTCTGCATAAAGCCTCGCCTTCGTCCGATTTGTCATAGCAGTCATTATGTCTGTCACACAGGGTCAAATAATCACTGATACACTGTCCATTTTTACATTTTATGTGTCCTGCCTCACATTCTATGGCTATAAAATTCAATGTACTTTCCATGCAACATTTATGAATATGTCAGGACAGAGTAGAAGTATAGTTTTGGTTTAATATCCTCTTGAGTTATTTTCATACTTCAGTTTTTTTTTCACAGCTGATAATTTTATTGGTTCAAAGATTTTTAAGGGACAAGACTTTTTTTTAAATTTTAACAATATTGGACAAAAATAAGTTATTCAAAATGACCCAATATCTTTTATTTAACTTTTTTATATTCTATGAGGGCCTCTGTTGCTGAGTTGTCTCAGTACTTCAACTACTTTTTCGCTAGCCTGTCATCACTGAGGTTGTGAGTTCGAGTCCTTCATATGGTAGGTGCGTTCGACTCCAATCTTAATTGACTAGGATAGTAATTTCTCCTACCGATTTTCAGTGTTTTTCTTCGGGTGCTCCCGATTTCTTTATCGATTAAAACTGGTCACTTCGTTTTTGAAATGGCAAACAGTGCTACAAGTGGCGTAAAAAAACAATTAATTAAATCAATAATTGTATTTGATGGAAAATATGTCACTGCCTTGTCTCATATGCTCATGTTTTTCCTTCTTTCAACTGATTGTTTTCAATATCTCTTAATCAAATGACTGCAATGTATATGTATATGTTTTAATGGTGTTTTTTACTAGGGCAAAATCAATACGAATATAAAAAAGACATATCATTACATAATTATTGTCTATTCGTCCCCTCTGTTTGTAAAAACTTTTTCTGAATGAAAAAAAAATGTCAATCATTCTTAACTTGAAATTAAGTCTACATTTTTTGGCGCAGTATACATTAATAAGATGGTATTATTCGATTAAAAACTAAACTTAGCAGTATGATGAATAAATCCTTGAAAACATTCATTAAATCATAAGGTTGGCGCCTGTTAAAACGTTTACACCCGCTCCATTTTTATGTACCTGTCCTAAGTTATCATGAGCCTGTTCTACAGTGGTTGTCTTTTGATGGTGTGGTTCATATATGTGTCTCATTTTTTCATATAGATTAGACTGTTGTTTTTCCTGTTTGAATTGTTTGAAACTAGTCATTTTGAAACCTTTTGTAGGTAACTGATCGGTGTGAGCCAAGGCTCCATGTGGAAGGCCGTACTTTGACCTATAATTGTAAACTGTTTATACATTATGACTTTAATGGAGAATTGGCACTCATACCACATCTTCTTAATCATATATTCTTTTTGCTTTTCAGCACATATTTGAAAACATATGTCTCTACCTTTACAAAATTCTGTGTTCTCCTCCGACATGTCATTGCAATGATAATATCCATCACACAAATCCATCTTTCTTATACATTGTACTTCGTTACCACACTTTGTCCATCCATCTAGACACTCAAAATCTGAAATAATTACCAAGATATTATGTCATCCAAATAAAAAGAGTAATATTGACCAATGCTCAATCAGTAGAAGTGTAGGACCCGAAAACTGTTACAAGTAGTATGATAAACATGATAAAGGTATTGATACAGTTTGTAGTTACATTATGTCATGTTGTCCTATTTTCAACGACACATAATTATTTCAATTTACAATGCAAAATATTAATAGACTCCCAGACAAAAAAAAACTTTATAATTAACTGTCGAGGTATAAACATGTACTTGTAACGGAGGGTAGAATGATTTAAACTTATATTGCGTTAATAAATATAATGATTGTTAAGATCGGAATATATTTTGTTTTGTCTTTGAAAGTACAAAAACTGTACAAAATCATTATTTATGCATAATCAAATGTGTATTATTTTCATTTATTAAACTTCAAATTATTTTAAATCTCGACACGTGTTTTGTTTTTCATTTATGATGCAACTGTCAATTAAACAAACATTAAAGGTTCTTATAACTCTAAAGCGAAATGTGTTGTATGGCATTTGTAAAATATTTTTTATCCAAATGATATCTTGTGTTAGACTTTTGCCCTTATATGTATATTATTGTCTTAGAAGGAGAAACATTTTTGTTGATATCTAAATAAATCAAATCATTAGCTTCTACAAGTGGTTACTCATTAGATATGTAGTTTATACATTACATATTGAAACCTATATGAATGACACATATAAATTCGAACACCTCATCCACTATTTATGAATGGTTAATTTTGATATGTGAGCCTTTTTTAATTGAGAGTACATATGAATTAAACATTTTTGCATGAAAACTTTTGAAGTATTGTTAATTTAACGCTGTGACAAATAACTCCTCAAATACCAGGTTAATAATTGTGTACGTCAGACGAGCGTTCTTGATACATAAAAACTCCTTCAGTTATGCTCGAATTGGAAATGTAGTACTTGTTGAAGTTTTTTTTCTCAAAATTATGCTTAATTTTAGATACATAAGTTCACAGTTTTAACATAAAGTTGAAAGTACATCGAAACAGTTCTATAATCTTTTACCTAAATAGTACTGTCGATTCATTTATTTTCGTGGGTACCAATTTTTGTGGATTTGGGAAATCTTGCATTTTCGTGGATATTTGACTTCGTGGTTATGGCAAAGTCTGCATATATACTAATTGAAAATTTGTAATTCGTTGTATTTTAAAATTCGTGGTTCCCGGGTTACCACGAAACCCACGAAAATTAGTATCCAACGAATAATATGAATCCACAGTACTACAATACTGAGGTATACAACTGGTACTTCAAATTTATAGTACAAGCCAAGTACATGTGCTGTAACATAATGGTGCTAAAATAATGCAACGGTTTACCTATCTTTTCACTATTGTTTATTTTGTGTATTAAAGATACTGTTCAGAAGTGCAAATTAAAGGTAGCTGTATGACGTGCTACTGTCTCAAATAAGATAATGGAAAAACACCGAGTTCAATATTCCGAATGATAATGAGTTAAAATTACACGAGACAAATTTCATTTGGTATGGTATAATTTTTTTGTAAGATTACTAACTGCTAAGTACAATGCTTGACTCTTGAAAAATGTTATATATCTTCATCTGGACGTATAACAAAAAGTCAAATAATGAAGATACCCAACTCCAAGGAAAATTTAAAACGGAAAGTCCCTTATCAAAGGGCGAAATCAAACACATCAAACGAATGGAAACAAACTGTCATATTCCTGACTTGGTACAGGTACTTTCTTATGTAGAAAACGGCGGATTAAACCTTGTTTATCTTATTTTGTTTTCTTTGTCCTTGTAATACTTGTACGAATTTTCAAATCACCATGATAAACAAGGAAAATAATGTTTATTCCTTTACCTTTACAGAAGTCAATCTGTTCATCTGAATCGTCATTGCAATCTCTATTGCGGTCACACTGAACTCGACCAGGAATACACTGTAGTCCGTCGGCACATTTTACGTCATTTTCTTTACATTCATAATCTGTATATTATTTGTGATAATCTAATGATATATAGTAAGTATACAGGATCATACAAAAATATTAAAAAAGGAAGGCTTGCCCATATGTATTTTCAAATTATTATCTTCTCTCGTCTTCACACGGTTGTCTCATGAAGGACAGGATAACGCTGCCGTAACAACTGAAATAATCCTCGGTGTTTTGAGGTTCGTGTTGCTCATTCTTTAGTTGTTGTTTTGGTCTTTTTAGAAAGGTGCTTGTTTTTTGCTGTTTTTTTTTTTTTTTTGCTATGGCATTGTCAATTTATTCGACTTATGAGTCTGACCATCCTTTTTGTATCCCCTGCCTCTCTTGAATTTAGATGGATATTCTCAATATTCAATAGATAACATTCAAAAATAACTTCTAGATTATCATTATAATATTTTATTTTTTTTTGTAAAACATATCATAAATTACAGATGATTATTTGCTTTTTTATAAAGTTTTACATTTTGTTGCTATTTCAACACAAAGATTCCGGTAATACTACAATTTGTATTGCATTAGGTAGATACTACTGCTCGTGGATTGTCAGTAACCGAAGGAATCATCAGCTCAATAGTCTGTACTTCGGTACTGATATGATTTATGACAAGACTTTGTAAAATAATCAATTTCAAAATTTTAAATTATAAAGAAATTCAAATTTCAACTCATTCAGGCAAAGTTGACCTTAGATTGGTTTATCTTTTATTGTTTGGTCCGTTTTGATCGTATAGCTCTTCAATTGTTTTGGTTCATATAAATTCTTGTTAAATATTCCGCTTTAAGCGTTCCTTATAAAGGTCTATTAAGAAAAGTGCTTCGGATGCAAGATATTTATGAAGTAATGTTTTCATGTTTTAGATGGTGCATTAATTCTTCAAACTTTTAAACTACATGTAACATTGCAAAATGTCACTTGTCTAATGATAATTGACTTGAAAATACACCCAACTATTTGAAGTTAGCTACGAATACTCAACTGGCTGCTATAGAAATAATTCTTCCTAATATCACTTTGAACTATGTATGAAAAGAAGCACAATCCAAATGGACAATTAAGGGTGAAAAATTGACAACCCAATTGACCAAACTAGAAAAGTACGATAATACACAATGCACTTCATAGCAAAAAGCAGTATCAACAAAACAACCCGCCCCCTTTCCCCCAAAACAAAACCAGCAACCCTGACGGTCAGCTCAGGTGCATCTGCAAATTTGCAGATTCTGCCTCACATGTGACACCCGTCATGTGTGCCATGGTAAGAACAAATTTGGCGGTGGGGCCCATTTAGTCAAAATTCAGGAATACAGGAAGTAGTAGTGTTTATGGCAATATGAGCACATCCTTTGCTATCACAGATATACCACACGATAAATTAACTGATGATTGCGTCCGTAAAACTTCTCGAAGGGTAGCCGCAATGTTATCACTTGGAAACTTTGGTTAAATTGCTTCCTTGTAAGTATCAACCCTCTATCAATGATACCACGATAGGTAACGGAAGCCGTAGAATAGCGTATTATCTGTGGGATATTTTCTCTTAATCAGCAAGCAATTTTTCTTAATGTATGTTACATCTTGCAAAATGAAAAAAATGTATCTAAAATAATGCATTCCATACCAAGACACGTTTTCAGTGACTCATCCGATCCATCCGTACAATCCTGATAACCATCACACATATACTTTGCATCTATACACTGTAAACCATCCTGACATTTTCTCATATCCAACCGACAGTCGTAATCTGCGCATGTTAATGGTTGTTTATGATTATCTATTGTTAAACTCGTGAATATTCATAAATATACAATACAGACATGCCAAAACGTGAACCCTTTCATCGGATTGGTAATAAAATACAAGATGGAGCAAGGCTGAAGAAGATTTTCGAGAGTCACAACTCATCAATAAATGAAATATTGTTTACCCCGGCTTTCTCACCCTCGGAATTCTGGATCATGTTCTTTTTTTTGTTGCTGAAACTGGATTAAACTATGACGACGAACAATCATATGGACTTACATCAATTTAATTTTTGAGACAGGCATAATTAATTCATACTCGATTCATACCAAATGCAATTTGCACATTCATCTATAGAAGAGGTATATATTAGCCCTTAGTGGTTACATACCCTGTGGCCTATGATATGGCGTTTATCAGTGAGTATCTCAATCAATTCAGTCTCTAAAAAGCCCTAGCGTAGGTTTATCAGAGTAAACATCATCTAAGTTTCACTGCCATTGTCAATGATAAGTTTACCAAAATATAGCGTCTGCATCTCATCTAAAAGAAAACATGTGTTTGCTGTCTGAGACCCTACGGCATTACAATTATTGTCGATTTTTTACTGCGCCGATTGTGTTCTATTTCCGATAATGATATGTTTAGTTCAGTCTGGATTTGAATGGCGGATGAATCTTGCAGAGCAGGATAGACTTTCCCTGTTAATCAGATCAACGCAACCGGTTTCGATCCGATTTTTTACCTTTATGCTGTGTCCTTGCATCCATTTTTGTTTTGTATATTCAAAATGGTTTCACGAATTTCGAACATTTGTAGACATCCGTTACCTTTATTGATTTTAAAAAATAATATCGGTCTTACTATAAATATATATTTTGCAATATCAATGTAAAGGTTTGTTACTTCAACTTAAATAGATATGAAAAGCCGTTTTATTTAAACAAGACCCCATTTTATATCTAAATGAATATATCACCCACTTATGCTATGCATTGGTTTTTAAAGTATTTCATATCGACCAATAATCACTTTGTTCTAAGGAATAGCATTTTAAAATATAAAACAATACCACAATTCCAATATATGAAATAATGTTGAAATGAAAGAAAAAAATCTGGTGTATGTTTTGTCAAGTTGTTAAATGTTTAAAAAGTAAAAATAACAAAAATACCGAAACACAAAGGAAAAAATCCAAAGAGAAAGACACATATCAAATGGCAAACTCAAAAGCTCAAACATATCAAACAAATGGAAATCAACTGTCCTATTCCTTACTTGATACAGCCATTTTCTTATGTTGAAAATAGTGGATTAAACCTGGTTTAATAGCTAGCTAAACCTCTCAGTAATATAACAGTCGCAAAAAAAATCGATTAAAGTTATGAAAATGCTATATACATAATTTTTTCCTAATATCGCTATGTTCTAAGCACAAAATACCAAAAGGAGAATAAAAAAGGAAAACTGACAACCGTATTGACAAAACAAGAAAAATACGAAAAAACATAATGAACTACATTGAACAAATTGAACAGTGAACAAAACGAACAGCCCCCCTCTCCAAAAATACCAAAAACACCGAGTGTGAGCTGAAAATTGACAAAACCTGCTCCACATGTTGCACTCGTCATGTGATCGATGGTAAGAATAAATTTGGCGGTGGGTCCCATTTAGTCGCAATTTAGAAAAAAAGAGAAAGTAGTGTTTAAGGCAATATGAGCACATCCTTGGTCATCACATATACTCCACACGATAAATTAACTCCTGAATGCATCCGTAAAACTTCTCCAAGGGTGGCAACAACGAAACTCTCGGAATCTTTGGTTGAATTCCTTTCTTGTGATTAGCAACCTTTCTATCAATGATAATATGATAGGTAACGGAAGCTTTATAATATCGTTTTAGCCGTGAGATGTTTTCTCACCATCAGCATTTTTAAAAAGATATGTTAAATTTCTTCAAAATGACAAACAAAAATATCTCTAAACTAATGCATTCATACCAAGACACATTTCCAATGGCAATGACTCATCCGATCCATCCTTACAATCCTGATGTCCATCACACATATGCCTTGCATCTATACACTGTAAACCATCTTTACATTTTCTCATATCCAACTCACAATCATAATCTGCGGATTTTAATGAATGTTAATTATTATCTGTTGTTAAACAGATGAATATTCACCAACGCACAATACAGACATGACAAAACGTGAACCGTATCATCGGGTTGGCAAGAAAAAAACAAGATAGAGCCAGGCTAAAGAACATTGGAGAGTAACTACTTTTACAACGACGGAAATCTGAAGCATATGTTATTTTTTTTTTTTTTTTGCTGACAATGGATTAAAGTATGTCAACGAGTAATCATAGGGACTTCCATGAACGTATGTTTAAGACACGGATAATTGAATTTCACCAGAGTTTTACTCTACAAACTTTATTGGCCCCAAATGCAATTGGCACATTCATCTATAGAACAGGTAAATATAAGCTCCAGGTGTTTACCAATACGTATCTCAATCAAGTTAGTCTTCAGAAGCTCCTATCGTATGGTTATAAGAGTGAACAAAAAAAAATTGCTTTTAATTTTGGTGTGTTTGAATATTTACCACTTTGATCTAAGGAATGACATTTCAAAATATAAAATTAGTACCAAACATCGAATAAAAGAAAAATTGTAAAAAATTAAAATAAAAACAAATGTGATGTATGTTTTGTCATATATTTATTGTAATGTCTTTATTTTTTTATTTGATGTGTTCTACTAATATATATTACAGGAACTTCTTAATCTTGAGTTTCGTTTCTTTTTTTTTTATTTTGATTGAATTGCTTCCTTGTGAGCAGATACCCCCCATCAATGATATTATGATAGGTAACGAAAGACCAATAATATCGTATTAGCCTTGAGATGATTTCTCTCCATCATCAAATTTAAAAAAATAAATGTTACTTTTTTGCAAAATAAAAAAAAGATATCTAAAATTATGCATTCCATACCTCGACACATTTCCAGTGACTCATCCGATCCATCTTTACAATCCTGCTGACCATCACACATATACTTTGCCTCTATGCACAGTGAACTACCTGGACATTTTTTCATATCCCTTACACAGCCATGATCTGCAAGTAAATGTTTGTTAATGATTATATAATTGTTAAACACATGAATATTCATAAACATAAATTACAAAATAACGTAAACCCTATGATCGGGTTGGCAAGAAAATAAACATGATACAGCCAGGCTGAAGAAGAATCGAGAGTCACTACTTATCAATACATGAAATTGTGTTTACACTTTTGCACCCACAGAAATTGAATCATGTGGTTTTTTTTAATGAAATTGTATTAAACTATTATAACGAGCAATCATAAGGACCTTACATGAATATCTTTTTACGACAGGCATAATATAATTTTCACCACGTTTGTACATATCGAACTTGATCCATAGAAGAGGTATATATTAACTCCAAGTGATAATATACCCTCTGCCTTATTGTATGGCGTTTACCAGTAAGTATCTCATTAATTTACTCTCTTTCATATTAAAATCATTCGGACTTGATGAACAGGGATCTTATAACGTAAACATTATTAAAGTAGGCTTATCGATTGAGGTTTATTCCTATTATGACAACTTTGATTCAATCTGGACTCGCATGGCAAATCATTCTTGCAGAGATGGAGTTACTCATCCTGTTGATCAGATCAACGCAAATGGTTTCGCTCCGGTATTTTGTACATTCAACATTTATGTATTTGTTTTTGATGTTTGATGGTTTCGGTTGGATAATATGTTATGTCTTATCGTTTGTAGTCCAAATAATTATAAAATTGCCTTTCAATACAATCATTGTCATGAAAATTATTTGGACGAGTATTGTGAAAATAATTGTATATAGTTCCAGATTGCATGTTAGTTACGTAAGCACGTCATTGTTTGTGATATCCTGTGGTGTTTGTCGTTGATGGAATATGTTCGTTGTTGTTCTGCGGTTTGCATGTTGTGTCGACTATTATATTATTTGTTTGTGCGTTTCTCTGTGATGAATGTTCCTTGCGTGTGTTTGTGTTGTATTTCTGTCACGTAGTCATTGTCATATAAGCGGGAGGTTTGGCTAGCCATTAAACCAGGTTCAACTCACCATCTTTTCTCAAAATGTCCTGTACCAAGTCAGGAGTATGGCAGTTGTTATCAAATAGTTCGTTTCTATGTATGTTGGCGTTTGTTATTGTTGCACTTCAGTGTTCCTGTTGTTCCTTTGATTTCCGGCCCTCGGTTTTAGTTTGTAACCCGGATTTGTTTTCCTCAATCGATTTATGACTTTTGAACACCGGTATACTACTGTTGCCTTTATTTAACCCATTATGTTGTCTCTTACCTTTTTTGAATACTCAAAATATATTCACAAATTTCGAACATTTATAGACTACTATTGCCTCCTTTGATCATAATAAATAATATCAGTCATTCTGAAAATACATATTTGGCAATAGAAGTGTAGAATTTTTTTTTACTTCAATTTACAATTTCCAAGTTCGTATTTTCACCATTATTCCGTCGGCTTTGGTATTGTCTGTCCCCTCTTGGTTTATGTTTTTTAATTTCCTCTTTGTTTCTTTTATAATATGCAACTTCTCGTAAGCCATGTAAGGTACCATTATAAACCTCATCGTAGCTTACAATTTATGCTTTGCTGATATATTATGTATGTTTTATATTACACAGATATAAAAAAAGATAGATAGAAATGCCATTACCTGCTATTGTTAAACTTCTGCATAAAATGAAGACTAATATTCTTAGAGAAAAAAAGTGCATTCTTATCCTGAAACAATAGAAAAACAGTTTAAAAATATCGCACAACTTAGTGTGATTGTTTAAACTCTAAAAATGCTAACAATAAAGTTGAACTTTTGTGTCACTCTAATGTAAATATCTTATTTTAAACTTAATCACTTTATATGGACGCCAAAGTGTTGATAATGAAACAAAACACTTACCGTTGGTAACAATGCGTTTACGTTGAATTTTACAAGAAAATACAACTCAAGACTTCCTGAAGTGAAAATGTAAATATGATATATAAAGGTCATGATTCAAATTAAGACAGTTTATATCAGAGTTTAAAATTGTCATTTATATGATATGTAAAACGTCTGCTTTTAATTGGTAAATTCGTCAAATTAAAATAATCATCGTCACGATAATTTAACATTAGTAATCGCATTTATCTTCAGTTTGTAAGTATAAATCAAGGATTACTTTACAGACAATATTTTCAGTCCTCAAAACAAAAGGATAGTTCCTTTATTTCGATCATTAAATTCAAACACGTGTTTTTATTTTTATGTAAATTCTTAAAAAAGACTTTCGAAACAGTTAGAAGACACCATATGTTTCCTGCTAGCTGAATATAAAATGAAGGTATCCCTGGCTTGGTATATGTCTCGGATTTCGATTGGCTAATGAAAAGTCACTAAATAACCCATAGCCCGAGTTTCACTAGCCCATATTAGTCAACCTGGAGAACTTGACGCTCGCGTTCCGTATTTTCGTTGTTTTACCACGTGAAAAATCGTATTATGTATGTACGTAGATTATCCATGATATCTGTGATTACATATGTAATCCACTTACAATTTTCTTCCATTATGTCGATCATTTGCATTCATTTTAGTAAATGCATCACTTTGCTACCACGTTGTTAATGGACAGGACTACTAAGCTAGTTAGGCACATGACTAACGTTGACATCAAGCTTTCTACGACATAACGCATGCGACATTGAGCGTAAAATTTTAATTAATCTAGTTTCACTGTCCCTGGAAAAAAACTTTTATTTGACGACCTTTGGAATACTACCCTTTTGATACTACTTCTCTAAATCCCGTATAAATATGACAAATTTCAATAGTAATTTACTTATGTTGATATGTATGTTGATGTATGTAGATATGATAGTAGATAACTTATAGTATTTATTTGCCTGGCAGAACAATTCTTTAAATTCATCTGACGTTCTTAAATTATTTGAATCCGTCACCACTATATCTGCTTTTATATAATATTTTGTAATAATGTTGAATTGCAGAATCTGTTTAATTCATCATGAATCGCATCAACTCCAAAAGGAGCGATACTGTGTGCGTCGACAAGGTTAGCGTATCCTGCTTTGCAATATAACCTGTAACGCTTTCAACATTCATTGATCAGTCAGAATGTCACAATCGAGAAAGTGCTGAATCGGTAAAATTACAGATCACACGATTATCCCTGTTTCTAAAGGTCCAAGATTACGAAAACATGTCGATAGTGAGTTTGAAACACAAATACAACGTATTGGTCAACCAATTCGCAATGGTGACCGTAAAATGTATGTAGTGTCGATCTCAGTTGTTATTCATCCTGACTCTGTTGAAGCAGTTATATTGTCCATGTTATAAATAGTGTTAATAATGATAGGCAAAACCTGCTATGTTTTTTAATATATATCCTTAAAAGTGTTTCAATTCTGTGTTCTCAAAATTAATTGTAATGAACTTACTACATTATCAACAACGCTCCTCTTCCTAATGATAATGAAAAAAAAATATAGACTATAAAATGAAAGCAAAGCCTTCAAATATCGATGACATATAACGACGAAAAAGTTCCGGTTGGACAATACGCAAAAACCAACACATTGATATTCAGTTTAAATCAGTCAAGGGTGTAACACACATCAATTGAAAATGTTCAGCATATCGAGGACCTGTTACTTAATTGGTATAAAGCAAACATGGTACAAAGGATTCTTTAAACGATGAAAAGAAGCTATCGTTTATCTTTAACCTCACGATTCCCTGTATAGATAATATGGTCCAAGGATACAGTTATCGTCCTTAGGTTTTCGTTGTCTACGAATATAGTCCCTAGTGTGAACAGAGTATAACTTGCATTTTTTTTTTATACACTTTTCCAATTTATTTCTTGATATTTTATGCATGAAATATTAAGTAAGGGGATGAAATTACATGTTAAAAAAATTTGGGTGCTGAATCTTTATGTTAAGAAGTGATTTGGTCCAGTTAGAAAAGGTCAAAAATTGGAATGTCTGAAGCTGTCAAACTGAATTTTAGCCCCCCTTAACACAGAATTGTCAATATTTTGAGTTAGAGCTGGTAGAAGTTTCTATAATTTTGATATTATTTGTATCAATAGTAGTACACTACACTGTAAAAATCTTTTTGCGATAGAACAGGTGCGATTTTTTTAATTTGAATTAATTGTCTAAAAGAAATGCAATACGAAATAACTGTGTTCTCGGGCCTAAGAGATGAATTCCGTAAATGTAGATTCTGTTCTTTGGCAACTTTCCTGAATGGTTTGCTGGTTTCAATT
This sequence comes from Mytilus californianus, assembly GCF_021869535.1. NCBI lineage: Eukaryota > Metazoa > Mollusca > Bivalvia > Mytilida > Mytilidae > Mytilus > Mytilus californianus. The sequence goes on along the minus strand of NW_026262626.1, from coordinate 24,414,935 downwards.
TGTCAAACTCAATAAAAGTAAAGGATTTACATCTTTGTTTGACAGAAATTATGTTAAAATGTCCCATTTTGGCATTATACGGCTAAAATAAGCATTTTAAAGCAGTTTCCATTTTATGCCTAAGAGCCATGCTGACTTTCTATCTGACAGCTTTTTATGTTCCTGATATTTGTGTTTCTGTGCTTAAATCAAATTTAATGAACCATTTGTGAACTCTGAATCTAGAGAAAAGTAGATTATCACAGAAAAAAGTGTTCAGAATATTTGTATTTATGTCCCTGGTTAAACGGCCTGTTTGATGTATGTGAAATGTGAAGAGCTTTGTACATAAAATCTGTAGTCCATCACAAATATTTCACTAAATCTGTAAAAAAAAAAAAAACTTTAAAATGATCAGTACACCCTATTTATTTCATATGCTACCATAATTTTCTTCTTTTGGATAGTAAGTGGTTCAAATATATGCCAATTGAGACTAAAACTACATGCAAGTTTTCCATTGAAAAGTGAAAAACTGGTCATCAGACCATACTGTCTGCAAAACAAAAGTTGAATTCAAGAGTCCTTTTGCAATTAGACTTCTTGTATCATAACATCTTAGCATAGAATGTGCAAAAAGTAACAAATTCCCATTTCTTATAGCCTCTGTGTGCATTTTTATATGTAAATATGGGCTACGGCCTAAATCGACTCTAAATAATTCTCAGTCTTACATGGCCTAAGACCATTTTATACTCATGTGGTATGCTTTTTGTAACTTTTCTTTACATTTAAAGTACATTTAATATATATGGAAGAATAATGTATGGTTAAAAAACTTCAAAAACTTCAAATTGGTTGAAAAAAATGCATGTTTATGTAAGGCTTCCCTTAATTCGAAAATCTCTATTTTCAGGCACAGGCTCATATAAATTTGACTTTTGAATAACTGTGATAAATCTGATAAATCAAATGAGTGTTCCGTTGCTTTTAATACTTATTATATTATATTCAAGAGTACTTAAAAAGCAAATTTTTGCAATATTTAAATTTTTAGGCCAAAATCTTGACAGTTGAAAATATTTGATTTAAACGTCAAAAATAAACATCCAAATTTCAATATTAAAATGGCCCTAGTTTCTATAATATATATCCTATGGCCATGACACTTCGCCAACTATCTCATAATTTCCTAAGCTTAGGTCATGCAAAGTTTTATTAAAATTGGTCAAGTCTTTCTATCCTATTAGGTCCAAGGACACAGTTATCGTCCTTAGGTTTTCTTTTTCATTTTTTTTTTTATACACTTTTCCAATTTATTTCTTGATATTTTATGCATGAAATATTAAGTAAGGGGATGAAATTACATGTTAAAAAATTTTGGGTGCTGAATCTTTATGTTAAGTAGTGATTTGGTCCAGTTAGAAAAGGTCAAAAATTGGAATATCTTTTTGCGATAGAGCTGGTGCGATTTTTTTAATTTGAATTTATTGTCTTAAAGAAATGCACTACGAAATAACTGTGTTCTCGGGCCATATCGTCTCGTTGAATAATTCAAAGTCGATGACTGAAATCAAAATGACGGATACTACTGATGCACTTGTCTGTTTCAAATTCTGATTACAAAACTGGTATCCTTGGTGAGAGTTTTTAAATCTAATACTGATGGTGGGATGAGAAATAAATGTTCCGAAACAGATATGAATACAAATTTCCAATCGGTGACTATCCGTTTGAAAACAGCAACGTTCAAACAGCACCTGGATACTGATAACATATTTATTAATTATTGCGATTGCTCAAAGTCGTATTCGATAGAAGAGTTGCGGATAACAAGTAAGCTATTGTTTCAAAAGTGTAATAGACCACTTTCGAGTTATGTCCTTCACCGGAGAAAATCGTCAATTATGCGCTCCTTTATGGCGTCAATTACCAGATAGAGGGGATCGCCTGTATCCCTGCACTATTAACGTTCATCAAGCGTCTTAGTGATCGTCATTGTGCAGGATAAACTAGAAATAATGTTTGTTCCTTAGGTACTTAATCACAATTCCCTAATGACAGCAGTGCTGATTGTCAATTATAAGAATTTAATTTGTCGAATAATTCGTGCAATATAGCATAATATTTTTCCAACCACTCGCTCAACCTGGGAACGGAAGTGACAATGCCCCGAAACGCACGAATGGTGTTCACTTAAACCAAAATTTTGGACGGAAATGCATCGAATTCGAAAGTTGCCTATTGATAAAGTTGAAGTTATATCTGCTAAGGTTTCACGAATGCCGTCATGATATGGTTCATTGCTATGCAATATGTGTATTACGAATTACCACGGATAGAGTTTAACTTTTGTAGCCTCCTTTTATCATTTATGACATTACTTATCAAAGGATATATCCTTTATTGAGGTATAAGACTGTCACCAAAATAAGAATTTTGCCAGTTTGGAATTCTGAAGATTCTCTTCTACTTAGTCCGCTGTTGTTTTCTTATTTGATCTTTATGTCATGGTTATCTCCTTAGTACTTCGCATCACTGTGCAAAACTGTAAATTTCAGTTGATATACGATACTTCTTACAATTATTACTTCACAACAGCTAGTTCTGAGTTGTTCTTAATGATTATATTCGCTTGTCAATGAATGAGTGATAAAAATGGATACTCACATAAAAGAGGAGGAGAAGTTAAATGTCACTATGGGTATTTAAAACCCGCCAGATGAATATGTTGCTGTAGAGGATCACATATTATTCGAAAGTAATGATTTATTATTACACATTCGCTTTGTTCAATCTGCATTTCACCATAAAACTAAATATACCAATGTATATATAATGTTATAATGTCATGTCCGCAGTCATAGCATCAACATAAAATGAGATATAACATATGATAGCTCTATTCACTGCTGTACTTATTCGATAATGACCGTTATGTAATTATGGTATATTTGTTAAAATTAAATAGCATAACAATGACAATGTAAAATTTTGAATTTATAGATTTATACGGCACTTTTGAAACATTACAACAAAACAACACATATGAATATAACGTCTGTATTGTAGGTGCAACTCTTGAAATATGATAAATAAAAACAAACATCAGTTAATGTGTTTTTTTTCGCTGCGTTCTTTATGTGGCGATAAAATTGATAAATAATTGAAACCATTTAATGGAGTATACTATTCTAAATTAGCTAAATAATTTGCTAGTCTAATTAACGGGATCATTGATCTAAGTTATAAGTAGGTTTAAAAAGATCATATTTTGTTTTCATTAACAGTCCTTTATTCGTAACCTTCAAAAGAGATAATATTCCCTGTTAGGTCAGACTTTGCATCATAATACTAATGACACTGGTACTAAAAACGAAATAAAAGCATCCTAGAGAAATTAAACAGACATGGGGTAATGCTACTTTGTAATTGTAATGCCCTGATTTTGCATTACATGTAACTATAATGTAATGCATTGCATTGTCAAAAAAGCATGTAATTTAGGCTTTACATAGCATTACATATCACTACTTCTTGTCTGATATTGCTATATATTGCTACAAATTTCATGGATATTAAGTACCTACTGGTTTATTCATTCCTTTAAGAAAATAGGAAAATTAAAAACACATCAATGTCAGGTAAAATGATCAACAAAAAGTGTAAATTTGAACTGTTTTAAAACTAATGATTTTCTTCATCTAACCTTAATACTAAAGCATGTATACTAATATTTAAAACAGATCTATTTCATAAACTTACAAAAATAATATTGTTGTTTATTTGCAGTCATTTTCATATTCCATCATAGTCATTGAAAAACCTATACATAAATAAAATAAGATGAAGGTTTGATAATTGACACATGTCAAAAACCACTTATTAGTTTGTATAGCAATCAAAACCCTTCTTTTGACAAATGAATGTATGATTTTAAAGTAATTAAAAAACATTGAGATTAAGTTAGTAATACAATAAAAAAACATTATGGTAGTATAAATTCCTTACAACATTTCTGTTATTTCTTCAAATTTTGTTAAGCCATCTGGTATTCAGAAGAATCATTTAAATTACCCAAAGGCCAAAGCAAGACAAAGCTACAGCTAGATGTGATTTGTTCCCATTTTCAACAGTTGAAAATAAAAACTTTAAGAACTTTATGGAAAATATTAAAGATCTTTCCACATTAAATTTTCTAAATAATTAATAAAAAGCTACCTGTGATTTACTCAAAGTAACTATTGGTATCTTATTATAGATTTCTTCATACTGATTCAAAGAATATATGGTTTCTATATAATTTTGTCTGAAATGAGGGAGATAATTGCTACTTCTGGTTTAGAAAATTTCACTTACGGTCTCATATGATAGCTTTCGTCACACAGATTCCAAAAATATATGGTTTCTTTATACTTTTGCTTGAAATAAGAGTGATAAAATGCCACTTCAAGTTTAAAAAAATTTACAACCGGTATCATCTAACGGGTTACTTTATACATATTCCGAATTATATGGTTCAAGGTACTTTTAAATGAAATCAGTGAAGGAAGCGGCTACTTCCGGTTTACAAAAGGTCCTTTCCAAGGACATTTATCTACCAACCTAATTAAAAAAGATCCATAGCTTTATCATGTATAAATTAAGAAATAATTCAAGGAAGCCATAGATTTGTTGGACATTTACACATGGTCTGGGCCGTTATATTCGAATTGTATCCTGAAAATTATTTCGATTCTAATAGGACAAATACGGTAATTAAAAAACTGAAGCGAAGGTAAGATTGCCGTGGGTTTGGCTGTTCTAATTTACCCCCTGTAAGATAAAAGCTACACATTTCAAATAAATCTAAGTCTTGCACGAATCATTTCTTAACCCTGAGACTACTATTACACAGAGATTGGTCATTAGTGATTTATCAAAAAAACGGGGTCAACTGGTAAAGTTAGCTACGTTATTTTAACGTAGTTTCGTATTTAACCGTAGCAAACGACATATAATCGCTGTTCCCGCTATAATGCCTAATCAGTATCAGATAGTATTCTTCTTTAAAAATAAATTAAAAACAAAATTGAATTAAATTAAAAAAAGAAAAATAGTTTTTTATCTATCAAATGCAGTTATCACTATTCATATTTTAATTTTGTTTTTAATCATTAATAGTTATTATGCGACTCTTGAAAATGTGAATGTGTACAGATTAATCTCATTAATCTTACATTGTTTTACTACACGTTCGTTAATTGTATCTAATATACGAATGTGAATGTGTACAGATTAATGTCATTAGTCTTACATTGTTTTACTACAGGTCCGTCAATTGTGTCTAATATACAAATATTTTACCTGAAAGATAGGTAGTTTCAAAAGCATGGGAGATGAATTTTGATTTCACAGCTGGGTGCCCAAGATACACAAAGGCTACGTTTATTGTAGTAAACTTTTTTTTTATACCTGTAAAAACAGTTATTTTCAAAAGCATGCGAGATGAATTCTGATTTCACAGCTGAGTGCAAAAGATACACGTTTATTGTAGTAAACCTTGTCAAATATCGTCGGTGCACTTGTGGTAGGATTCAGGAGCGTGTGGATGGGGTTTTCAGAATAGAGAATAAAAGAAAAAATAATGAGGTGCTAAAACTTAAAGAATAGAGAAAAATGGCATAAAAAATAAAGGAAAAAAAAGAACCCCCATCCAGACCCTCATTAAGATTCATCATCTGAAATTTTTATTTGATTTTTCAATTTGTTCAATGAAAAAGTCCGGTGGTGAAGAATTATCCAATTTGCAATTTCTACCTCTAGAGCGTCAATGGCAAATATTTCTCGAATATGGGGTTCCTTGTGTTTTTACAGGATTTATATGAGGTACACCATTTTATATATCCTAATGGTTGAAGCTAGATCTCAAAACTTAATTTTTTATTTGAAATATCACAAATGCTTATGACATAATGGTGTCTAAAATATCTAGTCAACAGAAAATTGTTCTTAGTTGACAATTTCCGAATTTGGCAATTTCTCGATTAAAGTTCCTTTTTTTTTTGGTGAAGTGTATTTCTTTGTGTACCAAATGTTGTTATATATAATATATATATATAGTGCAGCTCCAGGTTTTTTGACTAATTCTAATATAAATATTCTAAATGGAGAAAAGCTTCCAAATTACTTGACTAAACAAAACAAATTATCTCACAAATTATCTCTGTGTTAACATAAATAGAACAACGATAGTGTAAATTTCGATAACATTTTTTCAACACCAGAAATATGTGCCCTCTTTCAGAAACCCAGACAAGGTAATTTGTGTATCAATACAGAGCCATAAAATTTTTGAAAATTAGAATATTGTCTATTGTTAAAGTGTCGTATGTTTTAATTATATCGCTATGTTCTTCGTATATTTTTTGTAACCCAAATAATCGAGTCACTAAGATGAAAAGAGTTGTGGTCTGCTTTAGTTTTTTAACCACGGCAAATATTAATGTGCCTGTTCCATGTCAGATGACTTAACATGTTTATTGTTGACGATATGATGCCCTATAGGTTCCCTATAACATTTTTCGTTGGGTAACTGCTGACAGTTTTGCATGTGAAAATTCTGAAAAGCTAAAAAACATTTAGCGTCACCGAGTCGTCTGTTTAGCCGTGCGGAATGTATAAATACGTAGCAATGTCTTATCTAAACAAGAACGTTTAATCTGATAGGATATGATGATGTCACCCTTTCTGCAAATTCAACATTGATTCACAGCTGCTTGTCATTGGCGTATATTTCATGTACAGTCAGCCTGATTAATCCGAATTGAAAACACGAGTTAAGCCCTTTTCAACTAATGTTTAAAGTTTGTTCTTATGTTGTGCCGTTACACCAATGTCCCAGGTTAGTGGTAGTGTTGAGCGCCCACAAAATATTTAACCCTGTCACATTCTTTATGTGCCTGTCTCAAGTCAGAAGCCTGAAGTTCAGTGGTTGCCGTTGGTTCTTGTCTGTCATATTTGATTTTCGTAAATTGCTTTGTTGATTTAGGCTGTTAGTTTTCTCAATTGAACTGTTTTATATTTTTCATGTCGGGGACTTTTGAAGCTGACTGTACGGTATGATTTTTTCTCATTGTTGAAGGTAATTATGATGGACTCCAATAGCTTACATCCACTTTATTTGAACTTCATTGAACTAAGGTGGACAGTTGTCTAATTGGCGATACTTAAATATTTATTTCTCATTATAAAACAAGCAAGACAATGAATAAAATTGAGAATGGGAATGGGGAATATGTCAAAGAGACAACAACCCGACCAAAGAGCACACAACAGCCGAAGGCCTCCAATGGGTCTTCAACACAGCGAGAAAATCCCGCACTCGGAGGTGGTCCTCACCTGGCCCCTAAATAAAATTGTGTACTAGTTCAGTGAAAATGGACGTAACACTAAACTCCAAAACATATAAATGAACTAAAATTTAAAAAACATACAAGACTAACAAAGGCCAGAGGCTCCTGACTTGGGACAGGCGCAAAAATGCGGCGGGGTTAAACATGTTTTGTGAGATCTCAACCCTCCCCCTTTACCTCTAGCCAATGTAGAATAAAGAAACACATAGCAATACGCACAGTAAAACTCAGTTTAAAAGAAGTCCGAGTCCGATGTCAGAATAGGTAACTAAAGAAACTAAGCAAAATGACAATGATACATAAATGAACAAAGGACTACTAGCAGTTACTGACATGCCAGCTCCATTCCTCATTTAAACTGATTGAAAGATTATAACTTCATTATATGAAAATCAAGTACAATCCCTCCCGTTAGGGGTTCAATATCATACCATCATAAAATATATGAGAAGAACATAACCCGTATTATGCCAACAACTGGTTTTGGAATAAATGTGTTTATTTCCGATGCAAAGACCCTATGAGTGAATCAATATCAATACCGAAATATGCAATCCTTAATGACTTGACAACGGCATCGTAACTATATCCTTTCCGAATAAGTTTGTTTAAAGGTTTGATTAGCTTTGAGGTGAATGAAATTAGAAATGCGTTTTTGTTAATACGAATTAAAAGTTAACGTCGTTCGGACAGTAAAGCGAATTTGACGCACATTGCAATTCGAATTAGAATTTACGTTTGGACGTAAAACGTTTCGAATGCGAATTAAACTAATTCGAATTAGTTGATGCGATTCGAATTACGTGTGAACGCAGCATTAGTTTAAAACTTGTTGTCAATCAATACACTTCTCCTTTCTTCAAATACGTGTTTTCTTTCGGAGAAGCATTCCTACAATAAAGAAAAAAAAATATGATTAATTTTTAAAAAAAATTACCCTTACTTATGTTTATAGGCAATTCATTAATTTTTAAGACAATAATTGACCAATCATGTCAGTATGGATCAGAACAGTTAAACTGACAAAGGAAACAGACTAAAGGTACATGTACTGAGTTTATCATGTTTTGGTCAAGTATTTTAAACAATTTTATGTCTATTTTAAAACTCTAATGTAGACAAATTGGTATTTCACATGGTTACAAATTTTCACTGCGTAAGATTATTATTATAGCATGTACAGACTGCATAAATGTTATCAGGGAAACCAAATATTAGTCTGAATTTCTTCCATTAACAATACAAAGTGACCTGTAAGACCCCATGTATTCATCTTGTCTGTGTTCTAATACAGACAAAATTTGTATTTCATATAATTACAAATTTTACATCACTGCATAGGATTATTACCAGGGAATGCAGTACTATTATCCGGAAAACAAATTGTTCATCTGAATTTAACGAATAAGCAATACAAATTGACCTATCAGACCTCATATTGTGTAATATGCACCTTGTCTGGTGTACATCTGCTTCAGGGCTTACTGATACAGACAAAATTGGTATTTCATATAATTACAAAATTTATATCACTGCAAAGGATTATTACTAAGGAATGCAGTAATATTATCCGGAAAACAAATTGTTCATCTGAATTTAACTAATAAGCAATACAAATTGACCTATCAGACCTCATGTTGTGTAATATGCACCTTGTCTGGTGTACATCTGCTTCAGGGCTTACTGATACAGACAAAATTGGTACTTCATATAATTACAAATTTTACATCACTGCATAGGATTATTACTAAGGAATGCAGTAATATTATCCGGAAAAAAAATTGTTCATCTGAATTTAATTAATAAGCAACTAGCTCATTGACCCTGTCTAACGGACTACTAGTAATAACTCGCGGTTACTTTCCGGTTTGGTCAGTAAATTCAAGTCTATAACTGCACTCACTTTATTTATAGTTCTTATAAACAAACATTTATGAACATTTCAAGTCTTATTTTCATACTTACCGAAATATAACACTCACTAATCAGCCACCTTAGTTAAAAAATTAGATATTATTTTCTCTTCCGTTATCAACAATGACAGATCGAATCCTTCTTGTCAATAATTTTGGGAAGTGACCAATCTCTGTGTTATAGTAATCTCAGAATAACCACTAGAAAAAAATGTGTTTAATCCTTATAAATCTTAACCCAAACATTTTTTTTTCGTTGGCTACTATTTACTGTCAAATCCACAATTGACATGTCGTAACTAAGGATTGATCCATCATGTTGACTTGCTGAAATCCACAAATGTGCGAATAATGCAATAGAATAGAAAATGAAACATCCCTACCTCAAAACTCCATTTTAATGCGATTTATCAGAACTTAGGGCGTAAACGTAACGGAAAACCTTCAGCTTGAGAGTTTTCATTCGTATGACGTCATGTCATAATGACATGACGTGAATGGGCCAAGATCATTCATGAAATTTCGGGGAATTTTATTTTATTTTGATTTTATACATTTTTTAAGCTCTTTTGCATTAATGTTTTTTTATATGCATTAGGCTAGGAACAACAGTTCTGTAGTTTCTTTGTAGTTCACAACGAAATCGACATAGTGTTTGCACATACGTTACGATACATATGGATTTACGTGGGAGGTAGATAGTAACAGCCATTTAAATGTCATCTCTGAGTCTGCGCTTAGTATAGATATATCGATAATTTTATCACGCTGTTGTTTACAAAGCGAAAGAAGCACGTTATATTAGAATATGAATTTATAACTTAGGTCAAAATCTAGAACGTCAAATATACCTTTGACCTTGATCTTAATGTCAAGGTCATAAAGCAAGGACCTCAAATCAAAAGACCTCATGTCTCTCCTATGTTTGGTTAGTGAGTTATATCACCATACAGCTAAGTTTAAATATACCAGTGGATAAAATTCCCATTAAATGTCAACGTACCCTTTCAACCAAAGTATTGGTGTTGCGACATATCGTGACTAACAATTAAGTACAAATATTTTGTCACTATCTTTTCGGTTTCTGATGAAAAGGTATAATAAGCAAAAATCAAAATTCAAAACATGACCTTGACCTTTGACCTTGGCCTCATTTTCTTCTTGGGGGACCCTGAACCTCGAATCAAAAATATCTAGGTCTCTATCACTTATGGTTTCATCTACATCTGCATCTACATCTACGACATAGCGAAGCTATGTCGTCACTCGAAAAGGGTACTTTGACCCATCACTCAAGTATAAAGGTTTACCAGTTACAAATACATATCTCTAGTTTTTCTACACAAGGGGAAATAACTCTCATACAGAGTCTCCAGATCGCTTCGGTCAAATTTTTTTTTGACAACCTGAGGATAAAACGAGCAATTTGGAAAAATAAATTTGTCGGTTTCTTTTACGGTTGCAAAGGAGAATCAATCACAGGAAAAACAGTGTTTTGGGGAGATTACTCTTACACAAAAAGTGTTCGGTTCAACGGTGTCAGTTTCAAAAGCGTAAAAATTGTGCGATATCGTATACCAAATATCCAAGCGACATCATATGAAACATAATCTTCTGAAAAGAAATAAAAGTGGCGGAAGAAAAAAAAATAATAATCAGAACAAAATCACTAGGTCTTTCCACGGAAAAGTGGAAAGACCTAATTAACCTAAAATTTCATATCCCATACCAGAAGCATGTCTCTTCTGAATTGATAAATTAGGTAAAGGATGTACGTCAAATATTGTATGATAACCTTCAGGAAGCTGATTACATTTGTTTGATTGTTGACATTCGGTCCAATAAGGCATTGAAAGGAATTTCAAAATACCTATTTAATAGTCATCAAGATTTTAGTATAGAATGTTGTATATATGTTTCTTTTGATAATAAAATGTAATGTGTAATATAATGCATTACTTTGATAAAGTAATAGTAATGTAATGCATTACTTTCCAAAAATACATATATTTATAATTGTAATATAATGCTGGTTTTGTGAAATTAATTGTAATGTAATGCATTACATTGCTATATAATTCGTTCCATGCCTGAAATAAACTAATACTTTTTGAAATACAAAAGATAAAGTTGTGACAATTTATCTAAAATTAAAAAAAAAAAACACAAAAACAAAATCTGGGGTTAATTAAACATATCGCGAAGCACTTCTTATCTTTTTGGAAAGGTTTAATTCATCATCTTCTTTTTTAACGCATAAATGACTGACTAAATGACACAGAGATCACGTTTGGTACTTGAATGACTAAAAAAAAAATCATTCATTAATAAATATATTTAACTGTATGCATTTATATGTATGTATGCAAAAGCGTATTTGGTTAACATAAAAAAATATGAATTATTGCACTATGATTTGACTTTGGTACTTAATTATTGAAGCAAACCCTTTTATTCATAGTGAATGATATGTATTAATATAGATTATACAGTAAAACCTGACAGAGAGCAATAAACAAATAGTTGGATTACTTAATTTTTGTTGTTGAGATATCAGTATTTTACCCATGGTTGAGACGTAAATGCAGTCTGTAATATAAGGGTGTCATGCAGTTAGGACTAGTTAAAAAAATTTGAGGTAGAATATTTTTATGTTATTAATAAAAGGAAATCAGTGTGAAGTATAAAATTCTGCAATATATTCAATTGATCATTTCTCTTTCTTTTCTGTTATTTCAACACAACAATAAGGTAAACATGTTACGTTTTTATTTGATAGAAATGAATCTTTTACGGTACGTGCTTTGCTGTTTGCAGTAAAGTCAAATATTATTGAATTACATCAACGTAAGTTGGTCTCTGCTGGATACTTGTCTTATAGGAAATCACACCATATCTCCTAATTTTTACCCACAGGAAATTGTAAAATGACCCGTTGAACCACAGATACCCAACATACATCGGAACAAACTAAACAAGTAAACAAAAATGAACATTTAACCTTTTCTCTGCCATACGGCCTATCCGGCCTATTCAAAAACACTACCTTTGAGTGCCACGGCATAGGCCCAAAGGCCAACGGTACTTTGACGTTACGTAATAATAAACAATACGTCATAATGCTAGATTGCGGGATTTGGAAGAAGGCCGGCGTTAAATCTATTCCAACTCCGTGGTTTTTGGTTTTGAAACTAGAAAATGAAGAAGAACCATAATTAAATATCAATCAGAGGGGACCAATAAGAATGCTAGATATACACTCGTCGCCAATAGTTTATTTTTATTTACTGTTCTCTTTAGATATGATGAAAGTATTTCCGCAACGAACAAACATGTTGCAACTTTGTTCTAATATTACTTATGTTCATCATTAAATAAACTACTTTATCTGTATTCAAAAGGTTATTCTAACGAAGAATAAAACGAAAAAGGAAGTCCCTTTAGTCCTACACTTTAAGAAGAACTTCTCTGTTTTTTTTTTAGTTTGATTTTGACGAGCGAGGGCACCTGATAGCTTGGTACATGTATATATGAAATTCTTTATGTTCAGGTAATAAAAAAATATAATGTCCTATTTATATTTTTTGAGGATTTTTTTTTTCAAATTCATACTAAAATAAACATTAGTAACTTTTGAAAATTTACCAGTATCAACTATTGAAAAAGTGTGTTCAATGACTTAACTTGAATTCGATAAACATGATAAATTTCTTCGGTGTTTCTTTTTTCACTGCACCTTTATTGAATGCATATGTTATATAAAAACTCTCATCAGCTAAACATAACAATGTCCTTACAGACAAAGTACAAAAAATGTAACACAAAGACAAATAGAAGTAAAATCATATTTCGACAACTTTTACAGAATTATGCAATGAATATTCGTCCCCCTTTTTTTGTCATATATTTCCCATAAAGCTACGTATTTTCAAAAAACATATTGTGAGATCAATTCAGACTGGAATTCTAATCAACTTGGTACCAATAGAAACATAATTGTCATAGTTTTTTATTTTATTTTATTATTTGTTCAAATTCTTTATGAGAAGCGTTTTTCTCTTCTTATGATATAAACACAAATATTTCTAATACTTTTGTCAGAAAATTTGCTATATATTTCAACCAAATTGAATTGTAAAAAATAAGTATACATGATAAAATCAGGATAAAATAAAACAAGAAACAAAAGAAGACAAAGATCAAATAGACAAATACATTCAAACAATTCTTTTTTTTTCAACTCATAGTTTGTTAAAATCCAACCATACATGCGTTCAAAATAATATGTTTTTAATGGTTTATCAGTTGAAAGATTTTACGAATAATTATTGTAAAAGACTGAACCTAAAAAAAAATGTGACAACCGTGTGGGCTAAACAAACATAACGACGACTTGACTGCAATGATGTTCGATCAAACCTTGAAAAAAGTATTATTAAAACTTAAAGTTGCAAATCTAATTCTAATATCGGTGTCTAGCGTTTAAAAATAAACAATAAATCAAACTACACAAAATCAATCGGAAACAAAAGAACGGAAAAATTAAACATTTGACGAAAGTGCATAATTAAAAGTCTAAACAAGGTACACACGTTTGTGAAATTATGGACTAACTACTTTATTTATAACTAAGTGTCCAGCGGCAAATACTTTATTCAGTAAGGTAAAATGTTGATAAGATGCACAAGGTCTGAGTCAACTTGCAGAGATAACAATCAGTATCGAAAAATGATATAGGCAGCTTTTTTACTCTCCGATATGTATAGCAAATTAAATATCCAGAAATCTGAGGTACACGAAAGAATAGAATACATGTAAATATCGCAAAAGAAGTTCAGCAACTTTGAAAAAGATGCAGAAGATATCAAAAGGACAACCAAAACATATAAGTCAAAGAGAAACGGACAGCGGTATGGCAAAAAAACGTATACATTTGAAGGATTTGTACAACTAAAATAAATTCGATAGCCCTGTAAATTTTATATCAATAAAACGGAAATTTTATTGAAAATAAAATATAATTTTTAAAGTTGAACGTTTTTGAGAAAAGTCCATTTAAAGTCAAATTATCTAATTATCTTAGATTTGTGGTATTTACGTGTATCCTAATACATATATATATACATGTATATATATGTACTTCGTTTTGTAGAATATTCAGATTGCTTTATTTCCGAAAGTCTAAAATAAACTTGCATACTATTTGAATTTATATTTGCGGCTCTAATGGATCAACTTGCCTGCAAAAATTCATAAAAATCCGTTTGATTGCCCATTTACGTACCCGTTACCTAAAGAAATCTAACTGAAATACGCCGAATGTCGAAACATAACTGCTTCTATACGAAAACAATTGCATGACGTTGTGCATTGTTACGCTTCTTTCAAATTTCAAATCTAGGGCCTATCCCATGGCACTCAACGGTATTCTAACCAAAAAAAGCGTGGCACTGTAATTAATTAACCTTAACCTGATGTTTTACATCATGAGCATAAAGAACATTGTATGTACAATAAAAGTCCGGTAAAAATGTTACCTTCCCGTTTTGTACTTTGTCATCAGCAAAATAATCTGTAAAAAGATATAAGAAGATGTGGTATGAGTGCCAATAAGACAACTCCAAGTCACAATTTGTAAAAGTAGACCGTTATAGGTCAAAGTACGGCCTTCAACACGGAGTCTCGGCTCACTCCGAACAGCAAGCTATAAAGGGTCCCACAAATTGTGACGGATGGGTAAACTCAATGTCTGGACAGTCAGTAAACAACGTTTATTTCGTTTGATTGTGTAATTTCAACTATCTATAATAACATATTACATAACAATAGAACAACGTTAACAGAAGATATAGTGACGTTAACAATTGATAAATGAAAACGGCGTTAAAAGTAGCGTTAACGTTTGACGTAAGTTAAATTGTCTCTAAATCACCGACACACATGACTAGTGTAAAACCATTCAAACAGGAGAAGCTTGTCGAAAAATATTTTTTTAAGAAATTCATTTTTGTCCGATAAAACTTGTTTTGCTCCAGTATGTAAAGTTTACCTTTTTAGTCTAGAAATTGACATATTAAACATGTTTTCTCTTTAATCACTATATATTGTATCCTGATGTCATTTACTTCTGACACGGATACATTTACCAACATAAGAAATGCACTAAAAGGTAGTTTGTCATCATCTGGTTTTTAAACGCAAATGAAACTGAAAGAAAAATATGAATAATTGATGCTTTAAACTGTATAGTTCATTTGTTAGTATTAATCATAGTAACATGTGTCTTTAAACCATTTCTTGTATCCTATGTTGTCAAGTTTTCAGATAGGGTATGTTATGTGACATTATGTCACTATATATTCCCTTATGAAACCCGAATTACAGTTATATTATTGATTAACCCTTCTTTATATTTGTGTATAGAACTTCAGTTTAACTTTTTATAATCTTGACAAATATGATTGTTTTGATACTACATATATAAATGATTAACTTGCATACAATGTGTTTCTTATGCCTTTAAACAACCAGCAATTTGTTTACTCAATCTGATACATATTCCGCATACATTTAACAAATTTATAATTTTGCAGTGAAAATAATTTTCTCCTGCATGCAATATATTACAAAAATATGTTCAGCCATTGATTCAATTTGTGAATTGTAAATACAGAGTTTTATATTAGAAACCTATCATTGAAAGATACTTATCAGTATTCATCCTTTGTGACCTGCTGTTATGTCGATTAAGATTACATCACATAGTAAAGTTTGTAATGATTGACGTTATTGAAGTGCCAATAGGTGTTAAACAAGTCTCGTACATCCCAACGTTTCAGGAATACATGTATGTTCAGACATCGCTGTGTAGTTATCCAATCACAAAACCTGGAACATTTGCATCCCGTTATATTATTGCAAATTTATCATTTCTTATCAAAAAGTATATGTATCTGTGGTAATATAAAGTAAATAAAAACGTCATCATGTGACTCATTATGTACAATTTAAGGCACACATCGCACAATTTTGACTCATTTAGGCTCTCACTTTCAATCACAACTGTTATCAAAAGAGGTAAGTGAGCCATTCAGTTGCACATCTATTTATTACAAATTTAATGTACTTTGCAGCTTAACGATTTATTCGACAAACGATTTTTTTAATTTTTTATAGCTTATTCTGATTGTTTCAAATATGCCCGCAAAAAGGCGACAATTAAAGACTCTTTTAGAAAAGATACTTACGTCATACGACATGAATGTTTAGTATATTTACAGCTGCGTTGAAATCAACGCTCCAAGATATATGAGACTTTCACAGTGTTGGAAAAATAAACTATTAAAGTAATTCAATATAATTTACATTTCAACACTTTTTAGTGTCGGAAAAGATTTTTTTGCAAAAAGAGAAAGTGGAAAAATTCCGGAATAAATGGTATTACGTGGGAGTTAGGAATAAAATAATAAAGACAAACGTGTAGTTTTTGAGGAACTAATAATTAGTGCCACCCAAAACGCAAATTCGCGTTTCCTGTAAAAATAATACACATGAATTAAAAAAAAAGTTTACTGTTATTGACCTTCAATTCACCAGATTATGTTTTCGTGCATGTAGATATTATACAACAATTCCATATCATTTGTGTAAACACAGAAATTGCTCAATGGTTGTTTACCATTGACGAAGAATATTTGCAAATTTCAATTTGACATTTAGATTGGCTTCAGCGGTTTTTGTATTTCAGCTTCTTTTCAAAATTAACTATTTGAAATTAATTTTTTCCTTTGAATTATCTCTAGAAAAACAAAAACAGACTGCTTTTGGCTTGAACAAACACACATACACGGTACAGGGCAGCTGAAGGGTGATTTATTTTTCTTGGGTGAAGAAGAAGTTTATAATGATTAACAAGAACAAATAGTTCTTATGGGTGATTACTCCGCACAAAATCTGAACTCATTCTTTTTAGAGTCTAAACTCTCAAACTTTAAGAAGGCAACAATTAAGGTCTGCAAGAGCCTCTCTTGCCGCGTGGTCTTAGTACTATAACTACTGTATTACTAGCCTGTCAACACTGAGCTTGTGAGTTCGAATACCCCACGCGGCAGGTGCACGCGACTCCAATCTTGATTTTCCAAGATTGTCAGTTTGCCTGCCAAAGTTGCTTCTATCCTGGCACTCCGGCTTCCTCCACCAAAAATAAAAACTGATTTCCATAACATAGCACAAAAGTTTTAAAAGTGGCGCCAAACACCAATGAATCAATCAATCAGTCTTTAGGTCTGCATTAGTTGTCTTGATACAAAACCGTTTTAAAGGTCGAATGTCACGGTGTCTGCATTTTAACCTCCGAGACCTTTCATGGGGGAAAACCCTGACAACGCAATCGTTAGATTGTTATTATTCAATTGAACAGGAGTCATGAATTTTATTTACAAATTAACACACAAAAAAAATGACTTACAGGCAGACATGTTAAAATATTCAAAGTTCTATGAACTGTAGAGTTCAGTGATTCCAGGCATTTCATACCGAAAATTCCAGGTTGACCATAATAAAAAACAATAAAAAAGGTCAATTCTATAAAACCAGTAAGACCTTTTTTCGTCATTAAAAAACTACCAATACAATCAGCTACTAAATATATAATAGAAATTTCGGTAATTGTATCCAGTAAAGAAACAATATTTTTTGTTAAGTATAAATGTCGTTATAATAAGTTTCAAAGTTCGGCACTTGTCAGCATAACATTTTTAGACTACAGGTCAAACCAGAAAGGGGAGAGAAACAGAAACATAAGTGCTTCTGTTACATTGTTACACTAATGACAGCCGTTGTGTTACTCAATGCAAGTAAAAATATTGCGATATGTCGAAATGTGCAATGGGAAGTTTTTGATACGATGCACCAATTTATGAATAACGATTTAACACGCTCAACAGTTTGAAGGTCTTTTATGCTTTATTTAACAAATTAACCATCTCGTAAAATGCAAGAAAACTGAAGCTAAATAAATGCTAAATTAGATTAAAAACTGTCAGGCGATCAATCCTTTTTTTCAAATTTTAGAAAGCTTCCAAAAAAAATGATCGATATCAGTCGTTCATTATCGTGTTTATCCGTCAGAACCTCTGATTTGAAAGCAATTATTCTTTGCAAGAAAATGCATTATATGAAGTCTGAATGAGAAAGTAAAGAATTGTCAATCTTTATTCGTATTTAATGATTATGAGTTATGAAAACATTCAAAGTAATTTATGATTGTAGGGTTTGAATACGATTTTTCATAAAAATACAATGTCGTTGTCTTCTGATTAGCACGAATGATCGATCACTTTTGTGTTGGCTCAAAGTAAAACCAAGGCCAATGAAATAATTTTAACACTTTAGCAAAAAAAGGTACACACATAGTTTTAAACAGAAAGATACATACATTTAATAATACAAAAAAATATACCATACGCAAATTATTCCTATTTCTGACAGAAATCTGTCTGTTTCTGTTCGTAGCCTTGTAGATATTGTAATTCATTCTGTATATTGAATATGCTTCTGCTGATAGTACTACCTTTGACATTCTCTGATCAATGGTGGTCATAAAAACTATGTCCACCAGGATGGCCCTATATGTTCATCATTATACCCCCTGTTGCTTAATTAATACACAAGGTATTACTCAAAAGCTTGTCAAGGGTAAAGGGAAATCATGATTGCATTTAAGTGATAAAATTAAATAGCTTACAGGTTAAGTGTCTCAGGTATATTGTAGATGTTCATGTATATGATGTGTCTCAGGTTAACAATATGTGTTTGTGAAATTTAATTACTGTGATAATGACAAGAAAATTACAAAATAAAATAAAATGATCAAACTAGTTACACATATATCTCAATATCATATTTAAAAAAAATGTCTTATGACATCATTTTTTATATGTAGCGTATACTGCCATGACTGTTGGTTTCGCTGTTATACTTTTTAAATAATTCTCTCAATTTAACTTATTTCTTGCATGTATTTTTTGGCAAATAAAGAATAAATGAATCTCATCTTCTAATGTATTGCACACTTGCACAGACAACCATTTCTATGGATCTTATAATGTCTGCTTTTTTATATTGAAAATGTGTTTCTCAACTTTTTTTCTAAAATAAAAAACGTTCAGATGTAAAGATACTTATCTCCATTCAACATTGATTATAGTGCCTAACAAGATTTTGTGAGGTAGACGAAATTGACCTTTAAACGATCATATTTGATTTTGGAGTCCAAAAATAAGCAGATCGGACATATTTTGAATTATTTACTGACTATTTTTGTTTGGGTTAATTGTAATCATGATATTATAATGAGACTGAAAAATGTTTTTTTTTTATTAAGATAAACCATAAAATGTATTTCGGTATTTCACGTCGAAAAATGACCTGTTCAATGGAATAAAACGTCTGATTTGTAAATTTTCTCTTTTTTCTCCGGAATAGGCTATTACAAAATAGTGTATCTACTCCATATGTAGAATATTTTGTGAAAACAGAAGAAGTGGCAATTCTTACCTTTCATACCTTTAGTTTCATTGTTAAAAAATAATATGGACTCTTCTAGTGTCCAGTTTGAAGGTCATTTAAGTAACTGTACACATTCATGAATGTTTTATTTAATCAATACACGGTCAAATAAACACGTGTACGAAAAAAATAAACAGTTTCAAGGTAAACTAATATAAACTTAATCCAATCAAATTGCGTAAGATTTAAAAACAATGACCAGTCCACATCATAATAAGTAATAGGGGTAAACTGGTTAGGGAGAAAATGACAGATATTTTAAGTTCCTTTTTTTACAATAACGAATAAAAATTTGTCATCCAAAAGATTTGCTATAATTTCAAAAACATGTCGTTTTGTATTGGTATAGTTTTCGGATCTTTCATTTGCGTATTTAAGCATTAGAAAGTTTGAGCTTCAAAAGTCTACATAATTATTGACTTTATACAGAAAATTCGCCCTTTTAAAACATGTATTGTTTCACAAATAATACATGGATACAAAGTAAAATCATTTCTTAAAACACTGCAAAAAATTTCATTCTAATTGTTTTAATGGTATTGTCATTAAGTGCGTTCAAATGAAACGTGGTATAGCAAACATCGTATTCCCTCACAAAATGTTATCACACACTATAATAAATGTATAAGATTATCTTATGACTTTGTTTAAATAATGTTTAGGCAATTCATTCTTTCTCTATTGACATTTCAAAATATTCATTAAAGCAAAAGTTAATAATATTTGTGTTGTCAAATAAACATAATAAGTTTGTGACATATACAAAAAAAAAGAAACAAAAAAAATAATAACGCAAAGAAATAACAATTCCATAAGAAATGAACACATGGAATATAATAGCGACTTTTTTTCTTTTTCTAAATTGTTGTCACTTATTCTTACCTTAGTGAAGCATTTTCTTATAGAAAAGGCATTGGATGCTAAATAATACTCTGTATCTAAGTTCAGTTTTAAATTTTTATAAAGTATCAGTTTACTATTTCATCGTCACTTTTTATTCTATTTTTTCAAATTTATTTTTAATCAAGCTTTGAAGAGTTTACTTCATTCAAGTCCCTACAATTATTAACTTTATCTTATACTTATAGGTCTGTTTTGTTTTAAATATTCTTGGCATATGTATATCAAGGATATGTACCATGCAAGTCCAGCAATTTCACAATATAAATGCTTTTTTAAGTAAAGGATTTATTTTTCCAGAATTCAGAGTTCAGGTTCAAGATTTTTGTATTTTATAACTTGTTCATGTACAATGGATGTATATAATGTATTATCAGAAAATATATCCACATATATAACATGTATAATATTAATGTTTTTAAATTGAAATCGCTTGCTATATAATACAGGATAATCAAATAAATAATGTTATCAAATAAATAATTCAATAATCCTTAATTGTATATTATTTATAGGACAAAAAATCAGAAAATTATTGGGCAAGGGGGTGAAAAGTTGATATCTAATTTAGAATCAGAATACCATTGATAATACATGAGGATAATTCAATACACAAAACAAAAAATGTTTTAATTTAATAGTCCATAAAAATGTCAATAGATGTGTACTTTATTTTTCCTGTTATAATAAAAAATGGCTGCTATCTGACCAAAACTGGCCAAAATTAAGATGTTGTATTTGATTAGTTTAGAAATGTTGTAATAAACAAGACAATTGTTTTTTTGATAATTTCTCTTCATTCAGAAATCAGAAAATTCTTCATTTGCATTTTTAAAGAAGATTTATCAAATTTTCATGATCTACCAGTATATTCTGAATATAGGACAGAACTTTACTGAATAAAAAGTATGGTACTAACTTATCTGCACCAGATGGGCATTTGGAAAATAAAGTCTCGTCAGTGATGCTACAGGCACAACTCTAGTTTTGATATTTGAAAAAAAAAATGAAAAAACAATCATTGTTTTTTTTTCCAAAATCATATTAGCACCGGTAGTTTTCTTGAATAATAATACATTGTACACCTTTGTAATCAATTCTTTTTGTAAAAGAATTTATAATGATCATTATATTACATAGAAAGCAGGCTTGTTAAATTACTTACTTCATGGTGCATATAAACATTTCATTTGCATGATAAGAAATTAATAATAATTATTAATTTATATCAATTTAATAATGAAAATGAACAAGTGAGAACAATGTTCATCATGTACAATAACTTTTTTTCTTAAAAAATATATATTATTTCAAGGATTCTCTGTTATGTTTTCAAATGCCAGTCAATAACTTATCTTTGACTTAATACCGTAACTACTTTGTGGCTTTCTGTCTGTTTACATGTATTTCTTAACACCACGCAGCCAGTCAAGTAAAAACTTAAAATAAACCATATTGACAGATAGTTTCAATGTTTAATAATTAATCATTTTTGTATTTCTAGAAGAAGTTTTGTTTACAAGTTGTAAAAAAATAAAAAAAATAATTAAAAGCACGTTACTTCCTATGGCATAAACATGATTATGAAAAGATTCAAATGAATTTTCTACAATATAAATACTTAAAATTGCATGAAAAAAGGAATTAATTTGCATCCCATAAAAAAATAGGATGAGAAAATTAGAATCACATATAAAAAAATGAAAAAAAATATTACATTGTTACGTATACATGCAGATAATTTCTAAACTTTGGAAATTAATAAATAAAAAAATCAATCTTTAAACAAAACTTATTCACATGTAAGTAATTGAAAAGGGACAAGAACAATTTACCTGAACAGATAAAACTTTTAATGCAGGATGTCATTTCCACACATCAAATCAGTGCATCTATCCAGGTAACATAATTAAACTGACCAGCAGCCCATGGATTATGACCCCAATAAATGGCCGAAATCCCTGGTTTTATTACCCCCAATAAATGGTCACCATCTGCTATGTTCAACATCAAATTCAGAGAATGTCACAGGTTGTACTGTAACTCAATTCTGAAATTGATTATTTGTTTCAAAAATTAATCCCTCTGTAAAACTGTAAACAATTGTCAGGTGGAATGTTAATCATATGAACATAATTTGCTTTGTTTTATAACTGCTAATTTTGGAATAATTAATATCCAGACAATTCCAAGATTGAAACCCAAAAAACAATAATAAGAGCATGACTCGATATTTAAATGCATTGTTTATTGGTTATATCAGCAGTAAACTGACAGCTTTAGGAAAATTGAAAATAAAATATAGTATGGAAGTACAATGCAAAATTATCTGAGGTATTAAAGAAAACTGTTTTTAAGTTAACATGTTAAGGTAACAATTGTCTACAGCGGCCTATGCCCGAATTTCACAAAAACAATTTAAAAGACAGTATACCAGTGTATATATTAGTTTGAAATGTAAAATGTATATATTCTGTTGGTCGTTTTCTTTTTTATCTATGGAGTTGTCAGTTTATTTTCGACTTATGAGCTTGAATATCCCTTTCCGTATCTTTCGCCTCCTTTTTAGCCATTATAGTAATATATTTTGTTTCAATAATGTTAGGTGGCAATAGATATGAAAATCTTGAACAACATAATGAATGTACTTCTATCTCTCAAGTTTTTTTAACATTTTTTTTAACAATTCATACGGAAACAAAAGAATATTTGATCAAATTTTATCCATTTTTTATCAATAGTATTATTCACATGTTGTTTTGTATGAAAACTTATTCCGTCGAATATTTGATATCGCTTAAATAAACACTCATATAGAGTCATCGTCTGCCACTACGGGGAAGTAGTGAGGGAAATATACATGCCAAATATTTGTTAGGTCGCGGAAAGGGCCACTGATTAAGTATATCGTTAAGGAGGGCAATATATTCACAGGGAACACATTAACGGTTAAATATGAGGTTTCTGGTGCGAAATGGGGACAAAACAAATAGCAAACATAAAAAAAACCAGTTGAAGACTGCTTGTAGTGTATCATTAATTTACATTATGTTATGTATGAAAACTTTATCCGTTGAATATTTGATATCGCTTAAATAAACACTCATGTAGAGTCATCACCTGCCACTTCGGGGAAGTAGTAAGAGAAATATACATGCCAAATATTTGTTATGTCGCAGAAAGTGCCACTGATTTATTATATCGTTAAGGAAGGTAATATATGCACAGGGAACACATAAACGGTTAAATATAAGGTTTCTGGTGCGAAATGGGGACAAAACAAATAGCAAACATAAAAAAAAACAGTTGAAGACTGCTTGTAGTGTGTCATTAATCATTAAAGGTACGTAAGAAATTCAATGATATTTTGCAATCATTGCTTTTCAATTCCAAGTTAACCTTTTAATAATCATTAAACTTTTCATTAAACTTTATATAAAGAAACCTTAAAAGAAATAGTATATGTTTAATTCCGCACTAAAAATCGGACTCGACAATAGCGAAATGTTATGCAAAGTCGGTACAATTCATAACTATCTAGAAAATAAGCTAATACAGTGTCTGTTTCAGAATAATTTTTTAAAGTAAATTTGTTTCTAAAATATATTTTGATATCAAGAATACATTTATAACATAAACATGATAAATAATATATGTATTGAATATGAACTCATGACCATGTACATGTAGATGTGAAATTAGAAAAGATAATATGTAAGATTATTCTGCAAGCTTACAATTCAACACTGTAATTATATCTTTGAACATTGTTTTATTGGTATAAATATTTAATTTGTTCTCACTAAACTTATACCATACATGTTATGGTTATACACATATTCACATTTACGGGACTACAATCTGTCGATACTTAAATGTTGGCATTGCACAAGGTCATGTGTTTCTCTGACTGTTAATAGAGTCTTTACGCTAAATTCAGTGGATGTTGGATCTGTACTTGATATTTTAGTCTTAGATACATGGTTTCTTTATTATTTGTTATTGGCTTTGAACTAGCTGTTAGTAACTGCGAGTGCTCTCAAATATGTTTGATGAGTCTTTTTTATTATGAGAGATGTGTAAATATCCTGCCACGTCCGGTCTGTGTATTTGTTAGATGTTTTTCTGCTTTGTACCGATCCGATGAGTTAAGCCATTTTCAACTGATTTTGTGTGTTTGTTATTATGCTGTATTGTTACACAAGTGTCCCTGCAAGTTAGGGGATGGTTAACACCTTCAAACATGTTTAACCTCGTCAAAATTCTTTTTGTGCCTCTCCCAAGTCAGGTGTCTATAGTTCAGCTTTTGTTGTTGGTTTATGTCAGTTATATATTTTTTTTTTTTTCGTAAATTATTTTGTTATCAATTAGACCGTTAGGTTTCATATTGTTCATGTCGGAGCCTTTTATAGCCGATTTTACGGTATGTGTTTTTCTCATTGTTGAAGGCTGTACGGTTGCCTATAGTTTCTTACATTCACTTCATTTGAATTTTGGTGCATAGTTGTCTCAGTTGGTAATCATACCACATCTCCCTATTTTCATATTATAACATTGTATTTGTAATAATCTGGAATTAAAGTATACATACTATAGGTAATAAACAGATGTCAACAAAGGATTTTTTTGTCTTGAGGGATGAGTGTCAAAATTTTATGGGTATTGAAGATGATTTCATAATGATTTTCACATTGTTATATGATATATAATATTTATATAGACTATATAAGTCTTCATCACAACTGGAAAATAGTCGAGACAATATGTACAATATATGACATTTAAGAGCTTGACCAATAAATGAAATTGTGATTTTTATATATAAATTGCAACGAAAATATAACGTGTTTTTTTTACCGAGAGAGAGCCATCAATAATGGTATTGCCTGTATAGAAATAACTGGTACATTTCTCTGCATATATTTTTTTTTATACAAAGGAGAGTTGTCTTTATTTGACACATAGACCTCTTTTGTGTATGATTTGAACGTGTTGATAATAAAGGCGAGTAATGGCTATAAACTCAAGAACGTCTTCAAAGTTTAGTATGCTTTACTTGGAGTCATTGCTAATACAGAGACGTCGGCAAGTGACGACGTTGCGGGCTTATTGTTACGTAAAATGGCGCTAAAACGTTAACCAAATAAAAGAGTATAAAATAGACTGAACTGAAACTTAACTAATTGCAAAATGCATTAACTGTTCATGTATGGTTCTAAAAGGGGTATTGAAAAACGCTTAACGGGAAGGATTGTGCCTGATATTCATATGATGAAGACATAATCTTTCAATCAGTTTAATTGAAGTCTGGAGCTGGCATGTCAGTTAACTGCTAGTAGTCTGTTGTTATTTATGTATTATTGTCATTTTGTTTATTTTCTTTGGTTACATCTTCTGACATCAGACTCGGACTTCTCTTGAACTGAATTTTAATGTGCGTATTGTTATGTGTTTATGTTTCTACATTGGCTAGAGGTATAGGGGGAGGGTTGAGATCTCATAAACATGTTTAACCCAGCCGCATTTGTGCGCCTGTCCAAAGTCAGGAGCCTTTGTTAGTCTTGTATTATTTTTAATTTTAGTTTCTTGTGTACAATTTGGAGTTTAGTATGGCGTTCATTATCAATGAACTAGTATATATATTTGTTTAGGGGCCAGCTGAATGACGCCTCCGGGTGCGGGAATTTCTCGCTGCATTGAAGACCTGTTGGTGACCTTCTGCTGTTGTCTGTTCTATGGTCGGGTTGTTGTCTCTTTGACACATTCCCCATTTCCATTCTCAATTTTATTAACCATTTACAGTTCATATTTACAGTGGCACAAGTTTCACAATTGGCCTCGTTGTAATCAGTTCATGTTGATGTACGAAATTTGACTGTTCTCACTACTCTCACTACTCCATCATTCTCGGTGATCACATCTTCTATTACTGCTAGTTTCCACATCATCCACGGTGAATTGTCTATGATTTGTACGACGGAACGGACTTTCACATGTGAGCTTTGGTCTCCGGCGACGCGATGAAATTCTCTTAATCCGGTGAGTTATTCCATCCTCCATCGTTTTGCAAAGTATTCAATTAAAGTTACTTTATGGTTCAAACGTTTGTTTGCTTCTGTGGAATCTAAATTCGAATTATTGTCCTCTGCATCGGAATTGTTCTCTTGTGATAATCTTCTTCCCTGTAGTAGATATGACGGCGTTTGCAGCTCTGGATCTCGGATGTCGGATGACACACACGTAATCGGACGATCGTTGTTTACACGTTCTTGTTCTATTAAAATTGTTCGTAATACGTCAGAATTGACTTGTGATTTTCCGAGCACTTTTTTCAATGCCGTTTTTGTAATTCTAACTAGTCTCTCCCACCAACCACCGTATCACGGTGCTGCTTTCGGAATAACTTTTGAATTAATTCGAATGTTCATTTCCTTCGCAATGTCATGTGAAGCGGAAACGAAGGTTGGCGTGTTGTCGGAATACACAGTACTAGGAATTCCTCTTCTACTAACGAATCGTCTAAATGCCAATTTGAATGACTCGATTGTCATATCTGTAACAAGTTCAAGATGTACACGCACATGTGAATAGGCAATAATACATTTTCGTCATTAGTCCATTTTCCTTAACATGCTTAACGAAGAGTGGTCCAGCGAAATCAACACCAGTTTTCGTAAACGGATTCATGTCGGTGACACTATCCTTCGGTAGCGGAGGTGAAATTTGCTGTGGAAACACTTTTCCGGTCACTTTTTGACACGTTACACATTTCTGTACGATGTGGTTCACGCACTGTTAAATAGACGATATTCAATATGATTGGCGGATTTGCGTAATTGTCTGTCCAGCTTCTGAATGTAACATCTGCAGGAGCGCGTTCAATATAATTAAGTCCGTAAATTAAATTTTCTTCGGTAACAACACTGGAAATTTCGCAGAGTCGTCTAGCGGTGAATTGTGTATGCGCCCGGCACATCGAATGACACCTTCTATTTCTATGAACAAGTGCAATTGTCTTACTAAAGGTAGATTCTTGCCCTGTGACTGGTTCGCGAGTTGCTACTTTTCACTACTGAATTTTTCATTCTGACTGTCTATAATCCACGTACGAGTTGCGCACTCGATTTCATCTTTCGTAATATATTTTTTGTGTCTAGAATTTTTCCTCAGATTATACGGTTGCTTACTTTTACATTGATTCACAAATTTCAACACGTAGCATGTAACTCGTAGTAACTTCTTCAATGACGAGAATCTTGATAAATCGATTATTTTCGAAATTCCATTCAATACACACGGTTTCTTTTTTTCGCTGTCATCTGTTGTCGTCAACAAATGCGTCTCTTGTTTCACTTTAAGGGTCCATGTAGGCCAAATGTTCTCATCCGATATCCATGACGGTGCTTGCATCCACAAAGTTGAATCTTTGAATTGCGTTGATGATATTCCTCGAGTTTGAAGATTGGATGGATATGATTCAGTTGGTACGTATTTCCAGTCATAGTTTTGTGTCGTTTCTTTAAAATCAAGCACACGATTTTGAACAAATCTTCCAAATGTTATTGAAGATGATATCCAATGCAGTACGATCTGACTGTCACTCCATAGTACTGTGCGTTGTGGTTCTATGGTTTTTGTGAGTTGTTTAGCCATTCGAGCTCCTATCACTGCGGCCATCAATTCTAGCTTTGGTAATGTTATTCCGGCGAGCGGAGCAATCCGGTTTTTTGCAATTACGAGAGAAGAAGTGTTTTCTTTACACAAGTAGGAACTGGCTCCATAAGCACGTTGGCTGGCATCAACGAAAACATGCAGGGTTATGTTCTCGTTGCTTTCGTTCTCATTTTGATCGGTAATATAATGGCGTGCGATTTTCGTATTGACGGTAACATCTCTAATGTCATCTAGGATTTCACACCATGATTTAACTATGTTGCTAGGTAACACCTGGTCCCAGTCGAATCCCCTTTCCATAATGTTTGAATAAGTAACTTAGCTCTTACAGTCACTGGTCCAAAAATTCCGAATGGGTCGTTAATTGACGACGATTTTCGAAAAAATTCTCTCTTTGTCGCTTGTGATCATGAGTTGTCAATATCTATATTTTTTTCGCAAATGTCAATCTGTTTGACTTTGCATGCCAACGCATTCCAAGAAATTTAGTCGCGCTATCCTTATCAAGTACATTTGCCTTTGTAGCTTCATCGCTAAGTTGTTTGCTATTAGACTTCCATCTAAGGTTTGGACTCTACAAAGACATGTGTTGGGTTTAGAAACATGTGTGTGGGCGACACACCTACCGTAACCTGGAACAGTGGTGTAGCAGCACAGCTTATGTTTATTTAACTTTATCATTTATTTTAGTGATTTTATGTTAAATCACTACTGGTGAATCGATTAATGTACTGGATGTCTGTTAGTCGTCGTGAGTTTCACCAGTCGAATTCCTAAAAATGTTCTGTGATGTTTTTATAAAAACAAAAATTGTGCCAGGAAATGTTTCAAAAAATAAAAACTTTAATTTTGATTGCTTCATTCTAATTCAAAATTTCCAGAATCTATATCATCAATCTTGCATTTTTCCTTTTTTCAGCAATCTCATAATAATTGAGAACACAAACATTTCTTAATTTACTATAATTGATGTCATTAACACTCAAGAAAAAAGATATAAGAAGATGTGGTACGAGTGCCAATGAAACAACTCTCCATCCAAGTCACAATTTGTAAAAAGTAAACCATTATAAATCAAAGTACGGCCTTCAACACGGAGCCTTGGCTCACACCAAACAAAAAGCTATAAAGGGCCCCACAAATGAAAAGTGAAACACCATCCAAACAGGAAAACCAACGGTCTAATCTATATAAAAGACCATCAACAAAATTGTATCCCGGATTCATAACTTTGATACCGTGTTCATGTTTGGCTTTTCTTTAGGTAATCTGTTCAGTTTTATAAGCTCTTTATTATCTTTATTTCATTGTGGCCTAAAGACCTATAATTAACGAAATGTGTTTGGTAATCTTGGTATCGTTAATATTATTGTAGAATGTTAAAATGTTTATTTCTTAAGACTTAACACGTAAAGTCATTGGCTTACATGTGATGTCCAGTATAGTTTAAGTTAACTTGTTTCTGGTGGAGAGTAGTCTTATTGGAAATCATACCAAATCTTCTTACTTTTATAAATGCAACATAAGCGTATTAAAGTAAAACTATCAAAAAAAGATTTAACGTAAATCTAATCTTGGATTCTAACCCAATAATAATCTACCCTAACAATTCTTTTTGAAATTATATTATACACCATAAAAACAGATAAACTAACAACATATGATTTTACGTTTCTATTTACTCAATTGCTAATTTAAATGATAAATAGTCTTGATGATACTTTTCTTATCATGATATATAGAAATGAGCCTTTGTATGTTCATCTAAAGACATGTTTGATACATACGAAAATGTACCTGTTTCTTAAATGAAACGGCTTATACCTGAGTACAGGGATATAAAAGTATCGTGTTTGATTAAAAACTTTCTTCCAAAGGTTAAGTATCAAATATCTATTGTGATAGGCGTAGGATGAAATAGTGACAATACAAAAATCTGGCTGTGAAATTTGAAGATAGTATCACTTTCCTTTTCATTTGTCGTTACTTTCACATGTTTAATCCAGAATACTTTTTAAACAGGGTTAAACGAGATATGTATTAGAATTACATACAAAAGTACCACTCTGACCATTAATTTTACAATGTTTTATACAATGATCAAATGTTATTTCTGTCTTGTATGTTGCTATCTCCGTAACGAATTCATCTTGTCATCTCTCAATGAGTATGAATTCAAACCTAATGCAATTAAAACGTAACAACAAAACCTGCTATGATACAAGGAAAAGCCTTTGCAAATGCCATGGCGTTATCAGTATATTTTCGACTTATGAGTTTGAATGTCCATTTGTTATCTTTCGCCTCTCTTTTACTGAGAACTGTGCTGTACACAATCCAAAGCTTAACACTATAAAATGCTTAAATGTGTCGTCTAAACAGAGCTCGACATTGGGCTTCGTTAAACATCAATTTAGTAATAGTCGGAGATTATTGTCTCTGTGATTTGATCTTCTATTAAATGTAGATTCTTTCAAAATTGGAAATAAAATATAACTTAAAAAGAATAACTATTGTTTGTTTGCAAATAATTATCAATTTTTAAAACATTCCCCTAATATAGCATGTTAAGGTTTAAATAAATATCGGCATGCAAAAAAAAAAAAAAAATACCGGAGTCTTGTTATAGGCGCGGATGATTTTTATTTGTTATTGAAAAACACACAGTATTCCGCATGTTTAAAGATTTTATTTCAATTTCGTTGAATACTTTAACAATTCACATGCATTCGTTTTGAGCATAATAATGAACTTTTATACAAATGTTAAAATACGTCATTGGACACAAGAAATTGGTTAATTGATTTATGAATTCACTTGGTAAAAATGTAACAATTATCATTGAAAAAAAAACTATATGAACATAATTCTTTTAACTACTGTCAATATAATCATGATAATAGTACAAAAGTATACTTTAACCTGTGAAAACCTAATTGAAAACATTCATTGTAATGATTTATTTAGTGAAGTTATTGATGATGATTTTTTTTTTTTTGGGGGGGGGGGGGGGGGTATACTGTTTTGTATTTATTTTGTTGTTTATTTTTTTTTTTAAACTTGTATTGCCACAATCACTGTAAATGTTTGATGGCAATAAAATTGAATTGAATTGATGAAAAATATTCTTAAGAAAAAAGTGATTTATTATAAATGTTATTCATTCTACCTTTGTGTTTGAATTGAAGTTTAAGCAATATAGTTAATGAAAACAACCTATTAAACTATTATCCCTTTAAAAGTTAAAGGGTTTCAATTCTATTTTTCGAAGTTTGACTCTGTGAATATATTTTGATTGTAGATATATCGGAAGAACAAATATGTCTGATGATCAAAATCAGACACTTGTTCAAATTGATTCTGACATAGAGGATGTGAATGAAGGACGCATTGACTCTCCGGTATCTACATCAGACAATAAAGTAAGTGGAACTTTTATAATTAGTCAGATTTTGCTCATTTTGTCTAACACCTTCTTTGTATTTGCAACAATAACAAAAACATATAATAAATGTACGAATCTGCACAAAGAGGAAAAAAATCATAGGATACACACATGAATAAATCATTTTGGACATTTAAAATGTACTCTTTGTACTTAAAAGGATAGAAAAATTGAACTAAATCTTCAAGAATAGTTTTGATTTTCAAAAGTTTATTGACTTTTTTTATGTCTATTAATTAAAAGTTATATCTTGTTATATGAAAGAGAAAAAAAAACATATATATTAAAAAAAAACACTATGAGATGTAGATAACCACATCACCATGACATTATCAAGATACTTGAAGGACGTTTGGAGGACGAGAACAAACAATCGGTATTTCTATGAAAACCAAACGCAACTTGCCTACTTGTTCTTGTTTTACTCATATACAAACGTTACGCTTTCTGCTTATTAAATGCAATAGTTGAGAATGTCTTAAATAAACATATTATTAGATCAAATCTTTTTGTATAAGTGCTCAAGTTTTCGAAAAAAAAATCTTTAATTCATCATTTGTAAGCAAAATTCATAGTATAATACATGTAATGCTTTTATTTCGTAAGTTCAAGTCACATGGAAATGATCGAAAACTTACAGTGTTAACTTCAATGTATCATACAATACTGTATATCTGGGAATAGAAGAGCGTGCGAGCGAAACATGCATGACAATCATGCATTTTGCATGTTTTTTTCCTATTCACATGATTTTTACCAAAGATATATGAATTTTATTATTACGGTTTAAAAATATCTTCATTATGGTAGTTATGGATAATAATTTTGAGTTATTGTCTGTCAACTAAATCATAGCATCTGAGTATGAAGATTCAAACGGAAAATTCACATAAACTATTGCCGAACAGAACGATAGACAAACGCATTAGCAGATACTCCATTAAAGATTGACCAACACGAACCACTAAAAACTCTAGGTAAAACCATAAGGGTATCAGGTCCTACTAGCTTGCAAATATAAAATATGGTAATAAGTTGCATTTATTTATATAACCATCAAGGGGAAAATGAAAAGTATTGTGGCTAGACAAGTGGAGCATATCAGTAGTTATAGTCGACACAAATGTTCCATCATGGTCGAACGCATAACAATAACGTAACTAAAACATTCGCAGATGTTTTGAAACTTCCACCATCTTGATACCTTGATGAAATAGCTCCTCTAGTTGTGGTATTCCTCTACCAAGGAAATCAATATGGTAAACGCTAGTTTGGGAATATTTTCAGATTATATTTTTTTAAATGAAGACGCCGCATGTTTGTAGTTATACAAAAATAAAAAGTTCACTATTGGAAAATTTAAAGCATCTCTTTTGTCGAAAAGTGTATTTCTTTACAGACCCTTGTTGTGAATTTCTATTTTCAGATAAAAATTTTGAAATTGACTATAAAAATTTTTGCAAGTTGACTGGGTGCTGAGCACTGAGTGCAATAGGTGCTGTCAACATAAACACCAAAGATTAAATTCACGGATATTCAGCTAAAGGGCATAATCTTTAAAGCCGAACACGAAGTTGAAAAGTAAATGACAACACGGAGCAATAAAAAACCCTCTCACCTCACTGCAAAACACAGACAACCCATTGAGACAATGTTTACACACTATATCCTAGTACTGTTATTTTTATAATTACGCTCTTCGGCTTCGAAGATGTTACATATAGCATTCATTTCCCGATGTGCAACGTTTTATGTTTAAAAAACAATTTTTACTGAAACAACATTCACAGTTTTACAAAATCTAAACATTCTGGACGTCGTCACAGATTAAAACAAGTTAGCCACCTCGGTGCTCGGAAAATAATATTATTAGCGCATGTAACAGCCGCGGTTTTATAGAAAGGTATTGCTACGTCATACCCATAGGTCAGGATTTTGACCTCTTTTAATTGAGATGCCTCGTTGCACATCGGGAAATGAATGTTATATGTTACATCTTCTCGAGCCTCAGGCTCAATTACTAGAATGACTCTCATCATTCATATTCCAAGTTATACTAAGATGATAGTCTATTTTACACTACAAGATTGTTTCAACAAATTCAAAGTAAACGTTTCGAATGCCTTTTCAATATTGTAATTTGAATTTGTTGGAGTTACCTTCATTAAGAACACAAAACAAATCCAAAATTGTATGACCACATGTGTAATTGAATACACTAGGCGCTTTTGACAGAAATGGGCAGAAAAATAATAGCCAAATCCAATAAAGGTAATTATACCTGCGAGATAGAATAGAGAATGGATACCGGGAATGTGTCAAAGAGACAATAACCTGACTAAAGACCAAAAACCAGTCCAAGACCATCAATGCGTCTTCAAGCGACCCCGAAAACCCCCAACCCGGAGGCGGGCTTTAGCTGGTGTCTAATCAATAATGTATACTGTTCAGCAAAATGGACGCCATACTAAACTATGAAACATACAAATGAACCAAAAAATAACAACGCATAAGATTACATTTGTAGCTAGTGGTTCCTGACTTGTGACAGGGGCAAAACTTCGGCGGGGTTGAACATGTTTTGTGAGATCTAAATCCCCATTTATACCTTAAGCCAACGTGGAACAAACAAATACAAAGAAAAACGCAAAG
This sequence comes from Mytilus californianus, assembly GCF_021869535.1. Lineage (NCBI taxonomy): Eukaryota > Metazoa > Mollusca > Bivalvia > Mytilida > Mytilidae > Mytilus > Mytilus californianus. The sequence continues at coordinate 24,380,409 of NW_026262626.1, read as the reverse complement.
TAAATTTTAGTTTCAAAAAAGTGCGAGTCCGATGTTGCAAAAAGTTACAAAAGAAAAATGACAATAATAAACATAAATTAAAAAAGAACTACTAGCAGACTGATTGAAAGAGTACAATGGATGTCTTCGTCTCATAAAAATTAACCACAATCCCTTCCGTTAGGGGTTTAGTATCATTTAATCATAAATTTTATGAGAAGAACATAACCCGTCTCATACCAATAACTGCCTTTAGAATAAGTGTGTTTATTTCCGATTCAAAGACCCTTTGAGTGAATCAATATTACCTTTTTAAACATGAATCTTTAATGACCTGACAATAGTATGGTTATGATGGTAACTATATCCCTTGTGAAAAGGTCTGTTTAAAGGTTTGGTTAGCTTTTGAGGTGAATGACGCAAATTTTGTGCTTTGTAGAAATTATTACCATAACAGATGGAATGTGAAATACCTGAACGTATAATATGTCTGCACGTTTATCTATATTTACAAATGATGTCCTTGTAGTGATAATAAAATTGAATACAAGTTTTGACATGTTTGTGATATCGAAAACCCTGGTGTAATAATTTTCAGTAATACAGATATTTCTTTTCGTAAAATCAAATACGTTATTACATACACTAGCGAATCAAACTAATTGAGAGATATAAATCCAATATGATGATACCAGATGCTGATGATTTCTTTTCAGTTAACCAATGCGGTGTTGCCTAAATCCTTGAAAGGAATAAAACCAATTCATTAAATTTAGTGCGTCCAAAGTGCTTTCCTGGATTTATCTTCATAAAAAAAACTCTTTTGTCCAAAATTGAAGGAAAAATAAAAAAAATAAAAAATAAAAAATAAAGCACCTGCACTGTTCATTTAGATAAGGAAGTATGGTTTCTTAAGTATATTTCAGTATTGAATATGCTTATGCAAACAAAGTAGCAATGTTTGATATCAATTTTATATAAATTGAGTCAGTAATCTTACTTGAGTATACCAAACAAGGCCCCATTAGTTTTGATATTTGAAAAAAAATTATTAAAATAATACTTATACCAGTACTTATGTTTATCAACAGAACCAAGCCATAAGGGATTTCACAGCATTTTCTGAGATAATTAGAAATACAGACAGAACGAAATACGTACATCTGAAAGTTAAAAGAAAAGGACCCTCGTCATGCTGCAGTTATCATCATCACTTTATACTGATTGAAGTCGTCCATCAAGGAAGGAATAAAATTAAAGTCATAGTTGCTCATTATACATCATCGAGAGAAATTTTGACGAATAACAGTAGATTTGGAATAGGAAAATTCATAAGTGAAATAATAGTTATTGAGAGAGATACAAGAAATGAACTGTTCGATTTCAAATCAGGACTTTTTCTTGTCGCACATCGCCCATCCTCTCCAGACACATTTGAAATACGACAAAGATTTTATCAGCGATTAGGAGAAAAAAATTACGATTTTGGAGTCAACAATTGTGAACACGCAGTAAATCAAATATTAACTGGAAATGCCTTAAGTTATGATGCAAATTCAAGACAAAGTTGTGCCGATATCTGTACATTTGTATTAGGAGAATTCAAAGAAGTTGGACTAAAAGTAGCATTAATAATCGCACTTGTTATTTCAATGGAAGGTTCACTAACACGATACTCTTATGTCAGGTTAATGATTGCAGGTGTAGCCGCCCACATTTCCAACATCGGAGGCAATGAAACATGTTCTAATCGTTTCGGAAACAATATTATACTCGAAGCAGATAATGTGTTGGACAAGTACAATGACATTCCAAGTTTTTCAGAAATTCCTTCAGGAGAACAAATTATAAGTGAAATAAAAGCATCATTGAATAATCCCTTGATATGCAAAATTTCTGAAAAGCTTGCTTGGGAAGCTCTCTGTAAGACATTTCTTGTTTCGTTGTTTGTATCAATGTCCGTTGAAACAATTTTTGTCATTACAAAATTTTTCTTTGTATATCCACCACTGTACAATATTCTTCCCAGAAGAACACTAGTGAGAATGATTTTTGTGAGGTTGGTAGCAGGATATATATCAATACCATTAAGCATTATTTTGGGATCAGTAGGACAAGCTCTCCTATCTCCACCAGCTTTATATTTCTCTCTTTTCACTTTTATCGGTAGTCTTTTCTTTAGATATTTCCTTTCATTAGTAGCTAGTGTAATATTTGATGGGTGTTGCCGTTGTTCTTGTCGTTGCAACAGCTGTAGATGCTGTTGTTTCACAACATCAAAATTTCGTTATCTTATATTTTTGTACTCATTATGTATTGTGGGTATAGTGTTACCACTTTTATTTTATTTAGACTGATATTTAATTAACCTTCAAATGAAAAATTTCTTTCTAAAGGAAAAAATAAATATTATGCAATATGTTAATTTTCATAGTGTGAAATATTTATAAAAACAATTCATAAAACATAAGAATGTTTTTTTTTCCATTTTTGCATTTACTTGAGCAAGTAAGCAAGGTTTTTTTAAATTTCAATCGTGTGATTGAGATAAACAATCTACAGCATTCTAAGATACGCAAATCATATGTATAGTTATTACAAGTTACGTACTCATCTATGACATGTAGCAAGCAAAGAATCACGTTTTACAAATAATTGTTTATGTTAGCGATGCCAGAAAACGAACATATCATGCGCCATGCTTTTCAATAGATTTCCGACCGGGTAAAGAAATAAAATTAAACGCAATTTAGAAGAATTTCTAAATTCTGTATGTACATGCTGTTAATATATACCGTTCGTCTACAAAACAAATTTCTAAATGATGATTTCCTTGTTGTAAGTAAGTTTATATATATTCCACTTTTGTATTGGTTTTACTAAGCTAGTTATCATTTTCATACTGTTTTATTTAACTATTTTAGTCGGTTTAAGTTGTTATGCTTTGAGTTTCGAACTACTGGAAGGAAGTCAAAGTTGCATAAACGTACAGAGAGAGTACCCGAGGTTTCGAAGTATTAAGATTTGAATCAATAAGCTAAGTGTTATTATTGAAAAATTAATATCAGTTTGCAAAATATGTTGTTGGCAACATATCAATTTTTCTTATTGTAACATTGTACAACGAACTTCATTGTAATGCGTTCTCCAATTTTCGTTTTTATAAGCACAAATATTAATTTTGTTATTTATAGATTTAACTTGATTATGCGGATACTTCAATTTTGGCATTGCACAATATCATGTTTTTCTCTGACTTTGTATAACATCTTTACACTTAATTCATTGTATATGCACTGTTTGAAATAAAAGTCTAGAATACAGGATTTTGTATTAGATCCTATTGGCTTTAACTAGCTTTATTACTTGTACTCTATGATTGGTATATTGTGTCGAAAGTCGATATGTCAGTTGGTGTTTTGTGTGCTTTGCGTCGATCTGTTAAGTCAAGCATGTTTCAATTGATTTTTATAGTTAGTTCTTATGTCATCATGTATCAAAACACTGTCCTAAATTCGGGGAAGGTTGCGCACAGAGAAACATGTTTTACCACTTCACATTTTTGTATGTGCCTGTCCTTAGTCAAAAGCTTTTAATTCAGCAAACAGAACTTTTTATGTATTGCGGTTATTCCTACAATAGATCTTTATCTATGTACTATCATTCTTTCACAAAAAGGTTTACAAAATACCAGGAAGTAAAGTCCTAGTATGCGTCAAGGTTCCATGAAACATAAATCCGTTTAACAGGGACTTAGGAACGAAGACTGGAAGTAACGAAATGCTCCGTCATTGTTTTAGTTTATGACAAAACTTATAGAGCCAGTTCTGATTGAATAGACGACACTAGTGCAATAGTTGACGTTAAATCTGATGCTCGTAAGGAATTTATCCTTGTCGAATATAAATATGACGACACAGACAATTTGATTGTTACCGCTAAAGGAGGTCAAAATAAAAGTACTCAATTAATGAGATATCGGCAAAGAATTGTACAAACGGGGATGAACTCTTTCTTGAAGCAGCCTTCCGCTTGAAAAAAATGAAGTCAAAACTGAACTACAATCAAACGAAAGCAAGGATTCAAAAGGATGAATTAAATATTACTGTGACTGCAAAACTTCTTATACCGTAAATTGGGTTATTTTGGTTGTAGTTTTATTTTGGTTTATTTTGTGTCTGTAATGAAAGTGCCAAAATTAAACATACAATATACAGCAATTACTGAAAACTGAAACGCCAAAATCGAGAACCGGTACGACAATATCGTTATGTTAATTGTTGGGGGAAATATTGTATGTTATCATATCTTCCGTATATTTCCTACAATTCTATACATAGCCAAATCTGAAAATAAGTAATTGATATAATTTGACAACAACAATATACAATTTTACTTAATTGTCAATTTTCAGAAATTGTTAAGAAAACACGTTATAATTTTTTATTCACACATGTCATAAATATGCCAGACTATTGCTGATTAGACGCCGTTAATGGTAATTTGAATTTCAAAACTGCTTGCTTTAATTAATTAACATGTACTGCCAGAGGCATCAGGATTAAAATGTAAATCCTTGATTGTCAATAGATTAACATGTACTGCAATAGAGATGATTAGAATTTATTTCATATGATATTTGTAAAAAAATAAATAATCTATTTGAAAAGTGATTTTAATGTTAAAGACTTTATTTCATATTTTTTTTTTCAGCTTTGAACCAGGATATACGGATTTATTTGCAATTGCATCCGTATCCGATTCCTTCATTAAGTCAACTTTGTCGTGTTTCGAAGTTCAATGATATGTTGTCAATAAACGGGTAGATTAAAGCAAATTTGAATGAGCTTGCTCACTACTGTTGTTCCAAAATTTAAAAATATCAGTTGGACGAAGCACCAAAATTACACACACCAAAATAAAACACATGCCTTTCGGGAGAAAACCGCCAAAATTCCCGACGCCAAAATTTCCCAATTTACGGTATATTTTTATATAAACTATCTGTGGCTATCTTAACTTTATAAATATCAAGCATATATTCACTTTATAGCTACCAACAATGTATGGACACAATATCAGCACAACAAAAAGGTGATTCAAATTGTTAAAATAATTATATACCGCTTCAAGTTAAATTCATGTATTAAGATATAAGAAGATGTGGTATGAGTGCCAATGAGACAACTCTCCATCCAAGTCACAATTTGTAAAAGTAAACAAATAGGTCAAAGTACGGTCTTCATCACGGAGCCTTGGCTCACACTGAACAGTTAGCTAAATATGCTCTAAAAATAGCTAGTGTAAAACCATTCAAACAGAAAAACCAACGGTCTAATCTATATAGAAAACGAGAAACGAGAAACATTTATAAACTACATCAACAAACGACAACCACTGAACATCGGGTCCCTAAACGTTTTAATAGGAACCAACCTTCACACTCACCTGAAACATTAGTGTTACATCACAACATAGAAAGACGCAATATAAAACATCAATTAAAATGACTTAACTCAATCAAAAGACATATGAACACAAACAAGTGAATATACACTGAACGAATAAATTTGATCTGAAGGCACAATGTAAATACAAAATCAAGAAAATAAGGGGTGAGATAATAAACAATTTCAGACAGTCAACCATAACCTTTAACAAAATGACGCAAAGTAACCATGTAAACCTTGAACAAACCTTGAACAAACCTTGAACAAAATGCCGCTCAATAGAATAATGTACACAGGTAACTGAAAATAATTTTGAACGGAAATATTTTTTACAAAATGAATAATTTTGTTGTTCATAGTACAAGAACATTTATAGTCATGCCAAAGCTGTTATATATCAAAAATAGAGAGACGAAATATAACTATAAATAAGTAATTATTAAATGACCAAAAAGCATTACAAATTGATTCAACAGGTCAAATAAACACGAAAGTACGATTTGAGAGTTCTCGCAATTACTGAAAGCTAGGTAAAAGCCAAAAACAATTGATAATAAAAAATCATGCATCATCAGAGACTTAAATCAACTAAAACACATCTCAGGGATTTAGTGTTTTAACGTCATGGACAGTCAAAGAAGACATGACTTTTGCAATGCCAAAATAAAAGTATCTACAGGATTTGTTTATTTTAGCATCTTTTGCACAAACTTTTAATTGATAACAGGTTGATATTTAAATGCACATGAAAAAATAAAATCAATAAAAAAACATCAAATGAATCAACTTGAAATGACCAAACATGAGTTTGCAAATCTTTTTTCATTAATCCTTTTTACGAATTCACCTTGAACGGTTGATCAAGTTTTAATCAAAAGCATAATCTGTATTGGAAATTTTGACAGTCTTATCAGGTCTCAAATGCATGCAGTCACTATCAATCGAACCGGGACTGGAAATCAGAAAACGTCTTAATCATTTAATGTGTTTCTCTTGAGAAAAATTATGTCGATAAAAAATTGATTAGACGAAAATTGCGGTTTCAGACCGAAATCTGGGTACAAGTATTAATCACATCATATCTACACAAGCCAATTGATGGAGAAATTATGTTGATATGTACACAAATGTTTTGATTCAAAACGTTGAAGGATATTAACTCATCATTGTCTTTCAAATGTTTACAAATTTTAACACATTTTACACTAATCAAACATATTTTGTTTTTACCTAATCCTGAAAACAATCGAAAATTAACATTAACATGGAAGTAAAACTAATTTCATGTAGCAGACGACGGTATTTTGACACCTAGATGACTGTTTCCGAAACAATGGCATTAATTATATTTTCAATTGCTGACAAACATTCTTTGACATTTACATCGTTACAATGAATGTTGGTACCCAAGAAATAGTTGGTTCCACGGCCAGAACTGTTCTCAGATAACAATAAGAGTTGTATTCTTTTATAATTTTTAAAAGCTGCGTGATTAACCTCTTACATGTGTTTGACTGGGCATTAATGTATTATGCTTTAAATAACATTAACGGTACTAGATCATCTGCACCAGACAATGTTTTTTCATTGACGCCGGATTCTATTAAGATGTAAAAACATTCACCGAAACATGTTTAATGTAAAGTGATATTAATCTCGTTATAACACAATTACATTTAAACTCAATGTGGGCTATATCAAATATTTTTTTAGGTTTGATTTAAACTTAAAAGTTATTTTCATATTGTTGTTAATTGTCGTGAATACCACGTGCAGTAACGTATGTTATAGTTGGGTGTTATATTTGATTTTGACATTAAACCTCAATTTCAAACACCACATGATTGTTTTATCTCAATCACAAATATAATAAAATCATTTTAAAGCATTTATTGAAAGCAATAAGCTGTGCTGTAAAAATGAAAATCCATCAATAAAAAATTACACCGTTAAAATACATGTTAAATTAATAATGTTGATCAAAAATTAGAATAACAGGAATAACGAAGTACATTGAACATTGATAATCCTTTATCAAATGGCAAAATTAAAAGCTCATACACATACAAAGAATGGAAAACAAATGTCATACTCCTAACTTGGTACAGACATTTTCCTTGTATAGAAAATAATGAATGAACCCTGGTTTTAAAGCTAGATAAATCTCTCACTTGTTCGAAAGTCGCATAGATTGCACAATATTGACAACAATTTGTGAGGGAAAAAATAGGTAAAAATGTCAAAACCTTTCTAATAAAAATATTGTTTATAATTTGCTGGTATCGGTGTTCCTCAATCTACATACCTTTAGCGCGAACGTCAAAAAAAGATTTCATCAAATACGACAACTTGAAACAAATGTCAAAAATTGTGACACAGCAGCCAACATTGTGTCATAATCTTAATCACTATAAAAACAACTAACTATTACAACAAAGAAAACAAAATGGCATATATACACTCTATTGTCAAAGAACATAAACAAAAATGAAAGACAAGAGTTTAAAATGACAATAGCACATACCGAAATGGCGGGATGTATAAGTTTCATACCGCGTCAAAAGTATGTTACCAAAAATGGCAACACAGTAAAAGTCTAAAAAAAAAAGACAATTAATAAGAAGAATATAAGACGTAATTAAAATGATAAACAACCTATAATCTATACTTCTATACTATCATGGATAAATTGTGTACTTGATCCTGAAAAAAGTCTTGATATCTTCCGATAAAAAATATTCCAATAGATTTCATACTTACAATATACACTGACCAATAATATGAATACTTATTTACGCTCCCTTACATCTGAAATATAATCAATTATGTTATACTCTAAATTGTTTCAACAAATAATTACAATAAAAAAAGTAAAATCACAAAAATACCGAACTCCGAGGAAAATTCAAAACGGAAAGTCCCTAATCAAATGACAAAATCAAATGATAAAACACATCAAAAGAATGGACAACAATTGTAATATTCCTGACATGGTACAGGCATTTTCAAATGTAGAAAATGGTGGATTGAACCTGGTTTTATAGCGCTTAACCTCGTACTTGTATGACAGTCGCATCAAATTCCATTATATTTACAACGATGCATGAACAAAACAGACATAATAGGTAAAATAGTCACAAAAAAAAATAATACCATGACAAAATAGTCATCATGAAGTAAACATACAGTTATCACCAATATATGTTAAAATTTATAACAGGATATTACTAGGCCAGATGTTCGAAACCAGGCAGAATTGAAAGTAAATAAAACGTAATCGCACAGAAGCCTTTACCTCAACATTATTTTGATAGTAAAATATTTCTCTGAAAATAAACTAACTTCATTTCAAACACGACATAAGTGTTCTGTCATTATGAATTTTTCATACTTAAAGATGTCATCTTTTGAATTGTAGTAATTTCCACTTTGCCAGGTAAAGATTTTCAGGAAAAAATACAAACTTTAGTATTTTTGTTTTATATTTTTTTCTTTCCTTTTTTGTCAGTAGTCAGGATTTTACAATAGCATTACAATCACCAACTGACTACTTTTTTTGGTAAACATTGAATTATATAGTCAAGACTATCAATTTTGGTTTTACAAGAATATTCTCACTGAAAAAAGACTTACAACACCCAGTCATTGCAATTTTATCATAAATGCATTAGTATGCATGCATGTCTTTACAAACTAGGTAAAATGCAAATATCAGCTGTTTGCTACATATAATTTAAAATCGACTGAATGATAATAGATCACAAACAATATTGTGTGAAGTGAAAACACTTGCTCAAGTTTTTTGTTTGCAATTTAAAATTCAGTAGATTGTTATTGTTTTATTCTTGATTACTTTTACTATTACACTAGGAGCTAACCAAACTCTAATTCTAAATCCTAACATAATCTCTTTCTTACTGATGCTGAATTGATAATCATATAATTAAATTTCCTTTACCAATAACAACTAAAAAATTTGATAACATTAGACTCATAAGCAAAAGACATAAGGTAGATAGACTTATTTCCTTCTGCTTAGTGATATTTAAAATGTATCTGAAGGTAAAACTATATATCCTTTATACCGTTTTTTTTTTAATATACTTAGTATATATTTATTGATCTCTTCACTATTTTTCAGAATACAAAAATACTTAGACCATTCTAAGATTTCATTAATTGCCACTCCCTCCAATTTGAAAATAAAATCTCATTTCATCTACAAGACCGCAGTACACAAATTCTAAATGTTTATTTTTCATGATTTTTTTTTAGAAAATGCATAAAAAAATATTTTTTTTAAATATATATTGGAATGTTAGATAATATTTTGAAGTACATCAAAAGAATTTCGATATTACGTTTTTGTCTTACCGTTTGAAATGTTCATAAAGCTTTGTCTTGGTAATCTTCAATTTCTTTTATTGATAGTATTCCATACACTTAACATATTTATATTCTTTATAAGCAATATTCAATTAAAAAGGCATTTAGCAACTCTGTTTATTAAGTTATGCCGTTCAATATTTAAACTGACGCGGAATCAGACCTTTCCATGAGAGTGAAATACAATCCGTAATTTGAAATGATTTCCTAATTTAACACTATATGAATATTCTTACAGCAACGGTTATTACTGAAATTAAGCTGAAGGTCAAAGGTAAATTTGATATTCTAGATTTTGACCTTTGCTAATGATTCATATTATATATGACAAAGTTATTTGGTCTTTTGCATCAGGATGGTAGAAACATGACCTTGAAAAAATATCATCGAAAGTTGACCTTTTCTTAAACCGGAATTAACAACATAAATCTCTTACTAAATACAAAAATTTATAAAAACTATATATTTTGAGAATCAGCATAAAATAAGCTATTACTTGACTGAGGAAAATTCTAAGCGGAAAGTCCCGAAGCAAATGGCAAAATCATAAGCTCAAACACACCAAACGAATGGAAAGACCTTCAATTTTTTTCTGAACAATTAGTTTTTATTTTTAATTGTTTTTCAATTTTAGACTTTCTGTAAGAAGATTGACAATTTCCAAGCAGTGCAAGGTACGGGCTATATCTAATGGTGTGAAACCTCTTTTATTACACATTCTTACATCTGCATTCCTTGCAATTAATAGTTTCACAATTTCAATACAGTCTTTATATTTTTTTTCATACGCATCTTCATTTGATCCAAACTCATCGAAAGGGTCAATTTTGCAAGCCGCATGTAAAGGTGACTGTCCTCCTGGTTGTTCACATTGACAGACATCAGCATTTTTCTGAAGTAACTGTTTAACTATGTTTGGATTTCCTCCTTTACAGGCCACGTACAACGGAGATTCTGACCAATGGTCACACTGAGAAACATCAGCTTTGTTCTCAAGTAAAACTTCAACTATATCTGTATGTCCTTTTCTACAGGCCACATACAATGGAGACTCTAACCATTGATTACACTTATTGACATCGGCATGGTTCATTAGTAACAGTTGAACTGTACCCTTATATCCTCCTTTACAGGCTATATACAATGGGGACATTTCCCACGTGTCACATTGATGGACATCAGCATTTTTTGTCAGTAACTGTTCTACTATATCAGTATATCCTTCTGCGGATGCAATGAATAAAGGAGACTGCCCGTCACGATTAGACTGAGAGACATCGGCATCTTTCTGCAGTAAAAGTTTCACTGGCTCTGTATGTCCTCCTCTACAAGCCGCATACAATGAAGACTCTGACCATTTGTTATTCTGAAACAAATCAGCTTTGTTCTGCAGTAACAATTCCACTGTACCTGTATGACCTTTTTCGCATGCCAAATACAGCGGAGAAATTCCCCTTAGGTCGGACTTAGATACATTAGCATTGTTTAGCAACAGCACGTGCACTATATCTATATGCCCACCTGCACATGCCAAATACAATGGCGACTTTCCATCACGGTTACATTGTGAGACATCGGCCTTCCAATGCAGTAAAAGTATGACTGTGTCTTTGTGTCCCTGTAAACAGGCCACACCCAATGCATACTGTCCGGTACTATTATACTGAGAAAGGTCAGCATGATTTTTCAGTAAAAGTTCCACTGTTTCTGTGTGGCCATATCTACAGGCGACATATAATGGAAAGTCTCCATTCCGTCTACTCTGCAAAACAGCAGCATTGTTCTGCAGTAGCCGTTCCACTATAATTGTATGTCCTCCTTTACACGCAGTATACAATGGAGACTCTCCCCTACTCGTACAACGAAATATATTAGAATTGTTTTGTAGTAGCACATTCACTGTTTTTGTGTGTCCAAGTTTACTGGCTACATACAATGGAGACTCTCCAAATCTGTTACATTGAGAGGCATTAGCATTGCTTTTCAGTAACAACTGCATTGTATCGGTATGTCCTCCTCTACAGGCCACGTGCAATGGAAACTGTCCACTTCTGTTACATTGAGAAACACAAGCGTTGCTTTTTAGTAGCAGATTCACTATATCTTTGTGTCCTCCTGCACAGGCAAGATATAACAGTGACTCTCCATCATGGTTACACTGAGAGAAGTCAGCATTGTTCTGCAATAACACACTAACTGTTTCTATGTGTCCTTCTCTACAAGCAACGTAAAGTGTAGGCTCTCCATTTTTGTTAAATCCAGCGTCATTGGAGTTTTTCTCTTTTGCGTCTTCTTGCAGCAGACCGTAATCTAAAACTAGAAAAACATGTCAGACATCAACTGAATTACAGACTTAGTACAGGCACATTTAGAATATATTGGTGTCAACATGTTTGTGGGCACTATACCAACCACATAACTTTGGATAAAGTTTTTTGCACATTACAACCATGTAAATTAGTTTGTAATAGCTTCATTCATCATATTAACACAAATCACAAACACTACTTACATAAAGACAAATTACACAAAATACCAATCAAAGAGTACTTCTTGATACTTAATCAAAACAAATGACAAAAAAAATAAATCATTTTTGTTTATAATCTGCACATTCCAAGTAATGTAAAGCTATTAAGTAAATCTTAGTCGACTTAGAATAACGGCAATAACACAAAAAGGATCAGTGTAAAATATTTTCGGAAATTGTTCAGCATTGAGTGCATTAAATCGTCAAACGTTTTTAAATCATACAACTACATACATGTATGACAGGTAATTTTTTGTCACGTTTCACGACATAATTACTTGCGAATTGAGTGACAACATTCATGGAAAGAATAATAATTATTATAAAAAGAAACATGGAAAACAATTATGCGATAATTTAACCGTTCGGACAAATCAGAAGGAATTCGATGAACAGAAGTCTATTTTAGTTGGTAGACGAATGCTTCCTATCAGTATACATTAAGTAAGTTAAAAATAAAACAATACAAATTGAACAACTAAACTTTTTTAAGGCCGAAAAGAGACCTATAGTTTTAACTCTACGTTCTTTGGACTCCAGTGAAGAGCTTTCATCATATTTGTATTTTTATACTTAGTGAAAACACAAATGACATAACATGTATTTTCGTATTCACCTGTTTCTCGGATTAAAAAACAGACAGAACCACGGAAGGTCAACTAAATTGGCCTGGATGAATTAAACATTTTTGTGTACACGACACGGTTAGAGTAAAAAGATGTAGGTGAAAGCGAGAGGCTGTTTCACTGCATTTAAACATATGAGGGTTAAAGTCACTTGATATCTTATTACATGTAGGTAAAATGTATATAAAACCAAAGACGCATTAAATGTTAGTCAGAATGACATTTAAGGTGTATGCGTCCGTGTATATTTGCGTCCATTCGTTTTTCATTTTGAAATATCAAAAATAAAAAACAAAGAACGAGAGTGTTTTCATTTTTCGTTTTTGATTTCTCAAAAACCAAAATGAAAAACAAAAGTGTTTTCATTTTTTGTTTTTGATTTCTATAAAACCAAAACGAAAATCAAAAGTGTTTCCGTTTTTCGTTTTTGATTTCACTAATAATGAATTTTGTATGTAATTTTAATTATTTCTCGTTTTATAATGTTCAATGTTTTCCTTTCTTGTTTCACAGTCATTGATAGTAAATAATGCCAATGTAAACACCCTGGTGTTCTTTCAACATAATGTAGATCAAATAGACCGCCTGACTTATGAATTGAACTACGGTGATAAATGAATCAAAGCCTTTCAAATTACCTTGTTTATATCTTTACTAAAAAAAAATTACTCTATTTAAATATTAAACGAATCATAAATTTAAATTGTACAATATAATATATTATATAAAGATGGTACAGATAGATAGATAGATTACAACATCACATTAACAAGGGAGGTTACTACTTTTAAAACTGATAAGAAGACTAGCCCAGTCGTTAAAGTATACATGCACAGCGGTTATCAGATCTATAATATTTAAATCGAAGTTAATGTCGACGGATGCAAAAGTCTTTATCAATCTGAACAATAAGGGTGTGTGATCTTTACTTTTAAGTTTAGAAAGGTTGATGATCTAAGATAATTAGAATTGATGACCAAGGTCCTTCTGCCAGTATTATACGAACATTCAGGACGATAATGTGTTTTGCTTGATCAATTGATTGAAAAACAAATTTGCGCAATTTCACAATTCAAACCGGGATTAGCATTTAATCATTTTGCCATTCGGAGCCTATTCGGTAGTAGTTTTGCTTATTTGTGAAAGCTATATGGTGACCTTAACTGGAGGGTGTGGATGGGGGTTTACGGAATAGAGAATAGTGGGCAAAAAATATAAATAAAAGAGACAATGAACCAAGACATAAAAAAATAGAATAATGAGGTGTATAAATTTGAATAGAACAAAATAATTGGTAAAAAGTAAAAAGAAATAAAGAATAGAGATAAATGGCCTAAAACACTAAGTAAAGAATAGAGAAAAATGGTATAACATGGAATACAGAAATGAAGAACCCCGCATCCAGACCATCGTACTAGTTGCCTAAACCAACGTTATTTTGTCTCCGGTAGATTGTTATTGGTTATCATACGTATTCTTTTTATTTCTATGCCTATCAATTAAGACGTGAGCTTTACATTATAAAAAATGACTAAACCGAACAACTCCCTGGATTTTTTCTCAAGTAGACCTCAGCTACCCACCCTACCACACCATTACCGAAAAGTTGATAAATAAATTTCTACGGCAATACTTTTGTCCGCACTAGGTGCAAAGCGAAGCTGGGTAGATGAGGTTTACAGTAGACAAAATCCATGGTGTTGTTCGGCTTAGTTTTTTTTTCTAAAGTAGGTCCAAAGTTGAGGTCGGATACCCTACCCAACCCTTCCCGAAAAGATAATAAAAAACATTCTACGGCAATACTCTTGTCCGCACTAGGTGCAAACGTAAGCTAAAGATCTAGCGCCTACTTGATCAAAATTCCTAGTTAAGGTATAGCACGGATTATTTTATTTAAAACTAATAAACAATTTCCTTGTCCACCATACTTTAAGTCCAAAAAGAAACCTTTCGTCCAATCCTAAGTAAGCGAAATTCACTGGTTCAGAAGTAGAATGTTTTGTCAAAACAGTTTTGTGTGGCAAAAAAAAAGTTAAAGCACGAGTGAAACTTTATTTTCTTCTAATGCAGAACAATAATTACTTTTCATGAACTATTTGACAGGATGCCGAGAATATGGAAAGCTGTTTCACACAATAGTGCAATTTTGCCAACATTTAAAATAATTTCATAATTATTAACGATTCTATATACACTCAAAGGTTTTGACTATTTAAAATGTAAAGCGTGCAGCACGCTGTGTGATATATTGAAAGCGATTTCTATTGCATTTATATAATTAATAAACAAGAAATGAAATTTTAAAATTTATTAAATAATGTCTTTGACTGCTTAATTATATATTGAAAAATGATAATATAGTGGTTATATATTAATAAAAACATCTGAAGAACGTTTGAATCTTATGCAACATTTGGGTTTATATAAATATCTGAAAACTGGCTGCTAGTGAAGTGGCTGCTAGCGAGTGGCTGCTTGCTTTAGCCTGGTCTTACAAACTCAGCATTTTCATTCACGTCTTCACATTACAGGTTGCAACACCTTGCCAGATTATTGGGTTCCAATAAACGTTTAGCAAATAATGCCAATGTGCTTTCCCATGGGGTTTTATGCAGAATAATTACCGGAAATCTATGGTAGTTTGCAAAATAATTGTCAAAATCGAAATCTTACTGAACAATGAAGTTACTCACATTGAAAAAAGTTGAGGCATTGAAGGCCAAATAAGTTTTCATATTTCACATTCTTGCGTGTCTAATTGTAATCAGACGGTAATTGAGTTCCAAGAAGATTACAAATTTATTTAATACAAAGGCAAAAAATAATGTAAAGTTTCATTGGTGAAATTAAGACTGAGAATGGAAATAAAGAATGTGGCAAAGAGACTACAACCCAACCAAAGAACAGAAAACAGCCGAGGGGTCTTCAACACAACGGGAAAATCCTGCAACCAGAGGCGGGCTTCAGCTGGCCCCTAAATAAAAATGTATACTAGTTCAGTAAAAATGGACGTCACACTAAACTAAAAATTAAAAAAAAACATACAAGACTAACAAAGGCCAGAGGCTCCTGACTTGGGACAGGCGCAAAAGTGCGGCTGGGTTAAACATGTTTTGTGAGATCTCAACCCTCCCCTATACCACTATAGCTAGCCAATGTAGAGTAAATAAACACACAGCAATACCCACAGTAAAACTCAGTTTAAAAGAAGTCCGAGTCCGATGTCACAATAGGTAACAAAATAAACTAAGCAAAATGACAATGATTTATAACTTAACAAAGGATTACTAGCAGTAACTGACATGCCAGCTCCAGACCTCAATTAAACCGATTGAAAGATTATGTCTTCATCACATGAAAATCAAGCACAACCCCTCCTGTGAGGGGTTTAGTATCATACCGTCATAAAATATATGAGAAGAAAATGACTCGTATAATGCCAACAACCGGTTTTAGAATTAATGTGGTTATTACCGATGCAAAAACCATATAAGTGAATCAATATTAATACCAAAATATGTCATCTTTAATGAGCCTCCTCATGGAGGTTTTGATTATGTGATTACTTGGCTGGTTTTTTTGTGTGATTATTTGATTACTAGACCAAATATTTCATGATTATTTGATTATCTAGGACTGTATTTTAGATTAATTAATTACCAAGTTTAAAAAATAAATTTGTGTGTATAGCGAACATATAAAATTTGGCTTGAAAGACGTCAATGTTTTTCGCCTCGCTCCGCTCGGAAAAATTGTTAACAATTAAATCCAAAGATTAAACACGTTTGTCCAGTAATCTTATTAAAATTTATACATATATTAATGTGCTCATACATATAAGTATAACGAAATCAAAGATATATCTTGTAATTAGATTGGTTCGTCTAATTAAGTATTTTTATCAGAAATAAAATTACTAACTTCTTTAATAAAGGATTTGAACAAGAATGTGTCCATAGTATATGAATGCCCCACTCGCACTATCATTTTCTATGTCCAGTGAACCGTGAATTTGCGGTCAGAACTTTAACTTGGCATCAAAATTAGAAAGAACATATCATATGAAACATGTGTACTGAGTTTCAAGTTGATTGGACTTCAACTTCATCATTTTTTGATGTCCGTCATATTTGTTTTTTGTTTTATTTTGTTATAAATTAGGCCGTTATTTTTCTCAATTGAACTTTTTCATATTTTTCATGTGAGGGCCTATTATACCTGACTATACTGTATGGTTTTTTTTTCATTGTTGAAGGCGGTACGGTTGCCTACATTGTATATATAACTGCTTACATCCACTTCATTTGAACTTTGGGGATAGTTGTCACATTGGCAATTATACCACATCTCCTTATTATAAAATGTTGAGGTGGTTGAAATTTGTATTTCTTAGGAAAGTTCCAATGTTGTCCTCCCAGGTCACCCAGTTTTAATTGGATATTTTCACATTTTGTTGTACCCTTGGATTTGTGTTTCGAGCCAACCAGAGCTTACTGCCTGTTGATGGGAAGTTGACGACCTATTGTGAGCTCTAGGTGTCTTTTTGTGTATTGCATATGGTGATTTGGTGATGTCTTCATGCCATTGTCCCATTACTTTGTATAGACAGCTTATAAGTCAACCTTATTTATAAAAGACGACAAATGATGACCAAAGCTCTACTGGGCTTTTGTATAGTCAGGCGAGAAACAAGATATAAACTGATTTGGCTTGTTATAAACATGTATATTTAGTAAACTCGTATAAATTCAAGTCAAATTAATATTTTAAGACAACAAAAAATATAAAAGTGTAAAAAAAAATGTTTTTAACAAATGTTGAAAATATTATTAGGGCCCCGCCGAATGGCGGCGCCCTATAGTGATCAGTCCGTCCGTCCGTCTGTCTGTTCGTCCGTCCGTAACAAATTGTGTACACTCTACATCTAGAGAACCGTTACGATTTCAAAGTTTATACTTGACAAGTATACTAACCAACACCAGAGGGTGTGTCATAATGTATGTACAAATTCCTAGGTCAAAGGTCAAGGTCAAACACCTGGGTTTCAGTTGAGAACCCCATGTCCTATGGTAAAGATCGTGTCCGCTCTATATCTTGAAAACCGTTACGATTTCAAAGTTTATACTTGACATGTATATAAACCAACACCAGAGGGTGTGTCATAATTTATGTACAACTTCCTAGGTCAAAGGTCAAGATCAAAAACATTGGTTTCAGTTGACAACCCCATGTCCTATGGTAAAGATAAAAACTTTTTAATGCACATTATTCACAGCGGGGCCCACAGAGATGGCTCCCATCTCAATGATATCTAGCTGTGTTTGAGAGTGGCCGTGGATAAAGGCATGTTTTATGGTCTGGGTTAAAAAAAAAAGTATTAACTTAGGATACAAATCCCTGCCCCACCCCCAGAGAATCAAATGATTGCTTCCTTGGGAACAATAGAGATTGCAGATGTTGAGAATGAATATCAGATAATATTTTTTTGTTCTGAGGCGACGTTAAAGGAACACCAATCAGTCAATCGATCTTTATGACTAAGGCTTCAGTTGTGTAATATTCCTTGTTGTAAAAGTTCATTTTCTGCTTTGCGTAGACTTAATAAGACTTGGAATGAATTTACGAAGAATAATGAACGGTCATGTGTGGTTTTGCAATTTTATATGCCTACCGATGTCTAGATATGATACGATGCTACCGGACATAGAAAAAACTGTCCCTTTTTCATGGAAATTTAAACTGTTACAGTATATTAAAGAATACAAAACTGGCTCTCTTTTCTGTAAATACAAATAAAAAGCGGACATGGGTTAAACTAAAGCTAGAAATCCCAATCTCCCGACATCAATTTATTTAAGGTAGCACTCCACAGTTAGAAAATAAAATTAAAATTGAACCACAAAATGTTTAATCATCTCCTATTCCTGGCTTTCTAATACATTAAGCCAACTGTTTGTGTCATACATGTGCATATGTATGTAATCAGTATCTTCCATAAATTTGATTTTCAGAGCTAAAATGGTGAAAAATAATTCCTTTTTTGTGTATTCATGGCAACATTCTGCATTTATTTATCGTAAAATATTGCAAAAAGGGGCATGAAAATGTCACATATTCCCCTAAATTTGGTTTAAACTAGAATTAAAATGTCTATGAGTAATACCTTTTCTGAAACTGTTGCCATTAATCTAACAAATGATCAAATAAAAATTGGGTGTCTTTCGCCTCATTTTTTTCGTAAAATTTAATCACAAAGTTCGTGCGACAAAAAGTTAAAAAAAAAAACTGCAATAATTGCCGGGCATTATGGATATGAAAATACTCATACAGAAAACAACCCATAATACATGCATTACACAAACTAGATGTTCCTATAAACCCACTACGAAGGCTATAGTAATCTTCAGCTATCCAAAAATGAATTTTATTGCACAATAGCTCTCATATTTGAAAAATTCACAGGGGCCAAAATGCGAAACTACACACCTAACTGTGGAGTGCTACCTAAAAAGACCATATATAGATATAAGAAGATGTAGTATGAGTGCCAACGAGACAACTCTCCATCCAAGTCACAATTTGTAAAAGAAAAACCATTCAAGGTCAAAGTACGGTCTTCAACAGGAAGCCTTGGCTCACACCGAACAGCAAACTACGAAGGGCCCTAAAATGACCAGTGCAAAACCATTCAAACGGGAAAACCAACGGTCTAATCTATATACTAAACGAGAAACGAGAACACTTATGAACCACATCAACAAACGACAACTACTGAACATCAGGTTCCCGACTTAGGACAGGTGCAAACAAATGCAGCGGGTTTAAACGTTTTAATAGGTACCAAATTCACCCTTACCCGAAACAATAGTGTTACATATGACCTTAGAATTTAACATTGAAGGGCTAAACTTGCATTGAGCCTTGTTTAGGCCCTAAATAGAAAATAGAGATGTGGAGTAAATGTGCATGGGACAACATCGCACACAATACATAGAAAAAATGAAAATTATCAATGAACAGGGCTTTTATTCCAGTTCTTCATCTTGAAAGTAGCCGGAGAGTCTTCAACGAGGCAACGAACCATTCATACCCTAAAAACAACAGCCTGACACCTGACTATGTGGATTACAATGTTTTGCTTTATCCTACATATTTCTTTTGGTGTTGTCCCTAAATACTAAAAGTCTTACACTGAATCTATATATTTTGATATATTGTCGAAAAAATATATAAAACAAAACTTGCGTTTTAGATTAAGAAAGGGTCCAAAAGAAACGTTCAGAATGCACGATTTTGCGTCATTTTTTCCAGATCTTTTGGGGGCCTTGAGCCCTAGACCCCTCGTCCAAAATATATTTTGCTTCACTTGTAATAGAGGCTAGTTACGGCCCTGTCTTATCATCTTAGATCAACCTTTCTAAACTTAAAAGTAAAGATCACGCACCCTTATTGTTCAGATTGATAAAGACTTTTGCATCCGTCGACATTAACTGCGATTTAAATACTATAGATCTGATAACCGCTGTGCATGTATACTTTAACGACTGGGCTAGTTTTCTTATCAGTTTTAAAAGAAGTAACCTCCCTTGTTAATGTGATGTTGTAACCAATCTATCTATTTGTACCATCTTTTTATAATATTATATTGTACAATTTAAATTTATAATTCGTTTAATATTTAAATATAATATTTTTTTTAGTAAAGATATAAACAAGGTAATTTGAAAGGCTTTGATTCATTTATCACCGTAGTTCAATTCATAAGTCAGGCGGTCTATTATATTTACAATATGTTGAAAGAACACCGATGTGTTTACATTGACATTATTTACTATCAATGACTGTGAAACAAGAATGGAAAACATTGTAAATTATAAAACGAGAATAATTAAAATTACATTCAAAATTCATTATTAGTGAAATCAAAAACGAAAAACGGAAAGACTTTTGATTTTCATTTTGATTTTTGAGAAATCAAAAACGATGTTTTTGATATTTCAAAATGAAAAAACTAATGGACGCACATATACACGGACCTGTATGCCTCCTAATGTCCAATTATATGATTGTTGGTAGTTACCTGTGAGTTGCCACTCAGTATCCGAAAATGGAAAAAGGATATGAAACATGAATTTCTTTGAAAATTTTCTTTTCAATTAATTATTATATCATTTTCGGTTTCTCGTTAGAATAGTTTTAGTAATGTCGGGGCCTTTAATAATTTACTTTACGACATGGATTTGGCAGTTGTTGAAGGCCGCACGAGACACGTGACTTGCTTACATCAACCTTCGTTAATCTCTGAAGGTTGGTTGTATTGCATTGTCAATCATACTTCATCTCCATATCTTTTAACAATTGATAAAATAGATAGTCATTACTCTGGACTCGTCAAGACGAATTATGGATTATGTTGGAAACAGTAAACACTAACAACTATTATCATATCAAAAATCTACTAGCCAAATTCTAATTATATTTACTATATCACAATTGTAAAGTGTTGCTTCATAGTTATATTAATGGAAAAATTAAAAAAAAAATAAAGTCTTCATTGAAATTCATCTTCAACTTAAAATATTTGTACCTCGAATATCATTTGGAATTAGCTGGTCATCTTGTGTTTGTATGTCTATATCTGTCTTCGGGTTTTCTACAATTAAAACAAGATAATTACAATATACATGATATACAAATAACGTACTTCAAAATTAATTTCATGTCAATTTCACTCTAGGACTATCTCAATGTACAAAAATGTAACACCGAAAAGAGATAGTAATAAACATTTTTTTATTCTAACCGTAACTTTATTGATATGACACATTGTATTCATAAATATGAATTCGAATAACTCTGCAGAATGAAAGCAACCAAACTAAATGTAATTTGGTGGTAGAAAATCGAGCGCCAAAAATATTTATCAAAGATATCAGGCGTATTATGATGAACGCAAATCGAACATTTGCCTACAAATGAAAAGAGTCGTTCGGGACGCTAAGTCTTAAAGGTTGAAAGGCCAAAACATGTATAAACGTAATAGCCTTCAGGTATCAACAATTCGAAAGGTTTTGTCAAAAAACAGGTTATATTTCCGTTTTATCTATTTCTAGTATAGAACATCCTTAGTATTTCGAACAATTCAAAGTTTTGTAAACAAATGATTTATAAATAACATACAAGCCACATGTGTCAAGAGCCTTGAAAGAATAAGGAACCGTTTTGAATTATCTAATTGCTTTTATATGATTTAACCGAATTACAGTTTAGTCATCATGGGGAAGCTGTCGTCGAAAAATAGAAATGGAAATAAAAGTTACCAAGTAGTAAATATCAAATTTAGTTGAAATGTTATAACAATTTCACACAAATCCGTCAACTGTTTTTTTGAAAGTTCAATAAAACATGATAAAAGTATGAAATCAATTGAATCATCATATGATATATTTTTCTCATAAATTAAGAACTGCTGAGGTAAATGTAATTACAACAACAACCATAGAATAAAAGTAAGGAAAAACAACTAGAGGTTAGCAATAATTAATTCTGTCATCGTACTTTGACGTCTTTTGAACGAGTGTTACAGTGCGTTTAGCGGCCAACTGAATTATTCTATTCCGTTTTGCGTTTATTACCAAGAAATGCAATTATGAGATAAATGTATTGTATTTTAAGCGCCGACGGCACCAAATGCTGATTTGATGGTCGCTAATTAAGTTTACTGGCGACGCGTTATCTCCATTCTAATGAAACTGACAGAAGACAATTTCATACATTTAAAATGTCTGTAAAATTTCAAAATACAAAATTCTTTAAAAAACGAATTAGAGGTACCCAATTTCCAACTCGTTAACTTTGCCGTTCTTTTATGCATGGCTAGGGACTCTGCTTTAATGAATAGCTTTTGAATGGTACTAAAATGGGAGAGCATAGAATTTCAGGTGTAAGTATTCTTAAAGGCCGAAAAATTTCGTCCGAAACATTAAAAAAAGCCTAAATTCCATAAATTACGAACATTCAAACTGCTTGTCGCGGGAGTTCTTTCTGGCTAGGGATTAAGAATTTGCGTAAAATGAATAGCTATTGGATAGTTCTACAACAAGATAGCAAAGAGTTTCTGTGGTAAGCATTTTTAAAAGCCAAAAGCCAAAATTTTTCGTTCAAAACATAGTAAAAAAGCCAAAATTCCATAAAATACGCGTTGGGTGTATCAGCTTTCCAACTCATTGTCTAGGGAGTTCTGTATGACTATTTGTTATAAACCCTGCTTTGATCAATAGCTCTTGGATAGTACTGCAACGGGATAGCAAAAAATTTCTCGGGCACTAATTCTTAAAGGCCGAAAAATTTCGTCCGGATCATAGAAAAAAAGTCAAAATTCCATGAAATACGTACTCTCCAACTACTTTTCTCGGCAGTTCTTTATGGCTAAGGATTATAGACTCTGCTTTAATGAATAGCTGTTGAATTTTACTAAATTGGGATAGTAAAGAATTTCCGGGTTAAGCATTCTTAAAGGGGTAAAAATTTCGTTCGAAACATTGAAAAAGCCATACAAGAGAGACGAAAGATACCAGTCAAACTCATAGATCGAAAACAAACTGACAACGCCATTGCCAAAAACAAAAAGACAAACAGACAAACAATAGCACAGATGACACAACATAGAAAACTAAAGACTAAGCAACACGAACCCTACCAAAAACTAGAGGGGTTATCTCAGGTGCTCCGGAAGGGTAAGCAGATCCTGCTCCACATGTGGCACCCGTCGTAATTCTATAAAATACGCATTGAGTGTACCCACTTTCAACATCATTGTCCCCGGTGTCATTTATTTCTAGGGATTATAGAATCTGCTTTAATGAAAGTCCATTAGCATAGTCCTACAACGGGATACCAAAGAATGTCTGTGGTAAACATTCTTAAAGGCCGAAAAAAATCGTCCGAAACACAGAAAAAGCCAAAATTCTATAAAAGATGCATGGGGTGTACCCATTTTCAAACTCATTGTCTCGGAATTTCTTTATGGCTAGGTAAATAAAGACTCTTTCTTAATGAACAGCTGTTGGAAAGTAGTTTTTAAATAGGATTGTAAAGAATTTCTAGGGTAAGCATTCTTAAAGGTGTAGAAATGCGTCCGAAACATTAAAAAAGGCCAAAATTCTATAAAATACATATTGGGTGTACCCACTTTCTAACTCGTTGTCCCGGGAGTTCTTAATGGCTAGGGATAATAGACTACTTTAATGAATAGCTATTGGATAGTTTTACAACGTGATAGCAAAGAATTTCTGGGATATGCATTCTAAAGGCCGAAAACAGCAGACTCATCTTATATTTTCAAAGATTCCATTGTTCGAACCTTAGTAATGTTTACGCCTGAAATCCAAATTATATCTTATGTAGTAGTTTCTAACATTATTTTTCACTAGAAATAATTGTCCCAATCATACTGTGAAATGACTTTCCATACTCTCAGCATTCTTTGAAGTAGTTTCTTAAAATTACAATATGTCTATGTTAAGTGAGTAAATGCTGTTATCTATATTTTAACAAATGTTTTGTAAAACAAAGTTGTATGATTGTAATACGCCCTGTTTGTATCAGTGGCTTTCGCTTTATTTTCATTAGATGATGGGTGCATTTTTTGTTATCAAAGTAAGGCAAAAGAAAAGTAAAACATTTGCAAAAAGGGTTCTAAAGCTAATTAGTCTGTATTGCACGTGAAAATTAATTTAAACCAAAATTTTACATTTTTCAGTTGTTAATATGAGTAGGAAACTCGCAAATCTGGAATGAATAGACGGAAATATGAATAATGTCTGGGATTAAATATATTGCAATTTATTGAAATCCTCAACACGATTTTGATTTTCTATAGAAATTTTTTTTTGAACCAAAAACGTCAAAAAACATGATTTTGAAAAAAAAATAAAAGTGTCGCTCAAGTAGTTTTTCGAACGCATTTGCAGTATAATGAATTGCAGGATAGCTTTTCATAAAGAGAATTGCTGGATATCTTTGCACTAGTTATATGTTAAGGTATATTACATGATGAACACTATGACAAAAGACTAGCGTATAGTCATTCATGATCCAGAAAACCCCCGAAAAGTATGACTTTAAACCATTAAAAGAAATATACTAATAAGAGTATCAATATATTATGCACTTACTATGGATTGGAAAATGTTGTCGTATATTTCTCTCTAGAATATAAGTTCCAACAACACCGACTGGAAAATAAAATCTTTTATTAAACATGTTAACGTGGTATTTAACATTAGATTGCTACATATGGAAATAAAAGCAACCCAAAAAACTATTATTTTTTTTTTCAATTAATTTAAAAAGCAATTGATAAAAAAAATTGCTTATAAAATATTGGTTCATATCTTTATTGTGTTTTTGTAATACAATATATGTGTGTAAAATTTAAATGTTATACATGTTATCAGGTGTTCTACACATTGATATCGTTAAATATCAGCCACAAGCACAAAATGAAACTTTTTAAACTGGGCACAACGAACGAACAAAAAAGCGTCATATTATGTCGAGCGGCTGATATTTTTCAAAACATGTATCTACCGATTCTCTGTTTATCGTGCTATCCAACACACTGTGACGTTGTTGATAAGGCCTCCTCAAACGATACGACATCGCTGATACGTTGAGCTCACTTCTGAAAGTCTTGATACGAAAAGTTTTGAGCAACACAACAGGATGATAAAGGCAAAGGGACAGACGATATGATTTATTATATGAACATGAGAGTTATGCGGATATGCAATTGGAATAGGTTATAAGCAGGATGTTATCAATGATTAGATAATAATCATAGTTTAGACTATGAGTGATAAACATAGTTAAAGATCATAAACATAAAATAGATTAGGAGCCTGTTGTTCAGTGGTTGTCGTTTTTTTTTTTTTGGTGTGGTTCATACGTGTTTCTCGTTTTTATATAGGTTAGACTGTTGGTTTTTCCTGTTTGAATTGTTCACATTAGTTCTTTTGTGGCCCTTTATAGCTGGCTGTTCTTTGTGAGTCATGGCTCTGTGTTGAAGGCCATACTTTGATCAATAATTGCTTACTTTTTATATATTGTGACTTGGATGGATAATTGTCTCATTGGCATTCGTGCCACATCTTCTTATTCATATGTAAGTGATAAAAAGATTTAATATTATAATTGATATAGACAAATGTAGATATTTAGTTTACTGGAATGAGGAAACGAGACAGAAAAAAAAACATGGTTTTTTATTCATTACATTCATCAAGAAATGAAGCTTAAAAATCAAAACACATTATATCAGAAGGTTAAAAGCTTAAACAATAAAAGAAAGAATTGGATTTTAACGGCTAAAAAAATTAAAACAACAAGTTATAAATTTCATGCATCCGAAGCGCTTTTCTGTATTTACCTCTATCGGGAAAGCTCAAACTGGAATTTTTAAAAGCCAAGAATGTATAATAATTTCATTACATGAAGAGCTAAAGATTCACAACCGGGTAAGATTGACATTTATGTTCCTTATTTGTTTATATACTAGCTTATGCTATATAATCATAATTTACAGAATTAAAACAACAATTAAATTGTCATTCAATTCTTGAATTCGAATCAAAAGGATGATCGTAATATTTCTATATTTGGTAAAGACCATGGTAATTAGGTTTCGACTGTGAATAATGCATAAAGAATGTTATTCATATGTTGAGAAAAATACATATGTTGAGAAAAATTCATATGATGTTGAAATGGTTAAGAATGTAGTACTTTTTTAATAAAAATAACAATATAAAGGCATACAATAAACAATACACTGCAAGAACAGAAATATTACAGTTTTTATGGAACCTTGAGTTCATTGTTAAAGAAAAAAATATTTATTTTAGTGAGGTGTTTTTTCCACCGATAATACACATATTTTGTTATAGATCAATCAATCTAACAGATCGGTTTACACTTACACTGTATTTAAAAATTTATCTGAATCAAATTTTAGGGTTGAATTGAAAATATACGTTACGTTGAGATCATTCGATGAAACTTTTCTTTTAGGTGAAAGAAAAAACGTATAAGTGATTCAAAATCATAATTGATATATATTTATTTCAATTAACTTACCGAGGGACAATGCAACTGATATTAAAACACATACGATTGCTTTGGTACGATATTGTTCTGCAATAATACAAAATACATAGAAATTGAGTGCATTGGTCTACTTTTAAAGATTCAATGTTATAATTGATATATTTTACATAGTTTAGTGCACACCATATTTGTATTCAAATATGTAGATATGTATGTATTCAAATATGTATTATTCAATCAAATATTTATGTGTTCAAATATTCAAATAAGAATGTGTTCAAATATTCAAATATGTATGTTTTCAAATATTCAAATATGCATGTATTCAAATACATGAATATATGTATGTATTCAAATATATGTATATGTGTATGTATTCAAATATGTATATATGTATGTTTTCAATTAGTCAATCAAATATGTATGTTTTCAATTAGTCAATCAAATATGTATGTGTTCAAATATTCAAATAAGAATGTGTTCAAATATTCAAATATGTATGTTTTCAAATATTCAAATATGCATGTATTCAAATATGGCAAATGATACAGCCATCTTACCGATTTATTAGCAACCTGAAGGGGTTCTAAAGATAGTATTTCACACTTCATCTGGCGCATATAAAGTTACCAGAATGCATCAAAATCAGTTGTATAAGACGATATTGTCAATAATAACCAATGAATCAACACTAACGGCAGAAATTAACAAATCAAAAAACATTCCTAATAAATGATAGAAATATATCCTTTTTTACCGTTAAAATTTTCCGCAGATCGAAATATTAAGCAAGATATGTTCTTCCAAAACCATTTTGCATAATTGCTGCTAACTATAAGTAGTTGATAAGTTATTTCATATAAACTGAAAAAAAAATATGTTTAGGACCACCAACATTTTCAAGCAGAGTGATCAATTATTGTAGTGTTGTATATTGGTGTTTCGGTTTATTTTTCGTAAGATTGAAAATAGATGTAAAAATTCATTAATTTGCATTATATGATATTAGATTGATTCTAGAAAAATACTTAAAAAAATCAGGTTTGTTTAACATTCTATGGCATGGCTCAGCAAAGTCATACGACCATCCAAATCATCTACGGCTATGTAAGGAAATATTTCAGAATAGCTGAAACTGTTACATTCTTTGAAAAATCTATCATAATTCTTGAATTCATGTCAACCTTTCCATGCTATCAATAAATGGACTTCGATAAAATTTATAACATGATTACTGAATTTCAAAATCTAGCAAAGCATCTAATTGAGAATGAAATCGGGGAATGTATCAATATGACAACAACCCAACCAAAGAGCAGAAAACAGCCCTAGGCCACCAACACAGAAAGAACATTCTACAACCGCAGGCGGGCGTCAGCTGACTCCCGAAAAAAATGTGTACTAGTTCAGGGAAAATGAACACACGAAACATATAAATAAACCAAAATTAAAAGAAAACACACAAGACTAACAAAGGCCAGATGTTACTGAAAGTCGCCAACATGTGGCGAGATTAAACATGTTTTATGAAATCTCAACCCTCCGCATATACTTCTAGCCAATGTAGAATAAACAAATAAACAGCAATACGCACAGTAAAACTCAGTTTAAAAGAAGTTAGAGTCCGATGTTAAAATAGGTAAAAGAAAAACCTAGGCAAATTGATAATGATCAACATAAGTTAATAAAGGACAATTAGCAGTTACTGACATGCCAGCTCCAGACCTCAATTAACCTTAATGAAAGGTTATGTATTCATCGTTTGAAAATCAAGCACAATCCCTCCCGCTATGGGTTTAATATCGTACCATTACAAAATTTACGAAAAGAACATAACCCGTATCATGTCCACAATTTGTTGTAGAAAAAATGTGTTTATTTCCAATGCGTAGACCCTATGGGCGCATTAATGTTAATTCCACAAAATGCCATCTGTAATGGCCTGACAGTATCGAAATTGTTATACACATGTAAGTTTTTTGAAAATTTGAGAAATCGAAAATTAATGGAAAAAGTCGTATATGACTTTGTTTATATGTTTGTCATGTTTGTAGACTAACCAAAAGTGATTTGTATTCTCAAAGTACACTTTACACCCATATAAGATCTTATCAGTATTTATCCTGCTTTAATACTGCTTATATTTTTTGCACCACTATATATGCTTGTTTGCCTTATCAAGTTTAAACTTACGTGTAGGACAAGCTATATTGTATTTGTAATTGTCGAAGTCAAAAATCTTTATTTCTTTGGACATATTAAACCTAAAAAGACATATTAATAAGGTTACTTGCTAAATTTGTTGAAAAAAAATAAGAAACTTGACTTTAAGTTCTATATATTTTTTATTTACGTCCACTCAAACTTCGATTAATAGAGGGCGGCAGATTATCTATTTCGGACTTTGGTGTCTCAAACTCTCAAATTCTTAAACTCAAGCGCACTGGGTATTTTTTCACTCTCGTGAATTGCGGACTGATATTATTATTATATGTTTACATATATAGGCTTCAGCTACTTATACATTTTCACAGTTATGATGTATTACTTTAAGATGGCACTTATAAGAGGTGATGTGGTATAGTTGCCACATGTAATATCTAATTAATTTAAAATGACATATATATAAACAACTTTTGTTCTCCATACGGCCTTTTACAATGAGCATAATCAATGCCTACCTTATACGTAAAGGCAGTCACAGAGTACCCCGACATGGCATACAAACGTTCGTTGTTGCTCTTTGTAGAAGGCCTACGGTGGCCTATAGTTTTAAATTTCTGTATCATTTGGTCTATTGTTGAGAGTTGTCCCAAAGACAATCATACCACATTCTTCTTTTATATAGATTTATAACATTACATTTAACGAGAAAAAAATTTGACAGACACGAACCAATGACAACAACTGTATAACAGGCTTCTGGTTTGGGATAAACACGTGACGAATCTAGCAGAGGTTATCTAATTTCATGTATTTGTAAGCGTTCGACTTTCCCCAGTATGTCAAATATGTAAATTACAATATTAGAACAAAAAGTAAACATACTTCTTCATTTTTCTCTTTCGGCTAGTTTGTTTGTCTAAATTGCTATGCATACCTACCGAATTACTTGCAATTTGTAGACACTATTTTACTCGATATACTTCGAGGGTGTTTATCGTTTGTTTTGTTTCAGTATTTTGTAGTGAAATAAACTCATCATAGATACCAAGATTGAAATTTTGCACGCCAGACATACATTTCGTCTTCAAATGACTCATCAGTGTCGTGACGTGACGTTCGAATCAAAAAAAAAATTTAAAAGCCAAATAAAGTACAAAGTTGAAGAGCATCGAGGACTCAAATTGCCGGTCATGTTATGGCAACCTTGTAGATCATATGTTGATATAGTGTTCTTAAAAGACAATGTCTATACATGATGGAAGTTATTTTATTCAATACTTCGTATTACATTTTCCATATGGTGGTTATTCAAAGTGGAAGGAAAGATAATCAAGAAGAACGCTAATATTTTAACTATTTTTGACTGTTTATAACCAGTAATCCTTAATTCCGACCACCCTATAACTATTATAGATAGGTTTACTTATAAAATATGAATACCAATGATACAGAAGGACTTGTTCATTTGAGCATAATGACGACATGTATGTATTTCTATGTTTTTGAAATGCCATGTAGTCTAACTTGTGAACTGAAGTAGACATATCGAATATTGAATAAGCATAAATAGACGACACCTGAAAATTGATATGATTTAAGGATTGAATAAAATTGAACTTACGTATTTCCACGTGACTGGCTTGGTGTTATGTTTATTTCTTCATAGTATTTAAAATCTGCGAAAAAGAATTTCGTTACGTCAACAAAGTCATCTTTACAAAATCGCAGAAATTATCTTAAGGGTAATTTCAGATCTACCTTTTGGTAGCTAGCTTGTAAACAGAAACCCTCTATTAGGGCAATACTGACAAAAATGCCAGATCTAGAATGTCGAATCACTTAAAAGATATTAAAAGCTCCATATGATTTTTATTATCGATTTTGCTTAATAATTGTTGAAACTTCAAAACGGGAAGAGTGTATTTATCTCTTTGATGGTAAAATTGAAATATCAACAAAACCCCTTCATAAGATGTATTTTTTTATTTCATGGTATGAGGCAGTCGTAATTGTTTTTAGATAAGAACTCGTTACTTAAAGTTCAATTGGATAAATACAATCAACATAATCATACGCTGTGAATTATTCAGAATTGATTATCAAAAAGACACCGATAAACTATCGAACACTTTATTTACCAAATTATGTTTATTAATGAGTTATCTTTGCACGATTGATTATATTTAAGATTTCATGAAAATAGCAATATCATCTCGTTGAATAAACAGAATTAAACACATGGTCAACATGAAAAAAACTATGCCAAAATGCATATTTTCTCATTCTTTTCTCAAATGAAATTCATAGCTCCACACAAGTCACGGAAAGGCTTTTGTAAAAATGAAAGGAAGCAAGTCTTGGCCAATGATATCTTTGACGTTTTTCTATGAAGTGAACGTGTAATATACCTTTTTTTAAATATTGCAATGTATCGATTAAAAAAATTTTTAAAATGAAATATGCACATGGTAATATTTTGAAAATAAGTTAAAATCTAAGAAAGAAGCCCCATCATTGCCACATATGGAAACAATCCAAAATATCCTGTTTACCTTCCATAATTGAGATTTCTATTGCTTTGCAGTATTTTACACTTTTGAAATTAATAAATTTCGAAAACAAACGTTTTATTTTACCTATCGAGCCAATTGTGTTTTTCTTTGGATTAGTGCCCATATGACAAGAGCAATCTTCATTTGAGGGATTACAGTAGTTATGGTTTTTAGGCTCCTTCACATATGTATATCCTCTATCGGTATTACACTTGCATGTTCTGTCGGATTTTGTGGTGCCGTTGTCATACGTCGATTGGCCTTCACTGTTGCAAACAGATTTCAGAAACGTGCAATCGCTGCTCCCAATCGTATCAAAAATAAAAGGCTGATATCGAGTAACATTGCATGATGCCCTATTCAAGTTTGGCTGATAAACGTATTTATATCCTACAAATAATACTTAATTAGTGATCAGTATACATGACTCTATGATTGAAAATTGGAAAATATCATTTGAATTTATCTGTCATTATAAAAATCGGGTATATTAAATTTAACTTATCCCAGAGATAATGAATACGCGTAATAGTAACGAATGACTGCTATATTTTGAACCAAAAACTATTTTCTTTAATCTTTGATAAGAATGCTGTTATCTGAAAACAGAAGATTGTATTTGTTAACTATTCTTTATAGAGTGTTTCAAAAGAGGGGTGAAAGAAACGAGTCCGTTGTAGATGAAAAACACTGAATATAAAGGTTTCTACTGAAAGTTTAACAATGTTCAAATATAGATAAGTTTTAAATGACATACCAGGAGCTAGAATTCTAGGTCTATAACATTTATCTTTGTATACATTTACTCGAAAAGTCACGTCATATAAGCATATATAGGAACTTGGAGACTTGCACATCGATTTGGCCCGGAACCACCAGTGTGCCTTCGTTGGACAAGAGAATTCGAATGCTCCATTCAAGGACAATACCTATAAAAAAATAAATTAAAATATATTAATAGTTTAATCTAGATTATAATGATGAAACCTAATGCCGATATAATGTAGAGCAAAATCGAGAGACGGAACAAGAAGTGTGAGGGAGATTTATTCTATAATTTGAATTGATTCAGATAACTTTATAACATAAAAATTAAAAACACAACCCAATTTCGTATATTCATGGCTGTACCAAAGGACTGTTTATTCCCTTTGGGGACAAACAATACATCAACAAAGGTGTCGATCATTTGGTACTATTAACATCAACAAACGTATCGATCTTTTGGTAGTATTAACATCAACAAACGTATCGATCTTTTGGTATTATAAGCATCATCAAACGTATCGATCTTTAAGTAGTATTAACATCAACAAACTTATGGATCAATTGGTAGTATTAACATCAACGATACCATTTTACTGCACCAGATGTGCATTGCGACATATGACATATAGTTCTCTTCAGCGATACTCGATATATCGATCCAAGTAATAGTTATAACATTAACGGTACCAATTTTACTGCACCAGTGTGTAGTATATATAGTATTTGTAAGAACACAGCGTAATGTTAAAATAATTTTACATGTAAGCAATTGCCCATTCAAATTAGGAATATCTAAAAAATGTAATTTTTCTGATGTTTAGAAACATGCATATGTTTGAAATCTGTACCTGATAAATCTTCCCCATGGTACTATGAAATTATTTATATATCGTTTATGAGAGCAGATCCCTTTTTTGTTGTTAAACATCTTATAATTACACAAATTTTAAGTACTAAATTGTAACTACACGAGCTATGAGGTCATTTTTTCTTCTAGCATAAACCTGCATTTGGCATCTGTGAAATTTTGACCTAGACCTCATTTTGAATTGAGAAAGCTGAAAACTCATAGAATAAGCGAATGCAATGTACAAATCGAAAAAGAAACATAATATCTTTAAGTACCAAACAATTCTGTAAGGTCCAAATATTTCGAAATATTGAGATTTAGAATTGGAAAACACAAACTCAAATTTAAGGATCAAATCTTAAGTATTCATACCTGAACGAAAACAAGGAAGATAAATATGACATTCATTACTGAAGAATTCTTCTTTTCATTTTCTAAAAAGATTAGAAATAAAGAGAATATTATACAACTAGCTGAACATTCAATTCATTTGGGTAATGTCATTACCTTTTAACGGAATATATTTATATTATCACTCGTGTTGGTCTGGTAATTATTAAGAAATACAATTGTTTGTCTATACATATTACCAGACCAGGTGTGCTCGCTATCAAAATTTCGTATTGTCTTGACCAGATTCAATAAATACGTCGAAGTGTTAATGATTGGAATATATTGAGATTTAAACTCCTTTGTCTAACATTGAGGATTACACAGGTTGTTGAGCAGTAACACATCGCACGATCCCCGCGCAGGCGAATGTGAAAGATCTTTCTATAATTGAATGTCCAATTTAAACTGCTAAAAGTGCAAATAATAGAGGTATTGTAAAAAAAATACAAAAATACCATGCATGCAAATTTTAAAAAAAATATATAAATCTAGCTATGTTGTTGAATATAAAATAACTTAAAAGCAGCATTAATAAAATGAAGTCGTTCCCGTCTTTCCTCTTTCTCTCCTAGGTTTTCTTTGAAACCTTAATAATATCTCTCTATTCCATTATTTCTGTTATTTATCATACATGTTAAGCAGGATCTGCTTACCTTTCTGGAGCACCTGAGATCAACCCCAGTTTATGGTGGGGTTCGTGTTGGTAAGTCTTTTTTTTTTTCTATGTTGTATTATGTGTACTATTGTTTGTTTGTTTTTTCTATTTTTTAATGGCATTTTCAGTTTATTATCGATTTATGAGTTTGACTGTCCCTCTGGTATCTTTCGCCCCTCTTTTAAAATAATACTCATAGTTAAATAACTGTTGAAACTAATGTCTATGGTTATTTTGTTTGTACATCTATGCCTTTTGTATCTTGATCATCTTTCTATAATACAAATTTCAGAAGATTATTTCTAATTATGTAATAATAATATTCATTGCCTGCACAGGCCTTCTTGTATATCTTTATTCTTGCCAACTAGACCAAGTTATGTTAACAGGATGCAAAGAATATATATTAGATTTCTGATGTAGAAACTTGAACGTACCTCTTTGAACTGCAAATACACTTTACATATCATGTATTTGATATACTTGCAAACCTTCTCCTATATGATGTCATTTTGTTAAAGATATATAAATGAATGATAAAGATTTGCAGGTCGTTTGCAAGGAGAAGAAATCAATATTTTTAAATCTCATTCATTACAATATCTATGCATGTCTTAATTCATTTGAACAGGTAAACATTTGATAAGAAATACTTTTCAATTCTATTTTTAGCCAAGTCTAATACAAAATGTCTGTAGCAAAAATTACGATTACAAAAAGGATTTTGTCAAAAGTGTTCCTTTGGTGATTTTGAAATCATATAATTTAATAGTTCTTGATAGGTAGCTAGATAGTTTGAAAGCAGTATACAGGCAATAAAATAGATGTGAACTTCAGTTGGCCCCTAATACAAAAATTTGGACTAGTTCAGAATCCATTTAGGTTTGAACATTATTCTAGAAAATATCAAAATAAAACAAGCATAAACGATGAACATTCTGAAGCAAAAGGACATCATGAATTTACGAAAGCTGAAAACGGGTGTATTCTAGTTATTTGTTTGCTGGTTATACTCTCCTCATTCCGAAGCAGAAGATACATTGTTTTACTCCCCGTCTCTCCGTTCATGCGTCTATTCGCACGTCTATATCTTCTCTTCTGTTAAAGACATTTTTGTCACATTTAGGATAAAAAAATCAGAGCTATGTGAAATTTTATTACCAAGCTATATGTGAGAATATTTGACTGTGTAACATGGTACCAGATTCCCTGCACTTCAACTGATTACGTAAATGTTCTTGCACATTATGGCATATTGGTCATTTTCATCAATAACTACTGATATATATATAGCGGCCTGGTATTTGTTATCAGAGTTCATGTGAACATTCACATTGGTCTCTCATCAACTTTCTGTTAAACGTTTATTTATACAGGCTTACATATAATGACAATCGGTCACATTTTCCGCAGAAATTACTCATCAGAGTATCATGAAACATGTGAAAGTTCAAATTAGCATTTTTAGATGTTTTAATGCTTAAATTTTTGAAGCGTGTAATTTTCCACTGCTCTTTATATTTCTGTTTCCCGAATCCTAATAGCTGAAGTATCATTAGTGAGAAAAAAAATCACAGTTCAATCTGTTTATACCATTCTTAAACATGATAGTATATGCTGATTGATATTTCAACGAAAATGGTTGAAAATATAAAATGGCAATGTGGTATGATTGTCAATGAGACAAATAGGTAGATGTGGTATGATTGTCATGAGAAAACAAGAATGTGCTGTATGATTGTCAATGAGACAAATAAGTAGATGTGGTATGATTGTTATGAGAAAATAAGGATGTGTGGTATACATGGTATGGCTGTCAATGAGAAAAATAAGGAGATGCTGTGTGATTGTTTATGAGACAAATGAGGAGATACTGTATGATTGTTTATGAGACAAATAAGGAGATGTTGTATGATTGTTTATGAGACAAATGAGGAGATGTGGTTTGATTGTTTATGAGACAAATGAGGAGATGCTGTATGATTATTTATGAAACAAATAAGGAGATGTTGTATGATTGTTTATGAGACAAATGATGATGTGTGATATGATTGTCAGTGAGAAAAATAAGGAGACGTGGTTTATTTGTAAATGAGACAACTTTAAACTATGCAACGTACTTTTTTTATTTTTGATCTTTTGTTCTACAAAGACATTAATCAGCTACATTGCTGTAATTACATACCCCCTTTGAGGCAAAATTGAAGATTTTTAGTATATTTGTACCAATTTAATTTATGTGTTTTTTATCTCTGAAAAAATACATATTGTTGTTCGTGACGACAGTTTTCGATTTACATTTTTATCTATCTTTTGCTGTTCTATCAGTTCCATTTGGGACATAGTTAAAATATGGATTTTAGAAAAAGGGCAATTGTAGATTTAGCCAAAAAAATATTACAAGCAGTAGTCATTTATTCCATATTGAATTCTCAACTGAGACAGAAAGTGCTCTCTCTCTCTCTCTCTCTCTCTCTCTCTCTCTCTCTCTCTCTCTCTCTCTCTCTCTACGTAATGTTTTGGTGTTATATTCACTTTTCTCATTATTATAATCTATTTACCTTTTCAATTGGAACCCGTTATTCCAACATCGACACTAAGGTCTCCTGCAGCATTTCGGAAAATGACCCACTGATTTGGTAAACATACACTATTCGTTTCAAAAGTTGATCAGATTTTAACAAGAATTATCGATTTAAAAATACACATTCTGTAGATAACACTGTTATTTGTCGTATAGCTATTTAACTTTAATGACATAAAGAAATTACTGCATGTAATCGGCAAATTGAAAATCTTAACATATATTTTGTTAACACATATCATTATACAAGTAAAACATTACAACAAAAATGCAAAGCCCAAAGGCAAAGGCTAAAATGGGAAGTTCATAAAAATGACAAAATTAAACACTGTCGATCAACGGAACAAGTAAATATCAACTGTCATATTCCTGACTTCGTATAGGCATTTTCCGACGAAAACGGTGGGTAAAACTTGGTTTATAGTAAGCAATGCATTTTAGTCTTGAATGACATTTTTATCTACAACATCATCTAAATTTTCTGACATATTTGTGTTCAACTTTTATCATAATTATATGTTAACACTGAACTACACACACATATGAATGGTTATAATGTTCGTTCTTGTTAGGAAAGAAATCAAAGTTTGACTAAATTATGCATAAGTGACAATTTTGTTTTATTTGAATTTCAAAGTCTTTATGTTTAATATTCTAAAATAGTATTATCTGAATACTATTAAAGTATAATTTCTCCGTGTTTGACCTTTAAACAAAAATGTTTCGTTTTGGCATTTTTCATTGAATCCTTAAGCTATTTTTAGAGTAAGGGATTTCCCTTTATCTATACTATAAGAAAATACTTTTTAAATATACTTAATAAGCGATAAACAAGTTTGCAATTGTTTTTCTCATAAGACTGGCATTACAGTTGATTAAATGACTATTTACTTTGAACTCACTAATTATTTTGTTACTTTCAATTTGTATAAAGTCAACCATATGCATATTACATATATATACTTACGTTCGTGGTCATTGCACGAGTCATGTTTCTTTTGGAACAAGGTATTAACATGTTCATGAAAATGCATAACAGGTGTATTACTTTTCTCAAGGTGATCAAATATTGCAATCCACTTGTGATTGAGCAAATATCGGATCGACAAAACATGTGTTACTATTTGAATATTCAGACCAATTTAGAAAATTATTGTCTGTAAAAATAGCTATATTATACCACGATGAAACTTAGATATTTAATATTTTACAATAAAATGGCATTAAATGCAATTTGGTTGTATACCTAAAGGAACACTAGCAAAGAGATATCGATCATTAATGAGAGTGAAAAAGTGACATAAAAATTCGTTTTTAGCAGTTGTTTTGGTTCAGTTTTAAAAAAATAAGCAAAGAAAAATCGCTTATGAATCATTCACTTGGAAGTGAATAATTCGACCTCATTAAATTCGTAACATGTGAACTTCAATTAAACCTCTAAGCAAGAGATGGGTTGCCTATGAACATAGCGTGTTCAGCTAGTTACAGGAAAATGAATGTCATTATTGAAAGTGATACAAGAATAAACCATTTGATTGACTGACTTGATCTACAATAACTCATTCTTAAACCGGTAAAAACGATTTCTATCATATTGTTTTAACCAATAATATGAAATCAAACAGAACTAGAAATACTCATTTGCACGATTTCGCTATCTATTTATATCTATGTTGATATTTACAACGGGTCATATAACCATCGGTAGTCAATGGAAGATCACCTGGATGGTTAATTAGATGGCGTCTAGACTACACACAAAATGCTGATACATAATTTTGAGTTGATGCATCGTAAATTGTTTATGTTATATTTTTTTTTATTTGGATATTCGTTTGAGTATGTTATAAGTCAAATATGAGAATTTGAGTCAATTCGGTGAACATGAATTTGACAACTAGTGTCCCTTTAGCAATAAACTAAGACCAACTTGCTGAAGAAGCCTCCTAAATTATCATAAAAGAGAGAAGAAAGATAGTAGATGGACGCTCAAACTCATAAGTCATAAAAAAAAACTGACAATGCCATTGCTAAAAAAGAAAAATCATTTTTGATGGGATAGATGTGTTCAACATAGTTATCAAATTCTAAATTATTGAGTGACAGAATATCATATTTATAGCGGAAAGTAAAATATAAGGATACTGCTGACTTTCTTTCTTTCTTCACTCCCTAAGACAAGAAACGTTTGTTATTTTTGTTATGAAGCAAAGGAGGACAAACTCTTTCAATTTGTCTTTCAGTCTGGAATGAGGAATACTTATGTAAGGTATTGAAGAGTCATTTTTTAATACTATTGCAAAAGGGAAGAGTCTTAGATTGTATATACTCTAAAAGATCTTTGGAAATTTAATCCACATCTGATTCACGCCACCTCTTTAGCTAGAATATGTAGTTTCACAGTAACATTGAAGACTGGCTTTGATTGGTGATAAAATTGATGTGGATAATTTAAAAAGAGGTTTCATGGAGCACTTGGTTAACCCAGCAATATACTGTTGTTTATAGGGACACTTTTGAAGTTTATGTATCCAATACAGTAATGAAAGATCCAGTTCTGCATCTTTGGTTAAAATTCCAAAGGAACATAGAACAGACCTATGATTATCAAGGAATTCCGGCCAAGTTTTAATGGGAAAACATTGCCAATAGTGATATTAACCTAAATGAGAAACTTCAAAAGAGAGAGCAAATGCGAAGGAACAACAATTTTGTCAAAATCTAAGATTGTTTGAGAACAATCATTATGATTTCCTGTTGAAATATGCAAAAAATACTGGCAGACTTTGAACTGAGAAACATGTAGCTAAACTCTGGACTACTCCCCCGAATAGCAGAAATGGCAAATTGTGTGGCCACTTTGTTCAAAACACACCGAACCACCAAATACGTCTGTGCACAGAACTTCAAACACAGAGACTTTTTCTATATAACTGATTAACAGAATTGACTAGTGATGATTTCGTGTCTTTAAAATCGGACGAGAGTTTTTTTATAACTTTTGCTTGTCAATCAGGAAGATCTATGTGACAATTTTTTTAAACACCAGAGCATCGTTTGGAAGTCCTTAACGAGGGATCTTTTTTCTAAAATATTGTAGACTTTAAATACTTTACCATCCAAAATATTAAGTGACAATTCTAATTATGTGACTTCAAATCTTTGTAATTGTACATACCATATACTTTTTTTCTTATGCCAATCTCCTATAGGAGGATATGAAGTAAGATAATAATGATGCATTTAACATAATATATTAGTTTATATTAGATTTATCTTACCTCTTAAACATTTCTAGGAATATGATTGGTTAAAAGCAACCTCGTGGATACCGTGTATATTCCATATTAGGTTAGTAGGCGGGGCTTATTTCAATACATGGTTAGTAGTGGTGTTATGTCCCTTTATCCAAACAACATGGTGTTGAGGGAAAATCTGAAAGGTTTCAACAGACGATGAAATTGATAATGAACGATTGAAATAAATTCATAAAACAAATTTAAAGTTAACAAGCTGTTTTTGTTGGTATTTGTTTTTGTTTAGACCAATGGAAATAGGTTCCTAATACAAACGGTATTGAAGTCTTGATCACTTTTATAACTTTTATAACACGACGGGTGCCACATGTGAAGCAGGATCTGCTTACCCTTCCGGAGCACCTGAGATCACCCCCAGTTTTGGTAGTAGTCGTGTTGCTTAGTCTTTAGTTTTCTATGTTGTGTCATCTGTACTATTATTTAGATATAAGAAGATGTGGTATGAGTGCCAATGAGACAACTCTCCATCCAGGTCAAAAGTTATAAAGG
Organism: Mytilus californianus; assembly: GCF_021869535.1. Taxonomy (NCBI): domain Eukaryota; kingdom Metazoa; phylum Mollusca; class Bivalvia; order Mytilida; family Mytilidae; genus Mytilus; species Mytilus californianus. The sequence goes on along the minus strand of NW_026262626.1, from coordinate 24,339,558 downwards.
TAAACCATTATAGGTCACAGTACGGTCTTCAACACGGAGCCTTGGCTCACACCGAACAGTAAGCTATAAAGGGCCCCCAAAAATTACTAGTGTAAAACCATTCAAACAGGAAAACCAACGGTCTAATCTATATAAAAAACGAGAAACGAGAAACACTTATGAACCACATCAACAAACGACAACTACTGAACATCAGATTCCTGACTTAGGACAGGTGCAAACAAATGCAGCGGGTTTAAACGTATTAATGGTACCAAACCTTTACCCTTTTTCTGAAACAATAGTGTAACATCACAACATAGAAAGACAAACTATTATTTGTCTGTTTGTCTTTTTATTTTTGGCCATGGCGTTTGTTTTCGATCTATGAGTTTGACTGTCCCTTTGGTATCTTTCGTCCCTCTTTTATAGGCAATTAGTCTAAATGCCACATGTTAAGATAGTCGGTAATATAAATTCATTATACAGTGTGCTAGTAACCTAATACGATATATATGGGGTCAGTAAATTCCATATGGGGATTTAAGCTTCGCTCTCATCCCATATGGAATTTACTGACCCCATTTATATTGTATTAGGTCACTAGCACACTATGTAACTAATGATACCTAATCGATATAACACCATCATGGGTGTATCTAAGACGTTTACTTATATATTGAAAAAATGCTATACATTTTAGGATCAACAATGCCGACACAAAACCACATGAGGAGTATTTAAAACAAACCAGCACATATAATTCGAATTCCTATGCATCTTTTCATATGTGTATCGTAGTCGCGAGTGAGTCAGATAAAGCAATAAACAATGTATTGTTTTTATTTTCGTATCTGGATAAGGTTCCTTTATTGTCGTTTCTTTCTAAAAAGGGCCAAATCATATTACATATACATCTTTATTATCGTCAACTTATAAATAGGTATAATGTACTTTTGTGTAAAAGGTACACGTTATCATGACCACCATTCTACTAGCGGAGTTTTAAATACTTACGTTTACAATTTTTATACTTCTTGTCCAATCTTAATGTGAATACTTATTCATTGATATTTAGAAGACCATCTATTGAATTTGTGAAGTCATGAAACAGTAAATCTAAACATAAGTTAAAATACTATTGTTCTGTTATTGATTTTTAAATTTCAAAACACGTGTTTGCATAAAGGTTACGATACATGTGGATTTACATAGGATGTAAATTGTAACAGCCATTTATATGTTCACCTCTGAGGGTTTTTGCTAAATATAGATATATCCAGCATGTTATCATGCTGTTATTTTCAAAGGAAAAGAAGCACGTCAGGTTCATGATATTATAAATATAGTAAATACTCCAATAATTTGCCTTACAAGAGAGGGGCAAGCAAAAACAATAATTCAAATCAATCTAAGAACAACTTTACATTTTGACAAATATTCGGTAATTAGTAATTTTTCTTACCTTTAACGTCTTTACACGTGAAGCTGGCGTTAACCAGATGTACATGTTTTAATTGAATAAAACTAAACATCAAAGATAAGATTTATTATAAAAAAGAATTCAACTTCATGTATGAATATAAAAAATGTTTGGTAAGATTGCCTATGAGACAACCCTCCACAAAAGATCTAGATCAAATTGTTGTTCATATAGGCTATTTGAGGTTACTTCTGTGATATTAATCTTCCCATACAGATGTACTTTAGTAATATTTGTTCGTTTGTTCTTATAAGGCTGACTTCATACAGGGACTTCTAAGGAAGAAAGAAAAGAAATAAGCAGTATTCTTTTACTTTACTTTACGCTATATAGATGATGTTCACTAAATTATTCAAAATTAATTGACTATGTTGAACGCATCTATCCCATCAAACATGAAATAAAGGATGAAACAGAAACAGTTAAGTCTGCCTTAAATCTTGACTTACATCTAGAAATTGGTGATGAGGATCGGTTGAACACAAAACTTTACAATAAAAGAGATTATTTCTGCTTCCCAATTTTGAACTTTTTCTTTTCTATGCATACGGAGTTTATATCTCTCAATTGATACGAAATTCAAGGGCTTGTATTTTCTATCATAATTTCCTTGACAGAGAATTACTGCTCACAAGAAAGCTAATAAACTAAGAGTTCCAAATGATGACGTTGCAATCATCCCTTCGTAAATTTTACGGACGCCATCACGATTTGGTTGCCCATTATTATTGTATATCCGTTTCATAGATGATAACGGATATGAATTATAGTGTATTAACTACAATCCCGTCTTCGTTATTCACGAGTATGACCTTACGAATTAGACTTGTTACCAGGTGTGTGCTAACATAAGCAACACTACGGGTGCCATATATTGAACAGGATCTGCTTACCCTTCTGGATCACCTGAGATCAACCCCAGTTTTTGTTGGGGTTGGTGTTGCTCAGGATTTAGTTTCCGATGTTGTGTTTTTTGTACTTTTGTTTGTCGGTTGGTATTTTTCTTTTTTAGCCATGGCGTTATCAGTTTATTTTCTACTTATAAGTTTGAATGTCCCTCTGGTAACTTTCGTCTATTATTTTTTTTAACTTTCAAATTTTTTTTTGACAAACAAGTCCTGCAAAGGATAACTACAGAAACTTCACTTGACACACCGTTACCGCATTGCTAATATAAATCTGTATCGGTATACTTTCGTTACGTGTTTGTTAACATTTTAGAAATTTCAAAACGGATAGATGAAGATACTGCGCTTAAATAATATATTAAATTTAAAAAGTTCTATTATAGTGAAAAGAAGGTTTGCAACAAGGACCATATGCAAAACATATAATTATGATAAAATTTTAGCTACCAGAGAACTACAGCAATGGAATAATTTTAAAAAGGTTCTGATTTGTCACATGACATTTACGAGGACATTTAGACTACACAGAGTACATGTAAAAATCAGTATAAAAGTTGAATTTCGTTAAAAAAAAATACTTATAACAAGACAGACAAAAATTTGTTTTAAGAAAAAGAACAAATAAGGCAACGAGCTGTCTTTGGAAAGGTAATTAAATTCAGTATTTTACCAACCTTCCCCTCCTAGATGAAAGTATATGTAAATTCAGCCTGCATGAGTTTATAAAGAAATGGTTAGTTTTTTCTTCGAAATATAAATATTTATGTGTACTAATGATGAAATAGTTTCAAGAAACGAATGAGACGTAATCTCGTTCTTCTGGTACGAAATTGCTTAATACAAGATGTATTGAAATTTGCAATTCACTGAAACGGATTTCATTGTGTATACTTTTAATGGTGCAAATCGTGTATGATTCATATGGGTGAGAGAAAAAAAAGCAATAAAAACCGGTGAAGGGTGCATTTGAGGATTGTATACAATGTCTACTTTTTTTCATTTTCATGACTTCAGATACGACGCATTGTCTGATTTGATATCACATTTCACATTCCGCCGCATGCAAAAAAAAAACTGTTTACCCTTCCGATGCTTTTGATTTCAACCCCAATTAATCAACCCCTACATACTTCAGTTGAGACCTAGTTTCTAAAGCTTTCATTTAAAACGATTTGATAGTGTTCTATTGTTTGTCAATTTGGGGTTTTGCTTTAGACCAGGATCTCTCCGACGTGGTGGTCTTAGTGATTTATTCACAGTGATACATAGGCTGTCAACACCAATGTTGTGAGTTTAAACCCCGACCAAGAATGTCAGGTTTCTGACCGATTGATCCATATTCTCCGGATACCTCCACAAACGAAAACTGGTAACGACAATATAGTCAAGAATGCTGAAAATGACAATAAACACTAAAAATTAATGAAGCAATTTATATTTTAACATTTTTGTAATGGTTTAATACGAATCAAAGTGAAATAAATTTAATGATATTGATTTAGGTGATATTGAGCAAGGTAATATTGTCGCATCAATATTTTCTGATTTAATACTTTTTCAAAGATACTCAGGTTCCAAAATGTAGGTAGAACTTGATATACGGACAGGTGAATAATAACAAATAAATTACATGGTAAAAATTATAATTTTTTTTTTCAAATATAAAAAAAAAAACTGTTAATAAAAGGAAATGTAGAATATACGTCAAAAACTTATAAACAAGTTCACTTTCTTCAACAATTGTGTCTCATTTTGACGTAAACGGCTGCAATTAGATTTTGTTTCGAAGACAGCGTTTACAGAATAGAGCATGACCGAAGCTAAAGCACTGACTTCTTAGGGGATAACAGTGTGGTGTTTGAAGATTTGTATGCATCGATTTAATAAAATTGAGAATGGAAATGGGGAATATGTCAAAGAGACAACAACTCGACCAAAGAGCACACAACAGCCGAAGGCCATCATTGGGTCTTCAACGCAGCGAGAAAATCCCGCAACCGGAGTTGGGCCTCAGCTGGCCCCTAAATAAAATTGTGTACTAGTTCAGTGAAAATGAACGTCACCCTTAACTCCAAAACATAAAAATGAACTAAAATTTAAAAACATACAAGACTAACAAAGGCCAGAGGCTCCTGACTTCGGACAGGCGCAAAAATGCAGGGGGGTTAAACATGTTTTGTGAGATCTCAACCCTCTCCCTATATCTTTAGCCAATGTAGAATAAAGAAATGCAAAGCAATACGCACAGTAAAACTCAGTTTAAAAGAAGTCCGAGTCCGATGCAGGAACTAGGAGAATTGATTGCTGCATTGGCTTTTATACGAATATTGCCACTATTAAATCAAAATTGACGATTTTTTTCACATTTTTAATGAAACTGAAGGAAAACACAATTAAATTAGATTGAGATTACTTTAGGATTAAAGAATTGACGATCCTTCCAGACTACATGCTCTTTATTCACGAATCCCTGCCCTTCTTCCACTAACTTTGGGCTGCCTGGCACGCTGCTTCACTAACATGATCTGGGTATTTACATCTTGCAAAGCCCGGAATGATTGCTGAGAAAGTAAATAAATTCCTACAGAAAGATCTATTTGAAATTCCATCTTTTGAGCAGAGTTTGAATTGGTCATTTGTTTGATCATGTTCCATAACTAGACACAAAAGATTTCTTGAATCCGCAGTTTTATCCTCTATCGACACTAGGAACGGGAATAGTAATTTTATCTCCGACAGATTGCAAAATTTGGTTGCTTTGGGCCACTTGCATAATGTTCCCGTTGAATACATTCTGTACGGATACAAATGTCGTAACAGACCTGTACTGTTGAATCTTCTGAAAATACGCAGAACATTTGTTGCATTCAAATTGAAAGCTATGCACCTCATATGGAGCGTGATCTTCTTCGGAGTACTTTGAGCTTGTGGTATCAATATCTCAACCAATGAGAGGTCTGCTTGTAATCCTCTGTAATTGTCTGTTTTGTTGTTTCATTTTCAACCAAAATGTTCCATCGGCTGATTATATTTTCCAGCTTCTCTTTGGCATTAAGACTCTATCCCGTTTTCATTGTACAATTCAAAATTTTTTTATTTGCCATTTTCAACAAATGTTTCTAAGACAGTTGAGGGTTCCTGGTGAAGGTAAATCCAGAAAAGCGCTTCGGTCGCATGAAATTTATAACGTGTTACAAAGGTTTATTTTAGGATGATCAGTTTAATATTTTACAACATTGTTTTAACAGTTTGTTTGATGTGTTTAAGCTTTTGAATTTTCCTTGGAGTTAGGCATTTTTGGTATTTTACTTTTTAGTAAATAGGTGTAAAAGTTCATTTAAAAAATAGTTATTTCTGGTAATTACTGGGCAGATTTTGGAATTACTTGTTATAACTATGTGCATCAGGAATTACATGTAATTCCTAAATTTTGGTAATTACGTGTAATTCCTAATTTCCCCTATTTACTATATCATATAGATGCTACAATGAAACATATTTACGTTCTTCAACTTACACTTGCTGTTCAACTTCGTACTCTATTTCGCCTTTTTTAATTTTTTAATTGGAGAATCACTGATGAGTCTTCCGTAGACGACACACGCGTCTGCTATACAAAATTTTAATCGTGCTATCTATGATGAGTCTTTCTTTATCCCAACTATTGCACTCCCGATATAATTAAATAACCTATACATGAATACATGTATGCCTTTCAATGATCTATATCCGCCTTAAGGTATACGGCCCTCTGTCTTACATATGCCCTCTTGGCTTTTTGTAGTTTGATTTTTACCATGTATTATAACTATAACTATGTTATAAGCATTTTAAAAAGTACAATTGAATATCGTATGTATTGCATCGTGGAAAGCATAAAAACCCTTAACCTGGATGAAACAATCAAGAAACTAAACCCTTCAAAGAACCAGTAAACTTGAAGAAAAAAAAACCTTCCGTTAATTTAAAAAACCCTCGAGTTTATCAATGATTATAAATAAGTATCTAGTTAAACTTGGCAATACAAAAGCGTTCATAACGAAGGATTTGAATTTTCGTAACCGATATAAATAGGTCTATTGTTAATTTAATAATTTGAACCCGTGTTCTGTAAACTGTAATCCTCTTGGTGTGTTTTGAATTTGTTGATATTTTGTTATAAAAAGCAAACAAAGTTTTAAGAAGACTAGGTCGGATTCAAGGGATCATAGTGGATAAACGAGCTGATTATTACTATTTATTATTTTGATATTTTTGATTAATTTTCGGCTTTAGGTCTTTGTTTTTGGTTTTGTCTGTTTAATTGGGGTTTTTTTTTTTGGCGGCAGATTTGATTTTAAAGGATATCTATATATACCGTCCATTGAAAATAGAAAAAATATAAAACAAACTCCTCATTAAACCTTCTGTTTGAAGGAACATTTAGTGACGCTTCAGTTTCGACTTTTTTCTCCATCCTGTAATTAGATGATGTGTTGGTTATATGTCAATAATAAAAACAACTCTGGCAGACAAATCAACCAGGGTTAATAATAAGATAGTTTCAAATAAATATCCTAAATGGTCATGATATTAGATAGTGTCAGTTGTAAAAGTGGTGATCGATCATTAACATCAAAGCAGAAAGCAGAAAAGACCGCATTTTATTATTATTTGTTGCATGTAATGGTCCATACTTTTACGTTCATTTAATAAGACTACATATTTATGAATAGAATAAATATACAAAGAACGTAAAGAAATACTGATTATAATATATTTATAAGTATCTCATGTAATGGTTGAATAGGTTTAAGTCAACAACAAAACTCAATATAAAGTAACTTGTATTTATATCGGTATGGAGACTGTACAAATTATATTGATTATGTTAAGCATATCAGGTTACTTGTAATAAACCGTTTGGATATGAATATATAGAATATTTACAGAATAATGGTGGTAAGAAATAATTCATTTTTTTAACTCACAGCACAATTTACTGGAACATAAGTAATATTGATACCAACTTTCTTAAAATATTGAAACCAACTTTCATATAATTGTGGTACCAACTTTTTTATAATATTGGTACAAACTTTAATTTAATGTTGGTCCTAACGTTCTTATACTATTGATTCCAACTTTCATGTAATATTGATACCAACTTTCATTAAATAATGGTACCAACTTTCGTATAATATTAATACCAACTTTCATTAAATAATGATACCAACTTTTATATAATAACGATACCAACTTTTTTATAATATTAATACTAACTTTAATATAATATTCATACCAATTTTTTTATGATATTAATACCAACTTTGTTATAATATTGATACTAACTTTAATAAAATATTGATAATAAAATTGAGAATGGAAATGGGGATTATGTCAAAGAGACAACAACCCGACCAAAGAGCAGAAAACAGCAGAAAGCCACCAATGGGTCTTCAATGCAGCGCGAAAATCCCGCGCCCGGAGTTGGGCCTCAGCTGGACCCTAAATAAAAACGTGTACTAGTTCAGTGAAAATGGACGTCATACTTAACTCCACAACATAAATGAACTAAAATTAAAAAACAAACAAGACTAACAAAGGCCAGAGGTTCCTGACGTGGGACAGGCGCAAAAATGCGGCGGGGTTAAACATGTTTTGTGAGGTCTCAAACCTCCACCTATACCTCTAACCAATGTAGAATAAAGAAACACACGGTATACACAGAGTATAAATCAGTTTAAAAGAAGTCCGAGTCCAATGTCAGAATAGGTTACAAAAGAAACAAAGCAAAATGACAATGATACCTAAATTAACAAAGGACTACTACTGATACCAACTTTCTTATAATATTGATACCAATTTTTTTATAATATTCATTCCAACTTTCTTATAATATTGATACCAATTTTTTTATAATATTCATTCCAACTTTCTTATAATATTGATTCCAGCTTTCTTAAAATTTGTTATAAGAAAGAATAATAATTTATAAACATAAAGCATTGCAAACAGCGCACTTAGTTCCAACTAATCACACTCGAGAAAAACATATGGAAGAATACAAAATTAAGGTGACATTAGTTTACCAATGTTTCAAACCATTCGTTCGTGGCAATATTAGTTTGAAAACACGTACTTATCTAATAAACCGGAAATTTTACATAGATATCAAGACCGTACTGTGCAATAAGTTGATTTCAAAAGTCAACAATCCGAGGTACCGTACTTGTGCGACAAGAATCATCATTTCATTCCGCGATTACAAAACATACCAAAATAAATGTATACATGTTTAACGTAAACTTACATAAATACCGAAACTCTAAGGAAAACCGCAACGAAAAGTCTTTTACGACATTTCTAAATCAAAAGCTCAAACATACTATACGAATGGTAAATATCTGTCACATTCCTGACTTGGTACAGGGATTTTCTTATGTAGAACACATACGAAAAACACAAATAAACCTTTGTAAAAGGATGTTTTTAACATTGCAAATGCATGAATTGAATTGCGTCACTAGAAATCAATATTCATAATTAGTTATATTTACCGTTTTATATGATGAAGTTCAATGGAAAGTTTTATATACAAATCAATGAATAAGTTTGAAAAGATATAAAAAAGTTTATAAACCATTTGAATAGAAATTAGAAGAGCGGTTTTTAATATCAAACGTTTTGACGGAGAAATTACTTTAAGATGTATTCTAAAAATTAATAACGCCATAGAATAAGTTGAATAAACAAATTGAGATTTGTAAAATGCATGTCAAACAGTTCTTTTGTTTAACAATGAATAAAGAGACTATTTATGCGGGCAATTTGCCAATTCATTGAGAAATATTTTAACCTATCTGGAGCATCTGATTTTAGTGTGGTTCGTTTGTTCAGTCTTTAGTTTTCTATGTTGGTTTTTGTAAAATTATTATTTTCCTTTTGATTTTTTTTTCTCGTTTCTTCGAATTGCGTTGTCAATTTGTCTTCGAATAATAAATTTGATCATCCTTTTGGTATTTTCCGAGAAAAAAAACAAGCTCCTGAATCTTGATTAGACATATCACGCAGAACATAATGAGCCTGGTGTCTGTGCTGAGTTTTTACATACGGATTTCAAGTTCAAATCAGGGGTGTGATCGAATTCATACTTAATTAAACATAACTACACTTCGTCATAATGTTGTTTTTTTTCTATGATTGAGATTAAATACACCAACCAGTTACTCAACGTTCATAATTGTTTTGTCCGTGAAGTGATGTTTAAAAAAAATATAATGCGTTTCAAGTATTGCCTTAACGTTTTATTGACCGACAGTATTTCCGTATGCAATGACCAAAACCATGACATCTGTCATTTGACCACAACACAGTACAAGTGAAAGGGGAAACACCATCAAATTGATGCGACTGTCATACAAGTAAGAGGTTTAGCGCTATAAAACCAGGTTCAATCCACCATTTTCTACATAAGAAAATGTCTGTACCAAGTCAGGAATATGACAATTGTTATCCATTCGTTTGATGTGTTTGAGCTTTTGATTTTTTCATTCGATTAAGGACTTCCGTTTTGAAGAGATAAAGGATACAACAGATACAGTTAAGTCTGCCTTATATCCTGGTATCTTTGATAACTAATTATATCTTTACTTACATCTGAAAATTGACAATGAGGGTAGGTTAAAAATAAAACTTTACGACAAAAGAGATTATTTCAGCTTCCCATTTGTGACCTTTGAAATCATCACTTCGTAAATTTTACGGACGCCATCACGAATTGGTTGACCATTATGGAATATCCGTTTCACAGATGATATCAGATATGTTCCTTATGTCGTAAATACAATTCCGTTCCCTTTTCACGAATGTGACCTACCGAATTAGATTATTTACCGGCTTTGTATTAACATGAGCAACACGACGGGTGCAACATGTAGAGCAAGATCTGCTTACCCTTCCGGAGCACCTGAGATCACCCCCAGTGTTTTAGTGGGATTCGTGTTGCTGTTGTATCCCAATTTGTGACATTTTTACCTATTGTGTTTGTTTTGTTCACACATCGTTGTCAATATAATGAAATTTGATGCGACTGTCATACAAGTGAGAGGTTTAGCGCTTTAAAACCAGGTTCAATCAACCATTTTCTACATAAGAAAATGACTGTACCAAGTCAGGAATATGACAGTTGTTGTCCATTCGTTTGATGTGTTTTATCTTTTGATTTTGCCATTTGATTAGGGACTTTCCGTTTTGAATTTTCCTCGGAGTTCAGTATTTTTGTGATTTAACTTTTTTTATAAGGTACACAGACATTACCAATCGAACATAAAAGAAAAATTATATTCACCAAATTATTACCAATGTATGAAAAAGTGTATTTTCTGATTGGAACGCATGGACAATATGCAAAATGCAAAATAAGCATCGCTTATATAGGTCCTCCATGATTCTATGTTGATTTTTTTTTATCAATTTTCACAATCGGGACAAAAAACCTAAAAGGAATTACAAACTAAAGTGTTCTATCAACGGCGAATAAAAAAATCATTTTGTCCATCATACGTTACTTTGAAACAAGTGTCTGAATTGAATTTAAATTTTCATAGACTCATTGCAACTCGTGGTTCTTCCAGTGGAATCTTTTGCTTTGGCTAATTTTCAGAAAAATTCTAAAATCTGAACCAGGGGACTGGCATATCATATCAGCATCTTACTGGATTTCATGGACACTTCATTAAATTATTTGTCTCGTATTCAATATACAAATTTGCCTCTTGCTTTTTAATTTGAACGTATTGATGTTTCCTAAGAAATAAATATCGGCTTTTTTTATTTCCTGGCAAAAGAGTGAGCGTCTTTTAAGGCAATTCTCATTAATCCAAAGATCTGACCACAGCAGTATTTTTATGACATCTTCAGATGACATTCCTTACCTCCGATTTAAATTCTTGGTCCGTATAATTTTAATGGTTTTTATCCTACACAAGACAAGGAATAGGCATTGTATTTCCGCAACGTCTTCTAGTAGTTCTTAATCAATGTATCCGTTACGTCTCCAAACACAATGTTTTCAAAACTTTTCCTAAATAAACATAGGAGTGCTGTAACATGTATAACACATTAGAAAATTCTTATTGATACAATGTATATCCTTTATTCTGTAACGCATTCTAGTATACTAGTATTTATGATATCTATTTATCATTTTTTTAAACAATCTTATATTTTCTATGAGAGCAAACGATGTCAAGCGACTTAATGTCTAACTGTATTTCTTTTTTCCATACATAACCAAATAGCGCCTTTTATTTTATGAAGGATTATAAAGGTTCCAATATATGATTTTAGCCATATCTATACAAGACATCTACTTCAGTTTAAAGCCTTAAACCATTGACTCAATTTAAGTCAAACTTTGATATTCAGAACACTGTCATGAGTTTGTTATTTTTCTCTACGGCAATCATACCACGTCTCTTTATTTGTATATGTCAATAGAATTTCAAGGAGAATGCTTTAAATTTATGAGTTTTGCTCGCACTTTTCGCTCGTTGTTTCAGAATCTAATGCATAGTGGGTATTATTGTCTAAAAAGTACACCAAAACATAGCAATGTGCACCAAACGACCTTAACAAAGGAAATTAAACCAATAACGTGACTTTTTATTTTTTTGTACGAACACTGAAATAAGAGGAAACAGTTCTTTAGATTCTTCTGCAATGGTGAATTCCTTCAATTATTAAGGATAACTATTTCAAGGAACATTATTTACTTTTAGGCATGAACATGATCTAGGCGTATATACATAGAACGATGATTTTTGAAATAGTTGTTACTGCAATATTGGGAATACTGTTTGTCTACAATTATAAATGGAAGTTTACAGGTAGGTGAAACAATGCACATATTCTTACAAATGAAGCCATTACGTTTTTTCCGTTGCTACGGCAACAGTTTTTTTTAAGATGTAACTACTAACTGAAAATAAATAATCTGTTAACGTAGCAACGTAATGTCTATTTAATTAAATGTCTTACATACAGTTCTAACTGTGACATTATATTATTAGTGGTGGCCATAAATATTATGGTCACCATGATGGCCCTAAATGTCCATCATTATACCTCCCGTTGCTTAATTAATACACAAGGTATTAATAAAAAACTAGTCAAGGATAAAGGGAAATCCTGACTGCATTGAAGTGTTAAAATTATATAACTTACAGGTAAAGTGTCTCAGGTAAAATATATGTGTTTGTCAAATTTAATAACTGTGATTATGACAAGAAAATTCTAAAAATAAAATGAAATAATAAAACTAGTTGAACATATAGCTTCCTAACTTTTTTTTGTAAAAATGTTCTCATGACTGTTTGTTTTGATGTTATACCTTTTAAATAATTCTATCAATTTAAGTTATTTTTTACATGTATTTTTTGGCAAATGAATAATAAATGTATAAATGAATATCATCATCTAATATAATGCAAACTTTTACAATGCCTGCCTTTTTTCCATTGAAAAGGTGTTTCTCAAATTAATTTTCTAAAATCAAAATTGTATATAGTACTTACTGCATTTAACATGGTTTAACAAATGTTTAAGATGATCTTTATGACTTATTCTAAGTTAAATTTAGGCGATTCATTATTTCTCTATTGAATAAATACATGTATATTCAAAATATTCATTACAGAAAAATTTGATAATATTTTTGTTGTCATATAAACATATTACAATTTAATCAAGTTTCTGACAAAAAAAAAACCCAAAAACAATCATTATAAAGCAAAGAAATAACAATTTTGTAAGAAATCAAAACACATGGAAAAAAAATATTAGGTTTTGCCCTAAGTTCTAATGACTTATCTTTTATAAAGGAGCCAATATTTTAAACATGTTCTATGTTATAGAGGTTTAGCATTTCTTTTACTTTTTGTTCGTGGTTAAGATTTTATTCATAAGATTCAAGATTTTATTCATAAACTGGTCGGAGACATCATTATGAGAAGGTAAACAATTTTCAAATAGATTATCTCTAAGTTGTTATATTAATTTTACAAACAATTCTATCCTTTATCATGTTTATAGTAATTTTTATCCACCATTTTCAATTTCTAAATCATGACCACTAATTCTTTACTGAGTGAAGCATTTGAGTTTACTGTTTTCATCATAAGTTTTTATTTTATTTTAAAAAATATTCTTTTTTTTTTTAAAAATTCATTTTTTTTTATCAAGGGCTTTAATGAATCTAATTCATTCAAGTCCCTGCAATTATTAACTTTATCTAAAAGGCCTGAGTTGAGTGAAATATTCTTTGCAAATGTATACCAAGAATATGTATCATGCATATGCCAGTCCTGCAGTTTCGACAATATAATGCACAGAACAAACAGTGATTTAATTAATAGACCATAAAAATGTCACAATCTATATAGAAGTGTACTTTATTTTTTCTGGAGACAAGTTTTGCCTGTTAACTGACAAAATTAGCCAAACTGAAGATAACATATTTGATAAGTTTACAATTGTTTCAAAAAGCAAGACAATTTTTTCTTTAAATAATTTCTTTTCATAAGATTTACTTTATTCAGATCATGGAAGTAATATTGAGAGGAATAACAACAACGCCAGTTCAAAGGTTTCATCTGCGTTACCGCCTATCTTTCGTTTACTCGTTAATCAGTTTACGATATGAAATGGTAGTTGATTCACCGCATGTGATCGATCAAATCACTGACACTTTTTGGTCGTTTTCGTGTTCACGGAAAATTACCAACAGACAAGTTGTTGTCGTATATACGTGCGAAGTAACCCGAATAGTCCACTCGTTACATTCCGCTGATGTACGCTGCCGACTAGAGTAATTCGTTCAATGTTGATTTTAGTATAATTTTCCTATTTCTGTTTATTTTGGTCTTAGAAACTGGAGAACATGGGTGACTCGTTTTCAATATTAATATTTACAGACAGTTAAGACCCCATTTCTTAAATAATTAAGAATATGATTGTACAAAAAATATGTTTGGACCCCCTTTTATTAAATATGAATAATCCAAGTCATGCGTGTAAACCAGTCAATTAAAATATTCACAAACGTTTTTATTCTTTAAACTAATTTGTATAAATGAATATGCGGTTAGGCAGATAGGGTCAAGCTCATTTTGTATTTTTTTTTTTTTTTTTGGCCGTAGCGTGTTATATTAACTGTATTAAAACACTTTTTTAAAATAGATATTTACGAACTTATTATCCCGATTTTAGTTTCCAGTCTCAATAATGTAATCAATGACATTTATTACATATACATAAATTTAAAATACTTGAAAGTAAATATCCTTTTTTTAAATCTCGATAAACTTTGCACATTTCAACAGTAAAACAATCTATGTCTTCATTTGTCTTCATTATTTTGTTAAACATCATGTGAAACCTGATCGCTTCGTCGGTATTACCTGTTTTACTCGGGATCCGCTTTTAATCGGAAAATACTTTTGGATGAGTTTAATACGAACGGCAAAAAGCAAAAATATGCAAAAATAAATACAATTTTCTATGTTTAACTGCTGTAGTGTACACAATTCTCGTCCGTTTTTCAAGTTTTTTACATCATTCGATTTTTTTTGGAAGGTAGAAGTTTAATATGATACAGCACCACCTTGTTAATTAATAAACTAGGATTTCACACAGGTGCTTTATAATTACCGTACTCGATAAAATCACGTGACTGATAAGAAATTCCAGATGTCATTTTACAACCGCGGTATCACAGATAGTAACCAAAGGGGTCTTGCCGCTGAGACTATAATTGGATAAAATCATATGACTTTAGTACAGAGCTCTGCATGCCATTAATACATGCTAATTAGTCGTTGTTATTCCTTTTAAATATTACTTCCATGTTCAGATCAATATAGAGATAAGAACATTTTTCATTATGATTAGCATATATCAAAATTTGATGATAACTAGGTAGCCATTTGAAAAATTTAAGTCTCTAGTGATTCTTCATGCACAACTCCAGTTTGGAGATTTGGAAAAATATAGAAGATAAACAAAACTAGTTTATTCATATACCATACATGCCATATAATGATATTTTTAGTTTTCCTGAATAATAATCATTAAAATAGATTGTACAACTTTGTTAACAAAGTTTATTGTAAAAGGATTGATATTCATGACATTGATAATTTTAATTAGTTAAGAAACAGGCTTATTAAATTACTTGCTTCATGGTTCCTTTAAACATATCATTTGCATGATTATAAGTTATAATTAATAATAATTCATTTAATAATACAAACAAACAATTGAATACAATGTACATCATGTACAATAACTTTTTTTTTACTGTAAAAATAATTTCAAGGATTCTCTGTTATGTTTTCAAATGCTAGTCAATAACTTTACTTATCTTTGAGTTTTTGTCATTTCTACTAAAAATTATTTCCAAGAAGAAATTAAAAGAATAAGAAGCAAAAAAAAAAAAAACAAATAAAAAATAAAAAAAAAACATTATAAAAAAAAGGAAAATATGTATATATAAAGACAGAAAAATCAACAAATGATATGAATTAACAAAGACTAAAACAACATTCTATTCTACATTTTAAAGAAAAGGTGATATGTCAATTTGAGAAGAAACCTGAGTTACCTGTACAGGTAAATCTTAATGAAACATACAAGCTAAAAACTTCAACCCCGATAGATTTCAACAGGTGACCCCAATAAATGACCAACATCTCAAGATTGAATACCCCAATAAATGGCCACTATTCGCTGGTGACCATACAAGAGGGTCGACATAACTAAGAGGAAGTCACAGGTTGTACTGTAAATAAAAACACATAACATTTATTCAGCAATAATTGGAATGCCTTAAATGATATTATAAGAAAAGACGCTATTTGGATTCATTCCTGTCATTAGCTCTCATATCATTTAAGGTAGAGATGCATCAAACCTTTTAGGTTTGTCGGTAGCTGCAATTACTATAGATTCATAGAAAAAGAGTAATCCGTTTAACATTTGAATTCGTGGATCACCTGTACCCACGAAAAACCAGGGAAATTGGTATCCAACGAATAATAATGAATCCACAGTACAAGTGGATCAGATTGCTGCAGTCATCATATGCACGATCTTCTTTTACATGTTTAAAAGTTACCCAAAAATCCACTGCAAAGAGTAAGTTGAGAACATACTTACGGGCACAAAATGATATCGGACGAATGAACGTATAGACGAAAGGAATCAGTGATCATAATATTTTTTTTTATTTTAGGAAATGTCTCAGAGTCGTTGACCTCAGAAGAAGTCAATTTTCTTAAAATCTACCTACTGTGCCAGAAGCATGCAGCTGATGCTGTGAGGTTGATTTTTGTTAAACATGTTCCGAACTCAACACTCACAACGCATGTAGGCACATTTCGGAGTTTAGAATTAAATAAAAATGAAAAAAATATACTTTTTCCAGGTAGGTGTCACAACATTTAAGTTGTATGCTATAGTGTTTTAGTTGTGTTATTACTCATGTCTGTATTTTTCCTAAACACGATTGTTTTACGTTCAAACGGGAATGAACGTAAATATGTTAGTTCATGTCAAGTGGTATTCTATTTATAAAAGAGGAGCGAAAGATACCAGAGGGACAGTCAAACTCATAGATCGAAAATAAACTTACAATGTCATGGCTAAAAAAGAAAAAGACAAACAGACAAATAATAGTACACAAGACACATCATAGAAAACTAAAGACGAAGCAACATCAAAAACTGGGGGTGATTTCAGGTGCCCTAGAAGGGGTGGCAAATCCTGTTTCACATGTGACACCCGTCGTGTTGCTCATGTTATTATAAACCCGGTAAATAGTCTAGTTCGGTAGGTCACATTCGTGAAAAAGAAACGGGATTGTAGTTACGACATGAGGAACAAATCCGATATCATCTGTGAAACAGATATTCCATAACGGTCAACCAACTCGTGATGGCATCCATAACATTTACGATGGGATGATTTTAACTTCACCATTTGGAACTCTAGGTTTGATAGCTTCCTTGTGAGCAGCAACCCTCTATCAAGGAAATCATGATAGGAAATACAAGCCCGGGAATACCGTATCAATTGGGAGATATATACTCTGTATTCAGTCACTGCTGTTATGTTGCTACATAGCAATGGAAAGTTCACAATTGGGAAGCTGAAATCATCTCTTTTGTCGTAAATAGTCTAATTCGGTAGGTCACATTCGTGAAAAGGGAACGGGATTGTAGTTACGACATAAGGAACATATCCGATTTCATCTGTGAAACGGATATTCAATAACGGTCAACCCTCATTGTCAATTTCTAGATGTAAATAGATATAGAAAGATGTGGTATGAGTGCCAATGAGACAACTCTCCATCCAAGTCAAAATTTATAAAAGTAAACCATTATAGGTCAAGGTACGGTCTTCAACACGGAGCCTTGGCTCACACCAAACAGCAAGCTATAAAGGGTCCTAAAAAAATACTAGTGTAAAACCATTCAAACGGGAAAACCAACGGTCTAATCTATATAAAAAACGAGAAACGAGAAACACTTATGAACCACATAAACAAACGACAACTACTGAACATCAGATTCCTGACTTAGGACAGGTGCAAACAATTGCAGGGGGATTAAACGTTTTAATGCTACTAAACCTTCTCCCTTGTCTGAAACAATAGTGCAACATCACAACATAGAAAGACACACTATAAAATATCAATTGGAATGGCTTAACTCAAGCAAAAAACGTAGTAACACAAATTAACACACAATAAACGAATAAATTAGATCTATGATACAATGTAAATACAAAGTTAATAAAAATAAGGGATGAATAATTAAAGTAAAAACATTATACCGCTATGAAATGTTAAACAATTTCAGAAAAGCATCAACTTTGAAAAAAATACGTCATATTATACACCGGTAAATGAAAATAATTTTGTTGTTAAGTATACTTCTTCTTCTGTCTGTATAATCTTCCGTTTAGGAATACCAAGAAATCTCTTGTATATCAATAAAACTATTCTAAGACTTCGTAAATGTAGGGTGAATATCAACAATAAAACTATAAAATAGATGCTCGATAAAACTTCGTGTTCTTTATGTACAGGAGCCGGAAGTGTGATGTATATGGAAGCAAGACAACTCGCCCCACTGGCAAATCTCCCAACACCAAATCGCCCCACTTTTTCACAAACTCGCCCCACTTTTTTAAAAATCGCCCTCACTCTTGTTTACCAACTCGCCCCACTTTAAAAAAAAATGCCACACACTGGTTAACCAAGGATTTGTATAGATTACTATACAAATCCTCGGGTTTACCAACTCGACACACTTATGAAAAAGGGTTAAATCACGCTAAATTTACTCCTGCCAACTTGCCTTACATAGGAAAATGGGTAAAATCCCGATGAATAAATAATAAAGGTCTGCCCACTAATGAAAACTTATCTACACTAAATTATATACAGTATAAAAGGAGAAAGGAAATAGTTTTAATGTTTATAGTACGAAGTAGTGAAAATTTATAGTAATTCCAAACAATCAAAGCTGGTATATAGACCAGATACATGTTAACATTAAACAACAAAAAAGCATTACAAATAGTATCAACAGGTCAAATTAAGTCAAGATATGAGGCAGACTAAAGTGTTTCTGTTGTATCCTTTATCTCTACTTCGATGGGATAGACGCCTTCAACTCAGTCACCAAATTTTGAATTATTTAGTGAGAGAACATCATCTATATAGTGGAAAGAAAAGTTAAAGTATAATGCTAACTTCTTTTTTTACTTCCTTAGAAGTTCCTGTATGAAGTCAGCCTCATTATAACAAAGGAACAAGTCGGCAAGAAGAGGGGCACAATTGGTTCCAATGGGAATGCCGATAGTTTGATGAAAAAAACGTCCTCCAAACGTAACAAATATGTTGTCAATCATAAATCAGTCTTAACCTTTTGAGTACGATTTTTTACCTATCTTGGCTTCTTTCCTTTCTGTGATGCTATGATTTGTATTAGATTTACTGTAAATAAGAGGGGGAAACGGTTTAATGCCAGAAAGTTCAATTTGAAAATGTCTCACTTTGTTTCCAATTTGTCAATATTTTTTTACAAAGAGGTAACGACTAATTGTAGAATGAAGTGTTTACCTTTCTTTTCAAAATATATTTTTACTGTGTTTAACATTTTCATTTACTAACGTACTCATATTTTTCAATACAATATTTACAAAAGGTCTAAGGTTCTTTAAATTATAGTTCGATCAAATACAATAACCAAGCTCGTTTACAAGCTTTCTATACAAAACAATATGTTTTTTTCTACATAGTGGTTTTTTCTTAAATACTGTTAAAATAAGACGAACAAAGTCGTTGAAAGTCACATGGGCAAATATACTTGGGAAGCTTTTATAGTTTGATATGTGGTATATGGTATGGGTTGTGCTTATTGGTGAAAGCCGAAAAATGACATAAAGTTGCTAATCTTCTACATCAGTTAAATTCCTGGAGAGAAGTTGTCTCATTGGCAATAGTACCACATCTCCTTTTTTATTTTTTATTTAATCACATGAAAAACTTGAATACAGAACACTAAGAGTCAGATAGAGTGTAAATTGATTCAAAATCCTGCTAAATTTAGCTATTCAGTTTATTAACATTCTATTGATTCTTGTTTACCGCTCCCGGTATTGGAAGAGGCTTCACTTAGTCAGAAGAGAAAGTATCCATTCGTTCGATCAGTTGATATATTGTTCAAGTGATTCCTGTGATACTTAATTTCTAGATTTACATAATGTTTGAAATTCCGTTCCTATTTGCTTTAGATTTAACTGTTATATTATAGTTTCAGGTGGATCTGCTAATAGTATTGACTTTGACTTTAGTTTGCTGTACAAACTAATCAGGAATACATTTAACCATAAAATACCTCCACCAACAAGAGGATGGGGACAAAAACCATTATCTGGTGATCAACTGATTTCAGACGACATAGAAAGAATCCGTTACTACAGAAATTCAATAGCACATAATACAGAATTGAAGATCAATGATCAAAAATTTCAAGATCAATGGAAAGACCTTTCTCAGGTTTACTAGCATATTAAGAATTTACTTTTATTTACTCTTAACATAATTTCGTTTAAACTCATAGCATTTAATAACTTGATAAGTATGGTGAACGAATTATTATAAATATTTTTTCTTTAAAATGAAAGACTGGGTCAATTTTAGGGGCCTGACTTAATCCTGTAAATAGATAAAAAAAAATTTTTTTTAGAAAAATTGATAGGAAGGACCCCGCCTGCGCATCTAAGTGTTAGTCATAGAATATTTGTACTAAAATTGATATAAAATAAGTACAACATGTAATAGGCTTTCCATTTTCTGAAAATTTGACAAGAAAAAATTGAGAAAATGTTGGAAGTAAATATCAGTTTCCTATAACTCTAGCTCACTATGACTTATTTCTGTATTTATTTCCTTTTAAATAGGGTGTTTTTACCTCAATTGTTCTTTCAAAATTCGGAAAAATTCTTTTAATCAATATGGAATAATTATTAAAATATTTTTTTTTTTTTTTTTTCGTTAAAAACCGAGCTAACAAATTTGAATTATTTATCAAAATATACATGTATGATATTTCTAACTAAACACTAGTATTTTTACACCTGGAATCAAGCATAAAATAATATTATATTGACGATGTACATGTATGAACAAAACAAACAGACATAATAAAAATGTCAAAAACAGGGGTACTGCAGTCAACATTGGGTTATAATATTAATCATAATAATACCAAAATCAAAAGCTCAAACACACTCTAATGTAGAAAATGTTGATTTAAACCTGTTTTATACGTAGCTAAACCTCTCACTTGTATGACAATATATCAACAATTAATTTGCACGTATATATCATACATATCTTAATATTATACACAACAGCTGTGCAAAAGTTGGTTAGTATCATTCACATTCTTTTTGGGTTTTTATTTTACCACGATTAGTGCTTTAAAACAGTGCTTCGATTTCAATCCAAATTATCAATTATACATCTACATATTGATAACATCAATTCTGCTAAATTTCATAAGTGTCTTGCTAATGCTTTTTTAGTTTTTGAGGGGCCTCGGTGGCCAAGTGGTCTAACTAGTTCTACTATTGGAATCACTAACCAGTCAACAATGAGGTTTTGAGTTCGAACTCCGCTCATGAGGGTGCACTCGACTCCAATCAGTTTTCTAATCGAAGGTCGGAGGTTTTCTCTGGGCACTCCGGCTTCCTCCACCAAAAAAAAAAACTGGCCGCAACGAAATAGCCCAAAAGTGGCGCTTAAGTCTGGCGGTAAAAATTATTCATAATGATATAGCCTTCCACGAACATAACTATCTGTAAAAGCTGTTACCATTCATTAAAAAGTATTTCTGGTTCAATTTGTCATATCAAATTTATCTTTTTATATCTAGGCTATCAACAGAGTTAGTCAAGGAGCAATGAAACCTGAGATATCAGCACTAGAATGCAAGCAATTTATTGGATCCCAAACAAATGAAATGAAAAATATGAGGAAGAATATCTGTAAAATTAAAGATGAGGTGTATCAATTACAAAATGATATGATTGGCTTTCAGGATGAAATAAAAGACATTAAAGATGCGGTTTTTTACTACAGAACGGATATAGACGAGACCAGAAATATGCATATTCCTGATCATATACGAGGTAAGTGTTGAATTCAAAGTCTTAATGATATTTTAACAGGTTCATGTAGGTAAAAAATTACTATCAACATATTTAGGGCCGGTAATAATTATTTCTTAAATAAATGTATCATATGGAGTGGTCGAATCAGCTTTGCTATATCAATTAACGATTGCTTTTCATTTTGGAACTAAGAAGTCAGTATTAAAATGAGAACTTAAGACAAATTTCTTAACGCAAACAGTGTTTTAAATGGAGATAAATGCTGTTCAACAATCAATGAACCACGCTATGAGAGGTATTAATAAAGGCAACAGTTGTATACTGCTGTTCGAAAGTCATAAATCGATTGAGAGAAAACAAATCCGAGTTACAAACTAAATCCGAGGGAAACGCGTCAACTATAAGAGGAAAACAACGAAACAACAGAAACACTGAAGTGCAACAAAAAACAAACGGCTATGCAACACACACAGAAACGAACTATAAGATAACAACTGCCGTTTTCCTGACTTGGTACAAATGGTGGGTTGAATCTACTTTTGTGGCAATGTTAAATATAACACTATAATGACAACATTACATGACAGGACTACGGTACAAATAAATGCAAGAACGTTCAGGACAGAAAAATACAACAATAAACAATACAATAGTACATTTCGACGTACTAATATTTATCAAAGGTACCAGGCTTATAAGTTAAAAAGCCAGACGCGCGTTTCGTCTTCATAAGACTCATCAGTGACGCTCATATCAAAAAAGTAAGAAAGCCAAAAAAAGTATAAAGTGGAAGAGCATTGATGATCCAAAATTCCGAAAAGTTGTGCCAAATACGGCTAAGGTTATATATGCCTGGGATAGGAAAGTCCTTAGTATAAAGAATAATTCATACTTTTGCAAGCAGTAAATATCCGTTTAATGCATTGGATGTTACATATATAATGTCTTATTCCGTTTAAAAAAATACATGTTTTGAATATTAAACAGAATAATTTTGAAATCAAGCATGACTTTGTTTTGTTTAATTTAAGAAGGCCAACTTAGAATACTAAAAGATTGGAAAATGCATGATATTGTGTTCTGCAATTAAACACGTGGATACAAAGAGGCTTATGAAGAGGTAAACAAACAAATTATGGTGACTTTTATCGGCGGTCCTGGTTCTGGTAAAACAGCGACTGGAAGACATATTGCACTACTGTTCGAAAGGTTGGGATGGGAGGTTATCCCTGTTTATAATGAGGATGAAATTGTACGATATGGAAACGGTAATATTCGACAAGTGTTTTTATTAGATGATGTCTTAGGGAGTTTTGCTCTAGATCTGAGCAGATTAAATAATATAGTCTCATGTAAGAAAACTATTCTCAATTCTATTAATAACAGATCAAAGATTGTGTTTACTTGTCGAAAGACGGTATATAATGAAGCTATCGGATTAAAACCATTCGTTTTAAAACATATTGTTGACTTGGAAAGCAAGACCAATGACTTAAATGAACTAGAGAAAATACAAATTTTGACAAACCACTGTTTAAAAGCAGGTATCGATAAGAAGCTCTATATCAACTTATCGCTAACGTCTGCCAAAATAATGTTTCCATTTTTGTGTCAATTGTTTGCAGCTAATGTAAAATATCAAATGTTTGGCTCAGATTTTTTTGAAAGGCCCTTTGATTATTTACTTGAAGAAATGAGTAAACTTCAAAAAACAAACACCGCACAATATGTGTCTTTGGTATTATGTCTAGTAAACAATAGAAAGCTGTCAAAGGAAAACCTGCCTTTCAAAAATGTAAAGAAAAGAATTTACAACTCTTGCGGATTAGATCGAGGAACTGCAGACAGAAAGATAATCGATGCCTTATCTCATATTGAAGGAACATACGTAGTGCTGATAGAAAGTGAATATTCGTTTATACATGATTCAATTTACGAAGCAATCGCTTTTCACTATGGCCAGGTCTTCCCTGAACAAATATTGGAGTATATGCCAAGTGACTTTATATCAAGTAAGGTAATTGTATTCGGGAACTCTTCATTTGATGAGTTGAGCATTAAGATTACAGAAAAATATTTTTCAAACTTAGCTGAACGTATTTATTCAGATCTTGAATCAAATCAATTGTTCGATGTTTTTATGAACAAGGCTTTAAAATATGAGCCATTTCTAGATGTGTTCATACAATTAATGAAGAAGAAACCGTATAACGACTTTAAAAAGACATTTTTAGGTCATAAGTTTTCTTTCTTTGGTGACTGCGATCATTTGATTAATACCCAGGAAAAAGATAAGGACCATGAAGAAGAAGCTGGGTCTACTTATTATGATGAAACCTTCAAAAGAGCGCTTTTAACTGATAAAAGAGAAGGCGAATTTGAAGACAAAAATTTGCGTTACAACATTCATAGAATTCTAGTTATCAGTTGGGTTGTTTATTTCGGGCACATTCGACTTTTACAAGAAATTGTGAGGCATGTGCATGATCATAACGAGTCGACTGATTTGGTTTTTGGTTCAAGCACAGAAGAACAAGCTAGGTTACTTGTGTTGTCAGTTTACAATGGCGATCCAGGTTTAATTGAAACAATTCTGAAGTATGTAAAGAAGAAGAGCATAAACTCTACATCAATGTATATGGATGACGATTTTCTTGAAGCTAATCATCATAGAACGCTTAGTCCTCTCACTGCAGCATGTCAGTTTAATAATTTTAAGATTGTAGAACTGTTAGTTAGAGCTGGTGCTGATGTGAATTTGGCTGATTTCGATTACGAATTTCCTATATTAATGTTGCATCAGAGAATGGATATTATGAAATCGTAAAATATTCAGTTCAAAATGGTGCAGACGTAAATAAAAATATACCAAATATGTATATGATAAGTGGTTGTGTACCCTCCTTGTACATCGCAGCAATACAAGGATATTCTGATATAGTTAGCTGTCTCGTCCAAAACGGCGCTGACGTGGACATTACTGGATACAGTAATATGACACCTTTATTCCAAGCTTCATATGGGGGTTTTATAGAAATCGTAAAAATCCTTGTAGAAAGTGGGGCAGATGTGAATTTGTGTGATAACCATAACGAATCACCATTGTGCGTTGCGTCTAAAGAAGGTCATTCAGACGTTGTTTCGTATTTGATAAAGAACGGTGGAGATGTTAACATATGTGACGAACATGGCACATCGCCCCTTTTAGCATCAGTAGAAAATGGTCACGTGAATGTATTGAAGACTTTGCTGAACAATAATGCTGAAGTAAATAACCAATTATCAGGTGAAAGATTACCCTTCATGATTACATTAATGAAAGGGAGAGTCGAAATTGCTAACTTTCTTCTCCAAAATGGGGCCGATTATAAAATGAAAAATGAAGGTGGAGTAACAACTATGCAAATTGCTCTGTGGAAAAATTATTCTGAAATATTACTACAGATTGTATCATTAGAAAATAGACGAAAACCATTCATCGGAAACTTTCAATTATTTCAGCTGTTGGTTGACTTGTTCGATTTTGAAGTATTCCAAGACACAAGTTGCAGTATAAATAGAAATCACAATTTGCCTCTTCTGTCGTTTATTTCTAAAGATACTGATGAAGATGGTATAAAACATTTAGTTAAGCTTGGTTTAGGAAGTAAACTAGATAATAAAAAGAAACATTTACTCCTAGAATATGCTATAACTAAATCAGGCGTGAATAAACGTGTTGAAAAGGTCAAATCATTGTTTGACTTATGCAAATCATCCAATGTTCGGGATTATAACTCTGTGTCACTTTTAGAATGCACAAGAAAGTTATTTGAACAAAACAAAACTCTTTTGAAGGAAAGTAAATATAGATGGGAAAATTACCCTAACGAGGTATTTAGAGAATGTCTGAAGGCTGTTTCATTATTAGACAAAGCTGGAAATAAGACTGTAAGCAAACGGGATGTTGAGGAATATTGGTTCATAATGTTTTTCCTTAAACAACGGATTAGAAGATTTTCTGTGTGAAGAAATCTCATCGTCTTATTCGTCGATATTTTATCTTTTTGTCCAAAAAGAGTCACAATTTCCGATTTTCATGCAGATCGATCTTCTTTTAAAAATCTACCTATTTGATTTATTGTTAAATTGTTTTCGTCTTGAATATGCATAAAATATTTGGCTCTAGCTAAGAATCAATCAATCATTCAACTCAAAACTACAAAATTTGAAACAGTTAGCAACTGCAGCATGATTAAATATAATAACACAGAATGAAAAGGGCAATTGTGAAAAAGGCAACCAACGACAACATCGCGTTCTCATATCTAATAAAGAATGTTGCTGAGTTTTTGTATATGGTAATGACTTTGTTTTCGTTTTCAAACAGATAACTGACGGTCAATTGCAAGTTACCACAATCAAAATGCACTTTTTTAAAAGTTGATCTGCTTTCAAAAACTTGTTATAAAATACAATTCAACATTTTTTAAACGATACAGTTTCACTGTAGAATTAATTTATTGTATGATTTTTGCTTATGCTATTTATCCCAAAAGTCGAATCACGGATAGACCTATTATATAAAAGTTGGGTATCACATCAAACCTACTTCAAGATTTGAACTAATCTTAGCAAAGTTGCAAGTCGTTCATATATGTTATATGGGCGTTTCATAAGTCGAAAACAATCTGTGGCAAAAATGGAAACCGTATCAACATTAACAGTACACAAAACAAAACATAAAAACTAGATTGAGCAACACGAACCCTAATAAAGTCGTTGGTGATTTCAGGTGCTCAGTTAGGGTATCAGATCTTGCTCCATCTATAGTCGTTATTTTAGTACTTGTTTGTAAACATGAAGTTAATTGTATAAATAATAGGTAGTATTTTCACGCCTCGTATCTCATAATGCATGTAATGTAAATTCATAAATATATTTTAAACATACAAAACAAAAAAAATATGACTTGTCTGCCTGTCTCAAGTCAGGCTATTCAGACAATATTATGGTTTTTGTTGTTTATACGTGTATTTGTTTGGATAAATCGGTTGCTGGATTCTGCAGCTATCTGTAATAGGGTCGAATATTGCTGTTATTGTTATCTTATTGTTTACAAGTGTTTAGTCACAAACGTACTTGAAATGGTTGCTTGCGCAACACATTTAACGTAGGTTAATTCCTACAGCTAGGTCAGTATCACTGTTGTTAGATTTTCAGTCTCCATGGTAACCATGATTCAAGAAGTTGAAAGATTGTTGTTTTTTGCGCATTTAATTTTAGTCACAGACAGCATTGACAAATCATCAGGTATAGTTGACCATTAATAATGGCTGTTTCGTTTAGCTAAAACGGTTGTTATGTTCACGTTTTATGTAGTTGACTTTCCAAACATTTGGTCGCGATTCAAATGTTTGGTAAACGTAACATTATTTATTGCAAAATGCAAATATACATTTTGCGAATTGTTTCGACCAATACAGAATGTTCCCGAAATTCTACATGGCACACATGTGATGTCAATGTGAATTATTAGAATCACCGAATCATAAAATGGTAGAAAACGTTAACCGTTTTAGGAATGACAAACCATACGTTATAGAGTCGTGGGGTCTTTTGATTTGATGTCCCTTGTCCAAAAATAAGAAAATTAGATCAAGTTTAAAGGTCAATGTCATATTCTAAATTGTGATTTTGACTTATTTTCCATTTTTTTTTTAAACCGTAAAAGATATTAACAACATATCCTTATTTATTTCTTGGTGGGACAGGTCGTTACACATAAATTTTGGTTGAAAGGGAACGTTGATATTAAATGGGAGTTGTATTCCCTCTTATATTCAATATTACACGTTTGGTAGAATGTTTATCTGTTGTCATCAAAATTCATAATGTCAAAAAAAAAATAGTAGGTATGGGTAGCTAGGTCCTTATAATTGAATAAAGTAACATTCATTTTTAGTGGAAAACTGTTTTAACGTTAATTGAAGGTTCTAATCAAAATATCTCGCTACAGCATTTGACATAAGTTTGAAGTTTCTGGAATAAAGTGGTGGTTGTTGTTCTGCTTTTCAGTTTGTGCGTATGTGTAGCTTGTGTGTGTCTGTGTTAGGGGTGTCTTAGCATACATGTATTTGTCTTTAATGAATCAATTAATGCAACTATATTTAGACAATTTGTCTGCTTCATTTCATTTCTGACATAATTATGTGCGCCATATATAAAGAATGAATGATTTTACAAGTAGCAGGATCAATGCTGTTGTAGGTTAGATGATGTGGACACAATTTAAAACAGTGTACCCTTGACAGCAGAATGACTACAGGTGTCTATTAACACGTGTGTTATTCACCTGATTGTTTTACCTCATATTATAAAAAGACAGTATCATGTATCTATTTCAGGCAAATGCACTGTTATAGTATCTTTTGGCTGAGGGGGTTAAGAACTACCGCAATTTCTCATGCAAGGCTGGTATGGACAGTGTTCTAATATCTTGCATTCTGTATGTAACTAAATAATATATTAAAATATAAAAATAATTATGAACCTGTTCAAGAGATCCAATAACGCATTGATTAACACCGCATTTGTGTTCCACCTTCAATGAAGATTCTAAATTATCAATATAACAAAAAGTTGTTAGGATAGTGATGACTAATGAATGCTAATCCCCAGGAAAGAATATTTGTTTGAAACTGTTTTACAACTTACTCAGAAAAATGCTCGAACTACTTGACTTTCACAAATTGTGTTTACACAGTAATATAATATATCAGTTTAAGATTATTTGCCTCTCATGGTATAAGACGCAATACAGATCGTATGCTTGCATCAATTTACCCAAATACAGATTGAATTAAAGCCAGAACATTTTGACATTGTTTATAATTTTTATCTGTTTTGGTTTTTTAATATTATCACAATTTCCGGTTAAGATCCGACTAAATACCCATATACCGGTATCGTCATGTAAATACGCAACGTATGGTGATTTAACTCATTAACAATATATAATAATGACTAAGGGACTTTTGCTTTAAGGTCCTTGCTTAATGAACTTGAAATTGAGGTCAAGGTCATAGATATATTTGATGTTCTAGATTTTAACCTTTGCTTTTTCTTTATATGTATACGTGATAAAGCCAGGGGATTTTTTTATTTAGGTTGCAAGCCATATGATCTTGACAACTCCAACCGGAAATGACCTTATGTAAACCAGAAGCAGCTAATTTTCGACTTCTTGTTATTTAATGTACAAATATATAGAACCATATTTTTTTTTGGAATCTGTGTCAGGTAAACTATCACCGGAAGCGACATTTATAAGACCAGAAGAAACAATTTATTCCTTATTTCAAACAAAAGTGTATAGAAATCATATATTTTTTTGAATCAGCATACAATAAGATATCAATTGACACTGGAAATGACGTTTTAAACTGGATTCAATATTTTCGTATCAAAATAAATCGTTTTGGGTGGAAAGACCTGCAATTGATCTCTTAACAATTGGTAGTTAATTATATGTTTTCCTCTTGTTATTAACAACTTTCCCCGTGAAATGATATAAAATTGAGAATGGAAATGGGGAATGTCAAAGAGACAACAATCCGACCATAGAGCAGACAACAGCCAAATGCCACCAATGGGTCTTCAATGCAGCGAGAAACTACCGCACCCGGATGCGTCCTTCAGCTGGCCCCTAAACGAATAAGTATACTAGTTCAGTGATAATGGACGTCATACTAAACTCCAAATTATACACAGGAAACTAAAATTAAAAATGATACAAGACTAACAAAGGCCAGAGGCTCCTGACTTGGGACAGGCGCAAAAATGCGGCGGGGTTAAACATGTTTTTGAGATCTCAACCCTCCCCCTATACCTCTAGCCAATGTAGAAAAACAAACGCACAACAGTACGCACAGTAAAACTCAGTATAAGAGAAGTCCGAGTCCGATGTCAAAAAAGGAAACAAAAGAAAATAAACAAAATGACAATAATACATAAATAACAACAGACTACTAGCAGTTACTGACATGCCAGCTCCAGACCTCAATTAAACTGATTGAAAGATTATGTCTTCATCATATGAATATCAGGCACAATCCCTCCTGTTAGGGGTTTAGTATTATACCGTCATACAATATATGAGAAGAACATAACCTGTGTCATGCCAACAACTGGTTTTAGAATAAATGTGTTAATTCCGATGCAAAGACCCTATAAGTGAATCAATATTAAAGCCAAAATATGCAATCTTTAATGACCTGACAACAGTATCGTAACTATATCCCTTCTTAATAAGTCTGTTTAAAGGTTTTGTTAGCTTTTGAGGATAACATATATTTTGATTTATAAAACCGATAGGTTGGGTCGTCATAATTCTATTAGAATCAGACAGTTATCAAATTTGTGCATTCAATCAAAATAATTATTTTTTTTATCATATTACAATAATGGATCGATTGGAAGTTTATTTTGTCACATAATTCTTCATTTGTTTCCTCGAAATTTTTCATGTCTGCTTGTACTAGGCTTGTGAATGTTAAATCTTAAATAAAAATGTGTACTTTATCTATGATTGATAAAGGTGATATAAAGGTACATGTATACAATGCCATAAACAAGAAGATCCAAAAACAGTTATGAACATATTGTACAACATAACAAATGATTATTAATTTAGGGAGTTTCCTAAACACTTACTGTTTATCCTAAATATATATATGAATGCATTTGATTGATTAAATAGTTATGCGTTATATGAATATGAAGAAAAACGGAGATCATATTTCGAAATGGTAATATTTTAATTGATTCACGTTCACAAAACGCAATCAATATCTAATTATAATTAGATTCAATGCAATCGTTATATGTGATGATTACACAAGTTAAATCAATAATGATCAACATTACGTTAAATAAGAATCTATACTGAGTTTGGATTTATGTATTTACGGATGAATTTGAATAAAAATCATATTATCAGAGACATGACGGTAAGTTGAATACCTCCATAAATGATGGATAAAAGTTAATACAAACAGTATATCGTCGCTGGGCTTCCAAAATGTTGTAAATTACTAATTTAAAAAAAACATTCTCAAAAACAGGCTTTTAAAATTTTGTCGAAATGCATGCTTCCAAATTGTCGTATGTGAACTTGACAATTTTTGTAAATGGCAGTGAAATAAAAACTTTGACATTTCTGGATTACCCCAAAACTTAATTTATGTTCGAAAAAATAAAGAAATGTACAATTATTTGATTCCAAAAGCCATTATACAACAAATTTCAAGTTTACATACAACATTTTGAAGCAAACTTTACAAACAACTGAGATTGGAAATTTTGTAACATGTCTTATTTCAAATGTTTTGATTGGTCTAACTGTATGCTATTTTGGAATATTAATGATTCCCTTCCGCCAAAATGATTTGTGACAAAAAGTAATTTAAGCCAAAAAAGTCATATACGACATTTTCGAAGCCCAGCACGATATGTGGTTTTTAAACATTGCAAAAACGTAAGATACGATTATCTAGCGTAAAAAAGGAGCTTATTATTCAGATGTTGTCATTTGTTGCTGTATATCTTTTTTGTTTTAGCTCAGTTGTGCTGACTTGTTTCTCATAATTCTGAATTGACTTTATGAATATTAACAACTATCAGTAGTTCATGCAAGGAGGATCAAGATATGGTTTTGATAATAGGTAAGAGCTATTATCCATTGTCACACAGTGTTGCATTTTTACAAATATAAAGAAAACATGTCATAGTTTAAAAGTGTTCATTTTAAAATTGATCTATATCAATACCAAAACATATGATATACAGCTAAAAATATATCCATTGTCACCTTTTCAAAACTTAACTGCACACGTTTAACGGAATAATGCTAAACGTATCAAATTACCAATCAATGATTTAATATAATAGATTCATAACATACACTTTTGAATAGAAATATAAACTGTGTATGTAAATACATGAAATAAGAGTTTTGTAATGGAATGGTGGTAAGTTTGTAGTAGATATTTTATAAAAGATATTATATATTGACAGATTTCCTGTTAATGTTTGAGTAGATCTAAGCAAAAAATATAATAGACATAATCATTTATATAGAGAAAGAGGGACGCAAATTAATGCTTTCAGCATATTCATCTTTTGCCTTTGTATTGATTTTCTTATAAAATTTACTAAATGAGTTCCACCTTCCATAATTACTAGTATTTGTTTTAACCGGGTTTTCCGAAGGGACTGCAAACAGTGTACGTTCAATAGCTTGTAAAGAACCATTTGACCAGTGCTTTTCAAATTATGATATTGTGTTAACTATGACGAAATAAAGTATTATATATTGAGAATTCGTATTAATCTTTAAGGGATTCGGGCAATTGATAGATCTGAAAATGGCACAAAATGTCGTTTAATGACATAAATTATGAACCTTTCAGATAATGTTCTTCTCAAATTTTGATATGTTTTAACTGATGACAAAATGAAAGTCAAATCTTCTAATGACGATTTTCACTGGTGTTTTTCACTGGTGTCGTTTAAGGTTTATGGCCCTTTATAGATTTGAACATTGTACTGTGTGTCTTTTCCATACATTGTCTTATGAACCATTCAATCAAAGTTTTTTTAACTTATAATATGTTGCTACAGATAACAAAATGCAGGTCTTCCAAAATATAAGCAATTTTTTGCTCTCTGGTTTACTCAAACATAGGCTCACAACGTAGCGCAAGGCGAACAAGTCTGATAACGTCTTCAAAATACAGAATACCCGGTTTGAAGTCAATTTTGCGTCTTATGTTGTGTTTGAAAATGATCTGACTTAAAGGGGCACTAGCTGTCGAAATCATGTTCACCGATTTCACTCAAATTCTCATATTTGATTTATAACAATGTAAAACATTTTTCGAAATTATAAAAAGACTAAAATAATCAATTTACAGGGCATGAGCTCGTTAATATGTAGCTTTGTTTTGTGTGTATTTTAGTCTTGACGCCATCTAAATAACTATCAAGTTGACCTCCGAATACCTCCGATGGCCTATTAAGCAATATAAACATAAATATGGATATAAATAGAAACTCGACTCGTGCTATTTGATTTTTCTATGTCTGTTTAATTTCCTTTTATAGATTAAAAATATATGTTAATCATCGTTTTTACCTGTATACAAATGATTTTTGTGGATGGAATCAGTCAATCAAATGATTTACCTTTGTTTTACTTTCAATGTTGACATTCTTTTCATTTAAATAACTCAGCATGCACGATTCATGCGTTATCAATCTCTAGCTAAGGGGTTAAATTGAAGTTCACACGAATACGGATTCAATGAGGTTGAATTACTAGTATTCACTTGGAAGTGAATAATTCATCTGCAATGTTTTTTAGCTAATTTTGACAAAATTGAACCATACTGGCTGCTAAAAGCGAATTTTTATTTCACTATTTCCTTTTCATTAATGATGAAACAAAAAAAATCAAATTTTATTTTTTTTATATATATGTTGTAGCTAATGCCCCTTTAAATTAACAAAACATTAAATCATAAGCTCCATATACTATAATGTGTGAATGAAGAAATATGAGTATATCTCAAATCTTAAATTATTTAGCTGCATTACCTTTTTTTTACTTTAACACTGTGTAACGTTGTTCCTCTTTAACTGCTTTAAAAAAATGTTTAAAACATCAGAATATTCGATTGATAGGATTATATGAGATGACTGCTGACTGCACAAGGTCAAGGGAATTAGATTTAATATATTATTCGTGGGGTCATTAAATAAAGGCAACATTAGTGTACCAAAACGTCAATATAATAAAGTCACCAAATTAGGGTACAGAAAAAATCTGAGGGAATTACAGAAACTTCAAAAGTGTCAACTTTGGTGCAGTGGCGGTTTAATCGTTCACTTCTTTGTATTCATCATTCGCCATGCGATTCACTAAAAGTCAAAATATCAAAATCTTGATTAGGACACATTTGATGAATTTACAAATCATGGAGACGATATTGCATGTGCATGCTCTTTAAGAGTTTTCAATTGCAATATACATACCTATGTATACAACATTATGGAGAAAATTAATATTTTTTAGTTTTGATTACGATTTGTCTTGTTTATTTATGATTGAATTTACCATGATAATAATTTCCTCCTTAGGTATGAATTAATCATGGAGTATACAGACAGGAAAATCTTTTTCACTGCAATACTAGGAATAAGTATTGTATGTATATGTATATGGAAGTTTAGAGGTAAGATCTTTTAGTTTGCAGATACCATGGTTGACAATGGTGTTTAGTTTGGGTTTTATTTTTTTTTTTTTTATTGCGTTATGGTTGGACTTCCTTTTTAAGAGTCAAAAGATAGCAACTCAAATAAATAAAACGTTTTTATTTAATCAGAGGTGTAATATTTTCAACAATTGATTCACAAGTTGAATCGAAAACATTAAATCCTTGAACTCCACTTAGTCACGAAAAGATGAATAAATAAGCCATTGCTGAGCTCGGGATCATGAACTAAATATTTCATATTGCATATATTGTTTTGGACTAGACACAGAAACTTCACCCTGACCATCAAACAAAATGATCCTTCTCTAAACAAATAATGAAAAGAGGTGCTCATCTGCTAGGAGCGGTGATTACTATTACTACATAATACCTATTAAAGGAATATTATTTCAATAATTATTTTTTCCAGGAAACATTTCAAAACTGTTGCCTCAAGAAGAAGCAAATTTTCTCCGGATTTATTTACTGAGTCAGAAGCATGCGACGGATGCCTTAAGATATGTCTTTGATACACATGTTCCGAAATCATTACTCACAACGCATTTGGGCAAATATAGCACATTTTATTGGAGAAAAGATGAAAGCATCATACTTTTTCCTGGTAATCATTTATTATCTGATCATTATTTTTCTATACTAGTTGTGTTTTATTTTCAATTCGGTATCGTATATATGTTTAATACGTCAGTACGTAATGTTGTGAACGAGCATAAATACGTAAATTTCTTTATAACATACTGTATATTGTATCATTCCTTAGGTTGCCTTTCTTTGGTTTCATGTTCATTAATTTCTTATTATAGTTTGATATGCATAAGGCATCCAGAAAGAAACAAACGGATTTTCGTTCAAAGCTATAAAATGTAAAGCAAGAGCACAGGAGGATTCTGGGAAAATAACTAGCAGTACATAAAACAAGCCGTGTGTTTTTAACTATTCTAATATTGACTTGAAAATTTACAAAATATTCTTGAGACGTATCTTACTACTCTTCTTCCAAGGATTGACTATTACATAAGAAATATGAAAGCCATTTTAATTTTACCAATCGGATGATAATAAGATTTAACAATTTCATGTGTATTTGTATATCACGGTTGCCACATTTGTATCAAAATATCATGATTACACATCATTTGAAATTTCTGTCTTGATCATCATTTGTATCGTACATTAACTTACGTATTTTATACCAACGAATAGAAGAAATCTCTTTGTATTTTCGTTTTACCTTGTTATATTAAGTTCAGTTACTAGTGTAATTCTTTAAGAAAACAAACATTAAACTATTATTGCAATCAAATTAAATTACATATTTTTCCATTTGTGTTCAAATAGGACCGTTTTCTACCTTGCATGCGATTATTATGTGCAACAAATATATCGACAATTCCCAAATAAAATTGAGAATGGAAAAGGGAAATATGTCAAAGAGACAGCAACCCGACCAAAGAGCAGGCAAATAGACTTTATCTATCTTTTTTTTCTATTTTATTTCTATTTCATATATAAGTTTCAGGTGGCCAAGTTAAAAGTACTGACTTTGACTCATCTTTGCTATATAAACTTATTAGGAATACTCTTAATCACAAAATTGCTGCACCAACGAGAGGATGGGGATCAACGCCGTTATCTGGAGATAAATCCGAAGCAGACGACATAGAAAGAATTCGTAGCTATAGAAACAAAATAGCACATAATACAGAATTCAAAATATCAAATAAACAATATCAGGATCAATGGAACGAACTTTCTCAGGTATTCTAGTATAGTAGTTGTTCAAAATTATTTGTTTGAAAAACCAAAACTAAAATTGAAAATGAATGGGGAGTGTATCAAAGAGACAACTACCCGACCAAAAGTATAATCCATTATAATCTATATACTAGTAAATCCAAAACCATGTAAGTGCAGAATTCTGTCTTCCCAACATGCACAATAACTCGTTCAAACGGATTGTATGATAATATCTATGAAATATCGTACCTTTAAATATTTAGATCACGAAAGAGCATACGATTTTCTGCACATACCTATATATGATTACCATAATGTAAAACAGGCAACAAAACAATACACAGCAATCAAGTGTTCATCAATGAATTTTGATTCGTATCTGAGTTTTTTTATAATGCTAAACACTACAACTTTTGTTAAAATTGGATATTGCTTTTATGCAAAATAACTATATGAATATCAGTTACTTGAGTAAAACATTAACAACAGCTAGACTTTTCAGTAGTACAGTTGTACATTTTAAGGTTAGTGTTTGACTTCCCTTTAAATTACCTTGCAATGTTTATTAGTTTGACAGATTACAAAAATAGAAATACGAACATGTGGTAGGATTGCCAATGAGACAACAATTCATTTACTCTTCCGTCATTTCTTTTTAATATAGACCTTTGCGTTTTTAAATTACAGAGTAAAGTATGTTCCAATGATTTAAAATGCATATAAATATACATATACATTTGAATAAACAGCACTTTAGTGGACACGTTGTTCATATTTGAACGTTTAAATATTATAGTTAAAACGTTGTCCGGTGAATACGCCTTAAAGTAAATTATCACATGGCACAAAAGAACAAACGGAAACGCTTCTGATCTAATATAGCATAAGATTCCTAATCATGGAAGACATAAAATTTTATTTATAAGTAGTATAATTTAATTTAGGCTGTTAACAGATTGAGTCAAGAAACTTTGAAAACTGAGATTACAGCACTAGAATGCACTCAGTTTAATGGATCCCAGAAAAATGAAATAGCAAGTATGCAAAGGAATATTTCGAAGATGAAAGATGAGGTGTATGAACTTCAAAATGAACTGTTTACCTGTCAGGATGAAATAACAGAAATTCAAGATGCTGTTATTCATTCCAGAAAGGATATAGACGATATAAATGAACGACATATTCCTCGTCACATTAGAAGTAAGTTAATGATTTTCGCTGCTATGTTTCAAATTAAGAAACATTTTAAAAGAATTTCATGTTCATTGTTTTTGAGACACAATCAATTGAAAAAGATTTTTAATAGACTTTTCATACATTTAACACTGGAACCTTAATTCTTCGAGTGAGTAGGTTATACCCAAAGAAAATGAGACAGTGATTGCTATTTCTAAAAATGAAATATATGATATCAGGTAATGTTTATATACATGAAAGACCGATACAGGCACATTTCAGATAACCAAAAAAGTAATTTTATAGATTGATTTCGGGTCTTTTGAAAACATCTCGCTTCATGTATTCGTCTGCTTTACGATATTCCCGGGCTTGTGTTTCCTATCATGATTTCCTTGATAGAGGATTGCTGCTCACAAGGAAGCTATTAAACCAAGAGTTCCAAATGGTGAAGTTGAAGTCATCCCTTCGTAAATTTTACGGACGCCATCACGAGTTGGTTGACCGTTATGGAATAACCGTTTCACAGATGATATCGGATATGTTCCTTATGTCGTAACTACAATACCCTTCCCTTTTCACGAATGTGACTTACCGAATTAGACTATTTACCGGATTTGTAATAACATAAGCAACTCGACGGGTGCTACATGTGGAGCAGGATCTGCTTACCCTTCCGGAGCACCTGAGATCACCCCCGGTTTTTGGTGGGGTTCGTGTTGCTTAGTCTTTAGTTTTCTATGTTGTGTCATCTGTACTATTATTTGTCTGTTTGTCTTTTTATTTTTGGCCATGACGTTTTCAGTTTGTTTTCGATCTATGAGTTTGACTGTCCCTCTGGTATCTTTCGTCCCGCTTTTAGAAAAGGCTACAGTAAGTACAAAAAGCTTTCCAATTTTCACTACCAAAGACAGGAAGTTTAGAGTTGTTTCCCTTAAAAGAAGTATATCTATCATAATTTTAAAACCGTAGAACATCAGAAGCGCAATTTTGTTAAGAGGAAAAGCAAGTTATCTCCCTTATTTCAAACAGTATACCTAGAATTCATAGATATGTTTAAATCAGTAACAAATAAAAATATAGCACAGGAAAAAACATTTATAACTAGAAAAAAAATAATTCTCCTTTTTTATGTGAAAATGCATAGAAAACATATATAGTAGGAATCAGTAGTCAATTATCTAACACCAGAATTGTTCGTTTGTGAACCGGAAATTGTTTAAAGTATACTTTTTCTTAATAAACCTTTTTAATTTGGAGTCAGGGGAGGTTAGGTTAGGTTTATTCTAAAATCGGAGTTTGCGTTTTAGATCGGACATTCCTATTCTTTACACACATTTTCACAGAAACAAACTGCTCGAACGACCTTAAACTCTTCTCTTAACATTTGGGTTTCATTCAAATTCAAGGTATAAAGTATTGTAAACAATAAAAAAAAAATCAAACTTTTTTTTATTTTTAAGAATGCCAACTTACATTATTGGAAGACTGGAAAAGACATGATATTTTATTCTGCGACGAAACACGGGGATACAAAGCAGCATATGTAGAGGCTAATAAACATAACACTGTAACATTCATTGGCGGTCCTGGTTCTGGTAAAACTGCGACAGCAAGACATATAGCACTACTATTCGAAAGGCTTGGTTGGGAGGTTGTTCCTGTGTGTAAAGAAGAGGAAATCATAAGATATGGAAACTGTAATATTCGACAAGTGTTCGTGTTAGATGATATCTTAGGTGTTTTTGCTTTAGATATGACGAGATTTAATAATGTCGCTTCAAGCGAGAAAAGCATTATTAGGTCACTTAGTAATAGTAAGTCAAAGCTTTTGCTTACTTGTCGAAAGACGGTATATAATGAGGCTATCGTATTAAAACCATTCGTTTTCGAAAATATAGTTGACTTAGAAAGCATGAACAATGAATTGAATGAACTAGAGAAGATGAAAATCATTAAAACACATTGTTCAATGGCAGCCGTCGACGAAAAGGCCTATACAAACTTATCTCTAACGAATGCTAAATTAATGTTTCCATTTTTGTGTCAACTATTTGCAGTTAATGTAAAATACCAAATGATTGGCTCAAAGTTTTTTGCAATGCCATTTGAAATTTTACTTGGAGAAATGAGCAAACTACATAAGACAAATACCGCACAATATGCATCTTTGGTGTTATGTCTAGTCAACAACAAACAATTGTCAATTAACAATATGCCTTCAAAGCAAATTAAGAAAAGGATTTACAACGCTTGTGGATTAGATCGAGGAACAGCAGATAGAAAGATATTCGATGCCTTATCTAATATTAAAGATACTTTTGTAGTGAAGTTTGAAAACGAATATTCATTTATCCATAATTCAATTTACGAAACTGTTGCATACCACTATGGACAGGAATTTCCAGAACACATATTGGAGTTCATGCCAAGTAACTTTATAGCCAATAATTCATTCGATGATTTAAACATTATGATAAAAGAAAGAGACTTTTTTAAATTAGCTGAAAGACTTTATTTAGATCTAGAATCAGACAAACTGTTTGACGTTTTTATGAACAAGGCACTTAAATATCAGTCATTCCTTAGTGTGTTCTTTCAGTTGATAAGAAAGAAATCGTACGAGGCCTTTAAGATTACATTTTTAACTCCAAGCACTGGTAATTGTGAACATATGGTAGATTACGAAGACAAAGCGGGAAGAACGTATGAGGATATGTATCGTGATGAAACAATAAGGAGAGAACTATTAACAGATAAAAGGGTACGAGAACAGAATAACGGCGTACACGGCAATGACGTCACTCATACAATCAGATTGATCAGTTGGGTGGTTTATTACGGACACACTTGCCTATTACAAGAAATTGTTGAGCATGTTCATGATCATAACGATTCTACTGACATCGTGTTCGGTTCAAATATAGAAGAACAAGCCAGATTACTGTTATTGTCCGTTTACAATGGCGATCCATGTTTGATGGAACTAATAATAAAGTATGTGAAAACAAAGAGCATAGGCGCTACACCTATGTATATGTCTGACACCGACTACCTTAATGAAAATTATCATAGGACTCTCGATCCTCTTAATGCAGCATGTCACTATGGTAATTTGCAAATTGTAAAACTATTAGTACAGTCTGGTGTAAATGTCAACTGTTGTGAGTATCACGAATTTCCGTTGAGTGTTGCAACAGAGAATGGATATAATGATATTGTTAAATACTTAGCTGAAAACGGAGCAGATGTCAACGCTTTTAAACCCAGTGTTTCTATCACAGATGCCAGTGCACCACCCTTATATATAGCATCAGCGTATGGATATTCTGCTATAGCTAACTGTCTTGTACAAAACGGTGCCGACGTGAATAAGGATATGTTCTCTAAAAGGACACCTTTATTTGAAGCTTCAAGCGGGGGTTTCAAAGACATTGTAAAAATCCTTGTAGAAAACGGCGCAGATGTCAACTTTTGCGATTACCGTAACAAATCACCACTATTTACTGCCTCGAAAGCAGGCCATTCAGACATTGTTTCGTATTTGGTTAAAAGTGATAGTGATATTAACTTATGTGACATGTACGGTAGATCACCGCTTTTAGCATCAATTGAAACTGGACATTTTGAAGTCGTTCAAATATTGATTAACAATAATTGTAGAATAAATACCCAGGTAACCGGTAACATATTACCACTCACTTTTGCATTAATGCAAGGAAATGTCGAAATAACTACCTATCTTATACAAAATGGGGCAGATTATAACATGCAAAATGAATATGGAGTAACGTCTTTACAACTTGCTCTCTGGAAGAATCATACAGAAATACTGCAACAGATTATATCCCTTGAAAATGAAAAAGGACCAACACCATATAGCGGCAACTGGTTATTATATGAGCTGCTAGTAGATATGCACGATTTTAAGGTATTCCCGGAAACCATTTCCAGTACAAATATGTACAGCGAAGCTGAAGGACGGATATATATCAATTATAGTGAGGCCCTTCTTACATTCATTTGTAAAT
Organism: Mytilus californianus; assembly: GCF_021869535.1. Taxonomy (NCBI): domain Eukaryota; kingdom Metazoa; phylum Mollusca; class Bivalvia; order Mytilida; family Mytilidae; genus Mytilus; species Mytilus californianus. The sequence goes on along the minus strand of NW_026262626.1, from coordinate 24,298,199 downwards.
GTGCTGATGAAGATTACTTAAAACATTTATATGAGCTTGGATTAGGTAGTAATTATGATGCTGAAAAAGAACAGGCACTCTTATTTTTTATAATAATAACTAATATAGACGTGACCAAACGTGTTGAAAAAGTCAAATCATTGCTTGACGTTGGCATATCATCTCATGTTCGGAATCAAGTATATGTATTTCTTTTAAAACACACAATAACTATCTTAGACAAAAAGAAAACTGTGTTGGGCAGGATTGAATTTAAGTGGAAAAATAATCCTACAGAGATGTTCTGTAAGACATTGAGCCAGACGCTAGGCAGTAGACCTAATTCAATTCCGATGAAGAATCTGACTGACTATCATTTTGAAGTCGAGGAATATTCTTCCATTATGTCTTTACTAAAACAAAGAACAAGACGATTATCTATTTAATAGTGACCCTATTCTTTGCCATCGACATCTTTCAGTGTCAGCTTCTGCTACAACTACTTCTTATACGACAGCAACATCTTTGATTAATGATGTTGCTATTTCTGGTCCTACTTTTACTACTACACTACTTCTACTTAAACTAATACTAACACATCTACAAAATACAACTTTTACTACTTGGACATGGAACGAAAATGTTTTTTGACTTAATAAAACATTTTGATTCAAAAGTTTATATCGAAAAGGTAACAGTGTCCGATCTTCCGTTCTTGTTTTATGAGATTTCGTTACCCACAATTCTTGAATTTATATGAAAGCATAACCGAAATTTTCTATTAGCTTTATCTAGGACAAATCCGAAATGCAGTTGATATCACCTGTTTGGCAGGAATTATGTTATTTACATCAAAAATTGCCTTGTAGGCGCTGTAACACTTTCGTTTCTCACTGAATGTTATTACATATTTATAAAAAGTTATATTAACAATATCTTGGACGGGTTCGCTAATCAGAGTAATTCAACAATAAGAATGGGCGTTCTGGACATGCATGTGTTTTGATTATGGGATTTCACGCCTATACTTCTAAATTTACATCATCAAAGGTTTTTGTCAGCAAATATTTCCGACCGGATTCCCGCTGACAATTACGCTGCATGGAAAGGCAAATTAAATAAAAAAAAATAATATTTCAGGTGATATTGCAACAACGCATTGTTGTTTTGTTATACCAGCAATAGTGCATAGGAAAGTTAGTGTAGATCAACTTTTTTACAAGAATTTTGTACGTGTATTTAGAATTGTAGAATGCATTGAATTCCAAGCGCTCTGATGCCTATATTACCTGCTGGATATTTTTATCATATGCTTTACATTTACAATGTCTCATACGTGTTTTAAAATCAGGTAGATGTAACTTGTTATAGATATATATCGGTTGGATTTAAAATAAACAAGTTCAACTGTTATCGTATAGGCATCAAACTCTACGTTCCTTGTTGTATTTTAATGAAATGTTCATCATATGTCTTTGATATGATCAAAACTCATCACTGTACTATTTTTACTTTAGTTATAACCCTTAGAAATGTTACTGCAAAGTGTGTGTGCGTAATGCTTTTGAAATTTCAATGATTGTTTGCATGTATAAAGAAACAATTTGTGTAGTCATTATCCGTTGACCTGTTAGATATGTGCGACGACGGATGACAATAAATCCTAATAATCTATGTATTTTCTGTCTGTAATTTTATATATATATTTAAAAAGGGATCATTTATCAAACGTCATACATCATATATATCTTTTTAGCTCACATGGCCCAAAAGGGCCAAGTGAGCTTTTCTCATCACTTGGCGCCCTTCGTCAGTCGTCGTCCGTCGCCCGTCGTCTGTCGTTCGTCGTTAACTTTTACAAAAATCTTCTCCTCTGAAACTACTAAGCCAAATTTATCCAAACTTGGCCACAAATAACATTGAGGTATGTAGTTTGAAAAGTGTGTCCGATGAATTAGCCTGCCAACCAAGATGGCCGCCATGGCTTAAAATAGAATATAGGGGTAAAATGTAGATTTTTGCTTATATCTCTGAAACCTGAGCATTGACAGCAAATCTGGCAATGGTAAAACTGTTTATCAGGTCAAGATCTATCTACCCTTGAATGTTCAGGCAAATCGGACAACCAGTTGTTTGGTTGCTGCCCCTGAATTGGTAATTTTAAGGAAATTTTGTAGTTTTTGGTAACTATCTTGAATATTGTTATACATAGAGATAAACTGTAAACAGCAATAACGTTCAGCAAAGTAAGATCTACAAATAAGTCAACATGACCAAAATGGTCAATTGAACCATAAGGAGTTAAAGCCCTTGATAGTCAATTTTTAACAATTTTTGGTAAATTTTTGACATCGTTTGCAAAAGTCTTTTCTTCTGAAACAACTGAGACAAATTTAACCAAACTTGGCCACAATCATCATTAGGGTATCTAGTTTAAAAATTGTGTCCGATGACCCTGCTTGCCAACCAACATAGCAGACATGGCTTAATATAGAACATAGGGGTGAAATGCAGTTTTTGGCTAATATCTCTGAAACTAAAGCAAAAGTATAACAGTTGCATTGATTTATTCATCAATTGTAAATAAAAATATCAGGTGAGCGACTTAGGCTCCTTTGAGCCTCTTAGTTGATTTATCTAACTTTATCCTGTATTCGTGTATATATTAAAAACAATAATAAAGAGCATAAAATATGGTCATTGTTACCTTCTCATAAGTTGACTGCACACTTTCAATTGAATAATACTTAAAATATATCAAATTTTCAATCAATGATTTGATATGATAGATTCATAACATAATCCGTTTGAATAGAAATATAAAATATGTATGTAAATACATGAAATAAGAGTAATGGAAATTATGGTAATTTTATTATTAAATTTCGTAGCACAATTGAATCACATAGAAAATGAAATGTGTCGAACGAATGGGATTCGTGATTAAAAAGAAAACATAATATTAATTTTCTTGCGCAAATAAAATGTTTTTCTGAAATAGTGTTCATCAGGAACACTTGAGAAAAATAGTGGGGGAAACCAAATACAAAACATTCGAGAGTAGACATCAACGGACAAGTTACAACCGGTCAACAATCATATTTGACTTAGTACAAATGCAGCAACCTAAGATTTAGAACAAGTTCATAATTTAATGAACTGTAAACTAACAACCAACGTAAATGATGTAAATGCAAACAGTGACGCACAAGCCTCTGTGTAGATGCCATTCGTTGAAACTGATAGTCCATTAAAGGCGGTACGTAGCAATTTAATTACAAATCAAAAGTATAATTTCAATAAAAACAACACTTTAACAACTTGCGTATCAAAAAAGCAACGACGATTGCATTTGTTGAATGTTCCCTTTAATGTGTTATTAGATCTACGCAAAACAGATAATAGACAGAATCATTCATAAAAAGCACGAAAGACGCAAATTAATGCTTTTAAACGTATCCATCTATTACTTTTGCATGGATCTTTTATATAGAATTTGCTAATATTGATAGAGATCCACATTAGATTTGCAACTTCCATAGTTGTTTGTTTAAACCGGGTTTTCCAAATGAACAGCAAACAGATTACGTCCAATAGCTTGTAAAGAACCATTCAACCAGTGTTTTTCAAATTATGATATTTTGTTAACTATGACGAAATAAAGTTTTATATGTTGAAGATTTACTTATAAATTTTTATGGAATTCAGGCAATTGAAAGATCTGAAAATGGCACAAAATGTCGTTTTTATGACATAACGTATGCATCGTTCTACTAATGGCCTTTTTCAAATTTTGATTGGTTCTATCTGATGACAAAATAAAATAAAATTTTCTAATGACGATTTTCACTGGTGCCGTTTAAGGTTGATGGTCCTTTATAAACTTGAACATTGTATTGTGTGTTTACATTATCTTATGAACCATTCAATCAAAGTTTTTTAAACTTATAATATGTTGCTACTGATTCCAAAATGGGTGTCTTCCAAAATGTTAGCAATTATCAGTTTTGCAGTTCAAACGTTTTTGTCTTTGGTCGATTCAAACATAGGCCCAGAACGTAGCAAGTCAAACAAGTGTGATAATGCCTTCAAATACAGAACACCCTGTTTTAAGTTAATTTGGTGGATTATATTTTGTTGGAAAATGATATGACTCAAATAAACAAAACATTTATCCATTGGCTCCATATACTATAAGGTGTGTATGAAAGAATATAAGCATAGCTTAAATCTTTAATTATTTAGCTACATCAACTTTTCCATTATTTGAGAGCAGGGTAAAGTTGTTCGTGTTTTATTTCTTTTAAACGAATTTTATTTCTTTACTTTAAAACCATCAGAATATTCAAATGATAGGATTATATTGATGACTGCTGACTGCACAAGGTCGAGGGTACTAGATTTAACATATCGTTCTTGTAGTCATTAATTGAAGGCAAAATTATTTTACTAATACTCAAACATTTTAAATTCATTAAATCACAAATTAAGGGAATCGCAGAAACTTCAAAAGGAGCTAGTTTGGTGCAGCGACGGCGTAATCATTCACTTCTTAGTATGCATTATACGCTAGGCAAATCCACTACCAGTCAAAATAATAAAATCTTGATTGGGACACATTTGATAATTTACAAATGAGACTATTACTTTTAATGGAAATGCTGTTTGAGAGTTTCCAATTGCATTATACATACCTATTTATACAACATAATGGAGAAAAGTAAGATGTTTTAGTTCTGATTACAATTTGTCTGATAATTTCCTTATTAGTTTTTTAATCAATCAAGGACGGGAAGATGACGTTTGAATACTATTTCACTGCAATAATGGGAATACTTATAGTTTGTTTATGTATATGGAATTTTAGAGGTAAGATCTTTCAGTTTGCAATTACAATGATATGGTTGGCCATGGTGCTGGTGTTTTTTAACTATGAATTATGATTGTTCTCTAGACTTCCTTTTAAAATTAAAAAGATTGCAACTCCAATAAAAACTTTTATTTAATAATAGGTGTAATATTTTAAATGATTTATTCACATATTATCAAAAACATGTTATCCTTGAACTCCACTAAGCCAAGAATATGTGAATAAATATGCCGTTGCAGAACGTCCGACAGCAAATATTTCCTATTGCATACTCAGAACAAGATCATACCGGACTCTTTGTCATATTATATGAGGGTACATGGTTTTGGACTAGATATACTCATAGTCGCGGCGTGAAACATCATGAATTCACGTCAATAGCTTAGAACACTATCAATGAAGCGATATGATGTATTAGACTTAGACTCTGTTTTTAGGACAACAGTCTGAGTCATTTCATTAAATTTTGCACCTTATATTTTCTAATATACAAGAGGATTGAAGCTGTTTTATATGAGGCGGCGCCGTTTTACTATTTATTCCTCATTTTCTGATATCAAAAAATATTTCTTGATATCAGGAATTCAATTTTTTGATATCAAGAAATCCCTTTTTTTGATATCAGGAATTCGATTTCTTGATATCAGAAAATAATCTTTATTTCTTGATATCAATAATTCGATTTTTTTATATCAGAAAATCATTTTTTGATATCAAGAAATCTATTTTCTGATATCAAAAAATAGATTTTCTGATATCAAATAATACTGACGATTATTTGATATCAAAAAACACATTTTCTGATATCAGAAAATGATTTCTGATATCAAAAACTTGAATTCCTGATATCAAGAAATGATTTTTTGATATCAGGAGATAAGAAAAATATCAATGATTGCCCCCTGTGTTTCAATTAAAGCATTCGAGCTCACCCATGAGCCCTAACATTAGGTCTTGTTTTTCGGTCTTGTTTAAGGAAAGAATATCACAGAGTTCGGCTTCATTAGTCATAAGAAGTTTTGTATGTTTGTGTATCTCACATATTAATTAATTTAAGGTTTATAGTCAACAATTTTACATATATAAGCAATTATTGGTTTCCTCTGAAACAGATTTGTGCAGCTAGATTTTTGTGAATTTAAGTATTTGGTAATATTGTTTTAAGTTTGTTCCCCGTTGATGATGTTGCGAATTTAGTAAGTCAATTAGTTCTGTTTAGTATCAAAATCAGGAGATGTGGTATTATTGCCAATGAGACAACTATCCACCAAAGTTCAAATGAAGTGGATGTAAGAAATTATAGGCAATAGTTCGGCCTTCAACAATGAGAAAACCCAATACCGTAAAGGCGGCTTTAAATTGTCCCGACATGAAAAATATGAAACAATTCAATTTAGAAGGCTTACGGCCTAATTCATAACAAAAAGTATAACAAAACAAATACGACAGACATGAACCAACGACAATTACTGACCCACAGGCTGCTGACGTGGGACAGACACATTAAGAATGTGGCGGCCTGGGACATTGGTGTTACATCACAACATAATGTAAGAACAAACTATAAAAATCAGTTGAAAAGGTCTTTACTCATCAGATTGATACAAAGAACAAAACACAGCTAACAAAAACGCAGACCGGACGTGGGAGGGTAACAACAACTAAAAGACACAAAATACAGATGTGAAAACATTCTTAGTTACTGACAGCTAGTTCAAAGCCAATAACAACAAATAGACGAGACGTTTTTTTGAAAGACTGCTAGTATTTATTATATACCTCGCCTTCAGTAGCGGATCCAGAACTTTTTAAAGTATTGGGCCAACTGACTGCCACAAAAAGGGGCCCACTAGTCTACAGTAATGCTTCAGTGATTCCCTATATAATCAACCAAATTTCTCCCACGATATGTTTGGTTGGGTCCCCTAGATCCGCCTATGGTCTTGCATATATCCTTTAAATACATTTATTTTATATGAGCCTTTTCTGTGAAGCATTGAAAAGTTTTAGTAGGCTTGATGTACGTTTTCATTTCTAAAATACCTTTATTTTGGAAGCGTTTGTCTGTGTACTAAACGACTGTCAAGAAAGTTACAATTCATTTTGAGAACATTTGTATGTTCAATTTAGGTGGCTACATGCATTGTATTAGATATGTAAGGCGAAAGGATCGTATATTACGTCAGCTGAACCTGAATATATCATCCAACCATCGTATCTAAATCTTGAACACATCAATATTTGTTTTCAATAAGTCAAGTGTTTTTAAACATTTTCCAGTATTTAGTAAATTATAATGTCGACTAATTCCTCCAATAGGGATTGTTCAACGCAAAAGTAAATATGTTATATTTTAGAATAATTTCAAAAATCTTTAATATATTGTCTTGTAGTGCATGGGACTCGAATGTCGTACTTAGTTTGATCAGTACTCGTTCAGTTTCGTCAAACTGAAGATTAGACTTTTAGTGTACATGTTTTTTTATTCAAATATTGTTATTAAAACAGCAGTTTTCTAGAGACTTTGAGGTCTAAATCATGTTTATAAAACTTGAAATGTATAAGCATTTTGTGTTTGTAACAATGGACCCTTTGCCATAAGTAAAATGACCAATATCGTGTAGCGGTACCTTCTACATAATAAAACAATTGGTATACCGGAAACATTATTTCAAATATTTCCTGATGTTTGGGCTCATGGGTGAGCTTGAATGCTTTTATTGACACACAGGAAGCCTTCATTCATTCATTTATTTCTTATTTTCTGATATCAAAAAATGATTTTTTGATATCAGGAATTCGAGTTTTTGATATCACAAAATCATTTTTTGATATCAGGAAATCTATTTCTTGATTTAAAAAAATAACTTATATTTTCTGATATCAAAAATTCGAATTTCTGAAAATATGCTTTATTTCCTGATATCAAGAAATAAATTTTTTTTATCAGAAAATAAGTAATAAATAGTAAAACGGCGACTCATAATTTTATGAATGGTTTGTGATTGAACTAGTTCGTAACTGAACTTACACGACCCGGCAGCACACACAGCAATTACGATGAATTGAATTAATACTGTATGATATAAAATGAACAAGAAATAAAAGTTTGATAGTATGGTACAGATATAAAAACAAGAATATACTAATAATTGGACAAGATCAGAAAATTCATCCTGACGATCAATCAAAAGGAACCTATTCTAAAGAAGTTATGATGAGAGGCGCTTATCTGCTTAGAGCGGTGAACTAATACAACATAATACCTATCAATTAAAAGGGTTATTATTTTAATAAATATTTTTTTCCAGGAAACAATTCTAAACCGTTGCATCAAAAAGAAACAAAGTTTCTCCGGATTTATTTACTGAGTCAGAAGCATGAGACGAATGCTTTACGATTTGTCTTCGATACACATGTTCCGAAATCATTACTCACAACGCATTTAAGCAAAAATAGCATATTTCCTTGGAGCAAAAAAGATGAAAGAATCATACTCTTTTCGGTAAAGTATTTATTGTCTTAACATATTTATCTACTAATTGTGGGTTTCTATCAATTTTGTATAGTATACATGTTTAATATTTTAGTACATAATGTTGTGAACGACCATAAATAAAGGCAACAGTAGTATACCGCTGTTCGAAAGTCATAAATCGATTGAGAGAAAACAAATCCGGGTTACAAACTAAAACCGAGAATAACACATCAACTATATAGTAGGGTGCCCAGTCAAATAATGTTATCGATTTTGGTTAACGGAATAACACACGGCTTTATTTGATATCATTGGAAAGGGGAGAACAAGCCTCATCGAAATATTGATGTTGTCGTTGCTACAGTGGTCACGATTTTCTTAAATTTGGGTCCATATTCAAAGCTCAAATTTCAAGGAAAACGCAGAGTCACGTTTAGACAGCTGGTCGTGTCTACATTTATGTGATTATATCAAAATAAATTCAAATAATTCAAAGGATTATAACTATAGTCTCTATATTTAGGACCATTTTGTTATCTATGTTGCCAAATAAGGTTCGAAATTGACATTTTTACTTAAGGGTGCACATTTACAATTTTCATTCAGTTGTTAGACAACAGTGACATTGACCTATTAAAATTTCCAAATTCGGATTTTTTTCGTAAGATTCGATACAATTGATATCTAGAGATGTTTTTTTTTAGATATTAACATTTATAAGTTGCCCTTCCAAAATGTTTTTTCCGTCTTTTGATAGAAGGTGTTTGTGGTGATTTTCTGGGAAAATATCCAGTTTTCTTTTGGTGAGTGTGGGAGCACATTAAATTATAATTAGTTCCAAAACTGGTGTGATATTAACGTATGATGAATTGACTTTGCAGGTCTTAGTATATCTTTGCTTGATAGAAATAAAGGGAAGGAAGTCGCAGAATGCAAGGCATACAGCATACAATCTGATGTTGGAGGCGGCAACACTGTAAACTATTTGTAAATCTTCAAATATAAGAGGGTAGAGGAATCGGATTATCATACTTTGTATATAGATCCATTTTGTTACGAATTTTCCGTCTGTCATATAATTATTTTCCTTGACCTCACTTTCGTGGTTTAGTGAATGTCTGACTTGTGAGTTTGAATGTCCCGTTGGTATCCTTCGCATCCCTTTTATCATGACTTCTAGGATAACTATATTTGGTTACTAATAAATGGTATCCTTGCAAGTCTGCATGTCGATCATACATGGTTCACTTGACCTCGACCTCCTGTAATGGAGCAGTGAACAAGTAACGGTTACGTTTTAGTGGTCAAGTTTTTATCTGAGCAGGTACCATAGACTGTGGGTCAAATATATTTGGTGTATAGGATGGTAGCAAAGTGTACATGTGAGTTCATCTGACCTTTCATCATTTGCATGTAACTAAATGTTAATTTTATGTAATACTAGTATAATATAAATATAAGGAGATGCTGAAGTAAGCAGTTATATGCAGCTATAAGACCGGTCTCCAACAATGAGAAAAACTCATACCGTATGGTCGTCTATAAATGGCCCCGATATAAAAATGTATACAAAACTTTCCGAGTCTAAGAATTTCGACATTATTCAGTCGGTTAGTAAAACATGCTGTACCAGTATAATCCTAGTTTTTACGGTAATGATGTTCATGATCATACTTTTCTCTGACTATAAATTGATAGCGTCCTTTCATTAGCTTTCAGTAAGGGAACGACCTTTTGGTTTCGAATGGAGGGAGGGTAGGAGTATTTTTCAAAATCATAACTTGGCCTGATATGAACTGAAAATCAATGACATAACAAGACCATAACATAGACTTGATGTGCCATATTCCGGATGTGAAAGGCGACCGACCGATTTGATTCTTATACTACAATTATAACCAAAAATATCTCTTCAATAAAAAGTTTAAAGTATTGAAAAACAGACAATAAAATATTCCTTCGAAGAAAAATAATAATTTACAAAGTAAGTTGCTTATTCAAAACAAATAAATCAACCACACATCATGCAAAAATGAGAAATGTAATGAGTGACCAGTGTCCTTGTTAATGACCTAATAGTGTAAGCAACAAAATGATTATGTCACGGGATAATCCGTGTTTAATCAATGCCAAAATGTTGACTTAATTTGTGTTTTTCATTGCTAATTTCTTCAAAACTACTTTTGTTTCACATATGAAATCTGGGACACACATGCACCGTTTCTTATTGCTTTAATCAGAGTTAAAATTATCGTGATGATACACGTTATAATTTTGCTTTCGATGAAAATGTGGTAAATTTAGGGTAACATTTTAGTCTTTACTCTCTTAGGAAAATGATTAGGTTACATAAGAAATACATTCGATTTGAATTTTTATCATTAGGTCTGCATCTTTTGAAAATTCTTACTTTCGAACTTCGAGTCATCGGTGTCAATTTACATGAATTTTACATCGACGGGACTATAATATCTACTCGACTTAACCGAGTATTCGACTCAACAGAGTTCGACTAATCAGAGGTAATTATGCATTGATCAAACGGGAATTTTACCGGGACCGAGAAATTACTTCGACTCATCCGAGCTTTCGACACAACCGAGTTCGACACAACGTGGTTCGACTGTATATTTAAATCACTGAAATACTTCCCGCTTTTGTTATATGATATATTTAATGTATTAACTATATTAAAGTATAATTGTATCCACCAACAAAGAGTGTAATAATTCTATTTTTCATGTTAAAGTTTTACCGTACAATACGGTATCTGCGGTCACCCTATAAAAACACGAAATTCAGAAAATCGGGACCATGGGAATTTACGACGACAATCATAATTGTAAAATATAATGATTTTCCTATAATTTGCCAAAAAATTAGCCGTGTGTTAGCCGTTAGCTTAAACTCGTTAACTTGAGGACTTTTTGGACATTGGGCACCCTACTAATAAGAGGAAAACAACGAAACAACAGAAACACTGAAGTGCAACAAAAACAAATGACAATGCAACACACACAGAAACGAACTATAAAATAACAACTGTCATTTTCCTGACTTGGTACAGGACATTTTAAGAACAAATGGTGGGTTGAACCTGGTTTTGTGGCTAGCCAAACCTCGCGCTTTTATGGCAATGTTAAATATAACACTAAAATGACAACATTACATGACAAGAATACAGTACAAATAAATGCAAGAACATTCAGGACAGAGAAATACACAAATAAACAATACAATAGTACATTTCGACATGCTAACCACAGAATAACAACAAACACGTAAAACAACATAGGACGGCACAAAACAACAGCACGACATAACCACGAACTGTCTGTCGAACAACTGGATCAACGCCACAAAGGTGACGTCACAGATAAATTTCTAAAAATTTTATATAATTCAAGATAAGTTTGTAATTATGTTATCTGGTGTAATTTATAACAATTACAAGAATATTAATATAGAATTATGTTAGTAATTAGATAATTAATTTGTTATCTAGCTATGTCGGTATTTCTTCTAAATCAAACTGTAAAAATCGTATACATATAGTTGCTTTAAACTAAAATCTTATAAATGAACTTGGTGATTAAATATCTTTACTTTTACATACGAATAGAAAATAAAAAAAATTAGAATTACAACTACAAACGATAAGACATTTAACAATATCCGATCAGAATTACAAATACAACATCATAACTAAATACATGAATGTTAGATATACAAATACCGTGACACGTCTTATAGCAATGCGAATTCACACTCAGCAAAACAGTCATATTCGGGAATAGGTCATGTTCGGTACTTAAAAGACCAGACGACGTAAATGGTTAACCACAATCTAAGACGTGGTAAAAATGTCCTTAGTTAGTTTAGACACAGACACATCGTATGGATCAACCAATTCTTGATGGTGTCCATAAAATTTACGGAGTGTCATTTTTAATCTTTTCTCCTCATAACTTTGTTGGAGCAGTTTCTGCGTAAGGAACACACTCCTGTATATGAAGTCAGTATAGTGTGAACATGCACGAGCATACCGTATCAACTGAGATATGAAAACACCATACGATTTGGCAGAGGGTATGTTACTGCTGAGAAATGGGAAATTGATAATTTGGAAGTTGAAATCGTCCCGTTTGTCATAGATTTTAGTGTGAAGTCGTCCAGCTGTGTCAATATTGAGGAAAAGATCAAGGTATGAAGCAGTCCTTCTAGTATCAGTAGTATCCTTAATTTCAAGTTCACTGGGATATATGAGATATAAGTATTGGCTGAAATATGGGTTATTCAGTGATAGGACATCATTAATATATCATAAAGTAAAATTAAATAATTTCGCAATGTGCTTTTTCTTTTTTTCTTTTGGAAGGTTCTGAATGAATTCTGCTTTATACGAGTACAAAAACAAATCGGCCAGTAGGGGTGCACAATTAGTACCCATTGGAATACCGACTGTCTGTTAAAATATCAATCCTCCAAACTCAACAAATATATTGTCGATCAATAAGTCCAGCATTTTGATAATATCATCTTCAGTATATTTTCTGGTAGATTTAGTGTGGTTCTTCACAAAATAAGAATTATTACAACCCAAAACAAGAAATTTGTATCTACGATTCCAATTTTCATAGAAAAAGCTCTGTTCAATGAGATGGTGAAGTCAATCTTTCAATACACCAGTTTCACATTTAACTGCGCATGTCTGACCTAATTTTCCAAACTATGAAATCACGCGATAACTCCCGATAATTCATGAACTGGGGGCTAACTTTTGATAAGCAGTGACCATGCACATGATGCAGACCTGGAAAAACAATCGCCTGATTAAGTGTTTGCGTTTACATGTTCATGCAACACGAGCATCATTTGAATCAAAATATATATGTATGATCATATATTGACGAGGCAACTTCATTACTTTCACAATTACACATTAAAAGATTTTAACACGGACTACTGTTGTGTTGTTGGTTGCAGTAATAGACGATCTGATATGCCGCCTGACTTTGTACCTTTAATTGTCACGAAGAAATGCTTGGATTCATGCTGAGGTCGTTCACTTATCGGGAAGATTAAATTAGATAAATAAACGCGGGTCATTTTATATCTATATATAAGGTCATAAATTAAAAAGTTAATTAATTAACACCTTAGCCATGTGGAATGATAGTTTTACCTTGTACAATCTCACCAGGTGACAATTGATAAAAACGTATCCCTTTCTACATTCAGTTAATGCAAAGGGGACGATCATTTGATATTCTGACGGAAGCCAGAAGGATTTTTTCGGAAAGAATATTCATCTTCATCTGTTGCTACCTTGGAATAGTATACTGTCAATATTAAATGTCCCATATGCTACGCATGCTTTTTCTTTTTGCTGCGCGATTTTTTTTTTACTTTTGTACACATTTATTTCCTGCATTTTGTGCCTTAGGCAAAATTATTTATTTTTAGCTCTTACTAGGCCAGGATATTCATTTTCTAACCCCCCCCCCCCCCCCCCCCACCCACCCACCCACCCACCCCTTTCCCCTAGAAACAGATGTTAAAAATGTTAACAAAGATTTTACTAGTACATTTTTTATATAGACGTCCTCCTAAACAAATCCTTGACAATACCACGAGTACTGTCTCTTTTACAAAATTTTTTTTTTTAATTTTTATTTGAAATGTTATTATATGTATCCTTTTATTTATAAAATTTTGAAAATTTGGGCACAAATTATGCTAAGATGTGCATTATATAGAATTTGCAAAAGATGAAAATATGTAGAAAATTACTCTTGCCGTTGGCACTGAACAACTGCTTAGACAAAGTAGGCCTAGAAATTAATATGGTATTGCATTCATTGTTTAAATGTCTGATGTTTGAAAATTTAAGATAAACCTTAATTCTAATACGTATTTTAAAACTACCTTATATTAATAGTCATGACCGTCTAAAAATATCTCTGAAGCAGAAATATTTGAAATAAATGTAAATGTCTATTACAATTTACAGGAAAGTTTTCTATTTTATGTTATGTGCCATGTATGCTTTAGCAGGATAAAACGCACGCTGAACCCATTTTTTTCTTTTGGTATTCTGAAAGCATTTCATAAGAGCTATATCTTCTCACATCTTAATTTAAAATTCTATCATATAGTTTACCTTTAAATTTGCATATAATGCCTTTTCTCGGTATAATCCATACAAAATGTTTCATATTTTCACAGCCGTTAGCTTGAAAACAAGCTCGGTGACCTATCATTGTTTTTTTATATATGTTTTTGAACATATCACAATATATACTACATCTTAGGCAAAGTATATGTAAGGAAAAAGTCTATCATTTTCCGTTTATACTTCCATAATACCTTAAGTGGAAATTTCGATTATTAAGCAGCTACATTCTTAAGTTAACTGCCAGTAACTGGTCCTCGTACCCATAAAATTTCGCGCAAAAGTCCCAATAACATTACTGGCTTTCGTTTTAAAGAAGATTAAAAGTTCGAGTCTATGGTACTAAACCTTACTATAGACCGTACCCCTTATACATCTAGAAATTGACAATGAGGGTCGGTTGAAAACAAAATTTTACGACAAAAGAGATGATTTCAGCTTCCCAATTGTGAACTTTCCATTTCTATGTAGCAACATTCCAGCAGCGCCTGCATACGGAGTATATATCTCCCAATTGATACGATATTCCCGGGCTTGTGTTTCCTTTCATGATTTCCTTGATAGAGGATTGCTGCTCACAAGAAAGCGATTAAACTAAGAGTTCCAAATGGTGAAGTTGAAGTCATCCCTTCGTAAAATTTTACGGACGCCATCACGAGTTGGTTGACCGTTATGGAATAACCGTTTCACAGATGATATCGGATATGTTCCTTATGTCGTAACTACAATACCCTCCTTTTTCACGAATGTGAAATACCGAATTAGATTATTTACCGGATTTGTAATAACATAAGCAACACGACGGGTGCCACATGTGGAGGAGGATCTGCTTACCCTTCTGGAGCACCTGAGATCACCCTTAAGTTTTTGGTGGGGTTCGTGTTTCTTAGTCTTTGGTTTTCAATGTTGTGTCATCTGTACTATTATTTGTCTGTTTGTCTTTTTATTTTTGGCCATGGCGTTGTCAGTTTGTTTTCGATCTATGAGTTTGACTGTCCCTCTGGTATCTTTCGTCCCTCTTTTATATGTTACAACAAGATGTAAAAATATATTTGAGAAAACTGAGAATTGATTACGGTAACTCACACAGGTCGAACCGATACTGGAACGGAACTGTTATTAAATGTTTTTCTGATGTATAGGTTGTTTTCTTTTTAACGAAATATTTTTCTCTTTTCACAAATAATCCAACTGACATACAGCTATAGTAAGCAAAAGATAGCAACTGCAAGATTTGTACTTTTGTTTAAAAAAATTTCATTTATAAATGCAACTGTTATGAACTCTTTACGTCAACAAGACTTATTTTCTCGTTTGAATTGTTTTGTGTCGGGACCTTTTATAGCTTACTATTCAGTATGGATTTTTCTCATTGTTGCGGGTCGTATGGTGACCTATGGTTGCTTTTATCTCTGTCATTTGGTCTCTGGTGGCTAGTTGTCTCGTTTGTAATCATACCACATCTTCTTATTTTAAATTTATGTTATTCTAATATTTTTCTCAATAAGATTTTGAATATTCGTATTCTGTTTAAACGGTCATACTATTTATTTTGAATATATAAAATAAACGATAATTAATAACTTAAAATTCAATAATCTTGGACCAATAATAATACAGTTACATTTTTTAATATACAATTGTTTAATGTCAGCAATTGCCAAAGATATAGTAGCTATCATATCTATGATGTAAGTGACAGCTTCTCAAATAACTACGATCTCCGTGACAAAAATACTGTGAACTGGTATGATGGTATCATCTGTTTACCTGCCTCACGCACACACCAAGAGAGAGATGTGTATTATCGGTTAATTTAATATTGTGTTGCAAAATATTAGAGTCAATCGGATAGCCCCCTGTCACGTATGATATCATTAATTATCGCGAGATTTAAACTAAAACGCGCATATGATTTCGTGATCAGGGTTGATAAGTCGCTTATGTGAAACTGGTCTATTGAGCATGGGGAATAGTAGTGTAAAGCGTAGAAAAAACAAAAGTCTTAATGTTGCTGCAATGCGTTCATTTCATTTTTTTTAATTATTTACCTCTCTCTGGTTTCTCTTTCATATTTGATAATAGTTAAATAGACATAAGGCGTGCATCCAGAGAGAAAAAAAATTATGTTCGTCCATTGCTCTTAAATGTAAAGCAAAAGCAGTTGAAGTATGAAAACAACATTTGCTTTAATTAACGCATTTATGGTCGTTCACAACATTACGTAAAAAAACATTCGTTTGATGTGTTTGAGCTTTTGATATTGCCATTTGATAAGGGACTTTCCTTCTTGAATTTTCCTCGGATTTCAGTATTTTTGTGATTTTACTTTTTTTTTTAAACAACATTCATATTGACTTAAAAATTAAAAAAATATTCTAGAGACGTATCTTTCTACTCTTTATCTAAGGATTTTTTTTCAATTTCTTTATATCATGTATTAACGGTTACCTAATTTGTTTCAATACACCATGACTACATATCATAAGAAATTCCTTTATAACTTTAACGTACGTATTTTTACAATCGAATAGATGGATGTGGAATAGAAATATGGGTCCTACAGGTCTTTTTCCGACCGGCAGTTAAACTCTTGCCGAAGCTGGTCGTCCGTATGGCTGGGTTGGATTTACAAGTACGCAGTCAAGTCCAGTCAGAATGGGCCCATTATACAAACAAATAATATATCCAAAATTACAAATAGACCAACAAACAAACACTTTATTTATACTTTTTTTTATTTTACTTATTTTTTATATATATAAGTTTCAGGTGGTCAAGTTAAATGTACTGACTTTGACTCATCTTTACTATATAAACTATTCAGAAATACTCTCAATCTCAAAATTGCTGGACCAACTAGAGGATGGGGATCAACGCCGTTATCTGGAGATAAATCCGAAGCAGACGACATAGAAAGAATCCGTTATCATAGAAACAGAATAGCACATAATACAGAATTCAAGATATCTAATAAACAATATCAAAACCAATTGAGCGAACTTTCTAAGGTATTCAAATATTTGAGTTGTTTTAAAACTATTTATTTGAAAAGCCAAAACTTTTTATTTTTTAAATTAAATCGGTAGATTCTTTATTTAAGAAAATAACGGGTTCGACTTTTACTTTTACGCAAGTTTGAAGGTTAAATCTTCAACAAAGAACGTCAAACAGGTGATTTCACAGATTGTTTAGCTATTTTTCTCTACATTCATTATTAAAACTGTTTTATTATTTGAAATATGATTTACTAAAAATTTCTTTTAAATCTGTAAATAGAGTATATAGAATTACCGTTAAATCAGTAGTGTTTTGTTTCAATTATGTCTTTGCCCAGCATGTATCTAGTCTCAAGATATCTTTTACATATAAAATTCGAATAAACAACACTAGAGTGGACACATTGTTCATACTTGTAACGTTAAAAAGAAGTCCGGTGAATATGCCTTAGAGAGAAATATCCTGCTACAAACACAAAACTGCTTTTACCTTATGTTTTATACGATTCTTAAAATATTATTCAAAAGTAATGTATCTCCATTCAGGCTGTAAACAGATAGAGTCAAGACGCTTATCGAACCGAGATTGCAGCTCTACAATACAGGCATTTTATTGGATCCCAGAAAAATGAAATTGATCGTATGAGCCAGAACCTTTCTAAAATGAAAGAGGAAATTTATGAACTACAAAATGAACTGTTTTCCTGCTAGGATGGAATAAAAGATATTAAAGATGCTGTTATTTACTGCAGAAAGGATATAGAAGAAACAAATGAACGACACGTTCCTTGTCACATCCGAAGTAAATAATAAATATATAGTCTCATTGCTTTTTTTAAGCTCAAAGTCGGTGTCAATTTTTAAATTTTAAAAGCAGACAATATATGTTAATGAAATTAAAAGGTTGGATCAGTTTTTAAACTAAATAAGTTCGGAAGGCTTTTTGCCTCTCTGCATTAGTGAAGGAAAAACCTTCAATAATTCTTATAACATTTTTTGTCATTCAAATACAAATACATTTAATCATCAACGAATTCAGCATAGCTGGTTTATTTTTACTCTTTTTTTTTATTTTAAACTGCCAGCTTATAGAATTGGAAGATTGGAAAAGACAGGATATTCTATTCTGCGACGAATCACGGGGATACAATGCAGCATATGAAAAGGCTAACAAACATCATATTGTGACATTTATCGGCAGTCCTGGTTCTGGTAAAACAGCAACAGCAAGACATATTGCACTGCTGTTCGAAAGGCTAGGATGGGAGGTAGTCCCTGTATGTAAAGACGATGAAATCATACGATATGGAAACTGTAATATTCGACAAGTATTCCTGATTGATGATATCTTAGGTTTTTTTTCTCTATATATGACGAGATTCAATAATATAGTTTCAAGCGAGAAAAGCATTATCAGGTCAATTAGTTATACAAAGTCAAAGCTTTTGTTCACTTGTCGAAAGACGGTATATAATGAGGCTATCGTATTAAAACCATTCGTTTTCGAAAATATTGTTGACTTAGAAAGCATGAACAATGAATTAAATGAACTAGAAAAGATGAAAATCATTACAACCCATTGTTCAAAGGCAGGCGTCGACAAGAAGTTCTATATTAACTTATCCCTAACGAATGTTAAAATAATGTTTCCATTTTTGTGTCAATTATTTGCAGTTAATGTAAAATATCAAATGGTTGGCTCAAAGTTTTTTGCAAGGCCATTTGAATGTCTACTTGAAGAAATGAACAAACTACAAAAGACAAATACCGCACAATATGCATCTTTGGTGTTATGTCTAGTAAACAACAGAAAGCTGTCAAAGGAAAATCTGCCTTCCAAAAATGTAAAGAAAAGAATATACAACTCTTGTGGATTAAATCAAGGAACTGCAGACAGAAAGATTTTAGATGCCTTGTCTCATATTGAAGGTACTTATATAAATAAGATGGAAAATGAAAATTCATTCAACCACGATTCAATTTATGAAGCGGTTGCATATCACTATGGACAGGAATCTCCAGAACAGATATTGAAATATATGCCAGCTAACTTTATAGCAAATACAATTATTGTTTTCGGGAATCCGTCAATTGATAATCTAGAAATTAACATTAAAGCAAGTCAGTATTTATTATTAGCTGAAAGACTTTTTTTAGATCTGGAATCACAACAACTGTTTGACGTTTTTATGAACAAGGCTCTAAAATATGAGTCGTTCCTGAATGTGTTCATTCAACTGATGAGAAAGAAACCGTACGAAGATTTTAAGATTACGTTTATAGCCCCAAGTATAGGAAACTGTCAACATTTGATATATTGCCAAGAAAATAATGAAGAGAAAGAAAGATGTGTGTATCTAAAAGAACTAGAACTATTAACTGATAAAAGCGAAAGACAACTGGAAGACAAAACCGGCAATTACATCATTCACAGAATCAGAGTGATCAGTTGGGTTGTCTATTACGGACACACTCGACTTTACAAGAAATTGTTAATCATGTTCAGGATAATAACGAGTCTACTGACTTAGTATTCGGTTCTAATATAGAAGAGCAAGCCCGGCTACTCTTGTTGTCAGTTCATTATGGTGATCCTGGCTTAATTGAACTAATACTTAAGTATGTAAAAACCGAGAACATGAGTGCTTCATCTATGTATATGTGTGACGACTTCGTTAGAGCTAACCATCATAGAACATCCAGTCCGCTTACTGCAGCATGTAGATCTGGTAGTCTGCGAATTGTAGAGCTATTGATACGGTCTGGGGCAGATTTTGATCACTAGTTTCTAGTGTATGCTGCATCAGGGAATATATATCATGAGATTGTAAAATATTTAGTTGAAGGTAGGAAAGACGTAGATAAATGTCTATCCAATCTTCTCATGATTAGTGGCTATGTACCACCATTGTGTACCGCAGGAATGAATGGATGTTCTGATATAGCTAACTTTCTCGTCCAAAAGGGCGCCGATGTGAACATAATTGGATTCTGTAATATGACACCTTTATTTCAAGCTTCAGCAGGGGGTTATATAGACATAGTAAAAATTTTTGTAGAAACGGTGCAGATGTAAATTTTTGCGATGACCACAACACATCACCACTGTTTGTAGCGACGGAAAAGGGTCACTCAGACATTGTTTCATATTTGATAAAGAACGGTGGAGATGTTAACCTGTGTACAACACAAGGCAAATCGCCTCTTTCAGTATCAATAGAAAATGGGCACTTCGATGTAGTTCAGACTTTGGTGGTAAACAATGCTAGAGTATTTAGTAAAGAATTTCCACTCAAATTTGCATTGCTTAAAGGAAGACTCGAAATTCCCGCCTTCTTTCTCCAAAATGGGGCAGACTATAAAATGCAACACAGATGTGGAGTAACACCTATGCAAATAGTTCTGTGGAAGAATTATTCGGAAATATTACAACAAATTATATCATTAGAAAATAGACTGATACCATCACTTATTTCAGTATTTAGTAGACTTGTGTGAGTTTGAAGTATTCCCGGAGACCAGTTCCCTTAAAAATGTGTTTAGCAAAGCTGAAGATATGAACTATAATAATCGTCGTTTGTATCTTCTATCATTCATTTCTAGAGGCACTGATGAAAAGGATTTAAAATATTTAATTAAGCTGGAATTATGCAGTAGACAAGAAACTGAAAGGGGACATTTACTCATAAGAGTATGTTATTAATGAGGCAAGTGTGACCAGTCGAGCTAAAAAAATAAAATTATTACTTGATTTATGCAACTCGTTCAATGTTCGGGATCACAAATGTGTGTCTCTTTTGGAACGCACAAGAATGTTATTTGAGCAAAACAGATCTGTTTTTAAGGAAACAAAATAAAGATGGAAAAATAATCCCATAGAAGAGTTCAGAGAGGTGCCAGCTTTAATGTTAGAGAATGGACGATATGCATTTCGAAAAAAGACTTACAGTGAATTGGATGTTGATGAATATTCGTCCATAATGTCGTTACTTAAACAACGGATTAGAAGATTTTCTGTTTAATAAGACTTCTTGAACTTTATTGTATTTTTGTTCTGCTACTAGTACTTTTAGCATTACCAGTTTTCTTTTACATTACATTCTTTTATGTATTTCTTATTGTTAGGTCTGTACTTGTCAATTTTCCAATTTTGATCGAATTAAATTATTGTATCGTGCATCATGTCTTTTACAGATTAAAACGAAAAAATTCAAGTAAATAGTTGAAGCAACATAACCAAGCCTCCTGACATTGCGAGAAAATGTTTACCATTCTAAAATCATGTGCCATTTATATTTCCTTATTCACGTCAGAGGTCACCCTGATTGTAGCTGTATGGGTGGAATGTACTATGCTTGAATTTACTGCAAATAGTCTACATTGCAAAGGGGGTGTTGAAGTCGTTTAACCACACCACATTATATGCCTGTACCATGTCGGGCAATATTGATGTTTAGTTTATTGTTATATGTATTGTGTTGGAGGTCTTGCCTATTTGTAGTGAGTTAGCCTTGACTACGGGATGTCGTGGGTTCAAACCCAGGCCGGATCAAATAAAAGACCTTATTGGTATTTGCTGCTTCTCCGCTAAGCACGCGGCATTAAGAGAGTAAGTACAAAAACTGGTTGGTTCGGTGTTAGGGTAATGTGTCCGGGTAGGGTGACATGTCTTCCTGTAGACTGTCACCTTGTCAACTAGCAAGTTAATAATCCGGCTCAGCGTGTCGGTCTATTATAAAACAGGGTTAACATTCGTATAACATTAACATCTTATCGTCCTGATTATGCATTTAATGTGCCGCTCGACGTTATTTACTGGCATTCATCATCATTATCTGTTGGTAGTGAGTTGTCTGCTTGCACGATCTTGATCAGCAAGATGCTTGATCACAAGTGTATAACAGGGATACTTTGAAACGGTATACAAGCATGGAGCTAAAGTCAATATAAAATCAAATTTCTTTTAAATACTCTCAATTTTCCGATAAAGGCAATTGATTACTACACTATAATGTTCTTCTAAATGCCCTAATAAATTCAAATCACTATTTTAATACGTTTGCTGAAAATTTCTGTAACGTATCCGCGAAAAAAATGTTTTAGAGGAAGAGGTTTTTTTTCTTATTTTCGCTATAAACTACTTAGTGTAGCAATTGTCACCATTAAGAAACGAGGATTCATCCCCTTTTCTTGTGCCATTGAAAGTACAAAAATCTGATAAACGTTTGAAACACAACTTCAATGAACATTTTGCACCATGTTTCTCTGTAATTGATGGACATATGTTCTAACGAATTATATGGCAGACGATGAAAACTTACTCTTTCTCGTCATGGACAAACATTGCCAAAACTAAATTCGTCTTCCTTAGTCGAATTATGAACTCTTTATAGTATATTTATAGTATTGATTGTATAATGATAATGTACAATATGTTTAAAAGTGACATTGTGAAAGATTTTTGAAAATTCTCTGTATTTTTCCAGACAGGTAAAAAGGAAATTAAAGAAAACAAAATTCTATCCGAAATTAAGCCTTGTGTTGACATTCATATACTTTACTAGTATTCAGTTTAGTAATTGGGTGTGTTTCGATGTACAAAATCTTAATTTTAGAAAACATGTGAAAGTTGCAACTTCCGTAAAATTGCCTTTATCAGTAATGTGTTGTGTTCAACATTTATCTATGTATACTGTGGATTCATTTATTTTCGTGGGTTTAATCATTAAAACATCTTCTAGAAACAATATGAAGATTCTTATAATATTCAAATCAGCAAGTTTCAACAACACTGCGATTTTTACCCTGAGAATGAAATAAGGGAAATTGGCAAGTTGGATTTTATCTTTATAGATGGTTTAAATGGTATTACTACCGTGCATTAAGCTTACATTTTTTCATGTCTCTTTTGTGTATATATCTGTAAACTTCTGTCTTCTTTATATTATTATTCTTGTTTCATATTGTGAATTGTCGGTTTTAAATATGGATGATAAACAATGTAAAGACAAAATTAAGCAGAAAGAACTCAATTTATATTATTTGAATTTTTAAATAAATGATTTATTATCTAATTTGCTCCTTATTATATTCACTGAGTTCAAGTTGTTCGTCTGCATGAAAACTGGTATTTTTATCCGGAGTGTAGCATTAGTATTGAATAATTTTACAACGTAATAACTTCAAACTTATCATTTCGAAGAGTGGAAATACAGTCATTCATATCATAGCTTTGTGGCATGGTAAAAAAGAGTTGGGTTAAAAATTTAAAAAGAACCCAAGTTGCTTACAAAGAAGCTAAAATAAATTCGAGAAGTCGATTGATTGAGTCTGTGTAGGGCGATGCAGTAGGCTAAAATCAAACCATTCTATTTTCCCATGAGTTTTTAATACATTGACAAAGCGAACATTTTGTCAATTTTTTTTTACCTGCTATGCCGGGGGGAGGGGGGTGGTGGATATTTCCTGTATTGATCATCATACAAACCAGGATTAAAAACTGTACGCCAGACGCGCGTTTCGTTTACAGAAAACTCATAAGTGACGCTCGGATAAAAAAAGTTAAAAAAGGCCAAATAAAGTACGAAGTAGAAGAGCAATGAGGACACAAAATTCCGAAAGTTTTTGCCAAATACAGCTAAGGTAAGCTATGCTCTTTTAAGTACGTATTGTTAATCTACTGATCGAGATTACAAAAGGAGGGATGAGATCTGATGAAACACTTATTTTACCCATCCACCTTTTCATGTGCCTGTCCTATGTGAGGAAACACGTCGTTGATGTACGTCACATCTTTTAAATGTTTTTCGTTATTTTGATAATTTGGGTATCGATGGTCGATCTTTGATTGCTTCTGGTAAATGTTTTCACAACTTTCAAAGGGAGACTCAGAAATATTTAGAGCTTGATTTATTGTAGTTCGGTCACATGTCTTTTGTTGAAGACTGAATGTTAACCTCTAGATGTCATTTATTGTTTTTGTCGTTGGTTTGTCATTTACCTTTACCCAAACATCTACTTTTATTCGCGTCGTGTTTTTAAGTTGAATTATTCATCTATTATTAGAGAAACTAAAGACATGGTTCTAGAAATAATATGTTTATTGTGAAAAGTGTAAACGTAAGACTATGAAGTTCGAAGTATAAGGACTATGACATAAACGTATTGTGCGTGGTGAGAAATTAATATCTACAATATAAATCTGATTCTAAATTACGTTAATTATTTTTTAATTGTAAAAATTCTCTTTTCAAATGTTTCCTATTTGACTATGCCAGTGCCTTTAATTGTAACTTATGCAGAGTATAAGTGTTGTTTATTTAGACGGGATGGTTTCTTCCATGAGATGTGGCAGTCGATTCCATTATAAGGTCAAAGGTCATGCCTAATTTGGTCTGTCTGATATCAAGGATTAGGTTCTCAGATTACAATTGCAGGCTGCCAGCTTCTCACTTTTGATTTTGCTGTTGAATACAAAGGACGTTTACTCAATAGGAATAAGTTTTCAATTTCATTTTACAGTTTTACTAATTACACTGATTTTCTGCTGTTAAACTTGAGACTTTATTGTGGAAGATTGTCTGGACTGGAAATCGGATTTATATAACTTTATTTTCATTCTCCTGCCTTGGAGACACAAGGTATTTTACACGACTTTACTTCCTAAGTGTGATTACGATTATTCAGAAGAACTGTAGACAATTCTTTAAAACCTCATCGTAAATTAGTGATCTCGGACATAATATTCATTGCAGTTTAAATTCGTCTTTCCAATCACTTCTTGACATTCAATATTGGACTATTATTTCCCGAAATTTGAGAACTTGAATCAGTTTTATTAAACAGTTTCGTAATTTTACGGCTATAAAAACTTCAGTAAATAACATGGCTTCTTCAACCAGACGTAACCGTCGTTCAAGAAACAGACAACATCCATATCACAACGAAGAAAATGCAACACAAAGCTCGCAATGGGATATGGAAAATCCAGAAAATTGGACAGGTGCAAGATTTCGGGACGAATTACGGAAGTTAGGAATTAACATTCCAAAAAGCTGGTCTAAAACAGTACTTAAACAACTGTATCTAGACAACAAGGAGCGCCTATGCACTGACGAAATTCGAGAAGGTGCAACCGTCGCAGCGGATGACCATATTAGGCAACCGAGAGAAGTACTTCAAGACCCGCCCACAGATGAAAGAAGTTCCGCCCCATCACCGCGCATGGATAGTGTAACCGGAAACGACGTACGTGCGGACTCCAATGTAAACAATATGGCCGCTTTGTTTACATCAACAATGGTTAACACGTTTACACAGTGTATGGCAAGCATGCAACCATCCGTTTCCAACATTAGACCAACAATGGATTCCTTCACCAAGACCTACGATCTAGCTAATTGGTACGAACAAAGAAACGCTTCTGATGTCCCGCTTATCCCAGTTTCTGGTACAACCCAAAGAACCGCCGCATATCTCAACTTCAGCTATAGTCCGTCGACAAGTGCCTTACCGTTTTCTCACCATAACAGTGCCGAAATGGATTCAACAAGAAATGGAGTGCGATCGGATTCTTTCACCAATGTTGATATTGTGTCGCCCAATATTCAAAGAAATATTATTGAGGGTAAGGACATTAATCTCACTTCATTGCTAATATCCAATTACGAAAACCCTCAAGCACACAGTATCACTGCTGATGAAATAAAAGTTAATCTATCAAGCAAGCCTGACCCCCGTCTTAACAGGAACCTGAATATACAAGATTTTATTCAGGCCTTTGGCAAATATAAGCGAATCATGTGTGTGTCATATCCCGAAAGACGTGAAGAGCTTGATGCATATGAAGCAGATTTGATTCAGATCCATAAATTTTATGGAGAAAAATTTTATACCTACCATAAGCTGTTCTCTGCAAAGGCAGCTACACTCCTAAGAGAGAAACACATCAAGGTTGATTGGAGTAAAAGAGACCGTGACATTCTTTCACTAGTTAGTGGGGGTATTAGAGTAAATGCATGCAACTTATGTCATCAAGTTGATCATGCCACAGAATTTTGTGCATTGCAGTGTTCTGATCATCAGGGTATACATGTAGATAGCAACTTAGGTTACAACAGGTCAGTTAGACCAAACATGCCAAACAAGCTTGATAAACAAGGTCGTAGTAGAGTATTTTACGACGGCAAAGAAGTATGTAACAATTATAATAATGTCAGGGGTTGTTTCAGAACAACATGCAACCTTCTTCACGCTTGCTCAACTTGTAGATCTACAGGTCACCCCGCACCTACATGTACAGGTAATAGACAAAACCATCACAATGTTCATGTTCCTCAAAAATATTCACAAACCTACAAAAATAACACTAGTAGCAAAGATGTTACTCAGACTAAACCTGATAACAAATCATGACTACATGTACATTTGGAAGATTATTCGATGAAAGCATCAACTCCTATCAACATAGAAAAACTTGAGCATGAGCTGCAGAATCATCCAGATATAAATTTCAGATCATATTTCATAAATGGATTAAGAAATGGTTTCGATTCTATGGTAAAATACGATACATGGGATACCAAAGTATGCAAAAATAGTTACTCGGCTAGGTCGCAATCTACAGTTGTTTCAGATTTGATAAAGAACGAATGTGAAAAAGGTTTTGTGTATGGGCCATTTCAACATAGTCCTTTTCCTCGTTTTAGAGTAAGCCCTCTAGGGGTAGCAACGGGGAAATATTCTGATAAGAAAAGATTAATTTTAGATTTGTCATCACCACACAATGATGAATGTATGAGTGTTAATGATATGATAGACAAAAGTGATTGTTCTATGTCTTATGTGAAAATAGATGATGCTATCCGCATCATTTCAAAATGTGGGAGAAAATCAAGTCTATCCAAGTACGACATATCCGATGCGTTTAAAATTTGTCCTTACAAACCTACGCAGTGGCCACTGTTTTGTTTTAAGTGGAAATCTATGTATTATTTTTATGTTAGGCTCACCTTTGGATGCCGTTCCAGTCCTAAAATTTTTGACACTGTCTCCCAAGCAGTGTGTTATATTGCTGAGAAAAACTATAAGGTACAGCATATCCTGCATTTATTAGATGATTTCTTACAATTGACCATCCCGACAAAGATGGAGAGAGGACAATGGCAATTATGATGACAATATTTAAACGGCTTAACATTCCCATTGCTAGTCATAAAACAGTTGGGCCTACTACTTGTTTAGAATATTTGGGTATCATACTAGACTCACAAAAAATGGAAACCAGATTACCTGATAATAAAGTGCAAAGGATATGCAATTTTATTCGCAAAATATTACACAAATCATCTTGTACAAAAAGAGAACTTTTACAGTTATTGGGACATTTAAATTTTGCTTCCAGGGTTATTTTACCTGGAAGGTCTTTTGTTTCTTATTTGATTAATTTGTCAACTACAGTTAAAGATTTGTCTGATTTTGTGCATTTAAGCACAGAATGTAGAACAGACTTCGATTTTTGGTTACGTTTTTTGTCAAACTGGAATGGCATTACTATGTTTCATGAAAATGAATTTACAAGTAGCTTTGATATGGAATTATTTACAGACGCTGCGTCAACAATAGGATTTGGGGGCTATTTTCAGGGGAAATTCTTTTATTCAACCTGGCCTTTGGATTTACCATCATTGACAAACAACCTTTCAATAGCTTTTTTAGAATTATATCCTATTGTTGTAGCAGCACTGCTTTAGGGGCCAGAGTGGTCTTGTAAAAGAATATTATTCTGGTGTGATAATGAGGCCACGGTAGCTATTGTGAAAAAGGGGAGATCAAAAACTCTAGAAATTATGAAATTGATGAGACAGCTGACTTGGTGTGCAGCTAAATATAAATTTTTACTTTAGTGCAAAACATGTTCCAGGTTATAAAAACCAAATTTCGGATGCTTTGTCTCGTTTACAGATCACCCGTTTTCACAAGCTGGCCCCAAAAGCAGAACAGAGTCCATGCATAGTTCCAAGTGCATCAGAAGTAATGTGGCACTGAGTGAAACAGTTAGTAAATTATGGAATTATTCTATTTCTGAAGGGACAAAAGTGTCATATGAGACCGGTTATAATCATTTTTTTAAATTTATGCTATTAAATGGTATAAGTGTCACTGACAGCAAGCCTCATTCAGTGTCAGAAGATCTATTGATATATTTTGCTACTCATTGCTTTCAACATCTCAAACTACAGTACTCTACAATTAAACTATACATATGTGGAATTAGACATAGTTGCTTGAAGGACAATATATGTTCTCCTTTCAATAATTCTAGTAACAATTTAGGGAGACTGTCCTTGTTTTTTAATTCTATTAAACGATTACAGAAACCGATCATTAAAGATCGCTTACCCATAACTTTTGATATCCTTCAACATTTATGTGTTAAGCTTAAAGAAGGAATTTTTTCACCTTTTATTGACCAGATGTTATATACTGCTTTTACAGTAGCTTTTTATGGTTTCTTACGCTGTGGCGAGTTTACAATTCGCAGGTCAAAATCATTTGATTGTAACAACAATTTATGTATATCTGATGCTTTGTTTTATTCTGACTATGTTATTTTACATTTAAAGCAGTCTAAGACTGACCCTTTCAGGATGGGTGTTGATATTCAACTTCACAAGCTAAATCATGATTGTTGTCCATTTAAAGCTTTACATGATTATTTGATTGTAAGGAAAACCATGTTTAAATTTCAAAATAATAGTGCTTTATTTATTGACGAATCGGGTAAAGCTCTAGAAAGAGAATTTTTCATCAGCAAGTTAAAGCATCTTTTGGGTATCTGTGGATATTATCCTCAGTCCTTTAACGGACATTCATTTCGAATTGGAGCTGCTACAACAGCTGGAAAATCTAATATTGAGGATCACTTAATTAAAACATTAGGTAGATGGAATTCTAATAGTTATTGTCGCTATATTAGAACTAGTAAAAATGTAATTAAAAAGGCACAACAAAAGTTATCATCATGATTCTTGTATCTATCCATTACGTCATATCCTGTGTAAAATAATTTTTGCTTTTATTCTTATTTTATACCATATAGTGTACATTTGCACATGTACAATACATACCTGTAGATATTAAACATTTGAGTATTTTAAATATCATGTATTTGTTTGTTTTATCATTTTAAAAACTGATTCATATGATTAAATACATATTTTATTATTTCTATCTTTCATTATCAGTGAAGTATTGAAGGTGTCCAAGGTGTTAAACTTTAAGTCCATCCCCTTACAACCACTCTCCTATTCAATTCCTTGGGGGTCACTCAGCTGTTTCACATCTGATCTTTGGACCATTACGAAATTCACCACTGGTTAATTTCTCTTCTTATCCCCAAGTAATTAACTACTTTTCATCTCTCCACCGTCAATTCAACCCCTTTTCGTAGCACCCTGCTACGAGATGAAGCATCGCTTCATCCCCTTTTGGAACCCTCTGCGTTCCAGTTGATTGGCGGAGTGTCCATGTCCACGGGGCTTGGCTACCCACTATACCAAGTGTCGTCGACAGGGCCTGGAGCAAAATTTTCCCAGCTGAGATACTGACTCCCAAAGGGCAAACTTATATTATATAATAAAAGTGAAACTTTATCAAGCCTTTGTTATCAACAGCCTTATCAATTTGTCAAAGTACTTGCGTCAGGTTTAGTCATTTGTCTGGTTCTGGTTTTTTTATGGTCAGTAATTGTGGTTCTTCATCTTAAAGACAAGTTGAGAGACTGTAGCGTTTGGTCCCATGTTGTATATACATGTACATGTTTATGTTGAGTATAATTTGGCACCAGCTGTTCCAGGGTTAAAGAGCAACACTTGAAGAAACTATTATATAAGAGGATCTCCAAAGTTATGTTAGAGGTCTTGAGGTAATCATAAAGCACAGTAGTATCCAGGATCACATACAATGTGTTAGGGGCGTCACTTGGCATTCGTCGTCTCCTATGTGCTAACATGTCATGTAGGTCTCAAGTCATCACTTGGCATCCGTCTATCAATATTACTTAAGCTGTCATTTTCCTCCAGGACGAAAGTATAAATTGTAACTTATGCAGAGTATAAGTGTTGTTTATTCAGACGGGATGGTTTCTTCCATGAGATGGGGCAGTCGATTCCATTATAAGGTCAAAGGTCATGCCTAATTTGGTCTGTCTGATATCAAGGATTAGGTTCTCAGATTACAATTGCAGGCTGCCAGCTTCTCACTTTTGATTTTGCTGTTGAATACAAAGGACGTTTACTCAATAGGAATAAGTTTTCAATTTCACCCACCATCCACCCCAATCTACCACCTTCAATATTTCACTGAATGTGGGAACAGTTCTCAGCAACCCAGTGGTGTTTTATAAATAAATGACCATTACGAAATTCACCACTGGTTAATTTCTCTTCTTATTCCCAAGTAATTAACTACTTTTCATCTCTCCACCGTCAATTCAACCCCTTTTCGTAGCACCCTGCTACGAGATGAAGCATCGCTTCATCCCCTTTTGGAACCCTCTGCGTTCCAGTTGATTGGCGGAGTGTCCATGTCCACGGGGCTTGGCTACCCACTATACCAAGTGTCTTCGACAGGGCCTGGAGCAAAATTTTCCCAGCTGAGATACTGACTCCCAAAGGGCAAACTTATATTATATAATAAAAGTGAAACTTTATCAAGCCTTTGTTATCAACAGCCTTATCAATTTGTCAAAGTACTTGCGTCAGGTTTAGTCATTTGTCTGGTTCTGGTTTTTTTATGGTCAGTAATTGTGGTTCTTCATCTTAAAGACAAGTTGAGAGACTGTAGCGTTTGGTCCCATGTTGTATATACATGTACATGTTTATGTTGAGTATAATTTGGCACCAGCTGTTCCAGGGTTAAAGAGCAACACTTGAAGAAACTATTATATAAGAGGATCTCCAAAGTTATGTTAGAGGTCTTGAGGTAATCATAAAGCACAGTAGTATCCAGGATCACATACAATGTGTTAGGGGCGTCACTTGGCATTCGTCGTCTCCTATGTGCTAACATGTCATGTAGGTCTCAAGTCATCAATTGGCATCCGTCTATCAATATTACTTAAGCTGTCATTTTCCTCCAGGACGAAAGTATAAATTGTAACTTATGCAGAGTATAAGTGTTGTTTATTCAGACGGGATGGTTTCTTCCATGAGATGGGGCAGTCGATTCCATTATAAGGTCAAAGGTCATGCCTAATTTGGTCTGTCTGATATCAAGGATTAGGTTCTCAGATTACAATTGCAGGCTGCCAGCTTCTCACTTTTGATTTTGCTGTTGAATACAAAGGACGTTTACTCAATAGGAATAAGTTTTCAATTTCACCCACCATCCACCCCAATCTACCACCTTCAATAGTTCACTGAATGTGGGAACAGTTCTCAGCAACCCAGTGGTGTTTTATAAATAAATGACCATTACGAAATTCACCACTGGTTAATTTCTCTTCTTATTCCCAAGTAATTAACTACTTTTCATCTCTCCACCGTCAATTCAACCCCTTTTCGTAGCACCCTGCTACGAGATGAAGCATCGCTTCATCCCCTTTTGGAACCCTCTGCGTTCCAGTTGATTGGCGGAGTGTCCATGTCCACGGGGCTTGGCTACCCACTATACCAAGTGTCTTCGACAGGGCCTGGAGCAAAATTTTCCCAGCTGAGATACTGACTCCCAAAGGGCAAACTTATATTATATAATAAAAGTGAAACTTTATCAAGCCTTTGTTATCAACAGCCTTATCAATTTGTCAAAGTACTTGCGTCAGGTTTAGTCATTTGTCTGGTTCTGGTTTTTTTATGGTCAGTAATTGTGGTTCTTCATCTTAAAGACAAGTTGAGAGACTGTAGCGTTTGGTCCCATGTTGTATATACATGTACATGTTTATGTTGAGTATAATTTGGCACCAGCTGTTCCAGGGTTAAAGAGCAACACTTGAAGAAACTATTATATAAGAGGATCTCCAAATTTAAGTTAGAGGTGTTGAGGTAATCATAAAGCACAGTAGTATCCAGGATCACATACAATGTGTTAGGGGCGTCACTTGGCATTCGTCGTCTCCTATGTGCTAACATGTCATGTAGGTCTCAAGTCATCACTTGGCATCCGTCTATCAATATTACTTAAGCTGTCATTTTCCTCCAGGACGAAAGTATAAATAGTGTATTTGATTAAGGCGACATGTGTGTAAATGTATCTACACTACAGGTCATCAACATATAAGTTATTTTAGCCACTGGACGTTGACCTGCAGTCACTCATTAAAAAATAATATTAGATATAAAAAAAAAAACAATGCATATGACAATATATCGTGTGATAGTATCATGTCTTGTCTTGATTTTTAAAGCAGATCTGCACGGCGTATGTAAATATATAAAGAATAAACCAAACGAATACGAAAAAGTAATAAAAAAAAGGATAATAATCATTTTGGTTGCACCACTTTACATTTACGGGAAATACAGTAACATTAAATCATATTTAAATGAATTATATACACTCGTACTCTTATTTTCTTGATATTTAATTTTCTAAATCTCGGAAAGATCAAAAGTTACATATATCTGGGGGTTTATTCCGAAATGCAGGTCGCATGCTAAATAAAATCTTTGAGATCGCCATTTACCTAACTATTCAATAGTACCTTTAATATGATTAATGCTATAAATAAGATATATATTATCAATATGTTACTTATCAATTATAGTTTATTCACGTTTTGCAAAAGATTCAAATGTCCGGATTGAAATCTTATGAAACAAAAAAAAGTGTTAAAACAGACCATAAAGCGCGAAAAAAGTGTTAAAACAGATACTTAAAGCGCGGAAATCACTATGTGATCCGTGTAAACTCATCGAAGTTGGTTCAACCTTTAAACAAACTTATTAGTAAAGGTTATCTTACCAATGTTGTCTTTGAATATAGTTTACATTGGCACTAATATCGATTTTGTCATCAGCAAATTAAAACATAACTAAATTTGTATTCTTTTCAAACGGGATGTATAAAGACACACACACGTTCATTTTGATCTATAAAGAGGTTAACTCCTAACTATCCTACTGCCTGTCGATACATTTATTTTTGACATTGCACAAGTCATGTCTTCTTTGACTGTCCATGATGTTAAAATACTAAATCCCTGGGATGTGTTTAGTTGATTTTAGTCTCTGATGCATGATTTTTTATTATTAATTGTTTAATTGTTTTTGGCTTTTAACTAGCTGTCAGTAACTGCGAGTACTCTCAAATCGTACTTTCTTGTTTATGACCTGTTGATACTAATTGTAATGCTTCGTACTATGAACATCAAAATTATTTATTTTGTAAAAATATTTCCTTTCTCTATCTGAACTGTACACGTATACCTAACAACAAAATTATTTTTATTTACCTGTGTTTAAAGTAATTGCAAATGGCTGATATTATTGTTCAAGTATATTGTTTTTCTTAAATTGTTTAACATTTCACAGCGGTATAACATGTTACTTTAATTATTCTTCCCTTAGTTTATTTATTTTGTATTTGCATTGTATCATAGATCAAATTTATTTGTTCAGTGTATGTTCGCCGGTGTTAATATGTCTTTTGATTGAGTTAAGCCATTTCAATTGATATTTTATAGTGTGTTTTTCTATGTTGTGATGTTACACTATTTTCTCAGATAAGGGTGAAGGTTTGGTACCATTAAAACGTTTAAACCCGCTGCAATTGTTTACACCTGTCCTAAGTCAGGAATCTGATGTTCAGTAGTTGTCGTTTGTTGATGTGGTTCATAAGTGTTTCTCGTTTCTCGTTTTTTATACATTATTAGACCGTTAGTTTTCCCGTTTGAATGGTTTTACACTAGTAATTTTTGGGGCCCTTTATAGCTTGCTGTTCGGTGTTAGCCAAGGCTCTGTGTTGAAGACCGTACTTTGACCTATAATGATTTACTTTTATAAATTTTGACTTGGATGGAGGGTTGTCTCATTGGCACTCATACCACATCTTCTTATATCCATACCTCATCTCCTTATTTTTATATTAAGAGTACTTCAATAAAGTGTTATTTCTATCATTTGAGGTTAATTGTCCATCTCAATATTACTGACCATCCTCTTTTCCCTCTTTTACAGTTTCCCGGTCTCCTAAACTTTTCAATGTGTAAATCAAAAACATCCTGCAGTTTTATAATTTGAAGATCTACTATTCTCCAAATGAGACACAAGGTTTAAGATGCACATCTTCAAGGTTTTTTTCAAAGATGATTTGATAGAAAGATTGAGATTCGTTCATTGCTAAAAAATGTATTCATCTTCCCGCTCGATATTATATTTCGAGACAATGTAAGGTAGATAGATAGATAGATATATATATAGATAGATAGATAGCTACTTTATAGTTGTTCTCTTAATACTGCAACTCTTCCAAATGTTCCACAAAATGAAATATTTTGGTTAAAATCCATCAAATTTGAATTTGAAGCGGACCACGTAAAAATTCCGTGAACCTGTATTCTTTATAGACGTCATTAATACAACTCTACGGAAACAAATAATCAACGTCACAAACAATGCATTCAGGAATCTGATGTTCAGTAGTTGTCGTTTGTTGATGTGGTTCATTAGTGTTTCTCGTTTTTTATATAGATTAGACCGTTGGTTTTCCCGTTTGAATGGTTTTACACTAGTAATTTTTTGGGGCCCTTTATAGCTTACTGTTCGGTGTGAGCCAAGGCTCCGTGTTGAAGACAGTACTGTGACCTATAATGGTTTACTTTTATAAATTTTGACTTGGATGGAGAGTTGTCTCATTGGCATTCATACCACATCTTCTTATATCTATATATTATACGGTAAGTTACAGTATAAAACTATTTTTAGAGAGTTTATCTAAAAGTCCTAAGCTATCTGATACTTTTTCGACATGCAGTCAAGGGTGTATCAAAAATCCAAAATTTGATTCATGAATTGCGAATCATTGGTTAGGTATACTTTGCTTCTAAACTTGACTAACGTGAGGGTACCCAAATTGCACCTATTTGGACAGTTTTTTCACCCACGTTTATTTTTATGATCCAGACAAAAGTTTCCATTCTGCGTTTATTTTGTAGATGTATCCTTATTCACTATATAGTTCCGCGAATTTAATTTTGAATCCATATTGAATCATAGAAAAATTGGTTTGAACCGACCTCCGAACGACCCATGATTCTTTAAGAGGATTACCAAAATTGCATCCATGCTTAAATTCACATCCGTAAAAATCGATAACTGAAGTTTTGTTCTATTTCTTCAAATATTTAGAACAATTTGACAAAAGACCGTGCTTACTATTCATTTTTTTAGAAATGGACGCCTGTAACATATTCTAATTGACATGTTCACTTTTAAAATTTGACTTTTTGGGGACGTCGCATGGCGACGTTTCCGTAGATTTTACTTTTTCCGGTGAATACTTCATCTGTTGGTATATACTTTGAATGTAATGTTGTGCGTAATCAAATATATTTAGCTATGTTGAAAGACATGCAAAATGTCAAATAATAAAAAATACAAATTGTTTAGTCTCTAGGGAAACTTGTAAGATTTCCGTTGCTATGTTTGCTAAATGAGTGCAATTTGGGTACTGTGACGTTAATTAGAATAAGGTAAATGTAGGGTCCGATTAAAATACATGGTGTCCTCATGGCGACAATAAAACAATGAACATTAAAAAAATACACTGTGTCGAAATTACCCTCATTTGGCAATTCTTACACGCAACACGACGGGTGCCACATGTGGAGAAGGATCTGCTTACCCTTTCGGAGCTCCTAAGATCACCCCTGGTTTTTAATTGGGTTCGTGTTGCTCAGTCTTTAGTTTTCTATGTTGTGTTTTGGATTCTGTTGTTTGTCTTTTTGTCCTTTCCTCGTTTTGCCATGGCGTTGTCGGTTTATTTTCGACTTATGAGTTTGAATGTCCCTTTGCTATATATTTCGCTACTGTCTTACAGGGATGGTTTACAAAATATAAATGCAACTTAGTTCATGGTATGCCTCATAATTTGCAGTCCTTTTAAAAAAAAACATTACTTCCATACTGGAGTCCAATGTTTAGCAGAAGATGCTTACACTGTACCTTCAAAATTCTAATGAAGACATGTTGTGACATCTTTATTTATTTTTAAATGACTTATTTTAGGGCGGTGTGTCTGGTGCGCTTGTGTCTGGCCCTCATTGAGCCATGTGTTGTACCTTCTCTTCAAATGGCTGTATAAATAAAGTAAGTAAGTATATAATGACTTCACTTTTTGGAGGCAGACACAGTTATAGCAAAAAATATATCTTTCCTAGCCACTATAACAAGTTTAAAAAACTATACAAATATAAGATAATATTTTTTTTATTCAGATTATGAGCAAAGTAATTTATTAAAGTGAGTGATGTAATTGAAAGACTCAAAATAATTTTGACAATCATATATAATATATTATCACCTTATTTTATGATTTAAAGCCCCTTGTCAGACTAGACCCATAAGTATGTATGTGTAAAAAACAATAATGAAAGCAGATTATATATAATAACAGGCAACTATTTCATATAGATTACATGTAGATATACATTGTACGTGTCCTATATTGCTATATTGATAATTTTCTGAGTTCAAACATTTCTTTATTTGAAGTTCAAATAATTTTAAAAAAATCTAGGTTTTCTTGAATAAAAAAGCTAAATTAAATGAATCTAGCAGTTCTTTTAATTTTTTGAAATCTTTTAAAGTTTTTAAACGCTTTGGAAAATCAAAATTTTATCATACAGCTCGTTCTCAAAATTTTATATAAGGTAAATTCGAATATAAAATGTTCCTCAACATCAAATTTATCCAGTCTTTTAAACAACTTTTGTTAATATCAATGGCGGAACCAGGGGTAGGCGTAGAGGGCGTATGCCCCACTTCGAGCGCAAAAAAAAATTAAATCTCAAGTTTTTCAAGAAAAATACATAATTTTTTGTATGAAATATTCCAAAAATTGTTTCTCCTCGATCCGCCCAGCGGTATATCTTCAAGTAACGAAGTTAAATGGTCCGACAAACGTCGCTTTGCAAACAATGACGACAACGTCATAAAACGTTCTATAGGGATTAGACGTCATGGAGAAACAAGCAAGATAGAAGACCACGCTTCAAATCATGATGGATAAAATCAACCACAAAAAGACGCAAAAATGAATTTTCAGTTTTCATTGCATACTATTATATTGTTACTAGGAATATTTACCAGTTATAGGTAAGCAATAAGTTAAAAATTGAATGAGAGAAACCGAAAGCGTACTTATTGACGATGTCATTGCCTTTTTGGTAAGGTGATATTATTTTACTTTAGGGTCGGAGAAGGTTAAGATTAGGTAAACAATTAATTAACAAATTAATAAAGCGTAAAACTTTAGTTAGATATATGGAGAGATTCGGGGTTGAATTAATAATAACATAAGGGGGAAGTAAGGGTTGCGGAAAAACATTGTTTTATAACATTACAGCACAATAACTAGTCTAATGAAACATCGTCAATATTTCGACCGGTCATGCTTTTCTGTCCTACCCCTATCAGGAAAATCGATTTTACCATTTTTAGTCTGTACCCTCTGAGATATTTTCGCCAAATAATGCAAATCTACGGCGATTAAGTCGAGTATGAAAATGAACGAGCATATATCTGCAGTATTTATAACCGCTTCAAAATTAGATTCCAAATTATTTGTACGAGTGTAATACAATACGTGAATGGACATACGTCGTATCTTTTTCAATATTTTCCGTTATATTTTTAAGTGTACAAATGGTCAATTTTGAAAAAAAAAATACAAGTTGAACACGAACGTATATAATATATAGTAGTGTTGTGACATGAAAACGACAGTTTCTAAAAATATTTTACAGTAGCAATAAGAAACCTCAAATAATTCTGGGATTTTAAGTTAACATTTCATAAAATTCATTTCAGCTCCGAAGATGATACATTAGGAGAAAATTTATTCTTGTCAATATTTGGTTTGGATTCTATGCCAGAATGTGAGCTGTGCGACAATTTGGAGCCGAAATCTACATGTAAACTTTGTGACAATTGGTTGGGAGATTATGATCTCGTTAAGCAGTCGTCTAACACAGATATTTTTCCATATGACATAGCAGCATACCTACCAACACGTATATCTCCTTATTATAGTTTAGGTATTCACTTATTTGTTGTGTAGCTAAAGCATTGTAAAAAGTAAAATCACAAAAATACTGAACTCAGAGGAAAATTCAAAACGGAAAGTCCCTAATCAAATGGCAAAATCAAAAGCACAAACACATCAAACGAATGGACAACTGTCATATTCCTGACTTGATACAGGCATTTTCTTATGTAGAAAATGGTGGATTAAACCTGGTTTTAAAGCGCTAAACCTCTCACTTGTATGACATTCGCATCAAATTCCATTATATTGACAACGATGTGTGAACAAAACAAACAGACACAATAGGTAAAATGTCACAAATAGGGGTACAACAGCAACACGAACTGCACCGAAACCTGGGGGTGATCTCAGGTGTAAATGATAATAAGCATTTCTTTATTTAACACTTACTTAACTCCTACACAGTGACAGATTTCAGTCGTATAGATTGGATTTCTCAGAAAAGGTTGTTGTCCTAAACAATGCATGAAATATTTACAACTAAACGATTAGCAAACAAAAATCAATCAATCAATAAAATTATATATGTTACCTGGAATTCGACAATTTTTGTGACTCGGTCTTCTAAAATTAATTTACCAAGTCCGTTTTTATATCGCAGCCTTTGTGGACTTAACACGCGTCATCTGTGAGTACGAGTAAATATAGTCGACTTTTATTCAGAATAAGTGTCTCAGTTAGATGACATGTTTTTATGTAGATTATTAAATAGTGACCTAGCATGTTTAGTGCGTCAGTCTAGTACAACGCAGGTTTCATATTCATATCACGTAAACATGGTTTTTTTCCTGGTATGGATGTGATAACTCAGTGTAATTTGGAGTCAATGATGTACTTATGTGAAATTAAAAAAAATCTAGAATTTAAAATTGG
Organism: Mytilus californianus; assembly: GCF_021869535.1. Lineage (NCBI taxonomy): Eukaryota > Metazoa > Mollusca > Bivalvia > Mytilida > Mytilidae > Mytilus > Mytilus californianus. Next base: position 24,258,561 of record NW_026262626.1, on the reverse strand, counting down.
TACTATAAGTCAGAAGAGCATTAGTATGGAACAAAATAAGCGAAAAATATCGATATAGGTTATGAAGCTCCTTTTCGAGCTATTTAATTTTTGTTTAAATGGCGGGAAAAGGCTGACTCGGACTTTTACCTTACATTTGCATTGGTATTATCTGGTTCTCAAATCGAAAGAAAAGAAATCTAGAATCTGCTTAAATTTTGGTAAATGAGGACCTTTTATGAGCTATTGAAGTCTTATAAATATATGAAAAGAAAAATGGGTGTTATGGGGCAAAATATTTTACCCTGTATCGTCGGAAAAATTCCAAGAGTCCGAACATCTGACAAAAAATCCTAAACCTGACCTAAGTACATACTTAAACATCATTTCGTTCATCATTTCGTGATTTTTACTATCAGAAAACAAACTCTTGCTATATATGCTTTATATTGATTGTTTGATGTCTGTACCGCTGAGTCCGACTTTAAGCGTGTTTCTGGAATAAACCTCATCAGGTACGCAAGAGGCCGAAAATTTGGGAAACCAGAATATAAATTGATTGAGAGCATAAAACTAAAAGGTATTGGCTTAAAAGATCAGTCAAAACCAATTTATCAGACGAAGTTGCAACCTTAGATCTTGTACAAGTACAAATCAGATCGCTAAATCACGTAGATAATTATCCATAGAAAAACTAAAACTTTACTTATTGCTGTTACCCGGATTTTATATGCAATATAAAAAAGAAGATGTGGTACGATTGCCAATGAGACAATTCTCCACAAGAGACCAAATGACATAGAAATTAACAAAGTATAGGTCACCGTACGGCCTTCAACAATGAGTTTTTATTTCAAGCTTACAAAAAGGGCAACATTTATTTATTCATTTCTGGGATTCTTGAAAGCATTAATTTGTCTATAGTTTCAGATATACTTGAACCAGTAAGTGAATGGACGCTACAAGAAGAAAGCTATGGATTCTATCTTACCGTATCGTTTGTTGTGTTTATACTCTTTTTTGTTGTCAGAAAAACAACAAGGAACATTTCATCTAAAGGTAGTTAATATTTTATCATGTACCTATTTCACCAAAGCAGTTAATAATATTACACGAATAAGTAACTATAAAACAGAGAGGCATTTATGTTTAGAAAAAATAAATCAACCTACTCAGACTGTCTTTTTTTATATTTGTATGTCCCCGCCTTTTACGTCAGACTTTATCCGTTATGCCGTTAACTGTCAGACCACCAATTCACCTACTCCAATTTTGGTAAAAGAAGACCTTCCCTGACAAAAAATAGTGCTTTTGATGTCAATATTGTTTACTTAAACTTACCACCAAAATTGCAGAAATGAAACTTTTGGTGAAAGAGAAATATATTTAGACCATTTTGAGCTAAAATATACTTGTCCATGAGTTTGCTCCATAGTATACTTATTTAAGATTTCCAGAAAACCAGGGGTTATTTTTTAATAACAGTTGTCTTTCGAACGGTCGCTTTTCGTTACAAGACGTTAAACATTGGTTGAAAATTGGCATGTAGAAAGGTGATACATGTACAGTTCAGGATATGCCTGGTTTCTATGAAGTTAAACTTAAGGTTAAATATTTAGGAAGCTGTGGAAATTGAAAAAAAATGGTTGAATAAAAAGGGATTTTGAATTGGTGGTCTGACACCTTTAGATATTGATGTACCGTTGAGTACATAAGTCAATAACAAAGATTGACAGATCGAGTCTTCGTTTCGTTCTGGTTGAACCACGGATTTTTATGAAATTTTGCAAGCAACTAGAGCATGTCGAACTGCATTATTTGGATATCGAAAAAAAATGCATAAGTAACTTTTATACTTTTGTTTCGGAGTTATAGAAAATTGAATATTTTGTAGAAAGGAGTAAAGGGTGCACGTAAATATTGCAAAACATATGAATAATTTTATTTTAAATTGCCTTGTTTCATAAAAAGTGTCCTATGATTTATTTATTTTTTTAAATTGATATGTTATTGCCACTAAAATTTCAGTTTTATACATATGAAATTTACAAGGAGTTACCGAATTCGTTTGTGCTGTAGACATCATTCAAATGTCTCTGTAATTACAAATATATCTAAAAACGTCGAAAAATAAGATTTTAAGTCACTACGTCACGACTACGTTTGCCTGTTCGGTGGGTTTTTTTTTAAGTTTACAGCAGATTCAACAAAAAAAACGAATTCGGTAACCCCATATGAATTTTATATCAATGAAAAGGAAATTTCAGGAACAATAACATATATCATTTTTTAAGAAAAATTCGTAGGACAGTAATTCGAGAAATATTGATTTAAATGCAAAATTGATGAACTTTTTTACGATATTTACGTGTCTTTTATACATTTGAATTGATATTTTCTGGATATTTAATTTGCTATATCTAAGACAGTATAAAAGTCAAACATATCATATTCCTATATTCATGTGCAGTTCCTCGTGCTCTAGATGCATATAAAATTTCATAAACTTTCGTGAGACCACTCATTTACGTATCTGTTACCTTCAACTTATAAAATAACAAAAATGATATTTGTCCGCACTTTTTTGGTATGTTTGTAGTTCTGATATTGATTTTCTGTTCATGGTGAATCATGTTATATAGATTGAGTTTCGTGCCAAAGTACCGATTTTTGGCAAAATTACGACCCTAGGATTTAAAAGTTTCATGAAAGTTGTGCTTATTTACATTTTTTTTGGTAATGCCCACGATCTCGAGGTGACCGACCATTGACAGCCGACCTATCGTAATACGGTTGCACGTGGGACATGTGTGTTGTTCCACAAGATCAGGTGTTAAGACTGCGGAAGAAAATAGAAAAGATGTAAACCAAATAATTATCTTTCATCTAAAATTCAAACATACTGTACCATTTAAGCAGAGATGTGATTCATAAACTTTTATAACCTTAACTATGTTGGTTATGAAAGAAAATAGTATATGTTAATTATGTAATTGAAGATAGACCAATGCTTAGCTGTTATTTCAAAAGAAAATACTTACTTATTCACTCACTTATACACCAAAATATTGAAGTTAAAAGGTGAAAAAAATTATGCGGACAATTTAAGAATACGAATGTTATTTCATTTTTAAAATTCAACAATGATTTTTTTCTTACAGTATCGACAGGCCTGAGACAACATGCTCCTGAAAAGCATAAAAACAGAAGACACATCGGGTATAGCTCAGTGACCGAAAAGTCAATCATCTCACAAAAACAACCAAGAGATATCGATTGGATGGATAAACTGAGAAAGATAAAGAAACCACAAAAACATGTACTTTCAAAGCAAGGAATGATCGTCTTAAAGAAGATGCATCATTCGTCAGGAGATGGATGTTTTAATGTTTTAACTGAAGAAAGCTGTAGACTTGTATCAGTAAGATCTGGAATACCGTCAAAATCCCTCCGCGTGTTTGACTTAAGAGGTCTTGACGATGTTCCAGACAATGTAATGAGCACATTGCTTTGTGTTAGACCGCAATGCACGCAACATCCACATAAGAGTATCCAGAAATATGGACCAAAGCTTGTTTGTGATGCAGACGCGTTTGGTCTTGAGCACGTGGACGACAACATTCAACGTTTGCAGCTGGGTAAAGATAATGATGCTGATGTGGAAAACCTGTACCACGATGGTGGATATAGTAACTCTAAGGCAGGCGATAATTTAATGCTAGATGAAGATAACCAATGCAATGAATTAGGGCCACCGTGTGCAAGTTCAAGTTTTATCAGCAATACAAGTTCAATGAGTATCCCAGGGGAACAAAATGATTCCAATTTATCAAACAACCATTTTGATCCATTCAGTTCTTTAGATGAATCAAGTACACCAAACGTGTCTCATTTTCAAAAATATCTGGATACTAGCGTCACATGGTTTGGAGGTTTATACAGTTACAGTCGAGAGACTTCGTTTGCAAGTTTTAGACGAGATAATCTTGATGAAAGCGTTTCATGTGGTCTTGACGAATTAGAAAAATCTCTTGACATAAGTAAAATGCAGAAGAGTCTTTCACTTTATGGCTTTGAAACAGTAAGTTCATAATTTTTTTGTATCAAATATATCAGTGACATATATACATTTTATATATAAGAGGGTCTGGACGGGGGATCTTCTAGTTCTGTATTCTTTAATTTTTTAGGCCAAAATTTCGGCTGTAACAGTTTAAAAGAAAATAACTAGAGATTATACCTATAACCTTTTTAATCAATGCTTTAATTATCTGAACTCAATGTTTTCTAATAAGAGCTGCAGTAGCGTTCGAGGATTGAGTTTTAAAACGTTCTTATGACTGTATGAACCTAAAATTGTTCGCTCAAAAGTTATTATTATTGATTTTATATCTTTTTTATATTTCATGATTTGTTTCATCATTTCGATTCCTTATCGATCTAAATCATTCACAAGTTACATGATATAACAAGATATAAAAGGAAATAGATGGATGTGCTTTCCAGCGACTTGGATTTTATATTAGAGACAGCTAGTTTCCCCGAAAATGTACTATATGACCGATCCGACAAATAACCTGGTCATATATGCATCCCTCCCCCCAAAAAAGCTTAAAAACACCATGATTTAATATTATATTGTATAGACTCTTGTATATTGTTCGTGACTCATGTGTTGACATCTTTTAAAATATATTTTGATAAGTTATATTGTTTAGTTTCTGTCTTATTAATATATACCTCAAATCTAGTTTTATTCATTTCAAAATCTACTTTTAAATTGCAACATAAAATTTCTACTGAGATTTCTACAGTTTTCTCTGTAACATTTTGTACTGGAACAACACAGGCACTTGTTTTTGTCAATGGGGGTTTACTATCCACACTTGTACGAAAAAATCACGTGATTTTTCGTAGAAGTGTGGATAGTAAACCCCCCTTGACAGAAACAAGTGCCTGTGTGGAACAAACAGAAGAAAACTGCAGCACTTGAACCCACTCAAGATGCTTATAGCAGAAATCAAATTTTTTGCTGTTACAGTGCAAAATGCGTAACGCAAGACTCAAGGGTTGACTGGGGCACTGGATATCCGTTAGTAAAACCCATGATGAATACGAACGTTCCATTGGTTATGTAAGATTAATAAATAAACAGTCCCGTACGTCGTGCGAGAATTTAGAAATCCAATGTCGTTTGTTTGTGGAGGGTATCACGCTTTATGTACGTTTAAGAACCCTTGCAACAACTATTTAAGAAGTTCGTAAGTTGCCTGTTCAGGCTGTTGCAAATCAAAATGTCCCCTTACTTTCATATCATCTTTTTTCACTGACAATACAAATTGCCTGCCCTTCATTCCGGTTACACAAATTAATGAAGTTATTGTTGATTTGTTCTCGGACTGAATAGTCATGTACTATTTGCGACTGAACGTTAAGAAAACAATATTTAATCATATAACGCAAATAAAATATTTCGTGTTACTTTTTCTTTTCCTGATGTATAATTTGTCGACGAGAAAAACAAATAATTCCCACAAAATACATAGCTCCTTTGATTTCAGCCTAGTATTTATTAAAAATCGGTGTTGACAAACGACCAAAAAAACTTGAAATTTGCATAAATTTATTGAAGATATATATACCATTCAGAAATGAAATAATCAATGTAAATTTTTGTTTACTTTCAGGATTCTGTGTTTCAGTTGTTGACTGTCTATCTTGCAAAACAAGTTATTGGAAAAGTAAAAGAAGCTTGGGTAGCAATCAGGACGAAAACAGCAGTCAGTAATGCAGCAAAGAGTTCTGACTACAACAATAATCAACTTGGAAAAGAACTGGATATAACTGGTTTTGCTGTGTACAACTCAAAATACAATTATGAATATCAAAATTGGGATTGTGATAATTAAATCCTTTGTATCATGATTATCGTGCATTATGCAAGTATCTAGAATGCCATATGAATTATGGTTTGCTATATTATGTATAAGCGTCTGTAATAAGATCAACACAACATGCAAATAAAATAAGGAAAGATAAATACGTACCGTTTTTATTGTGTTCAGTGTATATTCCCGAACTAATTTGGTTATACGTTCTTCAAGGTACTCTTTGTTATTCCAATGATCGAGATAAAGGCGTTGGAAACAGTTAAGTCTGCCACATGTTGATGGGCTTATTCCAAGTCGGGGGCTCTTTTCACAAAATGAAATGTTCATGACTTAAAATTATCTTTTTCTCGTAAGATTTTTTGTGAAATGATTCGCTGGAACTTATCCAATGACTAGTCATTTCGGGATCTTTGATAGCTTGCTATGCGTAATGGGTTTTGCTCATTGTTGAAGACCGTACGGTGACCTATAGCTGTAAACTTCTACGTCAGTTTGGTCTCTAATGGAGAGTTGTCTCATTGGCAATCATACCACATCTTCTATATTTTTATATGTATGTACATGTTGATTGCAGAACTTGGATAGTTTGCGCTAAATTATTTCACAGCTTTTAAAACTCGGGACAATTTAGAGCCATAGACTTAAAGATACACATTTAAAGTGAGCATCATCGTCTCCGTTATGCGTTTTAGTAACCAATGCAATTTTTTAAGCTGAAAATTTCCGCAAACAACTTGAAGAACGGGTGCAATTCTGTCAAATTGTCTATAGTATTAGTTACAAGGTGCAACAGATGATTGAAACAACATTTATTTATGCAAAGCAATGGTTAATGTTTACCCTTTGTATAGATATGAACAAAAGGAAATGTGGTTATACATCAATTAGACAGCAACCGAACAACACAAATTACCAAAATTAAAAAGGTTATGTGTTGATTAAACAGACTATCAAAGAACAGCCATCAATATGACATAATAACAACCATAGCGGAGATTTTGGACTAAGGGACAGGCATTTGTATATGTGTATTATACTATACCAATGGAATTACACCACAACATGCAAAGAAACAAATTCAATGACTGACACTAAATGTTTCAATGTATGATTGGTTGAAAATGCTAAAATTCAACCTTATAATGACAATGGACCCCTTTCATGTTTTATTTCTGATGCCTAGTTAGGTTTTTCGAGAGGGTAAGGATTTTCGTAAGGGTAATGCAAAACTTTTCCTTAGAGATTTACAGCGATATTTTATTCAAGATTTTAGGGGGGGGAGTAAGGGTTTTTTCTTCATAGAAGTATTTAGAGTGCCAATAGATATGCAATACATCATATTCCCAGGTCCAATGTTGTCTCATTTTAATCAAAGTACAATAAGGTCGACCTTAAATGAATTCCTCGAGCCATAAATGGCTACATGTTACTTACATGTATGTTTCACGTAAAACTTTTTTTAATTCGGCATTTACATGCCTAATAAGGATCAAATGCAAAACTTTTCATATTTTGATCAAAAATTTGATCATACTAGATTAAATGCAAACGAAAACCACTACGGCTAATTGCATTATATTTAGATATCATTTCTAGAGGGTTTCATAATGGTCAAAATTTGTCATCCAAAGTTCAAATTTCAATATCAATGAATGTTAAGATCTCAAAATCGAAAACTGCCGGCAATGTCTTGTGTGCGAAATCTTACTACGATTGGAAAACTTCCGAAGAAGATCTGTTGGGTTAATTTTTTAAAAATTACACATAGGTGTTGCTCTCCTATTGGAACTCAGAAATATTAAGTGTTAAAATTAGGATGCTGATCCTTATAGTAAGTTAAGTTTTTTTGTAGCCATTTTATACTGCCGACCTATTTAGATTTTCTGCACTCTATATTTATTTTTTTTTTTTTGGATTTCCAGAGTCATAGTTTCGAAAATACCAGTACTAAGTCTTGATAAACATTTATTTATTTAAGTTGCTGTAGATGAACAGGAAAGTTACAAATTTTACGTACACGCAACGTTATACCTTTATATAGTGCTGGGTCTACCAAGTGCTCCACGAAACGTCTTTCCAATTAATTTACATCGATGTTATCAATCAAAGTCAATGTTACTAGTAGTCTTTACCAGCTCCTGCATATGGGGTACATATCTCCCAGAACTTGCGTTTCCTATCATAACTTCTTTGATAGATGGTTGTGGCTTACAAGGAAGTCATTGAACCAAGAGTACCAAGTGGTAAAGTGAAAGTCATCCGTTCGAAAGTTTTACGGAAGACATCATTAAATTGACTATTATGGAATATCCGTGTCACAGGTGACCGTGGATATGTTCCAACTCTCATGTACAAGAACTACGGACATTTCAAGGCGAGATAACTCGTGTTACTTTTCTATTCTGGTTCCCATCTTGTTCTCATCGTCTGGTGACCAGTAGATAAGAATAGATAACTCCCCTAAACGAACACCCCACCAATAGATGTCACTTTAACGTTATGCTAGCCTGGGGTCCTGGCTAATCTCGACGCGCAGCTAGATCGGGCCGGGATGCCAGGCTAACGTTATGCCTATAGGGTAATTTATGATATTAGCAGTTATACGATAATTCCGAACGCAGTTGGATTTAAGAAAGAAACCCCGCGTACACTATAAACAGATGAATGATGAAGAAATTGCCGATAGAAAAGAAATAATTAAAAAAAGAAAAGTTTTGCATGCCCTATGATGTAGAAAGAATATTTTCTGTTAACGATGGTTCAAAAGAGATACGTTTACATGTTATTATATTTCCTATATTTATGATATATGTATATCTCTTGATCTAGTAAATTGTCTTATTGTATGAAATTTGTAACCCTGTTTATACTACACACGACCTTTTCGGAAGCTTTAAGATAGTCCAAATAATTTATCATCGGTGTTTCTGATTTTAACAAGTTCAATAAAAGAAACATTTTAAAGCCGCAGGCAAACTGATCTATCCTTGTATATTTCTTTTTAATTGAGTTAGATGAAAATCCAATATACAAATCCTTTCAACATCAAGCAGGCTTGAGTATTATCTAGATTATGTTTTAATATATAAAAAAAATAGCATTTAACTCTTCAACGTGATTCTGGAAAAGGATAGACAATTTATGAATATGACGAAGACATAATCTTTCAATCAGTTTAATTGAAGTGTGGAGCTGGCATGTCACTTATTGCTAGTAGTCCTTTAGTTAATTTATCATGTATCATTGTCATTTTGCTCAGTGTCTTTTGTTATCTATTCTGACATCGGACTCGGACTTCTTTTAAAATGAGTTTTACTGTGCGTATTGCTGTGTTTTGTTTATTCTACATAGGCTAGAGTTATAGAGGGAGGGTTGAAATCTCATAAAACATATAAATAAAAGCTACAGAAAGGCAATATCATAAATATGACAAGATGTACATTACTGTTAATTTTAGATTTTATTTGATATGGGTAGGTCACATGTATTCGATACTGACATTGTATAAGCCAGATGTATACTCCATGCTGAATTTTATTTGATCTAGGTAACACGTAAAATCATGAACACCTGTAGAAAAATATTGTAATATTTTCCTGGGCCCGTATGCATAAAGCTACTTAAGTTAAGATTTTCCTTAGTAAACACTTAAGTTAAGGAAACTCCGCCCTTTTTACCTAAGTAGTATGCATAAAAAATCTTAAAACTAAGTATTTCCTTAGTAAAATCTTAGTTGGTTTAAGTCACGCCCACAAAACTTAAGTGGTATGCATAAAACCCCTTAAACTAAGAAAACGCCTAAGATTATACTTAAGTATAAGGTACATATAGAGCTACCTTAACTTTTCTAAAATATATAAAATCAGTCGAATGTATGTTTTTTTTTCGCAGAACATGGATAGATTAGCTCCAATTTAATTGAATAATAACTATATTCAGTCATGAATCTTTCGTTTGTTTATTGCTAAATATTAACGATCGTTGTAATTTTCGTAAAATCACCTATAATCAACAAACTCAAGAGATAACAGAGGGTAGTTTTATTATTTCATTCTACCCTTATTTCTCAATCTCGTTAGTGTGTATTCCGAAAAGTACTCACAGATTTTACACGCATGGAATTCATGCAATTATATTTCTTTTGATTTGTTCGTGGCTGCTTACGCAAGTATTATGAAATACACCGCCTGGTATACTATTAGAACAAAACTGTATGAAGGAAGGAAGCGATGAGGATCTATAGGCATGCAAAATCCTGTTTTCTGGGAGGGGGGGGGGCATCGGTTTAATTTTCAATTTTATTGTTCATTTCTACATATATTAGGAAAATGTCCCCTGAATTTGTTTCACTAACTGGGACAAAATCAAAACGTTTTTAAGACCTACTCCGTGGAATTCGAAGTCTATATAAATTATGTATATATAAGTCTAAACTGAAAACAACGTTCAAACCTATGATTGCGTTGGATAAAAACCGCAATTTTTATACGTGTGCATGCAAAACAAATTTCTTGGTAGAGGGGTCTAAATACAGCACAAACAACATTTTCCAAAAGACCAAAAAAATTATGTTTATAATATATTCATGATACTTAACCCGTATTCAATAATTTTTTGTATTTCCTTATACGTATTCATTGATATATATTGCTGTTAACAAAAATATTGCAAAGTTTGCATAGAAGGAAGACTTTAACTTAAATAAATTATGGTGTATCTGAAAGAAATTTATGTTATAACTTCCAATAAAATAATAAGAAGGTCCTTCTCGCCAGTTTTGGATAATTGCTCAATTTTTTATAAATATCATGACGTGGATTTATTTTGTAATTTAGATTTTACTAGCATATACCATTATTAGGCTGGATGGTTTGATACAAGATAATGTTGAGTTTTCATTCAGCGACTCCTCAGGTGATTGAAGTTTTGATTGCTAAACAGAATGAATTGCAAGTGGATGACTCGGAATCTTTTGATATTTTACATTTATCACGCCATGCATAAGTTGTCCCACTTCTTTTGGATCTCTCATGAATCTCTCCTGAGGGATTTTTTTCTACTTATAATATTGATATATATTTATTATTTTTTTTCCAGCCCTAAGGGTGAGTGGCGACCAGAAATACGGTATTTGATATATTTCCGACAATCAGTAAAACTCTTGCCAAAACGTGACGTTCGTTTGGCTCTGCGGGATGTACAAGTACGCAACCACGTCCGGTCAGAATAGGGAGTTAAATCCTATGCCTCGTGTAGAGAGAGTGCCACACTCTCACACCTACAACGAATCTTTGGGGTCCGTAAGTGAACCGTTGCAAAGGAGAATTCTATCCCTATCCAATATGCCTACATTTTCCAGTGGTAGTCCAAATTTTCTTGACTTTCATCTCGGAAAGCGTCTATTACAAGATCCACTTATTTTATCTATAATTGTTAATTTGTTCTCGTCCTGAACATGTATGACATGTTTGCCACTGGACTTTCAGCGAACATCGATAAATCAATCAATTTCCTTCCAATCCCCTTTCATCTCTCTTTTAGTAACAGTAGGGGGAAGTTTTGCATTATAAATATTTTTTTCTTCCCACGCTCGCCCACCAAAACAACCTTTTCTCTTATGCGCCAATTTGTTTGGTTATTTTAGTTGGTTACGTATTTGATAATTGTTTTACACACCAACACCAATTTAACCCCAGTTCTTTATACAGTTATGTATTGTTCAATCAATGTAAATAATCAAAACAAACTTTTACACGGATGAGTACATGCGACGAGCTAACATATATCATACGGTAATTAGAGAAAGGTTCCGATTTAAGTATTCCTTAGTTAAGTGAAGACTTAAGTAATTTTATGCATACGACTTAAGAATATTACTTAACTAAGGGAATTCTTAGTGAAATATAAGTTTAAGGAACACTTAAGTTAAGATGTTTTATGCATACGGGCCCTGTCCTCTAGGAACATAAAATTTACATAATTCACTACCCTTAATTAGACATAGATATCAGTAAATAAAACCGCAGACTTTCTCCTTAAAGTTTAGTGGTTTGTACATATATTGAAGGTGTGCATGTAGTCAGGGTTTAATATTTGCTCTTTTGGGAGATAGTTGAAGTTATTTTAAAATAACACTTTGCATCTGCGGGGGCATCATTTGTGTCTCCAAGACACAATTAAATCTCAGATAAAGTTCTACATTATCTTTGTTATGATCCAGTTACTTCAGAGTGAAGTGCGGGGCATCACTTTGTCTAGTTAATTTTATAATTATTTTTTTGTTGTAATTAATCTTATTTGAAAATATTCGTTCATATTTCAGCCGTATCTCAATTTTTTTTTTGACTTTATAAAATTAGTTTATATGTTTAACCCTATATTCGTATGTGTAGAATACTCTTAAACATAAGAACACAGGGCAACATACATAAATTATTATTGTTAAATCGCATTGATAAGAGTTTGAACACTTTAGACAAGGTAAAAAAAGTTGATGTGATAAGACTTTTTTGAAATTATAAATTAACTGCAAAAAATTAAAAAAAAGGGGTCTCCCAACAAGCTCTTGTGCATGGACTACTTTATTTTCGATATAATACTTAAATGATAAGATAAAATAGTAACATATGGTATTGAATAGTGATACAGCACCGGAAAGGATTTGCCGTGGCACCATGGGACGCTTATACAATATACTATGTAAATATTGACACATTCGTGTTTATATGTTAGCTGAGATCGATAATTATGGAGCTTTTCTTAAAAAGGACTTCGATGTTTTTCGTCATTTGTATTATTAAACGACATTTTATGAATATATTAAACAAGGATTTGTATAGTACTATACAAATCCTTGTACTAAACAATAAGATTAATGTATGAAGGAGAACATAAAGATAGCATATCCTAACAATGATTTTGATGCTATGATATCTTACTGTATACATTCAAAATACTTGCATTTACTTCTTTGATCATTTCTTATAATGATAAGAATAATATTCCCTATACCTTTTCATTATACAAAACTTGTATAAAATTTTGTATGTTTTGAATGGCATTAAAAATTGCACGTTGTCATCTTTTCTATTTCAATTTAGTTTTTTCAGATTTCGTAGACATTTTTTTTCAATAATACAATCATGCAATTGTGTATTCAAATAATAATATAATTACTCAAATCAAAATAAGATTAATTAGACAGAGCCTTTAAAAAAACACACTTTTTGCATATTTTTCTTCAAGATGTTTAAAGAACTCTTTGGTATAATAGAAATTAATATATTGTTTAAAACCTAACTAGATATTTAAAATGATGGATGTACTTAGAAAAGAAATTCACATCATAAAAATGAGAATTCAACTAAATAACAAGACCAATTTGTCTTTGAATACGGCCAATCTTAGTTGAATGAATATACATCGTATTCATAAATAATGAAGTTTCACTTTCAAATGCTTAGGGACAACAGTAAAAATTATTTTAAAATGACGATTCTTATACCATTTGATAGGAAAATTATTTGCCAATACTGTATAATTTGTTAATTTGATTTACAGTAAAAAATGAATTTAATATGATTTTTTATAAAATATGTATACCTCGTAATTTAACATATCTCAACCAAAAGAGAACCCAACGTTCAACATGATAGGGACAACAGTAAATATCAAGATAAAGTGGATTTTATTACACCATTTCAAAGCTAAAAAATTGGTGAGATCTCTATAATTTATTAATTTTATATGAGATTTATAAAATAGACATAGTATTCGTTTATTTAGCTAGTGGTCATAATTCCCCATAGACAATAACGTTAAAAAATTTTCAATGATTACGGTTCTCTGTGTGGTAGCTGATAAAGCCATCCAGCTGAGCTGTCCGCAATTCTTGTGTATGCGAAACCACATTTTCGTCCGCTTTTCCTCGATTGTGACACCACTGAACGAGACTAATTAATTACCAGATTTGTACTTGCACATCATGATCAACACAATGGGTGTTACATGTGGTGCAGGAACTGCTAACCCTTCCGGAGCACTTGAGTTTGACCCCCAGTTTTTGGCTGGGTATCTTTTGCTCAGTCTTAAGTTTTCTATGTAGTGTTTTGTAGACTTGTATGTCTTTTAGTGGTTTTTCTTTTTTTGCTATGGCTTTGTAAGTTTACCTTTGACTTATGAGTGGGTGGTAAAGGGTTATTTTCGTGCAACGTGTTTTGCCATTTTTATTTCACGTGCAGCCGTGAAAAAGGTTCGTTATTCACCGTGTTTCGTGAAATCGGTAAAAAGATCAACGCGCAAGAAATTTTTAATTGTTCGTTCATCGTGAAATGGCAATTTTATTTCGCGTTCTTCCGTGCAGATACCCCCAATTACGCCCCTCTTATGAGTTTTGAATGTCCCCTTGGTATCTTCCACCTCTGTTTTACAGTCCCTTAAATCATGCTAGGACTGAAGCACATACTACTAGACGGATAATACTCTCAATGAGTAATGTTTGATACTATATTCCTTGAGCTTGACATGCTCACCATATATTTAATAGGCATGCTCAGAAAATCTTTACTATAAGATCTATGACATGATTGTTCCTCTGTGGTCTCTACTCTTATTAGCAAGCTTGGTTCAAGTGCAGGAGATTGTGGGATTGATCTCGGGCAGGGTAAACCAACGACTTGAAAATTGATATTTGCTGCTTCTCTGCTACACCTGCATCATTTAATGTAAGAGCAAAGACTGCTTGGCTAAGAGAGTATGTGTCTGACTAGGGTGACATGACTTCCTGCTGATCCTTATCATTTGAACTGTCACGTTAAAATCTGGCTCAGAGTGTCGGTCTAGTACAAAAGCAGGGTTCACAGTCTTTGTCCTGGTATGCATTTTTCTTCTAATATTTGCAACTGGACATTAAACACCAATCCATCATTATCATCTATGGCAGGGACTATATAAAGCAAAGATAAACTATTTTCTCCTAGTGTAAAAGTTCACACCAAATAATCATTGGAGATTATAATCTCTAATTCATACAAGAATGTGTCCATAGTACACGGATGCCCCACTCACACTATCATTTTCTATGTTCAGTGGACCATGAAATTTGGGTCAAAACTCTAATATGGCATTTAAATTAGAAAGATCATATCATAGGGAACATGTGTACTAAGTTTCAAGTTGATTGGATTTCAACTTCATCAAAAGCTACCTTGACCAAAAACTTTAACCTGAAGCAGGACAGACTGACGAACGGACAGACAAACGATAGGACACACAGACCAAAAAACATAATGCCCCTAGGTGGGGCATAAAAATATAAACAAAGGTATTAAAAAAAAGTAAAAATCCAGATATCTCAAAACTTTAATGCTGATGTTCTGAACAATACTGCACATCTCACTATAAATACAGTTAAATTAAATCTCTTTGTTCTGTTAGTGGAGTATATTACAGTAAAGTTTCCTAGTTCATTTTTATCATAAAAAATTAAAGTCTCCCATGCATATAAAGAAAGTTTGAATACTAGCATGACTGCATGTACATCCTCTGATAAAAAAATATGTAATTTGGGAAATATTAAGCAGGCATGCCCTGTGCAGACAACTGAATAAAAATAATGCACTTTTCTCGGAAATATTGAATATGTCCATGTATGCACAGAAAATTAATCATTTTTAAATTTTTTCTCCTTTACATGATTGCATTCATCAATCATTTATAATAGATTGCTAATTGTTCTCGCCATCTACAAAGCATACAAGAAATTCTGCCATTTACAAAGCTACAACCCCTGTTTTCCCAAGCAAGTGGAATGTTTATAACTCCCTCTATAGAGATTTATTGTTTCCCATTGCCATTGACAGGCATATTCTTGAAGTGATCTGTTTGTCTTCTTTTCTGGACTCCTGGTCTTGCCAACACACGCTCATAGAAAGCTTTGACAGTTGGGAAAGCATCTAGACATCCAGGTGACAGAATGGTAAGTATGTCCAACAGATCAAATAAATTGTAATCTACCCAGGATATCTGAAAATAACAAAAGTCATGACTTAAGTATCAGTCCACATCCAGGTGAGAGAATTGTAAGTGTATCTAACAGATGAAATAAATTGTAATCTACCCAGGATATCTGAAAATAAGAAAGTCCTAACCTAAGTATCAGTTCATATAACAATCATGCAATTTTAGTTGAGCTTAGCTGAATTTGGTTGTTCTTTATAGGTCTCTTTTGGTAATATAGCTCCTAACATTTCTACGTATTTATAATTTAATTTTGGATGTAACGCGTCTTCTGATTGGCTGACGTTTTGTTTATCAGCTCATAGACATAATTTTGTCATGTGACCATGACGTCATCAACGTTTTTTCATGGTTTACTCCGGTTTAAAATGGAATTTAGAATTAAATTATAAGAAATGACTGTAATATTTTTTCTGTCTATTAGAAATAACATAAAAAATGTGGTGCACACTTTAAAATAACCCGCTACGCGGATTATTCAGTGTGCACCACATTTTTGATGTTATTTCTTCATAGACAGAAAAAATATTACAGTCATTCCTTAAATACATTCCCGGCTTTCAAATGTTTGGATTTGACTGTTCCTGATGAAGGTAAATCCAGAAAGCTCCTCAGATGTGAGGCATGAAATCTATTAAGTGTTATTTTCATTTCAAGAAAAGTGATTCACATGAATAAAGTGTACAGACATTTAATTTGTTATTTGACTAACTATTCGGTACACATAAGTTAATTGTTAAGGGTTCTTCTTTAAATATGCCCTCTTAATTGACTTGAAAGTTACATGATCTGCTATGGGAATCTTCTTTGTAAACACATACATGTAAACATAATAAACTCTGAAAACTTTCTTAATGAGAGTGTATTTATATATACCTTTTCTCCAAGAATGTAACCCTTGGTTGGTTTCAGCAGGTTCTATAAAGAAATTAATACAAATAATAATTAATGAATCAAAGACCAACAAATTTTCAATGCCATCCATCACCTATGCCCGGGTGCAGACAGGGTATATCATAATTCATGTATGCTAAATTAAAACAAAATACCTGTTGAATTAAGTAAGTATATTTGATTTTCTGATTGAGAAATAGATTACTTAATGTCCAGTGACAAATATTTCATGCATATTCATAACAAGAAAATGAGTAGGAGGGATATGCAAAGTTTATCAACAGGAAAAGGGAGCTAGTTAAGAACAAATCCATTTTTACAGAGGATGACCTTGAGGTCACTCCGATGTATTGCTATCGCCTAAATTTCCATTATGCAAATTAGTTTTGGGATTTCAACCGATCTATAAAAATTATAGATCCGCGGTCATTACAAGGGAAAAAAAGTGCATTTTTATACCTGGGATTCTGTTCTCCGTTCGTACGATGTTTCATCAAAAAATGGAATCATTTCAGTTGTTGATTTAGTACTGAAAATTTGACTGAATTATCTACTTATTAAATACGGTTTTATATGTTTAATAGGTGTTTAAGAAAGAGGTCAGGTGCTCATGTTCATTCATAAAATTATCGTTCATTCATGAATTTATCGTAAAATCAAAATCACTACACAGGTCACACAGGTTGTATACGTAGTGTCAAAAAATTACCTGTATAGTATCTAAAAATAGACAAACTTAACTGACTCCCCTTACTGTAGTGTGTGATAACATTCTGTGAGGGAATTCGATGTTTGCTATACCACTGTTCATTTCGACGCACTTTATGACGATACCACTTTATCAATATGAATGAAATTTATTGCAGTGTTTTAAGAAATAATTTTACTTTAAAATCGCGTATCATTTGTGAACTATTAAATGTTTTACAAGGACGAATTTTCTGTATAAAGTCAATAATTGTGTGAACTTTTGAAGCCCAAACTTTTTATAGCCTTAAATACACTAATGAAAGATCCGAAAACTATACCCATACAGAACGACATGTTTTTGAAATTGTAGCAAAACTTTTGGTTGACAAATTTTAATTCGTTATTGCATAAATATTAACTTGAAATATCTGTCATTTTCTCCCTACCCAGTTTACCTCTATTACTCATTATGATGTGGACTTGACATTGTTATTGAATCTTATGCAATTTGATTGGATTAAGTTATTATTAGATTACCTTCAAACTGTTCATGCTTTTTCGTACGAGTATATTGATTAAATCAGAGCGTGCATGAATGTGTACAGAAAATTAAATGACCTGCAAACTGGACACTGGACCAGTCCATATTACGTTTTATCAATGAATAGATTTTTTTTTTATTTCACAAATTACAGGGCCCATAAAGGGCATAAAATCAGATACAATTGATTTACATAATTGGTAACAACAACAATAATAGCGGCATATAAATAGATATTTAGTATATAAGCATTGGTCAGAATCAGATGAACGAAACTTAAGGTATGAAAGGTAACAATTGCCACTTTTTATTTTTTCACATAATTTTCCACATACACATTAGATAAATTATTTTTGATAGCCTATTGCGGAGAAAAAAGAGAAAGTTTACTGTATTAACGTTCTATTCCATTAAATACGCCATTTTTCGAAGATAAATGCAGAAAAACATTTATGAACGGCTACGCCAGGTAAAATTGTTGTTTATCCTAAAAAAAAATACAATTTTCAGTTTCATTAGAATATTATAATAATAATAAATCCCAAATTTATGTAGTCATTAGATAAAGTCCTTATATGTCCGATCTGCCTATTTTTGGACATCAAAAGACAATACGATCGTTTTAAGGTCAATTTCGTCTACCTCACACAATCTTGTTAGGCACTATAATGAAATGGACCTGAAATTTATTTCACATGTTTCCTGAAAATTGATAAATATCAAAGCAACATAGAGCTGCTTGTTCTAGTTCGTATAATGACAATTTAATGTCATGTTTGTTTGTGATGACCCCCCTTTTCGGGATTGCATCAGAATTATAGTTATCTCGTATCGCATGAGGATGACACATGTCAACTGAGCAATTATGTTTGGGACTTAGTTTTAAGAAATGATGTCAAAGTAACATTATGAAAATATTTTTAGTAAGCTGAAATATATATTTATTTTTTACATGTTTATGTCTTGTAAGATATTTTATTTCTGTCCCGTTTTTCAACATTTGCGTCTGGTAAGTTGAAATGTTTTAACTGAATGGTTAATTTAAATTAATTATGAAAATGGTTAAAATTAAATCAATAAAGGAAATTATTGCCCAGTTACAAACACTACCAGGGGATAATCCATAATGATTTTTTTTTCAGTTATATGTTTCAGCACATGCATAATTAACCCCAACTTTAGCCTGGTAAACTTGTTGTCTCCTTGTAAAATATAAAACATATTTAAAATGATTTCCTGCTAAAGTCTTATATTGATATAAAGTTAAAACCGTCTTGCTTCTCACTAGTCAACACTCCTGTCCTGTCAGGTTTAATTCTTATATATATATGGATGAAAAATAAAAGTCCACAAAACATTAACATGGCAGCAATTGCTTTTACAGCCTTTAAGACTTTGATTTTTTTTTACAAAAGAGTGTCCACCATGCACTTGCATTACACTATAATAATAGTAGAATAGTATGATATACAAATAGATGAAAATTATATATACATGCAACCGTAATATTAATATAATATATAACAACAAACCAGTGTATTCTCTGGAACTATTATTATATTAGTATAATAGTCTAAGGTATACTGATTTGTATCACTACAATATAATAGTTATTACGGTGAGGTTGAATTTCCTGTCATTTATTCATCATCCAAGCACGAACTTGTATAAGAAAAAAAAATCTCTGTAAATTAACCTCAGTTTCAGGTATAGAGATGTGATCTGTTTCTGTGACATGTGCTTTTGACCATCCACAAGAACCTGCGGTCATCCGATGTTCAGTACTTCAGTACTTTGATTTCAAATCTACCAATATCTTTTTTAAATGTTTGTTTTCAGTTTAGGCTAGGTAAAAGCTTCAAAATTAGCCAATAAAAAAATGGGGTCACCAACATCATTTTCAATTTAAAACGCCATCTTTTTCATGAAATATGGAAATTAGGACTTTTTTTAGCAGTGTAATATTTTATCCAAAGTCTGTATCGCATAAAATTTGTTTGTTTTGTCCACATCGTTGTTAGTAGAAATTATATTATTAATATTAACATCATCTGAGGCACAAATTATAACGATGAGTTGCTATAATAATTTTCCTGCCCTTTTTATGTAGAAATATCTATAAATAAACTGCTTCTCCCAGCGCAGCTGGATATGACCCCAGAGGTCCAACCCTGAACAGTTGGGGCCAAAATAGACACAATATTCAAGCTTGATACAGGTCTGAATTTGTATTATAATTAAATATTTGACACATTATAGGTTTCTGACACAGAATAAATGTAGTCACAGAACTTGAAATTGGTTATATAATTTGAATTTATATTCAATTGAAGTTTTCTTGCTGTTGTGCAATACACTGTGCTGTTGCGCAATACATTGTGCTGTTGTGCAATACTTAGTAAATCTGTTTTCAGACTATATACAGAGAATAAGCAAAATAAACTGTAAAAATGTTTTTTACCCCCCCCCCCCCCCCTCTGCACCTCCAAAACAAATAATAATTGCAGAAATTTTCTTTTTGTAAAATGTGGTATGACTTAAGAGACATCCATACACTTAAACACAAGTTATTGTCTGAAAACTAGAAAAATGCTTATTTTTAGACCCTTTTTGGCCCCTAATTCCTGAACAGTTTGGGCAATTACCCCCAAAATGAATCCCAACCTTCTACTTGTGGTATTGAACCTTGTGATACAATTTCAGAGCAATCAAAATACTTATACACAAGTTATTGTCCTGAAACTAGAAAAATGCTTGTTTTGGGCCCCTTTTTGGGTCCCTAATTCCTAAACAGTTGGGACCATCACCCCCAAAAACAATCCCAACCTTCCTTTTGTGGTATTGAACTTTTTGGTTACATTTCATAGAAATCCATACACTTAAACTAAAGTTATTGTCCGGAAGCCAAATGTCTTCAGGCGCTGACGATGCCGACATGATAGCAATATACGACCGCAAAAATTTGTTGTGGTCGTATAAAAATGTTTAAAAAAATATTGACCAATGTTTCCTCAATGAAAATTCAATAGATATTTTTGAATAGAGGTTAAACATTTGAATTGGCAGGAATACACGTTAGGCTGAGTTGGAGATGTTCTCACAGGTTATTGACAATGACAATTCAATTCAGAATCTCCAAAGTTAAGACTTTGCGGAGTTGTTGAATTGTAAAATGGGCTATAGTTAATATTATATATTGTATCGAAAAACAAATTTTTTTTACTTTCAATTCCTCTGCAGAACAATTTTGCAAGCTTTTTCTTTAAAATGTGCCAGGCAAATTACAAATATACTATTGGAATATAATTCTTCCAAATATGTTATGAGTGTGTTCAATATTGCAAAGGAGTAGTCTCAGCCAGGAATCCCAATAAATGGCCCTGTAAAGGTGTTTTTTTAAAACTTTAATTATCAAAGTCATTCTAATGTATACAGATATAGGAAGATGTGGTATGAGTGCCAATGAGACAACTCTCCATCCAAGTAACAATTTATTAAAGTAAACCAATATAGGTCAAGGTACGGCCTTCAACACGGAGCATTGGCTCACACCGAACAGCAAGCTATAAAGGGCCCCAAAAATTACTAGTGTAAAACCATTCAAACAGGAAAACCAATGGTCTAATCTATATAACAAGAGGCTCTCAAGAGCCTGAATCGCTCACCTGTATTTCAGAGAAGATTTTTAAATGTTAGCAAACTTGATGAACAAATTGTGCAAAATTGTCTTTAAAGGGCAATAACTCCTTAAGGGGTCAATTGACAATTTTGGTCATATTAACTTTTTTGTAGATCTTACTTTGCTGAACATTATTGCTGCTTACAGTTTATATATATCTATAATAATATTCAAAATAATAACAAAAAACTGCAAAATTTTGTTAAAACTACCAATTCGGTGGCAGCAACCCAACAATAGGTTGTTCGATTCGTCTGATAATTTCAGGGCCGATAGATCTTGACCAATTAAACAATTTTACCCCTGTCACATTTGCTCTAAATGATTTAGTTTTTGAGATATAAGCCAAAAACTGCATTTGACCCTTATGTTCTATTTTTAGCCATGGCGGCCATGTTTGTCGATGGATACAAACTTCAGATACAATTTATAAACAAGATACCCTAAGGAACATTTAGTTAAAGTTTGAAGGTAATTGGCCCAGTGGTTTCAGAGGAGAAGATTTTTAAATGTTAGCAAACTTGATGAACAAATTGTGTAAAATTGTCTTTAAAGGGCAATAACTCCTTAAGGGGTCAATTGACAATTATGGTCATATTAACTTTTTTGTAGATCTTACTTTGCTGAACATTATTGCTGCTTACAGTTTATATATATCTATAATAATATTCAAAATAATAACAAAAAACTGCAAAATTTTGTTAAAACTACCAATTCGGTGGCAGGAACCCAACAATGGGTTGTTCGATTCGTCTGAAAATTTCAGAGCTGATAGATCTTGACCAATTGAACAATTTTACACCATGTCAGATTTGCTCTAAAAGCTTTAGTTTTTGAGATATAAGCCAAAAACTGCATTTGACCCCTATGTTCTATTTTTAGGCATGGCGGACATGTTTGTCGATGGATCAAAACTTCGTATGAACTACATAAACAGACGACAACTATTATATGTATTGCTAAATGTATGATATTTGAAAGTACAATCAGAAAAAGAAGAATATCTGCTTCATAGTTATACAGATATTAGCCTAAAATCAAAAGATTTCATTTTCATCCATTTTCTTAGAAATTTTAAACTTTTTTCACTTATTTCATGATCTTTTATGTGGCGCCAGCCCTCGCCCATTGAAATTTTTGTTAAAAAGTAAAGAATATGGTATATAAAGAATATTTCAGCAAAAATATTTGTGGGCAAAGGGTGGCGCTCTGTTAATTTTTCAGAAAACTGTCATAATTTTTGCAAAATTCTGCAAAAAATCAAGATTTTATGAAATTCATCTACATTATGACGTCACAAATACGTCACTAATGACACATTTGTTGAAAAAAAAATTTTGCTGCGAAACTATTGGACATTTTAGCATATGTTTTCATCAAATTTTCACCACATTTTCATGGTGGAAAAATCTTAGATTTTTAGGGCCAAAATTATGAGTTAGTGACATGTTTTCCTAGAATTTTGCATCAAAGAAAATAAAGTTAAGTTAGTATATCTGAAAGACAAGACACAGCTTTGAATTAATTTCAATTTTTGATTTAGAATGTCCTACCTTTTCATTTTGACGATAATTACTTAAAACTAACCAAATTCTTACATAATTTTCGTTTAAGGTCATCTGTAGGCATTTATAATTTTATTACATGTGTAGAAATACGAAGCAATGTTGCTAGATTCTCAGTCTTATTAGTACACATACATTCAGCTGTTATATGGTGATTGTTTTTAAATGACTCTAGCTTGAAATAAATTTCATGGAACCTGATCTGACATCTTTTCTTCAATATTTGCTCTTGGGAAATGATTTTTTTTATTGAAATGCATTACTCCATAGTTCTTTTTTTTTAACTACTGAACAAAGACATGTTTATGTTTTATATGCACATATTGTGCACCTGGTACCTGAAAATTCTGATGTGCAATTTCATTAGGCTTAGCATTTAAACTCAGCAAATCGGAACAAAATGGTTAATAAAAGAACACACACACACAGTTTTATATGACAATATGGTTATTATATTGATGTACTTCATGTTAGATGTATGCGTAGTTAGGTAACTATATTGTTAGCGTTAATCCGCACTCTATAGTCTATAGACCTTATCGCTATTTGGAAATCTGCGCCTCTTGAACTATTGACGTCATACAACAATCACTTTTCCATTGTTGCGTCAGATATTTTCTATTATGACGTCAAAATAATACGGGAACTTTTGTGATGTCCAGTAATTGCAGACAAATAGCGATAAGGTGTATTATAATTATGTGTGTGTAGAGACCCCATACACATCAAAATACTTCAGTGCAATTTTCAATATCCATACATACCGACTGTTATCGATACCTTGAACTTAGATCACAGGATTGAAGATTTATTTTTTCTTAACTATTTGTGGAGAAAAGTTAATTAAAGGCATGCTATAACAATTTACACTTCAGATTAGAATAAATTGCATACAAGTATAAAGTAAAGGAAATAATTATTAAATCATAATTTGAGTGACCGACCCATCTTGCTGACGAATTTTCAGTTTAGGTTTTGTTTCTTGACAGTCTTTTTTTTGTAGGATTGCTGTATAATTGACATATACCACTAATCTCCTTTTATTTATATACAAAGGAAGCCCTAGTCCATCAACATAGACCATAACCACCTCCCATATGTAGTGTTCTCCCCAGGGCCTTTTAGCATCATGGTAATGTGATGGTATATTTCTTGAATGTGATGCTATCTGAAGTGGTTTTATATAGATTATGTTATGGATGTGATGTTATAATTTTTAGAAACAAGATGGTAATATATTTACTTTCCCTGTTTACCAGGATGCTAAATGAAATATCTGGGGAGAACACTGCATATGGTATTTGTTTGTTTGCTTTTATGTAAATTACTTGCTTTTGTTTCAATTTTTTCGTTGTTTACTTCTTTTTTATATGCATATTTTCATGTTTCCTAAATAGTTTAGCCTTTGTTATGTTGTTCCTTGAAATTGAAAACAAACAAACAAAACTTTTTTTCAATAAAGGAACTGGTCAATAATCTGAGGACAATTTCATTTTCTTCTCAGCAAATCGACCTTTGCTAAAAATTCATTAGCCTTCATCGGATCAAAGAGGAATTACTCTCATAAATGTTTCCAGTTCGTGGAAACCACAACGCCATAAAACTGCTGTGCTTGTATGTGCACATATATACAAAAGAGGGATTTGTCTTTAAGGAACTAGGACCACAAATAACCATATGCTTGTTTAAAAAGACCAAAATGTTCTCTGCAATGCAAACATCATGATTATGAAAAACATCAGAAAACTTTGGAAAATATTTTTATAAAATTTCTTTAGGAGATTAAACAGATTTCATGTCTCAATTTTTGTATTAACTGATGAATGTTAACTCTGTCAAAAATAGAACTAATTATTTAGGGTTAGATTTTTTTAAATTATTAATATTTGAGCAGCCATGACACCTTAATTTTGACTTCAGTTTCTTATTTCAATTTTGAATGTCATACGAGTGAGAGGTTTAGCTAGCTATAAAACCAGGTTTAATCCACCTTTTTCTACATGCGGAAATGCCTGTAACAAGTCAGGAATTTGACAGTTGTTTTCCATTTGTTTGATGTATGTTAGCTTTTGATTTGGCCATTAAATGAGGGACTTTCTGATTTGAATTTTCCCTGGAGTTCGGTATTTTTGTTATTTTACTTCTTAAATGATTGCAGACTTTGAAAATTAGAAAAAATGCACATGTATTGACTGATTACCAAATAATGATGATTTTTTTTATAAAATGTAGTTTGGTTCAGGAAATAGCTTATTATAACATGCTTAATGACAGAAATACATGTATTTAGAAAATCTCTTAAATCCCCAATTTTCAGTCCAATAAAATCTTATGCAAATAAAAAATCTGGTCAAACTCAAATCACATACATAGAGTAAATGCAGGCATTCAGATATATCATTTTGTTTATGTAAGTTTGTCAGTTTCAGTTCGTGCATGGTAATTCTGTTAAAAATCCCTTTCCATGGTGAACTGGTGAATTATCATGGTGAATCTTAGAGATTAACTCTCCAATATCTTCCTGTATTTTCACCTGTTTTACAGTGATTCACACGTCACCAGCAAAAGGGGCGTTAACTGAATCACCTTGAGTGTAAGTTACATGTATCGAAAGCACATACCTCAAATGGTTGCAATTTTTCAGGAAGTTCTTTAATGAATGGCTCTTTTCCTTCGTCCTACAATATACATTTATATATATCACGCAAAAATAATATACTGCACTCTAGAACCACACAGCTACAATGAATCAATAATTGTTTGGTTGGAAAGATTTTCATTCAGAGGAATTATTGGGAGTTCCTCTGAACAAATGTCCGACTGTTCTTTGATCAATTTTGTCTGTTTTCATATCACTATTTTGCATTCAACTCCATCACTTCATGTCAAATCAAATTTTTTTTAATCTAGGAAATTGGTTTGGTTTATATCGATCCAGTTTTTTACTTTTATCCCATTATT
This sequence comes from Mytilus californianus, assembly GCF_021869535.1. Lineage (NCBI taxonomy): Eukaryota > Metazoa > Mollusca > Bivalvia > Mytilida > Mytilidae > Mytilus > Mytilus californianus. The sequence goes on along the minus strand of NW_026262626.1, from coordinate 24,232,344 downwards.
TTACAAAAGTGTTGTATTTCTCATGTACTTTCCCCATTTTAGGCAGTGAAGATGTGTACACCCCCTCTCATTTTATTGATAAGGCTACATCTACCACCTTTACATACCCTATAAATTTGGGTCTGAATAGAGAATAATGGGCCGACTACAGGAAAACATGCCAAAAAAATAAAGAAAGAGAAGAATAGGCCAGAAAATAAAAAATAGAGAAAAATGGTAAAAAAAAAAAAAATAATAGAGAAAAATGGTAAAAAAAAAAAATAGAGAAAAATAGACCAAAAAATTAAAAAAAGCCATAAAAATGAATAGAGAAAAATAGACCAAAAAATTAAAAATAGCCATAAAAATGAATAGAGAAAAATAAGCCAAATAGAGAAAAATGGAGTGCTAATATATAAAAGATATCAAATGATGGGGTAAATAAATTTTTATACAGATAAATGGCCCAAAACATTATAGAATAAAAAAAAATGTAGACCCCTTCCTCCATCCAGACTCTCATAAATGTATGATCATGTATGTCATGGCCATGGTGTACCATTAAACAATCAATCAATCTTCCTTATAAAATGGGACAGATTTAAATGTATATCAGGAACTATACTCATTTCCGATAGTAAAATGGATTACTTTGTATTGTCAAATTGATAAAGACAAGTCACAGGGCAAACTTGAAAACACAGACATTAACAAAAATATTAACTGTAAAATTAAACTGTGATGAAACTAAATTTGAAAAAATTCTTGACCAATGTGTGACAACCTTCTTCAAAAAGAAAAACAGAAGACTTGTCAATGTTGTTTAATATTTATTTGCATTTGAACTCTTCTTTGAAAAAATCTGGACTGTAGTTCTGAAAGAGAAATGAATATAGTAATGACTATTAGTGCTCTCAGTTTTATTTTAACTTATATGTTCTAAATAAATGATTTTTAAACTTGTATATAATAGTAAAGAGTATTTAACTTAGCTACATGCTTGCTAAAAATATGTCATTATGTGGTAATATTAAGTATTTGATTTTTTCAGTGAGAACGTGCTAAAGTGCCCTTTTTTAAAAACGCGCCCCTCTATTTTCAAATCCTAGCTGGAACACTGTATAGCGTATGCTGCTTGTATATCATTTGACAATAAAATAGTGTATTCTTACATAGTTCTGATAAATCATTCTAACGTAAGCTCCTCTGATATCTTCTACGGCAGAATTCATCATGTCTAATATTGATGCTTGCTTAATGTCTGACCCATAAAGATCTAAAAAATAAGAATATCATAACTACATTTCATATTTGAATTCAGAAAAAAAGTACACACAGGGATATTCAGTTTTTTCACAGAGTCATAATTCAGAATGTGTATACTTTAAAATCACCTTAGTATTCACCCTTTTTCACTCTGATTAACTTTATATCAGCAAGAGTAATTTTTAATAGAATTTTCTTTACAAATATGATATTTCAAATTATAATTTACACGTGTATTTAGTTTCAAGTTGATTAACCACAAATTCATGGTAAACATAGAAGAGGATAGGAATGCCCTTTACCGTCAGGCGTCAAATGGTCATTTTTAGCTACCATTAGTGTCAAATTGGTTAAAATTTTATCGTGATTCATCAAAATATCCCTATCGTGATTCGTCACAGGTCTCAAATAATTAAGACAACCGTTACCGTTATTTTTGGAAAGAAATTTAACATGATTCCTCTAATTCAGTCGATTGTTTTATCGTCATAAAGAATATGTACATTTTATCGTCATGCACCAAAAACTACCGTAAACGTCATTTGGCAAGACTTTTACCGTTATTCATCATAAAGGTACCCCCATTACGACCCTCATAGTAAACCACCTTAAACAAAATCTTTACCCTGATACAGAAAAGACAAACAGACAGATTGACACACAGACAGAAAATAAAATGCTCCTCTACTATCATTAAGGTGGGGCATAAAAATAATAAGTTTACCATATTTTCTGCCAAGATATGCTAGTATTGCATTGGACTGCACAAGCTGGAAACCATCATCATCTGTGTAACATGGACACTGGCCAAATTGCTGAAATTAAATTATAGCATAAATTAAGATCTATATAACTTCTTTTTTTCCAACTCTGAACAACACATCTTCAAAGTTTAACAGTTAGTGTGTCAAGGGAAATAATCCTTAAATATCAATTGGTTGTCTCCCCTATTAACTTTTCTCTTTCATGTGCATACACTAATTATTCATTGTTCTATCATGTTGTACTTTATTATTTCATTGTCATAAAAAAATCATTGTAATCATTGTATGAAATTTAAAACCCACAAGGGTCCATAATTGGTCAAAAAAGAATTTCTCTATTTCTATTTCTATAGGATTCTCAAAGTGTAACCGTTTCTTGAGAGGTTTTTACAAACTAAACTTTACAATCCTTGTCAGTCATTGTCTTGTATTCTGTAAAAGCAGTGATACCACTCCTAATGGACTGTTGTTATTTGCATATTGTATAATCTTAAGGTGTCAACTAAAATTTACTTTTTTAAACTTGAATTCTCTCTATCAAGACCAATAATCAGACAGGAAACCAAATCTCCAACTTTGAAGTAAAAATCTCCTTATTTATCCCTCTTTAACAAAATATCATGTGATATAGTGCTCAAGCTTCCTTCATTGCAATTTGTTTTAGCCAATTAAAACAATAGTTGAGCAGGAATTGTTTGTCCTTCCAAAGCCCCAGAATGAGTTAATACTTTAAATTCATATCATTTCCATTACCAGAAAAACTTTTTTACTACTATCTGATTCTTGGCATCAATTAAAAATTAAAAGGTAAATTGGGTCCATGCATCCCTGAATTGACAAGGTTATTGTGTCTCTTTGACATTTTCCAAGTATCTGTCTAGATCAGTATTCTTATACATAATATATTCAAACCTACTTACAGAAAGAAATCAAATTCATTGTTATCAATTTTATTTAAGCTCCAAGATTGAAATTGTCCCGAGTAAGATATTCATTCACCCCTTTGATCAACTTTATCCCCAACAAATGCATTAATAAAGTATTATAACGTTACCTTAAATCAAATACTTGACTGAAAGCTAAAGATTTGAATCATTCATATTCTTCACCACTTGTTTTTGGTGGGGTTTAGGTTTCTCAGTGTTCAGTTTTATGTGTAGTGTAAGAGTTCTGAACAAGGTTGGTTTTAAAACAAATGCTTATATTTTTTATACAGAAAAGATTTTTAAAATGTTAAATGTAAACTTTTGTTTTTGTATGCTTACCATCTTAGATTTCCAGTTGTTTACCCAATTTTCTATGGGTCCTGCATTTACTTCTTCATATGTTACGTTTTGATCTGTCAATAATGTGCGCATAGCTTCAGCTCGGCCTATAAACAAAATATCAAAGCTTGATATAGGAGACTAAATTATCTAAATTAATTGTGAATAACGTATTGGACAGAGAAATACCATCTTTATCATCAATTTTGAATGTACATGTTGAATTAGAGAAATACCATATTTTGAGTAAAAAGGAAAGAAAACAAAAATTTATATATGAAAGCTGTTGATGTTGTATTTAAAAATTAAAAGAATTGAAAGTATTGCTAAATAAGACAGTATTGAAAAAGAGAGGCGAAAGATACCGAAGGGACATTCTAACTCACAAGTCGAATATAAACTGACAGCACCATGGCTAAAACAGAAAAAGACCAACGATAAAAACATTAGTACGCAAAACACCACATAGAAAACTAAAGACTGAGCAATACGAACCCCACCAAAAACTGGGGGTGATCTCAGGTGCTCGGAAAGGGTAAGCAGATCCCTCTCCACATGTGTCACCTGTCGTGTACTACACAAACAAGCCTAGAAAGAGGCATGGTAGAGGACACTGTACACCCGTTAACATTCAAGCTCTTATAATACATGCTAGATGTACCAAAATCATTCAGAAGATACATGGCAAAGAAGAATATAATAAAACAAAAAGTTTAAAATTTGAGTGGAATTCAGGTTTAAAAAAAAAAAAAAATCAACTAAGAAATAAAACCAAAGAATTAAGAACAAAATCAATGGAACAAGGATTTGCATAGTAGGGTATTCTATCTTACTATAAAAATCCTTGACCAGAACAAAGGAAAATAAATTTTATTTTGATAATTTGAATAAGATAAAAGGAAAACATACATGACATAATTAATTGATTTATTGTTTGTTGCTTAACATCCAGTGGCAAATATTTCAGGCATGTTCAGGACGAGTGGAGGGAAAACAGAACAAAATGTACCTACCTCTAACTGGAAAGTAAACTAATTTTGGCATCTTTGATAGTTATAGTGTATCTGAAATATAAATATAAAAAAGATATAGATCAAGAAATTTTTACAGTAAGTTTAACATGTTAAGCTATGACTTATTTGGGATTTTAGCATGAATATTTCATATTTTAGGGAAAACATTATCATGTTTTATATCCTAGTGATGGATACAACTCACGCAAGAAATAAATTTTCCAAAATTGATATGTCCTACCTACATGTATGGTAAATTTGCATAAAATAACACATTAGGATGTTGCAAATTAAAGGAAAGTAAACCAAAATATCCCTGTAAAACTGTGCTGTGTCTGAGAAAACCTGAGAGATCGATTATGCATGTTATGGAAAGGGTCAGAATTATTCTGGCTAATACATTGGTGACTCCAAAACACATACAAAAACATGTACCTTATATTACATAACTTACATGTAACTTGATACCAATGAATTTATCCATTCACAGTTATTGGTTATTGTGTTTTTATTAACATGTAGACTTTTATATTTCAGTGGCTTAGGAGTAGACTGAAAAGTAGGAGGGGTGTGCAAACTTAAAATATTCTTTATAAATTTTGCCAATTATTCTTTATATTTATCATGTTTATAGTACCCCATTATTCTATATTGTTTTTATTTTTTTTGCCTATTTTTCATTATTTTTTATTTTTCTAGTCCATTTTTCTGTAGTTTAGGTCCATTAATCTCTTTTCTGTAAACTCCACCCAGAACCATATACATGTAGGAGGGTATGGATGGGGGGTCTTTTCATTCATTTGTCATTTCTGGATTCTTTAAATTTTTAGGCCATTTTTCTCTGTTCTTTATATTTTAGCACCTCATTATTCTCTTTTCTTTATTTTTTTAGGCCATTTTTCTCTGTTCTTTATATTTTTTGCCCATTATTCTCCATTCTGTAAACCCCCATCCACACCCTCATCAAAAAAGGCATTTTCAAGACAATAAGAAGGTATTCTCAGTAAATTAATATTTAAGGTTCATCATAACCTTTTGGCTAAAATGGCTGTATTTACACCACAAATTTTATTCTGAGTGCAGACAAACCTGTGCAAAATTTTAAGGCATGGCAGGAACTATAGATAATTAAATTAAGCATTTTATACTTCAGAAAATAATAAACTTTTCTGGATGTTGCTATTCATTTTTTATTTATTCCTGCAGAAGGTGCCAAAATAAACTAAGCTTGGAAAGAGGTTTGAGAAGCTCCCGTCATATAATAAATGTTGTGAGTGTAAGATTTAAGTATGATTTAAATGGACAATGCATTAACAATAGGGGATTTAAACTGTGTAACTGAGTGGACCATATAAAAAACTTGTGTTCGATTATTTTGCCATCTTCTGCAGACTGGAAAAAAATTGCACATCAAAATCCAGGTAAGTTTTTAATTTTCTGAAACATAGACTACATATATATATATATAATTTTCATATATAAAGGTCCTGCCATGCCTTAAAACTTTCATACATGCACCAGTTTGTCTGTACTCATACATGATAGTAGATTTTGTGGTGTAAACACGGCCATAGTTTTCATTTCAGGCATACTGAATTAGAGTAAACCAATCTAATGTTAACAAACAGACGATACACCACTCCATTGTATGCATCCCCCTTTTTTTACTGAAGAAAAAAACTCCGCGAGTTAATTATTTCTTGTGAACAGCATCTTGAAAGATTTGCAACTTTACAACACTTCTCGACATCAGAATAGGAGAAAGTGGCAATATCTAAATAATGTCTCGTGCTTTTGCAAAACTATAAAAAAAAAAAAAAAAAAAAAAAACGACCACGAGTCATGACCTGGTTCATAATTTAGGACAAAGGAGAAGTAGGACTGAAAACTACCAGATAAATCATATAATAATATGATTAAAAAGTGTTTTGTGTCAGAAAGCCACAACTTACTCTGTCTACAAACCTGACAACTGCGTTACTGTGTCCTGAAATGTCTGAAGCTTACCTGTGTTCCCTGGTTTACCGGCTAGATAACCTAGTTTTGTCGACGATCGATGTTCGCGTGCATTCGGTCTTTTCCGTCTTTTCCGTTAGATAAAGCCTCAAGCTCGATCCTGATTTATAGCGAAAATAAAATCATCGTCATGTTTCATACAATAAATAAACTGATAATGGTTGCATTGTGTTGACCATTCCATTTAGCAAGGCTGGAACTTTCAAGTTATTTATGTCATAGGTTCTTAAGGACATGACCCTATGCTGAGCCCCCATAGACTCTCCCCCTTTATTATCATAAATCCCCAATTTTCTGATATACATCATTTATTTGTACCATATGTACAGAGGCGGATTTAGGGGGGGGGGCGGGGCAGGGGGCCCGGTCCCCCCTTTTTTGGGAAAAATTTGGTTGATTATATAGGGAATCACTGAAGCATGACTGGAGCGGGCCCCCTGTTAAGCAGTCAGTGGTTTCAGATAAGAAAAAGAATAAATGGGGTCACCGAACTTGCTTTCTTGCTACATATCAAAATAGGTAAATTCACAACACTTTCTATTATAAAAATTACTTTATCTGAGTTATCTCCCCTTATTTGGCAAAGTTGAAAAAAATCTAATCAAACACAAAGAAGGTGTCTTTGAGAAATTATAGTCGTAATTATGATAAAACACACAATTTTCCATATTTACATCGAAAGTCTTTTACATAAATTACATACTACTTTCAGGATTTGCACATTTCATGAAATATCTAGACCAACGTTATCTGCTACATCGAAATCCAAGATGGAGGAAGGCACCAGAGCCAAATTAATTATAAACAGTCATAATAAAAAGTCAGTGGCGGATTTACCGGGGGGCACAGGGGTGCACACAGTCCAGGTTACCAAAAAAATTTCTAACATAACTTTTTTGCTACTGAATCTGCTTATCTAGAGCGGAAATTAATCACAGCTTGATTTGACTTCTTAAACTGGCCGTTAATTAACCCCATCTTTAACATGCGTGATTTGACAAGTTATCGGTGGGTGTGCAAATATTGACACCTGTGTGTAATGTCTCTTTGAAAAAGCTTTTATGTAAACTACTTGTACATGTTGATTGGAATAGTACGACTATTTTTATTGGCTTTTAATACAATATTACAGATTAAGATTGATTAACAGGTTTAATCTTCTGATCAGGAAAGAAATTAACAACTAAAATCTGTGTTTTTAAGGAATATAGGTACAAATAGATGTTAAGTGTCATGAATGTTGGTATCGTTTTTAAGTTTAGTGTGACGTCCATTTTCACTGAACTAGTACACAATTTAATTAGGGACCAGCTGAGGACCACCTCCGGGTGCGGGATTTTCTCGCTGGGTTGAAGACCCTTTGGTGGCCTTCGGCTGTTGTCTGCTCTTTGGTCGGGTTGATGTCTCTTGACATATTCCCCATTTCCATTCTCAATTTTATCGATATATGGGATATATAGATATAAGAAGATGTGGTATGAGTGCCAATGAGACAACTCTCCATCCAAGTCAAAATTTATAAAAGTAAACCATTATAGGTCACAGTACGGTCTTCAACACGGAGCCTTGGCTCACACCGAACAGTAAGCTATAAAGGGCCCCAAACAATTACTAGTGTAAAACCATTCAAACGGGAAAACCAACGGTCTAATCTATATAAAAAACGAGAAACGAGAAACACTTATGAACCACATCAACAAACGACAACTACTGAACATCAGATTCCTGACTTAGGACAGGTGCAAACAAATGCAGCGGGTTTAAACCTTTTAATGGTACCAAACCTTCACCCTTTTTCTGAAACAATAGTGTAACATCACAACATAGAAAGACACACTATAAAATATCAACTGATATGTCTTCATAACAAAATACCCACATTACCATTTTTTTCTTGAAACTGTCTTTTATGTGACTTTCTTAAACAACAAAATATTTTTTTTTCAATATCATACAAGAAACCCCCCCCCCCCCCCCCCCCCATACATCGAGGTTCTGGATCCGCCCCTGAAAGTCATTGCATTTTCTATTTTGACTGTAACGGCGTAGTGTACATTATACTTTGTAAATTGCTTTTAAAAAAAAAACAGTCATTCATACAATTGTTCAGAAATCGATGCTACATGCAGAAGCTATTTTCCTTTAAAACCAGTACCCATTACAATGACTAAAAAAATGTGGTAGTTTGTTTTAGATGCAAATACTTCTTGGTAAGTCAGACAAAATAAACGAAAAATATATACGCTGCTGTAAATAAGATAGATCATCGATGTTTTTTACTGCAACTGGAGAAAATATTGAACTTATGATATTTATATACTAAATTATAAAAAATTCAAGCTCTCATAATAATTGGACATCTGTAAATTTTAAACTAGCCATCACGCGTCTCACAGACCATCGCACATCAGCGAAAGGACCATCGCACTTCGGCGCAGACCATTGCACTTCAGCGTGACCATCGCACTTCAGCGTCCCCATCGCATCTCCGAGTCCTACATATATATGAGCGAAATATAGTCGAGTGGCATATTGAGTTGCGACATATATATATATAGCCGTTGTATTCCGTTCTTGCTGGCAGAGTCACAGCAAACCGAACACTTTAAAATTAAAATTTGGTAGTTGATGCTTCGCCGCAAAGCACGAGGCATTTAGAACCAAGTGCTAAATTTGCGCCAAATTTTATTTTCCAAAGATAACAATTTCGCCAGATTGTATATGTTGTATTAGTAGTCAAATGTTGAAATATACTGCTAATAATTTGTGAGTACCTTTATCATATATATTCGATTGTTCAATGAGAAATTCAAACTTTCCAAGCTGATGGAATGTTGCAAATGCCTTTGCTTTTATCAAAAAATGTGATAAATCGATGGGTTCAAACTACCGTCCTATTAATGATCTGCGTAAACTTAAATATCGAATGTTTCGAAATAATTTAGAAAAACTTTACTTACTTTTTATTAGACCCATTTTTGAATATTCCACGGAAGAGTGGGATACTTTAGGGATATGTTATTCAAATAAAGGAGTAAGCTCGGTAAGATCCCTTTTTGGCCAAAAAAATATAGCATTTCAAAAATTTGTTAAAAATGTAAACTTTTAGCTATTTATTGGAAAGTAGAATACTTTTGTTACATAATTATAGGCTGCTTTTGTTATTACACTGCACATGCATCAGGTACTAGCATAATTAATTCGTGCAAAATTACTGAAATCTTCACAATTTTCAGCATTTGTACTTATTTTTAGACGATTTTTGTTAGGCTAAAATGGAAGTGACCGCACTAGTGTTCAGTCGATATATTTAAATGTATGTTGTATTTGATGATCGGATACATAACATATATAAAGGTTGAGACTGAACACGAATGCGACCACTTCCATGCATTTTTAGACAAAAACCGTCTGATAAGTGACGTTTTGTGGCATATTTGATAGGTTTTTCATATTTAAGCTTTACATAAACTAATTGAATCGACTGAAGGAGACACTAAAGTGTTTAAAAAATGTCAAAAATCTTTCATCATATGTTCTTCAAATTTTAGGCCAAAATCAGCCTTTACAGGACCTTCTCCTTAGAAAACTTGCAATTGGAAGCCGCAAGAGTTGTAACAGGTCTACCAATTTTCACTAAAACTGATACTCTGTACTCTGAGGTAGGGGCTGGGAATCTTTATATGAAAGAAGAAAAGGAAGAAGAAAATTACAGATGTTCTATGATATGAATAAAAACATGCACCTGAGTACCTGTGTAATCTTATCACCCCCCCCCCCCCCCCCCCCATGTATACAAAGTACAACTAACTATCCGTTGCGAAACGGTCACAATGTAAAAGAAACAGAATATATTGTGTCTAATTTCCGTAAGGATTCCGACAGCCTATTAATTTAAAATGTAATGGACAATTTATTTAAAAAGTTGATGTCCACAAACATTTGGGTGTTACTATTTCTAACAAATGCAAGTGGACAGTCCATATAGATAATATTTGCTGTAGTGCCACAAAACAGATTTTTGTTCTCCGGAAATTGAAATATATTCTTAACAGAAACAATATTGGTAAGATATATATATCGAATGCATACTTCCACGTTTAGAATATGATGCGCGCGAGCAGGCTATGGGATGGATGCTGTGTAAAAGGTTCTGAAAAAAATTGCAATTTGAGGCAGCCAGAATTATTACTGGACTTCCGCAATTTGCAAGCAAAGACTCCCTATTTTTTAAACAGGATGGGAAACTTTGAGTTCTAGAAGAAATAGACGGTGAATTGTGTTATATCATAAAATTCACAATAGTATAGTTCCCGAATATCTTATGTATTGTATATCAGATTATGTAGATAGTAGTTATTATAATACTACGTAGAAACCGTTCTCACTATATATAGGGGGGCCTCGGTGGCCGAGTGGTCTAAGTAGTTACTACTGTAATCACTAGCCAGTCAACACTGAGGTTGTGAGTTCGAACCCCGCTCGTGCGGGTGCACTCGACTCCAATCTTAATTGACTAGGATTGTCAGTTTTCCTATCGAAGGTCGGTGGTTTTCTCCGGGCACTCTGGCTTCCTCCACCAATAAAAACTGGCCGCCACGAAATAGCCCAAAAGCGGTGCTTAAAAGTGGCGTTAAAAAACAAAAAATCAAATCAAATCACTATATATAGGTGTAATACCACCAAATCATAGTACGTCACATCCGAAAATAGGTCGAAAAAAAATATTCCCTTGAATTTGACAGTTGCAGGTAATTGATCCTACATTTCATTGCAGTAAAACATTTCTGGGTCATAAACATATATCTTGGGTATTTCAAAGCACCATTATTTTTTTATTTGGGGTTTCTATAGAATATTTTGGAAACTTGAGGTCACATGGTTACTAGGTTAAAAAAGGGGGAAAATTTGATGTGTTAACTTCCAGTGATGGTTACTTTCTTATATGGAATGAAATGTTATGTGAAATTTTTTCTATAGTACTGGACAGGATAAATCTTTACTCATGCCAAGTATTTCTTTATATGAAACAAAGATAAATTCTGCACATTTTTTTGAAAAGTGCAAATTTAACAAAGACTAATAGGGGAAAATTAATGGTGGTATTACACCTATATAGTACCAAGATGTCGATTGGACATATTTTCTAATTTTTTTTCCCTTCTTCAATTCGTGCATGGAACTTATTGCCGTTAGATATTAGATCCGTTCAATCATCTCCAAATTTCAAAAATGCTATCCGTAGAAATGACATTTCATTTTTGGTACCTAAATATTACATTACTGGAAATAGGAGAGAAAACATATTGCATACAAAATTACGACACAGATGTCACCGACTCGCCCGACTCGTACATTTGAACAACCGGACAAGTAAATTTTTTGATCTGGGTTGCCCGTGGACAAGTAAAAAAATTACACTGGACAAAATTCAATGTAATCAACTTATTAAGATTATTACTTTATCATGTTTATGTAAAAGAATGCAATCCTTTTCAGAAATATACATATAGTTATATATACTCCATACAAAACGATTCTTTGATCAATATGGCTGTATCTCAGATGTACTCGTATCCAACTGTTATTGTTTAAACATAATATATTTAGTGTGTATAATTTTCCTAATATTGTACTTAATTATATAATTGCTGTCATCTTAAATGTTTTTATATTGTAATTATTTGGAGAGGATTGTGTTATGTTGTTATAACTTGTATCCAATCCTATTGTTTATAACAATTAAATATGTTTAAACTAAACACAAAAGAGATCGTGTCTCCCACACCATTCTCAAAATGTAACAGGCTGAAAATTAAAGATAACGTCTTTTTGGCCAATTGAAAAAGAAATATTTTAGGTACATAATAGAATAAATTTATCCAATAAGGTAATGTTTGCTTTGAATTTGGAGTAGGACCAATTTCCATGTATTTGTTACACTCACATGATTAAAATCTAAAACTTGTCAAATCCTACTGCAATTAAAAGAGTTCATCATGTTTATATCATATGATTTAAACATTGTTTAACAATTTTATATTTTCCAATAATCAGCGTAACATGCTGCTAAATGTTGAAGGCATTTTGATAAAAAAAAGTGTTTTTTTTTCGGGAGTCTATATACTATGTTCAAGCAAGATACGGACGGAGTTCACAATCGTGTACACATAATTACATTTCTGCATATACACGACGACATATATGTACTTGTCTCTGAAAAAAAATATTACCTAGGTATAACAACACCCATAAAAGTTGATATTACTTGTACTATAAGTACACGAATACAACAAAATAATATAACGTAAACAAACGAGAAATCAATAATTGCCGCACTCTTTAAATATAGAAGTTCATTGACATAATAACATAATTATAGGTAAACCATTGATATGTTCCGAAATAATATAGTTCACAACGGAAGAACATTCCAGAAGTATTCCGAATTGATAAAATTCCACTATTGTGAAATATCTACTGATGGTGCAATTTCCATTTATTGCGAAATACACACGGTATAAAAGGCTACCGTTTGGCGGGCTAATGTCATAATAGAAATGTGAGCGTTTAGCTTATCGTTGAAGAGAGAAAAATAAAATTTAGCCCATACAGGGCCTAGTTGCCGAGTTCAGAGGAGAAAAGAAAAAAGAAAAATGGTAGGACAATTGAATAAATATATCTGTCAATAATATGATGATTTTAAGATGCAATTCAATAATTGAATTATTTTGATATTAATCTAATTATTTTAAAGATTAATGCATGTCGATTTTATACGAGGTTGGAGACTTTTATTTGTTCAACATTGTAATTCTTATATACGACGGATGCAATAAAGTAAATATTAACAATTTATAAATTCGTAATGTATACACTTAGTATATGAAAAAAAATCAGCGGATAGAAAAAGATAGGAATATCGGCCTGACTGAAGATGAAACAGTATCTTTTTTTTATATATAAATATTCCAATTTTATTCGTTAAAATTAATTTCTCCAAAGATTCAATGTTAATTTCAATATATGAAATAGGAAATATTTATAAATATATTTTGAAATTTTAAATTTAACATATTACAGCATATTTTGAAATTATTTTTGAACAATTTAATCAAAAAATTAACACTCCATCCTTTTCACAGGTAAACTTCACCATAGAACAATTACGAGGGGCCATGGACCGCCCAAAAAATGTCCGCAACATGGCAGTCATTGCCCATGTTGACCATGGCAAGACCACTCTCACTGATTCCCTCCTTGCCCGAGCGGGCTTTATTGCAGCCCACCAGGCAGGGGACAAGTGTGCCATGGATACAAGGAAAGATGAACAGGAGAAGGGAATAACAATCAAATCGACGTAAGTTGTTATTTCATATATCTATCTTTCGTTGAAAATTGAAAATGAAAAAGTAGGCTTGCACATATATAATTTTAAAGCAGTATTTTCTAGAATGAGAAAAAAGATTACGAAAATAACATGAATAACACAACAGCTTAGTCAGTATGCTGATTAAACAGGAATACGAAATGCTATGCCTTTTAAAAATCTAGGTTGAGTCTTATTTGTAACAATTTTAACGCTATTGAAATACAGTAATTTAATGAAAAAGGGGGGATTATCTGAATCCCACGGAGACCGTATCTGATCACAGATGAATAATTATGTATTATTAAGATATTAATATTGTGAGAAAGGATCAGTAAAAAAATTAGAGAGGCCAAAATGTGTTGAAATTGGATTGATGCCTGGGGAAAGGCGAAAAAGTTTTTATTTTGAAACAATCATAAATCTATTACTAATTTGAGAGGTTTGGTGTGGAATTCCCGCTGCCACCCTCCCCAAACGTTCGTACTATTTTATGCTTATAAATAACTGCAAACTTTTGTATAATTTTTCAGTGCTGTATCTTTACTGTACGAAGTCGACCCAAAGATCCTCCCCGCCAGTCACCAGAAGGAGGAGTCTCACGAATACATCGTCAATTTGATTGATTCTCCTGGTCACGTGGATTTCTCCTCTGAAGTGACGGCGGCGTTGAGAGTAGCTGACGGAGCACTGGTCGTAGTGGACAGTGTTAGTGGTGAGTTCACAGTGTGTTTTGAAAATTGATTAGACTGTTTTTTACAAAAATATGTAAAATTAAATGATTAATAAAAAAGCAACACAGATGTCTCGCTTTTTGCGACTTCGTTGCAGGCGAGACAATTAATGTAGCTCTAATATTTGCCACTGATCATTTTTATACGACCGCAAAAAAATTTTGTGGTCGTATATTGGTATGACGTTGGCGTCGTCGTCGTCGTCGTCGTCGTCGTCGTCCGAAGACACATTGATTTTCGCACTCTAACTTTAGTTTAAGTGAATGGATCTCTATGAAATTTTACTATAAGGTTCAATACCACAAAAGAAAGGTGGGGATTGATTTTGGGGGTTATGGTATCAACAGTTAAGGAATTAGGGGCCAAAAAGGGGCCAAAAATAAGCATTTTTGTAACTTCCAGACATAACTTGTGTGTTAGTGTATGGATCTCTCTGACATTGTACCACAAGGTTCCATATCACAAAGGGAATGCTGGGATTGATTTTGGGGGTAATTGCCTCCAAATTTAAGGAATTAGGGGCCAAAAAGGGGAAAAAACCAAGCATTTTTCTAGTTTCATGACAATAACTTGTGTGTAAGTGTATGGATCTCTCTGGCATTGTACCATAAGGTTCCATATCACAAAGGGAATGCTGGGATTGATTTTGGGGGTAATTGCCTCCAAATTTTAGGAATTAGGGGCCAAAAAGGGGCAAAAAACAAGCATTTTTTCTAGTTTCCTGACAATAACTTGTGTGTAAGTGTATGGATCTTTATGAAATTGTACTACAAGGTTCCATATCACAAAGGGAAAGCTGGAATTGATTTTGGGGGTAATTGCCCACAACGTTAAGGAATAAGGGGCCAAAAATAAGCATTTTTCTAGTTTCCAGACAATAACTTGTGTTCAAGTGTATGAATCTCTCTGAAATTGTACTTCAAGGTACCAAACCACAAAGGGAAGGCTGGGATTGATTTTGGGGGTAATTCCCTATAAATTTGAGGAATTAGGGGCCATAAAGGGGCAAAAAAACAAGCATTTTTTCTAGTTTCAGGACAATAACTTGTGTGTAAGTGTATGGATCTTTATGAAATTGTACTGCAAGGTTCCATATCACAAAGGGAAAGCTGGGTTTGAGTTTGGGGGTAATTGCCCTAAATGTTTAGGAATTTGGGGCCAAAAAACAAGTATTTTCTTGTTTCCAGACAATAACTTGTGTTCAAGTGTATGGATCTCTCTGAAATTGTACAGTTCATACATGTGAACCTCCCGACGGGAGTACAATAATCCCGTTTTCAGGGGTCTCCTCCCGACCTCCCGTTGAAGACAAAAAAATCCTGTGTATGAAATATTTCATGAATGAAAAATTTCAGCCCAACATATCTGGTGTAACTGACATTACTGAAGTTATATTTTACCTGTAAATCAATTAACATGCATAATTATATGGCCTCACTTGTCACCTTGGGTGTCAAACATACTGGTAATAAACGATTTTTACCACAGGCTAACTGCTGTTGTGTAATAAAACTTTGTTTATTTAAAATGAATGTTGGGTTACTTCCCTTGATTTATCCTGTTTTAAGTTACTTTCCTTTAAATAATGTAAATTTTTAAAAGAATATAAATAAAATATAAATTGAACAAATAATCATAAAAGGATGGTAATTAAATGATTTTAAATGTTTTAGGACAAATAAAAAAATAATAATTTGAAAATTATTTGAGGGTTCTATACTTCCTTTCAAGGCTTAAATTGAAATTTATATAATAACTATGACCCATCCATAGAGTTTGAATGTGTTACTTATCATGCATTAAAAATCTACATGTATAAAGATAAAAATAAAAGATCTACTTGCAGATAGATAAGCAAATGTTCAGATTGCAATGAAAAATGGTAAAAAAGATATGACCTAAAAAAAATTAAAGAACATACTGAAAAAGAAGAATGTTAGATTGAACAAGTTGAAAGTTTAAAAAGATAGAGAAAATTTATAAGTACAAAGGTACTATAGACATAATACATTCGGATGGAAAGTTGAAGAAAACACACTTTAACAGACAATTTCTACAGCACACGGTTACATTTACGACAGAATTTATGTCGATTAAAAACATCCTGATCTGAGTCCTAATCTCCAAAACTCCTGATCTTAGTTTCACAGTCCATCACATGTATGTGTACTGCAAGGTACCATACCACAAAGGGAAGGCTGGGATTGAGTTTGGGGGTGATGAATCATAAAGGGGTTCAAAAAATTTTGGGGGGGAGGGGATTTTTTTTTCCTTTTTTTCTTTAAAATTTTCCATTTTAAATTGGTTATTTCTGATTTATATATAAAAGCAAAAAATAATGATATGGTTTGAATAGATAAATTAAAAATTTTTAAGTTCTTAGACCACATTTATTCTGTGTCAGAAACCTATGCTGTGTCAAATATTTAATTGCAATCCAAATTCAGTGCTGTATCAAGCTTAAATGTTGTGTCCATACTTGCCCCAACTGTTCAGGGTTCGACCTCTGCGGTCGTATCAAGCTGCGCCCCAGCGGAGCATTTTATTACAATAGCTCTAATATTTGTCACTGATTGTTTTTACTGTAGCTCTCATATTTACCGCTGGATATTTAGCAAAAAACAATGAATGCATTCTAGACATATGTCTATTAGAAAATCAGTTTGTCAATATTAATAGAAAATTTATAAGATTTGAGAATTTTATGCGAGGTCCTCATCAAATCCCCACATTTCCCATTACCGGCATTACATGTTTAGTAAGCAATATTCAATCATTTAACATGATATATTTTACTTTAAGGTGTCTGTGTGCAGACGGAGACAGTGTTGAGACAAGCTTTGGGCGAGCGAATTAAACCAGTGTTAATGATAAACAAGATAGACAGATGTGTTTTTGAAACACAGTTGCAGCCAGAGGAACTTTATCAAAGTTTAAGGAGTGTTGTAGAAAGATTTAACGTTTTGGTAGCCACGTACTCAGATGACACTATGGGAGACATCATGGTAAATAATAATAATAATCATCATAATCATAATCATAATCATAATCATAATCATAATAATTATAATCATAATAACGGTAAACGGAACAACGAAAAATGCGTTTGTTTTTTTGACATCGTGCAGATTGGAAAAAAAAACTTTGCTTCTTTTCAACTAACTTCAGTTCTTTGAATAAACAAATAATGACTCTTGGTCAGTTAGGCAATCAGTCACGTCATTCAATCAGATAATCAGTCACTTTGGTCAATTAATTGATTATCATAATGGCGGATTCAAGGGGGCACAGAGGGCGTATCCACCACTCTTTCATTGGTAAATATATTATTTTTTAATCTAACTCGAATAATTCAATCGGTCTGTCATAAAATATAGGTTCCTTCATAATAAAATTTTAAATGATAACACGATGTTCATATGGGTTTTATTCTTGCTATAGGTTGATCCTACACTTTGTAATGTGGCATTTGGATCCGGTTTGCACCGTTGGGGTTTCACTCTCCGACGGTTTGCAAAAATGTACGCTAATAAATTTGGTGTTAGCGAAGACAAGATGTTGACGAAGTTATGGGGAAACAACTTTTATAACCCAGAGACGAAGAAATGGTGCAAAACACAAGAGGAAAATTGCGTCAGAGGTTTTAACAAGTTTGTTGTAGAACCTTTATACAAGGTAAGCATAATTTTATTCATCATTTTTTCTTTGCAGAAAAAAATATATGAATTGACATTTGGAATTAATGTGTTTTATAACTCCATACTTTTAACCCAAGAAAATGCTTTCGATCCGAAGCCAATTGAACGTCAGCACACGACCAAGTAAAGTTATTAAGTTATACTTGAATGAAAGAAATGTGATGATGGAGAATTCAGGCCAATTTTCTCTGAATTTATCTCACACGAGGGCTATTTTCAAAAAATATATAGTTCGATCTTTTAAATTACTTAAATTCACAATTATGACAGCTCTCTCTAAAGGTTTTAATAACATTATAGGATATATCTTAATATGAAACCATCCTTTTTTCAATCTTTAAAAGTGACAATGACAAGTAAGGAATAATATGTACAAAAAATGTATGTATGATCATGTATTTTTAATTACCGATTTTGACATATATTTCCTTTTTTTTTAAGTAATTAATTTTTTCAAATCTTAATAAATGTGTAAATTTACAGGTTCTTCATTCGACAAAAGCTCAAGATAAAGACGAGTTGTTAACACTAGTAGACAAAATAGGCGTTAACTTGTCAGCAGACGAGAAAGAAACGGAGGGCAAAACACTTATGCGAACGGTCATGAAGAAATGGCTGCCCGTTGATGATGCTTTGTTGGAAATGTTCGTAGTTCATTTGCCTTCTCCAGTAACAGCCCAAAAGTACCGAACAGAATTGTTATATGAAGGCCCACAAGACGACGAAGCAGCAGTAGGTAGGTATTCTGTTGCAAGGGTAACCATATATTTGGAGGTCTATTTCAAACTGACTCAATTTTAAAACAGTTATTGTATTCAAAATTGCACGACTTTGTGCAAATAAATGAATGAATCTATTGTGTTTTCAACTTGAAGCCTTGCAACCTTAACTCTTTGTTTAAGTCTTAGAACCTTTGAATTATCTTCGCTAACGCCAATGTCATTCTCTTTCAGCAATGAAATCATGTGATTCCCAAGGACCTTTGATGTTGTATATTTCGAAGATGGTACCAGCATTGAACAAAGGACGCTTTTATGCTTTTGGTAGAGTTTTCTCTGGCACAGTTAGTACAGGTCAGATGGTACGAATTATGGGCCCGGACTATAGACCAGGCACGACACGGGATCTGTACGTCAAGAAAATACCAAGGTAAATTACTGATCGAATTATAATTTTACTGACCAAAGGTAAATCTTGCTACTTTTAAGCATTGTTTGGATCGTTTTACTTCAACAATCATCGCTAAGCTTTTTAGTTGAGCAACATGACAGTTGTCATTAGTGTAACAGGAACTGCGTAATACAAAGGAGCTTATGATTTCACCACTTTTTTTGTTATGTTCGTGTTGCTCAGACTTGGGGCTTATTAATTGTGATTTGTGAATAATTGTTTGTCTTTTAATCTTTTTCTTTTAGGTATTCTGTTCTGCTCTTCTTCAACTTATGACATTGTTTTACCTCCTGTAGGTCTTTTCCTACTTTTAAATGATCAAACAGATGTAGTTCATTATATTTACTTAAACCTTGACTTAAATCAGAACGAACTAAGGAACTTTCCAGTTGATTTGTTGTATGACACATTTTAAAAACAAGAAGATGTGGTAACCGTCTGATTGACATTGAAATTACAGTTACTATCTATCAAAGTCCAAAATAACGTGGATGTAAGCATCTATAGATCACCATACGTCCGTCTGCAATGAGTTAAACCCATACCGTATAGTGAACTATAAAATGACCCTGACATGACGAATTTTGGGGCAACTGTGTAATTTCCCTGATTACATTTTCATATATATATATCTAATTTTCAGTACTGTGATTATGATGGGATCTGGTGTATCAGGTGGTATCCATGACGTACCTTGTGGTAATGTTGTCGGTCTGTCTGGCATTGATAAATTCCTTTTACGATCAGGAACCATCTCTACCTATGAGCATGCCCACAACATGAAGGTATGATATGAAAATAATCATAAAAGATATATAAGTAATTCAAGTTCTTACAATTTCTCAGATTTTAATTCAAGTTAGAAAATACTCGTTAATATGATAACCAAAATGACAATGCTATGTTATACGAATTTCACATTTTACAAAGTTTGATACCAACTGCCCTTTTGACAAGTAGACCGTATTGTAGCCCCTAATGTTTTTTTTATGAAAATGGCCAGAAAGCGTCACAAAATATGTATGGATATCTTATAACAAAGCGTCAATAAAGGTACTTTTTGATTACTAGGAATACATGTTCTGCAATACATCACAACAAAACTGTTATCACTATATATACCCATAAGAACGCTAACAGCTAATACTATAAAGAATGGTAACAGTTAATACTCTCAAAGAACGGTAACAGATGTAACAAACTTTTTATACGATCAATTGTTTTAACAGGTAATGAAGTTTTCAGTAAGTCCAGTCGTAAGAGTAGCAGTAGAGGTTAAAAATGCAGCAGATTTGCCCAAACTTGTAGAAGGCATGAAGCGACTTGCCAAGTCTGACCCATTGGTCCAGTGTGGTCTGGAGGGTGGGCAGCACATTGTATCTGGTGCTGGAGAATTACACCTGGAAATATGTCTTAAAGATCTTGAAACTGAACATGCCTGTGTTCCACTGAAGGTACTTATTCTATTTAGTTTTTGTTATGTAATTATTTGTGATGCTCCCCTATCAGTCCAGCCAAGACCAAATTAATATATTTTCAGTTTTGCTATTTTCTGCTGTCACCGAGTCTCAATGAGAACAGGGCTGGACTGAATATATAAGACCGAGTAAGTAAATCCGAGTACGAATCAAAATTTGTATTTTCAAGAGAACTACAGGTATTCAAATGTAAAATACGATTCTGAAATTTCTGGCCAGAATATTTACCATAGTATACATAATTTTCAATTTAAGATCGTAAATTAAACTTGTGCAATTAGTTAAATATTAACTGCGAATTTTTTTCTGAATGTAGGTATCTCAACCCGTAGTCACTTACAGAGAGACAGTAAGCACAACATCTGAACAGATATGTCTGGCAAAGACAGCAAACAAACTCAACAGAATATACATGACAGCGTCACCTCTACCTGACGGTCTCGTTGTTGATATTGAAAGTGTAAGTGTTTATTTGATAACTTAGCGTGCTATAGTTAAATTCAATTGATGTTATCTACTGTGTTCTTAAATTCACAGATGTAGCACTATCAACATGTAGAAAGGTTAAGATGGGGTTTACAGAATAGAGAATAATGGGCAAAATGTGAAGAATAAAGGCCAAATCATAAAAAGAAAAGAGAAAATGGGGAAAAAATAAAGAATAGAGAATAATGGGGAAAAATATAAAGAATAGAGAATAACGGGTTGCTAAAATATAAAGAATAGAGAAAAGAAATATAAAAAATTAAAGAATACAGAAATGAAGGACCACCCAGCAAAAATCCTAGAAATCGTGTATTTAGTGCTAAACTGAAAGTGATTTAAGTCATTCTTCTCTGTTTTAACCCTTTTCCGGTTGCTTCAATTCAGTGACTAAATATATAAAACATAAAAAAAGATACTTGCTGAATAACATTCATTCCATCTTAGATTTAAATAGCTGAAAATTAAAAATGAGATGTTGGGCATATGAGACATCACACAAACAATACCAGAAAATATATGTAACACTCCCAAACGTGTCCATCCCCCCAAACGTGTCCGATACCCCCAAACGTGTCTATTCCGCCCAAACGTGTCCTTCAAATCATAAATCGCCCAAACGTGTCCGATTTCACATCCCCAAACGTGTCCGATAATTGTTATTCGCCAAAACGTGTCCAGATAAAAACGCCACGTCTCAAAACTCTTAGCGCCAATATCTCCGTGAAGTCAAAAACGTTTATGGCAATTCAATGGCGTGGGATACGATAAAAGACGTCGGGTTCGGTTGAATTCTTAAAAAATCAAAGTAGCTACCAAAGAAATCTGGAGGAAAGTTTAGTAACCCGTATAGACAAATGTTCAAGACATGCTACACCATGTACACTGTGCACAGTGACTTCTGCTTTAAAAAAAAAGACACCAGGTTAAAAAAGAATCCCACAATAAAAAGTTATTTTTACTTGCAGCGGTTTTAATAATGTTTATATGAAGTTCAGATAGAGGTATTTCACAATTAAAAATTTAATATATCTTATCTTGTAAATTTTCACGGTGCTTCACTGTTAATAAAGTGGTAATTTATTAGCATTAATTTGTTCAAAGCCGGTTGTTTTTTATTAAGTATAATTGCAAGCTAAATTTGCAACACATAATTAACTATTGAATGTTGATTGCTGAATGTCCAGTGGCAAATATGTCATGCGTATTTAAAAAAAAAACATAAACATTGCAATTTATTAGTTTTGTACAGTTTAAATAATTGTTTACTAAGTGGATTCTATTGTACTAATATTCTTCGATGATACCTAAATGTCTATATAATGTATGAGGGTATTGTACGACCTGCTTCATGCAGAAGTGGTTTCTGTGCTTTTAAAATGGAGACTTTACGGTTTCATATAAACCGGACACGTTTGGCCTTTTTTGAATTAAATGGACACAATTGGGCGCTTATAAACAGAACAGGTTTTGGCGCCCTTTAGCAAACTAGACATGTTTTGCAGTTCAACGACGTCATATGGACACGTTTGGGGGGATGGACACGTTTCTGAGTGTTACATATATCTTACATATTTTTGTAGGACTTAACTTTATTATGTTTAATATTATCCTTGCAGGGAAAAGTGACAGCCACACAAGATGCTAAAGAAAGGACAAGGTATCTGGTCGACAAGTATGACTTTGATCCCATGCATGCCAAGAAAATCTGGTGTTTTGGACCATCCAATTCTGGTCCAAATTTGCTGGTAGACTGTACCAAAGGAGTCCAGAATCTTCATGACATCAAGGACGTTATAGTAGCAGGCTTCCAGTGGGCATCTGAGGAGGTAAGTTACCATGCAAGTTAAGGCAACACTCAAGTGATATACAAGAATGGTCTTCTTGTGAACTTCCCACTTATAAAAATGTTAGTCCTTTTTGTAGTGTCATGTAAAAATGTTAAATTACAAAACCACTTCATAAATACTTGTGACAAATTGGAAATTCATTAGCAATTCATTGATTAATTGCTGATTCACTTTATTTATCTTAAAAAAAAATCCATCCGAAGCATATGAAGATCTTCCTGTTAGTCTACTCGTCTTCAAATGTTTGACTGTAGATAAAAAAATAGACATCTCAGCTGTAGAATTGACGCTCGTTGCTTGAATTAAAAAAGAAAGGACACAAGCTTCTTCTTGATTAACGTTTCATCTCCTTCAAAAGCGTTTCCAAACTAATCCCGATGTGACTGGTGACAGTTAAGTTATAAATTATAACTAAGAAATTCATACGGACTTCAAATAAGTATGCCAACACAGATATGCTATATCTTTCTAAAAAATATATGTCTGTATGACTAAAGTGAATTAATTGCACCCTCTATGACAGAATACGAAAGCAAAGAATTGTATCAACAAGCCATAGTCTTGAAGGCAATCGCTTCTGTTTGGAAATTGGGCAATGATATTTACTATAACTAGCATCAAAACTCATAAGAAAACTGTTTGTTGACCTAAGATAATATTTTCAGGGTATTTTGTGTGAAGAGAGTCTACGTGGTGTCCGTTTCGATATACATGACATGAAGATCCATGGCGACCCGAGTCATAGAGGTGGTGGTCAGTTTATGCCAGCCGTAAGAAGAGCTATGATTGCATCAATGCTAACAGCTAAACCAAGAATTATGGAACCTGTGTACCTCGTTGAAATTCAGGTTAGTTGAATTTCCCCTCACAGTTCTGATCTGCCTTCATATATCTTTTTGTCTTAATATCAGAAATGTTGCAAAATTGGATTTGAGTATGCACTTTTTTAAAAATTCGTACTTACAAATAATGTAGTTGTGCTAATAAAGTTTCAGACAAAAGTGGCGATTTTAATTGTCCTATTTAGGACCTTATTTGCTTTAGATGCTTTTTGATGATATATGTACTTGAAATGCTAATGAAGTAATTACAGACATATCGAAATCAATTGTATACATTCATATTATCTACTATGCAATTTTAGTTATAATTGATCTTTTCTTCTTTATATAGGTTCCCTCAACAGAAATGGGAGGAGTTTATAATGTACTTTCGAAGAGACGAGGACATGTTATTGATGCTGTTCAACAGGAAGGCATTCCCTTACATCAAATCAAAGCTTATCTACCAGTTAACGAATCATTTGGTAAGAATAATAATATATTTACTCAAATTCCATCATATGCTGCATATCCAAACATTTCAGTCTTTCTTATGCATAAATTATTTCAATATTCCCCCCAGGTTTTGTATGATATTTCTTAGATAAAATTGAGAATGGAAATGGGGAATATGTCAAAGAGACAACAACCCAACCAAAGAGCAGACAACAGCCGAAGGCCACCAATGGGTCTTCAACGCAGCGAGAAAATCATGCACCCAGAGGTGGTCCTCAGCTGGCCCCTAAATAAAATTGTGTACTAGTTCAGTGAAAATGGACATCACACTAAACTCCAAAACATATAAATGAACTAAAATTAAAAAACATACAAGACTAACAAAGGCCAGAGGGTCCCGACTTGGGACAGGCGCAAAAATGCGGCGGGGATAAACATG
This sequence comes from Mytilus californianus, assembly GCF_021869535.1. NCBI lineage: Eukaryota > Metazoa > Mollusca > Bivalvia > Mytilida > Mytilidae > Mytilus > Mytilus californianus. The sequence goes on along the minus strand of NW_026262626.1, from coordinate 24,207,543 downwards.
TTTTGTGAAATCTCAACCCTCCTACTATACCTCTAGCCAATGTAGAATAAAGAAACACATAGCAATACGCACAGTAGATGCATTTTTCCCAAATGATACGAAATAGCAAACTGGAATCCAATACACTATTTTGTGAAATACAACACAGTAGTTTTCTTAAAAGACCTTAACTTCCAACTTTTAGATGCAATCCGAATCTATTACAATTTTAAATCCATTTCAATCAAGGAGAAAAACATTTTCAAAACAAACTAAATTCCCTTAATAATGATAGCTTAATGAAACATTTATTGAATCCAAAATATTTTAGGTTTTACAGAAGAACTTCGAGGCCAGACAGGCGGACAAGCTTTCCCACAGTGCGTGTTTGATCATTGGCAATATTTACCTGGTGACCCGCTGGATCCCCCAACAGAATCAAGGGTAGCAACTGTAGTGAATGAAGTCAGGAAGAGGAAAGACATGAATCCAGTTATACCAGCTTTAACAAACTTTTTGGATAAAATTTAACACACAGTTAATTAATTGCATAAGCCATCATTGACAAAAACAATTCAGACAATTTTTAGAAGATGAAACAAATACGAAAGTAAAAGTAAAATAAAACATTTTATGATCATATGTTGTTCTTTGCTAATCACATAAAAATGTGTATGAATGTGCATCTGCCAAATGTCCAATACAACATAATCTGAGTTGTATAGTTGAATAAACCCTCTAGGTTTGTTTTTACTTCAACAATTACATGTATACCTTACTTTCCGACAAACAGATGAACAGTTCCAATTTCAAATGATATTTTTTTCTTTTCCACATTTTATTGTTGGACTTGAAAAGAAAAAAAAAATCAATATCGGGTAAAGGTATTTGAAATTCTTTGTATGTAGCATTGAAGTCCCTGAAATCGATGCATAACCTTAATTTAAAAACTTTACAAAAAAAAGAATAAAGCAATTGACTTGTTACGTCATCAAAATCCGTACAATATACCTAACAAATAGAATGCCAGAGTATTTAGGAGTTCTTAAGGTAAATCTTAAGTAAAACTTATTACTAAGACCTTTTTACCACCAAAGCCCTATTTACTACCTGTACTTAATATAGGGTTTGAATGTCCACTTATTATGGTACATGACCCAGGAAATTATTCGATCATTTTTGGTGCATTGCCCGAGAGGTCAATCATAGTTACTGCAGTTAAGGTAAGGGGTAAGTTATACACTTGTTGTATACAGTCTGCGAGGTTGGTACATATTCAGACTTCTAGTTCATATCTTGAAAGTTGAACCACAATGATAGGTTAATGATAATCATACACTTATTGCGCATAGTCTTAAGAGGTTATTCATATACTTTTAGGTACACGACCTGACGTGACAATCCTACAAAATTTGAATTATTCGATACAATTATGACTTTCTACACCAAGGCATAGATGGCCTTATCTTTATTGTGCACCTTTTGGACTATTTGGTTGTCAATTCTCTTCAACTTCGTACTTGATTTGGATGTCAAATTATATTGCTTCAAGCACCACTGATGAGTATTATGTAATCTGCATAAAAAATATAAGCCTGTTATCTTTGATACGTTTGTCGACTCATGACAGAGGTGAATGGTATTCATACACTTTTGAAACATGACCTGTGCTGTTAATGAGTATCACACACACACTAATGGCATATGATCTGAGGGGGGTTCTTCATACTTTTGGCACATGACCTGATGCAAGTCATTAACATCAGATATGGATGCAGAAAACTGTAGGTCGCAATGACCAAAACACATACCGTATAGTAAGTCAATCTAATTAAAATAACAATCTCTGATTTCGTTGTCCTCGTATGAGACAAGCACCCGATTTGCAATAGATCTTTTTTTATTATTCAGATTGATAGTAAGCTATTTAAGCCCCCAGTTTTACAAAATGTCAAATGATTCAAACGAGATAAAACAACATTCTTATTTATACTACATTGTAAATAATTAAACAAAAAATCAAATAGGGCAGATAACAACCAAAGACCTAGGCCAAAAAAAAAAATACATGTGTTTCCACTAACATGCTGAAAAAAAATAGGGTAGGTAGGTAGGCAATATCATTTTATTTTACAAACATTTTTTAGCTGGTTACTACTCGGGAATCAGTCTGACTTTAACAGTGCTTGTTCCAAAATGGCATAAAAAGTGTTAGGGTAGGCACTAAAAATTAGGGCAGGTAGGGTTAGCGGAAACACATTTATTATTTTTTTTTGCCCTATTCAAAGATTATTACTAGGTTTATTGCACTTCAAGGCAAATGGTCAGAGACTATTATCTAGATCTTATTGCCTGTAAGGTTATCCCAATACTTAAAATATCATTTCTACACTAATAGAACAATGCTGGAGAGGTGATAGCAATACTTATGGGATTTCAGTTGAGCGGTTATCTCAATAATGAATGACCATGGCCTGAAAGAGAATATTAACTACAGCCACTTTTAAATATTTTATATGTAGCACTAGCAAAATGAAATATAAGTTGCATAAATACAACATGTATTTACTTTTAATTAAAGATAAAAACACATAGTTCAGCCAGCACTGAATTTTTTCAAATAATAAATAAAAATGAAAAAAGGAAACAGTCACAGACTAGCACTGAACAAGAGTGAAGAAAGAATTAAGCACAAAATGTCATAAATATGCTGTTTGGAAGTGTTTCCAAGTTCAAATGGCTTAATAAAATAAAAGACACAGAACACATAGTTTATCTTACACTTACAAAATTTGTCAATAAATAAAAATGAAAAAAGTGAACTGTCAAAGACTAGCACTAAACAATAGTAAAGGAAAAATAATGCAAGAAATGTGTGCAATATGTTATTTATTTTGCAAGTCATTCTAAGTTCAAATAGTTCAATTAAGTAAAAGACAATGCTAGTTTAAGATGAATATGAATGGCGCCAATTCCTTTCCCCAGAAATTGGTTCACCATCACCAGTTTCATAGAGGCAGGATCTTTACTCAAATTCAGAACAACATTGTGTCATATTTATGAACTTGTGTATCCATTTATACATGTTTAAAATTGGCTTTTAACAAAAAAAAATTAATAAAATTGTAGTATGCTGTGAATACTTATCCAACAATATATGAATAACATCTTTCAAATACGACAATTTAAAACATTGAACACAATATACTATGGGCAGTTGTTGTGAGATAGAATTTCGTTATCAAAATCAGTTGTAGGTTTTTAGTTTATATATATAATAGATATTTACCAATACAAAAAGTAGAAAAAGTACTGGTATATTTTTGTAAAATTTTACTGTAGTATTTTTCAAAATATATTGTTACTTTGAATTTCTGAAATAAGAACTGCAATTATTATGCATAATAGTATATTATATATTTTGGAAATTCAGAAGTCATTGCAAGGTTTTTATTTTTACGAATAATCCAACTGGGTGAGTATTGCAATAATGAGATCTCACATTCTGATATCTGATACATATATCTGTTGTGTAAATTTTCCTGAAATCGCATTAATTGATCTCAGATATTTATCTATTTTTCAATAATCGCAATAAAAAATATACACTGTAATTTCTGAATTTACAGTATGTAACAAACACAAAGTATGCTCATTAAGATATGTTTCCTTTTAAAATACACTTAAATTATATTAACAAAGGCGCAATATATACACTGATAATTTTATAATTTAATATGAAATTGCGAATTAATAATCAACAATCATAATTTCTCAAATTTACTAATTTCCATTATTCAAAGACGGGTAGAATTCTTAACAAATATTTGCAAAGTTTGTGTTGAGCACCATGACTTTAAAATAATCATTTAAAAATTTGTAATATCTCAATATTCTATTTGTAACAAAAGGACGGCTTCATCAGATCTTTATGAGTGACATGTACTTCTCACTAATTTTTACTATATAAAATATAATTAGCAACCATAGATTAATAAAATCAATGGAGCAATATTGCTTTACATTAACTTCCAGTCAGACCTATAGTTGTTTACATCATTATCGTTTGGGCACTGATGGATAGTTGCCTTATTAGCAATCATACCACATCTATTTATTACATAAGCTTTGGATTTAATACATATTTTAAATAATAAAAAAATCATAAATATTGTAATGCTATTCTTGGATAATCTATAAATCAAACTATTTCGATGTAAAAAAAATCAAATATGTAGAAAAAGGTAAAATGAGATTCTTAACTAAAAGGTGGAAGCACCTAGCTTAAATGTGGAAGCACCTAGCTTTAATTGATTTTCATGTGCAGTAAAGTATGATAAAGAAAAAGTCTCAATTGACTTTAATTTGCAGTAAAGAAGTATAAAGAAAAACGTATCCAAATACCATAAATTCATTATTTTACAAAAAAAAAACAAAAAAAACAATAGGGCTGGTCAATTCATAATATGGAGTGCGGAAATGAAAACCAGAAATTGTCTAGTGTGTTCAACTTTAAACTGCTTGTCTATAACAAATGAATGGTGAACAAGAGTTACGTTAAACTGAAATATTCCCATAAAGTGTGAAATTCCTTGTTTTATCTGAAAATTTTCATATAAAGCTTGTAGATAATTTAGAGACTAGCGAGTTTCCAATTGTTTTTAAAAAAGAATGATTGATTGGTTATGTGATTTACATTCCAACATGTTTTGGAAATAATATCTTTATCAGATCTATAAACATTTGTTCAACCAGTATGCACAGTATATTTAAACTATACTGACAATTTAAACTGGTCTATCTTGAGTGGCTTTGGGATTCCTGGTTGTGAATTTAATTTGATAATCAAAAATTTAGCTTACCAATTTAAAAGACCAAAAATTTGTCATTCTACATCAACATCTGTTGCAGAAACAAGCATTAGCAGCAAACAAAAAGCAAAAAGTTAGATTAATAATAAGAAGAAACAAAGTATAAACAAAAAGTCTCCCAATTTAGTTTCAGAGACTTAATTATTTGTAGATTCAGAAATTTTTTGTGATGTTATCGTGGCAAAAAGTGCAAAGTGATTTGTTTCACATTTACTTCAAAACATAACAACGTTTGTTAGCTGCACCAGCATACAACTTTTCTTGAAATAGCAATAAATATTCTTACATATTTTTCTGCTGATAAATAATCTCAATAGTGAAATTCACACATAATTTCTGAATTTACAGTATACATGGTGGATACAATATCTAAAGAACAGACTGGATTATTTTAAAGTTATTTCAGATCTTGCAAATTCAGCCGAAGAAAAAGGTTTATATGAATTAGTCAATTTCACGAGAAAAAAAATGCACAATGCACCAAGTTTCAGTACTGTATATGTACTTTTTTCGCTGTGTATAAATTTTTGTGTTTTTTGTGTTAGGTATATTTTGGTGAAAATGGATAGATATATGCATATAAAATCAATTTTACAACTGTATATGAATGTTCACCTGCCGTTACTTTAATTAAGTGTGCCCATTTAAATCAACACCAGTGGTCATTTAAAAAACCAATTAAGGACCTAGCCAATAATGACCTTAGCAAAGAAAATGTGAAACCTATACATGTATTGTGTAATAAACAACATATTAAGACAATACCTCTATCTTAAAGTCAACTGTTTTGATGTTTGAATTGTTATTATTATTTTGTTAACAGTCACAATGATAGTTTTTTATATTGTAAATCAATTTTAAAAGTCTTTATGAAATTTAATCTCAAACTCATTTACATTTTATTCAAGAAGTCAGAGATATTTGAACTACCACGAAAATTAAAACATATTTATCTGCAAAACCTAATTTCGATTTTATACAAGAAGTCATTGATATTTTTGAACTACCACGAAAATTAAAACAGATTCATCAGCAAAAACTTATTTGTGAAAAAAATACTTGCAGAAAAAGTACTGATACAGTAATTATGAGACACAATATTCTGGTCATGATGTACATAAACATTCTGGTATAAAAACAAATAAATAAATAATCAAATAAATAAAAACATCACCAAAAAAACTAAAATTAAGTCACTTTGCCATTTAAAATACACTAATAAATCTAAATGACTAACACTTGTACAAAAATGATGTTTTAATCTCTTGTGAAGTAATCCTTCTATATCAAGTATACTTAATAACAAAATACTTTTATATTTTTAAGTTTGTTATTTCAAATAAGATCACAGAATTTTGCATTTAAAACACTTGAAAATATTACAAAAATCATCACTATCTGATCTTGCCTCTAACCATACTCTTACCATTATTGTGCATCTCAGTAACTCCTGTGAATATTAAGCAAAAGCATTATTAAGTCATGCAGTATAAAGCATCAGACATTTTTTTGGTTGTGTTTCCAAAACATTTTCAGAGCTTTGGTAGCCAAAATGGAATAACTATATAGAGACTGAAAAGAATTGGCAAAACAATTAAAGGAAACTTTGAGTGATAAAAGCATGACCATAGGTCTTGCAAAAGCTGTAGTAATCTATGAAATAATGGCCAATACATTGATCATGTGCAGGACAGAAGGTGTCCAAAGCAAGTGGTATCAAACCAGAAGTAGTACAAAAAGGCAAAGCATTCATTTTTTTTGTTTATAAAACATTAGTTTTTGCTTCATATTTTATTGCAGAAGGCATGGTAAATTCACTCCAATGCAGTCAGTTACGACTGAAGGTATCATAGGTTTGTTTTGACATACTTTATTTGCTGAAATATTTTGTTTTAACATACTTTTTTGCTGAAATATTTTGTTTCGACATACTTTATTGGCTGAAATATTTTGTTTCAACCTACTTTTTTGCTGAGATATTTTGTTTCAAAATACTTTTGCTGAAATATTTTGTTTCAACATACTTTTTTGCTGAAATATTTTGTTTCAACATACTTTTTTGCTGAAATATTTTGTTTCAACATACTTCATTTGCTAAAATATTTTGTTTTAAGTCTATTATCATTAGTATTCAATCTCAAAGTCTTCCTTCATATTTTCCCTTTTTGTAACATAAACTCAGCTATGGTGGTTAATTTAACGACACTTCTTAAAATTTCATCTTAAAAAATATTACAGTAATCAGTATTATACCAAGATTTTTATTTACATCATATTTTAAATATCATTAAGCAATTCACATGAATATAAACTATAAAAGCATACATTTGTTTGTTTGATGTTGAAAAAATAAATTCATCTACTCTCTCCACATCTAATACATAAATATATGAGGAAAGTTCAGTTCCAATATTAAATATGCATTGTTTTCATGAACATTTTAACTTTTGTTAGTCAGTTGTGGTCCTTGTGTATTGTTTTTTTAAACAATTTACCTATAGATGGTTAAAATCTAACTGTGAAAGTTACATGCATCAAGGCATTAACTGTTAATGTGATATGAATATTAACTTGTTTGTTAATACTAGACTGACACAAGATGTATGTTTTTAACATGTTGGCACACAAGAACTGTTTGATAGATGTAACCCTACCTTAAAACATTATTTTGATTATTTGCCAATTTGTCTTATCTTTTATTTTTAAATGTCGAAATCCCTGCAGAAGTTAAAAACAGCAAATACCTATTTGAAAAACATTTGGTTTGCCTTGGGATCCAACACAAATCTGAAGACAAAAACCTATTTGAAGTAAGCATATTTCAATGTGATCATCAACATTTTATTATGGTCCCTTTTGGTCATATAGCTCTTCAACTGTTTCAGTTCTTACACATCCTCTGAATATTCAGCTTTGAGCGTTCCTGATGAATGCAAATCCAGAAAAGCACTTCCGACATATGAAATTCATAATCATAACAAAATTGAATTCAATGACTATTCAATATGGGGATTTTGAAATTTTGATAATGTATAGGAATTAAAAAATAACAGAAGTACATGTACTAAACACTAAGATATATACTATAATTTGAATGTTTAACAAGCACAGGGCAAAAGCTGGAACACTTTAGGAAGATCTAAAAATTTCTAGAAAAATAAGGAGGTTGTAATTAAAAAAGGGAAACTTGAAACTACTGTTGTACTTGTCCTACTTGTAAGGGGATTAATGTTATGTCACAGCAATCAGCGAAAATCTTAATAATTAGGACATCTATTTAAACAACTTTTAAAAACTATCGGCTTTTCCCGAAATAATTGTATTTAGAGGTAGGAAGACATCTTAATTTTTTTTAACAACTCACTTCAAATATGAATTTTGGAAATTTATGCAGTTAGCAAAAGTGTCTTCCAATTTCAACCCCCGTTTATACATATATTTCTGGAACAACACTAGGGACCACTCGTTAAAAAAATCAAACAAACCTCACCTGAATCATTACTGACGTCTTAATAAAGAAATAAAAGCAGACGGTCATTATGTAAGCAAGAAATGATAAGAATAAACACTTTATATATATACTGTGGATTATTTATTTTTAGTGGGTACAAATTTTCATGGTTTGAGGAAAAACTGCATTTTCCTGGATTTCAGAGTTTTGCAAAAGTCTTGCAAATAGAAATTTGTTTGCTTCTTTGAGAAGCTAAATTCTGGTTTACTTTTACCCCTGAAATCCCCTAAAATTTGTATCCCATGAATGATAATGAATCCACAGTAATCTGGTTCCCTTCTTGTCATCTTGTGAATTTTTGTTACATTTAATGATAGATTCAGTAGCTAGGTACCAGTATGTATTAAAATTTTGAGACTAACATTTACATACACACTCTATTCATAGATTACTCCATAAATTCTATTCTAAGCTAATGTCATTAATGTAACTGCTACAGAAACAACACTTTGTTACATCACAATTTTCCATTAAATATTGCATGGTCAACATCTTGTTGATACCTGATTTTTACATCTTTAAGGGAACCAGTCTATCAACCAATTGACAAACTTTGATAGTAAGGCAAACCAGTTTACACTCTTGTAGTCAGTTTATCTGAATTAAGAACAATGATGTTGGACATTGTGTTGCATCATGATGTTACTATCAATGTAAGCAGGTTATCTTGAAAAGTGTTCTGCAAGTTTCTAGTAGACCTATTTAAATTTAAAGTTATCTTATTTCAAATACTGTGGCAAGATAATTCATCAAATACCTACAGCTTTTCTTCTTTTGTAAAACAGTGTACATTTTGGAAAACAACCAAATACTAATTTTGACTTTGAAAGTATCTTCCTATCCTTTCACGTCCCTTATTATACAAAAAAAACCTTATTAAAACATAGTAAAAACGTATATTTTACCATGTTTACCAGAAAAATAAGTACTGTTCTGATAATATAGACTTTTGGTATAAAAATATATTATTGTTAATATTTGAATAAAATTGCTAACTGACAAAGAAAAGGTAAACAAAAGGTTGATCTCTGCAGTAAAATTTTTACAAGTTTTATACTTTACCAAAATATAATTTATCTGTACAAACTCAAAAGATGCATTTATTTCACAATTCTGTACTTTTGAATTGTGAAATTATCAATAGTAACCTCCCCTTTATATTAAGTCTCTTTTCAAAACTCACAAACCTTACCAATAAAAACTGGCAGTCTTATACCAGTAGGCTCCTAAACGGTAAATGAATTTGCTTCACTGATTTTGTTCTTATATGATTATTTTGCCTGGTACATAATTGATTTCAACAGAATTCTTTAAAACATTTAATCTCTGTAATTACTCATAAATAAGAAATCCCATTTACATTTATAAGATCTTAAGATTTAAAATGCTGTTTCTCTGATAAAATCACCCTGAGAATTCTGACCTGACAGAAACTATAAATGAGACAGTTGGTATTTAAAGAGGAAATAAATATATCAAAATAAAAATATGGTCATGGCACTTCCCAAATAAAACACTTTTTGGGATTTTTTGGTATGTTTGTTGTCAAATAATACTGGCATTCATTATTGTTATAATATTTGAATTGAAAGAAAAGAAATTATTTACAGGAAATACATATGATGATGCATTCCACTTACAGTTCCATATTTCTAAAAAAATATATGACTATGGTACAAAAACTGTAATTAAATATGCAACTATTGCTAAACATTAAGATAAAACAAAACAGCACATTTTTGTTACATTTTATGCAACAAGACTACACAAAAACTGAACAACTTTAATCAAACTAGAGTGCACACGCTGAAATGTCTCGCCTGCTTTACTGACCATTGATTTTATGTTCAAAGTCTTGAAGATAAAGCTTTTACTAAAAGTATCACATAAACTTAACATTTTTAAAGATCTACGAGAATGAGATAAATCCTGTCAGACAGTCATACACACCTTAAAATTTTTTTACACACCAAATATAGTTGACCTTTTGCTTATGGTAATTGAAAAACAGACTAAAACACAAAAACTTAACATTGACCAATGAACCATGAAAATGGGGTCAAGATCAGATTATTCCTGCCAGACAGAAATGTACACCTGACAGTTATTCCATACACCAACTATAGTTGACCTATTGCTTATAGTACTTGAAAAACAGATCAAAACACAAAACCTTAACATTGACCAATGAACCATGAAAATGAGGTCAAGGTCAGATGAAACCTGCCAGACTAAAATGTACTCATACCAATCATTCCATACACCACATATAGTTGACCTATACTGCTTATAGTATTTGAGAAATGGACCTAATCACGTAACTTTAACCTTGATCACTGATCCATGAAATGAGGTTGAGGTCAGGTGAACCCTGTCTGGCGGACATGTAGACATTGCAAGGAACCCATATACCAAATATAATTATCCTATTACTCATAATAAGTGAGAAATTCAAATGACAAAAAAACTATAACCATGAAAATGAGTCAAGGACAATGGACATATGACAGACAGAAACATAAGGTATTTGCATACAAGATATATGAAGCACCTTCTAAAATATAAAGCTTTATACAAATAGTTTACGCCGCCGCCGGATAGTAATACCTAAATCTCACATACTGTGACTTTCGTCGCTAGCAAGAAAAAAGGATCAAAAGAAATTCTGAGATTGAGAGAGGAATGGTAGCTTAACAGGCACTTTAAAAGTACATCTGTTATACTTCAAAAAATTACATTAGAATACCTACATCAACTACCTATACTGCTTCTATTTATGTAAGTATCAAGTAAACATTGTCACCATACATAATTCAAATAAAAGATGCATGTAGATGCCAAAATATCATTTAAATACACTATTGTCATTGTTCAAGTCTGTCATATATTTCCTTTACATTGCACAAGTTATGTGGTATAAAAATAAATGTTCTCAAAATCATTATATTTTCACATCTTTCTCTTATCCCAAATCTTATTTATAGTACTACATAAATTGAGTTTATAACAGTTTACAAATCCAAGACTATGTTTTATAAGACAAATCAAATTGATTTGAATTTTCCTTTTTCTTTTTAATTTTCCAAACAAATTATGTGAATTGATTATTGATTGATTTGCATCCTAAACTTTGTGGAAATGATATTTTTTATAAGATATATTAAAAAAAAAATACCTTCACTCCATCAACAATTTACTAATTTTGAAAAAAAAAGAGATGGTTTTCTTTTAAAAATATTCATGATATTAGTCATATATTTCATTTCCATTGCTTTTCTTCTGAAACTATAATTCAAAGAACTAAGTTCAAATCAATGTCATCTATCAACACCTGCGTTTGTCTTCCAAAAATTTCAAAAACTTTAAATCACGTTAGTGTGGCTGAAATCAAAACATATGTTCAGTTAAAAAAAAAAGGAAATAAATATTGCATAATCAAGATATAGTATTTTGAACCTCTACAATATCCCATCCTAAAACAAAATGCAACATAAAATTTTATTTCCAATTCTGCTTTAAAAATCTAATGCTGAAAAAAAGACAATTTTCTGTCTGAGTGCTAAACTTACTGAGGACAATGTTCAGGCCAGGACCAAGTTTCAGGAATAAACGATTCATATTCAGTGTGATAAAGATAGTTTCTAATGAACGCTTCTTTTTTTTCTGGCTCAGGGTAGGCCGATGCTGCACCTGTACTGTAAGCATATTCCGCCAAAGCCGTAGCTATCCTAACGGACACTTCTCGTATATCACTTAGCGGTGGGTATACTCTTCCTTCTTCTAAATTTTGTTGAGTAACTAATCCAGATAAAGTCTGAAAAAAATAATAAACAACAACTAAATACATTACTTGAAACACTTTTAAAAAAATTTACAATTCAACTAGGCTTGTTGTTCTTGGCAAAGTACTAAGAAAATACAAAAGAAGTAAACGGTGAGCAGAGCTGAGGTCTAAAGCAATATAGAGTTTATTTGAAATTTATCTAATGACTTCTAAAAATATGAGATTAAATGAGTGAAATATTTAGCTTCGTCTATTTCCATATGTAAGGTACAGAGGGAACATTGACGTAGATTGAGGATGATCAATTATTTGATTTTTTTTTCACACGTTACTGTGGCTTGACTGAAAGTGTTGCTCTCCACCTATTGCAGTTTATTCAAAATTCTAACCAAAATGCAATTTGTTTTATCAAACCAAACTGTTCAACTGGTCAGAAATTTTAACAAACTGCTGTAGAAAAACAGTCAAGTCATGTAGGTGCAAGATAATAAAATATAGCATACTTACAATTCTATATACCGGGTAAGAATGATTTTTCACAATATCAATAAAGTGGAATTAGTCTAATCATGCTAATAGGATTGTAAGTATGCTTTATTTTATCAGCTTTATAGCACTATAATTTAAATAATAGCCTGCTAGTCCCAGTTTCAAAACAGCACACAAAGTACTAAAGTTCTGAATTGTAAATCAAATCTTTGAAATGATGTAAAAATAGCATGCAATTTTCAAAATAGAACGCAAGTAATATTTAAATAGCAGCATTTAAAAAAAAAAAACTAGCATTCTATAAAGATATACATTGCTCCCATTTAATTTCATATACATGTACGTGCTAGAATACACCACCAATGACAAATATGACCTTTCCTCCAATAGTTTTCATGATGTGTTCGCAGTTTTTAGTGGCAAGGACACAGAGTTAAAATGCATTTTCTAGATATTAACAGAAGGTCTAATTTAATGTTTAGAATAATTTGTTGCAGAACCATATAAAATTTTAAAATAAGAATTTAATAGCAAGAAGACTTAGAAATATAATCTATCAGAAACTGAAGTGCAAAAGAAAATACTCAATTTTCAAGTTATACTTTAGAAAACATACAGTGACAACTGGAGATGTTGTTTTGAAAAATGAAAAGAGAAAAGATAACACAAAAACTGAAACACATGACGTTAATTTTTCACAAAAGAAAATATAGAAATATTCTTATACAATTTTTTTCTACATACCTGTGAGGCTTTCAAAAACATTGGCTCATCTATATGTTTAATTTTACAGCTGATCACAGCCAGTGCTACACCAGGAAAGATGTAAGCATTGTTTCCTTGTCCAGGGATCAATGTTTTACCATTTATTGTTACTGGATCAAAAGGACTACCACTTGCAAATACACACCTTCCCTGAAATATGAAATAAAATTTTAAATTCATATCAACATTCATACTTCTTTAAGCTGTAACTTCTACATTTCTACTGATAAATCATTACTGAAGATGTGGTTATATAATTCATATGTTATTATTTCATCAATTGTTTAGGGGTATATAATTCATATGTTATTTTTTCATCAAATGTTTAGGACTGAAGAGTGCTAAATGTAATTTGATCCAAACAAATTTAGTGACGGCTTAAGGTCTATATAAAAAACTATTTAATACTTTGCCAAAAGGAGTTCATGTCATGCTTTTTTCAAAAATAAAATAAACAGTATTAGTAACTGGGCTTTTATTTCAAGCTACAGTTTGTTCAAAACTATCAGATTTGTAAAGATCATACATGGAATAAAGAGCTGGGCCATGAGTGCATGATACACCAATCGCTTTTTCAGAGAATAAAGTTCCATAACTCTTCAATGTCATATCAGAAATTTATAAAAATAACTAAAGGGAGGTTATTTTAACAGACATAAACCAGTCACCAAAGTTTCATGAAAACTGATTAAAGCATTTTTGAGTTATTGTCTAAAAACTGGAAAATCACCCCTTTTTTTATGAATAAAGTCCCAATACTCCAAAAGCGATATCAGAAATTTAAACAAATCAAAAGGAAACTTATGTCAATATATATAAACAATTCACCAAAGTTTCATGAAAATTGTTCAAAGCATTTTTGAGTTATGGTCAGAAAACTGGAAAATCCCCCACTTTTTATGAATAAAATCCCACAACTTGGAAACATAAAATCTAAAATTTATAAAAATCGAAAGGGAGCTTACGTCAATAGATACTAACAATTCAGTATAGTTTCATGAAAATTGGTTAAAGCGTTTTTGAGTTATTGTCCGACATGTTGATGACGGACGGACAACAATATACCATAATACGTCGCACAGGCACATAAAAAGAAGCTTTGTGCGAATAGAAAGAAAACTAAAGATAGAATTTTGAAAGAAAATATGAAAAGATAGCTTTCATAATGTGTGATTTCATAAAAAAATTATTGGGTTCATCATACTCATTTTCTTGCTACAAAACATAAACATAGAGATATGTCTCGCCTTTTTGTTATTTTATAGTAAAATGAAAATGATGAAATCAAAATAGCAATATGTTAACATGTAGGTTATGCAAAATATTCAACAGTGTTCAAAGTCAATGAACCAATCAATCTCCATGGAAATGAGATGTGCCAATGCTACTACATATGCATACCAAATATCATTGACCTACCACTAGTGGTTCCCCATAAACTGACCTAATCACAAACTAATACATATAAACAATGCTAGTTTTAAAGTCAAAAGACCATGACTGAGGGGTCAGGGCCAAATAATCCCCATGGAAATGAGATGTGCCAATGCTTATACAACTGCATACCAAATATCATTGACCTACCACTAGTGGTTCCCCACAAAACTGACCTAATTACAAACTAATACATTGTTGATGCAGCTGCCGCCACCGGAAACAGCATGCCTATGTCTCACTTTTTGACTCCTTCAAGGCCACAAAAATAGGTTAATTTTATGTCCATTCCTTTATTAAATTAAATTATCTGACTTATTTCCCCTTAAATAGCTAAGTTTAAAAAAATTGTATAAAACAGATATTATTCAAAATAGAATTAATATTCACTTCATTTAAATGAAAAGTCTTACAAATGAATTGCATTCCTGTCTCAGACTTTGCACATTTCATTAAGTTCTAGAGTGATTGTTTTCTACTATTTTACTATCCAAGATGGTGCACTTGAAATTAACTGGTATGACAACTATAAAAATGCCATCTTTGGTCACACCTTTTTTTCCTGTACTGCTTTATCCTACTGAACATTAAATTATTAGCACTTCAAACTTTTTTACAGTACTGCTTTATCATACTGAATATCAAATTATTAGCACTTTAAACTATTCACTACAATGTTGATTGATGAAAAATTTCAAGATTGTGCTATTTAAAAAAAAACATAAAACAGCAAGAACCTCAGAAATAAAAGGAAAATTAGGAATCAGTGAAAACAAATAAATTAACACCATACAAAACATCAGAAGTCTTACATCTGTCCATTGATAAGCCTCTTCAGCTGTACATTCCGCCATACTTGTTGGATTACTGAGAGCAAAGATGATTGGTCGGTCATTGAATTTGGCCATATCTCGTACAATTTCTTCAGTAAATGCATGTGGAACTGCTGCAGCACCTATATTAAAAACATAAATAAATATAAAGTAAACAGTTGGTTAGGCTGTTCCCATTAACACATACATGTTACCAAGAGAAGGCACTTTGAAAATGGAGTAACCGTCTAGACAATAAATTTAAGAATATTCCTTATACTTTCACTGTACAAAAATACCAACACATAGATAAAAATGTTGAAATTTCTTCCCTTGGTCCCATGTCTGTTTTAATGGTACCAAGAGAAGGCACTTTGAAAATTGGGTCACAATCTATACAATCAATTTTACAATTTCTCTTACATTTTCACTGTACAAAAACAACTACACATAGATGAATTTTGCAAATGCCTTCAGCATCCAATGTCCAATACATGATTAATTGATTGATTGATTGACTGGTGTTTAATGCCACTTTCAGCATTATAGTGCTATTTCATGGGGTCAGTTTTTAATGGTAGAGGAAATAGGACTGCCCGAAAAGAACCATTGATCTTCGGTAAGAAAACTGACAATTTTAGTCAACTAAGATTGGAGTCAAGGGCACCTGCCACAGGTGGGATTCAACAGTAGTTCAATTTACTTAGACAACTCAGCCATCAAGGCCCCTCAATGCCCAATACAAATTAACTACAAAAAAATAATTTTGCAGGATCTGAAATAGATGTTGACCATGAGAAAAGGCAAAACATTTTCAAAAGTCAAGGTCAATAGATATTGTGGATTCACTATTATTGGTGGGATACCAATTTTCGTTGATTTCATGGGTAAAGGTCAACTGTCAATTTAAAAGTTCAACAAAGTTCATGTTATCTACAGGCATTTATGCAGACTCTGCAAAACAACGAAATAAAACATCCATGAAAATACAATTTTTTCTCACACCACGAAAGTTGATATCCTCGAAAATAAACTTAACATGATACAAGAAAATGAGGTCAAGGTCAGATAAAACATCCATGAAAATACAATTTTTTCTCACTCCACGAAAATTGATATCCTCGAAAATAAACTTAACATGATCCTCGAAAATGAGGTCAAGGTCAGATAAAACATCCATGAAAATACAATTTTTCTCACCCCACGAAAATTGATATTCTCGAAAAATAAATGAATCAACAGTATTTTGTTTTGTGACCAATTTTTCTATTTGTAATAATTTTTTTAATAATACATACCAATAATAGCTGATGGTTTAATCTCCTTTACAGCCTCGCCTAATGTATCAATGGGTTTGTGTGCTTTACAGAAAAGTTCCTTATGTCCTGTGATTCCTCCGGCTGGTCGATCCTGTATACAATATAAAATATAGGCAAATGAATGGATTAGAGTTTAACGTCCAATGGCAACTATTACATGCATATCAAGATTAGAACATGTTTATTTGGTAAGAAAATGAACCAGGCTTTTTAACCTGCTAGTTCGTAAGGCAACAAACAGTCTGAAGGAAAACATGCTATCCTACCAAGACACATAAGTTCGACTCAGAGCTGACCTGTCTTTGTTGTTACCCCTAAATGTGGGTGCTTAGCTGAGAAGCAGAAAATACAATATTCTTGTCTTTGGTTAGACTAGGGCAGATGATCAAACCCATGACATCCCAAAATCAGTGAGAGCACCATACCATTAGATCACAGAGTTCGTATATAACAAAATAGACCTTGTAAAACATGACATGAAATAAGAATAATATGTATAGGGTTACATTTTTTGGCCTTCACAAATTGTAAGATATGAACAAAAAATTCAAACTTGATCTGTGTTTTGTGGTAATAAGCATTGTGTATAAGTTTCATGACATTTGGTTGAGGCAAACTAAAATTAGAGAAAAGAAACCAATTTCGTGACGTACGGACAGACAAGGGTAAAACTTAATGCCCCCTCCGCTACGGCGGGGGCATAAAAAAAAGTTTTCCAAATTAATATATATCATTGAAAGCGAATCGGTTTCCAAAGAGAAGGTTCAGGAAAGATCAAACTTGGCCCTGAAATTTCATGAAATTTAAGTACGAACAGTAAAATCATTTTTGATGGAAACATATTATCTGGCAGATATAATTTCAACAGCTCTGATAAATCTGTCAATACTGGAGTCTTGACATACTAATTGTGAACTCTGATGATGAAAATCATAATTGTGTGATTCATTTCCTCATTTAAAAAAAAAAGAGGAAATATGGCTAAAAAACTAGAACAATATGATAGTTCTGACCTATAAACCATGTCCAAAACAAACAGTGAACAGAAAAAAAAATTTATTCAAAAAAATATCCATAGTTTGGATTTTAAATTTATATGTGACATGACAAAGTCCAATATTAAGGGCCAATTTATGGACTCACAGGTCCTATTCCTTTAGGATCTGTTCCAGAATTGATTGTATGGGGGGTCAGAAGGCATTTTTGATGGGCGATAATTTTTTTAAGAAAGACAGCATAAAGAATAATAGGAAATAATCAATAAAAATTTTATGCATGGCAGGATAAAATGAAATGTGCTTTTTAACCTCTACATATGCATTCCTAGAACAGCCCTTTTAAACAGTACCTGCATAATTAATTGATATTTTTTCATGTAAAATCACTTTCTTTGGTAACTGAAACATAAATTACCTTAACAAGTAGTCCTCTTGAATCTACCATCCATATTCTGCTGATGGCCTCTTCATGGGAGACACCCTCATCTTCCATTGCTAAAGAAATAAGATGAGCTATGCCTATATTGGCCTGAAAAATAAAAATAATTTTTCACTTTTGTTCTCGTACTAGGAACAACTAAATTATTTATTTTGTAAAAATTATTTCCGTACTCCATGTATACCTTACAACAAAATTATTTTTATTAACCTGTGTACGTTATTTTATTTGGCTGCATTTTGTTCAAGGTTATAGTTGTCTTTTTGATATTGTTTTACATCCAACCCCCTTGTTTTATTAATTTTGTATTTACATTGTGTCATAGATCAAATTTATTCGTTCAGTGTATGTTCACTTGTTTTTGTTAATCAGGGCTCACACTACTTCAAAATCATAGGGAGAAGTGACTTCTCTTTTTGAAACTGGTAGGGAGAAGTGGTGAGATTTGAAAGAGAAGTGCTCGTTAGCTCGCGGCGCTACAATGTTTGGTTTTTACTATAATATAAAGGGCCATATGTATCCTTTTTTTATATATATATAGGTGTTCAATTCATACCTGAGTCAATTAAAGTAACAGTTGTTTCAGTTTATGTCTTAAATAGTCATTTATAGTTGCATAATTATATTAATCCTCTTGACAGAATCTACCAACTAAATATCTAGCACTTAAAAGAACTTTAATATCAAAAAAGGAAAAGAAAGTATCATATATCAATAAAAATGCAATTAAAAAACTATTCTGTTTATCATCTTAATGAAATTCACTGTTTCTCATTAAAAAGATATATAAATTTAACAAAGTTAAACAACTTTAATCAATAAATTGAAACAATGCATTTACATGGAAATATATGCATTTAGCAAGGAGATCTAACCAAAAGTCTATTAATGCTATTAATGCGTGTGGAATGCGTAATTTTCACTTTTTGGGTCATTATTCTATTGTCAGTAGTTATTATTGTAAGAATACAGATTTCGGTCAAAGCTGGTCCACTTCCGATGAATCCCGCCTCCGATCCGTGGTTCGTACAAATATTTCAATGGCGGACTAAGAAAATTTAAGAAAATAAACAAAGTTTGACAAGCGAATCGGAAAGGAATATGACGCTTTTAATGCAATCAATGGATCAAACATTAACTAAAGGCAAGTTTGATCACTTTCTAATGAAGTAACAAACTTATTTTGTCGATAATCAGAATGTTTTGATATACAATTTCGAGTAACAAGTACCGGAAGTGAAAGAAAATACTTCATAAAAGTTGTTTCTTTGAAATAACATACGACCAATCTGTAAAGTCAATACTTTCACATCTTTTCTAAAGAAATAAATCGTTTATGTTTTTGAATTTCTTCCCTTTAAAATGAAAAATTTGCTGTTTCATTGACTTGATAAGAAGGGGAAATTACGGATGACGAAAGCGACTGCAAGCGACTATTGTGAACACCAGGGCGACTAGATATCGCTTTTGACGGTCGGGCAAAGCGAAGTGACGGACGGGAAAGCAACTTTTTTGCCCCAGTCGCCTGCTAGCGTGAGCCCTGTTAATATGTCTTTTGATTGAGTTAAGCCATTTCAATTGATATTTTATAGTGTGTCTTTCTATGCTGTGATGTTACACTATTGTTTCAGGTAGGGTGAATGTTGGCGCCTATTAAAACGTTTAAACCCGCTGCATTTGTTTGCACCTGTCCTAAGTCAGGAACCTGATGTTCAGTGGTTGTTGTTTGTTGATGTGGTTCATAAGTGTTTCTCGTTTCACGTTTTTTATATAGATTAGACCGTTGGTTTTCCTGTGTGAATGGTTTTACACTAGTCATTTTTGGGGGCCCTTTATAGCTTGCTATTCGGTGTGAGCCAAGGCTCCGTGTTGAAGGCCGTACTTTGACCTATAATGGTTTACTTTTACAAATTGTGACTTGGATGGAGAGTTGTCTCATTGGCACTCATACCACATCTTCTTATATCTATTTATCAAAAAAAATATTTGTATGATAGTATTAAATAAGAATTACATTTCTTAAAATTCTCAATTATCGAAGTCACTCCAAAATCTGTTCTTGTGACTGTATAATATTTTGGACTATTTTCCTGACTATATAAAATATGACTAACGATATGATGTTTAGTCCTGACTGTATGATATAAACTTTGTATCACAATGTTATGCTTTGATAATTCTACCTGAATGGAATGATTTAAACTCATCAGTGGTGCAAAATGTGAGATTTAGTATAATATATCTCAATGGTTTGAAAATTTTGTGAATAGCTGAAGTGTGAAAATATGTACCGTATTTTTCGGTGGATAAGACGATATTTTTTTCAGAAATTTATTGGCCTTGTCTTATGCGGCGAATCGACCTATCTAAGGTAAAAATAAAAACTAAAAAAAATTTAAAATTTAAAAATTTCAACAATATTTTCAATGACAGATCAAGTATAGCTTTTGTAATTTCAGGTTTTGGAGAAAAGAGAAAAGCAGAAAGATTTATTTCATGATGAACTTATTGTTATTTTTGTATAATTATGTTCAATAAAATATATTAAAAAATTATCGACAGCGTGTTGTTTTTTTTATTAACTTTCTGAGGAAGAAATTTACCTCGCCAGCTCCTTGGAACAAGTAAGTGTTTTCAGATAACCTTTTGCCTGTAATCCTCATTGAGGCAATAATACCAGCAGCGGCTACTGATGCTGTTCCTGTAAATAAATAAACATTTCAAGCTAATAAATGTTGGCAAAGTTCTCATATTATCACACTCTCAGTATTCAAAATATCAGTTTTCAGTGCCCACATGATACTGGGTGATTCCAAACTGTGGTTTCTTAATATCATTGAAGAGGTGAGGAATGCATAAAACTCAGTAAACATTGCAATTTTGTCATAACAAATGCCTGAAAAAGCAACAGATTTTATATTGTGCATGTAGAACTTTTAACTCCATTCATAAAACAGTAATTTTAGCTTTTCATGGATTTTTTGTGTATAGTTAAACCACAAATTTAGATGTTAAACAAAAAGCATTTTCTCTAGGCTTGTTTACAGACTTTTGAAAATCCATGAAATCAAATATCCACAAAAATACCAAGTTTTCCTCAATCAACGAAAATTGATATCCACGGAAACAAATGAATCCACAGTATTAATAAAAGATGTGAGACAGCTAATTAACAATACAAATAAATAGCTGCACCAGGAAAGCATTATAAGCCCATCATGTGCATATTGAAATTGTTGTGAGAATAAAATGGAATATTTGAAATCCATCTTACCATACTCCAATTAGTCCCAGTAATATGAAAAATTGCTTTCAATCTGACATTCAAAAGTTTTGTAACTCTGCAACAACAAACCAAAATATTATCAAAATCAAAAAGCTTTCTTCCACAGATTCAAATATTCAAAATATTTAAACAAAACATTTTCTTGCTTTTGTAAGACATTTGGGTGGACATACAGACAGAGGTATACCCATGTACCTCTTGTCTATGACAAACAAATGAAAACCAAAAGACACCTAAATTACGGACAGACAGAGGGATACTCTTATAGCTCCTGTCTACGACAGGCATTTAAAAACCAAAAGACACCAAAGTTATAAGTGGGCTATTTTCAATAAAGAAAGTTCTAGACTTACCTTGAATATCATCATTAAACATACAATAGGTGTCTCTATATTTCTCCAAAAATCTAAATGCATTGTTGTTGGCAAAATCCTCAAACTGAATCAATGTGTCAATCCCATATCTGAGAAGAGAAAATGATAAAGTAATGGCACATTTAAATGTTTATTTACAATATTTGCTAATAGCTTACCTCTTTTTCTTCATTAAACAGTTTTACTGATAATACAACAAAATCGGCAATTATTTTCTTGTAAAGTTTACTTGTGATCATCAAATTTTAAAATGAATATCAGAACTCTTACAGTAGCCTATTAGCCGGGAATGTACAACTGTTTCAGTATAATCCTTATTAAGTCCCAAGACTTTAAGATAGGTATTTTGCTGCTTTAATGCTTTTACGTCGTATGTGAATAGAACCGTGGACCTCATAAATTCATGGCGACTAAGTTTTTTTTGGTGAACAAAGACGGAGTACCCAACGAGAACATCTGACATCATAAATTGAAAGATAATAACATTAGTGGTAATTCTGATTTTATTAAACTACCTTTTAATAAGGGCTTCCATAAATTCATCAATAAAGTCATCATACTGTTTCCCTGTTACCCTAGGGTTTCTGTTACCTATATATAATGGATCCTCTTGAAGTTTCTGAAAAATTTCAAAATATTCTCACATTAGAAAAAACTTCAGCCTGAGTAGTTCACTTGGTTTAATGCCTAAGGTCATCAATGACCACTCTTATGACTCTAGAATGACAAATCGGAAAATCGGAAAATTTGAAAGAGAGTTTAAATTCTGCTTTAAATTCCAACATTGTCTATAAATATATGAAAATCGGTGAAACAAACATGAGTAACTTTACAACACAGACCTTGTTGACAAACAGATGGACAGTGTTCAGTATTGTGCCTCTGCTGAAGCCTTTTACACTAATTAAAAAACAACATGAGCAAACAAATTAATATATCAAAAATATTAAAAATGGCAATTTCAAAAAAGAAAAAAAACCTCTGAAGATCCTGGAACAAACAGCAATTTTTGTACAGTTTGAAGTAAATTTTCAAGGTTTCCTCACCATTACAGGCAATGCGAGTAATGTAATGAACAGAACCACATCAGAGTATAAATGTGACATCACCTCTTTTCCACAAATTTTGGAAACAGTATCTAAAAAGGTGTTTGACCTATATTGTGTCTACATATAATGATAATTTACCACATTACTTTGATATGCAACATACAACTGACAGAACCAAAATTGATTAGTATTCCCAAACCAGGTGAGCCTTTAAAAGACCTTGTGTACATTTTTCTTTTATAATGAATGTTTCATATTTCAGTAGTGTATTATACCTTATTATTTGTTCCTACATCCAACATGACTGGAAGTGTGTGTTCTGGTGGTATTCCTCCTAATGCTGTGTACAGAGCTAGCTTTCCTACAGGTATTCCCATCCCATAGGCTCCCAAATCTCCTAGTCCTAAAATTCTTTCTCCATCTGTTGCAACTACAGCCTACAATGGAAAATACCAGGATGTACTCAATAGGAAAGATTAAATGTATGAAAACCTCTTTAAGTAAATGTTTTAGTACCCCAGGAATAAAAATGAATCTGTAGAATATAATAATCAATATTTATATACATGTATATATTGGTCAGTCAGAGAGTTGTTTTACCTTTTAAATACATGATTTGTTAAAGCTTAAACATGTAATATTGACAAACTTTGCATCAATTTTCATTGTGATGCAACTATTTTTTATGGCAATTTTTGTCGATGTAACAAATTATCACACCACTTTTTTGTTTAAATTCGTATACATACTGAACTTAACATGATTTAAGAGAAAATCTTATTAAGCAAAAAATAATGCCACAATTTAAATGAATTTTGGCTATCAAAGTGCATTTTTTTCGGAATTGCAACTTTGTGACAACTTTTGACCATAATAAAAAGTGTTACAAAACTTTATCCAATATCCTTCACAAATCAAAATGCAAATGTGACTGCAAATGGCTACAAATAAATTCATAATGCCACAAGTCAAATATGTAAATGTATATAAGCAACATTTAAGCATAATATATATAAAGTTAAGTCAATGAAAGTGATATATTTTATGGATGAATATTTCTCCTTAAAATAGAGAATGAAATAAGACTGAACTAGATGTGTCAGACTGGCATGAATGGCCCAACTCGCTAAAAAAGCTTGAAGCCATTTTTAGGAGTCTGTATAACTGTTCATTGTGGAATGACAAAGGATGGATAAAGCCAGCTAGGGTAACACTTAATGGCCCCTACCACTTTGTGGCGGGGCCATAAAAATTTTAAAATGTTGGAGTCTTCCAAGGAAGACATTTGTAACCTGCCATCTACAAATAATATGATATACAGAAATGGCAAACTTGAGTTGTTTGTATCCCTGCACTTTGGTCATTGGTGGATAGTATTCATTGGAAATAACACCACATCTCCATTTTTTATATTGATAGAAGCAGAAATGCCTTATGCTTATTTTGATATTGATATAAGCAGAAATGCTTTATGCTTATTTTTATATTGATATTAGCAGAAATGCCTTATGCTTATTTTTATATTACAAGCAGAAATGCCATATGCTTATTTTGATATTGATATAAGCAGAAAAATGCTTTAATGCTTATTTTGATATTGATACAAGCAGAAATTTATGCTTATTTTGATATTGATACAAGCAGAAATGCTTTATGCTTATTTTGATACTGATATAAGCAGAAATGCTTTATGCTTATTTTGAAATTGATGCAAGCAGAAATGCTTTATGCTTATTTTGATATTGATACAAGCAGCAATGCTTTATGCTTATTTTGAAATTGATACAAGCAGAAATGCTTTATGCTTATTTTGATATTGATACAAGCAGAAATGCCTTATGCTTATTTTGATATAAGCAGAAATGCCTTATACTTATTTTGATATTGATATAAGCAGAAATGCCATATATATGCTTATTTTTATATTGATACAAGAAGAAACGCCTTTTACTTATTTTGATATTGATATAAGCAGAAATGCCCAAGTCCATGTTTTGGTATGTAAAATCTTGAAAAATCACTCAGATAAAAAAATCAAAATAGCATGTGCACAACTTCGTGAAGAAGAATCTCATTTTCTGTGTCAGTTTGGATGAAATCTGGCAAACCTTTCAAATTGTTGCAGAATAAAAATGTGTAATACTCGTGACTATGACCCATGTCAACAGAAGTGATCCCTATGTGTGTGTACAGCTTTGTTGGCATGCAACACAAAAATCATCACTATTTTCTAAACAAAACTCACAAAATTTTTACTAAAGAGATCTTTTTACTTATGATGAAGTATATCTAAATGTGTTTAATTGTTTAAAAAGCATGCCCATTTCTCTTATTAAAGATTTTTACCTTTGGTAAAGCCATATGCTGAAAGAATATGTCATACATAATCATTTTTTGTAAAGCCAGTATCATTAAAAGATGGCATGAAATAACTGCGAAGATGAGAAACATGCTAATACATAACTTACTCAATGTAGATTTTAAAATGTTGAAATTGCAAATAGTAGACCATCAAAATTTCATTCTCTTGTTTTTTAATTTTCCCCTAAAAATAGATGAGGATCAAAGGCATTTTTTTTTCATCTTTAATCACCCGCAGAAAAAAACAGAGGACAGAGGAATTTTTTTCAACTCAAACAAGTCGGGTAAATAAAAACGTTTTGATTATCATTCTATAATTGTCACAGTAATATATATATATAGTTGTTGTTCCATGCAGGGCTTTAAAAAAAATTTGTGCCAGCTGGACATTTTTTGTCTTATTCCATGTAATGACCTAAACTGTTAATTGACATTGCATCATTCGAAGCGTGCAACATTAGTGTACTTATATCTGCCTTAGAATCTTTATTTGTGCAAAATTACGTTGTCAAAATCTTTACTATCACTTTTTGGAAGGCATATTTTTTATGTTGACTTGACAATGGTAAAACATGGACCAGAGACGGATACGTAAAATATGTGTATGTTTAGGCAAAGTGCGATTAAGTTTAAGTAGCTCTTTCCATGAACGATAGATAAAGGTATCAATGATAATTTTAGCATTATTGAAGAATTCGGATGCATAATTTAATGTCACAACTGCGCATATGCACACGCATGTATTAGTTCAAACAACATGGTTCTGACGATTTTTCCCTTAAAACTACCTTTTTAAATTTGGAACTTCCATGTTAATTTCAATCTTTTGTCATGTGTTTTATCAGTTAAATCATAGACATATATACAATAAACTGACAAATCTTTTTAATGGGCACATAAATCATTGAAATTAAATACGGCTCACTTATTATTTTTCTTATACTGACATATTCCTTTTTTTTTTTTGATTTTCATAATTTTCAGGGTATGGTTTAAAAAAATAGAAACAAGTATGTGTCCATAGTACACATATGCCCCCCCTTGCTTTATCATTTTCTATGTTCAGTGGACTATGAAATTGGGGTAAAAACTCTAATTTGGCATTAAAATTAGAAAGATCATATCATATGGAACATGTGTACTATGTTTCAAGTTGATTGGACTTCAACTTCATCAAAAAGTACCTTGACCAAAAACTTAAACCTGAAGCGGGACAGACGGACGGATGCACAGACCGAAAAACATAATTCCCCTAGGGATGGGGCATAAAAAGCATCTTTTAAAAATAAATTTTGGGAACAAAGTTCATGATGATAGTCAAAATTGACACTTATTTATAAATATATAGCAAGTTTTGAATTTCCGTCAAGTTTTTAAATAAATCACATCGATAAGACTATACAATTTACTCCACTAACAGAGAATTTGAATCAATCAAGTTCAACTCATCTGAGGTTGAAATGCATAGATCAAACAGAAATTTTTATTATTGTCAAAAAGCGGTTTGCACAAATAGAGTGTCCACTTGATGATACATGACAAGTTGTTTTAGTTAATTAATTCATCATAACTTGATTTATTTGAATGTTGATTATAAAACAATTCTATGTGTTAAGACCATTCTGCAAAATGTAAGATAAGATATTCTAAAAACAACATGAAATAGGTTCTACAGCCAATCTCCCACCATACCATGCATACCATCTTCTCCAAATGAATATCTTTCACTTCACAGTTTTCAATAGTTCTCACTTACGAATTGAATACTTTTGAATTGTGTTTTTTTTTTATGTACATAATCTTACCTCTACATTCTCCTCCGGCCAGTTACAGATCATATCATACAGATGTCCAGCATCATGTATAGACAAGAAAAGTCCCCTAAAATACATAAGTATATAAAGTGAAACCTGATGCTATTTTATAATTACTTGGAATTTAAGATTACATGATGAATGTTTCAAGCAATCTAACTATTTTTTAGTTGGTCATTTTTGTATGTTTTTTTCAATAACATTCTAGTGTTAGAGGTTGGTGTGGTCTTTTAATTGTCCAATGTTTCAGGGAATTCCTGTAATCCTTTTATGCACTAGTATCTGTGGATGTTTGTGAAAATATTTGAATGTTTTTAGCATATCAAGGAATTTCGGTGTAGACTGCAGACTTTTGGCAAATTTGAAACTTGATATAGTTTAGACACTAGCCAATTGTTAACCTCTAGTGTTTTTTTTATGAAAATGTTGGGTTGATGTCCAATTAACATCACTTGTAATATGTATCTTACATTAGTCATTAACAAACCTAGGTTTTCTATATAGTACACCATACTGCTGACAAGCTTTGCCGACAGTTGGTGTGTAAACAATAGGCATCATTTTCTCTGTGTATTGGGTCAGACATCTATAGAACAATTTCTCGTTTCTGTCGGACAGTGACATCAAATAGGTGTACTTGTCAACATCCGTGGGTCTCTCTTCAAAATTTTTCAGCACTCTGTTCATTTGTTGATCTTGTGTTACCACTGCAGCAGGTAGTAGTCCATGTATTCCCATCAACTGCCTCTCTTTCAAGGTAAAAGCATGACCCTGTACAATACAAATTCATAGCTTTTGATGAAAAGAAACCATTTATCACTTGACAGTGAATGAAAGCTTCAAGCATACTTTATGAAGCAAGAGAAATCATCCAATATTTTTTGGTTATACTGGCATTTTTGTTTATCCTGTATTACTGATCATTCTTACTGGCTACAGTCTACCTGTGTATCATATTTTTCAAGATACATGTACATGTAATTGGCCAAAACAGAAAAAAATTGGTACAAAATCTTCATTTCAGGGCAATGACTCCTTTAGGAGTCATCCAACAGTTTCAGTCATATAGCATTTTTTGTAGATCTTGTATTGCTGATAATTTTAGGTGTTGAGATCTTTCTACCTAAGTATTATTTAAGATAATAGCATGATTAGTCAAAAATTGTAAGATAAAATCTCTTATACATTATAGGAGTCATCCAATGGTTTCAGTTGTTTTGAAATTTTGTAGATCTTGTATCACAAAAACTAGTCACAATAGTCATTTAACATGTTTAATGGCAGCAACTCATTCATTTGTCATTAGAGAGTCATCCAATGGTTTTGGTCATATTGACAACTTTGTTCATCTTGTATTGGACTTAGGACAAATGATAGTTTTTGCAGTTTTATAATTTCTACCTGTGTATTATAGTTTTCTAGATAAAGAGTGAAAAATTAGTTAAAAACCCATCTTAAGGACTCAACAAATGGTTTCTGTCATTTTGGCAATTTTGTTAATCATGAATTGCTGATAATTTTTTACCCTTTTAATTTCTACCTATTTTACTTAAAAGTTTTGAGACAATAATTTAGTCAAAAATTGTCATTAAATGGCAATAACTCCTACATGTCTCATTGATGGGCGTCATCTGATAATTTTGGTGAAAGTAGGAAGTAGTTGGTAGAGCTTCACATTCTGAGCATTTATACCCCATGAGATTTGCTCTATCTATTATGGTTTTCAAGATATAAGACAATACATGCATTTATCTAATGGTTGTGGCCTGTTATCTCATTTCTTGCATGAAGAGATATTTCTCGTATCACACTGCACAAAGTGTGATATGAAAAAGTGATATGAAAACTGTACAAATTTGATTGGCTTATCCAACATCATGAGACAATAATACAACATTTTCATTGGCTATTCGTTAGGTCAAGGATAATTTTCAAAAGTTAAGACAATGTAAATTTCATCCATGGCAATGGGCATATAGGATTTCTTCAATAATGTACAAAACAATCACACTTTTCACGTAGAAATCTTCTTTTTGACAAATTTGATTACATTCTGAAGCGTACAATAAGTGCTGGAGGTCCTGGGTTTCGGTCCTTTGGCCTGATCAAACCAAAGACTTGAAAATTGTTATTTGCTGTTTTTCCCTGCTAAGCACGCAGCATTTAGGAATAAGAGCAGACTTTTCACTTCCAAGTCATAATAATGTTTACAGGTAGGTTGACAGACTATTAACTTGTAAAGCAGCATGTTAAAAAGATCTGACTTTCAAACACTTATAATTAATGAGGCAGCTATGGCTTAATTACCAAAAAGAAGCCTACTAATAAGGATATGTTTTAGGTAATTTATCCAACTGTTGCTTTGAGATAAACTACCAGGTAATTATTCAGCTATATATATGTTGTGTACAAGTTGTAATTACATGGTTTTTGTACAAGTTATCAGTATTTTGACACACACCTTCTTTCACCAGGTGATACAAGTTCATCTTCAATAATTATCCAGTTCGATGTTTTACTCACAAATTTATATACTTCAACCTAACATTAAGCCATACTTGCCAACCTCTGACAATGAGAAATCATGTCATGACATGACATGACATGACATGTCAAAAAGCGTGTGAAAACGTGTGACGTAGATGCGGACTTTTTAAAATGAACAATGTTCATAATTTCACATTATATGCAAATTTTTTAATATAAAAAAACAATATTCTACTGTAAACTTTTATTTTATTCAACAGTGGTCTGTTTTGCTGCTTTTAAAGCAACACCACTAGGCACATAGTCAAAACAACTGCTGGTTTGGTTACATTTACTTAATAACAAGGCACACAATATATATCATTGTCGAGTTCTGATCAGAATTCAGTGTAAATTTCTTTATAATTGAAAATGATCTCTCAGAGTCAGAATTGATATTTGGCTGAACTAAAATAGCTTCATCAAGCTTTGAAAGAGTGTCATAATGTTTTTTTGCCAACTAAAATGTCATCTCATGATCTATGATCTCTGCCATTGCTCCCAACAAACTATATAATATATGTTGCTATTGCCTGGTCAAAACTTGGTAGTTCATCAGAAGACAGCTAATACTATGAGAACTGATCCAACAGTTCCGTGATATTTCCATCCCCTATGGCCTATGGCTATGGAAATCTGTTGGCTACATTTGAAACTGAAAAAGAAAAATATTTTACAATTGTTAAATGTTTAATCAAATAGCTATGTATTTTAGTTCTCCTCTAAAATGTATTGTTATGATTGCAACATAGGGTGCACAATGCGTTACTCATCCCTCGATCATTTAAACTCGAACTCCCAAATATAATTTATAAATCTTGAATCTTTCTTGGTACGTACACATCGTTTTCGCTTAGAAATCGTCTCTTTAGACGACAGTACAGGTCCTGAAATCTACCTCTTTCTTTGACATTTCCCCTAAGTGAATTTGAAAGAAAGAAAGTCCCAAAATCGTAAAAACTAATCACACAAACTACTTACCTTAAGGGCTTTTGCTGTTCGTCCATATAGAAAAATAAACAATGGCCACCAAACAATTACTTCGAAATTTTCGGTATTTATCGTCTAATAATGAAAAAACCTGAGAATCGCGATATCACTAACGACCAAAAGATCAAAACAACGAAAAAGCGTGTAATCGCGTGTAAAGTGGTGAAAAGCGTGTACACGCCATGTGATAAAATCCTCGCGTGTAAACCGTTGAAAAAGCGTGTATTACATGCGAATATCATGTCAGTTGGCAACTATGCATTAAGCACTGTCCTCTATGTAATAAAACTACAAATAAGGACACCTGACTGGTTTAGATTAAAAATTTTATTTTTGACTAATACCAAATTCTATGTCCACAAAATATATTTTATTGTTTTTGTATTTCTCATTTAAGGAAGGAGTTAGTCTACAACTGTTCAAATAAAAACATTACTAATAGTACAAATATTAATTCTCAGTTTATGTGGTTGTTAAGTAATGAAGACACTGATGTATGCAAAAGTATAGCTAAGTACATGTACCTAAACATGTGTTTTTTACTTAGAATAAAATAAAAAATTTTGTTTGCTATTTATAATGTACTTATCTTTTTACACTAGAGTTACTCCCCCTGGAACACATAACACATAATATTTTGATACTTGTGTAGTATTAATTTTAGTTAGATAGTTTAAATGTTATTCTTTGTTGTATCTATGCTAT
Source organism: Mytilus californianus (assembly GCF_021869535.1). Classification (NCBI taxonomy): domain Eukaryota; kingdom Metazoa; phylum Mollusca; class Bivalvia; order Mytilida; family Mytilidae; genus Mytilus; species Mytilus californianus. The sequence goes on along the minus strand of NW_026262626.1, from coordinate 24,176,037 downwards.
TAATGATTATGTTCATAATTGAGCTTTCTTTAATAAAATATTTCTTATTTCTTATTTCGTATAATTTTTTTTTCAGTACTATGTGGAAGACTGTAGCATGTAGTTGTGGAAATAAAACAGTGATAAGATTAACCAAAGACACTGTGCTTATTTTATCTAATTTTGTAAAGAGATTCACAAAATACTGATAACTTGTACAAAAATACTGTACAAATTATAATTTGTACAACATTACAATTTGTATACAACATATAATATATACCTTGTTAAGTTTTGGGTTCCTTAATATTTCAATCCCTCTAACTCTTGAATGGTTGATCAGTTCTCTCTTTTCTTTTGGAATCTTATATTTCCCAAATACATTATGGCTGGTTGAAAAGGCTGCGACTGCAGGTACTGCACACCTATAAAAATAAAATCATCACAAGTCAAAATTATTCAAAAGAGAAATTCTATTATTGATACTGTACAGAGTGAACCTGCTATGTACCCCTGTAGGAATGAAAATTTTATTCATTCTGCAATTGACAGGTGTTGTGATTAGACAGTTTGAATACAAATGGGGCAACTGACAATTATATGATATAGTCTTGTTTTCAAACAATTTCAATCTATTCAATTTCAGGGTTTGGTTTGTCATGATTTTACATTTATGCTCGACTTGTTTAGTATCTGCATGTATTTCATTTCAATCTGGTACATTGCATTTTGTTCTTAACAGCTCCAATCTATTGGCTATTAGTCAAACTTTATTTTGTATATGTACTTTTTAGCCTGGGATCCTGGCTCACTGCTCGACAGTTGAGCCAGGCAGAATACAACGACATGGTTTCGTCAATTGGATGATGTATTTGTGGGATAGCATCATTTCTTGACACATGGCGGGAAATATTTATATTGTCACGAATTTATTGAAAATTATTTTTCATTTCATATGAAATGCAAATTTCAAAAAATTTAGCATATATAATTCAAACATTATTGATTAACATCATGAATCAACTGTTAATTAACAATCAGATCGATATACATGTATTCCTATTTTATAGAACATGCACATGCCCAGTAATTCAGTCCTGTTCAGCGCTGATAGTTGGTCACGTGGATTGTATTACGCTTGGCCCTATCGACAAAGTATTAGATTGGGTCAGGGTGCCAGGCTAATGTACTTTTTTCAAGCCTTATTGACAAGCTTAATCTATGGTAACCATGGCAACCATTACAGTCATATTTTCCAGTGTTTGACATTTATTCAGGCCACCATGGCCACAGTAGTCAACTTTGTGTTTTCTATACCAGACTTTGCAAAAGGCATTCCTTATTGTTAAATTTGTCAACCAGCCTCTGAATGAAACCGATTGTCTCCCTTGGGATAGTTCAAAATCTTTTTTAGATTTTTTTCATGATCACTATTGTCCAATCAAGACAAGGGGCCAAAATAGTGTAGTTCATGTCTAAATCCTGAAAGTTGGCAGGTTTGCAATGAACCCTTCTTCATAATCATGATAATATGACAACAACAGGATGTATTTGATCATGTTGATGTTTAAATCTGGCCTAATAACTTAAAATATTTAAGGTTCATCTATAAGAATTGACAAATGTGGTCATCTTTACACCACAAAATACAATGTATATATATACTCCAGTACAGACAAACTGGTGTATGATTATCTAAGAAAGTTTAAAGACATGACTGGATCTAGATATAAGTTAAACATGTATGCATTTAAAATTTCAACAAATTAAAAACTTAGCTGGATTTTGAGGTGCATTTGTTTTAAGTTTGAAGAAGATGGTAAAATAAAGGACAAGGTTTACTTTAGGCCTAATGTGCAGTTACTTGACATATCATGCATATATGTGTGCAAAAGATTTCTTTAGATAAAAAGTTGAATTCTACAAAAGTAAATTAGCAAACCAGACAAATTCTGTTTAGGCATGTTTTGACCTCACAAAACTTAAGAATTTAAAGGGTTGTAAAAAATAATTACTTGTATAAGTAAATTTTTGGAGAAGATTAAGGGGAGATAATTCAAACCTTGAAATAAAATTAAAATCTTGCAAATTCACTTAAACAAGTTAAAATACTACTAACAGCTTCAAGTAGATAAAAATGACTTGTATAAATGTTACCCTTGACTGTAAATAGATCTTTTTTTAAAAGCCAGACTACTAGGTTAAATGAGTACATTCTAGGCTTCAAAGTCAGCACATTTTGGATATATTGTTAAAAATGAAGATTTTGTGTATATTTTCAGACCTAAAAGCTGGAGGAAACCCTTGGACGCAACCTAGGATCCAATGTATTTTGTAGCCAAAAGTCGGCAATGATAATATTTAATCCCTAGACACAAAAACTTCTTGAATCAATGGTGGTGGCCAAAGTAAATTATGTTAAAAACTGTTTATAATTATTGAAAATTTTTAACAAAACCGACATTACAAACACAAATAGTGTATACTTGAGGGGTAATTTCATCGTCATTTTTAGTGTTATGTGCCAAAAAGAAGTTATTTTTTATCAGTCAGGGGTGCTACTTAAACAAGTGATTTCATCATCACTTATTTCAGTGTTTTGATAAATTCAGTTATCACCTATTTAAGTGATTTTAGTGTTTTCTTTGATCTTCAAATGCTAATTTCATTGATTTTCCATATTTTCACAATCTTTTCTATAATTTTCCTACATAAATCAATTATACCTTTTTCTTTGTATATTAATTTCACCAGTGCGCTTGGGCAGTAAGTTTGTGCGCTAAAGCTTTTAAAAGTACCCTTGGGAATTTTTTTGTAATCAAAAATTCATTAACTACTCTTACTATCAGACAAAGATCAACAATATTAGGTAACCTGATTGGTTTTCTTTAGAGTTAAAATGATCTACTTCAAGGTTATGACCTGATCTACAAACTATTCCAGTTTTTGCATATTTTAAAAAAAATGTAAAAGTGTCAGGCTTATCAAGCAAAAGACAATTTCTGCATGTACATATTTGTTTTTTCAATGGAATTGTTGTCTTTTTACCAATAAAAAAATCAAGCTTGTGGGAAAAATATCAAGAAAATGTTATAAACACTTATTAAAGTGATTACATTTTAACTTCTAAAATTACTTGTTTCAGTGATTTTAAAAAGTCTGTTTGAAAATTTTTAATATTTCGCAGCCAAAATCACTCGAGGAAGTGATTCTGAAATCACTTGTTTAAGTAGTACCCCTGACTGTTTATTCATAGTTATATCATAAAAGTAAGAAGATGTGGTATGATTGCCAATGAGACATCTCTCCACAAGAAACCAAATGAAACAGAAATTAACAACTATAGGTCACCATATGGCCTGCAACAATGAGCAAAGCCCATACCTCATAGTCAGCTTTAAAAGGCCCCATAACTTAATTTCTGTGTGAAATTTGTAGTATTTTGTCATAATTTAAAAAAATGCCAAAATCTTAGGGCCAGTTTTAACACTTTGTGAACGTTCTCTTTTGATTGGCCTACAACAGAACAACTATTCAAAGACAATTTTATTGGAACTTTTGGTGGTGAATAATGTGATATTTCAGGGCGGCTACTAAAACCCCACAAGAAAAATAAAATTACAAAATATAAAAATAAATTTCAACTGTCAAACTACCTACACACACATGACACATACTTTTCCCTAGGAGGAAAGTAACCCTTAACATGCTTAGCCTATAAACAGTGACACACATATAATACTTCATAAATTGTGTTTCGCCTAACAGTACATGTTAGAAAAATGTATGATTTCTATATCAAACATGTGTTTGATTTATTATGATATCAAACATGTTAAAAATTGTCTATCATCATGATCATGTAAAATTAAATGTGATAACATGTACATGATGTAAGAGCCAATTTAAATAATCTAGAATACTTCAAAGAATGCTACTTTAATTTTAAATTATATGGAAATAAGTGTATACATGGGTGCAAGCAGGGTCACTGTATTTGGTTAGGGTTAGGTTTGACAGGTTTTAACAGAAATAAATGATTCATATAGAAATGCATTATTTAAGTTATAAATTAGTTTTTGAATAAGGAAATCGTATTCTGGATTTACACATGTTAAACTGACAATGTGAAGGAGGAATGTTGTAACCAGTCAGTGAAAGCCTTATAAAGCTAACCTGCTAACTGTCATGGTCACATTTTGGTGTCAACCAGTCTCCTTCAAATATTTAGACACACCTCCACTGATCAGCTGGTGTGAACGTGCAGATTAAAGCATGGAAAAACAATTAACGTGTGCATAAATTATCAGAAATAGTATTCTTGAGCAGTATAATATATGGTAATTGTCATCTCTTTTAGCTGCTACAGTCTCTCATTTGTGTAGGGGGCATAGCGGTCAAATGCAAATGAGTCGATTTTCCACAAATATTAAAAAGCAAATACCAAATGTGTTTACCTGTTCAATACCAAACCGTTAATGCTGTTTAATCTGCAAAGCATGGATCCTGCCATTGTTAAAGCTGATATAAAATTATGATTAAATACGTTTCCATAGAACACAGACTTCCAGCTTCATAATTTCTAGATGACTGACTAATGATGACTCAAGAACAGTTCCGAAAATCTGTACTATTCCGGTATAAGCCGGTTAGCGCGGGAAATACAAAATTGTTACACCAACGACTCGCTTTGTTCATATTATGTATATGTTCATATGGATCTCGATATGGATTAGATAGTGATGTCATTTTCTCTTCCAGCTTAGACAGATTTTAATTGTTCCTTGATATCTGTCGTAAAACTAGTAAAACGATATGTATATATATATATATATGATTTATCGTAGATGTATGTCTCAGACTCTGGTCAATCTGGGAACAGTATAAATATATATGTTCCTGGGTCAATTATATATTTAAGGGGCATTAGCTGTCAAACACCGTGGCATAACAACGAAATAATAGGTCTCATGGAAAACGTATCAATCGAAATCAATGAATGAAACATCGCCGTGTAAATTATACACTTGGTAATCTATCTATATTCAAAAATAATGGTAGGCATCAATTATAATGTAAACTGGGTCATATACCAATTAGTAAATTACAAGATATTTCCAAGGAGTGTGACACCATCTCTTTCTTCAGCCCACTCTATGAATGTTCGCGTATAATTACAGCTTTTGTCACCATAGGCTGTTACCGTGTATCGACAAACCTGAAGATCATATACGGCACTTTCTGAAAATTAAATATATTAACAGAGGTATTGAATTTATCAACTTATCGGCGAGTATATTTAATGACTCTACCGTTCAAAACTTTATACCTCCTTATTTTGATAACACAGATCCATCTATTATTTCGTACACATACAAAAAAACCCAGCAGACGTTTAATTTTTAATTATACATCGGTAACATCAGACGTCAATGTAGAAAATAATACTCCTTTAACTTGAAATTGTGAATCGACGAAGTTTAGATATGATCCCTATGGCCATGTTATTACCTCAATATCGTCCAGGGCAGAGAGGTTAAAAACATTTTTGAAAAAAGGACCAAAATATCGTCCTCCATCTCAAATAGATTGGAAACAGTGTCGTCAGTTCACCAAAGACGCTCTTTCCTCGTTTTGTAAAAATTGGTGTAAACGGGGGAAATCTGATAAAAAATCTCTTGATTGTTATTTAAATAGATGTATGAATGTTGTAGATAATAGAATATTACATTTTGAAAATAATACAGAAATAAATAAAAGAGTACATAATACGCCTATTTCCAGAATAAGAAATAAACTTTAAGAATTTTCAAAGCTGTTTGTGTTTGTACCGACCAATAAAGCAGCCAACAATGCGATGGTGGTATGCCAAAAATCACTCATTCTCAAGTTACGGTGGCTAAGGCATATGCTTAAATCAATTATAATAAAGGTTACAAAATTACATTAAAACCTTTCATACATTATACCTAAATAAACCTGTTAATCAAAACTGCTATTCTTTTCTACTCACAAACATGGATAAAAAATTTACCAGCTCTTAGTTTTGGCGCCTTTAATGTCCAATTTTTGACAAAATATTTACGTGATCTGCAACTGACTGTTTTAAACATATTAAATAAAGCCAATGCTCATCAATATACTTCAAAATATTGAGTTGTCTAAATAGAACAACAGTTTTGACTTTCAAATTGACTTCTGATTACCATGGTCCGAAATTCATATGACCGAATCAGCCAAATCAAAACTGGGTCCGTTTTTAAACTGGTGCTGTTCCTTTAACTCTATAAAATCACTTTCTTTGATTTATTTTTTTTTCTCTGTTCAATGCATTGCAAGCAAACAATTTATGGCTGATACCTTTTTTTGAATAATTGCAATGAAATATGAAAAAGGTTTTCCCAAAGAAATGTTGGCATGGTAGATATTTTAAACTTTTCATAGACCTGTGTAAAGGTAACATAAATATCAATAATCTAACTTATAAAATTTTAATCCGAAATTCTGACTTTAAACATTGAAAGTTTTTTTAATGAATGTACAACGAATTTATCAACTCAGACATTTGTCTACCATCAAATAAGAGACAAAAATTTCAAATTTTTAATTGGTAACGTAAATATCAAAATGCAAAGATTATGCATCAAACATGTTAAACAATTCAACAAATATGTTTTATTTATTTGTGTTCATTTCATGAGCTTCAAAGTTGTTCTCAATTCTAGTTCTGTCCTCTGGGCTTATTTTCCAAAAGCGTTTGCTCTTTCCGGAAGGCTCTAGATGATCAAGTTTATAGAAGACGTCTGATTTTTTGCACCATATCGTGTCAGGTGAAGTTGGCCACCTAAACATAGCTTTCGCTCTTTCGAGAAAGGTAACCTGTACATCTTCGTCGTCCATATCTAAAATTTTCCCGATGTACCACTGACCTTCATAAACACATGCAATAAAGTCATCCACTGACACTTCTACTATTATTATTTCATGATAATCTTCATTTTGGATCTCATTACTTTCTTGCAATTCGTTTTGTGTGACTGTTTCTTCTGTGTGACTGTTATGATTTGTGTTACCTTCATATGTCTGTCTATTCCAGGATTCACAGAATTTCCCTTTCAAGCATGTGTCACAGTAGCATGATGTTTCTCTGGTGCAAAGTTCGGCCGTCTGTAAGTCATAGGCTACAGCATGAAACTTCATTGTTCCTTTAATTGGCTTCAGCTTTAGTTTATTTAGTTGGTCGAGCTTCTTCTTGCAATCTTCTTTTTTTACAAACAAAAACTTCACTTCTTTCATGTTTGAAGTTATAGACCAATCAAAAAATTCTTTTGGATCTTGAATAACAACTGCTCCTCTCTTCACTGCTTCGTCAGCCATTCTTTTGATTGTTCCACCAAGACCGTCGCAAGGTCCCTTGCCATGCCCAGCCTCAAAATAATTCCAACGGGCCTGAATTCCATAAACTGATGAATGATTTGCAACGAGGTCAAAAATGGTTTTATTGCGGTATTGGCTTGATGGACTATCCGTCCAGTAGTGGACAAACTCGACATTTGGACAGATTTCCTTCAAGACTGGAACTAAAGAATCAAGAAATGTGCACACTGTACTGGTACAATGAGAAAGTTCATCAGAAATTATTGCGATGCTTTTGTGTTCTAATTTTGATTGGCCACGGAAATATACAACTACTGGGTGTATGGTGACTGGGGTCTGGTTCCAATAGGCACTCTGTACCTCTGCAAGAGACTTACACGAATAGTTCTCTGCAAAGTCCATTTGGACTAAAATTTCTTTCTCTTTAAGGCTATCTTTAAGTGTTTTGATTTCTCTATATTGACACCGTACTCTGTCAACGTGACTTGCAAACTGATTCATTTCAACTTTCATCATCTCTTTAAATTCATTCTTCTCTACTGTATTTTCTAAAATCTTCATTTTCTTTTTATCTTCAACAGCGACTTGTTTCCATACTGGATAAGCCACTCGATTTTCTAGCAGCTGGTCCATAGAACGCTCTATTTCAAGACTTTGACCTATTAAGTGTTCAGGATTTTCTCTTACGAAAATGTTGTATTTCTTAAGTGTCCGACACTTGAGGGCCATATTCTGATGTTTTATACATAGGCAGGATGTTCGGGATATGAACTTTGCTGTTAAGATATGGCGTGGACGTAAACGACAAAAGGTTGCCAACGAAATTTTCACTTGAGGGTTTTCTGCAGAAAATTTCTTATGTAGATCAGCAAGATAATTTGTTAGAATAATTGTTTGCTTCTTTTCTCCCTTCGAAATCTTAATTGCATCCCCTTTTCCTGGTTGCATGCGACTATTATCTTCTCTGCTCATGAAATCTTCAACATCTAAAGCAAGCTGTTTGACTGCACAAATACGTCTGTCTGGTCTTACCCGCTTTGTGGACACTTTTGTCAAAGTCTTTCTACATATACCAGTTCCTTTACTTATAGCAAGATTGAGTCTGTATTTCTTTGACAACTTTCCAGACACTAGTCTAGCTATGGACTGTCTCTCATACATGGACGAAGTTGAAGCTCTTGCTTCTGAAATTTCGTGCAACACCACATTCTTCAACATTAACTTTCGCTTTACCCTCTCTCTTCTTCTGGGTGTCAAATTTAATTCTCTCAGTTCTAATTCAGTTTTGCTGTTAGGTGTACAAGGTTCAGATGGCCTTCTAGTTCCGGAATTAATCTTAGTGCTGAGCCTTTTCAGTTGTCTGGACTTTGCTTTTAATTTTTTCAGAAGCTTTTCCTTTTCTACTTTCAAACGCTTCATTGCACCATGGGCTCTAGCTAAAGCTCTTGTATTTTTCTTTTTTCCTCCTTTCCTCCTTCCAACAAGTGGCAACTTTACCACCAATGGGCTACCTATACTTTCATAACCACTGCTTTCTGTAACAGATTCATTCAAAACCATTGCTGCTGCATTTCTTTTGCGTTTATGTGTTTGGTTGTGGACTTTTGCTCTTTCGTTTCTTTTTTTTCTTTCCTTAGTTGGCAATTCAGCTGCTGGAACATAGTATTTAATCACCCTGGCTGATTCTTTCTTTAAATAATTCTTTCCCTCTTTCAATTTCTTTCTCTCTCTGTACTCTTTTTGGATTTGACTTCGTGACTTAGCCATGTATACCTGAAAAAGGAGTACATGTTGCATCAAACTGAACTATAATGTTCCAGTTTTATGTTAATTTAGTGATATCAAAATATGAACTATATTAGCAAACACTTTGTTTTGAACGAAGATAGGAATAATAAGAAGTCTAGTTAGGTAAACATAATGTATGTTATAATAATGTAATAAAAAATTTACCTTTAAGCAATAATAAAATTTTGATATTTACGTTACAATTAGACCCAAAGGCAGATTAGTTGTAGTAATTGGTAAACTTGTATGTATTGTTTTTTGTTCATTTTGTTATCTTGATATAGCATAATATAAATGTTGAGATGCATTTTTAGCACGTTTTATTGATTTGATTGCTTAATTAATGGTGAAATTCCACGACAATTCTAGCATTACTACGCATCTTTTTAATGCAGCTACAGTAGAAAAACATTCATTTCTATGAATTTTAACCACTGAAACTAGCATCATATATCTATAAACCAACTTTAAAATCACAAAGACAACTTTTTTTTTATTGTATTCACTCTATAATTCAGTTATAGTTAGTAAAATATTTACGTTACCCAATCGTAACGTAAATACTTTCCCCATTCAATTAACTTGTGTAAATGATCAGTACAAAAAGTGTATTTGAAAATGACAAGAACTAAGCATGGAATACAATTAAACTTCTACTTCATCAGTTTATTTCAAAACGTAAGAAAAAATATATATCAAACATCGTCATAGTTACCTTGCTCTTCTATTTGCTTTTATCTCTCTACTGTAATGTATGGATATGTAACGCCATGAAATCTTGTAAACAACGTGTTAAACAATGACGTCATAGACGCTGTTTTTGAAAAGTGCTAAAATGATGATCAGTACCTGGGTCCGTTCCAAAGGTATATTTTGTATCGTAAATATCCGTAACGTAAATATTTTTGGCTAGATAGTAATTCGTTGTTAATACTAACTGTTTATGTAGAAGACAGTACAGATGTCAAAATTGTACATATACTTCCACCTCTCCAATAACTAAGAGCTGTTGACATTTGAGTTATGTGTTATTGTTGTGTCGTGCAACACGTAAATATCCCCTGTTTTTATAACCATGATCCTTGGTATGGAAAAAAATGCAAAATCAATGTGAACAGAACAATTTTGCTATATTTGATATTTGTCAGCTAAAACAATGTGTCTAAGGAATAAAACAAATAGGTTTTGTTTACTATAACTACATTTAATGCAGTGCTAACGTCGTTTAAGAAACACATTAATTCAAATAGTTTGGACTTGGTGACACTGGAAATTTAGAGTTCGTTTCAATCTGATTTTTAAAATGTGTTATGTGTATGCATTTTACAAGTATCAGTTGAAAAGTATGATAATTCTTCAAATAACTGCAGAATTTTTTGTGCACAAATAACTCAAATAACACGAGACTGAGATTTTAATAATTTGATACCTTGCCGTGGACAGTAACGTAAATACTGTTTTTGACGTTCATAAAGCTGGATTTTGTTTAAATTGTGAGAGTTACATGTGGAAAACAATTATTTCTATCTCCGCACCGGTATCCCCTATCCGACTATATATAGAAATGTACAAGTCTGTGGTTTAATATGTCTTTTACACTGCGGTACATAGAATTGTGACCCTAAATTGAGAATGAGTGAAATACTACACAGACGTTCTTACGAATGAAATTTTAAATTCATCTATATTCAAGTCCGTGCGCTCCACAGAGAGTCATATAGTAAATAAACATATCAAACCACATCACAGCTTAAGGCTTCTTCTGAATATTTGAAGGTCCCTACTATGTATTGGTTACCTAGCTAAACTACACACAAAAAAAACAGTAAAATATCGTTTCATCTCGGCCCCTAGTAAGTGTTCTACAACTAATCTTTCAGTGCTTTTAACAAGTTCCTTAGCTACTATCAAAGAACTTATCATAAACTATTGTAATAAAATATATGAAAATAGTGGAATTAACTTTTAGTGTAAACAATTCTTTGGATGTTTTAGATAAATAACGTGCTTTTGATGGTCCTGTTGATTGTGTTGACAGTTTTGACTTTTCTACTCTATACACTACACTTCCAAACAATCTTCTAAAACAAAAGTTTTCCTATATATATATTTAATTAAATGGTCGTTTGGTAAATCTGAATGCAAATATATTTGCTCCATTCATTCAGCCTTCTTCTATAACGAGAAAGTTAAATATGCTAGATATACTTACTGGAGGTGTGATGAGATGATTGAAGCTGTTAATTTTCTCCTTGATAATATTTATGTACGTTTCGGCAACAAAGTTTATCGACAGGTTGTAGGTATTCCAATGGGCACTAATTGCGCCCCTTTAATAGCAGACTTGTTTTTGTACTGTTACGAAGCACAGTTTATGACCAAACTCAATAAAGACCCGTCTAAATTGCATTTAATTGATAAATTCAACAACACTTACCGTTATCTTGATGAAAATTTTTCGTTAAATGATCAAGAATTTTCTAAACATACTGCCGAAATTTACCAAAAGGAACTTACTTTGAATAAATCTTTAAACGGTAATAACTGTCCTTTCCTAGATTTAGATATTTCGGTTTGACACGGAGAACTCTACACTAAAATTTACGACAAAAGGGACGATTTTTTCGTTCCCTATTGTTAATTTTCCCTTTTTGGAAGGTGATGTTCCTTTGGCACCATCTTACGGTGATTATATTTCACAGCTAGTTCGCTATGCCCGTGTTTGTTGTGACGTTTTTGATTTTGACGAACGTAATCTTTGTATTACTGGTAAATTATTAAGCCAGCGATTTCGTTACCACACATTACTTAAAACCTTCACTAAATTCTTCCATAGATATAAAGATTTGGTTTTGAAGTTTGATTGTACCTGTAGAACATTTATTTCAAACGGGATAGTACATCCTCATTTTAACGGAAATGTTGTTTACCGTGCCCGGAAATTTAGAAACGATCCTGGTAAACTTATCGATCCTTTAAATAAACTTATTCTTAAAGGTTACCGATTCAACACTTAAATTAGATCGTTGAATATTGTTTTATTGGTATTAATTTATATTGATTTTGTTAACAGTAAATTAAAAGCAAACTAAATATTATTGTTATATACATCTACACTTGCATGGATCAACAATCTTTCGATACCAGGTCCTGTATCTTGGCATTGCACAAGGTCATGTTTTTCTCTGACTGTTTATGACGTCTTTACACTAAATCCATTGGATGTTGGATGTGTACTGATTGATTATTTAGTCTTAGATGCATGATTATGCCCCGTCGTAGCGGTGGGGGCATTAAGTTTTACCCTTGTCCGTCTGTACGTACGTACGTACGTACGTCCGTCCGTACGTCCCAAAATTGGTTTCCGTTCTCTAACTTGAGTTTGCCTCAATCAAATGTTATGAAACTTATACACAATGCTCATTACCACAAAACACAGATCAAGTTTGAATTTTGGTGGCGTCACTTTAACCGTTCTAGAGTTATGCCCCTTTATTAATGGAAAAATTGCAAAATTTTTAGTTTCCGTTCTCTAACTTACGTTTGCCTCAACCAAATGTTATGAAACTTATACACAATGCTTATTACCACAAAACACAGATCAAGTGTGAATTTTGGTGGCGTCACTTTAACCGTTCTAGAGTTATGCCTCTTTATAAATGGAAAAATTGCCAAATGTTTAGTTTCCGTTCTCTAACTAAAATAACTACATGTTTTTTTTCCAGGATCTTCAGAGGGTTTTTATGCCCCCGCCATAGCGGAAGGGGCATTAAGTTTTACCCTTGTCACGTACGTTTGTACGTCCCAAAGTTGGTTTCCGTTCTCTAACTTTAGTTTGCCTCTTTAACTTTAACCGTTCTAGAGTTATGCCCCTTTACAAATGGAAAAATTGCTGAATTTTTCGTTTCCGTTCTTTAACTTTAGTTTGCCTCAACCAAATGTTATGAAACTTATACATAATGCTTTTTGCCACAAAATACAGATCAAGTTTGAATTTTTGTGGTGTCACTTTAACCGTTCTAGAGTGATGCCCCTTTACAAATGGAAAAAATGCTGAATTTTTCGTTTCCATTCTCTAACTTTAGTTTACCTCAACCAAATTTTATGAAACTTATACACAATGCTTATTACCACAAAACACAGATAAAGTTTGAATTTTGGTGGCATCACTTTAACTGTTCTAGAGTTATGCCTCTTTATAAATGGAAAAATTGCCAAATGTTTAGTTTCCGTTCTCTAACTTAAGTTTGCCTCTACCGAATGTTATGAAACTTATACACAATGCGTATTACCACAAAGCACAGATCAAGTTTGAATTTTGGTGGCGTCACTTTAACCGTCCTAGAGCAATGCCCCTTTATAAATGGAAAAATTGCAAAAATTTTATTTTCTTCTAAATATAAAGTAATTTTTAAAATTGGAGTTATCTTTCTTTGTCCATGATTATAGTTGAATCAACTACAATCAATGCTTTATACAATGCAATGTTTAATTTTGACTTCCACTGATAAAACACAGATCAAGTTGAATTTGGTAGTGTCACTTTAACCATTATTGAGTAATGCCCCTTTATAAATCGAAAGATTGCAAAATTTTTAGTTTCCATTCTGTAACTTAAGTTTGCCCCAACCAAACATTATGAAACCTATACACAATATCAGAAGTCCAGTAATGGACTTCTGACAATATTCATTACCACAAAACTAAGATCAAGTACAAATTTTTTGTTTCCGTTTTCTAACTTTAGTTTGCCTCAACCAAATGTTATGAAACTTATACACAATGCTTATTACTACATAATACAGATTAAGTACGAAATTTGGTGGCGACACTTTTACCATTCTTGAGTTATGTCCCTTTATAAACATAAAAATTGCTGAATTTTTTCGTTTCCGATCTCTAACTTTAGTTTGTCTCAACCAAATGTTATAAAACTTATACATAACCGTTCTAGAGTCATGCGTGTTTACAAATAGAAAAATTGCTGAATTTTTAGTTTCTGTTCTCTACTTTAGTTAGCCTCAACCAAGTGTTATGAGACTTACACACAATGCTTATTACCACAAAACTCAGATCAAGTTCAAATTTGGGTAGCGTCACTTTTACCGTTCTTCAGTTATGTCCCTTTATAACTATTAGATATGCAAGCGGGGGCATCATCTGTGTCCACATGAGGACACTATCCACATTTATTTTTTTTATTATTTGTTAGTGGCTTTGATCTAGCTGTCAGTAACTGCTAGTCCCCTCAGATCAGTACTAAGGGTCTTTTTGTTGTTGGGATATACAAGTACCCGGCATCGTTCACTCTGAGTTTTTGTTAGATGTATTTCTATTTGTATCCATCTGATGAGTTAAGCCTTTTTTCAACTGATTTTTATAGTTCGTTCTTATGTTGTACTGTTACACCACTGTCCCAGGTTAGGAGAGGGTTTGGATCCCGCTAATTTAAAATGTTTAACCCCGCCACATTCTGTATGTATGTGCCTGTCCCAAGTAAGGAGCCTGTGATTCGGCGGTTGTCGTTTGTTGATGTGCATATTTGTTTTCGTTCATTTTTTGTACATAAATTAGGCCGTTAGTTTTCTGGTTTGAATTGTTTTACATTTGTCATTTCGGGGCCTTTTATAGCTGACTATGCGGTATGTGCTTTGATCATTGTTGAAGGCCGTACGGTGACCTATTGTTGTTAATTTCTGTGTCATTTGGTCTCTTGTGGAGAGTTGTCTCATTGGCAATCATACCACATCTTCTTTTTTATACATGTTCACCGATTGGACTCAAATTGGTCTCTGCTCATTTATATATTTACACGACAGTGGCGGATCCAGAAAAAAAATCATAAAGGGGCCGGGATTGGTCCCACTGACTGCTAAAGAGGGATCAAGAGGGGGCCCGATCCAGTCATGCTTCAATGATTCCCAAAATAATCAACCAATGTTTCCCACAAAAGGGTTAATTTTCAAAATGTGAGGCGAAAGATAACAGGGGGACATTCAAACTCATAAGTCGAAAATAACTGACACGCCATGGCTAAAAAAGAAAAAGACCAATACACAAACAATAGTACACAAAGTACAACATAAAAAACTAAAGATTGAGCAACACGAACCCTACCAAAAACCAGGGGTGATCTCAGGTGCTCCGGAAGGGTAAGCAATTCCTGCTCCATATGTGGCACCCGTCGTGTTACCATACATGTGAACCTCCCGACGTTTTCAGGGGTCTCCTCCCGACCTCCCGTTGAAGAGAAAAAAATCCCGTGTATGAAATTTTTCATGAATGAAAAATTTCTGCCCAACATATCATCACAGACATCTGGTGTAACTGACATTACCTGAAGTTATATTTCACCTGTAAATCAATAACATGCATAATTATATGGCTTCACTTGTCAGCTTGGGTGTCAAACATACTGGTAATCAACGATTTTTTACCTCAGGCTAACTGCCGTTGTGTAATAAAAACTTTGTGTATTTATTGGGTTACTTCCATTGATTTATCCTGTTTTAAGTTACTTTCCTTCTTCTTCTTATGGTATCCAGTTATCCATCAGATTTTGATGATTACTAACTGTTGCGCATGCGTAGGATAATAATAAATAAGTATTTACAAAAGAATAGTGCCAAAAATAAACAAATACTAACATGACATGTGGTTAAAACTATATACATAACTACTAGGTTTACTGTTCTATATTGTAGAGAACAGTAGGTGTCAACTGTTCTCTAAATATATTTAGAGTGGGAGAAAGTACTACCTTTGGAGGTAGTACATTCCATTGTGTAATAGTAAACGGAAAAAATGAATATTTGTAGCAGTCTTTAATGTAAGTAGGTTTCTGTAAGTTTGTGGATGAATTTGCCGGGTTCTATTGTCTGTTGGTATGAGTAATTCTGATGGTACAGCGACAATATGGTGAACAATTTTATAGAACATTATAAGTCTAGTTTTAAGTCTGCGTTGTTGTAAGGTAGGCCAATTTAGAGTATTGAGCATGTCTGTAACGCTACTGGTGTTGTGATAACGATTACAGGCATACCTAGCAGCCCGACGTTGAACCATCTCAAGTTTATTCCTTTAAATAATGTAAATTTTTAAAAGAATATAAATAAAATATAAATTGAACAAATAATTATAAAATGATGGTAATTAAATGATTTTAAATGTCTTAGGACAAATAAAAATATAATAATTTGAAAATTATTTGAGGGTTCTATACTTCCTTTCAAGGCTTAAATTGAAATTTATATAACAACTACATATCTAAATCCTTTGCCTCTAGTTTAAATGTGTTTGTGAGTATGCAAATAAAAACTAATTGCAATTGCAGATAGTTAAACAAATGCTCAGAATGCAAAGATTGCTCTATAAAATAATGATAAAAAAGATATGGATTAAAAAATTTAATAAAGATAGAGAATCTTTATTAGTACAAGGGTACTATAAACATAATACATTCAGATGGAAAGTTGAAGAAAACACACTTTAAAAGACAATTTTTACAGCACAGGGTTACATTTACGACAAAATTTATGTCGATTAAAAACCTCCTGATCTGAGTCCTAATCTCCTGACCAAAATTTCCCAATCTCCTGATCTGAGTTTCACAGTCCATCACATGTATGTGTTACTCATGCTAGTACAAACCCGGTTATAAGTCTAATTCTGTACAATCTAATTAAAATTAAATCTCCGCACGCGTGGCTCCCACGCGCGACATATAAACAACGAGGAGCAAGTGCGGAGATTTAATTTTAATTAGATTGAATTCTGTAGGTTTCATTGGGGAAAATTTGAACTGCAAGTACTGCATGAGTCTCTCCTGGGAAATGATATATTAACCGTGCCAGGTCACTCAGATCTAGATTTTGTGTTTTTGTTAAGGTTTTATGTTTTAATTTTTGTGCATCTTGTGAGTTAAAGCTTGATTTTTTTTTATAGTTTGTACTTATTTTGTACTGTTTGTGACGTCATTGACCAGGTTATATGTAATAAAAATCGAGGGTTGACGCCAGGAAACACGTTTAACACTGCAACATTCTGTATTTGCCTATCCCAAGTCAGGAGCCTGTAATTCACACAAATGATTCAGTGCACGGTTGTTGTTTGTTGCTGTGAATCATATATTTATACTTGTCATTTCTATGCCTTTTATAGCTTACTATGCATGCTTATGGAAGAACTTCTAAAAGATACAAAATGGTGCTCTCCCTCAATGGTCACAGCCAGATTACAACAATATCAGTGCATTTTTGGACAAATTATAATTTGTATACAGTTACATAAAAATTATAATTAATTTTGTACAATTATTTTTTGTAATTAGTTATAATTTGTATAAAATGAGAACTTGTACACACATGACATATATTATACTCAAAGTGTGTTTTTTTTGTATAGTACAGTCTGACTTCCATAATTTATGGTAGATCAAGTTGTAGCAACTGACACTAAGCATTATCTAGTTCTTCGAAAGCTTGTCTCACTGAATAATTTTGTATTTGTTTGTCATTAGCCAAATTATTTGGATTGGATTAGGTAAATATATTACTGATTTGATATCATCATCTTTAAAAAAAAATTGGAAAATATAATATATCAAACCTGGGACTATAGTATAATAGTCCCAGATCAAACTTCTCCCGAAGGCTTTTATATAGGAGACACCAAAAAAGGAAATGCACTTCATCTTCTACTTTATCTCCGCAAGATTTGCATACGGAATCTTTTGTTTCTAAAGCTTTTGGTTTACTGTATCTCCCAGTTTCAATGGCTAGTGAATGTAGTACTTATTCTGATGTGTGTGCTGTTTTATTAGATTTATTATGCTAAAGTTAGCGATTCTTAATATCTTGCATTTATCAAAAAGGGTTATTTTCGTGCAACGTGTTTTGCCATTTTTATTTCACGTGCAGCCGTGAAAAAGGTTCGTTATTCACCGTGTTTTGTGAAATCGGTGAAAAGATCACTGACGTGCAAGAAATTTTTAATTGTTCGTTCAACGTGAAATGGCAATTTTCAATTTCGCGTTCTTCCGTGCAGATACCCCCCCCCCCCCCTTTTACGCCCCTCATAACATTTCATATATAACCAAGGATTAGTGTAAAGTATTAAACTACCATATACAAATCCTTGATATAACTGTAATGATGGATAAATGGTAAAATTTTCATAATCATATTCTGAACAAATTTAAGATAAGTTTAAACATGTTAAACTCTAAAACAAACTTGTTTCAAACATTTACTTGGACTCAATTTCTAACCCGAACTCTAACCTGGAATCCTGATGAAATATTTTCGATTTTGCAATTCAAATATAAGCTATATTCGAACCGGAAGTCCGCTTACGGTATTGAGAATATTGTGTCAGAATCCCAGACTAACCCGAACTCGAACTCAAATGGTTTTTTTTTTTCAGGGGAGATAACCACATTTCCCGCCAACCCTATAATTCACATCTGCTGCAGATGATAGTTTGACACCATGGCTTGCTCTTTGTTCTGGAATATGCATCTTATGAATGTAAATAGAAATCAACATTTGTTGAAGATCGAGTATGCCCGATCAAGTAGATCACAGTGTAAATCAATACTGGGTTGTTCTAAGATAGCTGAAGGTACTTTAATTTGAACATTTTCAAGTTTAGTTTTAAAATAGTACTGAGTTCGGCTGGTCACAGTCGTTCCGGCCTTAATCGATTCGGCCACACCATTTTATATTGTTCTTTGGGAGCGAAAATTTAACTTCAAAAAGGGGGGGGGGGGGGGGGAGGTGGGTCTTTACTTCACATTCTTATCCCAAATTTGATGAACAAAAATATTGTGGTCAAGTAGAGGACAAAAGAATTATTCTGAATCCATGATACCCCCATACCTTAAAGTGTTAAATAATTTGATCAGATAGCGTCGAAAAACTTAACATGATCAGAACCCCCCCCCCCCCCCTTTTTTAAGTTGAATGGTTGCTCCCTTATAAGTTTAGTCCCTGCAAATTGGAACTTCAACATGAAAATGTTATTGAAATCATTTTCAGACTGGCCCTCCTACAGGGGCTGTGCCCCGGCTTTACTTTAAGGGCCCATAGGATTTCTTTTGATTGGCATTTGGCTCATCAACTTGTAATACACCTTATCACTATTTGTCCGCCATTACTGGACATCACACAGGTTCCAGTAAAATTTTGATGTTACAATACAAAATATCTGACGCCACAATGGAAAAGTGATTGTTGTATGACGTCAAAAGTTCAAGCGGGACGTACAGATTCTCGGGTCAGCCGGCAATAGCGATAAGGTGTATTATCTCTGGAAAACCCCTGATCATTAGAACTGTGAATTCATATGCACAGAGACTATGCATACTTTTATGAACACTATATACCATGTATACTCAGTGGCGGATCCAGAAATTTTCATTAGGGGGGCCCGCTGACTGACCTAAAGGGGGGCCTGCTCCAGTCATGCTTCAGTGATTCCCTATATAATCAACCAAATTTTTCCCACAAAAGGGGGGCCCAGGCCCCCCCTCCTCTGGATCCGCCTATGATACTGTAAGTTCAGAAATTTTTGCCATGTTCATGATGTTTAAATTAAATTAATTAGGTTGACAACAATAAAAACTTGCATTCATGATTTAAGTAGTGATTCTCATTATTTTTTGCGGGGTAACAATTTTCATGGATTTTGCGGGTAAACATGGTAAAGGAATTCCTAATATTACCTACATTTTGTATACATGTACACATTTTTTTTACCATACAGTACATTACAATATGTGTTTTTTCCAATAATTAAGGTCCCTCAGGTACAATAACAAAGATGCAATCATTATCAGATAAATACAAACAAGACAGTACAATAAAATTGAGAAAGGAAATGGGGAATGTGTCAAAGAGACAACAACCTGACCAAAGAGCAGAAAACAGCCCAAGGCCACCAATGGGTCTTCAACTCAACAAGAAAATCACACGCCTAGAGGCGGTCTTCAACTGGCCTCTAAACAAAAATATGTACTCTTTGACATCTTCCCCATTTCCATTTTCCATTTCTCAATTTTATAGTTCAGTGAAAATTGATGTCACACTAAACCCTAAACAAATAATTGCACTAGATTTTAAAAAAAATACAAGACTAAAATAAAGAGGACAGAGGCTCTTGAGTTGGGACAGGCGGAAAAATGCGTTGGGGTTAATCATGTTTATAGTGACATCTCAACCCTCCCAAGAATACAATGTATAATACCAGGCAGTGTGGTAATGACAAAAACAATGAAAGAAGATTTTTGATATTGAGTTCTATGCAATGATGTCTATAAACTAACATGCAGACTTTTGAAAAAAACGCATACAGTAACCAAATTAATATCTATGAAAAATAGTTTTTCCTCATTTTGCCAAAATAATTGAATCCACAGTAATGGGCAAAGGTGGGACTTCAAGTATTGGAATCTCAACAGGACAACTCTTTGTTTTATCATCTAACTGATACACAACCAGTATTTATATATATTATAATGCAGTAATTTAAACAAATTTTTTTTCACAGGTGACTTAAGAATTGGTGTAGTTCATGATACCTGGCCTTGGACAGAATGGTACCATTTTGACTGTTTTTGGGGAGATGCATTTGAAGAATTTTTCAATGACAATAGAGATAATGTGGAAGATGTTGATATTGAGGATTTAATGGAGGGCTACAGGTCTCTTAGCGAGGACGATCAGGAAAACGCAGACGATTCTCTTGAAACGTGGATAAATATTTGTAAAGGAGGGGATGACGATGAAGATGATGTCAGTTTCGTTACGACAGAAGTTGAAAATCAGACTGAAACATCAGGAAATGATGAGAATGGGAATAACAAAAACAACAAAAATTTGCCAAAAGACCAAAATGGGAATAAAACATTAGGAAATGACATGAATGGGAATGTCGAAAACAAAGAAAATTTGCCAAAGGACCAAAATGGAAATAAAACTTCTGGGAAGGATGAAAAGAAAGTGTTGGTCACCAAAAGAATTACTGAACCTGTAAATAAAGGGTTGAAAAGAGAGATTGATCCTGTGCCAAAAGTACCTGAAAAGAAAATTAGGATCCTGAATTCTTTTGTTGGATTCCTTTAGACATAGATATAGATAAACTTGTAAGATTTGACCTGAATTAAAAATGTTAAAATGTTTTTCAGCTAGTACTTTTTGGTGTGTATTATTGACAATATTGTTCTTGTATTAATTCATTGATTTGACCTGACTGGACATGGTTTTCAACAGCTACATAAATGATTATCTTGTGTTTATTATGTCAAAATACTTATACATTAGCTGCAATGAAATATTTGATCACCAGTAAAATCATGAAAATACATTTATATATCCAGATTTATTGACCTAAACATTCTTGACTTACAACAAAATGACTGATTTTTTGTGTATAATTTGCAAAGAACTTGATATTGCAATTATCAAGGACTCTAAAGGTTAAACCATGTTAACCATGTACTTTTCATAACTCAGTTATTCCATGATTTGTTTATCAATAAATATCAACGATTTTTTATAGTAAGATCTTGCTATACAAATCCTTGCTAATACATGTATGAACTAAAAAGCTGTGCATATAAAATTAAATAAATTTGGTATATATATGTTTTGTATTTATGTAATGAGAATAATTTTTCTATTGAAAAATATGATAAATCTAAGGTGAATTTTTTAAACAAAAAAGTGCATTAAAAAATTTCCTCTGCAGAAGAGAAAAGGGGAGATAATTTCTTACATTTCATCTAGGAGTAATCAATATTTTTAACTGTTCTTTAATTTTGTCGATCCTGCGACTTTTGTCGCAGAAAGCTCGACTTAGGGATAGTGATCCTTCGGAGGCTACTACGGCGGCATTAGCTAACTTCTTAAAAGCTTTATATTTTAGAAGGTGAAAGACCTGGATGCTTCATACTTTGTATTTAGATGCCTCATGTTACTAAGTTTCCGTCTGTCACATGTCCATTGTCCTTGACCTCATTTTCATGGTTCAGTGACTACTTGAAATAATAGTTAAGATTTTTTGTAATGTTAATTTCTCTTATTATGAGTAATAGGATAACTATATTTGGTATGTGCGTACCTTGCAAGGTCCTCATGCCTGTCATACAGTTTTCACATGACCTCTACCTCATTTCATGGATCAGTGAACAAGGTTAAGTTTTTGTGGTCAAGTCCATATCTCAGTTACTATAAGCAATAGGTCTTGTATATTCGGTGTATGGAAGGACTGTAAGGTGTACAGTCTTCACGCTGAGTGGCAGCCCAGGCAGCCCAGGCAGCCCAGGCTTGTAAAATTGCTCTTGGGCCTGTAAAAATCATATCTACAAGCCGACAGAATCTAACTAAAAATTTTCAAAAATTGAGCTCCGGGCCTGCAGATTTAGCAGTTCATCGTGAAGACTGGGTGTACATGTCCAACTGGCAGGTGTCATCTGACCTTGACCTCATTTTCATGGTTCAGTGGTTATAGATAAGTTTTTGTGTTTTGGTCCGTTTTTCTTATACTGTATGCAATAGGTCTACTACATTTGGTGTATGGAATGATTGTAAGGGGTACATATCTAGCTGGCAGGTGTCATCTGACCTTGACCTCATTTTCATGGTTCAGTGGTCATGCAGAGTTAAGTTTTTGAGTTTTTGACTTTTTTTCTAATACTATAAGCAATAGGTCAACTATATATGGTGTATGGACATATTTTATGATGTACATGTCAGTCTCTCAGGTTTTATTTTACCTTGACCTCATTTTCAGGGTTCATTGCTCAGTGTTAAGTTTTTGTGTTTTGGTCTGTTTTTCTTAAACTATAAGTAATAGGTCAACTTTATTTGTTCGTTTGTTGTATGGAAGAATTATGATGTACATGTCTGTCCGGCATGGTTCATATGACCTGGACCTCATTTTCATGGTTCATTGGTCAATGTTTAGTTTTATTGTTAAGTCTGTTTCTTAGATAAACTATAAGCAATAGGTCAACCATATTTAGTGTATTGAATGATTGTAAGGTGTACATGTATTTCTTGTTTGGTTTATATGACCTTGACCTCATTTTCTCGGATCATGTTAAGTTTATGTGATAGTTGTAGTAAAGCTTTATATTTAGGACTATCAACATAATATCAATGATTAGTAAAGAAGGCGAGACATTTCAGCATGTGCACTCTTGTTTACCATACAATGTATGTAAATAAAATATTGGTAATTAATTTTCTTAACAGAATATACAAGGATGTAACATGATTTATTACACTGTTATAAACCAATTTAATTCTTGACTATCAAAATTCAGGCAGGCTGCCAATTTTGTGTATAGTTGTGGTTCTGATGTCCAACTTAAAGTTTGTGGTGGTTTTAGTCTTTTTTCTTTTCTTATTTTGCTGTCCAATATGTCAACATGATATAAGTTGCCTGAAAAATATTCAGAGAATCAATACTTTCACATTTCAAAAGAGCAGTACATTCATTTTGTAAATTTTTCATAAAACATGGACAAGAGTAATCCGATATATATATAAGTGTGATTTTGATTGTAAATCATTGGAATGAATGTTGTTTTATACTACTTCCAGAGAGCACATGGCTGTGATAAGTTAATATTTTCAGGTAAAGGTCATCTATCTGTTGTAAGGAAATAAATTACATGCCAGGAATGTAATCTGAAAGACTAAAATTGAATTAAAAAGCCTATATATTTATGCAATGAAATAAGTTAACAGTTATAGTATCAATTTTAGTTTCCTAGTTGTAATTTTTTAGTTGTTAAAGTTTCAATGTAAAAATTATTAGAAATGATATGATATATTTGTTTGTTTTTAGCTCACCTGACCTGAAAGGTCAAGTGAGCTTTTCTCATCACTTTGCGTCCTGTCCGTAAACTTTTACAAAAATCTTCTCCTCTGAAACTACTGGGCCAAATGCACCCAAACTTAAACACAATCATCATTCAAGTATCTAGTTTAAAAATGTGTCCGATGACCCCGCCAACCAACCAAGATGGCCGCCATGGCTAAAAATAGAACATAGGGGTAAAATGTAGATTTTGGCTTATATCTCTGAAACCAAAGCATTTAGAGTAAATCTGACATAGGGTAAAACTGATTATCAGGTCAAGATCTATCTGCCTCGAAATTTTCAGACAAATCTGACAACCTGTTGTTGGGTTGCTGCCCCTGAATTGTTAATTTTAAGGAAATTTTGCAGTTTTTGGTTATTATCTTGAATATTATTATAGATAGAGATAAACTGTAAACAGCAATAATGTTCTGCAAAGTAAGATCTACAAATAAGTTGTCATGACCAAAATTGTCAGTCGACCCCTTTAGGAGTTATTGCCCTTAATAGTCAATTTTTAACAATTTTTTGTAAATTTTTGTAATCTCTTACAAAAATCTTCTTCTCTGAAACTACTGAGACAAATTTAACCATACTTGGCCATAATCATTATTAGGGTATCTAGTTTAAAAAATTTGTCCGATGACCCCGCCTTCCAACCATCATGGCCGACTTGGTTAAAAATAGAACATAGGGGTAAAATGCAGTTTTTGGTTTATATCTCTGAAACTAAAGCTTTTAGAGCAAATCTGACAGGTGGCAAAAATGTTCATCAGAATTAGATTTATCTGCCCTGAAATTTTCAGACGAATCCGACAACCTGTTGTTGGGTTGCTGCCCCTGAGTTAGTAATTTTACAAAAATTTTGCAGTTTTTTGTTATTATCTTAGATATCATTATAATATCTAATATCTAATACTATTAATTATGATTTTAACCTTATTTTACATGATTTCCAAAGCATCAGTAAATACAGGTGAGCGACACAGGCTCTTGAGAGCCTCTAGTTTAATAACCCTGCTTTTAAAATAAGTGGGGGTATACTGTTTTACCTCCGTCTGTCTGTCCATCCGTCCATCTGTCCCATGAATATTTTTTGTTGCATCTTTCTAAGGAACTATATTACAAGGATTACTGAAATTTGGTTTCAGGGTTTATATGAGTCAGCTATACCTTGTGATGTGTTTTCAATTTAACTTTGGTCCCATTTACACCAAATTCAAGTTCCTTAATCCTCATTTAATTATGATAAAAATAAGATGTGGTATGAATCCAATTGTGACTACTTATCCACCAAAGTTCAAATGAAATAGATGAAAACATTTATAGGAAATCATACAGCCTTCAACAATGAAAAAAGGTCATACCCTTTTAGTCTGCTGTGATAAGCACGGACATGACATATATGAAACAAGTCAATTGAGAAAAATTCAGCCTAATTTATAACAAATAAAATATGACAAACATGAACCAAGGACAACCACTGTATAACAGGCTCCTGACTTACGACAGGCACATACAGAAAGTAGCAGGGTAAAATTAGTTTGCTAGCCCTAACCCTCCTGCTAACCTGAAACAGTGGTTTAACAGTACAACATAAGAACAAAATATTATAAATATCATTTGAAAAGGGCTTAACTCGTCAAAATGATATAAAGCAGAAAACCACAGAATTACAGGCTCCTGACATGGGATATGTTGAAAAGAATGTGGTAGAGTTAAACATTTTTGTCTGCCTCCAACTGTTCCACTAACCAGGGACAGTTTTTCCAGCAAAGCATTAGAACAAACTTCAAATGTCATTTGGGAAGGGCCTGGCTCACGAGTTGGACACTAAAGTATAAAAACTAATTAGTTTGTGAAGTTTCACAAAAGACCAATTGAGCTATTGTCATCACTTGACGTCCATCGTCATCTATCGTAGAATCTTCTCTGAAACAGCTTGGTCAAATATTTCCAAAATGTCCTGAATACTGAAGAATTCTATTTTTCCCAAAATAATAAAATCCTATTTCATTTATCAGCAAACCAAGGATTTGTATAGTAAGATATTACTATAAAAATACTTGAGCAAACATAACCATAGTTGCCAAAACTAAATAGACCATAGGGGGAATGGGTTTGAGGGCCGCAGTTGTTGGCTTATACCAAAAACTAAAACAGTTAAAGCAAGATTGACAATGGTAAACATGATCATCAGGTCAATGTCTATCTATTTTTTGGAGTTATTGCCACTGAAATGTCTTCTTTGCAGAATTGTTTGGTCACTATCTTTACAAATATTATAGATAGAATAAAACTTTACATAGATTATTTTAGACCAAAACATTACGATCAGTCAAGATGGCCAATTTGTCAATTGTCCTTTCTAGGAGTAATTACCCTTGAAAGACTTTTTTGTTGTTGCAAAAACTATGATAGAGAGAAACTAATTACATGTAGCACAATAAGATCTATAAGTCATCATTACCGAAATTGTCAATTGATCATTTGTAGGACTTGTCCGTTTCTTTTTCATTTCCCTAGAAACTGGCGATAGGGAAGAACTAGACATCAAAAATGTTCAGCACAATCAATAAGAACTACAAATAAGAGGAAATCCTCAAATGACCCCTTATAGGAGTTATTGTCCTTCAAAGACAATTTTTATCTTCTTTTTTTGCATTTTTGTTAGAAACTATAAGAAATAAATTTTAAAGGAAACTGAAGAGGAATAAATAAGATCAACAAATAAGTTAACAATTGTGAATTCATGATTTATACGAAGTATGTCCTGGAAAGACTATTTTTGGGAGTTTGCTATAGCAATACTTTCCTTAGGCGTCGGCCTCAAACTTCCGGTGACAGACTATCGCAAATGTTCTGCTCCGAGATAATGTAGTACTAGTGTTTGAATACGGATTCTAGGACGATGCTATTGAAATTTTTAGTCCTTTTGAAAAGATTACAGCTGGAATAAAAATGGAATGAGTGTTCACCGACAATTCAGGTGAATTTAACTTTATTTTGAAAATGAGTATCACAAACACTACTTCGCGGATTTGCCATGCGCTGAAGAGAAAATCAAAAGAAATCTACGCGAGACATCGTTTCATTCATGAATATTTCATGAATGAACATTTTCCCGCATAATTTTTTACTATGTACGATATTTACGAATGTTTATTATTAAATATAAAGTAAAAGCCCGATAGTATCGAAAGACTCCCGTATTCATGACTGACATTACTGAATGCAACTTGTTTATATTTTGACAAAGCGGCGGTCCTCTATGAATCTAGTGCATATAAACTTTTTATTCCTGTCGTCATACTGCTATTGTTATGTCCCCGCCATATTAAGTTTTACCCTTTTCTTCTGTAAGTATGTACGTCCCCGGCTTACTTGTACATACGTCCGTACATCCAAATATTGGTTTCTGGTCTCTAACTTTTAGTTTTCCTAAACCAAATTGTATGAAACTTATACGAAATGCTTATTTCCACAAAACACAGGTCAAGTTGAATTTTGTTGGCGTCTATTTTACAATTCTAGAGTTATGGTCCTTAACAAATTGGTTTCTGTTCTCTAACTTTAGTTTTCCTAAACCAAATTGTATGAAACTTATAGGCAGTACTTAATTCCACAATACACAGGTCAAGTTGAAGGCTTTGGTGGCGTCGATTTTACAATTCTATGAGTTGTGCTCCTTAACAAATGGAAAAGTTGCTTGGATATTTTTGTTTACGATCTCTAACTTTAGTTTGTCTCAACCAAATGTTATGAAACTTATACACATTGCTCATTATCACAAAATACTGATTAAATTTGAGTTATGGTTGTGTCAGTTTTACTGTTCTAGAGTTATGCCCCTTTATAAATTCAAAAATTGTGTGATTGTTGTCGAGCCAACGACTTTTGTCGAAAAAGCGAGACATAGCGATCCTACATTTTGTCTGCGGCGTCCACAAATATTCACTCTGGTTAATATTTTTGAAATTTTAATAACTTTCTTAAACTATCCTGGATTTCTCCCAAACTTGGACAGAAGCTTGTTTATGATCATATGATACATAGTACCCAGAACTAAATTTTGTAAAAAAAAATCCATTTTATCAGTATTTTACTTATAAATGGCCATGGACTTAGTTTTTCTGCCAGGAAACATAACCATGATAACATTCACTCTGTGACTAAAATTTTTAAAATTTTAATAACTTTCTTCAACTATCCTGGATTTGTACCAAACTTGGACAGAAGCTTGTTTATGATCAAAAGCTAGTATCTAGAAGGAAATTTAGTTTAAATTTTTGTTCTTCTTTTTCCGTATTTTACTTATTAATGGAATTAGATTCATAAACTATCCCGGATTTTACCAAACTTGGACAGATGCTTCTTACAATTAAAAGATAGTATAGAGAGGAATATTGTTTTTAATTTTTTTCCTCATTTTTGTTGATTAACAGCAAAAGTAGGCGATATACCGGGTTCCGCAGACCACTTACGATTTTTTCCGTGCTCTAACTTCAGTTTGCCTCAACCAAATGTTACGAAACTTATACACAATACTTTTAACCACAAAACCAAGATCAAGTTTGAATTTTGGTGCCGTCATTTTACAGTTATGGTTAGGGTTATGCCCAGTTACAAATGGAAAAAAATTCTATAAAATCACAGTTCCTAGATAAGGCATGGGGATATAAAGAAATTAACAGAGCTTATTGTATATTTGATTATTTCAGAACAACAGTTTTAGATTGAAATAGAAAATATCAAAATTTTATATGACAAACATATGAAAAAAAGTGATTTTTGATAATTGCTAAAAAGAAAATGGTTTAGTTAAAAACATCAAAGCTGTGATTAAATACATATTTGAAATAATACACATCTATAACCTATTTGAAATAATAACATCTACAGTTGCAAACTTCCCAGAGGTGCTATCCAGCACTTTGATTTACCAATGTGAGCGTTTTTGCAGAAACTGTGATAGGTAAAAACTAAACATTTTTAAAAAATTTCAGCATGATAATATCTTTAAGGCAGTTAATATTTTGCCGGCTCTGATTAAATCATATTTCACTGGAATTAAAATGTAAGAATAATAATTAAATATCAAAATTAAAATTTATAATTAAAAACTTTTGTTACTGTTACTCATATAAACACTTAAACTTTTAACTATCAAATTGAATATAGTCTAAAAATTGATATACAACTCTCCTTTAGAAAAAACCCATCATGTACCTGTATATGACTTAGGACAATTCTACTGAAATTTGAAAAATAGTACACACCAAATGAACTGAATATGGGTGAGTACTTTTCAAACAGGCTAATTAGTTGGTGAGTATATATAAAGTGTGATAATGGATGAAAGCACACATAAAAAAATTAAAGCACAATTCAATTCCTACAAAGAGTTTGCATTGGTTATAGAAAATTATGAAAAGGAACATTTTGTTCAGCTGTGGAAAAGGGATGCAAGTACCATCAAAACCATGAAATGTCAATCACCAAACAGAAAGATCAATGAAGAATTAGTATATGGGCAATTGAAATTATGCTGTGTGCATAAAGGAAAAGATCACAAGAGCTCATCCTCAGGTAAGTGTATGATTTTAAGGTAATAAGGTGACAACCATATAAGGTAAATGTATGTAGGATAAAAGATGTGAAACAGAGTATAGATGATACTATGGATTGATTGATTGTTGATTACTTAATGTCCAGTGGCAAATATTTCATGCATGTTCAGGATGATGATACTATGGATACTGTTAGAATAAAAGCAGGAGGGCAAATTAAACATATAAGACAAAATGACAGACAATGAAAACAAGCATGACACACATATTTAAAGATCAGGCAACATGATTATAACAATGTATGAAAACTGTAACTGTAATGTTAAACGCTATATCGATAATCTTTATTGACGCAAAACATAACTCTCGGAAGAGGTAAAAAACTGAAATAAACAAAAATGACAATTTTACTACAAGAACAAGAAAATTGCATGACTAGTTAACAATCAAAATAATGCTGTTAATGACACACTGTAAGAATAGCACAATAAACAGTTCATAGTTTTGTATGTTCGTAAAATGTTCTTTCTGTGTTCCTGAATATGCATATAATATATTTATAAACATAAAAATACTGATTTGTCGAGTATGTGTAATTCACATATTATGGCTTAAAAGGTGCACCATAAATTAATGCTCATCTGATTAAGTCTTTCTCATACACCAATGTCACATACATACTTCAAAATAACTTTGAAAAATAATTAAATCTAAAGCTTAAGGTGGTGCAAATTGCGTTCCATACTTATAAAAATTTGAACGTAGCTCTGAGCTATTTATACTTTCAAATAAAATAACACGCCATAATCTTTATAACTGTTCATTTTATGACAGATTGTACCTTTTCAATGTAAAAACTCTGAATCATAATGTATAATATCTTTGATACATGTATTCCAACATCGCACGTAAAAATACACTGAGTCTGCTTGTTTACATTTGTAATTTCTCATTTCTACAGATTTATACCACTTAAAAATAGAACTAAACATTTCAATATACAACAATATAACACTACACAGTCAGTTAAAATAAACTTACTCTGTGGGGGATCTAAATCTGCCTAAAAATTTGTCCGTGAAAAATTAGCCACATGCTTCTGACTTTTTTGTACTGATAAACTTTACCACGAGGAGTTAATCAAGGGAAGTAATTTTACTTTCACTTTCAAAATACTGTTCAAAGTACTGCTTAAAGAGAGATAACTCTAACGTAAAAAATGGTTTCATTACATTCCCCGTCTGATTTTTAACAAGAAAAATCACTTATCCAATTAATAAAAATAGTGATATTAATACTGACTCAAAAATACTGAATATGATAATGATAATCTCAAGTAAATTGTTACAAAAAAAAAAAAAAAAAACATTTATATATTGTTTCTTCACTAAGTCACTAAAATTTAACAATTCTATGTACCCGCTATGTACAAAGTCTCTACAATAATTCACATTGTCAGTTGGTAAACAATAGTTAAGGCGACAACAAATACACTAGTTCTTTGATTGGACGGGTGTATGTACAAGAGTTATTGTTCTTTGTGATACGGACGGACACTTTTCGGATTCTTCCATCTTCGCTTGGAAATGTTTCTAAAATCACACCAACAGACCACTGATTTCGTACTAAGTCATTGTCCTTTAGGAGCACAATATCGCCTTGTTTCAAATTATTTCTTTCCTCACACCATTTTGTTCTGGATTGTTGATTTTGTAAATACTGTTGTTTCCATTTTGTCCAAAAGTCATTCGCAAGTATTTGAACAAGTTTCCACTGTGATCGATACATTTCCCGCATATCAATATGACCAAAGCACTCATAATTTGTGTTCGTTTTCTGAGTAATAAGAGATGATGGCGATAAAACGGTTGGAGCTTCTGGGTCTGTTGAAACCGCAACAATAGGTCTGGCATTGACGATTGCACAGACTTCTGACATAAATGTACATAAAACTTCATGTGTGAGTCTATTTACATTGCGAAGCATTGGGTCCAGTATTCTTCTGGTGACTCCTATCATGCGCTCCCAACTTCCTGCCATATGTGATGAATGTGGTGCATTAAACTTCCAACTAGTTCCATTATCCAATAAGAATTTTTGCACTAATTTGTCTTCTACGTTTATGATGTTCATGTTTAACTCTTTTGTAGCTCCAATAAAATTTGTTCCTCTGTCTGACCTGAACTCTTTAACTTGTCCTCTAAGCGCTATAAACCTCCTAAGTGCATTTATAAATGATGATGACGTAAGCTCTTCAACTACCTCAATGTGAATTCCACGTGATGCAAGACATGAAAACATGATGGCCCAACGTTTGGAGTTTGCCTGTCCTCCTCTAGTACGTCGAGTGGAGATTGACCAGGGGCCAAAGGTGTCCACCCCTACATAAGTGAACGGTGGACATGGGGTGACACGGTCCACAGGTAGATCTGACATTATCTGGTGTTCAGTTTTACCTCTCAATTTCTTGCAAACAACACAGTTATGAAGTATCAAATAAATTAGGCGCTTGCCTCCAGTGATCCAATATCCAGCACTGCGCACAGTTCCCTCTGTTATATGACGTCCCTGGTGGTGTATTTTCTTATGATAATGCCTTACTAATAGTGTTGAGATGTGATGTTTCCCGGATACAATAATAGGATTTTGTTCACTGAATGAAAGATTTCCACGATTTAGTCTACCACCAACTCTCAGTAAACCATCATCATCTAACATAGGTGTAAGAGATAGTATGCTGCTATCTTTTGGTAGGGACTGTTTGTTTTTCAGACATATCACTTCCTTCAGATATAGTTCTTTCTGAACTTCTTTAAGAATAAACTTCTCTGTATACTTATATAACTCAACAGGTGAACGGTCAATAACTGAATGTTTTTCACGATGGTATTTTATATAAATTTGTCGTAGTTTCGATATTGCACAAACTAATCTTTTCCAGGATGAAAATCTACTGAAGCGTTCAGTTCCAAGTTGCTGACTAACCATGGTTTTACATGCCTTAACAACTGGTCTTACTTCCTTATCTTGTTCCGGTTGAATAAGCACATATTCTGACTGTTCTACTTGTAAGTCAGATTCATGGCATGATACTGACGGTGGTCCTTTTAACCAAAGGCTATTTTCCAAATTGCTGGCCGTTGCAGGCCTTGTTGCTTGGTCAGCAGGATTATTATGAGTTCGTACATAACTCCATTGACTTGCTTCTGATGATTTCCTGATTTTATCTACTCGGTTACTGACATAAGTGTAAAAGCGACGAGTTTCATTGTTTATATAGCCAAGAACTACCATGCTGTCTGTGTAAAATCTTGTTTTATCAACAGTTATATCTAAATGTTCTAAAAGGAAGTTTGCAACTTCTACAGCTAGGACGGCAGCACATAACTCCAACCTTGGGATAGTATGACCATGAGATGGCGCAATTTTGGACTTTCCCATAACAAATCCGTGCTCACTGTTCCCTTGTGAATCATATATTTTGAGATAAGCAACCGTGCCAATGGCTTCCTTGGAGGCATCTGAATACATGTGCAATTCCTTCGTAACAGCATCTTTGAGTGGAAACGTTGGAAACCTCCTAGATATTTCTAAACTTTCAAGATCTTTCAACGATACCTTCCATTTTTCCCATTCTGAAAGTAGATCTTCTGACATTAATTCGTCCCAGCCAATGTTTTTGGTTAATGCATTGTGAAGAAGAATTTTTCCACCTAAAAGTACAGGTGCCACGAATCCTAAGGGATCAAATATGCTGTTAATGGTAGAAAGCATTCCCCTCTTTGTAAAAGGTTTCTGTTCGTTGCTAACTTGAAATGTAAAAGTGTCCCTTTCGGTATTCCAACTAAGGCCTAGACTTCTCTGTAAATTTTGTCCCTCTGAATCAAATTCTATTTTGGAAGTATTGTTAGATCCAATGTCATCTTTTGGAAATTGAGCAAGAACACTTTTGCTATTAGAATTTATCTTGTGTAATCGAAGATTTCCATTGAGTTTCAAAGTTTCCTGTGCGTCTTTAATCAATTTCACTGCGGAGTCCTCGTCCGGCATTGATAAAAGCCCATCGTCCACATAAAAATTATCTTGTATAAATTTGCATACGTCACTGCATGATTCATCATGTTCCTCTTTATCACAAGCTGACTTTCTTAAGCCTAAAGTTGCAACTGCAGGTGATGGTGAATTGCCAAATACATGAACCCTCATTCTATATTCAATTAACTCATTGTTTGGGTTGTTATCCTTGTACCATATAAATCGCAAGTAATCACGATGACTTTCATGTACGAGAAAGTTAAAGAACATTTGCTCAATGTCAGCGGTGATAGCAACCTTTTCCTTTCGGAATCTGATCAAAACTCCTAACAAGCTATTGGTTAAATCTGGTCCGGTTATTAGCACATTGTTCAGTGAGAGTCCCTTGAATTTTGCCGATGAATCAAATACAACTCTTATTTTTTCAGGCTTTTTTGGATGGTAAACACCAAATATAGGTAAATACCAGCATTCAATTCCTCGCTTCAGTGGTTTAGCGACTTCTGCGTGCCCTTTTTTGAATATTGTGTCCATAAACGCAATGAAATGTTCTTGTTTTCTCGGATTGCGACGTAGGTTTGCCTCTAATTTCTTAGCCCTATCATAAGCCTGTTGGAAGTTGTTTTGTAGAGGTGGTCGGTTGTTTTTGAATGGAAGTGGAGCACTCCAATTACCGCTGTCTGTCTTGATAAATCCTGATTCCATTATTTTCTGAAATTGTCTATCTTCTATAGATGGACCAACCTTATCATCATCTCTAGTTCTAACAAATACATCAGTCCCAAAGTTTGTTGTATGGCAGATTCCATATAAGAAAGTGAAACAACTCCCATAAGCACGTTAGGCAAAAATCATAAGCAATGAACTTCTGTTTTTGAATACATGCTTTACTAATATCGATAAAGACAATTTGACCAAAAAAAAAATTATGAGCATCATCTTTTTTAAATAAACGAAGCCTTAAATATTATGTTTCTGACATAAGATTTGACAGACTTTATTGTTTCTGACATAAGATTTGACAGACTTTATTGTTTCTGACATAAGATTTGACAGACTTTATTTTTTCTGACATAAGATTTTGACAGACTTTATTATTTCTGACATAAGATTTGACAGACTTTATTTTTTCTGACATAAGATTTGACAGACTTTATTATTTCTGACATAAGATTTGACAGACAAATTGAGTTTCTGACATAAGATTTTGACAGACTTGATTCTGACATAAGATTTTTCATACATAAGATATTTTGACAGACAATATATATTTGGTTTTTTTGACTGACATTGGAAATCAAATCCTAGTTGAAAGTCATCTTTAAAACTCCTGGAAAATACTGTAGCCTAACATTTAACAAGATTTCACTACAGGTCAAAGAACTTTAACTGTTAGCACATTCAAATGTTTCAGACATAAGAAAACAAGTTTGACAGATCTTATGTAGGAAACATATAAGTTAAAACTATTGCTTGAATAAAGTTAAATGAAAGAATCAACATGTGTTTTTTCTTATGCACAGCATGACTTACAGTTTTAACTGGCATATATTGGAACCTACAATGATTTTGAAAGTTTTTACAGCATATTCCTGACATAAGATTTATTGACAGACACTGAGCTATAAAGCAAGATATTTGAAAGTGAAAAAAAATATATATCACAGATGTTTTTGACTAAAAAAAGTAACAAATTTGGGAACAGGGATGTTTGAATAACCAGACTACACTAGTAAATACCAGTATACAAGTGTCAACATAAAGCATTGCAACACATAAACATCGTGTAAAAAAATGGGAGTTAATTCTGTCAAAATTTTTGCATTTTTTCAACTTGATTTAATCATTTCTACTTTAAACGGAAACAATCATATCCAAAAATTATTTTTATAATTTCTTTTAACATCATTATTCCTCAAAACATTCACAGATTATCTTTAAAATAACAGTAATTATTATTTTTATTTATTTATTCATTTTGACAGACATTTCAATTTCTTATATGGAATCTGCCGTATGTCCTTCACATTCTATAAAGTCTATAGAATTCTGTTCCTTGATTGTTATGTCACTAGTGCATGGTTTGCAAATTGATGTCCTTCCGTTTTGTAAAACAAACGTCTTGTTCACATTTACTTTATCAGGTACATGGACCTTGCCAAGACACGTCTCACCAATCACAACCCAACCTAATGCTAATTTCTGTGCATAAGGTGTACGCTGTGGCCCAGTTCTTTGATCATACACATGGTGTGCCTCACCCAAGTCTCTTCCTATAAGTAAAAGTATCTGAGCATCTGAATCTAATGGTGGAATCATACTACTAATTGATCGAAGATGATCATGAAAGAATGCCACATTTGGAGTTGGTATTTCTTCTCTTACATTAGGTATGTCATTGCACTCTATTAAGGGTGGAAGGTCCAAACTCATACTTCCATCAAACGATTCTACTGTGAAATCACAAGCCATACGTCCGGAGACTACCATGCTTCCAGCACATGAAGAAAGTGTGTACTCTATTTTCTGACTGTTAATGTTGAAAAGTTCAAAGAACTGAGATGTAGCCAAAGTTCTATTACTCTGATCGTCCAGAATTGCATATACTCTAATGGCTTTCTCAGGCTGACCATTAGGGTATACCTTTACCAGAACAGTTTTAGCGCAGGAACGTCCTTTAAAACTGTCACCACAGATCTGCGTACATGCAGTAGTAACCTTATTAGCTGGTTTGCCATCTGACTGATTCTGTTCCCCGCCATGCCCAGTAGTAGGGTTTGGCCCTTTTTCAATATGAAGAGCATCTGGATGACCTTTTGATTGACACTGCTTGCATGGTTGATTTTCATTGCAGTTTCTTGCTAAGTGTTTCCCATTGCAACATTTAAAGCATATACCATTTTGCATAATAATTGTTTTTCTTTCGTCGATAGGTTTCCGTCTAAACTGTTTACATTCGTTTAATGAATGGTTTGATTGTTCATGAAGTGGACAGCCAAATTTAGTTTCTCTTTTCCATGTATTTCCACTTTTCTGAGCCACTTCAGTTTTCTTTGTAGACACACTGTTATAGTTCCTTGGCCTGTTGTATTGACCTTGTTTGTCATTATTTCCTGTTGGGTTCTTGTCATAGTTGAAACTTGGATCGTTTAGTCTTGTACTCATTTCTTGTATAAAGTAAACAAATACTTTGAATGGTGGATATACAACATGTTTCTCCAACTTGTACCTTACAGCCCGGTCTGTCCATTTTGTCTGTAGAAAATGTGGTAGCTTGCTTACAATTGGGTTCACCCCAGAAGAGGAATCAAAGTAGCCTAACAATGTGCTGTATTTAGGGTCTTCTTTTACGGAGTCTATTTCTGCTAAAAGATCACCAAGTTCATACAAGCGTTTATTGTCAGTGTTGTTCATTTTTCCAAACTTGAGAATCTTATCCTTTAAAGTTGACTCGATTAGTTCAGGAGAACCATATCTTTCGTCCAATCTATTCCAGATTCTTTCTAAGCCTTTCTTAGGATCATGTGTGTTAGATGCTCTCAATCTAATAGCTTGTTTGCTAGATTCTTGTCCTAACCAACGAATTAGGAGATCCATTTCTTCAGACGGAGTTACTTGGAGGTCATGCATAATGCTACGGAAACTGGCTTTCCATATAAGATAGTTCTCTGGATTATCGGTGAATGATGTTAATCGAGAAAGTAAAAGCTCCTTCTTCATAAAAAGTCTAGCAAATTCTGTAGCGGCATTCAGATTAGCATTGTTGTTATAGTCTATTGCGGCATCACGCCTAGTTTCAGTATTACTTACAGGACAAGAGAATGATTGAGGATTAGTTTCTTGTTGTAAGACTGGATTAGTAGTTACTTGCAAAGCACTAGAAATGTTTGAACTGTCTATTAATATTTCTTGAGCTATATCAGTTTCTCCTGTTTCAAGTACTTCTTGCTTTTCACTTGATTTACTAACTGTAACCATTGCAACATCAATATTGTTTTCGACTGAATACTTGGTTGTATTTTCGACCAGCTCAGGCTCTTGTGGATGATTGTACTCTAAGAAATTGTTTTTCTCTTTAGTGATCAATTCATTAGTGTTGTTTTCTTTTTCTTTTTCGATAACAGTTTCAATCTTTTGTGCACTTGAAGATAGTGATGATTGTTGGATGATGTATTGTTTCGTTCGATGTAGTTTTTCTGATGCTAGTTTTACACTTGACCTACTACTTGTAGATCCTGTTTCTGAATTGAACTCCTCATCAATTACCTGCAGTTCCGCTTGTGCCTCCATCGCGTCCCGTTTAGCCGCTAAAAGATTAATGTCGATTTCTAAATTCTTCTTTTGTCTAGCATGCTTCATCGCTGTTATGCACTCTTCTTCCTCAATTTTGGATTTTTCTAATTGTAGTTTTGCTTCCTGTTCTGCAAACTCTAATCGGCATTTTGCTGCTTCAGACTTCATTTTTTGTCTGAGATATGAACTTTGTCTGCTACCATGGCTGCTGTTGCTTGCATACGATCTATGCGATCGACTTGAATTGTGTTGAGAGGATGTTATTTTATCCCTCTGTGCAGGTTCCTTCTGACTACCAGTACATTTTGATAGTGTTTCATCAATAATACTTATTGCATATTGTACCTTCTCTGATAATGTTTTTGAGACTAATTTGTGAGCTGATATTTCCTGAATGCTTTCTCGACACCTTGACCGGTCTAAATATTCCAAGAATTCTCTGGATATTGTTTGATAGTTTTTGTTATTTTGTTCCAAATCATTTTTTAGTCTTATGGTACTTTCTGTAGTTACCTTGTTATCTTCTTGATTTACAAATGAGTGAATTTGTTCATCAATCGTTAAACTAACTCTTCTTAGATCTTTGGTAAAGTTATAAACATTTAATTCATATTGTTCTTTACCCCGTTCTGTCAACTGCCGTATACGAGGGTTTTCTAATTGATCCTTTTCTGTACCTTTGTCTAAGACCCATTTGTCGTCCTGATTTTCTTGATCCATGGTCGCAGATTTTTTACTGTAATGTTAAACGCTATATCGATAATCTTTATTGACGCAAAACATAACTCTCGGAAGAGGTAAAAAACTGAAATAAACAAAAATGACAATTTTACTACAAGAACAAGAAAATTGCATGACTAGTTAACAATCAAAATAATGCTGTTAATGACACACTGTAAGAATAGCACAATAAACAGTTCATAGTTTTGTATGTTCGTAAAATGTTCTTTCTGTGTTCCTGAATATGCATATAATATATTTATAAACATAAAAATACTGATTTGTCGAGTATGTGTAATTCACATATTATGGCTTAAAAGGTGCACCATAAATTAATGCTCATCTGATTAAGTCTTTCTCATACACCAATGTCACATACATACTTCAAAATAACTTTGAAAAATAATTAAATCTAAAGCTTAAGGTGGTGCAAATTGCGTTCCATACTTATAAAAATTTGAACGTAGCTCTGAGCTATTTATACTTTCAAATAAAATAACACGCCATAATCTTTATAACTGTTCATTTTATGACAGATTGTACCTTTTCAATGTAAAAACTCTGAATCATAATGTATAATATCTTTGATACATGTATTCCAACATCGCACGTAAAAATACACTGAGTCTGCTTGTTTACATTTGTAATTTCTCATTTCTACAGATTTATACCACTTAAAAATAGAACTAAACATTTCAATATACAACAATATAACACTACACAGTCAGTTAAAATAAACTTACTCTGTGGGGGATCTAAATCTGCCTAAAAATTTGTCCGTGAAAAATTAGCCACATGCTTCTGACTTTTTTGTACTGATAAACTTTACCACGAGGAGTTAATCAAGGGAAGTAATTTTACTTTCACTTTCAAAATACTGTTCAAAGTACTGCTTAAAGAGAGATAACTCTAACGTAAAAAATGGTTTCATTACAGTAACATGTTTTCTGAAATTGTGTTTTCTTTTTAATTCTAATATGACGTGCTTCTTTAGCTTTGTAAACAACACCGTGATAAAATTCTCGATATATCTATACTTAGCGCAGACTCAGAGATATACATAAAAATGGAAGTTACAATGTACCTCCCACGTAAATCCACATGTATTGGAACATATTTGCAAACGCTTTGCCGATTTTATTGTTTTAAAAATTGCAATTAAAAAGAGACAAAAGAACTTTTATTCTTATTCAAATGCAAAATGAAAAGATTTAATGCACAAGAGCTCAAGTCAGCGTCCTAAGCAGGCCACATTTACGCAAAGCTGCCCTTTCTTCATACAACTACGAACAACGAGTGATGGGAATAAGCTGATGATAACACATATGTACTGTGAAGAACATAATCATATTCTAAACCAGAATTTATTTAAGTTCTTACCAAGACAGCGGCAATTATCTGGCGTACCCGAAAAAGCAATTGTTTACCATTTCATAAGAATAGTTCCAACGAACTTGGATTCCTTATATTAGAACCTTTTGTTGGAATCGATTTAGCAAAAAATGTTGTTAATAACAACATTTTAATAACCGAGGA
This sequence comes from Mytilus californianus, assembly GCF_021869535.1. Classification (NCBI taxonomy): domain Eukaryota; kingdom Metazoa; phylum Mollusca; class Bivalvia; order Mytilida; family Mytilidae; genus Mytilus; species Mytilus californianus. Next base: position 24,135,871 of record NW_026262626.1, on the reverse strand, counting down.
ACAAGTTGAAACAAGACCTGAACTTTTAACTGCCTCTTGTTTGGACTCAATTGTAAACATTGATTTAATTAAAAAGTATTGTCAAAAAGATGCATGGGAAGCTATTCAGAGCGAATTTAAAGACAAGAAAAAGAATCCTATCTACATATGTAACATATGCACACATGACGCAGATTCAAAGGAAGCCAGTGTAATGTGAAGTTCCTGTTTGGAGTGGCAACATTTATATTGTGCTTGTGAAAATCAACTTTTTTATTTATATATTTTAAAAATATATTTAATAATGTATAAACAAATGTGTTTTCATGCTTTTAATTAATATTATAAAGTTATAAATTATTTATTTATGAACATCTTCAATATCTTATATTTGATTGTTCTATATTTTTATTGCTTGATATTGTGACAAAATGATTTTAAATTGTTATTTAGCGCTTTTATTTTCTACTTATCACACCAATCAACAGTTTTATTCAGTGCCGGCAAAATAGCATTTTTTTCTATTTTGCCGGTGCCGGCTAAATAGCAAATTTGCTATTTGGCCGGTGACGGTCAAATAGCCACTGCCTACCTTTAAATCAATCCACATCGTTATTTACAGTGGCGGATCCAGAACTTTTTTATAAAAGGAGGGGGGTCCATTGACTGCCATAAGTGCCCCCCCCCCCCCCCCAACACACACACACCCCCTGGATCCGCATATGAATTGACTCCTTATACTGTACAGAGGTTATTGCCTTTGATAGAAATTCATATTTATATTTTGTTGTGTTCTTTACAAAAACTACGAAAATAAGAGAGAAACATTGACATTTTTTCAGCACAATATGGTTTATTGAGCAGTCATGGCTGAAATTGTCACTTTATAGAAGTTATTGACATTGAAAAACATGTTTTTTGCATTTTATGGCAGACTATTAGAGATAAAGAGAAACTGTAACAAGCAAAAATGTTAAGCGCAATAATATCTACAATTAGCTTGGTATTGGTGTAAATAATCAATCAAATCCTTGTAGAAGTTATTGCCTTTGAAAGGTTATTGTACCTTCTTTTTTTTGCAGAAACTATTTTTGAGAGAAACAGTAAACGGAAACAATTTTGTGTACGCACAATCATCAATTACTATGGCTTCAAAGTAGTAATTATCCTTGAAAAGACATTTTTTGTGGTGTTTTTTTTTACTGAAATTACAAGAGATTGGAGAAAACTTGTAAAAATCAAAAATCTTTAGCACAATTAGACTTAATCATCAACTGATCATATATAGGATTTATTGCCCTTGAAAGACCAACTTATTTTGTAGAAGTTATGATAGAGAGAAATCCATAGTAAACTGCAAAATTGTTCAGCATAATAATATCTGCATAAAATTTAAACAGGACCTAAACCAATATTTGACTTGTAATAGGAGTTATTGCCCATGACGGATTATTTCCATCCATCTTTTGAAACTTGTAGAGAGAAACATTTTTTTAAATAAGATTTACAATTAAATCTGTCTACATTATATAAATAACACATAGCTGAGAAGGTGATAGAGCAGATTGATACCCCCAGAATACATACGGAATATTCAACTAACCCTTTATAGGAATTATTGCTTCTGAATGAGTTTTGCCGATGTTTGTGTTTTTTGCAGAAACTTCATAGAGAATCACAATTCAAAACCATTTTATTTTTGATTTTTACTTATCTCTTTAAACGGTCATCGATACACTGAAACTTGATCCAGCTAAAATTATCAACAAGACAGATATTGATCCATATATAGTTTCTATATGATCTTGTTGCATTGTATCAATTTATAATTGGCAAAAATTCCACGGCAGGTGAGCGATAAAGTCTCGTGTGAGCCTCTTTTATTTTCTTCTTTATATCACTTATAAGTTTGCTAAGTACAGTTGAAACGAGTAAAATCGGAAAAGATTGCTTAATGTGGCCCATTCATTAATAGAAATTACACAAAGCAAAACCTGTATGAATACTATGATACACAATATGTGTGCCACCAGTCTTTTTGTATATTTTGGGTTGACATTGGCCTTTGACCCTAGACCTTGATATTTTAAAGGTTTAGGTCATTTCTTCTTATGGTCATTACATTCATCAGTCACGTCTCAAACATGATGACGTGCTGGGCCAACCGGCTCCTCTTTACCTGCTATCTACGATTTTGGTTTATTGATGGATGGATCAACGACTTACAACTCAGTTTCGATCACAAAAACCAATCCAACGCCGTATATATAAAAAAAGAAGATGTGGTATGATAAAGTCTACATTGTTGTCTATGTAAATACCCCCGTCAGCATATACCCTAAAACCCACCTGAAGCTATAGGTTTAGCTTGAGGAGAGGAAATAACTATTTAATAACTTGTAATGTGCAATTCATTTGCCTTTGATGATAATCTTTTAAAGATAAAAGCTTGATGGCATTATAGAACTCTAGAATTAAGTATAATGGTTTCCAATGAAGAGAAGATTAACGTTGTTTAATTTGAAAGTCAAGGTCATTTGATAGTTTTACAAAACTTGAAATATGTTGGATTGTCACATAATATATAAAAAAAGAAGATGTGGTATGATTGCCAATGAGACAACTCTTCAAAAGAGATTAGATGACACAGAAATTTACAACTGTATGAGTCACCGTACAGCCTTCAACAATGCTCATATTTTCCTTTTTACTCATAACTTCGTCCGTACACAATTTGTTGCAGACTGTAAAATATTTTTACAGTTTTACTATTCTTCAGTTTATGATGGTGAGAACTTTCTTTACTTATTTTAAATTAATGTCACCATAAATTTTTTTATGGAAATTGAAAAAAATAATAGACACATAAGCAAACTGCACCAACTAATAACAACCAATGTGAATAAAAATATACACAAGTTCAGGAAAACAGTTGACAAATGAAACACTTTATAAATACGTTGCGTTCGAAGCGCTTTTCTGATGACATATTCACACGGTTACTGCAGTGTGTCACACATTTTGTGAATGCTAAAAAAAGTGTCTATCAGATATGATACAAATTGTATAATTTGTCTCTGTTTTGCCATGGTATCAATCGAAATCGAATCCTGTGGAAAGGTACTGTTACAATGCATGACTTAAATCTCAATACTAAAAATTATAACTGTTTCAATTTCTAAAAACATGAAACCCAGAGTTTAACATGTATTGCGTTCATTGAACGTGTTTTTCAAAAGACAATTGGCATTCCTTTTTGGAACAAACTGCGCTCCCCTTCATGTCAACTAGCTCCTTTATTATTTTGAGAAAGTATTCATCGTGAGCTTCTCATGAGCGATGAAAAGAAGCTAGCATTCTCTTTTACTTCACGTTCGTCTGTATAGATGATGTTCTCTCATTAAATCTATATTGCAGACAATGGTTTTCCTGTTGAATTATATCGTATTTTTTTCATATTAGGACCTCTTATATATTTTATTTGGCTATGGGTTTGCTCATTGCTAAAGGTCATAAGGTGTTCTATAATTGCTTACATCAATGTCATTTTGTACTCTTGTGAATTGTTTTCATTTTCAGTCATACCATATCTCCATATTTTTATGTTCAGTTTATTTGTATATCATATGTGAAATAAACTATAAATGAAATAAAAGTTAGCATGTGTGTATCTATTCAACATGTTTAAAATTGTTAGATTTTGAATCCAGTGAAGGAAGACCATTCACTACCAAACATGTATGTTCCTGTTCCTTGAGTTTAAATATACACTTTATCCTTGGCTACCAGTTGTAGTACAACACTATGCGTAGCTGACATCTGCTCGGGTATGGCGGAAGCTTCTGCATGGTTGCCTACAATTACTTTGCCATTGTGCATAATTTCTGTAACGAAGTTAGTGCCTTTATTAGCTAGTATTGTCCACGAAAAGTAATATAGACCTTCTTATCGCACCGCCGGTGAATTATCACGTTGTGATTGGTTTAACGCCGTCACGTGGTGACCCCCTATGGATCCGTAGGGGGTTAGTAAATTTCATAGGGGGTTCATGACGTCATGTCTACTGTTAATGGTGACGTCATCTATTGATGTTGTGTTTTATTGTTTATTTCTCTACAAAACACAGCGGAAAAAAGTCTCGCGGGCGATAAATTCGTTATGTATACGGTTAACTATTGACCCCCTACGGACCATAGAGGGTGAATAAAATCCATAGGAGATTCGGCCTTCGGCCTCACCCCCTATGGATTTTACTAACCCTCTATGGATCCGTAGGGGGTCAGTAGCGAACCATATAACTTATATTATGGGGCAACAAAGTTTCCGTTGGAAGAATCATATCCACCACCAGTATTAGTGACAACTGAATCAAAGACCACTACTCCTTTTAAATTGTGTAGTGTTTTGGAACTCTTAGCTAGAAATCCAACCATTTTATTATTGTCTGAAAAATAAATGTAATAATTGTTTTATGAGAATGTTCATTGAAATTTATCATTATTTCTGTGATGTAAATTCAAAGTTCAAATGTTTACAACAAAGAGTTTATTTTTAATTTAATAATTATGGTCATTGTACATTTGACTCAGTACTTAGTAGTAATTGTAACTAATGGCATTGTCCTGTCATTTTGTTTTATTTGGGAAAAGGTGGAGAAAATATGGATGAACATTTTACATGTGTTGATTGCAATGTGTTAGACATATATTTACTTACTTATGTCTTTTGATCCACAGTCACATCTTCCCTCAGAACTCTCAACCAACTTTAGTTGATATTGGATACTTTTCAAAAGGTTGGCATTTTTAGAACATTGCTTGTGTGCAATGACCGATGCCAAAAGGGCTATCCATGCAATTATTTTGAGTAGACTGAAAACAATAAAAAAACAACTTTATTTTAAGTTAAAAAATGAGTCAGCTCTATATTCAAGATATAAACAAGTTTCTACATAAAGTAATCAAATTCAATGTGTTATACTAACTACTAGACTTGAGAAAAAAATGTTTTCTGAACAATTTTAATGTGTTTAAGCCTTGAAAATATTTCATCTGCAATACAGTATTTTAAGCAGACTTGCTTGTTTCAATTTGGTTAGTCAAATAAGAAAATGAAACAGTTTACCCTTCAATACAAGGACGTAGAAATACGTCGAACTCCAATTGAGTTATATTGAAATAACTTGAACTCAAATCTACACTTTTAGGGTTAAAAATGATACATTCATGACATCATGATTATATTTATAAAGTATACATTATGATTTATAATAATTTAAGGACAAGGAAAATTATAACTGCCAAACTATCTAACAATCGCATGAAATGATTTAAAGGAATATGAAATATTCATAAATAACAAAGATAAGGGGAAACAGCGTACATTTCTATATTGTGATGTTATACTATTGTTTCAGGTAAGGGTGAAGGTTGGTACCTATTGAAATATTTAAACCCGCTGCATTTTTTTTTTGCGCCTGTCCTAATCCGGGAATCTGATGTTTAGTGGTTGTCGTTAGTTGATGTGGTTTATAAGTGTTTCACGTTTCTCGGTTTTTATATAGATTAGACCGTTGGTTTTCCGGTTTGAATTGTTTTACACTAGTAATTTTTGAGGCCCTTTATAGCTTGCTGTTAGGTGTGAGCCAAGTCTCCGTGGTGAAGACCGTACTTTGACCTATAATGGTTTTCTTTAACAAATTGTGACTTGGATGGAGAGTTGTCTTCTTGGCACTCATACCACATCTTCTTATATCTATTGTTGACTACTACCATTAATTGGTTTCATTATTTTATAAATTTCTAAAATTTTATTCTTACCTCATGGTTTCTTCAAGGTGTTGTTGAAGTGTCAGTTCAGGTTTTAAAATTGTATTGTTCATTCTTACATTTTCAGGTAATTTTATACGGTGCCATGTAATATGAAACCTCTGCGGAGACACGCAAAATGCCAATTATTGATATTCAATACTTCTGTCTAACCTGTGGGTGCCCTCCTTGGAATTTTCATAGTTTTGTTGTTTTGAAAAAAGTCTGTGTATTTTAAAGTACACATTTAGATAGTTTTTATTAATAGTTATAGCATGGGAAAGATAAAATTCATGCAACTTATGCTGTAGATTTGAGTTTGAATTGTTAAATAGATATGTCTATGGCTAATATATAAATAAGAAGATGTGATATGAGTGCCAATGAGACAACTCACAATCCAAGGCGTATGGCTGATAAGCCTTTAAACCATTCCATGCAAGCCACCATGAATTATTCAAAAGAGAAAAGATTACAGTTATATCAACTGTTAGAGATATTTAGTAACTCCTTCTTCTCAAAGCTGTAGGTCCCCGCAGTAGCGGAGGGAGCATTCAGTTTTACCCTTGTCCGTCTGTACAATGTACGTACGTCCGTCCTTCCGTCTGTATGTCCCATTGTTGGTTTCCATTCTCTAAATTTAGTTTGCCTCAACCAAATGTTATTAAACTTATAGACAATGCTAATTACCACAAAGCACAGATTAAGTTTGAATTTTGGAGGCATCACTATAACTGTTCAAGAGTTATGCCCCTTTTTAAATGGAAAAATTGCTGAATTTTTCGTTTCCATTCTCTTACTCTAGTTTGCCTCAACCAAATATTATGAAACTTATAAACAATGCTTATTATTACATAATACAGATTAAGTTTGAAATTGGGTGGCGTCACTTTTACTGTTCTTAAGTTATGCCCCTTTATAAACTTAAAAATTACACAATTTTTCGTTTGTGTTCTCTAACTTTAGTTTGCCTCAACCAAATGGTATGACACTTATACACAATGCTGATTACCACATACCGGTAATACAGATCAAGTTTGAAATCTGGTGGAGTCATTTCTACTGTTCTTGAGTTATGCTCCTTTATAAACATAAAAATTGCATAATTTTTCGTTTCCATTCTCTAACATTTAAATTAGTTTGAAACTTATACACAATGCTTATTACCACAAAATACAGATCAAGTTTGAATTTTGGTGGTGTCACTTTTACTGTTCTAGAGTTATGGCTGTTTACAAATGGAAAATTGTTATCTAACTTAAGTTAGCTTCAACCAAATGTTATGAGACTCATACACAATACCTTTAACCACATAATTCAGATCAAGTACAAATTTGGGTGGCGTCACTTTTATCGTTCTTCAGTGATGTCCCTTTATAGTTTTATTTGATATGCAAGCGGGGGCATCATCTGTGTCCCATGGACACACTCCGAGGCCCATTTATTTTGAGAAAGTATTCATCGTGAGCTTCTCATAAGCGATGAAAAGAAGCTAGCATTTTCTTTTACCACACGTTCTCTCACTAAACTTATATTGCAGACTCGAAAAAGGTGTTGAAAGTTTAACATTAAATAAAATTTATTTAACCAGAATTTATCCGACCTTTCCAATTTGACCCGAGTATTAGTTCAAAGTCCAATCTTCAAGGCAACAGTTCTACAGTCCACATTACTGATCGCAAGTCTCCTTTACCTTCCAAATTTACTTTAAACTGTGCGGGAAAGTATGTTATAGCAAGGAGAGGGGACAGAACCACAACTGTGACGTAAACACTGCAGCTCAAAACGTTCCTATCTCTTCGTTCTCGGACGTAGCACAAGATGGACAAGAGGAGTTTTACTGGCAGAATGTCCATGATTTGTTCCAGCTCGACGAAACTACGGACAAGCTGCAAAAGGTATATTTTAGTGAATTTTAATTATTTAAAAATAAATATTTATGTTGTCACTGTTGTCTTTTATATCTGATTAGAAACTTCATAACTTTTTAATTTTGTTAATAAAAATTGTCTTATATTTGTAATTTTGTAAAACAAAATATAAAAAGGAAATAGAGAAAAGATGGAAAAAAAATAACCGTACTCCCGTTCGAACGTTGGTAAATAACGTCGAATGCCGCAGACGTCACACCTATTGTTCCCCGTTTCTACATAGTTACGCCAAAAGATCGTGCATTAAGTTGCTCTAATTTTCACTGCTTTTAATATTTCTTCTAAACCTTGAAAATGTTGCAAAAACTTGCAGATTTCTGGACTTTTAGAGATTGGGAAGTTTTACAAGTAAGTATATATTTTGAAATTAGATAAAAAAAAAGTTTTATTCACAAATTACTTAAATTTGATTTGTAGTCCTGTTTGAGTGATGTCCGCCTCGGCCACCTTCTCCATGTACCTAGAGCTTGAACATACAGCACCTCGCTATTTGTACTTTTAAAATAGTTGGTTACCCAATATTATTTATTGTTTCCTTATATAAAATTGAGAATGGAAATGAATCAAAACAGTTTTTTGTCAGTTTTCTAAAATATTGCGGTGTATATCGGTGACGATGGATGCCGGCTGATTAACGTCCAGCGGCAAGTTAAATGCATGTTTTAATCTAATATTAATATTAACACTGCATTGTACTAAACCGACCCGCTATGCCGGAGTTTCAACGAGCTAGATGAAAAGGTAAATCAACAGGAAGACATGTCACTTTGCCCGGACACATTATTCAAACTTCAAACCGAACAGTCTTTGCCTTTTCTCCTTAATGCCGCGTGTTTGGTGGACAATTCTAAAGTCTTTAATTGACACGGCTGGATTCGAACCCACGACCTCCCGCAAAGCTACATTATTATGTATATCACTCACAATTACTTAATTTATACATTGTATATATTATATTTCTGCCTATTTTTTCAGACAAAAGAAAAAAGACCAAGATTTGGTCCGTTACGAAAAGTCCAAGATTCCTCTTCTGATAAACCAACACCGGTAGAATGGCTGAGTGGGACTACAAAACATCAAGATTCAGTTAGATTCGCCGGTGGTTCGGGAGAGCCTGTGAATAAAATCCACAAAGTTTTGGTAAGAATCTTTGTTTAAAAGGAAATAATCGGTTTAGTGGCCGATCCAAAAGGGGACAGGTTCCGGGAGTTGGCACCCCCTTTTTGACGATCAATGCTTTTGAATGGTGATATATAATTGGTCCTCCCTTTTTTATCCTAGGTTGAGAACCCCCTTTTAAAAATGGCTGATTCTGCCTCTGCTGTTAGTTCTTTGCATAAGCATAAGGGTGTTTTTCATGGCAAAAATCTTTGACCCATCGAACTTGATAAAATTCAAAGCAATTACTTTGTCACTTTATTACTGTTTTTATCCTAAAGAAAATTTGAGGCTTTCACCTTTATGTAAAAACTCTAACCATTCTAACCTCATTTAAAAACGGTACTTCCTATTTGTTTTGAAAAGACACACAAGTTTACGTCTATAAAAAAGAAAATGTGCTATGATTGCCAATACGTCAACTCACCAACCAGAGTCTGAGACCAAAAGACGAAGATTTAAGCATCTATATTAATATATATGGTCACAAAAAGGCAAAAGTGATATTGCCACAGAGGATAAGCATAAACCTTATTTTTTTTAAATGTAACTATGATCGCTTGGAAATATTGAAATCAGATTGACATTAAAGCTGTCATTTTAGTACGACATGTTGATTGAATGATATATTTTATCTTTGCAGGATGTTGATTTCAAGAAACTTCCCAATACTTCTCATGTTCAACAATCAAATATTAACGAGGTAAGTAAAATGTGGCTATATATAATAAAATTGTGAAGAACCAGTCAACTTTTAACAAGTTGTTTTCCGTTTTGATATACCATCAAAAGGTGACAATTTGTGAGATACTAACCCCGATTAATTTGTGTTCCTGATTTTTAACGACCGGTTCCCATTTTATAATGTTGTGGATCTGCGACTTCTTTATGAAATTTTTACACATGTATAAAACGACCATTTAGTTTCTGTCGACGATTATAAACTTACAAAATCCAACTTTTTAAGGTTTACACATTGCATTACAACAAACTATATTTGTGTTTCAGACTAGTGACAATGTTGCACCAGGATTCTTCAATATACAAAATTGGAGAGAAACTTTTGAAAGGAAAATGCAGGTATTTAGAAAAAATAGTACTTTTGTTAAATAAATTAAACACGAACATCAAAGCACAGACTATAATTTTGAGTCTTAAATTATGTTGATATTTTTCTTATTTGCAATAGTCTGGATAGGAAATCCTTGTATCTTTATCCTTTAATATTCACACCATTTTACTCTACTCTTGATTTAGTTTGCCCATTGTGCTCTATCCTTTATAGTTTGACACTCCATGATTCTTTATTTTTAAGTCTCCCAAACGAAGTTTGGGAAGACTTATTGTTTTTGCTCAGTTCTTCTTCTTATTATTATTATTCTTCTTCTTCTTCTTCTTCTTCTTCTCCGCCGCTTTTAAATTTTAACTTGTCCGCACCCGTTCTCCAAAACCGCTTGTCGGATTAACTTAGGGTTTCACAATATGTTAGACTGACATGTCTAGTGGTGCAATCAGGGTTTTGTTTTTGCAATGGGGTTTATAAAGGGGTACTTTGAGGGGCAAAAAGAAAAGAGGGTTTTACTATAGAACCCTATGGGATTTTATTTTTTAAAATTTTCAAATGATTATAAATTGAAAACCGTTCGTGATAGACACAAACTTTTTAATTGAAAATGTTCTAAATGATAAAGCCCATTAAATGAAATACAGGGTTAGTCCCCAGGGGTCACCCCCACCCCCTGCCATTTAAGAAAGTTCTAATATCTTCTAAGTGGTCAAGATCCCCACCCCTAAACCATATATATTCTGGTTTGTCATGCTAAGATGGTTTGAATGATATACAGGGTTAGTCCCTAGGGGTCATCCCCACCCCTGTCATTTGAGAAAGTTCAAATATCTTGTAAATGGTCAAGATCCCCACCCCTAAACCATATATTTTCTGGTTTGTCATGATAAAGCACATCAAATGTAATACAGGGTTAGTCCCCAGGGATCACCCCCACCCCCTGCCATTTAAGAAAGTTCTAATATCTTCTAAGTTGTCAAGATCCCCACCCCTAAACCATATATATTCTGGTTTGTCATGCTAAGATGGTTTGAATGATATACAGGGTTAGTCCCCAGGGGTCATCCCGATCCCCTGCCATTTGAGAAAGTTCTAATATCTTGTAAATGGTCGAGATCCCCACCCCTAAACCATATATATTCTGGTTTGTCATGATAAAGCACATCAAATGTTATACGATGTAAGTCCCCAGGGGTCACCCCCCACCCCCTGCCATTTAAGAAAGTTCTAATATCTTCTAAGTGGTCAAGATCCCCACCCCTAAACCATATATATTCTGGTTTGTCATGCTGAGATGGTTTGAATGATATACAGGGTAAGTCCCCAGGGGTCATCCCGACCCCCTGCCATTTGAGAAAGTTCTAATATCTTGTAAATGGTCGAGATCCCCACCCCCTAAACCATATATTCTGGTTTGTCATGATAAAGCACATCAAATGTTATACAGGGTTAGTCCCCAGCGGTCACCCCCACCCCTTGCCATTTGAGAAAGTTCTAATATCTTGTAAATGGTTGAGATCCCCACCCCTAAACCATATATATTCTGGTTTGTCATGATAAAGCACATCAAATGAAATACAGGGTTAGTCTCCAGGGGTCACCCCCACCCCCTGCCATTTGAGAAAGTTCTAATATCTTGTAAATGGTCGAGATCCCCACCCCTAAACCATATATATTCTGGTTTGTCATGATAAAGCACATCAAATGTTATACAGGGTAAGTCCCCAGGGGTCACCCCCACCCCCTGCCATTTAAGAAAGTTCTAATATCTTCTAAGTGGTCAAGATCCCCACCCCTAAACCATATATATTCTGGTTTGTCATGCTGAGATGGTTTGAATGATATACAGGGTAAGTCCCCATGGGTCATCCCGACCCCCTGCCATTTGAGAAAGTTCTAATATCTTGTAAATGGTCGAGATCCCCACCCCTAAACCATATATATTCTGGTTTGTCATGATAAAGCACATCAAATGTTATACAGGGTTAGTCCCCAGCGGTCACCCCCACCCGTTGCCATTTGAGAAAGTTCTAATATCTTGTAAATGGTCGAGATCCCCACCCCTAAACCATATATATTCTGGTTTGTCATGATAAAGCACATCAATGGAAATACAGGGTTAGTCTCCAGGGGTCACCCCCACCCCCTGCCATTTAAGAAAGTTCTAATATCTTCTAAGTGGTCAAGATCCCCACCCCTAAACCATATATATTCTGGTTTGTCATGCGAAGATGGTTTGAATGATAGACAGGGTAAGTCCCCAGGGGTCATCCCGACCCCCTGCCATTTGAGAAAGTTCTAATATCTTGTAAATGGTTGAGATCCCCACCCCTAAACCATATATATTCCTATTTGTCATGTCTCGAACATTTGAATGACGTATACGGTCAGTCCCCAGGGGTTCCCCCACCCCCAATGTTCTAATATCTTGTAAATGGTTGAGATCGCCACCCCTAAACCATATATATTCCTGTTCGTCATGTAATGAACATTTGAATGACGTATAGGGCCAGTCCCCAGGGGTTCCTCCCCACCCCCAATATTCTAGTATCTTGTAAATGGTTGAGATCCCCACCCCTAAACCATATATATTCTGGTTTGTCATACCAAGATGATTTGAATGATATACAAGGTTAGTCCCCAGGCATCACTAATGCATTTAACTTTACTGGACCAAACCAATTTTCACCGGACGTTGCCCAATGTCAGGCGACCCTGGGAATTACGAATTATGGGAGCTTCGTTCAAAAATGGGAGACTTCGTAACAGCATCCTGTTACAATCATTTCTTGTTTGTACCTATTTTTCTCAATTCTTTATATATTTTACCCTTTATTCTGTCCAATTGCCCATTATTTATTATTGATTATCTGTAAATGTCATCCGGACTCTCTTTTAGGCAGCTTGATTGTTCATATTGTTTCATATAGGCAAATTAAATCTGAAAAGAAAAAAAAACGCCGAAAAATAAAGAATCGAGAATAAAAGGTAATAGGCCATAATTTTTTTTAGAGAAAAATGGCCTCAAGAATATAGAAATGAAGGACCAGCATCCAGATCCTCCTTAAGGATGTTCGCTACTCTGTTTCAAAATAACAAGCTTTTTAAAAGACTGTTATAAATTGATAGTATATAAATAAAGAAACAAAAAAAGCATAAAAAAATGAAGGGTCCGTGTGCTTGTTTTCGAGATATAAGCCATTGAAAATTTGGCGGGAAATAATTCTCTCTAGATTTTACATACATTTAACATTGACACCTTTTTTCTTTCAAAAAAGATGAAAAAATAACAAGGATTTTATAAGATTTTCAAAGATGACATTTTAAACTTTATGTAATCAAATTATGGAAAGAAAAGTAGTGATAAGTGGGCAAATTTTTTTATGGCACTACATGGATAAAACCAGAGGATTCCGAATATCTGGCAAAAATTCAAAAACAAGAGGAGCGAACATCCTTAAACAATTCATATTACGGAGTCTACCAGCTTGTCCGGGTTTTCATATTTGCTTCAATCAAATGAATTTTGTCTGTCTCTTGGGTCGGGTTTCACAAAAAATACTTGCGACTACGATTGATCGCAAGTCATGAACAATTCAGTATACTTACAACCAATCTTAGTCGTAAGTTTTTCTTGTGAAAGCGACTGCAGAACTTTGTTAATGCATTATTCATATCAAAAAGCGTAATCGTATACTGACGATGAAATTGTGACCAGAATCTTTGAATTGAAATTAAATAATGTTCAAAATTCGTGTTTTATTTTTGTTAGATATATATAACTTAAAACTAAATTAGAAGGAAATAAGGGGAGGGTACCAAATAAATATCAAAGTCTGATCAATCGAAACAAAAAGCCAAAATAACTTGACAAAAAAAGAACCTGGCGAAAAATCAAGCAACAATCTTATACTTTTTGGAATTTTGGGTCCTTAATGCTCTTCAACTTTGTACTTGATTGGCTTTATACTTATTTTGATCTGAGCGTCACTGATGAGTCTTATGTAGACGAAACGCGCGTCTGGCATATTAAATTATAATCCTGGTACCTTTGATAACTTTTTATAAATATTGATAAGTTTATAAATATTAAAGTGATCTGAAGATTATAATAAATGAAAATTCACTATAAATAATTGTTTAATTTCAGATACCAATGTATACTGGCTCCTGCACTTCATACACCGACTATTCAGACCATTTTGCTTCTCACTGCAAAGATGTCTCCCTCGAGGACGACCAACCAAATCTACAGGACATTTACTTGAATGAAGAATCATATTACCGGTCTGCACAGGAAATCAGAGAACATAACCGGAAGTCCGATATATCGAAACTAAATATCGCTTCCGGAATAGATAGCGATATAGCAGATATTGCTGCTCAGCTGATGCAAGGAGATTCTGTTCTTGATGTCGTAGACAAAATGGCTGCCAAAGACGACTGGAAAAGCCAAATAAGTTTCAGTAAAACTGATTATCAAAGTCAGCCTGCCAAAACAAGAACCTTAAAATTAAACGACTGCTCTGAGGTTGTCGTCAACCTAATCGAGAAGACCCATCCGTTGCTTCATAAAAAACGATTTCCAACACCAAGACACCATGTCATACGCCATTTTTACCAGTTCATCGACAAAACGCCTTCAATCAGATTCCGATTTCTACAAACTCACTCCTTCAAAGATCAAACGTCAAACTGAACTTCTTGTCGTCAAAACAGAAAGCAGATCCATCCACTCCACTTATTCGATCAAAATCAGACTGTGAGGTGAATTTCAGCAACATCTGGGACAGTATTTATCAGCGTTTTGTCGTTTGCTCTGCATACGAAAATAGAAGATCAACAAAGGAAGTACCAGTATTTACCTCCACATCCGTGGCATATGTATCAACAGCGACAGTCACTGAAAACCGCAAAAGGAAGGCTTCATCCACATTTACTAATCAACCAGCTGCAAAACGTCAGAATAGCGTAAATATAAAATCTCTTGTGTCGCCTCGAATTATACAGGCTGGATCATCATCATGTAATGACCTTTTTGCTACACCACTGTATATTCCATCCAAGCATGACCAGATCGTTTGTTTTTCATCTGCAACGAAATCGTCAGCAAAATACAGACATCAATGAGGATGAATGTGACAATTCTAAGCTTAACTGTGATAAATCAATATGTTTATACGGGTAGTTTTATAACATCTATTTTGTATTTTTCTTTTTTTTAATAATATTTCACAAGGCTTTATGGATGGATTCAAAACGATTTTTAGATAAAGGTAAGTATACAAAAGTTATATTCATTGATCATGATGCAAATTCATTCTGAAGCCTTTATTTAATTTGGTTCCAAATTTCAGACATTGTACTTTATTTTTGTGTACTAGTATATATATATATATATATATGCATGTGTGTATAATTGCGTGGTTGTATGTATGTTTTTTTATGTGTGTATGGTTGCATGATTGTTGGCTATGAAGTTGTATATGTTTGATGTTTGTGTGTGTTTGCATGCATGTATGTACACTTGAATTGTTTATGAATGATTTGTTAGACTGCATCTTGTTTGTATGGTATTTGTTAGACTTTGAGGGTCTGGTGATTGGGGTCCTCATTTCTGTATTCTTGAACTTTTTATGCCATTTTTCTTTATTCTTTATTTTTTGGTCCAATATTCTCTATTCTTTTTAATTCAGCACACCATTATTCTCTATTCTTATTTTTTTTGCCTATTTTTCTCTTTTCTTTATAATGTTTTGCCTTTGTTCTGCACTTTTTGCCCATTATTCTTTATTCTTATTTTTTTTGCCTATTTTTCTCTTTTCTTTATATTTTTTTGCCTTTGTTCTGCACTTTTTGCCCATTATTCTCTATTCTATAAACCCCACCAGACCCTCGTATAAGCATTGTAATTATTGTATGTTGTATATATGTGATTGTATAAAAAATATTTTTTTGAATTTTCGATGTTGTCGTCATTTTGCCTTTCATGAATACTAATATGATAAAGGAGTTTTATGTCTGGGTTATAAACGACAGTATTTATAGCTAGTATATTACAATCTTTAGGTATCTGTGTAAATATACGGAGGATGTGCATTTTAAGCATAATAAACTTTCCGGAGCACCTGATCTCACTTTCGGTTTTGTATTGGAGTTCGTATTACCCAAACTTTAGAATTTTGTGTTCGCTATAAGTATACATATTTTCTTGTCTGTCCACACACTCATGTCGTCGCTTTTGACATTACTCGTTTGCATACTTTCCTCATGATTTCCGTTTTATTCCTCTAGAACATCATTTTTCTACCGTTTTTTTTCTCTCATCGGACACCTGCAATGGTCTGATCTTGACAAATGTTAGTAATTTTGATTGGGATTTTCAACAAACAACAAAGGTATACTTATTCAACTTGATTTTGTAAATAAATAAATCATACATATATATAAAGGTCACAGTTAACATTCAAAGACCAAGTGTACTGCATCTCATTCGCATTTCGACCTTTAATATTCTCGCCTGAGCCCATTATAAACAAACTCGTCATAGATACCAGGGTTCAACTTTTGTACGCCAGACGCGCGTTTCATCTATACAAAAGACACACCAGTGACGTCCCAAAAGTAAAAAAAAAAAGTGAAGGTAGATCATAGGTATATATTTCTCGAGATAGAATTTTCTTATACTTTGCCAAAATGAAGATTTTACTATGCTTTTTTTTAAATATAATAAAAAGTATGGGTCACCGTTCTATTTTCCAAGCTATGAGTCGTTGAAAATTGCCTAAATTTGGTTAGATTGTTTATGAAAAAACACATTTGTGTGCATAAAAAAAAATCTATGAGATAGAATTTTGAAATAAGTTGTGAGAAGATAGATTTTAAAATATATTTTTAGGAAATAAAAAGAAAAAATGGTGTCACCGAGCTTGTTTTCTTGCTACAAGTAAAAATTAAAAATTTCCCTATCAGTCCAGTATATATTTTTTGCTTAAAGAGTTATCTCCCCTTAAATGGTTTATTTGAAAAAATTGTTTCTAAAAACACAAAATTTGATATTTGTTTAACTACTTTGAGTTATACAATAAATCACCAAGTTTTCTTTATATAAATAAACAGTCTAACCAATAAATTGCAAAAATGTCTCCAAATTTGCAGATTTGGGCAAATAACTAGACCGATTTTGTACTGGGATTGTACAATTCAAGATAGCGGTATACCATGAATCTACCTTAAATAGGTTAAAAATCATACGCAGTTGAAGAGCTTTGAGGACCAAAATTCCGAGAAGTTTTGCCAAATACAGCTATGATAATCCCTGTGGTAGAAAATCCTATATGACTTTATTTAAGAAAAAAAACTTATACAAACGTTGACGAGCATATAATTAAAAAAAACCTAAAGTGTTATATAAAAGCCGGACTATAGGAGTCATGGATGTGCGTTAAGAAGATACATAAACAAGATTCCATTGTCTAAAGTGCACGTCATTATTTATGTATACACTGCTAGTTTATATCAAAATTTAAGATGACGTGGTATGATTGACAAAAGGGTTTAGATGTAAGCAACTCAAGGTCATTGTATATTAAGCGATAAACCCGGCCGGCATGACAACATGCGAAACCATTCGAACGAGAAAAACAACGGGCAGACTTATTTACAAAGCAATATAAGAAATCAAATATGTCAGACAGCAACCAGCGATAGCTATTGACTTACAGGCCGACTTGGGACAGGTACATACAAAAATATATGCTAACTTTACTTTTAGGGACGAAAGTTTGGGGAATATTTTAAACTACTTCATTTGCATCTAAAAATTAAGACGGGTAGACACATACAAAAACCTATATAGATACAGTAATCATTTACTCAGGATGGGAAGCAGTTCCTGCTCCAATAAGGTAATTCAATAAGATCTTCTTCCTATTCCAGATCAATTTAAAACTGAGCAATTTTAAATCCACAGTTGAACCAGAGACAGTCTACATAACGTATACTACACAGTTAGCATGGATATGCCTTTTTTACCCTCTCTGCCGTGGTATTTGCCAAAAAATACTCTATCCGACTGGACGCTTGTAATGTCACGATCATCAATGCGTTTTATGTCACGATCATCAACGCGTTTTGTACGTTATCATTCGGTGTAATTAAACAGATATAGCATGTTCTTGAGGGGTATTTGCGAAAAATACCAGTCTTGAGAATGAATTTCCCTCGCCTTACGGCTCGCGAAATTTAACATTCTCTCGACTGGTATTTTTCGCAAATACCCCTCCTTTAACATGATATATCTGTTCAAATTACACCGAATAGATTTTGACTGACATTTTTGTTTACAGTTTTCGGATTATCTCTATCAAATCATGTTAACGTTGCCTTAATAATCGGGATAAGGTGGAAAAGGTTCCGAATAAATTGGGCGGGAGGACGCTCGCGAGGGTAAAAAAGGAATATCCAAAATCGCAAATACCACGGCATACGGAGGGGAATTTGAGGCATATCGATTCACCGGCAGTGGTGAAAACAGGAAAATTCGTTTGAAATGAGGAAAACAAGTTAGAATATGAGAAAAATACACTGGCTTCCAACCAATCAAAATCCGGCATTTTTATATAAGGTGTAATCACAGGGGTTTGTTACAATTTGCCGGGTTAACTATCCATACGAACCCCGAAAAAGTGTTACAATTTGCCGGGTTTACTATCCATACGAACCCCGAAAAAGTGTTTTTTTCGGGGTTCGTATGGATAGTTAACCCGGCAAATTGTAACAAACCCCTGTGGTGTAATTAAGAAATAAAGGACATACATTACCGATCTTTACCGTTACTTATGCCAAATTTTAAAAAGAAAGTTCCTTTGGTCTTTTTATATATTATAAACGCTTAATTGTACCCAGTTATATATATATAAAAAAAACAGTTTCTATTTATTATTGGTAATATATATTTTACTAATAACTATTATTGCATATTCAATGTGCGCAATGCATATACTACATGTACTACAGATTTGTTTTGTTTCCTTCTTCCTATTAAAGAATAATATAAACAACGAACAAATTGAAATTTGAAATTTGGCTGATTATTTGTCATGGCATTTTTTCAACATATTCAACAATATAAACCAAAAAACAACTAACATCAACGAACTGACCAACAAGTTAAAACTTGATGACAATTGATCACTGAAGGGAAAGCCATGCAACAGTAAATGCAAAACAATTTCTAGCTGCTAGGCAGATCCATAACAGCTCAATGAACAATATTTGAATAAATCACTACCGATTGAATCATGTTGATGATGACATCTTACGCACTTTCCATATTGAATGAACGGAATGCCATGATGACGATAGACATATTATTCTTCATATATTACTGCAAATCCCTTGAATTTTCGGGTTGAAACGTGTGACATTTTTGATGATGCATGACAATCTAATTTGAACATTCAATACATTTGAATCTGTTCACCATTCAATATGAAAAGTGTTTATATATAACCAAAGTCCACAAGGTGCTTCATAGCATATGCTTTCGTATGTTTAAATATAAGATAAGATAAGATATTTTATTTTCCAAATTAGGTCAAAAGGGGGACATACACATGAATGTAAAAGAATGTAGGACAGAAAAAAACGGGACAAAAAGTCACGGACAAAAAGTCACTAGACATAAAGTCACAATTCAGTTTAGAGATTATTTTTCTTTGACGAAGAAAACATTTATTTAAAAAAAAAACGTTTTTGTATGTTTCTTGTACTATTTTGTATACATAAACTTTGTAATTAAAATTTATTTAATAAATATAAATATTGATTAAATAACTATTGCAAGCCGTTTTACTATTTATTCGAATTTCAAGATATCTCATTTAATATATAAGATATCTTATATAATTTAATTTTTATAAGATATCTTATATACTATAGTTTATAAGATATCTTCTAAAGTTTATAAGAAATCTTATAAAGTATATGAGATATCTTATAAATATTTTTTATATAAGATATCTTATATACTTTATAAGATATCTTATATAGTTTATCAGATATCTTATATAGTTTATAAGATATCTCATACAGTTTTTAAGATATCTTATATAATTTATGAGATATCTTATAAAGAAAATTATATAAGATATCTTATATAGTATATGAGATATCTTATAAATATATAAGATATCTTACTATATAAGATATCTTATTTACTATATAAGATATCTTATATACTATATAAGGTATCTTATATAATATATAAGATATCTCATATACTATATAAGACAACTTATATAATCTGTTTTTATAAGGTATCTTATATAATCTGTTTTTATAAGGTATTATATAATATATAAGATATCTTATATAGTATATAAGATATCTTATATACTTTATAAGATATCTCCTAAAGTTTATAAGATATCTTATAAATAATTTTATATAAGATATCTTATATACTTTATAAGATATTTAATATAGTTTATAAGATACCTTATATAGTTTATAAGATATCTCATATAATTTATAAGATATCTTATAAAGAAAACTATATGAGATATCTTATAAACTATATAAGATATCTCATTAACTATATAAGATATCTTATAAACTATATAAGATATCTTATAAACTATATAAGATATCTTATAAAGTTTATGAGATATCTTGAAGTTAGAATAAATAGTAAAACGGCTTGCCATAAATAACTGTGAAGAAAACAGAATGTCAAAGTGGACCGGTACTTTAACGGCTTCATGGTGCAAAGAAATATAATATCCTTTGCATGATTAAGATTTAATAAATTTTCATTTATCAAGGCTAATGAACAGTTTCTTAACTGTAAAATGAATATATGTAAAAAAAAAAGTGAAAATATTTCAAGATCTTTCTCTTATATATTCAACAACTGTCAACAAATTATTTGTGACTTTTTGTCCTGTGACTTTTTGTCCTATCAAAGTTTGTGACTTTATGTCCTGTGACTTTTTGTCCTGTGACTTTCTGTCCGTTTACCCATACACATATAACAAACATAATCTTTACAACAAACAGTATTTTACAATCAATTATATAATACACCTAAAATATTGATATGGAGTGTTACAGGAATTAAACAAGTTGCTTTAAAAAACAAAAAAAGACAATACGTGAACCTTAGAACTTTTTTATGCTAATTATTAATTCAACTGAATTAGAAATTATATCTCAGTGTTTTCATGGCCATGTGTGTGGAGGATAATATTTTCTTTCTATTGTAAATCATGACAATTTGGGCATGTTGAGAATGGTGTTAAATATAAAGTGAGGAGAGAGAGAAAAAAAGAAATAGATTCACAGACGTATAATTTCTTAAAGAATAATAATGATTCAAAACATGGACACAAGTACCTTCTTCCAAAAATTCATTTAATTAATCTAGAAATATTCAATGAGGCATTGCGAACTGGTCAGCTATTAGGAGACATTACATAATGTTCCTTACGGAACAATCATCACTAAGTGTAACTCTCCAACGAGACACATTGCGAGATTACTTGATCTAATTATACAGTGTAAAACCATTATTGAAGAGGCATAACTTTTACATTCAAGATACAAAAGATTTCAATTATAAAATAGAGTCACACGAGGTCAAAAAAGAATGCATTCTTAATGCCTATGATGTAACGTTAATGTACACAAATATGGTCATTGATAATTTAGAAGAAACTAGCTGTTATCAATACATTAGAATTAATTGACGCACAAGAATATACTTTACAGATTCTCAACAAAAAAGATTTAACACCATTTGTCTGATTAATTCTTAAGAAAGAATGAATTTGAGTTTAATGGACAGTTATACAAACAAATTATAGGAGCGCCAATGGGTGGTATATTTTCACCGACATGCACAGATCTGCATCTGTCTGTCCTAATAATAAAAATCTTAGATAAGTTCTAATGGAGAGAAAGCATAAATTACACTTGTCAATATAGAGATGACGGTTTTATGGTTTTCACGGGCAAATTAGAGCAAGTTGAAGATTTCTTTAACATAGCAATGAAATTGACCCTCTACTTAAGTTCAAATATGAGGTGTCGACATCTAGTATGGCCTATTTAGATACCGTAACTATTGCATAATAATTGAATTCTTTATGTCAAGTCACATATTAAAAAAACAGGAAACGTATCAATATTTACCAATCACTAGTGCACATCCAAAATACACATAAATTTAAGAGTATTACAGTGTGTGAATCTATACATCATATTAGAAATAATAGCGACATGATTGAATTAAATAAACATTTAATTAACTTACAAGATAAGTTAATTGATAGAGGATATTGTAAAGAGGAAACAGAAAATGTTATAAAAAATGTTAAAAATGCAACGGATATAGAAAAACTACCTTAACAAAAACCAATAGAACAAAATAAGTCACTCACTCTCATTACAAAGTATAACCCAATGGTGAAAACCTGAGTAAAATCATAAGAAAACATTGGAACAATCTGCAAAATAACAAACAATGCAGTGAAATTTTCACTTAAGTGTCAATTATAGTATATAAACGCAACACACATATTAAAGAATACCTTGCGAGGTAGTTAAGCTGGGAGACTTTTGAAAAGGGACCCATGCTTAAACAAGTTAAAGGAAAAATCCCGAAACACTGTGAAAATTCTGAATTATAGGCAACAAGCATAAGTTAGCAAAAAATGGTGTAAAGTCTTGAGATTTATTACGTATGTTGGTTGAAGGAACCGCATTTCATAATAATTTATTATTTTAAAACATTTGAATTATTTAAATTATTATTTCATAAATTCAGATATATTTATTAAAAGAATGTTGGTCTCAGTAAATATGTGTTTTCAATCTTAATTCGTATCCTGATATATTATTTAAACAAATACCAGAATGTAAGATCAAATACGCTCTTTTTCTAATTTTACCATGTTTACAGAATTCATTGAGTACTATTAGTTACATAGTGTGCTAGTGACCTAATACGATATATATTGGGTCAGTAAATTCCATATGGGGTGAGAGCGAAGCTCGAATACCTATATGGAATTTACTGAACCCATATATATATCGTATATTAGGTCACTAGCACACTATGGAACGAATTTATCTTACCCGGACTATCTTAGCATGTGGTATTTAGACTAGTGGCCTATCAGTGATCAAGTCTTCAATACCGTTAGTATTAAGAACCTACTTCCGTTGGTCTATACAAAAACAAATGCCAACAGAATAACAACTTGTAAGCTTTAAATGTTTTTTATGAAGTTCGATCGTCTGTCATCAACTATTTCGTCTGTTGAAACCTTTAAGATTTTTCCTCAACCGGCACTGTGTTGATTTTATAAAGGGACGTAAATATAAAAAAATAAGATGTGGTATGATTGCCAATGAGACAACTCTCCACAAGAGACCAAATGACACAGAAATTAACAACTATAGGTCACCGTACAGCCTTCAACAATGAGCAAAGCCCATACCGCACAGCCAGCTATAAAAGGCCCCGAAATGACAATGTAAAACAATTCAAACGAGAAATTTTCGGCCTAATTTATGTACAAAAAATGAACGAAAAGCAAATATGTAACACATAAACAAACGACAACCACTGAATTACAGGCTCCTGACTTGGGACAGGCACATACATACAGAATGTGGCGGGGTTAAACATCATGGTTAGCGGGATCCCAACCCTCCCCCTAACCTGGGACAGTGGTGTAACAGTACAACATAAGAACGAACTATAAAAATCAGTTAAAAGAGGCTTAACTCATCAGATGGATAAAAATACAAATACTACAAATACAAGTGGACGTGGCCGGGTACTTGTACATCCAAACAACAAAAAGACACTATAAGTACAGATCTGAGAGTACTCGCAGTTACTGACAGCTAGTTCAAAACCACTAACAACTAATCATGAAAAACACCATGTATTGAAATAAGCCCCGCCTACTAACCTAATAAGGAATATACACGGTCTCCACGCAATTGCTTTTAACCAATCATATTCCTAGAAATGTATAGGAGGTAAGATAATTATGCATATTCAGTGTAAAAATCTAGAGTTAATTGTTTTGTGTATTTGTATTTTTTCTTTTGCATGAAATATTTTTGAAGCTCATGAAGATTAACATGCAATAGTTAAATCGATGTTCGATACCATAGGTCGTTAAATCTTGACCATTAAACTTACACTTGTTTATCGAACGGTACACCTCTGTTACTGTCAACAGTTTGCTGAAGTAAACACTTGCGATGCATAAAATGTAGCTTTAAAAAAACATACATGTTTGAAAGTGATCAATAGATAGTTTATTATCATCAGAGACATATATACACATGTGTATATATGTCTCTGTTATCATATATATATCAGATAAATGAATTAGCGATCTGTGAAAAAATCTTTATTGCCACGTTTTTAATATCTTAGATACCCCATATAGAGGTGCTCTTAATTGCAGGAAGCTAATACGGATAAGATGAATAAGTGTTCCGAATGAATAATAATTTAGCTTGCGAATATTCCTACATAGACTATATTTCTCACTAACATATATGCGTGAACCCCTGAGGGTTCCAAAAAGGGTACTACTGATAAGAGTTGCTACTCCGGAGATGCGGCAAATGTCCTCTCACTTGATTTTATTTGCAGTTATTTTTAATTTTATTTTTTTAAATATAAAACAGATAAATTATATTCTATTTAATTGTATTCTAAATCTGTGACTAATAGATAAATGCATTAAGACTACTATAGTCCCACTGAGACTACTATAACAGTAGTCTCAGAGTCCCAGTATAAAATCTCGGTATTATACATATGTTTTGAACTCTTCTTTTGGATATCATTTGAAACATTGGTGGAAATAACTAATTGAAATAGCAAGATTAAAGATTGTGATGGGATGTGCTTTTATTCCAAATTCCAATCATTGATTTATAGAAAATATGATGACCGTGATATCGCTTAAATGATTATCAAGTCCATTTCAGTGATTTGCGCTTAAACACAAAACATCGGTAATAGAACAGACTGACAAAGGGAGATAATAATTTCTGAGAAAAGCGAGGGAAAATCAAAATATCAGAATGGCTTTCTCTTTCAACAGGACACCCTACTTATACTCTTTAGGCTTACGAAGGTATGCAGAACCCAAGTACCTGCTTAAGATTGACTATGCCGTGTCTTCCAGGGCACAGTGTCGGGCGTACGGCAGATGCTCTGTTGATGACAT
The DNA here is from genome assembly GCF_021869535.1 of Mytilus californianus. Taxonomy (NCBI): domain Eukaryota; kingdom Metazoa; phylum Mollusca; class Bivalvia; order Mytilida; family Mytilidae; genus Mytilus; species Mytilus californianus. Next base: position 24,110,664 of record NW_026262626.1, on the reverse strand, counting down.
ATTCAACGACTCCCACAAAATATCAGAAGGTAATTATTAAATTAATGTTATTTATATTGAAAAAATATACTAGTGAAGCTGCTGATGTGTGGGAGTAACCATAGGGTCAGCTGTGGGACTAACACGTTATTATGTGAAACTGAAAGTCGATTTCAGAGTGGGAGGATGGGATCATTTGAAAATAAATATCATGGCCTGGTAAAACAAATATTCTTCTATACACATGATACAACATGTACAAGTTAATCTGTTTTAGAAAAAATACAGTTAAATTTTGTAAAAGATGTGCCCCATCACATGTCATGATTTCATTTGCTTAAATAATATAATTTGTTATGAGTCATTTATTAAAAGAAAATAAGAATATATATAAAAGCAGGGACAATCTATACCATACAAAATTTTAATAAAGCCTTTGCATTGGGTACAAGGATACATTGACCTGAAAGAAGTACATTTGTATATTGACCTGAAAGAAGTATATGGATTGAGGACGAAGTCCTAGGTCGATATATCCTGTATTGACCTCATAATAGGCTACAATTGTTATATTAGTAGTTTTTGACCACATTTGTATCAAAAGCTTCAGTTCATTAATATATATTCTCTTTTTTTAGATCATTAATTTTGTTGGAATTTTATTGTCATATTGTCTCTTTGACAATAACAACATATATATATCAGTTGTTATTTCTATCATTTTTTATGTTTTATTTTGTGTACATCATATACATTTGAAATTTTTTTTTCTAAATAATCAATCTTGAATATACATTTTTTAATTATAGAATAACTAATCGTTAATTCAAAAAGAGTAAAATATTCAACGAGTGACCGAACAACACATTAATTCACGAATGCGCATAGCGCATGAGTTAATTATCAGTGTTGTAAGGTCATGAGTTGTATATTTTTCAATAGTTGAATTCTTTGATTAGTTATTCTTTTTATTACATTGGCAAATGTCTTTTTTCTGAAATTAAAGTAGAAAATGTAAGGAACTATATCTTTAACTAAGCATTCACAATTTGTTTACATCCATCGTCATGACAACGCCTATTGTTGTATGACATCAGAGTTACATGTGAAATTATCGTTTTTTATTTCACTGGGAAATCAATGTAATCCATTGCAACCAATGTAATAAAAACTTTTAACCGTAGATTCATTTATAGAAAACGTCACAAGGTACAAAATGTATATTGGTTTTTAGTTATTCTAAAAATAACCTTGCAATATTACTTTTCTATCTGCCTTTTCAATAGACCTTTGGAAATACAGATTAACGTGACTATTTCTGAACGAATCAAATTTGTCTAAATATACAAATTAATAATTGTAAATAAACTAAATACTTGAGAAAGAATCATACATTTATGGACTGTACTGTAGTTCCATTAATATTTAAAAATGACAAAACAAATTTCCTGACTTGAGATGTTTGGAAATTAAAGTTGTGCTTTTAGCTTGCAAAAAATCCATAATAACTGACTTATGGAAATGAAAACCTGCATTCCATAGGGGGTCTAACTGGGCAAAACACAATAAAGGGAACACTTAAGGTTGCACTGTCATCCAAAGGAAAAATCCAGTTATTAATTTAGTGTACATGTAGTATGGGGGGTTTGGTGGATGGGCAACCGGCTGGTAGCTGCCAACAGTTTCCATGCAATAACTACAAAATACTGTATGAACCATTTAAACAATGCTTTTCAAATTTTAATATGTTGCTACATGTAATAATAACAAAATGGAGGTCAAGTGTAATATTGACAATTTACACTTTTACCGTTAAGGAGTTTTGGTCCTTGATATATTAGAAAATGGCACTTAAATGAACCATTTGTTTTCAAATTATAATATATTGTGACTGATGACAAATTGGAGGTCAATAGATATAAGAAAATGTGTATAGGAGTGCAAATGAGACAACTCTCCATCCAAGTCACAATTTGTAAAAGTAAACCATTATAGGTCAAAGTACGGTCTACAACATGGAGCCTTGGCTCACACCAAACAGCAAGCTATAAAAGTAAAATCACAAAAATACTGAACTCTGAGGAAAATTCATAAAGGGCCCCAAAAATGACTATTACAGTTCAGGAGTTGTGATCCTTGTTCTATTGGAAAATGGGACTTAAGTTAATGTTGTTTCTGTGCAATTACTTACAAATGTATTAACCACTTGACCAATACTTTAAAAGTTATAACATGCCTTTACTGATGGAAAAATGAAGATAAAATTAGATTTTGATGATTTTCACTAATGGTGTTCAGGAGTTATGGTCCTTGATAAATTGGAAAATAGACAAAGAATGTGGCAGGTCAAAAAAGTGTCTTTCAAAATACTAAGGAATTGAGAAAATAGGTAAAAAAAATCAAGAATATAATATTATGGTGTATTTAAAAACAAATGTATACAGAATAGAGAATAATGAGCAAAACAAATTAAAAAATCGAGAAAAAGGGCCTTGAGAATTAAAGAACAGAGGAAAAGGGTCTTAAGAATTAAAGAAGAGAAAAAGGGCCTTAAGAATTAAAGAATAGAGAAAAAGGGCCTTAAGAATTAAAGAATATATATAAAGAAGTGAAGACCCAATCCATCCAGACCCTCATTAAGGTTTTTGTAATTCTCATTTAAAAATATCTGTATATTTCCATTTTTGTCTCGCTTGACCGAGTCAAAAAGCGAGACATAGGTATGCTGTTTCCGGCATCGGAGATTATTTGGCCCTGCCCCCTCAGTCATGGTCTATTGACTTTGAAACTTTTGCTTATTTAACATGTATTAGTTTGTGATTAGGTCAGTTTATGGGGAACCATTAGTGGTAGGTCAATGATATTTGGTATACAGTTGTATGAGCATTGGCACATCTCATTTTCATGCAGATTATTTGGCTCAGCCCCCTTAGTCATGGTCTATTGACTTTGAAAATTTTGCTTAGTTAACATGTATTAGTTTTATGATTAGGTCAGTTCCAGGGGAACCATTAGTGGTAGGCCAATGTTAATTGGTATTCAGTTGTATAAGCATTAGCACATCTCGTTTCAATGGAGAATATTTGGCCCCATCCCCTCAGTCATGGCCTATTGACTTTGAAACTTTTGCTTAGTTTACATGTCTTAGTTTTTAATGTTTGTGTTTAGGTTTGTTTAAAGGGAACAACTTATAATAAGTCAATGATATTTGGTATGCAGTTGTATTAGCATTGGCGCATCTCATTTACATGGAGATGGTTTAGCCATGTACCTCAGTCATGGTTCATTGACTTTGAATATTAGCCTAACTTGGTATTGCCATTTTAATTTCAACATTTGCATAATCAAAATTACAAAAAAACGAGACATATCTCTGTGATAACAGTTTATTATAAATTTGATAGTCTGATAAAGTTATGTAAATAATCAAAGTAATTATTTAGTCATCTAACATCACAAGCAATATGTTTCTCTGTTTTACAGCAAAACATCAGCAGTGGTGGATCCAGAAATTTTCATAAAAGAGGGGGGGGTGTCCCACTGACTGCTTCCCTAAGATAAGATAAGATAATTTTATTAACCAATCATTTGAGCTATATGTCATGGTGTGTTATTTGGCTTATATTTGTGTTAGTGTTATTTTGGATAAATAATATGTTTTATTTTAAGAAAGAAAATTTTATATTTGTATTTTGTAAAATTTTTAATTAATTTTGGTTTAATTGATTTTACCTATGCTGTGGCATTAATACTCAAAATGTCACAGTTTGCTCAAAGCACTTTGTTTTTAAAATATTAATTGTAATTAGCATATGTCATTTTGAAAGTTTAAGATTTTATCAAAACATTATAGGATTAGGCTTTGTTAATTAAAGTCTATTTTTGCTAATGAGAGTAATATTAACATGTCGAGATATATTTATTTATTTTTGGATTTAGTATAAATATCGTTGTGAAATTTAGGAAAGGCAGTCACCTTTCGGAAACCTAAACTTGCACTGCTAAAGTCTACTATACTGGATCTGTAAGACTGTTGATCAGTCTACCAGTTGACTTTGTAGTGTTAGACAAAAATGTTATTTTTGACTCACCTTTTATTTTTGATAATTTTTTAGAAAACAGTCAGTGTTTCGGAACCGTAACCTCTCACTACTCACGTCATGATACTGGACCTATAAGACTGTCTACCAGTCTACCAGTTGACTGTGTAGTGTTGAGACAAAATTTATCTCTGACTCATAATTTAACTTTGGAAAATACTTTTGGGAATCTTTTATTTTTGAGACTTTTACATTTTGATTTTGAGATTAAGTTCATTTTATGATTTAGTAGTTTTGGCATTTATTTTACATTTTATATTGTAAGGAGAAATAGTTTTACTTTGGAGTTGATATTTAGATTTTTTACTTTGTACTTTAATTATTATTATTATTTGGCATTGTTTACTGATTGATTTGTTATCATCATTCATCAAAATTGTTATCGTTAATTAAATTATGAAAACCTTCCTTGCGTTTTAGCTATGCCTATCAGAACATTAAGTCTAGCAATAGACTGACCCCCTGTCCCTTGGTTCCAGCACATACGAGTTAGCTCCCCTTATCTAACAGTGCTCTGGAGTGGACCTTGGTGACAGATATGGTGGAGGACCCGGGCATGATACAAATGAAATTCTGCATAGCATAGCTAGAATGTAGGTTGGCAAAATTCATTCAAAATTATCTAAAACTTAAATTTTCAAAATTGAGACAACAGCAGGAGAGACAATAAGAGGAAGAGAGAACCAGTAACAGCAGAGACAAGTTGCAGATTCAACAACACACAACTAAAAGATAAGTACATCTTGCTTATTATATTACGCTTTAACATTTTAAGTGAAGAGTACAGATGTATGTTGATTCTTGGTGTGAATCTGTAATTTTATAATATTTGTCAACTTTACAGAAGTTAACGTTCAGTTCAGGAGAAACTTTATTTGTGCAATTAATTTTATATGATTGGGAAATTTGACTCATAGTAGAGAGAATATAACATAAACAAGATATTGACAAAAATTCCTTTTAGTTTCAGTTTGGTAATGGGAATAGAAAAATCATGGGAAGAAAGAGAATTTCAAAAGGATGGTGCTGCAAAAAAGACAGATGTGCCAGGCTATCCAGTGTTATACCAGGAACAGCAAGTATCCAGTTCACAACAACCATGGAGAGGAACTTTGTTGAAATTGGACTAGAGAACCTTCAAATGAGATGTTTAGTAGTTAGTGGAGCTTCTTTTAACTGTATCAGCCAACATCAGTTGTATCGTCTAAACACCACTACAGCGATACAGAAATCAACAATCAGTAGTGCAATAGGTGTCTGTGGAGAAGTGCATGCAATAATCGGAGAAATAGTGCTTCAACTTTCTTTTGGACATCTTAGTAGAAATTCATAATTTTTTAACATAACTTGCTAGAGCTTATTTATTGGATTAAACTTTTTGTGAAACAACAAAGCAAAAACAGACTAAAAGAACAGAACTTTGACATTACCAACTCAGATCATTAAGACATTAGTGAATATCATGATGGTGCTTATCATGTTACCATAGCAACCTTCCAAGACAGTAGTACATAGAAAACAATTAGTTTCTATCTTTTTTTTGTAGTTCTAGGAATAAGTAGGAGTGCACGCCTGTTGATTCTTTTTACTACATCAATTTGAATTTTGGATTACAGGGATATTATATTATAATTCATCTGTTAAATTCCCTTACAAGGAATACAGGTTGCTGGAAGCTAGCACGTTGAAATAAATTGTTGGTATATTTATTTTTTGGCACCAGGTTATAGTTTGTAGTGTCAGAGTGTATTCAGATTTTTATAGGTGTTACTAATGTGAATGTTTATATCATGTTTGGGGACAAACATATAAGAGTAGGGGGGAATATGTCATGGTGTGTTATTTGGCTTATATTTGTGTTAGTGTTATTTTGGATAAAAAATATGTTTTATTTTAAGAAAGAAAATTTTATATTTGTATTTTGTAAAATTTTTAATTAATTTTGGTTTAATTGACTTTACCTATGCTGTGGCATTAATACTCAAAATGTCACAGTTTGCTCAAAGCACTTTGTTTTTAAAATATTAATTGTAATTAGCATATGTCATTTTGAAAGTTTAAGATTTTATCAAAACATTATAGGATTAGGCTTTGTTAATTAAAGTCTATTTTTGCTAATGAGAGTAATATTAACATGTCGAGATATATTTATTTATTTTTGGATTTAGTATAAATATCGTTGTGAAATTTAGGAAAGGCAGTCACCTTTCGGAAACCTAAACTTGCACTGCTAAAGTCTACTATACTGGATCTGTAAGACTGTTGATCAGTCTACCAGTTGACTTTGTAGTGTTAGACAAAAATGTTATTTTTGACTCACCTTTTATTTTTGATAATTTTTTAGAAAACAGTCAGTGTTTCGGAACCGTAACCTCTCACTACTCACGTCATGATACTGGACCTATAAGACTGTCTACCAGTCTACCAGTTGACTGTGTAGTGTTGAGACAAAATTTATCTCTGACTCATAATTTAACTTTGGAAAATACTTTTGGGAATCTTTTATTTTTGAGACTTTTACATTTTGATTTTGAGATTAAGTTCATTTTATGATTTAGTAGTTTTGGCATTTATTTTACATTTTATATTGTAAGGAGAAATAGTTTTACTTTGGAGTTGATATTTAGATTTTTTACTTTGTACTTTAATTATTATTATTATTTGGCATTGTTTACTGATTGATTTGTTATCATCATTCATCAAAATTGTTATCGTTAATTAAATTATGAAAACCTTCCTTGCGTTTTAGCTATGCCTATCAGAACATTAAGTCTAGCAATAGACTGACCCCCTGTCCCTTGGTTCCAGCACATACGAGTTAGCTCCCCTTATCTAACAGTGCTCTGGAGTGGACCTTGGTGACAGATACCATCAAGTGAATTACAAAATAAAGCACAGTAAATGATTAGAATGATTAAAGTACATTTGAAGGAAGAAACATGAATACACATTCAAACAAAGTAACATACCCGGTAATTATAAACCATGTTATTGACAAAACATAAAGTTATTTTGGAAGCCACTGTGACCTGGAGAAATTACATAATTTTATAGTCCTAGGTCTATGGGAGACAACTTATGATCCTCCCTAAGTGATTCCCTAAATAATCAACAAAACTTTTCCCTCAAAGGGGACCCGGGGGACCCCTAGGCCCCCTAAATCCTCCTCAGATCAGCATGAGTGGTGTTCAACTGAAGCACCTAATGTGTACTGTACTGAATTATTGCTTTCAAATACATATAACTTGTTTTCTTTTTTCAAGGGGAGTTGAGAATTGGAATCATGTATAATGTCTGGCCTTATACAGAATGGTACCACTTTGAATGCTTTTGGGATACTGGTTTCCATGACTTTTACCAGGAGCATTCAGAAGAGTTGAAGAGGTCGAGCATTCAAGAGCTCATGGAAGGATTTGATTGCCTTGAAGAAGATGATAAATTGAAATCAATTTATGATCTTCAATTAGAAATTGAAGCCATGGTGTACATGGAAAATGATAATGAAGGTTTTGATATTTCAGACGAGGATGATAAAAGTAAAAGTGAAAAAGAAGAAAAAGGGTCTACAGAGAAAAACAAAAATAAAGAAAAAATTAGAACAAAAACTGACAATAAAGATGTTGAGAAGGACAAAAGAGAAAACATAGAAAGGAAAAATGTTAAAGATGAAATGAAAGTTAAAAAAGAAGATGGAATTGTTAGTAAAAAAGAAGATGAAATTAGCAGTAAAAAGGAAGATGAAAATGGCAGTAAAAAGGAAGCTGAAAATGGCAGTAAAAAAGATGTAGATCAAACAGAGGATGAGAGGAATTGTGGTGCAAAAGACACAGGAAAGAGAAGAAATTTCAGAAGAAGAAAAACATCTTCAAATGTTTGCAGTTGCTGTGATATAGCTCATAGTAGAAGTAAGATCAGGAAGTAATTGCCAACAATTGAGCAGTTTACATTGATAACCACCAGTCAGGGGTACTACTTGTATATACTGGAAAAAGTAGATATAAATGTACTTCTATAAGTAAATTTGTAAGATACTTATACAATTAAATTTTCTTTACTTGTTCAGGTAAATTATTTTAATGGCTAAGTTATGTCCCTTAGACATTCAGATATTTACTTGAATATACAAGTAAACAAGTCATACTATCTTCTTTTCTTGAATTTCTTAGGACTTCTTTGCTCTAATTGAATGTTGAATTGTCTGTCCTTTGCAGATGTCTTTACTAACCATTTTAGAATACAGCAAAGTGCTTGCGACCAATGAAATTGAAGGATTTGGTGTATCTTAATTGTGAAGAATGAATGAAATCATGTTTTTGTCGAGCCTTCGACTTTTGTCGAAAAAGCGAGACATAGCGATCCTACATTCCGTCGTCGTCGTCGACGGCGTCCACAAATATTCACTCTGTGGTTAAAGTTTTTGAAATTTTAATAACTTTCTTACACTATCCTGGATTTCTACCAAACTTGGACAGAAGCTTGTTTATGATCATAAGATAATATTCAAAAGTAAATTTTGTAAAAAAAAAATTCCATTTTTTCCGTATTTTACTTATAAATGGACTTAGTTTTTCTGCCAAGAAACATTACATTCACTCTGTGGTTAAAGTTTTTGAAATTTTAATAACTTTCTTAAACTATCCTGGATTTCTACCAAACTTGGAAAGAAGCTTGTTTATGATCAAAAGATAGTATCCAGAAGTAAATTTTGTAAAAAAAAAATTCCATTTTTTCCGTATTTTACTTATAAATGGACTTAGTTTTTCTGCCATGAAACATTACATTCACTCTGTGGTTAAAGTTTTTGAAATTTTAATAACTTTCTTAAACTATCCTGCATTTCTACCAAACTTGGAAAGAAGCTTGTTTATGATCAAAAGATAGTATCCAGAAGTAAATTTTGTAAAAAAGTAAAAAAAAATCCATTTTTTCCGTATTTTACTTATAAATGGACTTAGTTTTTCTTCCAGTTAACATTACATACAGTCTGCACTTTAAGTTTTTAAAACATTTATTAGATTCATAAACTATCCTGGATTTTTACCAAACTTGGACAGAAGCTACTTACAATCAAAAGATAGTATAGAGAGGAATATTTTTATTAATTTTTTTCCTCATTTTTGTTGAGCCTGCGATTAACAGCAAAAGTAGGCGAGACACTGGGTTCCGCGGAACCCTTACGAATTTTTAGTAAGGGATTATCCTTTTGTTTAGACCTACTTATGTACAGCTCAAAACAAAGAGTTTCTATGAATGAGTTACAAATGCCCCGAAGCACATTTATCAGCTTGAAAAAAAGTGATTAAAACCGCTTAAAAGTTGAATTTTGAAACCAACAAAAAAATTTAAATTAGATGAAGTTTACTGGGGCAGTATCATTGGTGCCGTTAACGTTATTATGAGAATACTAATACTTCAAATGAAAAAATTAACAATATTACAGCAATGCAAAAAAAAAAAGAAGAAAAAATTCTGTGGTTTGTGAGAATAGAAATTTCCAATATACTGATAAAATTTTAAAAAAAAGAATTCAGTAACTTTTGAATATTTTCAAATTTTGAGACCCATTGTATTTGAACATTTACCTGACATAATGAAGTAGTATTTGATGTAAAGGACTGGACTAAAACATTGGCCGTAAAATATAAAAATTTAGTTGTAACTCTTATTTTGAGTTTATTGAACTGGAAATAACAAAAAAAGATAATTCCTCGCTAAAATATTACATGGTTGATATACAATATTACAAACTCACAATCAGGAAACATTTTTACCATTTCATTGTACTGTTGTGTCATCTAATGTCTAAAACACAATCTATTATATTTTCCAACATTATAAGAAAGTCCTTACATCACTCAAACTAAACCATAAATGAAATGCCTAAAAAGGAAGTCATGCATTAATTATAAACATTGCACTGACAATGGAACTATTTCTTAAATACTAACATATCAAGAAATCATTTGAGCCTTGACCACTTTACAATATTCTAAGTATATGTAAGAGAATGATAATCCCTATCTTCATCATAAGTACTCCCTAACGCTCGTACTTAATCATGAAGAAAGGAATTATCATTCTCTTACATATACTAAGTGTACATAATTTCATGGTCAATGAAAATCTCATTTGTCTTTTATCTTCAAAACACTTCTTTATATTTACAACCCTCCAAGGGGCAGTTTTTGAAGGCCTTGTGCAATTACTTTAGATCTTTTCGAAATTAGTTTCTTTGTTCGATTAATGAGATGAAACTTGAACTTAAATCAAAATTTATGAGCTAATCAGAGAACAAATTGTTTAAGGCATGTTTGTACATCCCAAAACTAGAGAATTTAAATGAACTCATCATAGATAACAGGATTGAAATTTTATATTTGCGCCAGACACAGGGACTGTAAAATGAGAAAATTAAGGGGAGATTATTCAAATCTTACAAGAAAATATGAATATGAAAAATTTACTTATACATGTATAAGTATATCATTATTCACCTCTTCAAGTACCCCTGACTGACCACAGGTGTATTAAGGGTGATGCTCCTCTATAATTTTAGCACCACCCATCTACCCTTGGATTTTCAGCAGATTTTCCATGCATGACCACCTTAAATTTTGAGTTTATATGAGAAAAGTTTGAAAAATATTTCTTGACTGACATCAAACTGAATTTTTGTCATAAAATGAAGGTCACATACATGTATATTACATGTAAGAGGGTCTTGATGGAGGTCCTTAATTTTTGTATTCTTTTAATTTGAGGGCATTTTATTTATCTTAAAAGATAAAGTTTATTCTGTAAAATTTTCATGAAAATGATTTTATCTAAATCTATGTAATTAGAGAATTTCTTTATTCTGCACATTGTTCATTTCTGTAATCAGCATTCTTTTATTTTCTTCAACTATTTAAAATGTGTAACTAAAATATATCTTATGAGAAGAGGAGTTCAATTTACATTTTAAAATTATTCTGAAATTGTGCTCTTTTTATGTTTGTTGTTATTTTTTACTCATTTAAGTTTTAAGGTTATTGTTTGAAAAAAAAAATATTTGCATCTGGAATATTTGAAAAATATGGGAGTGTCGAAGTAATTGCAATCAGGAAGCATGATGAGTCAGTAATTTAATTTGTGTAGATGAAGTTCTTCTTACCATAGGTGCCAGTTATTAACAGTATTGTTGTTTTATTGTATTCAAAAATTTGACATATATTTGTATGTTATTATAGTTTTTGTCGAGCCTGTGACTTTTGTCGCAGAAAGCTCGACATAGGGATAGTGATCCGGCGGCGTTAGCGTTAGCTAACTTCTTAAAAGCTTAATATTTTAGAAGGTGGAAGATCTGGATGCTTCATACTTTGTATATGGATGCCTCATGTTACGAAGTTTCTGTCAGTCACATGTCCAATGTCCTTGACCTCATTTTCATGGTTCAGTGACTACTTGAAAAAAAGTTAAGATTTTTTGTAATGTTAAATTCTCTCTTATTATAAGTAATAGGATAACTATATTTGGTATGTGTGTGTACCTTGCAAGGTCCTCATGCCTGTCAGACAGTTTTCACTTGACCTCGACCTCATTTCATGGATCAGTGAACAAGGTTAAGTTTTGGTGGTCAAGTCCATATCTCAGATACTATAAGCAATAGGTCTTGTATATTCGGTGTATGGAAGGACTGTAAGGTGTACATGTCCAACTGGCAGGTGTCATCTGACCTTGACCTCATTTTCATGGTTCAGTGGTTATAGTTAAGTTTTTGTGTTTTGGTCTGTTTTTCTTATACTGTATGCAATAGGTCAACTATATTTGGTGTATGGAATGATTGTAAGGTGTACATGTCTAGCTGGCAGGTGTCATCTGACCTTGACCTCATTTTCATGGTTCAGTGGTCAAAGTTAAGTTTTTGAGTTTTGGTCTTTTTTTCTAATACTATATGCAATAGTTCAACTATATTTGGTGTATGGAAATATTTTATGATCTATATGTCAGTCACGGAGGTTTTATTTGACCTTGACCTCATTTTCAAGGTTTATTGCTCAGTGTTAAGTTTTTGTGTTTTGGTCTGTTTTTCTTAAACTATAAGCAATAGGTCAACTATATTTGTTGTATGGAAGAATTGTTAGCTGTACATGTCTGCCTAGCATGGTTCATCTGACCTTGACCTCATTTTCATGGTTCATTGGTCAATGTTTAGTTTACTTGGTTAATGTTAAGTTTATGTGACAGTTGTAATAAAGCTTTATATTTAGGACTTTCAACATAATATCAATGATAAGTAAAGAAGGCGAGACATTTCAGCGTGTGCACTCTTGTTTAACATGTTTACAATGTAGATCTTTATCTGACATTCATTAGATATGCATGTTTTTTTTTCAACATTTAAAGTTTCTGTACATTAAAGTTTTAAACCATTGTTCCAAATGCTGCATATTAATTTCAGTGTCTAAGAAGCCAAAAAAAGAGCATTGCTTATAACTGTTTAGCATGTCATGCATTTTTGTTGCTGCCTTTTTTGTTTTTTTAGATATGTAGTCAGTGGTGCTAATTATATTCTTTCATAATAATATCTCCTGTTTATAATTTGTTTTTGTACATTTAGATATAGATTCAACCACTGCAACAAGTGTGTTATGATATTTCTCCATTCAAGACAGTTAAATTTAAAATTTAAAGCGCGAAGCTTGCCTGAAGCTTTTTAAATAATTAAAATTTAACTGTTGAGAGTGGAGAAATATCCTAATACCTGAGTATTAGGGATGGAATCTGTTTCTCTAATGATTTTTATACCCTTTTCAATGATTTGCAGAAAGTTGTGTTCTTTATATGTGACGTCATCAGACATGGTCGCCTTTTTTCATGACGTGAAAATAGGAAATTCAGAAGAAATCAAGAAAATTTGACGTCATAATTAAATTTCGACCAATCATTTGCTGAGAACAGATATTTCACTAATGAGAAGAAATATTTTTCTCACACTGCTCAAGAAATGTGAAAATAGCACAAAAATTAGAGAATGTTTTTTTATAGTCACTAATGGAATGTACACATATTTAGTGCTTATGGTTTCACACTTTGTATATATCATATGTGCCTAAGTGTTGGATTTTAAAATAGTCCATGCATGCTATATGAAAACTGTCACACTGAACTACATTTCATAAATATATATGGATAACTTTAAAAACGTTTTAGATTAAGGGATTTTAAAATTAAGAATCAAATGTTTTTGATTTTATACACATTAGTGTCTAAATAATGATAGTTTACATGTTCATAATGTCATGAATGTGATGATTTTATGCTTTAAATTGATAATTTATATATGCTTTATTATGATGGCTTGTATGCTTTTATTTTGATTGTTTGTTTTGATACTTTTGTGTATATATTAATTATATATTATTCTGTACATTTTTTATACTCATTGACTTAAACGTCTCAGAAAGTCAAGAGTACCGAGCGCTGATACATTCATCCATCAGTCTCACTGAGGTTGTTTTGATAGTGTCTAATTTATTTGACAAAATTGTTGTTTATTTCCTTATTAAAGTTCTTCATTCCTTTCTGATTAACTGTAAATTCAGAAATTATTGCGAGGTTTTTATCAATGCAAATAATGCAATTGAGTGAGTATCACAATCAGAAGAACTCACATTCTGATATCTGATACATATATATATATATATATATATATATATTTGAATGGAGATTTTCCTGAATTTGCAATAATTAACCTGGCATTTTGGTCCACTTTTCAAAAATGGCAATAATAAATGAATGCAATAATTTCTGAATTTACAGCATATTGAAAACATTGTCATTAAAGGTTTTTTGGAACTTCAGTTACAAATTTTTATAGTCTTCTTTGAATTTGTTTTCCAAATTTGCGGAGTAGATATTAAAGGATACTACAAAGATTCATATTTTATACTGACCCTGTTGGCAGTTGCACACACAGAAGTTTCATAATGCCACACCCTCCCTCATTATTTTATTTATATCTTAAATATTTGATCAAGTATATGATGTCATAACCACTTGTTAGCCCATATTGCAGCAGTTATCTGAGCCATACAGGCGCCTCTTATAATGATTTTATACCAGAAAGTGTCAGATTATTTTCAAGTAGTTTAGGGAATTTGTTATTTTTCTAGTCATTTTTTGTGGTTTATATATTTTTTTTTACAATTAGTTAAATGCTTTATGTTTCTAGTCTATTCATTTCTAAGATATCCAGTTTATTGAAGTCTTAGTCGAAGATAGTTAACCATGTAATTGTGGTCACATTAACTTGAAAATTTTTACACTTGTTTGTTATGATGTGAACTTTTTAATACTTTTTTATTATGCAAAATTCATTGGATGTATTGTCATTAGTTAAAAAAATGTGATAGTGGGTGGTGTGGGGGTGGGGACATGGAGTCATACTGCCAGTACTGACATAAATTATTGTAAAAGTGTTTGCTTTAATAGTTTAGATTATAGAAGTTAATGCAAGTAAGTTACAAATTTTAAAGAATAAAAAAAATATTGGATATCTTCTTTTTTAGTACTTTACCTGCCCTGCCAAAGGCGGAAGCAAGTCTAGTAACCACTTGACTCTTTCCATCTGTTTGAAAGAAAGAAAGTACATTTTTATTACAGTTTTCTAGGGTTTTATGAAAGGGAATAGTTTAATATATGGTCTGCAGTTTTATAATGTTGAGTTGTAGCAAGAAAGCAATTTTTGGGATACAATTGCTGTCAAAATCTTCCAAGGCTCTCATGTCAACCGTTTTGTGCTTTACATTAGGAACAACTCAGATTCTTAAGATTGTTCTGTTATAAAAAGTAAAAACAAACAAAGAGAACTTTCTGTTGATTTTCTTCTCATAATCCTCATGTTTTGATATCTCCCTTTTTTATTTGTGTTTATTTTTCAATACGGAAAATCAAAATGAAGCAGTATTTATATTTTGGGTTTTATATTTGGAATTGCGTCAGAGAGGGAATTCCGCAGTTTTGCTAAAATGCGAGAGTGGTTCCGAATACAACTATTTATCGAGCAGGTTAAAATTTTATTTATACTTTATACTGTTATGGGGAACTCTTGTACCTTATCGTACTATTCAATAACATTCGGCACATTTGATGAAAGGAACCAGATTTAGAGTTGTCGCCCATACAAATACTTCCGTCAATTAAGAATCAAAATACGACAACACGACAAGCAAAATTGATCCGTAGTCGATAGACGACGATTTATAATAAATAATTCAACTGCACATGTATTCCCAATTTGATTCAATCTGCATACTTGTATGAAAAACAGGACACGTACTCCAGCCGGACAGTAGCCGTACTGTAGCCGTACTGAACTGAACAGCCTTCAACACCCATTCTGTACAATTTTAGCTTTAAAATGTCCCAATATGACAAAAAATTGAAACAACTCAATAGAAAAACCAACAGCCTAGAAAACAATCAAGAACAACCACAGAATTACAGGCTCCTGACTTGGGATATGCAAAAAAGAATGTGGTAGGGTTGTGGGATTTTCTCACTGTATTGAAGACCCATTGGTGGCCTTCGGCTGTTTTCTGCTCTTTGGTCGGGTTGTTGTCCCTTTGACACATTCCCCATTTCCATTCTCAATTTTATTAAACATTTTTGTCAGCTTCAACCCTACCACTAACCTGGGACAGTTTTTACAGCACAACATTAGAACAAACTTTAAATATCTTTAGGAAAGGGCTTGGCTCATGAGATGGACACAAAGCATAAAATGCCTTAAACCATAAATAAGATCCTTAGTTTGTGAAGTTTGCCTGAGGACCATTTGAGCTATTGACATCACTTTGCCTTCATTGTCATCTATCCCAGAATCTTCTCTGAAACAACTGAGCGAAATGTTTACAAAATTTCCTGAATGTTCCTGCGTAAATTTATTTTGTCCAAAGAATTGTATCCTATTTGATCTATCAAATATTATGGTTGGTTGGGGGGGGGGGGGGGGGGGGGGGGGGGATGAGATAAACTGTTTTTTTTTTTGGCTTACTCCAAAAACTTATACATGATCAGCAGGTCAATGTCCATCTATTTAGACATTTTAAAAAAAAACTGACAAACCATTTTAGCGTTATTGCCCCTAAAATGTCTTCTTTGGAAAATTGTTTAGTCATTATCTTGAAAACTATAGAAAAATACTTTACATATTTTATAAGACCAGAACATTAAGTTCTTCAGATAAGTCCAGATGGAGGCCAATTTTCGATTGACCCCTTCTATGAGTTTTTTTTTGGTTGCACTTTTGACAGAGACAATAAGAGATGGAGAGACCTGTAATAAGCAAAATGATGAGCAAAATAATATCTACAAATAAGCCAACTCGACATAAATAATCAATAAAACCTTTGTTGAATTATTGCCTTTGAAAGACAATTTTATCATTTTATTTTTAAAAATGAGAAGATCTACAAAGAAGTCAAACAGGGCCTAAATTATCAATTACTATCCATCAAAAGGAGATATTTTCCTTGAAAAGACAATTTTGCATTTTTTTTACAAAAACTTTAAGAGATCGGAGAGAAATTGTAAAACAAAAATCTTCAGCACAATTAGATTTAATTATCAATTGGTCCTTTATAGGAGTTATTGCAATTGGAAGAATTACCAATTTTTGCAGTTTTGTAGAAACTATGATAGATAGAAATCGTAAACAGCAAAAAAGGTTCAGCACAATAAGACCTACAAAAAAGTCAAACAGGGGCTAAAATACCAACTGACCTCTTATAGAAGTTATTACCCTTGACGGACTATTTCTAGCCATCTTTTGAAACAAGCAGATAGAGAGAAACTATTTTTTTTAATTGGTAAAATGAAATCAGCAAAATAAGATTTACACATTAGTCAACCTTGCGGAAATATCCAACTAACCCTTTATAGGAATTAGTGCCCCTAAAAGACGAGTGTAACTGATGTATGTGTTTATTGCAGAAACTATATCATGTATATAAAGAGTCACAATTTAACATAAAAATAAGAAGATGTGGTATGATTGCTAATGAGAGAACTGTCGACCAAAGTTCAAATGAAGTTGATGTAAGCAATTATAGGCAACCGTACGGCCTTCAACCATGAGAAAGACCCATACCGTATAGTAGGCTATAAAACGCTCCGACATGAAAAATATGAAACAATTCAATTGAGGGAACTAACGGCCTAATTTATAAGAAAACAATTTACGAAAAACAAATATGACAGACATGAACCAACGACAACCACTGAACTACAGTCTCCTGATTTGAGACAGGCACATAACGAATCAATCTAATTAAAATTCATATCTATATTTAACTCGCGTGCTTGTACATATAAGTATAACGAAATCAATGAACTACATTTTAATTAGATTGATAACGAAAGTGGCGGGGTTAAAGATGTTTGTGAGCGCTCAACCCTCCCCTAACCCGGGACAGTGGTGTAACAGCAAACATTAGAACAAACTATAAAAAAATCAGTTGAAAATGGCTTAACTCATCAGATCGATACAAAGAATAAACATCAAACAAAAACACAGACAGGACGTGGCAGGGTATATATCCATCCCTCATCCCTAACAACAACAAAAAACAATAAGTACAGATCTGAGAGTACTCGCAGCTACTGACAGCTAGTTCAAAGCCAATAACAACAACAACAAAAATTATGTATCTAAGACTAGAATATCAATCAGTACACATCCAACATCCAATGGATTTAGTGAAAAAACGTCATTAACAGTCAGAGAGAAAACAGGATCTCGTGCAATGACGAAATAAAGGTATCGACAGATTGTAGTACCGTTAAGAACATATGTAATATTTATTATGGTTTTAATTTACTGATAACACAATCAATATTTATACCAATAAAAACAATATTAAAAGATTGAAACCCATTTTTTAAAATCTGTGCTTATAATTTCTTTAAAATGAGAACAGATACGCATAAACTTGTTCCAGCCAAAAAGATCAGCAAAAAAGACTCTGGTTCACATAGTTTCCATACAATCTTGTTGAATTGTATAAATTTCGTTTTGGCGAAAGTGCCAGGTGAGCGGTACAGCGACTCTTTTCACAAAAAAAAAAATCTTACGATTAAAATTGATCGTAAGTTATACTGAAATGTGTGTTCTATTCTTAAGATTTTTTGTGAAAAGAGCCGCAGTAGGACCAAACTAACCCCTAAAAAGATATATTGCTCTCTATTACCCGTTTATTACTAGACAATATATGAATGGAACAATTTATCAAATATGTTTTGCCAAATTGTTCGTTACAGTGTAGATGGGATAAAGAAAATTTGTAACAAATATGGGAACAACTCTAGAGTAACAATAGATATAAAAATAAGGAGATGAGGTATAATTGCCAATGAGACAACTATCCACCAAAGTTCAAATAAAGTGGATGTAAGCATTTATAGGCAACCGTACGGCCTTCAACATGAGAAAACCCCATACCGTATAGTCGGCTATAAAAGGCCACGACAAGAGAATTATGAAACAATTCAACAATCTAATTAAAATATAGATCTCGGATTTCGTTATACTACGTTATACTACATACGAAGATCTAACAACTACCCGTATAAGGTTTCACTTCTGAAGGATTTTGCATGTGACTTTTTCAACCAATCAGAATTCTAGTTATCCAATCTGAACAGCGCACGCGGAACATATTTACTTGAATGAGGTTCATTGAAAGGTCCCGAGGGTATCCAAAAATAAAAACAATGGGACTTAAAATTTATCGCTTCGATTGTTAATCGTTTGGAAATAGTTTTTAAATCTCTTTCGTCGTCATATTGTAACTATAGCCATGAATATTTGAAATATGTGACGTTTGTCAAAGTTTTCAGATGTGCCTCATATGCTTTATGACTTGAGGTCGGATCGTAATCGTGGAAATTAAAGAGTACAGTAAACACTGTTAAACTGTACACTATAGCAATGCCAGTGGCGGATCCAGGGGGGGGGGGGGGTTTCCGGGGGTAGGAACCCCTCCCCCTTTTATAAATGGCTCTATCCGCCCCTGACTGCATCCTTCTGCCAGACGTGGATCAAGGATTTTGATAAGGGGGTGCAAACTATGCATACACTACAAACCAGTAAAAGTCTGAAATGGCCTATATCTGTACTCGACTGTACTGATTTTTACTTGACCAGTCTGAATTGGTCTGAATTATACTCGACATTACTCGACCCTAGTCTTAACCATACTCGACCGTACTGATTTGTACTTGACCCTTATCTTTGCCATTGAAATAGTCTGAACTATTACTCGACCAGTCTGAAACAGTCTTAACCCATTCTCGACCTGTACTCGACCTAATTTTTCAGTTTAAACCATACTCGACCAAAGGTCTGAACAATACTAGACCAGTCTGAACCATACTTGACCAAAAAACCTCTACTTTTTTTTTAATTTTAGCTGTTAAAATTAATTTCTTTTTTTCTGACATGATAACAGCCACAATAAAATAAAGATATATATAAAAACATATTTTTACATCCTTACATGATTCTCAGATTTATCAAATAGAGATAGTTAAATCAAATTATCTTATATAATAATTTAATTATATTAATTTTAAGTTTTTAGAGTTTTGTTAAAAAAAAAGATTCTTTTACCTAAAAACCACACCTTTACTGAGGGTAATAAAACCTTATTAAGGTGCTTCTTGGTTGGCATGTGTTTTTTTTTTTTTTTTAATTAATTTTCCTAAATTCCTATAGAAAAACTACATAGGTTTTATGGTTACATACAATAGTTATATAATTATCTTTTTAATGAGTAATTAACAACAGCCAAAAAAATCACTGAAATTGTTTAACCTTATATTAGAAATATATCTATTCTTATTATAATTTGGGATATATTATATATAATATATATCAAAAAGGGATAAAAAAGTTAAAGAAACAAATAAAAAAAAATTTCTGAATAGTGGTTAAGTATAAAGTAATACCTCCTGCTTTGGGCAAACTCATTAAAAAGATCACACCTGGTCAGAGAGAATTAATTTCTAATTAACATTCAGTAAAAATTGCAACATCCTGTAAAACTTAAATCGCAAGGCCTTTTGAATTCACTAGATAAGTAATACACGAGTTTAAGAAAAATAGGGCTTGCTTTTTACCTGTAAAACACACATGTACTGAGGTAATTAAACCTTATTAAAGTTCTTCTTGTATGCCATGTCTTTAATTTTGACAAAAGTTATTTAAATTTAATTGAAATAAATTTTTTCAGCAACTTTGGAACACATTTCCTTTTTTAAATGGTTATCAAGGATTGCTATGGAAATCTATTATCATGATTATATTAAATTCTTGGTTTTACAAAACAAAGGTGTGATCTTTTAAATTTATTAAGTTGCTTTATATACTATTCTAAATATATTTTAATAAAAAAAATGTTCACTGCATTATTAACTAAACTCAACTGACACCATAAATCTATACAAGGCTTAAGTAAATGGTGAAAATTGTCCAGTAACCATAAAATATATCTGAAACATTCAAAAAATTTTGAATAACATTGTAAATATTAGTCACAATTCAGTTTTGAGATTATTGGATCAGCTTGTTTTATTTTTATTTTAAAGGTGATATATATATGTGTAAGTGTTGATAAATATGGAGTTGAATTTATATTATGTTTATTGTAAAATTTTGATTTCAATGCCATATTGAATACATTTTAAATTTCAAATTGTTGTTCAAATTTCTAGCCAGAGGAAATAGCTGTTAAAAACAGTTCCTAAATTGATGAAATACAATAGATAGATACAAAAAATATGTCTAGGTTGGTTAAGACTTGGTCAAGTATGGTTCAGACTAGGTCGAGTATGGTTCAGACTAGGTCGAGTATGGTTCAGACTAGGTCGAGCATTGTTCAGACTAGGTCGAGAATGGCTCAGACGCAAATAAAATGGTTAAGTACGGGTCGAGTGTGGTCGAGTACAAGTTCAGACTGTTAAGTATGGTTCAGACTACAGTCGAGTATAATCAAGTAAATTTCAGACCAATTCAGACTGGTCGAGTAAAAATCAGTACAGTCGAGTACAAATATAGGCCATTTCAGACTTTCAATGGTTTGTAGTGATAGTTTGAATGGGACATGTAAAAAGTCTAAGCATTGATAAACCATACATATATATGTTTAGCGCCACAAGCACCCCCTCGGCTTGCATACAAGAAAAAAAAACTGTCCTCTATTAGCTGCTCTGGTGAAGTTTTTTTTAGCTCAGTTGGTCAAGTCTACTAGAGAGGTGCCTTACTGTACGAATTTTTGTGAACTGTCAGGGGTGGGGAGGGCTCTTTTATTTTGTATCTAGTAAGAAAAAAATCTTAGGTAGTAGGCTATATATTTAAATACATGTGTATTTCCTATACAATTCCCATGCTGTAGCAGATACATATATACAAAAAAACAATCCTAGTCTATCATTGACATAATAATTGATAAATAAAATTCGAACTTGATCTGTAACTTGTCATGATAAAACAATACACCAAAAATCAAATCAATATCTTCAAGCACGAAGAAAAAAAGTGTGGAAAACTGATTTGCCAGACTGACGGATGGACAGACAGACAGACGGACGGAGTGCAAACCTAAAGTCCCCTTCGACTTTTACGGTAGGGGACTAATAACCAGGCATTTTGTAATATCAATATATGATTTAGATAGCTGCGAATTTAGCTCGAACTGAAAATTCTTGCTTTTTTACCTTTTAAATAAATCCTTACATTTACAGTTACCAATAAACCTGACTTCCAAATAACCTTGCATTTTGTAAGATCAATATATGATTGAGATAGCTGTAGAGTTTTATTAAAATCCAAGTTAATTTGAAAAAAGTTATATAGGGAGCTACCATTTGATTTTTAGGGGGGGGGGGGGGGGGGGGGCTAGGATGAAATTTGAATAAAAAATAGGCAGGACAGGAGTTTTGAGTAAAAAAAAAGGCAGGATGAGACACTTGCAAAAAAAAAAGTCAAGCCACACTTAAAAATATTTTGGTTTGCCCAAACCCTACCCAAAGGTAGAGACAGTGGGTAGGTAGGTAGGCATTTTCTTTTTTTCCTCTAAAGAGTAATTGAAGTGTCAGATGATTTTTAGTCTTCATGCCTATCTGATTAAAAAAAAAACTTTTTCACATCAGGACAATAAGAGATTTTGAGTAGGCAGCTATTATATGGGTAGATAGGGTTAGGGCAAACAAACATATTCTTTTTTATGGCCTCAGGATGACAATTTAGGTAAAAAAAAAAAATCAGGATAAACTTTAAAAAAAGGCAGGACCGAATAGAGTGAAAAATAAAAAGGCAGGACAGATATTACAACTAAAAAAAATGCAGGACAAAATTTTTCATCCTAGCCCCCCCCATAAAAATCAAATGGTAGCTCCCTTAGTCCAAAATGAAAATTCTAGCTTTTTTTACCTTTTAATCAAATTTTTAAATTTGAAAGCAATAAACTAAATTATCAATAACCTGTCATTTTTTAAGATCAATATATACTTGACATAGAAGGGCTGCAGAAGTCATATGCAGAATATAGTGGCCCTATTGCTTCAAAGTGTCTGCAAAATAGACCAAAATCACAAATAATAAATCATGAAAAAGGTCAAGGTCAGAAAAAAATGCCCGTGTCGGACATGTTCACCTTAAAATCATTCCATACACCAAATGTAGAGGCCTCATTGCTAGTTTGAGAAATAGACTTAACCACAACAACTAAAGAATGAACCATGAAAAAGAGGTCAAGGTTCGATAAAAACTGCTAGTCGAAAATGCACATGTACATCTAACAATTATTCTATACACCAAATATAGTTGACCTATTGCTTATAGAATCTGAGATAATACATTTGTAAAGTGAAAATTTCAAATGAGAAAAAAAAGCATAATTTTTAATCAAGCAGTCACTGAACCATAAAAATTAGGTCAAGGACAATGGACATTTGTTGGACAGAAACTTAGTGACTACACATATAAGGTACACAAAAATGTATCTGTGTACAAGGTATAAAACATCCAGGTCATCTATCTTCTGAAATATCAAACTTTATTCAAATAGTTTATGCTGCTGCACAATTATGCTGATTGTAATCCCTAAGTGTCACATTTTGCAACAATGGTCTCAGGTGACACAAAAACTATTTCATTAAATTCAATCACATTTCATGTGCCTGTACCAAGTATAAACCCTGTTGTATACTTGTAGTACATGTTGCATGGCCTATAGTTTTTATTTTTTTATTTTTAGAATTGTGTATTAAATGCATATGACAGATCTATATAAAATAGATGTGGTACATTTTTGTACATGCAGTGATGTGATGTACATGTACATGAATGATTATCACAGACACAATGAACAAGATATTTCTGCTGAATTTATTCACTACTTTTATAGACACATTAAAGAGTAGAGCTTGACATATTGCATAGACAATTGCCTTTCCTTCTATTGAAGCCTTATATATACATGTAGGTTTCATTCTAGATGTCATTTAGTTATTTTTTGCTATTTTAGTTGCTGTCGGTCTATAACAAAGCAGGGTTATTATTCACATCACATAAACATATTCTTGTCCTGAATATATTGATTTGCCACTGGACTGTAAGCAGCTATCCATCATCATTAACATATATATAAACGTTTCATGTATAGTATCTCTTCTTGTTCATATGTAAACTTTGACCTACTGCTTTATATACATTGTGTAGAATCTGAGAAATATAATTAACCCCAATATATATTATTTTGCACAAAAAAATAACCTTAATCACTGATGGGTAAAATGAGGTTGGGGTCACATGAACACCGTCTTTTGTTTGATTTTATTTTTACCTAATGTATATACCTTAATTTTTTATTTAGATATCTGTAGACTTATAAGTTGAAACAAGAGTGCACACGCTGAAATGTCTCCCCTACTATACTGACCACTGATTTTATGTTGATAGTCCTACTTATAAAGTTTTACTACAAGTATCACATTAACATTTATGATCCAAGAAAATGAGGTCAAGGTCAGATAAACCAAGGCGGAAATACATGTACACCTTTAATACAATCATTCCATACACAGAATATAGATGACCTATTGCTTGTAGTATAAAACAAACAGACCAAACCATGGAAATTCCATATGGACCAATAAACCATGAAAATGAAGTCAAGGTCAGATGATACCTATAGCTACCAGACATACATACATGCATACACCTTACAATCATTCCTTACACCAAATATAGTTGACATATTGCTTAAAGTTTAAGAGAAACAGACCAAAACACAAAAGCTTAACATTGAGCAATGAACCGTGAAAATTAGGTCAAGGTCAAATAATACCTGCCAGACTGATTGCCAGACTGATATGTACATTGTAAAATATTTCCATACACCAAATATAGTTGACCTACTGCATACAGTATTAGAAAAACAGACCGAAACACAAAAACTAAACTAGTACCACTGAACCATGAAAATGAGGTCAAGGTCAGATGACACCTGCCAGCTGGACATGTACACCTTACAATCATTACATACATGTACGCCAAATATAGTAGACCTATTGCTTATAGTATCTGATATATGGACTTGACCATGAAAACTTAACCTTATTCACTGATCCATGAAACGAGGTCGAGGTCAAATGAAAACTGTCTGACAGGCATTAGGACCTTGCAATGTACGCACATACCAAATATAGTTATCCAATTACTCATAATAAGAGAGAAATTAACATTACAAAAATTCTGAACTTTTTTTTCAAGTAGTCACTGAACCATGAAAATGAGGTCAATGACAATAGACATATGACAGACGGAAACTTCATATCATAAGGCATCTATATACAAAGTATGAAGCATCCAGATCTTCTACCTTCTGCAATATTAAGCTTTTAAGAAGCGAGTTAACGCCGCCGCATCACTATCCCTAATTACACAAAATTTAGATTATTTTTTAACTTTTGTGATAAAATGGTAATATACATGTATGTGCTCAGTTGATACAACATTTTACAATTTTCATGCATCTTGGGACTCGCAAGTTTTGAAAATGATGAGTCCAGGACTCGCCTTAATGAAAACCCGGGGCTGGACAAAAAATTGAGAGACAAGTTGAACCCCGTCTGACAACACATGTAAACCTTTGATCCCATACATGTATACCAAATATCGTATTACTTATAATATGCCACAAATTCACTTGATAAAATCACTACACATGTACATGTAGTTTTTTAAGGAGCACTGAACAATGAAAATGGAATAAGGACAATGGACATATGTCTTGACAGAAACTTCTAAACATAAGGATTCCTTATACATTATCATGATTATGATTTTAAGTATGACAAATCCATGATTTCTACCCTCTGAAATATAAAACTTCATATAAATAGTAAATGTTGTTGTCCGATTAGCATTTCATGTCTTGCATGTCTTGTATTCTGAAACTTTTGTCACAGACAGGACATAACTGGAGACCTTGGAGGAATTAAGCCTACTTATACATGTTATAAGCCTCATGGTGATAGTCAGTAATTTATCTGGAGGAAAATGAACAAGGAAGATACAAAAAGTGAAGGTAGTCTTCAGTTCCAGAACAGACATAGTTGTCAGAAATTTTTTTTTTAATTATCTGGTTTATCCGTTCAAATAAAGACAGAAGAAATCTATCTATTACTAAAATATAACTGTTCTGAACTGCATTTTATTTAATAGACGTATAGCACTGTCAACATGTACAATGTACCTGACAACAACCAAGCAACAATCTTTTAGTTCACAAGTACAACAGCTTGATCCATATGTGATCCAAAATGTGCAGAATGCTATTATGGTGGGAGGTTCAAATTCACTTTATACTTCTCTACTTTGAATATTATATCCTATATCACCTTCATTGCTGGTGATCATCATGTCATGTACATGTAGAACTTATTTTTAAACTTCTATAAATGGAAACCAGATTGGTCAAATATGTCTTCATAACGAGTTGAAAATATGGAATGTCTTAGACTAGGTACTGTGGCTTCCAAAGATTTAAAGATTGTCTGATGGTCTTAAATCTGTATTGTATATGACTGTTACATGTATAAATGAAAAAGGCTTTTATATCTTTGATTTTGTACAGACATCATTGACATTTATATTAGCAAACAATTTGCATTTCCTGGCATATCTATTTGTTTGGCGGCTGAACATTTCCAAATGCATGTTTCATGTTTTTCACATCCTTTTTAGTTTTCTGATGAAAATACTGTTGCTTCCAGTTGATACAGATTCTATAGCTGAGCCTGTGTCTGGCCATTTCTTTATGTCTAGCATGTGTGTGAATTATTCACAGTGACTCTCAATTTCATTTCCCCAAACTTTCTGTGTCTGATTCCTTTCAATGAAGCTATATAGACCAGGGAAGAATGTCTGCTCCTGAAACATGTGAAATATCAATTTAAATATATTTATGGAATATTCTGATTTCAAAACAATGCTGACTCCATTATAAAGCTTATTTAAGATTATTTAACATCCGTTTCAGAGGAACTCATTTAATTTTTTTCTTTAATAATTATTACTAGCTTTTCCAGACTAAAAGATGAAGAAAAAATGTACATGCATGTTTGTTTAGGTTTTCCCTACCTACATGTACATACCCTGTTACTTAATACTAGTGTTTATTCAAACACATTTTAATTGATATGTTCCTCTGGTTAATGACAGAATGTTTTATTAAATAAATGTTAATTACAGATATACATGTAGGTTATCTAAAAGTAAATTTATAAATTGACACTGTGAATCCATTTCTAGGATCCACATCTTCTTATCTTTGAACATTTTTTGGGGAAATAAAAACACTGGCCCTTGAGTAATCCTTTTTGGGATTAGTCCTTGAGGTGTGGATTCCCTAATCAAATTTATACGTACATGTATTTATTATCAGAATCTGTACACAAATCTTTAAACTTGTATTTCATTTCATTTCACATTTTTTACTTTTTGTTTAGCATCATCATTTCCAGACATTAATCTTATAAGATACCTATTGATTTTGTTTGATGGTTGGTTGTTTTCTGAACAATTTAACATACATGTATGTACTATGATAGAGATAGCCTCGTCTGTCTTGTTCTATATATTGATCAAGTATATGTATTAGACATGTTGAATTTAAAGATAGCGTATTCTATCAGTCAAGAGCATAATTACTTAATCAAGTCTTCAAAATTATTTATACTAGTAATGTTACAAATGAAAACAAAGCAGTGGCGGACCCAGAAATTTTCTTCATAATGGGGGCCTGTACAGCCATGCTTCAGTGATTCCCTATATAAACAACTAATTTTTTCCAAAAAAGGGGGCCTGAGCCCCCCCTCTAAATCCGCCTCTGCAAAGTTACTCAATCATGTAGTTAAAGCTAAATATTTGAGTATAAAAGACTACAATAAATGGGGAATGTGTCCATAGGATAATGATGCCCACTCTTGCAGATCATATAAAGTTATAAAACGACATAACTGAAGAACGGTAAAAGTGATGCTACCCAAATTTGTGCTTGATCTGAGTTTTTTTGGTAATAAGTATTGTGTATAAGTTTCATAACATTTGGTTGAGGCAAACTAAAGTTAGAGAATGGAAACGAAAAATTCAGCAATTATAACATTTGTTCTGGAACGGTTAAAGTAACACTTTTTGCCTCTTGTCAACTGATTTTTATAGTTCGTTCTTATATTGTACTGTTACACCACTGTCCCAGGTTAGGGGGAGGGTTGGGATCCCGCTAACATGTTTAACCCTGCCACATTATGTATGTATGTGCCTGTCCCAAGTCAGGAGCCTGTAATTCAGTGGTTGTCGTTTGTTTATGTGTTACATACTTGTTATTCGTTCGTTTTTTTGTAAATAAATTAGGCCGTTAGTTTTTCTCATTTGATTGTTTTACATTGTCATTTCGGGGCCTTTTATAGCTGACTGTGCGATATGGGCTTTGCTCATTGTTGAAGGCTGTACGGTGACCTATAGTTGTTAATTTCTGTGTCATTTGGTCTCTTGTGGAGAGTTGTCTCATTGGCAATAATACCACATCTTCTTTTTTATATGTACATAAACAGGATGAAGTTATTTTTCTCACAAAGCATTAAACTAATATTTAATGAACACTGAAACACTAATTGCCATTCTGACCCACTGTAGCCGAGTCCGAGAATAGTGAACAATTAATTTCTTTCTTGGCAGAAAATTTCCCCTAACAATTATCTGGAACACCACATGATATCAACATGTATCAGTGTGTGACAGAAGTAAAAAAAGTATGCTGATATTAAAACTTCTTCTGCATGTGCTGGCATAAGTATACATATACATCTTTGCAAGTACACAGTAGAATATCATTAATAAGATGACATTATGATTTATATACTATTACCAATGAATTTAGATTTATCTGATCCCATATCTTCATTGACTTTGTAAATTATAATTTTTTGGTAGGAGAATTAGGAGAATGAAGACTTGCAATGTATTTTCTGGGATATTGTCATGTTTTTTTAAAGTACACTGTGAATCCTCCACAAAGATTTTATTTTAATAAACACTCGAGAAGTTGCCCAATGATAGAAAAATGTCAACCTTTAATACTCTATTTTCGAGAATTTACCTTTGAATGCAGACTTGATTATCGGGTAGCAGATATCTGGTATGTAAACTCTTTCCATAGCCCGTTTGAAGCATGTTGGAAGCCTGACCATGCAATCTCTGATTTCCAAAATTTGTCTCTTCTCAAATTTCAATTCTTTCACTTTGTACTAAGGCAAAATTTCAGTTAATGCATTTTCTATGTTGTTTTTCCATTTCTACGTCGCCATCTTCAACATGTTCCTAGGTCGCGTTTATAAGGAGCATTCTGATTGGTCGATATAAATACTTTCTGGGGTCAAATATTACGTTATATAAGGTCACAAAAGTGAAACCTTGTAGGGTACTTGTTAGATCTTCGTATGTAGTATAACGTAGTATAACGAAATCCGAGATCTATATTTTAATTAGATTGACAATTCAATAGAGAAAAACTAACGGCCTACTTTATAAGAGCCTGATTATCACCTTAAAAAGCTTTATACTGTGGTCATCCATAAGAAGAAATGAACCTTTTAGATAGGAAGAACTGGGGTCAAAGGCCAACAATGTCCACCCAAATATATAGCAAAAGACGGTGGCACATATAGTGTGTACCATATTCATACATGGAGCTATAGTAGAAAAACAAAGGATATAGGGTATCCATCCATGAGACAAAATCAGTATATGCACAGCAAAAACTCCAAAAAAAAAAGCAAAGAAACAGCGCTCAAAGTCATAGTGAGGCCTTCAACACGGAGCAAAACAACTCTCATCTCGCTTAGTTTAAAAACGGCTCCTAGTACCATATGTTCCCTATGGCCATGAGAAGAGAAACTACCTATTTAATATCTAGTAATGTTACAGTCATTAAATTTGATGATGTCTTAAGGATAAAACCTTGATAGCACTATAGAACTGTAACATTAAGTGTAATGGTTTCCAATGATGAGAAGATTAATCTTGTTTAATTTCAAAGATCAAGGTCATTTGACAGTTTTACAACAAAGATGTGTTTTGAATTATGTAATGCTCGTATTTTCCTTTTTATTCATAACTCCATCTCAACATAACCCGTTAATGAGTAGTAGAATCTTGTTACATAGTCGAGTTTTATACCTTTAATGTTGTTGAGTACTTCTTCATTGATTTTGATCTTTTTGTAACCATATAAAAAAAATATGGAAATTTTCAAAAATAATGGACACATAAGCAAACTGCATCAACTAATAACAAACAACCAAGGTGAATGAAATTATACACACAAGTTCAGGAAAAACAGTTGTTAAATGAAACACTATATAAATTAGTTGCGTCCGAAGTGTTTTTTTACCGACCGTGCAAGGGCTGTATAGCCAGTCAAGGTCGTTAAAAACTTCCATTTGTTGTGCTTTTTTATGACCTTGTTAACACGGTTACTGGCGGCGCAAACTTTGTTGGTGCTAAAACTAGTTTATATCAGAGACATAATAAATATTATATTATATCTCTCTGTTTTTCTATGTATCAATCAAAATCCACCCCTTTCAACATAATATTCTGGAAAGGTATTACCTTTAAGAAAAACACGATTATAATTTTTGCGAGTCATCAAAAAATAAAACCCTGAATTTAAAATGTGTTTTGTTAATAGAACGTGTTTTTCAACAGACGATTGGCATTCCTATGGAAACCAACTGTGCTTCACTTCTTGTCGACTTGTTCCTTTATTCTTATGAGACCGGATTCATCGTAAGCTTCTCATGACCAATGAAAAAAAGTTATCATTTTTTATTTAACTTCACGTTCATCTATATAGATGATGTCTTCACACTAAATATTGCAGACTCGAAAATTAGTATTTGCTGCTCGCTCCGCTAAGTACGCGACATTTAGCCATCAAATCGTTTTTATGATTCCGACAGTTTGGAATATGCAAATGAATGAAAAAGACCACAAATCTATAAACTTCACTGATTTCTTTGTTTCAGTTTTGTTTATTTTGTTACCTTTCAAGAATTCAGTTTTCACTGGTATTTTCAAAAGAGATAATCTCCAAATTAAAAAAAAAATGTTATAATTAGTTATCTGCCTATTTACATAATTTATGTTCTTCTTGAAAAATGTATATTTAAGTGTTGAAAGTTTTAAAATTGTGTAAACTAGAATTTAGAACTTTGTAAAGTGTTCATAATTCATCCGACTTTTTCAATTTCTCCGAGTATTAGTGTATAATAGTCCAATCTCCAAGGCAACAATGCTACAGTCCACATGACTGAAGACTAACTGTTAACTTGTGTCCTACCTCTTTACTCGTCCAGAGGTTCGGGCTTGGGAAGACACCATTGAAAGAGACTGGGCCAGTTTCCCCTGTTTTTGTTTAATTACCAGGGTCAAAATCTAAAACTATATCATGCTGTTCAGCGTTCTGTGTTGCTGTTTACGGGATTTTGATACAAAGCCCCAATTTTACCTGCGTATTTGTCTGACATTACCATAACATTATGGAGGGTTTCTTATCGTCGAGTTGCAAGTTGCGAGTTAAGAAAGTCGAGTTGCGAGTTAAGAAGGTCGAGTTGCGAGTTACGAAGGTCGAGTTGCGAGTCACGACGGTCGAGTTGCGAGTTACGACGGTAGAGTTGCGAGTTACGAAGGTCGAGTTGCGAGTTACGAAGGTCGAGTTGCGAGTTACAAAAATATTATGTTTCTCTAATTTCTTAAGAATCATATATATAAACGGTCGTGTCGTTTGATTTTTGAAACAGAATTTTCAGGTTTGCAACATTATGTGTTATATTAATCTCAGGTTTTGTCACAATTTCCACCGAAGGACGTCGGTAACCAAAAGGAATAAATTCAGATCCTAAATTCAATTCAATTCAAATCAATATTTTATTGGAAAGAGCACAATAGAGGCGTGATCCAAATACAGACAATAATATATTCAACAATAACATCTACTATAAATGAAATAAAGATCAATGTAACAACAAGTCATAAGTCAATTCTAGATATGGTCTATGGATACCATAACATTCAGAATTCGCAATGATACGTACCATACACATATACAGCATGATCATTCTAAGTTTTCATAATTTTTCTTAAAAACACAATCACCTATATAAGATATATGTGCATATGCACAAGTATTATCCGATGAAACAGTATGGTGGTCTCTCAAATCAAGAGCTTCTTCAATATACATACAAATTGATTTTAGTTCTTTTTCAGAATTGTGATTTAAAATTTTGATAAAATTTTCATTCAAATTATTTGAATTTATTTCATTGATTTTATATTTAGATCTAATTTTGTTATATTGAGGACATTCAATCAAGAAATGTATCTCATTTTCAATTTGTCCTGTGCAAAATTTACAAAATCTCTCATTAAAGGGTATTATTGGTCTTGCACACCTACCAGTTTCTATTGCCAATAAGTGTGCAGTTTTATTCTTACTTTGGTGAGTTTTTTTCTAAGATATTTAGGAACATTAAAGTTTGAATATTCTTGTTGTTTAAATTTAGTATAAATTTTACTAAAAAATAAAAGTTTACCACAGTTTCCATCTTTTATTTTAGATAGTTCAAATATAATTTTGTTTTTGAAGAAATCTTCTAGTTTCTGTTTGAAATTAATATTACAATACTTGTTTAAGGATATTCCAATATATTTTGATAATTCATATAATTTATTAGACCATGAATTTTCTCTACTTGTTACAGTTTTGTCCACTTCAAAAGCAGCCTTGAGAATTTCATGTGGACCACCAGACCGTTTACCAATATCACTGAGACGCACATAGTATTTATACATAAGATGATAACATTTAATGCTAATAGGTAATGTACCCAATTCGCACCGCACTGCTAGATTGAACCCATGAACCCCAGGTATGTTTTTAAATATGGAGTTTTGTGGTTTTTTTTTTTAAATTTACTTTTGTCTAATGCTTCAAAATTTGGTTTGAATTCTGATATCCATACTTCTGATCCATATTATTAAGTTAAAATAGGAATTAACATTGAGTTAAAAAGCTGGAGCCAAGTTTTAACAGACAAGTTTTTACTATATGGGAGTTTAGACTTCAACGCAAAATATGCTTTTTTAGCTTTATCTGAGAGGCTTGACACTGCCTGTATAAATTTTCCAGAGCTATGAAAATCAACTCCTAAGTATTTATAATAGACAACGATTTCGATTGCATTAGAACTGTAATAAAAGTAGAAATTTTATTTTATTTCTTTTTTTTAAGAGAAAATTAGAATTTTTGTTTTTTTCAAGTTCACATCCAGTTTCCATTCAGCACTATATTTTTGCAAAGAATCAAGACAGTTCTGGAGACCAGTTGCAGACTCAGATATCAATAACAAATCATTAGCATACAATAAATGGTTCACTTTTTGATCATGTAAATTAACTGCACTAGTTGATTTGGTATCAAAGTATTTTCCTATGTCATCGACAAATATATCGAATAAAGTAGGACTTACACTGTCTCCTTGTTTGACTCCCTCATTAGCAAGAAAAGGCTTAGTAAACATATTCTGATATTTATGAATATAACGTATTAGAGTACATGTCATGCAGTATGTTATAAAATTTGCCTTGGGTTCCTTTATCTTGTAATTTTAAGAATAGAGCTGATCTCCAGACACTTGTCAAAAGCCTTTTTAAAATCTACAATACACACGTATAGTTTCTTTTTGCATTTAAACAAATATTTGTTTATTATTGTTTTTAAAATAAAGACATGATCTATACAGTTCTGTATTTTTTTCTAAAACCATCTTGATTTGAACATAATAAATCATTTGTTTCAAGAAAATCACTAAGTCTTTTTTGTAATATGGAGGTAAAGACTTTACCAAGACAGCTTGTTATGCTTATACCTCTATAAATCCCACAATCAGATGGGTCACCAGATTTATAAATTGATGTCAATAGAGAAATGTTCCAAATTTTGGGAATTTTTTCTGAATATTGTATCTTATTAAAAAGTTTTGTCAGAAGTAAAACTAAAGTGTTTGATCCTACCTTTAGAAACTCATTAATTAATTATCAGATCAGGACCTCCAGATTTTCCCTTTTTTAACTTTTTAATGCAGTCTTTGATTTCTTTACATGTAATAGGGATATTAAGGGATGTATTAGTAATGTTATGGTCTTTGTTCTCTTTATTTTGATTAATATCAGTTTTATCATTTTCACTTGAAGCAAGTAAATTTTTATAATGAATCTCCCATTCTTTGACAGAAATAGCAGGCTCACAGTTATTGTTCTTCTTTTTTGTAATTATTAATGCTACCCCAAAATTCTTTGGTGTTCTTTGGATTTATATCATTTATTTGTTTTATCAAGAATTGAAAAAACAAACTTTTTGAGTTTATTTTTAAGTTTATTGTATTCTCTTTTACAGATGCAGTAAGTCAATCTTAATGCATTATTATTGGGTGCTTTAGCTAATCTATTTCCAAGGGAGCGAACTTCTTTTCTGAGGAGTAAGCAATCATTTGACATCCATACTTTTTTAGGTTTTGCATTTTTTGTTTGTCTTTGCATGATGGATTTTTTTTTAATTTGCTTTGAAAGAAACTAATTTTTTTGCGGCTTCTAAATAGATTTCATTAGTTTTGGTCACTTAGAAGTCAAAATCATTAAAATTGTTATCGTCAATTGGTTTGTTTAAAGATGTCTTCTACACTGTTTTCTTCTAATAAAGCGTCAGCATATAATCGGTGCTCTTACCATTACCATTATAAAATGTAAAGTAGCCAAGTGAGTCACCAAGAAATCTAAATAGACAATATATATCTTTATTTCCAACCAAATTTTAGGTTTTATTAGCGATGTCTTTACTGGCCCAATATTCACTAAAGATACGATGCACCATGTCGCATTGTAATTATTTATCGTAAATATATGACATGCATATTAAAGACATTTCGTAATTTGTATTCACCAACGTTGTTGCTTCGCATCGCGGTGCGGAGCTATTAGTTTCAGTCGATACACACGACATCTTGAAACAATTACTTATCACATATAGATTATGATTGGTTGCTATATGATGCGGCTGAGATACAGCAACAGCTATTGGCTTAAATGAGATAAAGAATTACAGACTTTTCTCGTCTCAGGATAACTGAGACATCAAATGCCGGAAAATTAACTATGTGTATTTCAGTTCCGATCAACTGTCATTAATTCATGTTCGTTTTATTATGCATTTTTTGCACACTGAAATTCAATATTGAAATATCAATTATTAATAAGTGTTTATTTGCTTTGTTAATCTGCAATATGCACGATTTGTTTTGCTTAACAATATTCCTATACAATGTTTACAAAAATGCATTATCTGTATTTTATAACTTCTGCCAATCTAGGCACACCTCCAGAGTCGTGTCTATTTGTAAATGTTTTAATTTTCAACAAGTAAAGTGAACAAATTGATATTCCAAGTCTAAGACATCCATTTTATATCAATCAATATCTAAAAATACCACATTTCTAATACTAAATCAACAACCACATACACAAATATTACCTTAAAGTAGTATAGAGGGAAGCAGTCCATAGCTTTTTAGAAAGCTCAAACTTGTCGTAGACTATTTTCATATTAACGACTTTTGACTCCGAAGTTTATATTTTTTCGACAGGTTACCTACTCTGTGGTAGAACATCCTGGTACCAAGTCAAGTAAGAGCAAAGTAAAAAAATCAAATCAAACTTTCAATCGGTACAATTTTTGGGCGAAATTAACTGCTTCATATTTTCTTTACACGACAAAAATTATCGGAAAACAGTAAACTTTCCCCTCAAATTACACCGATTATATGTTTAATTTTACTTATTTTGGTTGCTCGTACCTGACCGAGTACCAGAATGTCCTACCACAGAAAAGGTAACCTGTCGAAAAATTATATAATCCGGAGTCAAAAGTCGGTAATATGAAAATAGCACTGCTCATGTCGTAAATCTACAGAACAATAATTTTACATAGCAGAGGAGGATTTTGTTCAGCAAGTCCCCGATTTGAAAGCCAAATTGAATTTTAAGTTAAACACTCTCAATAATTAATGTCATATCAAATGCAATCGGACTCAGGATCATATTTTTGACCTACAATAACATTTCCAAGCTTATGGAGATATAACGTCAGAAAAACGCAGTTATTTATGAATTTCTATAATTCAAAGTTTATCGCTATCACATTTTTCTTATAAATATTTATTGAATTATGCCCATTAGTCATGTCAATGCCAAAATAGTAAATTATTCCCAAATCTTTTCTGTTTGTATCTCTCATTATGTTCAACGATTTAATATTACACTTTTCACTATACCCAACTATATCAGTCCTATTCAGGACCGATAACTCTGTCGATAAATATTGTCGGGTATACAATGTTGCTGAAATCAGAGCAATTGTATTATATGTCTCTGTTGAAATGCATACAATAACAATTTTTTTTACACAAGTTTAACTTTATATCGATTTATTGAATGCCTGGATTTTGTTTAAAATATTGAATTAAAAAAATAAATAATAAAATCATATTCAATGAAATCTCGTTTAATTTTTTACGAAATAATACAAAATCCTTTTAAATTAAAATTTGAATCAAAATATTTCTTTAAAATAATTATAGAAACATAAATATTAGTTTGATTATCTTTTAAAGCAAAAATTATTTTTTAAAGATTTTTTTTTATAATAATCATATTTTCTTTAAGTTTATTATGATACATACTTCTTCTGGTTTGACACGGGGAAGAGAAGATATTTATTTGTACAGTTATGAAAACTTTTGTATATCACAAAATTTAAACTCTGGTAATACATGTATACACAGGATGTTTAATGTCACCTGGTTGCTTTTGGTTTGCACGTCTACCTGACAATATATTGTTATGTAACATTACATCCAAAGTCAGAGTTCACCTGTTCGTCAAGTGATGGGATTTTGAAGGTATGGAATATTGGGTGCGTCTAAACACTGCTAAGGAGTCCTTAGTGCACTATATCTATAATAATTGTTGGGATTTTTTTCTCTCTTGGGACGTAAATACTTTTTTTTTCTAAAAGGAATGTATAAATATATTTCTAAAGAAAGATAAATTATACAGAAAACAGGAAAAAAACCTTTTAAAAAAAGAAGAGAAAAAATTTTATTATAAATTTTATTGTTAACTATTTTCTGGTAACAGTATATCCTTGATATCTGTCAAAATAAAATTTTCCCGTGTCACACTTAAAATAATATTTTTTTAATCAATAAATTTTGAAATCAATCATATCGAAATATCACCAAAGAAAAAAAATCAAGGAAAGTCTTACTATACAAATCCTCGATTTGATGCAACATTTCCATATACATCATCCGCCATTTTGAAAAATCCCGAAATATTCACTTTTTTAAATCGATTTTTGACCGAAATTGCCCAGAAATTAAACTGTTTAAATAGTATTTTTCGCCAGATATATGTTTGAATATACTTAATCGAGTTGCAAAGTTTTATTTTTATTAACGGAATTTCTTTATTTGTTATACAAGTAGACATGGGTATCGGTAATTTAGCATTGAGTCAACGGAGAAATAACGAGAAAAAGTACATGTTTTTACGATTCTCCAGTGACAGAATTTAATCAAAAATTAAACTGTTAGGACCAACATTGTTTGATAGAAATATGTTTGAATATCAAGGATTGATTTACAAAAGTTAGAAAACTGGTCAGGTTCATGAGAAAACTCAACTTTATTGAAGCACCTATGCATTTTATATGGGGCAATATAATACAAAATGGCGGCTAGTATACGTCACCAAAAGTTACGTGATGTCTGACTTAGTTGGATATGTGATATTTGTCGCTGGTCACTTAACATAACATAGAACATAATGCTTTATTAAAAAACACTCAGACACATATATATATATATATATACATGTTTAACAAGAGGCATAATCATATTTATAACACTGAAAAAAAGTTCCATGGCGATATTGACAATATAGAGGCTTGAACTATGGGCAACCGGATTCTACAGTCTTTGTAAGTTATCGTTTCCCACAGGGAGAGACCAATGTTTTCAAAAATCTTTAAATAGGTCGCCCAATTCGAATAAACCACGCTGACGACCTTTTTATATTCTATCTATTTTTATATGTACAGTATCAATTGACATCAGTATTATATTTTCTAAAATGTTTGAATATTCAGCTCTGACTGTTTAATCATTTCACTGCCAGTTTCTTTCAAAAAATAAATAAAAAGAAGAGTTCTATGTCGATATAAACATAACCTTTAAACAAACTTATTAGTAACGGTTATCTTATTAATGTTGTAATAAGATCTTTGAATATTGTTTTCATTGGCACTAACATCGATTTTGTCATCAACAAATTAAAACATAACTAAATTTGTATTCTTTTTAATTTTTTTTTTGGGGGGATGTATATATACACATCCACGTTTATTTTCTATTTAGAAATCGTTTTATCTTTACATAACATCATCCATATTTATTATAAGGTTAAATCCTAACTATCCTACTGCCTGTCGTTACTTTTATTTTGACATTGCACAAGTCATTTCTTCTTTGACTGTCCATGGCGTTAAAACACTAAATCCCTGCCTGGGATGTGTTTTAATTGATTTTAGTCTCTGATACATGATTTTTTATTATTATTGTTTTTGGCTTTAAAATAGCTTTCAGTAACTGCGAGTACTCTCAAATCGTACGTTCGTGTTAATTTGACCTGTTGACACAATTTGTAATGCATTTCTGTTATTCAATGTTTACTTATTTTGTGTTATATCTCGTCTTACTATTTTTAATATGTACCACCTTTGATAAGTATTTAGTATGACGAAACAAAATTTCACTTCTGTACTCGCGATCGTACTTTGAATAACAAATTTATTTTGTAAAAAAATGTTTCTGTACTCCTAACAACAAAATTATTATATTTAAATTTACCTGTGTACGTTACTTTATTTAACGCCATTTTGTCCTAGGCTAAAGTTGTCTTTTTTACATTGAAACATCTTTTTTATTTATATTGTGTCATAGATCAAATTTATTCGTTCAGTGTATATTTACTTGTTTTTGTGTATTGTCTTTTTTATCGAGTTAAGCCATTTCAATTGATATTTTAGTGTGTGTCTTTTTATGTTGTAATATTATACCACTGTTTCAGGTTAGGGTGAAGGTTGGCGCCTGTTAAAACGTTTAAACCCGCTGCATTTTTATGCACCTGTCCTAATTCAGCGACTCTTTTCACAAAAAATCTTACGACTAAAATTGATGGTAAGTTATACTGAAATGTGTATGACTTACGAGTATTTTTACTCTTAAGATTTTTTGTGAAAAGAGCCGCAGGAGCCTTTGTTCAGTGGTTGTCGTCTGTTGGTGTGGTTCATAAGTGTTTCTCGTTTCTCGGTTTTTTATATAGATTAGACCGTTGGTTTTTCTGTTTGAATTGTTTCACACTAGTCTTTTTGTGGCCCTTTATATCTTGCTGTTCGGTGTGAGCCAAGGCTCCGTGTTGAAGGCCGTACTTTGACCTATAATTGTTTACTTTTTACACATTGTGACTTGGACGGATAGTTGTTTCATTGGCACTCATACCACATCTTCTTATTTATATATACAATATTAGGTCAATGTCAGAAAAATATAAAGTTTTTTTTATGAGGCTGAGAAACTGGGGATGGGCGAGGTTTAACCGAGCCCTTCCCCAGTTTTGTGCCGAATACAAAAAAAGTTTATATTTTTATGAAATTGACTTAATATTGTTTTTATACTGCAACATTAATTCATACTTTGATACAGAAATACAATACAATACTTATTTTCATCCCTAAATAAACCCCATATTGTGGAAAAAGTGATCCATGATGAAATTGACATGTGTATAAAATATAGATTTGTAACTATATTTAGGAAATAAACACAACTAGTTGCAGTATAAATCTCTGTATTTGTTTTATTCATCATCAAATATCGAATGAAACTATTTATATATTTGATATTAGATTCTAATATATGATTGTCAAGAAAAGCGCTGTTTTTAATTCTTAACAACTTCTCATCCTTAAAAAACTAAATGACATCAAATATAAACAAACCGTATCAAAGCCAATATGAAGCTCGTTCATTCTCGGAATATCACTGTCAAAATTAACAGAAAAGTTTTAAACGCACATACAAGACGTTACTTTCATTTTTGGAATCTGACTCACAGTAATAATGTTTTGCCTTGCTAGGTAAATGATTGTAAGTGCTTCGTATGAAGCTGGTACGCAATAAGTGGACAAGTCCAAATGTCCAGGTGATCTCCCCTGTTTCAAATAATGAGCTTTAGAATACCGTTTGATCATAGCATGACCGGAAATTGTATTATTAGTGTTGTAGAGAATTCTGCAGCTGCCGGAACACGAATTTGCATGGTATGAAGAAGGGGCCCACAACCAATGTGCCCAACCAAGTTCACTAAAATTTACAATCCATGGTTCTACTGAACAAAACGAATCGGTTGTGTTTACACCTAAATCCCGTTCTGTCAAGAAATCTCGTATGTCTCTTCTATGTCGTACTCGAAGTGAAGCCAGTTGAGTCTTGTTGACGTTTTCAAAAATTACTAATTGTGCATTGATATCGGCATGCCTCCGAATTTCTTTATCAAGCCCCACTTCAAACAAAGAAGATCCTAAACTGTAGAAAACTTGAAAATCTTTCGTCACGTCTTTTATATTATAGTCCTCAGTAACGCCTGAAAATGATAAGAAAAAACGGTTAAGACTTTTAATTTAAGATTATAATAATTGTATCAAATGACAAAGGCTGGTATGTATGTTGAGACGCTAGCAGATGTAATTTGCTAAGACTCAAATGCCTTTCCTTCATAAACTAGTGTACAATATACATGTAAAAAAAAAATAAACAGCAATTCGTGTTGACCACAATTACAGTAAGAAATTAACAATCAAAAGAGAAATAAGTTTATTTATAGAAACTATTTGATATATTGGTGTGTGTTCAAGTCATAACTTTCTTTCGGTTGAGAAAACCTTCTACTTGAGAGAAAATATTTTCCTGTGAAACTTTATCCAAATTTTGTAACAAAAAAAAATTGTGGCATTCACAACTTTTAATCGGATGGTTCATTACATGAGCAGTACTATATATATGAACTTTTATTGCAGCAGGGACAGCTGACCTTTTTTCCTCAATCTTTATTTATCAGTGTCTTTCATTTTTTTATCATTGTCATTGTGTTTCTTTCTTCGACTCGTTTTTTTAATTGCCTTCTCAGTATTTTCTCACTTTTCTCAGGGTAGGAGTTGTCGAAAAAAATAGAATTTACGTAATCAATAAAAATAATTACCTGGTATTTTCTTTGACATCTTATGAGAATTGCTTTGTTGCGTCACGATTTCAACAAGAGAAACGTCAATATCCCGTGGCAGACTTGAAATGTCAAACTGAAGATTTTTCTGGTTTTTCTGGTTAACTGAAACATCAATGATATATCCCGCTATAATTATGCTGAAATTGTTTATGTCGTTGTAATTTTGTTAGATCTATTCAAATTCCATGATTTGTTTTTGTTTGGTTTTTTTTTTTTTTTTTTAATGATTTTTTTATTCAAAGTTGGAAATGGGAGCTTAGCGAATTTAGGATTTCCTATAGCTATCTCAAGAAAGTCGTATTTGAAAGTAAAAGTAATAATACTTCCAATTTACGGCTAGTATTACCGGAAATCTGCAATGGAGAGCAATTATAGTAATTGTTTATTTGAAATCTTCTATTAATTTATGAAACAAAAAGTGTTAGCTTTATAAACCAGTAGTATATGTAGCAGAATAATCGAAGTAATGAGACTGTAAGTCATTAAGAAATTTTCAAAAAACCTAATTTTATTTGTAAATTGACAGGAATATTTTCTTAAAAACGAACTAAGACATTTAAGGGATAACCATCTTCGCTAGCCAAGGGTTACGATCCACTTTTCTCCTCTCCACCCTTGGCAGATTAAGCCAACATTTGTGATAACAATGTTTCGCCATCTATCGGTAGATTAAAGTCACGCCCATTCCGAATACACTATTCTTGACCAATGGTAGCACTTGAACTCTTCAATTTGGAGGTAAAAACACGGTAGCGTCTAGATTCTACACACTTGGTAAAGCAGGAAACGAAAATATACGTTGACATTCATGCATTTGTGCAAGAAACATACACAGGAACTTCTATTAGTTGATTAAAAACATTCAAATTGTCACTAAATTTAGTCGTATGTTTAGGGATGTAAAGACTTGTTGCACAATAAGCACGTGGCAATTGTTTACATATTACACTTTCTACATTTACACGTGACCATGTTATAGGCGCTTTTTGATTGGATGCAGCGAGTTTCGACTGCAACCAATGAAAATCATTTTCTTGTGTCTCCGAAATTCTATCTCAATCTGCCAAGGGTGGAGAAGAGAAAAGCGGATCGTAACCCTTGGCTAGCGAAGATGAGGGATAACTTGCATTAAGATAAAATTTCAGAGTGCTATTAAGACTATAGAAAATAACATTTTTGAAACGAAAATTTTTACAAAAAGTGTCATCTAGAGGTTATTTTAATTATCATTCAGACTACCGCCATTCACAAACCTTGCAAACGGCTACACCAAATGACAATTTCTCAATCTTTGATAGTTCTGAATTTTCCAAAAAGGTGTTCTTTTTTACTTTATAACAGAATTTCAACGTGTGTATTTTAACAGAAATTATTATTATAGCAAATGGGAATATATTTAATCAATAAATGAAACTGGAGATATTGATGCACATGTTCCTTTTTACTGTAAAATATTATATTTTGTTATTGTTTATGATGATAGTAGTTCACAGTAAAAAAAAGTCATTTATGATCTTCGGATAATGAAAAAAGTTATATCTTTTACTTACAATTGTTTTCCTGTAGAATATGAATACTAGCTAAGTCCTTCTGGTCGTCAGTAAATGTTCTATCATTTGAAACATGCACTGATTTATCTTTGTCGCTCAAATATATTTCTTTATAAAGGTTCTGGACATAATTTGTAAAATACTGGTGTTTCTTCTCGCCAAATTCGTCATCCCCGTCGGGTAATTCCTGGGGTTGTAATTTTGGTAAGATAGAATTCAGAACCTTTTCGGTCTCTGAATATTCAAGCTTTACCCCTAAACTGCAAACAAAAAAAGCATAACACAACGAAAAATACGAGATCGTCATGATTTGACTACATTAACCAAATACGATAACATATTTTGACGCGGTGCTTTATAAAATAATAAACCAATGCCATTCTGTCAATCAAATTTGTTTATAAACAGAAAACATAATGTCAAATATATAAAAACTATGTTCAGTGTTAAGGGACCAGTAAAAATATTGATAGATGGACTAGTAAATAGAAAATGAAAGGATATGGAGTAAATGTACATGGGACAAAATCGCACACAATACATAGAAAACATAGAAAATTATCAATGAACAGGGCTTTTATTCCTGTTCTTCATCTTGACAGTTGATGTAGGGTCTTCAACAATGAACGAATAAACATGTATATGAATCATAAACAAGAATATGTGTCCATAGGACACCTTCAAAGTTGGCTCGCTTGCACTATCACATGTCCGTGTTCAGTGACACTGAAATATTTTTTTTATAACAGTGTATATTTGACCACCAAGAATACTTTCACTATGCAGTTTTAAAATACGGCCTCGTGGAAACGAAGCGTCAAAACAGTTTCTTCTTTATAATCATTACATTAAATGAGTCTACATTAATTATTGAATATAAAACTTCTGGGAAGACTGGTGTAAGTGTATGCTAAATGTTTTATTGACCGGGATAGTGCTGTGAATAGATCACGTAGATAACTACCATGATTTTCAGACAGCTTCTGTTCACTGCAAGACTTCTACCATAATCCTCCATATGATTATTCAGGGAAAATACAAAAATGAAACAAGCTCATAGAGTATGAAATAAGATGAACTTCAAATAAAGATTTAAGTAAGTTGTAACGGAACATTTTATTAGATATTGTAAATACTGCAGCTTATTTTCAAATTTTCGTTATCCAAAAGGTTACATAGTCCATATATTTGACACTCAATAACATAGCATACCTGTATGCGCTTTACGATATATAAATAGTTCGACATACACGTCAATGACCAAGTACAAATATTGAAATTTCAAATTATTTGTTAGGTCAAATGTTCTTTTCGGGTGATTGTCTGGTTCGAAAAGTCGTCAATAATATTCGAAGTCGTATAAAAAACCCTTTTCTGTTTTAAAAAAAATTAAATGTTCAATTTACCTTTGAATTTTACTGTACTTAAATAACTAGGCATAAACTAGTCTAGCTGTTTTAAAAAATGTTCTATACACAGTGTAACAGGTAACAGTGCTACTACTTTTTTACCAGAAAAAAAGTGTGCCTCGATCT
Source organism: Mytilus californianus (assembly GCF_021869535.1). NCBI lineage: Eukaryota > Metazoa > Mollusca > Bivalvia > Mytilida > Mytilidae > Mytilus > Mytilus californianus. The sequence continues at coordinate 24,066,434 of NW_026262626.1, read as the reverse complement.
CAACCAAGCATAAGGGTGGTTGAAGAAATACACTTGTTTGTCAAGTTATCTTTGGTGGGTTTCTTTCTCATAAACAACTCAGTCGTATCACATAATCATCAAATAAAATTATTTTTTTTTCCATTTCATTCTTCTTCTTTCTTTATTATGCTTAGGGATTGGTCATATTCTTTTACTGGAAGGGCCTGAGAGGAAGTATTTAAAAACAAATTTTCACCACCTACCCTTAATGTAAAAATAAAACGAAAAAATGAAAAAGTTAGTTTATTTGTTCATTATTTTCTTATTCAATCAGTCAAGGCACCGTAGTAATTCCAATGATCCTGGAAAATGAGTCTATGCTGGATATGAGCAGACATTTTGCACTCCAAAAGGCTACCTACGGATACTGAGAGAGAATCCGTTATGCAGGAACCTTAATTAGTTGATGCAAGGTTGGCTTTTCTCTAACGTGCACAGAATGTGGTACCTTATCTATTTGAAGCACCAAATTTAACGTCCCCTTTCCGACCGCACGTGGCTGAATATTTATACATCAGCGACTCTTTTCACAAAAAATCTTAAGAGTAAAAATACTCGCAAGTCATACACATTTCAGCGGTTTTTTTCACAAAAAATCTTAAGAGTAAAAATACTCGTAAGTCATACACATTTCAGTATAACTTACGATCAATTTTAATCGTAAGATTTTTTTGTGAAAAGAGTCACAGGAACTGCCAAATGGACGCCCTACTCTAGCAAGGGTTTTACTATATTAATTTGTTCACCGATTATTTGAGAAATAATAAGGCAGAATTACATGATGATATTATTAGCTCCTTTCTTTTTTTTTTATAGAAGAAGAAATGAAACCACAATTTAATTTGGTGTGTCATTAGAAGATTAACACAATGCCATTATTCTACTGCCTCAGTCAGTGTCCAATCGGTATTTTGGAACAACGAATTCTAAAAACAATAACCAGTAAGTATCTATTTAGGACTGGGATATAAATGCACATTTCAGCAAATTTTATTTTGACATTACAATGGGTCTGGTTAATATTCTCTGTCAAATTAGTATAGAAATGGACTCTTACTTGTCAATTTCGTTTAGCATGTCGTTGTCTATATATAGGCATATGTCTGCACCTTGATATGTAGGTTACGTGGTGGAAACATGTCTGTTAGTGCTATTAGTTGAAATTGGCTTTGAAATCTTTCAGTAACTCCGAATACTTTTACATCAATTATACTATGTGTTTTTTGTTAGTATTTTAGTGCTTCGTGTTGATCAAATGAGTCAAGTCCTTTCCAACTTTTGTTCGTGTGGATTGTGATGTTACACCACTGTCCCAGATAAAGGGAGAGTTGATCGCTAACAAGCATGCTTAATTTCGCCACATCAGTCTTTATGTCCCTGTCCCAAGTACTGAGGAGACTATAATTTAATGGATGTCGTTTGTTGCTGTCTGCAATATTTGATTTTCGTTTATTGGATTTAGCATAAATCGTTCCGTTGGTTTTCTCTTTTTTTTTCTCTTTTTTTTTTTTTTTTTTAACTATTTCACGTTTTGTCAGGGTCTGTAATAACAAGTTTACTATACGGTATGGGGTTTGTTCATTGATGAAGTATTTACGGTGACCTATAGTTTATATCCTTGTCATTTGCTTTCTGATGGACATTTGTCTCATTGGCAATTATACCACATCTTATCTTGATATTCTAGGCAAAGTTCGTTCATCAATAGTTTTGTAACTAGTTGCCGTCTCCTCGGAGACGGTCTTATAAGTTGAACGATGGACAGTCTTCGGGCTGAATGATTTCTTACTACCTGCAACTGATTTGAATTTTAAACTCGATATACTAATAATATTTTGGCCTTGTTTAACTTACTCCTTTTCCTATAGGCTTAAAACGTTGATGGGTTGATTCATTGGGACTATCATGACCAGGGACCAGTACATTAACTTAATTAGATCAATACTTAATCTATTTTTTTCTAGATCTCAACACTTCTCGTTTTAAGTCGGTTTTAATGACAAAAGGCAGATAAAAGATTGTTCAATATAAATTTTAAGGATTATTTTGAAAATATGAGAGAAATCTTTTGAAAAATATGTTTTTGTTCTTTAATGTTTAAATTTTACTACGTTTTACACTCTTTTATACACTTGCCGAGACCTACTATAAATGCAACAGATACAGGCGGAAGTGACCATACTTTTTTAACACAAAGAAATAAACAACTGATCAAGGAAGAAGTAAATGAATAACATATCTTTTTGTAAAAAAAAACTAATGATCGATAAACAGATACAAACGCAGATGATTGAGTAAGTATCCCTCTTTTTTCGGTGTTTATACATTCCACTACAGTCATTTGTCTCTGAAAAAAAGTTATATATACCTTAATGTTATATTAAGATATATATTGAAAAATCAGAGACAAGTGCCTGTGATTCCCCACAAAAAAGAAATAGGAAAATATCAAAATTAGTACTTGCCGTTTATTTTTTGCACTATACAATGCTATTCTGCATGGAAAACAATCTTATTAAAATATAGACATCTGATTTCATAAGAGGATCTAACACCGATGCATAAAAGGTTTCACTTTTGTGACCAATCAGAATCTTCCTTGTTAACTTACAAAGAAATGAATGAAAACGGGCCAAGGACATCTGTGAAATCTTCTGTTTGCCTTGTGATATCATTTTTTGAAGACAAAGTATCAAAACTGCAGCCTGGATCTGAAATCAAGACTGCATGCAGAAGTACAACCTTCATAAAAGTGCAAGGGTAAATATTTACAAGTTTAAATTATGCTGCGGCCACCAAAGGGTCGGAGGCGGGCTTCAGCTGGTCCATAAACAAAAATGTGTACTAGTTCAGTGAAAATGGACGTCACACTAAACTCCGGAACATATAAATGAAATAAAATTTAAAAAACATACAAGACTAACAAAGGCTAGACTTGGGACAGGCTCAAAAATGCGGCGGGTTAAACATGTTTTGTGAGATCTCAACTCTCCCCTATACCTCTAGCCAATGTAGAATAAACAAAATACATGCATTTGTACCTGCATCTCCCCCTTAACCCCTCATCATGATTTAATGAAACTTTCTCAGAATCTGTACCATATAATGCTATTGGGTACTCTCTATATTGTTTTTAATCCAATATATTTTTTGGGTTCTATTACCAAAACATGAATCTTGCTATTGACCCGTTTGTATCCGTAACTCATCCCCAATTCCTTATTACAATTTATTGAAACGTTCTTTTACACCTCCTATTTTGTTTATTTATCCAAATCATTCAGGATGGAAAAAAAAATGTTTCTAGATATTTCTTTATATTTCGTTTAGATTTATATTTGTAATTGTTGTAAATGGTATCGCAGTATTTGCGAAAGAAAATTTGACTATATATCTTAACTGAAACCATTTGTTTTATGTTTAACGCTTTTGTTTATTTTCATTTCATTTAGGAATAATCCGCTCCCGATTAAAATAATCTACATATAAAAATAAGAGGATGTGTATAATTGCCAATGAGAAAACTCTCCACCAGAGACCAAATGGCATAGAAGTTAACAGTTATAGGTCAACGTACCGTGTTCAACAATGAGCAAAACCCATACCGCATAATCAGCTATAAAAATGTAAAACAATTCAAACAAAAAAAATAACGGCCTGATTTATGTACAAAATAATGAACGAAAAACAATTATGATACAGCAACAAACGACAACCATTGAATTCCAGGCTCCTGACTAGGGACAGGCACATACAGAATGTGGCGGGGTTAAACTAGTTTGAAGGCGCCAACACTCCTTCTAACCTGGGACAGTGGTGTAACAGAACAACATAAGAACAAACAATAGTTTGAAAAGGGCTTGACTCATCAATTTGATACAAAGCAGAAATACATCTATCAAAAACACAGACCGGACGTGGCAGGGTACTTATACATCCCCACAACAAAAAAAGACACAAAGTACAGATCTGTATAGAATTGTTCATGACTTACGATCAATCTTAATAGTATTTTTGTGAAACCGACTCATGCTTTTCACGATTTACGATAGATCACAAGTCTCCTAACGTTTCTATTAATTCCAAGCTTACTTCATACATTGCGGGAAAGTATGATATAGCAAGATGAGGGAATAGAATCACAACTGTGACGTATTATGCTATACATCGCATCTCAAAACGTTTCTGTCAACTTTTTATCGTTCACGGAAATAGTAAAAGATGAATAAGAGGAGTTTTACTAGCAGAATGTTCAGGATTTGTTCCTGCTCGATAAGGCTGCGGGCAAACTACAAAAGGTATTTCATTTTATTTATTTATGTTGTCGCTATTGTATTTTATATCTGGTAAGAAACTTCATAACTTTATAATTTTGTTCAAGAACTGTTTTGGAAAACAAAATATATAAACGGAATACAGAAATGAAAAAGAAATCTGTTTAAAAAACATAAATAACTGTATTCCCGTTCGTACGTTGGTACCGCTAAGATAACGTCGAATGCTACGGACGTCACAACTATTGTTCCCCCGTATCTACATAGATACGCCAAATGATCGTGCATAAAGTCGCTCCAATTTTCACTGCTTAATATTTCTTCTAAACCTTGAAAATGTTGCAAAAACTTGCAGATTTCTGGACTTCTAAAGATTGGGAAGTTTTACAAGTAAGTGGATATCATGAAACTAGAAGCAAAAGTTTTCGTTTTATTCTAAAATTACTAAAATTGTATTTGTAGACCTTTTTTGAAAGCATGATGTCCGCCTCCTCCACCTTCTCTACTTAAACATTGAAGATACCACATCTTGCTATTTTTATCTTCATTATAGTTAGTTTCCCCAATTTTATTTTTACTTTCCTATATATAAATGAAGAAAACCTTTTTTTTTTTTTTTTTTTTTTTTTTTTTTTTATAAAGTTTTCTAAAATAGCAAGGTGTACAATGTATGTCACTTCAATAATATATTCTATTCATTTTACTTTATAAGGAATGAAGACACTATTTTATGTTTTTAAGAGCTTGCCTTTTTTACCACTAATAATAAATACATAATATAGAGAAAACTTATTGTCTAACAAATTATCGCTTATACACGATTTAAAGGCATTCTTTCATGCCGATTCTCAATTTCTGAGTTTCATTTCACGAGGACACATTTCATCTGACGTTTGTTGTACGATAGTTGGATGCGCTGTTTAGAATTTGTCCTCGGTCAAAATATGATATATGCTTTTTGAAATAAAATTAATTTGTTGATGTTTATTTTAGAAACACTAACCTAATAAGTCTTTTTTGAATATGGAGTTTCGTAAGGTTTATTTATACGACATTAACACGATCTCGTCTGCAATATTCATATAATATTTGCCACCGTATGTTCATCAACACAGTTAGTAGGCTGAATTTTCATGTATGTTCCATTTTCAGTAGATATTTTCATACACTTCGCCATGGCAAAAAGTAAACACAAGCTTTTGTTGCATGCATATCAATAAAAGTTGTTTTATTTTCTATACCATATTTTTGTCTATTTTTAGACAAAAGAAAAGAGACCAAGTTTTGGTCCGTTACGAAAAGTCCAAGATTCCTCTTCTGATAAACCAACACCGGTAGCATGGCTGAGTGGGACTATAAAACATCAAGATTCAGTTAGATTCACTGGTGGGTCGGGAGAGCCTGTGAAAGACAATCGCAAAGTTTTGGTAAGAGTCATGCTTAAAGAGAAATAATATGTTAGTACATCGCATACGCATAAGGGTGTATTTTATGACAAAAAATCTCTGCACCAACTTGATAAAATCTAAAGCAAATAAATGTAACTTTTATTGCTGTTCTTTGCCCTAAAGTAAAAATAAGGCTTTCACCACGGAGTACAACACCTAAAGTTCTTACCTCACATCAAAACGGTACTTCCTGTTTGTTTGATTTTTCACACTTACGAACATAAAAAAGATGTGGTATGATTGCCAATACAACTTATCAGCCTGAAACCAAAAGACGAAGATTTCAGCATCTATGTATGTTTACAAAAAGACAATGGACAAAAGTAATATTGCCACAGAGGATTAGCATAAACCTTTATTTTTTAGAATTTAACTATGATCGCTTCGAAATATTAAAATCAGATTGACATTAAAGCTGTCATTTTATGTAATTTTATTAACATGTTGATTGAATGATATATTTTATTTTTGCAGGATGCTGATTTCAAGAAACTTCCCAATACTTCTCATGTTCAACAATCAAGTATTAACGAGGTGAGTAAAATTTAGATGACTAGTATATGGAAATAAAATTGTGAAGAACCAGTAAAATTTGTTTCCCCTTTTGATATACCACTAAAAGGTGACAATTCGTGAGAGAGTAACACCGGTACTTTTGACCGAAAATTTGTGTTCCTGATTTTTGACGACTGGTTCCCATTTTTTAATGTTGTGGATCCGCGACTTCTTTGTGACATTTTTACACATGTATAAAACAACCATTTAGGTTCTGTCAACGATTCAGAATATAAACATACAGAATCCATCGTTTTACGGTCTTCACATAGTACTACAACAAATTAATTCTTGTTTTAGAGTACTGACAATGTTGCACCAGGATTCTTCAATATTCAAAATTGGAGAGAAGCTTTTGAACGGAAAATGCAGGTATTTGGATACAAATGTCATTTACGTTAAATTGAAAACGACCGTAAAAGCACAGACTACATAGAGTCCGGTCTAATTTACAATTTTGAGCCTCAAATTATGTTGATAGTTTTTTTTTCTTGGCTGCTATGACGGTCTGGATTGAAGGTCCTTCGTTTATTTATTCTTTAATTTTGAGAACATGATTCTCTGCTCTTGATATATTTTGCCCATTAGTCTAGTCTCTATTCATTATAATTTAGTACTCCATTATTCTCTCTTCTTTTTTTTTGTTTGCCTATTTTCCTCTACTTTTTTTAATAGTTTTTGCCCTTTATTCTGCATATTTGCTCATTGTTCTCTATTCTGTAAACCCCATTCAGACCCTCTTTAGGCAACTTGTGATATTTGAGAGTTCATATTTTTTCATATAGGCAAAAAAAAAAAAAAAAGATTAGAAAAAAATGGCCCAAAAATAGAGAATGGAGAAAAATGGCCTAAAAATTTAAAGAAAACAGAAATAAAGGACCTCACATCCAGACCCTCCTAAAAGACTTCTTATTACGGAGTTTGGCAGGATTTTCCAATTTGCTTCAATTAAATAAATTTTGCCAGTTTCATTTGAACTGTCATTATTGACATCAAACAGCGTAATCGTATACTGAAGAAGAAATTGTGACCAGAATCGGTGAATTGAAATGTATATGTTCAAGAATCGTGGTCTATTATTCCTAGATAAATAACTAGATAATAAGTTAAAAGTAAATATGGGGATGGTACCAAATGGATATTAAATTCAAATTCAAATGTTTATTGACATATAAACTTTAAACAGTAAGTTTGTGACGAGTACAAAATAAGTATATACGCCATAACTGAAAATTCACAGATATATACACATTCAATAATTTAATTACAGTAAATAGTTCAGAGACCCCTGTCCTCATCTTTAATGTTTTTTTTTAATGTAGGACCCCAATCTATTAATAAACTTGTGATGGTGTTGATGGTCTGAGCATAAAAATCACATTTTCTTCAGCAGACAAATCTTGAATGAACAGAAATGTTTCTTTTCCAAATTAATAGAAAAAAAAGTTGTTTCTCAGTTCCTTATTCAATTCACATGCTAATAAAAATGTTTTTCATCCTCTAATATATTACACTTAAGGCATTCTCTGCTCTCTAGGAATATTATAATGTCTTCATTTTTCTAAAAGTCATTTACCGAAAAGAAAAAAAAACAACACATACAATAGCATGGCTAAAACAAACGACGAAAAGTCAAACAACAGTACAGCAAACAAGATTAGACAGAATTAACTCCACTAAAAACCGGATGAAGTCAGGTACTCCGGAAGTTAATAAATAATAAAGTGATGTGAAGATTATAATAAATGAAAATGCATCAATAATGAATTACATCTTTGATTTCAGATACCAACGTATACTGGCTTCTGCACTTCATACACCGATTATTCAGACCATCTTGCTTCTCATTGCAAAAGTGTCTCCCTCGAGGACGACCAACCAAATCAACAGGACATTTACTGGAATGAAGAAACATATTATCGGTCTGCACAGGAAATCAGAGAACATAACCGGAAGTCCGATATACCGCAGCTAAATATCGCTTCCGGAATAGATAGCGATATAGCAGATATTGCTGCTCAGCTGATGCAAGGAGATTCTGTTCTTGATGTCGTAGACAAAATGGCTGCCAAAGACGACTGGAAAAGCAAAATAAGTTTCAGTAAAACTGATTATCAAAGTCAGCCTGCCAAAACAAGAACCTTAAAATTAAACGACTGCTCTGAGGTTGTCGTCAACCTAATCGAGAAGACCCATCCGTTGCTTCATAAAAAACCGATTTCCAACACCAAGACACCATGTCATACGCCATTTCTACCAGTTCATCGACAAAATGCCTTCAATCAGATTCCGATTTCTACAAACTCACTCCTTCAAAGGTCAAACGTCAAACTGAACTTCTTGTCGTCAAGACAGAGAGCAGATCCATTCACTACACTTATTCGATCAAAATCAGACTGTGAGGTGAATTTCAGCAACATCTGGGACAGTATTAATCAGCGTTTTGTCGTTTGCTCAGCATACGAAAATAGAAGGTCAACAAAGGAAGTACCAGTATTTACCTCCACATCCGTGGCATCTGTACCAACAGCGGCAGTCACTGAAAACCGCAAAAGGAAGGCTTCATCTACCTTTACTAATCAACCAGCTACAAAACGTCAGAATAGCGTAAATATAAAATATCTTGTGTCGCCTCGAATTAAACAGGCTGGATCATCATCATGTAATGACCTTTTTGCTACACCACTGTATATTCCATCCAAGCATGACCAGACCGTTTGCTTTTCATCTGCAAAGAAAATGTCAGCAACATACAGACATCAATGAGGACAAATGTGACAATTCTAAGCTTAGCTGTGATAAATTGATAATTATGACACTACGGGTAGTTTTATAACATCCTTTTTTTGTATGTTTTACTATCATGACTATTTCCTAAAGCTTTATGATAGATTCAAAATGATTTTTAGATAAAGGTAAGTATACAAAAATTATTTTCATTGATCATGATGCAAATCCATTCAAAAGCTTTTATTTCATTTAATTGACTGCAATTCATACAGTGTACTTTATTTTTGTGTACTAGTATGCTATGAATTCGTGTATGATTGCATGGTTGTATGCATGGTTTATGTATGATTGAATGAAGGCATCATGTATGTGTGTGTGTGTGTGTGTTATGACTGTTTGCTTTACAAGTGTGTATGGTGCATGTGTGTGTGCGTGTGTGTGTATGATGCCTGCTAGTGTTTGTGTGTGTGTGTGTGTATAGTTGCATGATTGTTGTCTATGAAGTTGTATATGTTTGATGTTTGTTAGTGCTTGCATGTTTGTACACTTGAATAATTTATGAATGATTTGTAAGACTGAATCTTGTTTGTATGGTATTTGTTTGAGGGTCTGGATGGGGTCCTCATTTCTGTATTATTTTATTTTTAAGGCCATATTTCTCTATTTTTAATTATATTTTTCCCCCATCATTCTCTATCATTTATAATTCAGCAGCCGGTTGTACGAACGTGGCATTAGCCTAATGGGTCATTAAGTCTTCATTAAGCCTTTATGATGCATTAGGCTAATGAAGACTTAATGACTCATTAGACTAATGACACGTTCGTACAACCAGCTGCAGCACACTATTATTTTCTATTCTTAATTTTCTTGCCTATTTTTAATATACTTTGGCCATTATTCTGTACTTTTTGTCCATTATTTTCTATTCAGTAAACCTCCTCTAGATCCTCGTGCTAGCGTGTTGATGCATATTAATTGTATTAGTTGTATGTTGTATATAAGTGATTGTATAAAAAATGTTTTTTTAAAAATTCTCGCTGTTGTTATCAATTTGCCTTTCATGAATAATAATATGATAGAGGCGTTTTATGTCTGGGTTATAAACGACAGTTGTATATGACAATCTTTATGTATCTGTGTAAATATGCAGAGGATGTGCATTTTAAGCATAATAACCTTTCCGGAGCACCTGATCTCACTTTCGGTTTTTATTGGAGTTCGTATTACCCAAGCTTTAGAATTTTGTGTTCGCTTTAAGTATACATATTTTTCTTGTCTGTCCACACACTCATGTCGTCGCTTTTGACATGATTCGTTTGCCTACTGTCCTCATGATATCCGTTTTATTCCCCTAGGACATCATTCTTCTACCGTTTTTTTCATCAGACACCTGCAATGATCTGTTGTTGACAAATGTTAGTAATTTTGATTGGGGTTTGCAAAAAACAACAAAGGTATACTTACTCCACTTGATTTTGTAGATAAATTAATCATACATATCACAGTTAACATTTAACGGTACCAAGTGTATTGCATGTTATGCGCATTTCGACCGTTAAGGTCTCTTCAGTGATGCTAGCCTGAGCCCATTATAAACAAACTCGTCATAGATACCAGGGTTAAACTTTTGTACGCCAGACGCGCGTGTCATCTATACAAAAGACACATCAATGACGCCCCAAAAGTAAAAAGAAAAGAAAAGTTAAATTGGTAAAAAATCATACGCAGTTGAAGAGCCTTGAGGACCAAAATTCCAAGAAGTTTTACAGCTATGGTAATTCCAGTGGTAGAAAATCCTATATTTGAGAAAAAAAAAAAAACGCTTATACAAACGTTGACGAGCATATATAATAAAAAAAAACCTAAAGTGTTGCCAAAGCCGGACTAGGAGTCATAGCTGTGCGTTAAGGAGATACATCAACAAGATTCCATTGTCTAAAGTGCACATCATTATTTATGTATACACTGGCAAAAATGCCACACATGTGTACATGCGTGACACATGCGTTTCACATGCGTGTCACACGCATGTGAAAGAGACGTTTCATGCCACGCATGTGACACATGTGTGAAAAACACATGTGATACGCATGATACACACATGTGATCATGCGTTTCACATGTGAATCACATGCGTAAGGAAATACACCTGTGATACATGCGTGATTACTACATGTAAAAGGCATGGTGCCTGTATTAAATATTTTTCAAAATGTCCTCCTATTTGTCCAATTACCATGATTGTTGACATGTTTCTCAGTTCTCATGTGAATTACATGCAATTTCTAACACATTTTTCTAACACATGCGTTATACATGTGTTTTCTCTATATATACACAGGCAAAATGAAATTAAGGTGAATTGAGCATCAATCACACAAATTCACAGTATTTGAGCATATTTTAGATAAGTTAATGCTAATCTAGTACACATTCTATTTTGATATATATAAATATTCTTCTTGGTCTTGACTATGTGTTCATACTTCCATTATATTTTACTTTCTTGATCCTAAACAATACAAAAAATATTTATCTATCAACTCCCAACTCACAATATCTCCAATGCAAGAGATAAGATGCAATAAAACAAAGAAGGCAAGCAAATATCCAGGTCACCTTAGTTCACTCCTAGAATTTTTTTCGGTTATGTTCAAGTCTCAATACTTTTTTTAAAAGTCATGTAAGGATTGGTGATTCATTTATAGAATATGTATGCACTAATGTATATTTCATTTTTAATATGTATGTACAAGTTATTTTGTGGTTATCAGCCATGAGACAATCCAATCCCATTATGGAAATAGTCTTACTTGCAAAAGATGCCAATTTTTCTTTTGAAAGTTTTGAAGAAAAAAAGTATTTCACCCTGCCACATATTCCTGTGCCTGTTTCAAGCCAGGAACCTTTTCAGTGGTTGTCTAAGTCTCATCCTAATAAAAAAAAATATTTAAAGAATTTGGTGTTGATGGCAGCTCTTTGATTGGTATAGACTCTGGTTAATTAAGTAGATCATGACATTGTTTAGACACCTGTTCATTGTTGAGGACTGTATGTTAGCACCTTAATGCCTTTCATGTGTTTTTGTTGTGTAGCTGTCTGATTTATTTATACCTCATATCTCATTGTATTAATAAACTGAAATAGAAAGTTCTGTGAAATATATTTTGATATACCATATTGAAAGTCTTGCTGTTATTTACAACCATTTCCTTCTTATTTCATATATCTATTTCAGTTTTTCATTTTAACACCAATCTTAAGGTTAAGGCAAAAAGAAAACAAATGTTGCTAAACAACAGGCATATACCATTAGAAGATCTCAAAGTTTGGCTGCACAATAAACTAAAAATTCTTGTTATTTCAAATATTTATATAAAAATCAGTTTAAAACATGCATTTTCCATTTTTAGACTGTAATTGTCATGTTGGCACAATAATTTGAATTTGAATTGTATTATATTCTGAGAGTACTTGTGGTTGAAAAAATATACACGATATTTAATTCCATGTGTTTTAGATTTCTTGAATACACCACTCCCATATAACAACTACATGTCTGTTAGTAATGTTAAGAGTTCTCTCCTGCATGTAATTGCTGTAATTGCTATTTGTACCCAAGGCTTCCTTCATACATTTGCACTTATCCTTCTAAGATGTTGCTTGAATGATAAAATTCTGTAATACATTATCAGCCATCAGACTCTTGGAATACAGTTGCTGTAATAAAAAAAATAAACTGTAATCACAGAGATATGTCTCGCTTTTGAGTAATTTCGATAATGCAAATGTTGAAATTAAAATAGCAACACTTTAACATGTAAGATTTGCAAATATTCAAAGTCAATGAACCATGACTAAAGGTACATGGCTAAACAATCTCCATGGATATTTGATGTGCCAATGCTAATACAACGCATACCAAATACCATTGACTTATCATAAGTAGTTCCCTTTAAAAAACCTAAACACAAACTAATACATGTAAACTAAGAAAATTTTAAAGTCAATAAACGATAACTGAGGGGGGGGGGGGAAATAATCTCCATGGTAATGAGATGTGCCAATGCTAATACAACTGCATACCAAATATCATTGACTTACCACTAGTGGTTTCCCATAAGCCAACCTAATCACAAACTAATACATGAACACTAAGCAAAAGTTTCAAAGTCAATAGACCATGACTGAGGGGGCAGGGCCAAATAATCTTCATGGAAACGAGATATGCCACTGCGTATTTAACTGCATACCAATTATCATGAACTTACCACTAGTGGTTCCCCATAAACTGACCTAGTCACAAACTAATACATGAAAACTAAGCAAAAATTTAAAAGTCAATAGACCATGACTGAGAGAGTGGACCCAAATAATCTCCATGGAAATGAGATATGCCAATGCTTATACAACTGCATACCAATCATAATTAACTTACCACTAGTGGTTTTCCATAAACTGACCTAATCACAAACTAATACATGAAGACTAAGCAAGAATTTCAAATTAAGTCAATAAACCATAACTGAGGGGGCGGGGCCAAATAATCTCCATGGTAATGAGATGTGCCAATACTAATACAACTGCATACCAAATATCTTCGACTTACTACTTGTGGTTCACTATAAACTAGACCTAATCACAAACTAATACATTGTTGACGCCGCTGTCGTCACCAACGCCAGAAATAGCATACCTATGCCGCGCTTTTTGACTCCGTCAAGCGAGACAAAAACAGCATATATTTTTTGTAAAACATACATCAAATATTGGATTACCAATCAGGCAAAAAATGATAACATCAATTTAATCTCCAATGATTTACCAAACTTACATATATATATATATCGTGTGAACAACTGGAGTGGAATATAATAGTTGTTGTTTATCATATTTATTTTTCGTTTAATGTCTTTTACGTAAATTGGAATTGTATTACATCTGTAATTTCAGGACCTTTTATAGCTTGCTAGATGCAGTATCAGTTTTGCTCATTGTTGAAAGCTGTTCATACAGTGATCTATAGTTGCTAACATTCAGTCATTTCGACTCTGGTGGATAGTTGTCTCATTGGCAATAATACTACATATTCTCATTTTATCAACATAAATTACCGTAATAATGAAAACTAACTCTATTCATGCATGTGTACTACACATTACCTGTATATATAATATATACTAGAATACTCCTGGACATCATGGTGTTGTGACTGAAGCAAAGTACCTTAGCCTTATTTTTAGCCTGAATTTTAAGATTTTTCGTTTTGTCATCTAATAATGTCATGCTGGTCATTAGGTGCACAGTTTTCTCTGCTTTCAAAATCTTTCTTTTTGAACCCTTCGACCCAGAACTTGTTAATTATCTGTAGTAATAATTATGTGGAAAACAAATGGGCCTGGAATGGTGTAATTTTTAATCAACACCATTGTCCTATATATACAAGTTATAAATAAAGTTGAATTCTTTGAATCGTCATTTTTATGTCATGCCGGCTCACAAATTGGACCTTGTTATTTTAGTATATAGATCTAGATTACTAAGTGCTTGTAGAAACATAATTCCTCATTTTTCAAGCCCCTTTCTTACATGTCTTAACCTCATTTAAATTACAATACCAACTAAAAGCTACAAGGAGCCTGTGTCGCTCACCTGATATTTTTTTTATTTTACAATTGATGCATGAAATAATGCAACCGATATACATTTGCTTTAGTTTCAAAGATATAAGTCAAAAACTGCATTTTTCCCCCTATGTTCTATTTTTAAACTAGATACCCTAATGCTTATTATGGCCAAGTTTGGTTAAATTTGTCTCAGTTGTTTCAGTAAAAGACTTTTGTAAAAGATTACAAAAATTTACGAAAAAATTGTTAAATTTGACTTTAAAGTGCAATAACTTCTTATGGGGTCAATTGACCATTTTGATCCTGTTGACTTATTTGTGAATCTTATTTTGCTGAACATTATTGCTGTTTACAGTTTATCTCTATTATAATGTTCAAGATAATAACCAATAAATTGCTTTGCCGAGCGCAGCTGGATATGACCACAGAGGTCCAACCCTGAACAGTTGGGGCAAATATGGACACAATATTCGCGCTTAATACAGGTCTGAATTTGGATTGCAATTCAATATTTGACACATAATAGGTTTCTGACACAGAATAACTGTAGTCAAAGAACTTAGAATTGGTTATATGATTTGAATTTATATTCAAAATTTTGCTTTTGTGTAATACACTATGCTGTTGCTAATTGACCTTCATCCCCTTTTAAAAAAAAAAAATAAATTTGAAGGATTTTCTTTTTGATTTTGATTTCTGAAATCTTGAGGAGAAAAAATTACCCCCCCCCCCCCTTTTTCCAAAAAAAAAAATCTCTCCCTCAGTTATGGTCATAATTTCAATTCAAATTTCCAAGATGTATTTGAATTACCTCCCTTACACTGTAATTTGTACTTAAGTAATTGTCCATTAACCAGGACACCCTTGTTTTTTCTCACTTTTTTGCCCCCAATTCCTAAATGGTTTGAGCCATAACCCCCCAAAGCCAATCCTAACCATCCCTTTGTGGTATGGAAACTTGTAGTATAATTTCAGAGAGATCCATACACTGTTCCACAAGTTATTGTCATGAAACTAGAAAAATGCTTATTTGGGCCCCTAATTCCTAAACTGTTGGGACCATAACCCCCAAAATCAATCCCAACCTTCCTTTTGTGGTTATAAACCTTATGTTTAAATTTCATAGATTTCTATTTACTAATACTAAAGTTATTGTCCGGAAACCAAGTGTCTTTGGGCGACGACAACGTGATACCAATAATTTTTTGTGGTCGTATAAAAATTGAAAAAAAAATTCTTAAAATTACCAATTCAGGGGCAGCAACCCAACAACAGGTTGTCTGATGCGTCTGAAAATTCAACAGAGATAGATATTCACCTGATGAACATTTTTACCCCATGTCAGATTTGCTCTAAATGCTTTGGTTTCAAAGATAGAAGCCAAAAACTGCATTTTACCCCATGTTCTATTTTTAGCAATATTGGCCATCTTGGTTGATGGCCAGGGTCAATGGATACATTTTTTAAACAAGATACCCTAAGGATGATTTAGGCCAAGTTTGGTTTTATTTGGCCCAATAGTTTCAGAGAAGATTTTTGTAAAAGTTATTGGACGTCGACGGACGCCAAGTGATGAGAAAATGATGCAATTAACAGTAAAAGTAGGCGAGACACTGGGTTCTGCGGAACCCTTACGATTTTTTTGAAATTGCCTTGGAATTCAGTATTTTTGTTATACCATTTGGAAATTAAATACTGTAACAAATACATACTAGTTACATTTATATATACTGTAGCTATAGGATATCCTCAATATCTAATCCTGTTGTTAATTTCATTTAAACATATAATGTATATAGCTTCCCTTCCACTTACATCTGAGGAGCTAATTCTGAAAATTAAAATTCCTGTGATTATCATATAAAATCTTAACCTGATGCAGTCTGCTTTCCAATAAGAATAAATTAGGAATACAGTTATCCCTTGGCAAAGAGAGAGAAAACAAGTGATATTTTTATATTATAACCAATACTGCACATGGTAATTGGAACATCACTAGTTTTCTGGATTGGATTGTTGCTCACTTTGTCAGGATCTTTTACAGCTGACTATATACTGTAGAAACATTAATTAATTAGTAGAAATAAACAAAATTAAATCCACCACGAAAATTTCTGCTTTTACAGTAGTATGGTTTTTTCATTGTTGAAAGTCATACAGTGACCTAAATTTTTTTAACATCCTCTTTGACTAATGGAATGTTTTCTCATTGACAATCCTACCATACATTGTAAGACCTTATTTATAAAATACTAAAAATTTCAATCTGTGACAATAACATTTTATTAATTAAATAAGGTAATCTGATCAACATTATGAAGCAATTTTCAAAACACTCTGTCATTGTCTGACAGCGATCAAAGTAATTTTAACTTCTATGACAATGTACAATGATGTATATATGTGCAAGGCTCAAAACTAAGTATTACAACTAAATTCATACATATATCCATATACATTTACAAGGTACTTAAAAAATCAGCGAGACTGATGCATAGAATGTAGGTAAAAAAAAAATACTTTTGTTGGATCCAGCATCATAATTATTACAAGTTAATGAAGGCAAGTCATAATCATTGAGTACATGTACATTATATTTGAACTTAAAGTAAAGGATAATCTGATTAGTCTCTAATCAGTAATGAAGCCACACAACACTGTGTGATGACAGTGACATACAAGTTTCCCATAGATGCACATACTATTATTTTAGGTCTTTTGTATATATATGTTTAAGGTTACTTAGAATTGGCTGTTGACATACATGTACACATGGACTGTCAGGCATGGAGTCATTGGACCCTAGGTTACTCCAGTCCATTATCAGTCACTATCAATAGTCAACTCCTCTGTCCATTTGTTGTAATACAATGTACAGCTGAAAGGGAGAAAACAGTACTTTATTAATAGCATGTGGATGCAAGACTATAATAAGTATTCAAAGAGTTTTGCAAACAATTAGCCTATCCGTTTAGGAGAATTCTGTATTTACCTAGTGATGTGACAGTAAACAGTGGCAGATCCAGAACTTTTTATAACTAAAGGGGGGGGGGGGGGGGGGGGGCCACTCCAGTCATGCTTCAGTGATTCCCTATATAATCAACCAAATTTTTACCACAAAAGGGGGCCCGCATGTAGACCAATTTGAAAACCTGGCCCAAAATAAATAGACAGCTGCACCATGAGCACATGATACACCAATCGCTTATTCAAAGAATAAAGTTCAATAACTTTTCAATGTCATAATCAGACATTCATGAAAAACTAAAGGGAGGTTATCTTAATAGATATAAACCAGTCACCAAAGTTTCATGATAACTGCTCAAAGCATTGTCTGAAATATGAAAATCCCCCTTTTTTATGAATAAAATCACATAACTCTGAAACATAAAATCTAAAATTAATAAAAACCAAAAGGGAGCTTATGACAATAAATATAAACAATTCACCAAAGTTTTATGAAAACTGATGTAAGCATTTTTGAGTTATTGTCTGAAAACTGGAAAATCTCCCTTTTTTAAATGAATATAACCCCACAACTTGGAAACATAAAATCTTAAATTTATAAAAATCGAAAGGGAGCTCATGTCAACAGATACAAACAAGTCACAAAAGTTTCTTGCCATTTGGTGAACACATTTTGAGTTATTGTCCCAAAACTGGAAAATCCCCATTTAAAGTTTTTTAATGTTTTTTGGATATCAACAACTTTGTCAAACATACATGGAATTTTGACATGGAATTAGTTATATCTGCACACAAGAACACACATTTGTATGTGTTTTTTTCTGCATAAACATGTAATTCATAATTTATTCAAACTTCTGACATAGTCCCATTGTGCATCTCTTTTTTATGCCCTTGTCGTAACGGAGGGGGCATCAAGTTTTACACTTGTCTGTCTGTACATCCTTGCATACTTGCATTGAGAAATAAGTTTTATACCCTATTGATATAATGAATATTTTGACATTACACAGTCATACTTTTCTTAAGACTGCATAAAATGACAAACTGTGAAACATTGTTACACTAAATTATTATTATTTATTATAAGACCTATTGATGAATCCAGTCCTTTTTGGCTAATTTTGAAAGTTGGTTCTTATGTTGTTTGCTGTCTGCCATTACTGTATGTAGTTTATATTTTTCATCCTTGTAGGTTACTTTATGGTATTGATTTTGTTCATTGTTTAAGGCTGTACATTGACCAGTAAATGTTTACATCTTTGTCCTTTGGTCTATTAATTGATAGTTGTCACATTGAGGATCATACCTCATCTTTTTATATTTATATGCTAGGTCATTGAAAAAGCTCCAAGGATACAACATAATTTAATTGTTATATATTTGCAAATTCATTCTGATAATGCAAAAACATAAATTGATTGACTTTTTTTCTTATTTTAATGTCCAGAGGCAAATATTTTATGTATTCTAAACGAGAACAACTTATCATGATCAATTAATAATATAGGCCAGTCTGACAATGCTTGTTTTAGACCCTTTTTGGTCTCTAATTCCTGAATGGTTTGGGCAAATACCCCCAAAATGAAACTTAACCTTCTACTTGTGGTACAATTTCATAGCAATTAAAATACTTATAAACAAGTTATTGTCCTGAATTTAGAAAAATGCTTGATTTGGGCCTTTTTTGGCCCCTAATTCCTACACTGGTTGAACCATGACGCCAAAAATAATCCCAACCTTCCTTTTGTGGTATTGAACCTTTAAATCTAATTTCATAGACATTCATACACTTAAACTGAAGTTATTGTCCGGAAACCAAATGTCTTCGAACGAGTTGATAGAAATATACGACCTCAAAACTTTTTTGCTGTAGTATACAATATGGTTGTTCTTTTAAACATTTTCATAAATAATCTAAAAGAAATGTAGACCTGTTTGGGATTGCTTGCAATGCAATTTTCATTACATTAAACAATATATATTTCCACGGAATAACTTCTGTAAACCTAAATTTTAATAGCACTTACTTTCTAACTCATACATTTCAAAGTGACATTATTCCTGTATATATTGCCAAATAAACGGATCACCGATGTAATAATAAATCTTAATTATAAATTTAATACTAAACAGAAAACAATGAACTTGCGGAAAAGATGGTATACCGCCAACAAAAGGTGCAAAGGTTTTATTTCTTGGTTTCCTTAAACTGACCTCATCATGAATATCAACAATTTTTTTTACGACTATGCCTCTATTGAAAACAGCATGCCTAAGTCACAGCTTCATAACTGTTGTGGCTAGACAAAAAAGAACAAGCGATTAAGAGAGCTTTGAATGCAATTTTCTATAAAAATGACCTGTAAAAAAAATAAATTTGTCACTTCTAACATGGATAATTTTCGAACTTGCCCACAACATTACAAGAATCAAACTTTAAACTCTTTGACCTCAAACTTTTAAAAAAATCTTCAAAACTGCATGTACAGAACCTGACAAGAAAAAATTATTCAAACATAGTTATCATTTTCATTACATACCTCTCATCACAAAATTATTCATTGACTACTGCTCCTCATATCCACATAAATCAATAGGACAATCTATGACTCCACTATATAATCTAGAAAGCAATGCCTCAAATGAATTCTGTCCTGTTGCTTAGCTTCTCCTACTTCTCAAAGTAATTGTACTTTCGTTGAAAAAGCTAAAATAAATAATGTTTGATAAAATGAAGTTATAATACAATGTATCTGCCAAAATTGCCTTTAATATTTTGATCTGGCAAAATTGGCTTGCTTTGATTTTTTAAAACTAGACCAACAAACTTTCCCTGAAAAAAAAAATGACTACAAAAAAGTATTTAATCATTTTATTAATGTTCTAATCCATCATATAAATTCCATATGACCCTTGAATGAAGGGATGAACAAAAGTGATTACATGTACAGTATATATTACAGGATATCTGAATCTGTCATGATTTATAATGTCAATCTTTGGGGATTAAGTTATTAATAATCATGATACTTTGAAATTTTAAGTCATTCAAAGTTGTTTAAATTACACCAAAAGTTGGACTATTTTATATAAGGTAGTATCTGAGAAATGGACTAAACCAGGCAAGGTTTGGTGGTAAATACATTGTACATGTACAATGTACTTTGTTTTTGGCTTTGAACTAGGTGTTAGTAACTGGGAGTACTCTCAGATCTGAACTTGGTCTTTTTTGTTGTGGGGATGTGTAAGTATCCACCATGTCTTGAGTGTGGTTTTGTTAGATGTCTTTCTACTTTGTATAGATCTGACGAGTTAAGCCCTTTTCACATCAATATACCAGGTTAGGAGGTGGGTTCGGCACCACAAACTACTAGTCTAGCCCCACCCCATCCTGTACATATTTGTATGTATGTGCCTGTCCCATGTCAGGAGCCTGTAATTCAGTGGTTCAGTTTGTCGCTTGTTGCTGTGTATCATATTTTGTTTTTTTTGTTCTTTGTTTTGTATATAAATTAGTCTGCTAGTTTTCTTGTTTGAATTATTTTACAAATTTGTCATTTTCATTTGGGGTCTTTTATAGCTGACTATATGGTATGGGGTTTGCTCATTGTTGAAGGATGTACAGTGACCTCTAGTTGTTAACTTTGATGTCATTTGATCTCTGATGGAGAGTTGTCTTTTCTCATTAGTGTAAACAAGATTTTATTTTGAAAATAATTAGGTTATTTAAGGTAGCACAATACAAAGATTTTTTCACCCCCAATCAGACAACTTTAAACTGATGTAATTTTTTTCATCCAGCTTTAAATTTTATAAATGAGGTACCAAAAGAAAGAAGAAAGATTAATCTTTCAAATGGTGAAAACGTCAACTTGACATAATTATTACACAATTAATTATTATGTAATTAGTTGCTATATTGAGATGTCCACATTTGAATGAAATTAGCTTCTTTGTTATTCATAGCATCCGAAAATATTTTATAGATTCTTGTATAACACAGTTTGACCTCCAAAAGGGTGTCTCAGATTTTTCCTATTGTATTTCATTCTCTCATAAACTTTCAATGAAGTTTGCAACCTAAATTCATAAGAGATCACTAAATTTAATTGGGTATAAAATTTGTTCTATTGATGTTTTTGGAAATCTGAGACACCCTTTTGAAGATAACTGGTCAAGGAACAACATGTGTGAAAATCAGGCATATATATAGGGGCACCCATCTAGGAGCTAAATTCATTTAAAACTACATTTTCATGACAAAAATTAATGTGTCACAATTGAATAAATAAGGATTTTCCTACTTGTACCCCATTAACTTCAATATAATTCACACATGTACCATTGGGATATTTCAGGATTGGCCTTCAATCATAAATCAATTAGGTTTTGACCAGTAAGAAAGCATTCGATTTCAGCAATTCTAAATATATAGAGAAAATGCACACCCTATGCATCAAAAACCAGATCTGGCGGGAGATGTTATATCATTATTGACCTTGCTGTAAGTCAGTTGCTACTGATATGGTCAAAACTCCGCCCACCATGATAAACCTTTACTACTAATGATCTCAGAAGTTTAATTACACATTTGCATTTAATTTTTTCAATATGGATTTTATTCATTTAGTACATAACATAATATATTTAGTTTTTTGATTGTTACAAAAAGTAAGTTATGCATGTGTACACAAAATGATCAGTTGGTCAGTTTAGGGGATCTTTATGGGGCATTTTTAGAACTGTAATTGTATACAAGGACAATATGGTGTTTTACACAAAGTAGATTTTGTTCAATTTTGCAGTTTGAATATGAAATATTTAATTTGTATTTTCTTTTAAAAAGAATTCATATCTAAACATTCTCCCCCAAGAAATTCCAGTACATTAATTTTTATACAATTACATTTGTTTAATTACTGTACATTTATATTTTGATTCCCTCTATATCTCCAAATTGTTACTTTGTTTTTTTTCTCCTGGCAGCTCCATTAATGAAATGTATTTTTATTTGGAATTCATTATCTTCATTTTTCCTGGTAATCCCGAATCCACCTCTTTTTCATAACTTTTATTTGTATTGCTGGTCAGTGGTCATAAAGCTATCAACTGATTTTATTGATTAACCACAAAGTACTGCCCACTTGTTCTTATCTTGTATCAGTCAGACACGTGCATTTGTTTATAAAACTAATTATCATCAAAACTCATTAACAGTGCAAGATATGTAAATGAATTTTTCTTCTGTGGTTTTGGAATATTAAGAAGTAACAAAAACAGCTGAAAATGAAATATTGATAAAATTTAGTTGCTTTTGTATTGTGCTACCTTAAACATTACAATATGACAGTTTTATTAGGATTGGAAAACAAGTGAATTTTCACGGACTTTTACCAATTCCTCTCTTTTCTCATTGGCAATCATACCACATTTTCTTATTTTTATATTTACATTACGTACATGTAAAGTAGATCTTTCATCTTCTGGAGGTGTCCGATTCCTAAGTACATGTACAACAGGGGGCCCTAATTAACAGCATGATTTTGAGTCGGCTAAAAAACAATCAGATAGATTATGATACAATTAACAGGTTTCTTTGCAATTATTTTGCAAATAACTAAGCTAATGCAAGAATAAAGTTATTTTCAAATAAATACATAAATTAAATAATAGTAAATAATGAATCTACAATTATATTTTAAGAAGTGAAACATCATTTAAATTCAATAAATATCATATATTAAATTTCAATTTTTTTTTTAAATTCTGGGTAGATAAGTTTTCATTTTTTTAAAGTACATGTAGGGCGAGTTGGTAGACCTTTATCTGTTTATAATATATTTATTATATATTATCATGATTATATTCATTTGGATTTTACCCAAGTTAGGCAAGTTGCCACTGTTGGCAGGAGTACATTGTATATTTAACAGGATTTAATCCTTTTCACAAGTGGGGCGATTTTTTTTTAATGAGGGGCAAGCAAGTTGGTATGAAGGGAGCTACCACTTGATTTTGGGGGGGGAGGGGGGGGGGCGCTAGGATGAAAATGTTATGAACAGTTATCCTGCATTGTTTTTAGTTGTAATATCTGTCCTGACAGTTTATTATTCATTCTTTTCGGTCCTGGCTTTTATTTTTTTACTCAAAACTCCTGTCCCGCATTTTTTCGAATTCCGTCAAATCCCCCTCTCCCATAAAAATCAAATGGTAGCTCCCTAAACAAGAGTGGAGCGATTTTAAAATAATGGGGCGTTTTGCCAATTGCAATATGGCGAGTTGACTTGCTTCCGTTTTTGCCAATACACCTTATCGCTATTTAGTCCAATCCGGAAAAAACAGTCATTTAGACAACTTCCTGTTTGGGTCAACAGGCCGCAAACAAAGGTCATCAGTAACGAGCTGAGGGAGGGAAAAATTTAGAAAGCGATCAATAGGAAACTTTGATAGATTATGATCCACTTTTTCCAAACTCAAATTATAGTCAAAAAAATATAGTGTTTGAAGTATTTACGATGTTTTAAACAGGTCTCATTAAAAAGTATCATGCATGGTGCATTGTTTAAACAGGGTCCCAGATAGCGTCAACTGGATGAAAAAGTTGTGTAATTTTAGAACTTATCCGGCATGGAGTAAATAGCGATTAGGTGCATCTTTGACTGATTTTCGGGTTTATACATGCATGACATGGATAAAGTCAAATGGTTTTTCGTGAAAAGTATAGCACTAGCATCTTCCTAAAAATGCGCATGATTATATTTACATTTCATAGCGCTTTCCAAGTACAATAAGTTGGTATGTAATCCATCAAAACGAAACACTTTCGTTGCGTTGACTTTCGTTCCCCGGATTCAGTTAATCGACAATGTAAGTTACTAACCCATTTCAATATATCTGTTTAAAATAACTTTTTGATCCATCAGTTTGAAAAATCAAAGGTCTTTGTATCAACTATCTGACTATCTTTGTCCATTCTTTTAAAACATGAATTCAGCAGCAGACGAGCGTCCATGGATTTTGCGTCATAGTATAAAAACGACAACGGTGAAAAGATTTCCGGGTTTCCGTATTCGACGTGCCAAGCTTTCGTACATTTACGTATATATATGAGAGTTAGTCTGGAATCAAGAATGGGGATTTAAATAAGGACACAAAAAAAATATATAGATAGTTGAAAAGCAAAAATATAGAAAGAAGGATCATAGAGAATAATTGAGTATACTTAATTATGAAGAATCATGCAAAGACATTATTCTCAGAGCATATACATGCTGGGACTATTATACTAACTAGTATAATAGTCCCAGATACATGTCTCTGGAAGAATTGAGAATAAAGAAAAACTAAATAAAGAATATTCAATCATTTATATATTATTTATAACTCATTCACATTTTGTTCCATTCAGAATTAAATAACTCTGCTGAGGGGGGCATGGGAAGTTTGGAAAATTGACAAGCGATAATTACTCTAAATTCTAATCAGAGGAGAATTAAATGTTAGACAGTTAGAATGTAATAAATAAAATATAAACATATATTTTTCAAAATGATGTCACAGAAAACACAGATTTTTTTTTTATTACTAATAAGATTCTGCAATTTGAGTATCTATGTCCAACAGATGTCAGTGAATTTGAAATTTTACTAATCTGATAGACGTTTAGTTAAGAATCTGTGACAAGTTCTTTTGTAATATTATTAGGAAATTGCCTACCGCCTCCTTGATTTAGAATTGCATACTCTTCAAGATTAAGGTAGCCTACACAAATAACAGCCAGTTTTGGACTTGATCTTTTTGTCCAAGGTTAAACAATATATTTTGTTTTATAATTTTCAACTCATGAACTATGCAAATATTTTTAACACTATCTCCTCATGATATTCGACGAAAAGCTCACCAGATCTTATCTTCACATGTTTGCCAATATGGCGAATCAAATCAAAGTTTTACTTACTTAATTTCAAGTTGGCAATTACATGTATACTCAAACCTAGGTTGCCACATGATGAGCAGAAAGTTCCTAACTTTATCATTCACAATACTTGAGTTCACCCATGTATTTTGGAGGTTCGTGTTGCACATAAAGGCGGATTTAGAGCACCCTGCCCCTACCCTTTTTGTGGCAAAAATTTTGATCTATTATATCGGGAATCACTGATGCATGACTAGGGAGGCCCCCTCTTTAGCAGTCAGTGGGCCCCCTTATGAAAATTTCTGGATCCGTCAATGGCACAATCTTTAGTTTTTATGTAATGTTAAGCCCAACGGTTACTGGGAATTTTTGTACAGTATTTCATACCAAGGTTGTTTGGGTATCACAGTTTTAAAATGTTATCAGCGTTGATCCAATAAACAAATCCTTGGTTGATCTATTCTTAAACAACTTATTTCCAGTAGTACCCCGTCACAATGGTATTAATGACATTAATGCCTCCAACCTGGGACTATTATGGAGACTATTATACAATAGTCCCAGCTCCAACACTGATCATTGATATTTATGTTCCCCTTATAAATAGAATAGAGAAATTGAGGACATTTGTTCCACATTTTATGAACTTTGAAAAAACACAAGCACATGTAACTTTTGACACCACCTGCGGGCAAGTGCCTGCAGGACACTGATGTGGTGGCACGTGGGTGGTGGTAAGTCAGTGGCGGATCCAGAACTTTTCATAAGGGGGGCCCGCTGACTGACCTAAGGGGAGGCCGCTCCAGTCATGCTTCAGTGATTCCCTATATAATCAACCAAATTTTTCCCACGAAAGGGGGGCCAGGGCCCCCCACCCTGGATCCGCCTATGTAAGTTTATAACCGCCGTTACAGTAAACCCCTCTCAACCCACCAAATGCTTGCTTGAAACACAAGTAAAATATAAGCAGGTAATTATATCCTTTGCTTTTATTCCACACCAAAGATGAAGAAATGTATGATAAAGTTATAATGGTATATTATTCTGTACATTGTATAAGCCTAAAAATTAAAGGGACGAAAGTATGTAGTGACTATTGTTTGTCGTGATTTAAAAACGATAATAGTGTTGCTTTCCCCTTTATCTTATGAGCCGTATTGAACAGGACAGACTACCCCAAACACTCTGAAACTTTTCAAGTACTTTCTATATGCTCATGTGTATTATATTGTTAGCATAGTTTTGTACTTGGACAGATAATCAGAATGGTCAACAATCAAGTATTGACAATGTTAATTGGTCACGTTTGTTTGAACCGTTACCAAACCAGGTAATTTTTAAATTTACACTTGTACAACCCAATGTCAATGTTACATACAATCAGTCATTTTTGTAACACAAGGGTTACAAATAAGAAAATACTAAATAAAATATGCAAATTTATAATTTAGTTCCATAACTGTATGAAGCACCTAAGACTTAAATATATCTACTGGGTGTATCTGTCTGTCTTTTGTCCAAGATAGTTGGCAGATATATAGGAATAAAAAGAGATGTAAGGTTATTGTAACACACCTTTGAGAAAGTTATTCAAACAATAATAACAAAAACACAACACAACACAACACATCTAGATATTCCAAGTTCTAAATCATTTTTTTTCAAAGTGGTGAAGATCAAAAGATCTGCAATTAACACCAAATTCTCCCAATATAAATGCATACTTCTTTTACCTGTGTATATGTATTAAAAGAAATACCAATGAAAATCTTAATTAAAATAAATGTTTAAAGATTAAACTTTTAATTGTTCAAATAAGAAGAACATTTTATGGGGGAAGGGGGATGATTCACAGAATTCCCTGGCCTACTCCCTTTAGGAATTATATATAGAGAGACTTTTTACAAGTCTAGTCTCACTTTTTTTTAAGGATCCTGGACCCATATCTGACAATTATTGCAATTTTATTTACTTTGCCTTTTTTTACTGCGATTATTTTCCTAAGCTGATTGGATAAAATACCATTTATTATGGTGACAATTAAGGATAATCAGGGGCTGATCCAGCCATTTTTAAAAGGGGGAGGGTCCCAACACAGGATAAAAGGGGGGTTCCAATTATGTTTCCCCATTTAAATGCATTGATCATTCAAAAAAAGGGGGGTTTCATGTGAAAATAATTTTTTTAAAAGTAAAATAAGATTTTCAATGGAATATATGTCTTACAAGGTATTAGATGTTAATAAACAAGTTTTAATTTTGATGTTAATTTTTTTCGACTTGGACACAATTAACTTTTTTTTCATGTGAATTTCACATGAAAAATTTAACGTAAAATTCATGTGAAAAATTTAACTTAAATTCACATCAACAAAATTTTCCTGTGTAACACATGCATTACACATGCATTACACATGCGTTTGACTATACATGTGTTACACATGCAAATATCGCATGTGTCACATGCGTTTTCCAACACATGCGTGACACAGGTGTTTTTCTGACACATGCAATTCACATGCGTGTATTACGCATGTGAATGCATGTGTACCACGCATGATTCACATGCGTGGCAAGAAACATGTGTATAACGCATGTGACACACCTGTGACACATGCGTTTTTAGGTACATGCGTGACACATGTGTGGCATTTTTGCCCTAGTACACTGCTAATTTTTTAAAATCTTAAATGACGGAGTATGATTGACAAGGAGACTTCCATCTAGTAAAGACAAAAGGGTGTGGATGTAAGCAACTAGAGGTCATCGTATATAAGCGATAAATCAGGCCGGCATGACAAAATGTGAAACAATTCAAACTAGAAAACCAACAGCCAGACTTATTTACTTAAGGAATGACTTTAATATGTTTTCTTTCTATGAAGAAATAACATCAAAAATGTGGTGCACACGTTATTTAAAAGTGTGCACCACATTTTTTTGGTTATTTCGAATAGACCGATAAATTATTACAGTCAGTCCTTATAATTTAATTCTAAATTCCCTTTTTAAGGAATAAATTTTGAAAAAAACCCGTTGGTGACGTCACGGTCACATGACAAAATTATGTCTATGAGCTGGTAGGCAAAACTTTCAGCCAATCAGAAGACGTGTTACATCCAAAATTAGATTATAAAGCAATACACGAAATCAAATATGAAAAAACAAGTTGCTTTCTTTAAAAAAAAGAAATGCAATCGTAAACCCAAATGCTTGTTTGGCATTAGATATAAGATAATTGTTTAAAAAGAAGATTTATTGTTTTATATCATTTTTGTTATATAAGAATTAGAAACTGACAGTGACTGTTTACTTAAAGTCACCCACTTGATGTTCCATTCTAAGATGCTGGTTTTTATACGACCGCAAAAACATTTTGAGGTCGTATATTGGTATGACGTTGGCGTCGTCGTCGTCGTCGTCGTCCGAAGACACATTGGTTTTCGCACTCTAACTTTAGTTTAAGTGAATGAATCTCTATGAAATTTTACCATAATGTTCAATACCACAAAAGGAAGGTGGGGATTGATTTTGGGGGTTATGGTACCAACAGTTAAGGAATTAGGGGTCAAAAATAAGCATTTTTGTAACTTCCAGACATAACTTGTGTGTTAGTGTATGGATCTCTCTGACATTGTACCACAAGGTTCCATATCATAAAGGGAATGCTGGGATTGATTTTGGGGGTAATTGCCTCCAAATTTTAGGAATAAGGGGCCAAAAACAGGCAAAAAACAGGCATTTTTCTAGTTTCATGACAATAACTTGTGTGTAAGTGTATGGATCTCTCTGACATTGTACCACAAAGTTCCATATCACAAAAGAAATGCTCGGATTGATTTTGGGGGTAATTGCCTCCAAATTTTAGGAATTAGGGGCAATAAAGGGTAAAAAAACAAGCATTTTTCTAGTTTCATGACAATAACTTGTGTTCAAGTGTATGGATCATTATGAAATTGTACTTCAAGGTTCCATATCACAAAGAGAAAGCTGGAATTGAGTTTGAGGGTAATTGCCCAAAACGTTTAGGAATAAGGGGCCAAAAAGGGGCCAATAATAAGCATTTTTCTAGTTTCCAGACAATAACTTGTGTTTAAGTGTATGGATCCCTCTGAAATTGTACTGCAAGGTACCATACCACAAAGGGAAGGCTGGGATTGATTTTGGAGGTAATTGCCTCAAAAGTTTAGGAATTAGGGGCCATAAAAGGGCAAAAAAAACCAAGCATTTTTCTAGTTTCAGGACAATAACTTGTGTGTAAGTGTATTGATCTTTATGAAATTGTACTGCAAGGTTCCATATCACAAAGGGAAAGCTGGGTTTGAGTTTGGGGGTAATTGCCTTAAACGTTTAGGAATTTGGGGCCAAAAAGGGGAAAAAAAACAAGCATTTTTCTAGTTTCCAGACAATAACTTGTGTTCAAGTGTACGGATCTCTCTGAAATTGTACTGCAAGGTACCATACCACAAAGGGAAGGCTGGGATTGAGTTTAGGGGTGATGAATCATAAGGGGGTTCAAAAAATTTGGGGGGACTTTTTTTTTCCTTTTTTTTTCTTTAAAATTTTCCATTTTAAATTGGTTATTTCTGATTTATATATAAAAGCAAATAATAATGATATGGTTTGAATAGGTAAATTAAAAATTTTTAAGTTCTTAGACCACATTCATTCTGTGTCAGAAACGTATGCTGTCAAATATTTAATTACAATCCAAATTCAGTGCTGTATCAAGCTTGAATGTTGTGTCCATACTTGCCCCAACTGTTCAGGGTTCGACCTCTGCGGTCGTATCAAGCTGCGCCCCAGCGGAGCATTTTATTGTTTTTAAATTAGAGTTAGTTTTTAGGCTAAAGTTCAAATGCAAATGTGCAGAAATTGAATCAATTAATTATTATATGTGTTTAAGAAATGCAATACGTGAACCTGTAAAATAGCCGTTTTTATTGGAATTTGAGATATGTTTATGGTTATTTGAACAATTGCTTGATATTGATCATTATTAAGATCCTTACACCTACTCTGCAAGGTTTTTTTATGCTTAGGGTATAGCAAGCATTGGCAATTTTAAGTTCTGTGCTTTGTGTATGCTCTTAAAAGTTTTAGATGACAAACCTCTTTTGTTCAAAAACAAACACTGTTAAAACCTTACTCGCTTTGAAGATATTTTCCGGATATCCTTTTTTATTTTGATGTTTACTTATATTTTAAATTGTGGGTCATGAAAAAAGGCCTGCAAGTTTAATTGTAAATATATACAATTTGAATCGCACTGTATCCTCTTCACCTTGATGACCGAAACCAATTCATTAAAAAAGATATTTATAGCCTAGACAAAACAGCTTACACCTTGTACTTATAAACAAACAAACAAAATTGAAAACAACAAAAAAACTAACATGGTCAAACCTGAAATTACCACTGATCAGTATACCCATCACCTAAATATGAGTTTGTTTAAAGGTCACATTTATGAACTGTTGTGAGGTGTTCCTTTTTGTCGAGCCTTCGACTTTAGTCGAAAAAGCGAGACAAAGCGATTCTTTATTCCGTCGGTGTCGTCGGCGGTGGCGTCCACAAATATTCACTCTGTGGTTAAAGTTTTTGAAATTTAAATAACTTTCTTAAACTATTCTGGATTTGTACCAAACTTGGACAGAAGCTTGTTTATGATCATAAGATAGAATCCAGAAGTAAATTTTGTAAGAATGAAATTCCATTTTTCCGTATTTTACTTATAAATGGACTTAGTTTTTTCTGCTGGGAAACAATACATTCACTCTGTGCTTAAAGTTTTTAAAACTCTAATAACTTTCTTAAACTATCCTGGATTTGTACCAAACTTGGACAGAAGCTTGTTTATGATCATAAGATAGTATCCAGAAGTAAATTTTGTAGAAATGAAATTCCATTTTTTCCGTATTTTACTTATAAATGGGCTTAGTTTTCTGCTGGGATACAATACATTCACTCCGAGGTTAAAGTTTTTTTTAAATATTAATAACTTTCTTATACTATCCTGGATTTGTACCAAACTTGGAAAGAAGCTTGTTTATGATTAAAAGCTTCTAGAAGGAAATTTTTTGTTAAAATTTTGTACCTGTTTATCTGTATTTTACTTATAAATGGACTTAATTTTTCTTCCAGTTAACATTGCATACAGTCTGCAGTTAAATTTTTTAGATTTATAAACTATCCTGGATTTTTACCAAACTTGGACAGAAGCTTCTTAAAATAAAAAAAAATAGTATTGAGAGGAATATTTTTATTGATGTTTTTCCTCATTTTTGTTGAGCCTGCGATTTACTGCAAAAGTAGGCGAGACACTGGGTTCCGCCGAACCCTTACGATTTTTTTTTTATCTGAACACGATTTTTTCATTAAATATTAAAGGGTGTCTTTTACATGGTAAAATTACACTACTGTCTTATGGTATGTTCGAAATTCTTTTAAACCAGGTGTATTCATAAGCACATGTCCCAAGTCCGAAGCATGTTGTTTAGTGGTTGTCTTTTTTTGGTGCAGTTCATATTTGCTTTTTTTTTCTGGTTTGAAGTTAAATTAGATCTGTTTG
Source organism: Mytilus californianus (assembly GCF_021869535.1). Lineage (NCBI taxonomy): Eukaryota > Metazoa > Mollusca > Bivalvia > Mytilida > Mytilidae > Mytilus > Mytilus californianus. Next base: position 24,034,321 of record NW_026262626.1, on the reverse strand, counting down.
TTTTTTCCTGTTTAAATTGTTTTATAACAGTGTTTTGGGGCCCTCGGTAGGATGCTGTCCAATGTGAGCCAAGCTTTTGTGTTGAAGGCTGAATTATAACCTATAATTGCTAATTTTGACTACACTGTGTTTGATGGAGAGTTGTCTTCCTACCACATTTAAAAAGATATTCCCTGACATTTGACAAATCCATTAGAATAATCGAGATATTGAAATTGAACTGAAGTTGCCTAGTAGGTTTCTTACATTGACCCGGCTATCCTTTTTCTCTCTTGCTGGATAGTTTTATACTGGTCATTGTGTAGCCTACTGATCAGTGAGATGGCTCAAAATCTTCTTACACTGTTTTACATTTTCGTACTTAATATGTTAAAACCGAAAATTCATCATCTGATCGTCTTTATGAAATGATAATTCCCAGATGTAACATATCTCTATAGCAACTTTAAGATGCTAATGATTCAACAGGTCAAATAATAAGCTATTGCGCATGTATATGAAAGGTGGCCATAGAAAGAAACAGATGTATTCCGAATAACATCCGGATAACATCCGGTGTTCCGAAAGACTACGGACATCGTCCAATATATACTGCGTAAACCCCCAGGGGTTTACGCAATAACGTTGCAATATTTAAACAAAGAAAATTGCAATTTTAAAGAAAATAAAAACTATTCAAGGACGTATATCAATTTAGATTATATACGTCCTTTGTCTATCCTAGACGTAAAATTTCAATAAAGTGCAAGAATGACTTCATTTTAATTTCAGTATTGTCCTTTTAGTTAGTCCCACAAGGACGTTGATGTATGAAAATTATGAAATAGCATGCTTCGTACATTATGTACATTTTCCCTAGACTCGGAATCTTAAGTGAAATGCTAGTAATACTTCTTTTATAGATTTTAGTTTTAACAAATCTCGTTTCGAATATAAATCGCATTGTTTACGTGAAATCTTATCTCATATCTAAACACAGCTGGTTTCAACGTTTGACTCTAATTAGAATAACTACGCGTATATGTAAGGTATATATTAGCAGCTTGTAATTGCGTAAGGAAGTATTCAAATGCTTATTAAAGCAGCTTGCGTCATAATAAATTTCGCATCATATGTAACATATCTTTATAGCAACTTTAAGATGCTAATGATTCAACAGGTCAAATAATAAGCTATTGCGCAGGTATATGAAAGGTGGCCATAGAAAGAAACAGATGTATTCCGAATAACATCCGGTGTTCCGAAAGACTACGTACGGACATCGTCCAATATATACTGCGTAAACCCTCAGGGGTTTACGCAATTATTTAAACGCTCACCAAACGCCTTCGGGCACCTAGCCGACCGTGCGAGGGATGTATATCCAATCAAGGTCGTTAAACACTTCCAGTAGTAAATATGATGGACAGCAACCAACGATAGCTATTGAATTACAGACCGACTTGGGACAGATACGTACAAAAATATATGCTAACTTTAATTTAAGGCAGGAAAAGTATGGGGAATGTTTTAAGCTACATCATTTGCATCTAAAAATTGAGACGGATAGATATATGCAAAACCTATATAGATAGGTCACAAAGGTTATGTAAAAAATGCATGTTGGATAAAGTTGAAGATGCAGAACATTTCATATTCGAATGACTTTGTCCTTATATAATCTTTTGAGAAAAGAGTGCTATGATAAAAAGTATTAAACTCAAGTGCTATGCTCAATGGACTTTTTATTCAAGAAAACCTAGAATTATTGAAAATTTTGGAATTTATATTAATAAATGTTTTGAACTCAGAAAATAATCAATATAGTACAAATATGTTTATATGTAGCTCATTAAGAATATCTGGTTTATTAATTCTTTTTACACATACATGTACTTATGACTCTTATATGGTCTGGCTGTGGCATACGTCTTACGATAATGAAATAAGGTAATTATGTTTTTATATATGATTGCCAAAATAATTGTAATCAGGCAATTACTTTGCTCATATTCCCTTTAATTGTAGGAAATATCTTATCTTATCCGTAAAAATGATAATACAGCACATACATATAAAAGAAAACAAATAGAAAAATAAAATTTTTATTTTTATATGGCATGTATACAGGAACCCAGTTTTATTTTGTTTTCTGAAGACGAAAGGTGGCGTTTCGTGCGAGAACGGGAACTATATAAAATATAACCCGAATAATTCAGTCCCTCCACGTAATCGATCTCTCCTACTTTCGAGGTAGTGGTCTTAGATCAGCGGAATATAACGACTGAATTATTCGGGTAAATAAATATAAGGAGATGTGGTAATAAACCGTATGATTGCCAATGAGACAACTATCCACCAAAGTTCAAATAAGGTCGATGTAAGCAATTATAGGCAACCGTGTGGCCTTCAAAAATGAGAAAACCCCGTACCATATAGTGGGCTATAAAAGGCTACATCATCACTAGAAAACCCAGGTAATAAACGGTTTCTATTAATCCTAAAATGCTATTATCGGTCCATTTTATTCTGACTCAGGGGGAAGGACTGACAAACACACACACACATATATATATTAAGATCCATTTATTACATCGGTGATCCGTTTATTTGGCAATCGCCAATGGCAGTCAGCAGGGTTTAAGAACATTTGTTGTTCGACCTGTTAGTCAAATGTGTTTTGTTTAAATATACTTTTTCACTTTTTTGGTCTTTTGGAAAATGTTGTTTGTGCTGTATTTAGACCCCTCTACCAAGAAATTTGTTTTGCATGCACACGTATAAAATTGTGGTTTTTATCCAACGCAATCATAAGTTTGAACGTTGTTTTCAATTTAGACTTATTTATATATATATATACATGTACAACTCGTCTAAACATCAGCCCAACAATGTTAGATCTGTAAATTTGCTTTCGCAAATGTTTTGTTCTTCCCTTGCCGGGATTCGAACTCATGCTACTGAGATATCGTGACACCAAATCGCCTGCACTGTATCCGACGTGCTAGACCACTCGGCCACCTAGGCTTCACAATAATAAAGCTTTCGGTGGCCGGGTGTTACTTTTCCTCGTCAGTTTTAATCTAGCGTCGTAATACAGTACATGATATATAAGGCTTGAAGATGGAATTGTTACAGATCAGCTGAGATATCTATTGTAAAGGATCCTACAAATTAATGCAAGATACAGTCACAGAAATAATTATATTTATAAGTACGTCTGAACCAGTGACAACTCTACAACAGATTTATCCATCGGATCACCAGCAGTGATGGTGATACATGGCTGTGTACATTCTGTATATACAACTCGTCTAAACATCAGCCCAACAATGTATATATAAATGAATATACATGCCTAATAAACTTTTTCTGGTCAAGAAGGAATTGCCGCCACCTGAATTTTCGTTCTGTAAAAAATTACAAAATGTGTTGCAAACAAAACGTCCGAAAGGGTGTTCTCCAAATATTCCCGATTCCTTCCATCGACTCTGGCTTCACGCCCCGTACTCGCGGTATCCCGCCCCCTTGCCACCCCTACTCACAGTTTGCCACCTTTTTGCTCTCCAAAATGAGCCCTGACAGACCTCCCTTCCAACCCCAAATCATGTGCAAAGATTTTCATGGAGAAATAGAATTATTGTGAACAGATTGGCGAAAATTGTTTCTGTGAGGTTTTCTCTCTGACCAGCCAGTAGATGTAAATAATAAAATATAATTCTCGTCGGCAAGTAGTTCTTGTAACACCATCTTTGGCACCTTTCCTGTCCGAAAAATTATATCTATAATGGAAGACATAACATCTAACAGATTGCTGATATTTTGCTCTCTAAAATGAGCTGTCGTATATGAAGATTTTCATGGAGAAATAAAATTAGGGTAAGTAGATTGTCGAGAATTGCTTCTGTCATGCAAATGGCGAGATGAAGAGATCTTCTCTCTGACCAGTCAAGGGGTTAGGGTGTCACTTTGGTTAAAAGTAGGTATAGGTGTGTGATAAAAAAAAAGAAACAGTTTCATAGTTTTACGATCATGGTCATTGACAAAATATCCATTGGGGACACCACCAGGACATCACACCGTTATACTTCTAGTACAATGTATATGTCATGTCTCGTCGAGCCAGTAATAATTCTGTATCTGTAGGAATACGTTGTAGATATCAATACTGGCTTTAATACAACGGTAGAGAGAGCGCTGTCGATTTATTGACGGTGCGCGAAAGCAGTTTCTGAAGCACTCAACGCTCTGTGTGCGTACTACAGTGTCTTCAAGGTGAAGAAATATTCGTCTGGTTCTATATCAGGAACCAGCCTCTCAACCACCTCTCACAGAAATATTAGCTTCTGGCTTGAGCGTCTTGTCTGTATGTCTTGTAGTTTCAGTTTGCCGAGTATGTTTGAGAAGCAACCATTTTCTCTGGATTTGTAGTCTCCTGTTATACATCTCGCAGCTTGTCGCTGTATTCTTTCAAGCTTGTTGATGTTTGTAGATGTGTAGGGGTCCCATACTATAGCTCCATACTCCCTTATTGACCTGACCAATGAATATAGAATTTTGAAATTTCACAGTTACAAATGGCAAATTAACAATTTACGAATTAAGAATTTTGAAATTACACAGTTGCAAGTTACAAATTAAGAATTTACGAATTAATTTTGAAATTACACAGTTACAAGTTACAAATTGACAATTTGCGAATTAAGAATTTTTACCCCGTCTGTCCATAAATCTAAGCTTAGAAATTTGTGTAAGTTTATTAGAGTTATAAACGATAAAGTGGATTCTCTCAATTAACCTTCTCCCTCCTCCCTCATATTTTGTCAGTTTGTTCGTTTGTTAATTTGTCCTTCTGTCCTACTTAAGGCTCATCCGTTGGTTTGTCAGTTTGTTCGTGTGTTAATTTGTCCTTCTGTCCTACTTAAGGCTCGTCCTTTGGTTCGTCAGTTTGTTCGTTTGTTAATTTGTCCTTCTGTCCTACTTTAAGCTCGTCCATTGGTTCGTCAGTTTGTTTGTTAATTTGTCCTTCTATCCTACTTAAGGCTCGGCCGTTGGTTCGTCGGTTTGTTCGTTTGTTAATTTGTCCTTCTGTTCTACTTAAGGCTCGTCCGTTGGTTTGTTAGTTTGTTCGTTTGTTAATTTGTCCTTATGTCCCACTTAAGGCTCGTCCGTTGGTTCGTTAGTTTGTTCGTTTGTTAATTTGTCCTTCTGTCCCACTTAAGGCTCGTCCGTTGGTTCGTTAGTTTGTTCGTTTGTTAATTTGTCTTTCTGTCCTACTTAAGGCTCGTCCGTTGGTTCGTCAGTTTGTTCGTTTGTATATTTGTCTTTCTGTCCTACTTAAGACTTGTCCGTTGATTCGTCAGTTTGTTCGTTTGTTCGTTTGTTAATTTGTCCTTCTGTCCTACTTAAGGCTCGTCCGTTGGTTCGTCAGTTTGTTCGTTTGTTAATTTGTCCTTCTGTCCTACTCAAGGATCGTCTGTTGGTTCGTCAGTTTGTTCGTTTGATAATTTGTCCTGTTCTACTTAAGGCTCGTCTGTTGGTTCGTCAGTTTATTCGTTTGTTATTTTGTCCTTCTGTCCTACTTAAGGCTCGCCCGTTGGTTCGTCAGTTTGTTCGTTTGTTAATTTGTCCTTCTGTCTTACTTAAGGCTCGTCCGTTGGTTCGTCAGTTTGTTCGTTTGTTAATTTGTCCGTCTGTCTTACTTAAGGGTCGTCCGTTGGTTCGTCAGTTTGTTCGTTTGATGATTTGTACTTCTGTCCCACTTAAGTATACACAACTGTTCCTGAACTGGTTGACAGAAATGTGAATGATCATGAGTTTTTGTGTTTACTTTTGGATTGCCAGGATATCTGCACAGTTTATTGAACACATTTGTAAATGCATCTCCTCCTTAACCCCTCATCATGATTTAATGAAACTTTCTCAGAATCTGTACCATATAATGCCATTGTGTACCCTCTATATTAGTTTTGGTCCGATATATTTTTTGGGTTTCTATTACCAAAACATAGAGCTTGCCATTGATTTTATGGGGGACCCGTTTGTATCCGCAAGTCATCACCAATCCATTATATCAATTTATAGAAACGTTCTCTCACAATCTGCGCCCTATAAAAACTTATTATGAACCTCCTATTTTGTTTATTTATCCGAATCATTCGGGATGAAAAAAAATTGTTTCTAGATATTTCTTTATATTTCGTTTAGATTTTAGAAATTGTTGTAAATCGTATCGCAGTATTTGCGAAAGAAAATTTGACCATATATCTTAATTGTAACCATTTGTTTAATGTTTAACGTTTTTGTTTATTTTCATTTCATTTGGGAATTATCCGCTCCCGATTAAAATGATCTACATATAAAAATAAGAAGATGTGTATACTTGCCAATGAGAAAACTCTCCACCAGAGACCAAATGGCATAGAAGTTAACAGCTATAGGTCACCGTACCGTCTTCAACAATGAGCAAACCCCATACCGCAAAGTCAGCTATAAAAAGCCCATAAATGACAAATGTAAAACAATTCAAACGAAAACATTAACGGCCTGATTTATGTACAAAATAATGAACAAATATGATATATAGCAACAAACGACAACCAGTGAATTAAAGGCTCCTGGCTAGGGACAGGCACATGTAGAATGTGGTTGAGTTAAACTAGTTAATTTGAAGGCGCCAATCCTCCTTCTAACCTGGGACAGTGGTGTAAAAGTACAACATAAGAACAAACTATAGTTTGAAAAGGGCTTAACTCATCAATTTGATACAAAGCAGAAATACATCTAATAAAAACATAGACCGGACGTGGCAGGGTACTTACACATCCCCGCAACAAAAAAGACAATAAGTACAGATCTGTATACAGAATTGTTCATGACATACGATCAATATTAGTCCTAAGTTTTTTTGTGAAACCGACTCCTGATTTCACGATTTACGATAGATCGCAAGTCTCCTAACGTTTCTATTAATTTCAAGCTGACATCTTACATTGCGGGAAAGAATGTTATAGGACGATGATGGAATAGAATCACAACTGTGACGTATCATACTTTACACCGCAACTCAAAACGTTCCTGTCAACTTTTTATCGTTCACGGAAATTGTAAAAGATGAATAAGAGGAGTTTTACCAGCAGAATGTTCAGGATTTGTTCCTGCTCGATGAGACTACTGGCAAACTACAAAAGGTATATAATTTTATTTATTCATCTTGTCGCTGTTGTATTTTATACCTGGTAAGAAACTTCATAACTTTTTGATTTTGTTCAAGAACTGTTTTATTTGCAATATAATTATAAATTAAGAAGTTTGGAAAACAAAATATATAAAGGGAATAAAGAAATGAAAAAATAAATCTTCTTTTAAAACATAAATAACTGTACTCCCGTTCGTACGTTACCGTTAAGATAACGTCGAAGGCTGCGGACGTCACAACTATTGTTCCCCCGTATCTACACAGATACGCCAAAAGATCGTGCATAAAGTCGCTCAAATTTCACTGCTTAATTATTCTTCTAAACCTTGAAAATGCTGCAAAAACTTGCAGATTTCTGGACTTCTAAAGATTGGGAAGTTTTACAAGTAAGTGGATATCATGAAACTAGAAGCAAAAGTTTTCGTTTTATTCTAAAATTACTAAAATTGTATTTGTAGACCATTTTGAAAGCATGATGTCCGCCTCCTCCACCTTCTCTACTTAAACATTGAAGATACCACACCTTGCTATATTTATCTTCATTATAGTTATGCCTCGTTCACACGTACATTTAATTCGAATTGAATTCGAATCGAATGCGAATCGAATTCGCTAATCGCATTCACACACTCTTCTTTTTTAATTCGAATTGATTCGAATTGGCTAATTCGAATTATCCAATTCGCATTAGAAATACGTTTTTGTTAATACGAATTAAAAGTTAACGTCGTTAGGACAGTAAAGTGAATTTGACGCGCATTGCAATTCGAATTATAATTGACGTTAGGACGTAAAACGTTTCGAATGCGAATTAAACTAATTCGAATTAGTTAATGCGAATCGAATTCGAATTACGTGTGAACTCAGCATAACTTTCCCCAATTTTATTTTTACTTTCTTTATATAAATGAATAAAACCATTTTATTATTTTTTTTAAGTTTTCTAAAATAGCAAGGTGTACAGTGTATGTCACTTCAATAATATATTCTATTCATTCTAGTTTATAAGGAATGAAGACACTATTTTTATATTGTTTAAGAACTTGCCTTTTTTACCACAAATAATAAATACATTATGTAGAGAAAACTTATTGTCTAACAAATTATCGCTAATACACGATTTAAAGGCATTCTTTCATGCCGATTCTCAATTTTTGAGTTTCATTTCACGAAGACACATTTCATCTGACATTTGTTGTACGATAGTTGGATGCGCTGTTTAGAATTTATTCTCGGTCAAAATATGATATATGCTTTTTGAAACAAAAATAATTTGTTGATGTTTATTTTAGAAACACTAACCTATTTTAGCGCATTATAAGTCTTTTTTGAATATGGAGTTTCGTAAGGTATATCTATACGACATTAACACGATCTTGTTTGCAATATTCCTGTAATATTTGCCACTGTATGTTCATCAATACATTTAGTAGGCTGAATTTTCATCTATAAACCCTTTTCAGTAGATCTTTTCATACACTTCGCCAAGGCAAAAAGTAAACACAAGCTTTTATTGCACGCATATCAGTAAAAGTTGTATTAATTTCTATATCATATTTCTGCCTATTTTTTAGACAAATGAAAAGAGACCAAGTTTTGGTCCGTTACGAAAAGTCCAAGATTCCTCTTCTGACAAACCAACACCGGTAGAATGGCTGAGTGGGACTATAAAACATCAAGATTCAGTTAGATTCACTGGTGGGTCGGGAGAGCCTGTGAAAGACAGTCGCAAAGTTTTGGTAAGGGTCATGCATAAAGAGAAATGATATGTTAGTACATCGTATATGCATAAGGGTGTATTTTATGACAAACAAAAATCTCTGCACCAACGTGATCAAATCCAAAGCAAAGAAATGTCACTTTTATTGTTGTTCTTTATCCTAAAGTCAGATTGAGGCTTTCACCACGGAAGTTCTTACCACACTTCAAATCGGTACTTCCTGTTTGTTTCATTTTTCACACTTACGAATATAGAAAGAGATGTGGTATGATTGCCATTACAACTTATCAACCAGAGACCAAAAAGACGAAGATTTAAGCAACTAAAGGTCACAAAAAGGCTATAAACAATGGACAAAAGTGCTATTGCAGCAGAGGATTAGCTAAAACCTTAATATTTCAAATTTAAAATGTTGCTTCGAAATCAAAAAAACAAAACTGAGACCAAAGTTTTTCTTTTTATGTAATATTATTAATAAATCAATAATAAAGTGTATTTTTATTTTTGTAGAATGCTGAATTCAAGAAACTTCCCAATACCTCTCATGTTCAACAATCGAAAATTCATGAGGTAAGTAAACTGTGGAGAATATGAAAATGAATATGAATTTTGTTAAATACTATAGTATACTTTAAAAAATATTTTGCCTTTTGATATATCACCAAAAATGTGACTTTTTATGAAGTAGTAACCCCGGTACTATTGACCAAAAATTTGTGTTCCTGATTTTTGACGACCGGTTCCCATTTTTTAATGTCGTGTATCCGCCGCTGGTTTGTGAAATTTTTTTCACATAAAACGACCATTTAATTTCTGTCAACAGTTCAAAATATCAACTTACAAAATCCATATTCTTACTGTTACAAATAGAATTACAATAAAAATAATTCTCGTTTCAGACTTGTGATAATGTTGCACCAGGATTCTTCAATATACAAAATTGGAGAGAAACTTTTGAAAGGAAAATGCAGGTATTTTTATATATTTTTATTTTAAATTAAAAACTACCGTAAAAACACAGACTGCATAAAGTCCGTTCTAATTTACAATTTTGAGCCTCAAATTATTTTTTGTTTGTCTGTTATGAGGGTCAGGACTTTCATTTCTTTATTTTTTAATTTTTAGACCATTTTATTCTTCTCTTGATTTATTTTTTCCATTATTCCTTATCCTTTATAATTTGGAACCCCATTATTCTCTATTCTTTTTTTTTTTTTGCCTATTTTTCTCCATTCATTATTTTTTTCCCTTTATTCCGTGCACATTTGCCCATTATTTTCTTTTCTGTTAACCCCATCCAGAACCTTTTTTTTAGGAAAATTGGGAGATTTGAGGGTTCATATACTTAGTAGCATAACAAAATAGAAAAAAAAATGGTCCAAAAAATAAAGAATCGAGAATAATGGTTAATGGGCCAAAAAATAAAGAATATACTTAGAAAAATGGCCTAAAGAATACAAAAATGAAGGGACCTCTCATCCAGACCCTCCAAAAACACTTCTTATTACGGAGTCGGACAGTTTGTCAGGGTTTTCCGATTTGCTTCAATTAAATGAATTTTGTCTGTTTCAGTTGTAAAGTAATAATTGTTCCTATCATACAGCGTAATCGTATACTTCAGATGAAATTGTGACCAGAATCTGTGAATTTAAATTATTATAATGTTCATGATTCGTGGTTTATTATTGCTAGACTAAGTAAGTTAAAATCAAATAAGGGGAGGGTACCAAATAAATATCAAAGTCATAAATCGAAAGAAAAAAGCCACAATAACATGGGGAATAAAACCTGACGAAAAGTCAAACAACAGTCCAGAAAACAAGATTAGGCAAAACGAACCCCACCGAAAACCGGTTGAAGTCAGGTCGGAAGTCTATACATATTAAAGTGCTCTGAAGATTATTTCAAATGAAAAAGCACCAATAATCAGTGACATCTTTGATTTCAGATACCAACGTATACTGGCTTCTGCACTTCATACACCGACTATTCAGACCATCTTGCTTCTCACTGCAAAAGTGTCTCCCTCGAGGACGACCAACCAAATCAACAGGACATTTACTGGAATGAAGAATCATATTATCGGTCTGCACAGGAAATCAGAGAACATAACCGGAAGTCCGATATATCGAAACTAAATATCGCTTCCGGAATAGATAGCGATATAGCAGATATTGCTGCTCAGCTGATGCAAGGAGATTCTGTTCTTGATGTAGTAGACAAAATGGCTGCCAAAGACGACTGGAAAAGCAAAATAAGTTTCAGTAAAACTGATTATCAAAGTCAGCCTGCCAAAACAAGAACCTTAAAATTAAACGACTGCTCTGAGGTTGTCGTCAACCTAATCGAGAAGACCCATCCGTTGCTTCATAAAAAACCGATTTCCAACACCAAGACACCATGTCATACGCCATTTCTACCAGTTCATCGACAAAACGCCTTCAATCAGATTCCGATTTCTACAAACTCACTCCTTCAAAGATCAAACGTCAAACTGAGCTTCTTGTCGTCAAAGCAGAGAGCAGATCCTTCAACGCCACTTATTCGATCAAAATCAGACTGTGAGTTGAATTTCAGCAACATCTGGGACAGTATTAGTCAGCGTTTTGTCGTTTGCTCTGCATATGAAAGTAGAAGATTAACAAGGGAAATACCAGTATTTACCTCCACAACCTTGGCATCTGTACCAACAGCGGTAGTCACTGAAAACCGAAAAAGAAAGGCTTCATCCACATTTACTAATCAACCAGCTGCAAAACGTAAATATAGCGGTAATAAAAAATCTTTTGTGGCACCTCGAATGCAACAGGTTGCATCATCATCATGTAATGACCTTTTTGCTACACCATTGTTTATTCCATCCAAGCATGACCAGATCGTTTGTTTTTCATCTGCAACGAAATCGTCAGCAAAATACAGACATCAATGAGGATAAATGTGACAATTCTAAGCTTAACTGTGATAAATCAATATGTTTATACGGGTAGTTTTATAACATCTATTTTGTATTTTTCTTTTTTTATTATTATAATATTTCAAAAGGCTTTATGATGGATTCAAAATGATTTTTAGATAAAGGTAAGTATACAAAAGTTATAGTCATTGATCATGATGCAAATTCATTCTGAAGCCTTTATTTAATTTGGCTGCAAATTTCAGACATTGTACTTTATTTTTGTGTACTAGTATATATATATGCATGTGTGTATGATTGCGTGGTTGTAGGTATGATTGTTTGAATGAATGGTGTGTGTATGTATGTTTTGATTGTTTGTTTTTCACGTGTGTGTGTGCGTGTGTTTTTTTTATGTGTGTATGGTTGCATGATTGTTGGCTATGAAGTTGTATATGTTTGATATTTGTGTGTGTTTGCATGCATGTATGTACACTTGAATAATTTATGAATGATTGCATCTTGTTTGTATGGTATTTGTTTGACTTTGAGGGTCTGGTGATGGGGGTCCTCATTTCTATTTTCTTTAATTTTTTTTGCCATTTTTCTTTATTCTTTATTTTTTGGCCCAATATTCTCTATTTTTTTTTATTCAGCACACCATTATTCTCTATTCTATTTTTTTGCCTATTTTTCTCTTTTCTTTATTTTTTTTGCCTTTGTTCTGCACTTTTTGACCATTATTCTCTATTCTATAAACCCCACCAGACCCTCGTTTAAGCATTGCATTGATTGTATGTTGTATATATGTGATTGTATAAAAATATTTTTTGAAATTCTCGATGTTGTTGTCAATTTGCCTTTCATGAATAATAATATGATAAAGTAGTTTTATGTCTGGATTATAAACGACAGTATATAAAGCTAGTATAGTACAATCTTTTGGTATCATTGTTTATATACGGCGGATGTGCATTTTAAGAATAATAACCTTTCCGGAGTACCTGATTTCACTTTCGGTTTTTAATTGGAGTTTGTATTACCCAAGCTTTTGCATTTTGTGTTTGCTTTAATTTCACATATTTCATTTTTTGTCCACATACTCATTGCGTTGCTTTTGATTTTACTCGTTTACCTACTGTCCTCGTGAAACCCGTTTTATTCCCCTTGAACATCATTCTTCCTCCTCTTTTTATTAGAAACCTACAATATTCTGATGTTGACAAATGTTTGTACTTTTGATTGGGATTTGCAACAAACAGGAAAAGTATACTTATTTCATTTGATTTCGACCTGTAATGTCTCTTCAGTGATGCTCACCTGAGCCCATTATAAACAAACTCGTCATAGATACCAGGGTTAAACTGTTGTATGCCAGACGCGCGTTTCGTCTATACAAAAGATACATAAGTGACGCCCCAAAAGTAAAAACAAAACAGTAAAAAGGTAAAAAATCATACGGAGTTGAGGAGCTTTGAAGAAGTTTTGACAAATATAGGTATGGTAATTCCTGTGGTAGAAAATCCTATATTTGAAAAAAATAATTATATAAACGTTGACGAGCATTTGGCAGAAAGTACATGACTTTTAATTTCAAGCAATGTGTCATCATTTAAAGTGACATCCGGACTTGTAGATAACCAGTTCTCCTCTGGTGATACATAAGTTCCCTTTTCCACGATATGGTACCCATTTGACGCCAAGTATTTCTTCGCTGCCACTTCACTTATTTGTCCGTGCTTTGTAAATTTATTCCCTAAAAACTTAGGATGTTGATGTTCACGACTAAAGTTAGTGCATTCAGTAGTTTCCTTAATTGGAACTTTACTTGCGCTGCTTGCAGTGATGCGAATTTTTCCGGCGTCTTTCCATAAAACACTGACTTGGCGTTGCTCTGGTTCGCAGTTTCATCATGTAATTTTTTAGTACGAGCAAAGTCAACAGATAGATATTTGGAAGAAAAGGATGAGCACCTTTGACAGGACGTTATATTAACCAATCCTGCTCACCATGGTCTTTAGGAATATTCTCTTTAACGACTGGTTTCCTGGCAAAACTTTTATTTATTGTTTTCCTTTTATTTCGAACAAGGGGATACGGTTTAAAGCTGTTCTAAGTTCTTCGGTAGAACAATACATCGGTGTGTCACGAACACCTGGAGCATTATTATTATCAAACAAATCTTCACCTCGTTTTTTTAAACATTATATTTGACAAAGGCCTTGTTTTAATATTTCTCCTACTACCTCTGTTCCACATTGAAATATCATCGGTACAGCTAGCACAAGTCATTTTATTTCTGACTGCATGCTCAACCTTCCAAAGCACTGCACCTACATGACTACAGGATAGCCCTTGCCCTGCCATACAAGTACACCATCCTTGTTTAACAGTTTGAAGGAAAAGACGAAGCTAGAAAATAGATTTTTGTACTTTAAAGAGAAAAATAATTAACTTTCTATCACTTTTGGGGGTTTTGTGTGTACAAATTTGTTATTCTTTTATTTGTTTTTTTACTTTTTGAGTTCCATACATTATTGGCTTCTCATCGGCTATCACATTATTAAGTATGTGAGGAGGAAAACGTTCGAATTGGTCTTATCATACTTCATAATGTAGTTTCTTACAATATATCGGAACTTACTTCATGTTCTTAGCATTTACTGAACAGCTGTTCCTATGTAATATTTTCTATACTGATGCCAAAACTTAAAGTTTTTCTGATGAGGCAAAGCAAAGTTAAAGGTGGAACGTTTGTATTTCTTAATGCCATATGGATAATTATAGTTTTTTTTTAGAATGTTCACCACTTTCTTACACTGACACAGAACCTACATACTGAAGTACTTTCATTTAAATATCAGAGATAAATGTGAATAATTATGTATGATGACTGTTTTCTTTTTCTTCTATCCTTATAAACCTACGGCCTTTATACTTTGCAACATTTTATCATGCAGTGAATACAAGATTTTTTGTTATTTAATTCTCCAAAAATCATTTTCACCTGTATGTAAAATTGTTTCCTTTTTTTTCTACACCTGATTCATCTCCAGCTTTGGAAAAGTGTTCAGTAGACTGTATTTTTTTTATCCAATCACAGTGTTCAGATACTTTAAGTTTTAAAGGTACACAAAAGAGCAACCTAGTACCCGGAAAGTAAATACTACCGTTTCACCTAAAGAAAACTGATATCGGACAAAAGTTGTATAAAATGGATATTGAAAGTTGTTGTTGGCAAGATCATTGTTGCGAACAGTGTGATTTTTTCGACATTATGTCATGTGTGTTACGCGGGATACTAAAGGGATTAATTAAAGACAAATCCCTTTTATGGAGAATCAGAATGGCGATTGGAATAATCTTTAGTAATGCAGAATTCATACTTGTTTGTCGGGTAAACAACGACACTTATTTAGACGACAGTGCCAGTAAAGGTTTATTTGGGTTTATCATCGTTTATTTATTATTCTATGCTGGAACTGCAGTCTATTTTATTTATTACAACGATCTTATAACGGTCAAAGTATTTAAAATTGTTGATGCCGTATTTGACATTTTTCTTATGGCGTATAGTTTTGTGATCACGGATGATGCAACGTCTTTCTTTCCAGTTGCATGCGGAATTTTTACCAGTGTTGAGATACTCTTGTGCTTTCTGTCTGTGATTTATTGTGATTTTGAAAATGTTGTAGCACCTGCATAACTTATGTAAACATACATTAAAAACTGAATCTGCATGATATGTATTAATTTGGGTATGGAATGTTTTAATGAAGTGTGTTTTTGGACAATCGATAATGGTTATCTAATTTGATTATTTTGTAGACATAGAATAAACATTTAATATGGTAATAGAAAAATCCAGTTCAGTAAAATACAAATATTTTATATAAAGATATTGTGATATAAAGGATATGTAAAAAAAAAAAACATTGACTGGTTTGACAATACACGACTTAGTAATCGTAATAAATGAGGTATACACTTGGATTTGTATGCCTTAACATATGGAGAGCTGGATTTCCTTCTGTAAATTGAAATCGAGGAACATTGTTTAAATGATTTATTTCAAATTAACATATTTTTTCATTGTGGAAATAATTTGCTTTTGAATAATTTGTAGAATTGTGTACTGTAAATTGGTCCCTCGTATACATTTTGCAATTTGGCAAATTGTAAGCCTTGTAAGCCTTTTCATTTTATCGAGACCAATTATCAAAATGAATTAATTTCTAATTCTATCTTCAGATCATTTATTATTTTTGATTTGGAATGACCACTTATTATTTTTTCTAGATAAAGACATCTAATGCAAAATAAAAATAGAGATAAAAAAATAATGAATAAAAAAGTATATAGCATTGCAGTTTGAACCAATCTAGAAGAAGCAATACATTGGTTGAATATTCAAATATATGACATGCTTTTGTTTGTGTTTTAAAATACACATTCGAATAATTTATGAGATTTTACTTCTTGAAGATATTACTGATTGAGATAACAGTGTTTTGGTCACGCCAGACGCGCGTTCCGTCTACATACGAAAAAGACCTTCTAAAAATACTGCTACAGTAACTATAACACAAATAAAGTGAACATAATATCTCTATCTACTAGTATATTGATACCAAACTGCTTTAGAATTAAATATGCATCTTCATCTTTCTATTCTAAGTATAATACGAAAGAAACTATACTGTGATTACAATGTATGAGGGGAGTGGGCAGGAGGAAGTCTTCTCATTTCCCCCACCTCTTCTCCTTCCCGCCACCAGAAAAAATATATCTCCTTATGAAAAAAGTATAAACAAAGTCACATTTTATTCATTTTTAGTTAAAATAATTAGAGGTCAGCACTGAATGGGAGAGCTTTTTCGCTCTTCTTTTCCTGTGTCGGACATTACTTGAAAGCGTAAAGCCTCATTTGTGTTGTTGAACCAAACTAAAGTGTGGTACACAATATGTAAAATTTGAAGAAGAAAATTAGCAAGTAATAATAGGCTTACAAATCTGATTATTTCTAGAATAAGAAACAAGCTTCATTTAGCCACACATCGGTTTTTGTCGAGCCTTCGACTTTTGTCGAAAAAGCGAGACATAGCAATCCTACATTCCGTCGGCGTCGTCGTCGTCGTCGTCGTCGGCGGCGGCGGCGTCCACAAATATTCACTCTGTGGTTAAAGTTTTTGAAATTTTGATAACTTTCTTAAACTATCCTGGATTTCTACCAAACTTGGACAGAAGCTTGTTTATGATCATAAGATAATATTCAAAAGTAAATTTTGTAAAAAAGAAATTCCATTTTTTCCGTATTTTACTTATAAATGGACTTAGTTTTTCTGCCAGGAAACATTACATTCACTCTGTGGTTAAAGTTTTTCAAATTTTAATAACTTTCTTAAACTATCCTGGATTTCTACCAAACTTGGAAAGAAGCTTGTTTATGATCATAAGATAGTATCCAGTAGTAAATTTTGTAAAAAAAAAATCCATTTTTCCGTATTTTACTTATAAATGGACTTAGTTTTTCTGCCAGGAAACATTACATTCACTCTGTGGTTAAAGTTTTTCAAATTTTAATAACTTTCTTAAACTATCCTGGATTTCTACCAAACTTGGACAGAAGCTTGTTTATGATCATAAGATAATATTCAAAAGTAAATTTTGTAAAAAAGAAATTCCATTTTTTCCGTATTTTACTTATAAATGGACTTAGTTTTTCTGCCAGGAAACATTACATTCACTCTGTGGTTAAGGTTTTTCAAATTTTAATAACTTTCTTAAACTATCCTGGATTTGTACAAACTTGGACAGAAGTTTGTTTATGATTAATAGCTAGTATCTAGAAGTAAGTTTTGTTAAAATTTTGTTCCATTTTTTCCGTACATTGCTTATAAATGGACTTAGTTTTTCTTCTAGTTAACATTACATACAGTCTGCAGTTAAAGTTTTTAAAACATTTATTAGATTCATAAACTATCCTGTATTTTTACCAAACTTGGACAGAAGCTACTTACAATCAAAGATAGTATAGAGAGAAATATTTTTATTAATTTTTTTCCTCATTTTTGTTGAGCCTGTGATTAACAGCAAAAGTAAGCGAGACACTGGGTTCCGCGGAACCCTTACGAATTTTTGTGGGTTACACAAACCGACAAAGCAGCCAACAACGCGGTGATGGCATGAGATAAATACTACATTGAAATTCTCAAGAATGAAATTATAAATTCTTCTACATTCAGGTCCGTGCCCTCCACAGGTAGTCAAAAAGTAAACAATCATAACATCACATTATCTCAGTTTAAGGCCTCCTCTGAACATTTAAAAGTCCTTTCTATCAGAGATGTATAATATGACAATTGTATTATGTCTCTGCTACTAAGTATTGGCTACCCAAACTACATAAACAGTCAAAGCATTCTAGAACTAATCAGTCAGTTTTTTAAATTAAATCCCTTACTTCTATAAAAGGACTTTAACTTCTGTGCCCCCCCCCCCCCTTTTTCGATTAAGCTATCAGTGTAAAAAATAACGGTAAAAAGGAGTCCATTTTTAGCTCACCTGGCCCGAAGGGCCAAGTGAGCTTTTCTCATCACTTGGCGTCCGTCGTCCGTCGTCCGTCGTCGTCGTCGTCGTCGGCGTCGTCGTCGTCGTCCGTCGTCGTTAGCTTTTTACAAAAATCTTCTCCTCTGAAACCACTGAGCCAAATTTAACCAAACTTGGCCACAATCATCATAAGGGTATCTAGTTAAAAAATGTGTCCGATGACCCTGCCAACCAACCAAGATGGCCGCCATGGCTAAAAATAGAACATAGGGGTAAAATGTAGATTTTGGCTTATATCTCTGAAACCAAAGCATTTAGAGTAAATCTGACATAGGGTAAAACTGATTATCAGGTCAAGATCTATCTGCCCTGAAATTTTCAGACACATCTGACAACCTGTTGTTGGGTTGCTGCCCCTGAATTGTTAATTTTAAGGAAATTTTGCAGTTTTTGGTTATTATCTTGAATATTATTATAGATAGAGATAAACTGTAAACAGCAATAATGTTCAGCAAAGTAAGATCTACAAATAAGTTGTCATGACCAAAATTGTCAGTCGATCCCTTTAGGAGTTATTGCCCTTAATAGTCAATTTTTAACAATTTTTTGTAAATTTTTGTAATCTTTTACAAAAATCTTCTTCTCTGAAACTACTGAGACAAATTTAACCATACTTGGCCATAATCATTATTAGGGTATCTAGTTTCAAAAATTTGTCCGATGACCCCACCTTCCAACCATCATGGCCGACTTGGTTAAAAATAGAACATAGGGGTAAAATGCAGTTTTTGGTTTATATCTCTGAAACTAAAGCATTTAGAGCAAATCTGACAGGTGTCAAAAATGTTCATCAGATTAAGATTTATCAGCCCTGAAATTTTCAGACGAATCCGACAACTCGTTGTTGGGTTGCTGCCCCTGAGTTAGTAATTTTTAACAAAAGTTTTGCAGTTTTTTGTTATTATCTTAGATATCATTATAATATCTAATATCAAATACTATTAATTATGATTTTAACCTTATTTTACATGATTTCTAAAGCATCAGTAAATACAGGTGAGCGACACAGGCTCTTGAGAGCCTCTAGTTTTCTTTAGATGCTATTTCTTGATCTTGTAGATTGGGTAGCTCCTTCAAATAATTTAACCCTAGACTGACTGTAGAAAAAATTCTGACCATAAATTCTATAAAGGTTTTGACAAAATTATTTATGTCTAAAATATGTTTTAACCACAGGCTAAACCTAAATGCTGATGACGCCGACACCACAGTCGAAATCGACGATCGCTTTGTCTCGCTTCCTCGATATAAATGTTGCAGGCTCGACAAAAAGGCAAATTGGCTTGATATTCTTAGTGGAAGTCTATTGAATCGATTAAATCTGTAAATTTTCCCCTTGACAACATCCATGTATGTTTCGATAATGCAGTTTGTCGACAGGTTGTAGTTCTTGCTATGGGTACCCGTTAATAGCAGACTTGTAGAATTACATACGAAAAAAAACATTTCCATTCTCAATTTTATTGTTCCTGTATTGTTATGAATCAGAATTTATGGCCAAACTTAGTTAAGATCTGTCTTCATTTAATTTAGACAAATTCCATAAAACCTACTATTATACAATGATGATATTTTCGTTAAATGATAAAAAAGTCTCTAAATATACTGCCGAAATTTACACAAGGAAACTTACTTTTAAGAAGTCTAATATGAATGCAAAAAGTGTCCTTTTCTAGATTTAGATATTTCAGCTTCACTCTGGAAACTTTATATTCAAATTTACGACAAAACGGACATTTTACGTATGTTGGACGGTGATGTTCCTTTTCCTTTAACCCAATCTTACAGTGAATATTTATCCCAACTCGTTCGCTTTGCCTGTGTCTGTAGTGACGTTGTAGATTTCAATGAACGTAATCTATTTTTCACCGGTGAGTTATTATGTCAGGAATTTCGTAACGACAAATTACTTGAAACCTTTAAGTCTTTTATCTATACTACTAAAATAACGAGGTCCAATTTGTTAGCCGGCATGACATAAAAACGAAGAATCAAAGAATTCAACTTTATATATAACTAATATTGGAAAATGGTGTTGTTTAAAAATTACACCATTCTAGGCCCCTTTGTTTTTAACATAATTAATATTACCAATATTAAATAAGTTGCGGGTCGTCTCCATACCGATACCAATAGTTTATGTCACATGTAGTTTCCGGTTGTTACCTGTAACTTTCTGTAAATCCCTCTTTTATCAGGAGAACCTGGAATTCTTCCACATTTTCCAGTAGTTCTTTTATATCCATGTTACACTAAAGTACACCATTTAACAAGTGTCCCATAATATCGCAGTGTCGGGTTTGAATTCTTTGTTTAAGTTATTAAAGTTGTATTGTGATTAATCATGCATATTGGTACACGGGATCATTATTCTATAAATAGCCAAAACTCCTGCAATTTTGTAATGTGTAAATACGCAAACGTGATCATTCCACATTTTATCCAGTCACTCATTTTTATGAATGTTTAGAGTCATTATAGTTGAAACGTATATGAAAAGCTATGGACACACAGCGCATGCTTTTTTCCTCGGTTATACATATTGATACTTAGTAAGATAATCCGAAGGTAACAATTAAATTGAAAAACGGATGTAACCAAATCAATTATTTTCGATTAATATTGATAATTTTAAGGAGGGTTTGTGCTTGGTTAGACGATGCCTAGCTATCTTAACGTGGCAAGATAGCAGAATATAAAGAACAGAAGACGAGGGTATAATAATAAGAAGAAAAAGATGACTCTCAAAATATAAAAGCAATTATTTGTGCATGTTACCATATTTTAATTTCAAAATATGATTTAAAGGAGTTGTGAAGTATACATAAATAATTAAGACAGCAACCCAATTAATCGACACACAAAACAGCTTACTTCTAATGTTCAAACAGCGCATGCCTCTTACAAGTTATAAAGTCTTCTACAATAGACATATTATGTCATTACAATATCATTTATCTTTTAACCCCCCCCCCCCCCCCCCCCCCCCCTTTCAAGTCTAACTAGATATAGAATAGTGGTAAATAAGTGTTAAACAAGAATGTGTCCATAGTACACGGATGCCCCACTCGCACTATCATTTTCTATGTTCAGTGGACCGTGAATTTGGGGTCAAAACTCTAATTTGGCATTAAAATTAGAAAGATTGAGGTGGGGCATTAAAACAATTATGGTAAAAAATAAATTAATATATATATATATAACTGAAAACAATGAACAGAGTCACTGAAACAAACGTCTTATATTTTTTTAAAGATTTATTGACTATTTATACTAAACATGCTATACGAAAAGAGAAAGAAAATAGATGTACATCTAAAAAACGAAAATACTGTTGGCATTGGATTATTTGAAAATGGATGTTTTCTAGAGGATTTTAAAACCATGTATACTCATACACACTATGATAATAAAACAGACATAAATCTACATGTCAACATATAAACGCTCAACCACAAAAGAATGTGTTAATTCAGCAGGTTAAGTATGATAACGGCCTTATTTTTCTCTCAATATCATCATGCGACAAAGTGAATTAAACGAGTTTTGTCGAACTCTTTGAAAGTTACGTTGGAATGTATACCCCAAAAACTGCATCAAAAAAGACTTTGATGAAAAATTTTTCATCAACAAAATTTATGCTTGGAAAGTATAAATCAGTCATTGTAAAAATCATTGCCAAATATATGAATGATATTTACACTTTTCGAGATTTATTATGAATGAAAAAGACACAGGCGAAAGTAGCCGTACTTTTCTAACACAAATAAATAACCTTTTTTCGGTGTTTAAACATTCCTCACGGGCATTTGTCTCTGAAAAAATGTCATATTTAGACAAGTGCCTGTGAACTCCCCTCCCCCCCCCCCCCCCCTTTACCGAAAAACATGACCATATGCGTATACCTTTATGGTCCGACCATACGCGTATGACCATATGAATATTATACTCGCTTGGTTATTAGCGGGCCGGACCATACGAGTATTTAGACCATATAAGTATTTTTCAAATAAATTCCAACTTACTTCGCAGGAGCACATGGCTCATTCTTTGAACCCAAAACGGCACAAGTTACTAAATGAATTCCTTTATCTTTACATATTGTCCGAATTTTGGTGTTACTGTCTTGCCTTAGCTAGAACCAATCTATAGCATTTTATCTTGTCGACATTTTCGTTCGTAAGTGAAACCACAGGCGTTTTGGGCATGGACATTGTGTTTATTTTTTCTTAGTTTTTGAATTATTCTTTCTCATATTCATACGATTTTTCTGTTATTGTAAGATCGTATAAATAGGAGCAAGAACACATCTAATAAATAAAAACCATTTGAAATATTTAAGACATTTTGATTTAATAAAAACACCAAAATAAATTTAAAAAAAAGGCAGTTTTCAATGACCAACGTTTCTGTGAGTTGAGCAATTGACTTCTTGTTTAACAGTTCATTTATATATTTCTTAAAGTTATTTCCATAAGTCGACATTTTGCGTTTCGTACAAATTTAAGGACAAGTCAATAATGACCATGTAAAAATGATTTTACTATAATTCTTACTTTTAAGTAAAATTTACTTTATTCCGTTAAACATGTAACAATGATTACAATATTATTGAAAAAGTAAAACTTTCATTTTTTGAAACTCTTAATTTATGGGATGCCTTTTCAACGTTTATCGTATTCATTAACCGGACCATACGCATATGGTCGGGACCATATGAGTAAATACGCATATGGTCAAGACTCATAAGGTCCAGAACATATATATTTATATGATTTTTTTTTGATTGAGTGTGGATTTTTTCAATAATAGTTAATTGTGCTACATTTATTTATCCATGATTTAAATATATTGGAAACACATGTTCCTGAGATGTCTATAGATAAGAAGTAAATGAACTTAGTTATTTTTAAGATTTAATTTATTTCATTCATATTTTGAAGCCACTAAATGTTGACCACTTATCTCCTATCATAAACATGTATACACATTGGCTATGAATCCTGATAGACACTAGTCATTTTTCGTTATCTGTTTAACGGCACTCTGGCTAGATGGCATTTGTGTAGACATGCCTGCTGCTGCAGCATGATTCCTTGCTACAACGATGTCGTTCAGTTTTAATTAGGTCTTTCCACTTTTCTGTGGAAAGACCTATTGGTTTTCTTCTGATTATTATTTTTTTCTTCTTCCGCCACTTTTTTTCTGACGGTGCTTTTTTGTTTCGCAAGATGTCGCTTAGATTTTTTGCATACGATATCGAACAGTTATTGCGACTTTGAAACTGACCCTGTTTAACCGAACACTTTTTATTGTAAGACTTATCTCCCCAAACACTATTTTTCTTGTGTACGCATCTCCTTCGCAACCGTAAAAGATTATGACAAACTTATGTCACCAATTTGTTCGTTATATCCTCAGGATCTTAAGAATAATTTTGACCGAAGCGGTCCGGAAACTCCATATGAGAGTTATTTCCCCTTCTGTATTTAAAATAAGTAAAATGTAATTGTAATTGGTAAACCATAAGTGATAGGGACCTAGGGTCTTTTGATTTGAAGTCCTTGGTCCAAAAAAAAAAAAGAAAATAGGGTCTAGGTCAAAGGTCAAGGTCATTTTTAAATTTGGATTTTGGCTTATTTTCACCTCTTTTCAAACACGATATAAGATATCGACAACATATTTTTACTTAATTGTTAGTTGCGACATGTCGTAACACATACATATCGGTTTAAAGGGTACGCTTACATCAAATTAGAGTTTTCTCCCCTCTTTTATTTAAAAATATGCATATGGTGATATAACTCATGAACCAAATATAATTAAGACCTAGGGTCTTTTGATTTGAGGTCCTTGGTTGATGACCTTGAAATTGAGCTCAAGGTCATAGGTTAAATTCACGTTCTAGATTTTTAACTTGGCTTTTACCTCATATGTATACATGATAAATCCATGGGTCTTTTTGCATGAGGTTTGAAGCCGTTTAACCTTAGAAAAACCAACCGGAAGTGACCTTGTTTAAACCGGAAGTAGTTTTTTTTTGTACTTAATTAATGCAAAAGTTTATAGAACCAGATATTTTTGGTATCAGTGCCATTTAAACGTTTGAATAATACCGGAAGTAACATTTTTTCAAACCGGAAGTAACAAATTATCTCCCTTATTTAAAAAATATTGTATAGAAACCATATATTTTTGGAATCAGCGTACCACAAGCTATCATTTGACGCTGGAAATGACATTTTAAACCGAATTTTACTATTTTCATATTAAAATACATGTTTTTTTGTGGAAAGACCTTCAATTGTTCTCTGAACAATTGGTTTTGGTTTTTAATTGTGTATAGAAATTCTTGCCTTTTTGGGTAATAACTGTCCAGGCAAAGTAGTAAAGTCCTTCTACGGGTGCAGTGAACACACCAGTTGACTGATTATACCCCTTCTACGAGGTTGGTAGTTACTGTGTTGTTTACAACTATAGCACCATTACCAAGGTTCCGCAAATCTTGCGAATTAAATACCGGAAAACCAAAATTTCCAAAATCTATCTAAAAGTAGAAATAGTAAAATTTCTTTTTAAACTATATCATCACATTATGAATTTGAAGATTTTAATTTATAAATTTGAGAGAGAAAAACTTAAATTTGTCCTGATTGAGGGGTATAATTTGTTTGATAACTATCCCTTTAAAATGTCGGGTAATTTCTAAGAAATTGCCTGTAAAGAGATTTTTGTCATTTTTTCCCGGTAGTTTGCTTCAAAATTGTCATCTCCGTAAAACGTATTAACAGTTAGGTTTGATTTGATTTTTGATTTTTGGTGTTTTAACGCTTTAAACACCGCTTTTGGTCTATTTCGTGGCGGCCAGTTTTTATTGGTGAGGAAGCCGGAGTGCCCGGAGAAAACCACCAGTTATGTTTGACGTGTTACTTCGAACATAATACAAAATACAGAGGTCGTATGCAGTCTACAACTATAGACAGGTCTCTCTCTCTCTCTCTCTCTCTCTCTCTCTCTCTCTCTCTCTCTCTCTCTCTCTCTCTCTCTCTCTTCTCTCTCTCTCTCTCTCTCTCTCTCTCTCTCTCTCTCTCTCTCTTAAAGTTGACAAAGACTATTTAGAATTAAACTGAAAAATAAATTATCCAATATGACAATATTAATCTTTTAAAAATATTTCAAAATACCGTCATGAAATTAGATTCCTAACTTGGGATAGACATATGAACAATTGGTGGAGTTGAGGTATTATTGGTTCTTCCCATTTTAAGAGTAGAATTATTTTTATATTTAAACAAACTCCTTTGATCACAATCACACCTCTTGTCATTGGCTTCCACCTGTTTCGACTAGTACTGAATACTCTTCATTAGACTAGCATTCCTCATACAGGACTTATGACAGCTAACACGTGATGTCAAGGTTGTCAGTATACAGACCTTCTAAAATTCAAACTGACCACACGCACGATACACGCACGGTGAATGCACGATACACGATACACGCACGATGAGCGATGATCGTTACACGGAGGATTAACGAAAAATGAATGATGAATGATGAACGCACGATACACGCACGATGCACGATGAATGATGAACACACGATACACGCACGATACACGCACGGTGAATGATTCATTGACGAATGAACGATAAGCGCTTAATACACGGTTCTCAAAGCCATTTTATTTCGGAATTGCATTTAAAATTGATGTATGATAATGAAAATCTATAAGGGTATACAAATTTTAGATATCTCGCTTTCTGTGTTGATTGGTCGACAGTTTTACTAAACATTCCATGTATTAAATAAATTAATTGTTGTATAGTATTTCCAATATCAATGAGTGTTGTCAAATTATAAAACTCATCGATTTTATAATTCTACTTAATATAAATAATTTATAAATTGCTACGTTTTAAAGAGTGGCGATTCCAGCCATTTTTAAAAAGAGGGTTCTCAACCCAGGATAAAAGGGGTGGTTTTAACCATATGTCCCCATTCAAATGTATTGACCCTCCCCCCCCCCCCCCTTCTTTTTATTTGCCTAAATTTGTAACCTTAACTAATTAATTATCATATGTTTACGTTCCGAAATTTAGGAAATATGTGTATGTTTCGAAGTTTAGTATGATGTCCATTATCACTGAACTAAAATTTATTTTTGTTTAGGGACCAGCTGAAAAACGCCTTCGGTGCGGGATTTTCTACCCATTGGTGGCCTTCGACTGTTTTCTGCCTGTACGTCTAAACACTGCTAAGGACTTATAATATGCCACTAAGGACTAGAAAGGACGTGTTACTTGTACTCTGTTTTCATACTATGGTAGAGATAGATAGATTTTTATTACATAAATTCCAATTTTTAAAGAAAAAGAATCACCATTAAATGAATTAAACAATATTTGGAACGTGCCGGTTTTTCCTTGATATTGCCGAAAATCAGTGATCCGACTAACACGAGCGAACTTACATAACAACTGATTAAACAATCATAATCTCTTTTTTTTTTACTTAAGTTACAATGTTCCTTATATTATCAGAATCGTATGAGTTAATTTAGAGCAAAATATATAATTTGTCAGAAAAATCTGATTCGTACAAATTAATTAGAAATAGGTAAGAAAATGAAATTTACCAAATAATGTGAAAATTTAAACATTTGTAATACCAAATACTTCATAATATACTTCTGAAACGACTTTTCGTCCTGAATATGCATGAAATGTTTGCCACTTGACGTTTAAACAACCACTGAATAATCAATCAATCAAATTTTGCTCTCAGTAAAAATGAATTAATCAATATAAGCCACAATTGTATCCATCACTTGGTGTCTGTTGTTTGTTTGTACAGTAAACATACTGAATCTTTTTATATTCCTTATACAATTTCAAGTATGTAATAAAATTCATACATATTTTCAAACATCCTGGCACTTCAAATTTCTAGGAGGTGAGATTCTCGGGGTTTTACCTGAAACTCTTTGGGAAATGCAATTTTTAATTCCAATTCCAATACCAAACTGTAAAAGATATCCCAAGGTTTTTTAAAATGCATTTCTAATTTGATAAGGAGATTTGAAAAAAAACGATCTCAATGGTAGCTGAAATTATTCAGTGCAATCATTTTGTGTCCACCGTTGTCTTTCATACATATCAATTGGTGTATCCACTGTTTGCTGTTCGTTATCTGTTGTTTATGGTAGTCAGGCCTCGCGATCGGTCTCCAAATTTAAGCCCCACTTAGGTAAATTAATGATCATTTATAGGGGGGGGGGGGGCTTTTTTCTCGGGACAAACATTATTTTCCTTCCTTAAAAACAACTTAACAATTTTCTATATTTTTCATTTAATCATAAACCGATGAATATTAAATGATTTTTAAAAAATTAAAAAAATATTTTTATTCTAATATATCTAAATATCTGGGTTATTTTCTTATCCAAATAATTATTTTTTCATTTTTTTAAGGAAAAAGTGTTATCAGTTATGGCCCCCTCATTTTAGACATGACATTTTGCTTGATACTGTATGAAGATTATTCGTTTCAACTTTTATGAAGAAATTACCGACTTTTTTTTAACTAGATAGATATACAACAAAAATACCGTTTTTTCTTCTTGTATCAATTTCTTTTCACAAAAATTAAATATTAACAAAGAATTGTTACACAAATGTAGAGCCCAATTTTATAACGAAGATATTCCTAATCTCTTTACCGAAATCCGCATATCTTTATCTTTTGAAACAAAAAAGTTAAGGATGTCTGTTCAAAGGACAAAAATGTCCAAGAAACCGAAATGTTATAAGTAAAATTTTTTAATGTCGAATAATTCAAACCCATTTGTCTTTTAAATATAGCACATGAAGATATAATTTTTATTACTTATACAAATTGATTTTGTAAAAATTAGCTTGTATATCTTTGTAAAAAAAAATCACTGTGGTTCTAAAACTGTATCACATGCCCATAATTGTCCTAGAGCTAAATGTTATCGTCAGATTATGAGGGTCTGAATAGGGATGCATTATTTCTGTATTCTATCATTTTAGGCAATTTTTTCTAATCGTTATACCTTTTGTCGATCATTCTTTATGCCATATATTCTAGTACCTCATCATTTTCTTTTCTATATATTTGTCTGGATATTTTTTGTATTCTTTATTTTTTGGTCAACAATTTTCTATTCTATAAACCCCCATCCATACCCTCATGTATAATGGAAGACGATAAACATTTTAGTATACATACCACCCGTTGTCACTTTCACCTAACATACAAACCGCAAATTGTTATTTTTACCTGGACACGGGACTTATATAATTACGTAATAATAACGGATATAGTAAATTCAGTAGAATATAACCTGTATCAACGCACTGGCTTGTTAAATGAATATTGATCTGACAACTGTTTATCATATTTTTAGTTATTTTAAAATTGAGAATGGAAATGATGAATATGTCAAAGAGACAACAACCCGAAAAGAGCAGATGACAGCCGAAGGCCACCATATTTGATAAGGTTTTAGTTTCTAATGAGACAGTAACCATCGTATTTTCAGAAAATCTCTAAACGGATAATGAGAGTTTAGCGACCTTGACTGGCTATACAGCCCAAGCACGGTCGGTCTCTAAAAGTTGCCGAATTTAAGAGCCTATATCAAGAGATAGGCTTTACCTAACTTTAGGTGTTTAAAAAATATCCATTTAAGAACCAAATGTGGTTTCTTTATATTTATACCAAAATTGAGTTCAAGGCAGTATTTTGTCGAAGAGAACAATTACACAAGTGCAACATGCGAGAAGAGGTTTCATTTCCCTTATTTATTTTTTATTGAAGTGAGTAATCTTTTGAGATTACGTCACGGAAATATATTTTAAATGAAAAGGTGCAACTGGATGCATCCCTAAAAAACAAATTTAAATATATATATATTACCTGAAGATCTGTAAAAGCAGTGAAAGCGCTAGTAAAAGTGATGAACTGAAACCGTTATTATCTTTTATTAATTTTCTTATATGTTACCAGCATACGGATTCTACTTAACTTTTCTTTATATATATATATATATATATATATATATATAATTTAAATTTGTTTGTTTTATATATATATATATAAAATGACGGATATTCGTCAATCAGACAGCAATCCAACATAAACACGAGTAAGTTACCTGACATCTAGAATAAGAGGTTTAAGCATACCCTGCGCTGGTCAACTTTCTGAATTGTGGGTAAAATTCAATATACATGTAGGACTGTGAAACGGGAAATATACGAAAGATTTGTTTTTACGTACGATGAAGTGTCATTCCCTCAATACATACGGGTCCACCGTGAAACTATTCTTATGATTATATAACGGTAACTGATGATCTCATTAGAGGAACAAATTAAGGAAAGATACATGTTGAAGCAAGAATAATTTCCACATGCAAAACATCAAATAGGACGATCTCTAAATTAGTACGCGGCAACTTTAACTATTACATTCATAGACAATAACACTAGTAAATGCTTTATATACTGACATTGAAACAAATATACTGCTCATAATAATTGCATATCTGTAGACTTTAATCTAGGTATCCCGCGTTATATAAACCATCGCAAACCATCGAACAGCTCATCGCACTTCGGCGCAGACCAGCGCACTTCACGCGTGACCATCAAACTTTATGATCTCCATTGCACCTCCGAGTCATACACACATATATATTCCGATTTTCTAATAATGGTTTTTATTATTTTAATTCCCGTAGGTATTGCCCAAAGAAATAGGGTTTATTTAAGGGTTTACACATCTTCATAGCTAAAATATTTTGATACTTATATCACGAACAGATATCTATGACAAACATTTCTTAAATTGTCAGTATATAAATTTAGATTTTTTTTTTTAAGAAACGTAGGTTTCAGCTACAGCAGACTAAATTGGCCTTTGATGGATTGAAGGCTTATGTAAAAATAAGAACATGTGGTATAATTGCTAGTGAGTCAACTATTCAAGAAAGTTCAAATCAAGAGGAATGCTAGCAGTTATATCTATACGACCTTCAATAATGAAAAAATACGGGAACTGTAAAGTCGGTTATTAAAGGCCCCGCCCCGACATGAAAAAAATATGAAACAATTCAATTGAGCAAACTAACGGCCTTCTTTATTTCAAAGCTACATGTATCTTGCCACAAAAAAAAGCCCAAATACATGTATATAACAGAATTGATGTTACGAAAACCACTGAACTACGTGCTTTTGACTTTGGACGGACACATAAATACACAGAATGTTGTGAATGTGTATAGGCCCTTTATTGGTCATATAGCTCTACACTCCTATCTATTTTATACATTCTTTGGCTTTCAAATATTTAGCATTGAGCGTTCCTAGTGAAAGTAAATCCAGAAAAGCGTTATAGATGCATGAAATTTATAAAGTGTTGTTTTGTGAGGGGATCAAAACGTAGGGATCGATGTTAATGTCTGTTTTATATGTGCAATAATATCGGCCTTCTAACTTTAGTTAAACTCTGCAGTTGTTCAGTGACGGATCCAGGGGGAGGGTTCAGGGGGTTGGAACCCCCCTTTTTTTGGACGATCAATGCATTTGAATGGGAACATATAGTTGGAACCCCACCCCTTTTGCCCTGGGTTGGGAACTCCCCTTTTTAAAATGGCTGGATCCGCCCCTGTTGTTTCATGTATTTGATATGCAAATTATCACAAAACTAAAAGGATAAGATGGATGAATTAATAGTTGATCGTTTAACGTCCAGTGGCATATATTATAGATTCATTATTAGGGGGAGTACAATAATTATGATATAATGATGAACATTGGCAATCATACCACAACTTCTTTTTTATAAGAACGTACATGTGTAGATTTTCGTCTTTTACTGTAAACGACAGTGTCCCCGGGAGTCAAACCCGCAATCAAACTTGTGTAAATTTCTGAAACATACATTTCATTATTTAACCCAATGTAAAGCAAAACAAATGATACCGTTTTGAGCTATAAAACCAAGGCAACCCTTTATACTAGTCAAAAGTTGCTGGATCGTGATAGATGCATACGAAACTTCAATTAATTGTTTGTATTTTACATCTAAAATCTTAATCCGCAATCCACATTTACCCGACAATCTTGTATATTGTATTTTCTCAATGGAATAACCTTACCTGCACGTGACCATCACAAACGAAAACAAAAATTATATTTGTAATGGTATTTATCAAAACTTAAATGTTTGAATATTTAGTAGAATATGAATTTGCCAAATAAGCGAAGAATTATAATCTTGCATTGTTCAACATTGGAGAAATGACTCAAGTTGAACATTAATCATGTTAATACTGATTCAATATTTTATTATAGTCTCACCACATACAAACATAAAATGAGAATCACAGAAATAAACATAAAACATTAAAACATTTGCATTGTATGTACCAATCTTAAAAAGAATAATTAGAGACTTTTAAGACACAATATATTTCCTCATTTACATTTAAAATTTACAGTGTCCACCTGTACTATATGAAAATAAAACATTTTTTCTTTGAGAACTAGGAAATAAAATGCCGTTTCTTTTCAATGAAATATTGTTGATGTTTTTGGCAACTATAGCAGCAACATTGCCGTTATTAAATAAAAATATAAATTTTTCGCTATCTGATAATTAAAGGTTAAAATGTTCATTAAAATGTTTAGCTTAATGTATCATAATTTGTCTTAAATCTACATATAATGGGCATTTTAAAATGACATGAAGTTCATCTTCAATAGTAGAGCTACAACACATGTCATCTCGTGGACTTCTTTTCTTTCATACTTTCCAGTTTCTATTTTTAGTGGAGCTACCCCACATCAAAATTTTGCAAAAGCACTGTTGTTTTCAATTGGCGGAATATTTTTTAACGAATAACAGTAGGCCAACAGTATATTTTTAAGCCCATTTCGCTCAGTTGAATAGAAATTCCAATTTTAACATGTTCTGTCGTAGAAATGTCATCATGTTATTGTTTGTACGTAGAACATGTATCATTATATTAAAATGTGTCAGTCCCAGCCAAGATTCACTGAATAACCACGAAATGTTTACAGATGATAAATAAATTTTACACAAAAATTCATGAATCTGTATGAACGTTTTGTACGATGAAGTTAATCAAGTGTTCACAAGAAAGTAAGTATGAATGTAAATTTTATTTAAAGTCGGAACATATATATACACTTTAACCGTGAGATAAAATATAAGCTTTGATGAGCTCTATAACCGACTATCATATAAAAACCGCAATGAATGAACGTTACTCGATTAGAGATGAACGTTTCACAAATGCACGTTATCTGATGTACACAGTTACATACACGATTGACGAACGCACGATACACGGTTAAGCATGAATGATTGATGAACGCACGATACACGCACGATACACGCACCATACACGATTAAGAATACACGATGCACGCACGTTACACGGAAAATACACGGAACGATGAATGATGAGCGCACGATTGGTACACGCACGATACACGCACGCAACACGCACGATACACGATGAACGCACGGAATAATGGTCAGTTTGAATTTTAGAAGGTCTGTAGCAATGGTGATGGTGTTAAGAAAACTACAAAACAATATTTTTTAACTTAAAAAGAATGTATATCTTAGTTCCTGTTAAAAAGTTTGGATGATACGGCAATACCAAATAAATCTAATTTTCAAAGATTCAGACTGCATAAATTTCTACATCCTGTAAATAATTTAGGGTGCATGTGCATCTTTAAATGCCTGGTCATGTGGAATAAAGGGAAGACTATGTGATCCATATCTTATTGTTCACCCTTTTAATGACGTCAATAGGCTTATTTTCCAAAACATGACAATACACCCTAAAATGCAAAAAAATTTTAAAAACTCATTTGTGGTACTTCTGAAACAAAGTTTTGATTATTAGATGTATAAAAGAGCAGAAAATCTTAACCTTTTTTTTTAAATCTGCACTTACAGTTAGTTAATGTCTTAGTAGACTCTTTTTTCGTGACTGTATTTTTTTCTTGAGTTTTTTAAAATTTTAGCTATAAGTAGATGGAGAAATTTATTTGCTCCGTGTTTCATTCTAATAAATATTATGTTTCCTTGATTAAATGGCTTGCTTCGATATTGTTCAACATTAAACATATCGGGAAGGACTGAGGTTGGAACGAATGGCCGGAAATGACAGCAAAATTATGAAATCAGTTAGAATAAAAAAAGGGAGATTCAGAAGTCAACCTATCAGTAGCGCTTGAATCAAAACAGTTGCAAAGCTACATCAAATATTACGAAGTTGAAGAGCATAATCGAAAATTCCGAAAAGTTGTGCCAAAAATAATTTGTCGACGAGACGGGATAAGATTATTTAAAATCAACCGAGGGTATTTCTTTTTTATATTTGCAGGACCAAAAAATCTGTCGACCTTCGTTAATTGTTTTCCTTTTGAATAACATCTTCTTATCAATCACTAGATGGTCTCATTATTTTCAAGATATAAAACCCTAAATCATCGATTGTTAATGATGTCAAAACAATCTGTATTTCAAATCATACTTATCTTAGTATTCCTTGGTTTATCATAGACGTTGACGACAATTTCTGCTTTGTTCAGAATGAATGTGCGTTAACACTTTTTTACGCATTATTTAGCATGGTCTGTTTTTGTTGTTTCATTAGAATTTACCTTACTTTTGTTCAGTTGCTATTTGAAAAAAGTAAAATAACAAAAATACCGAGCTCCAAGGAAAATTCAAAACGGAAAGTCCCTTCACAAATGGCAAAATCAAAAGCGCAAAGACATCAAACGAATGGAAAACAACTGTGATGATCTTGACTTGGTACAGCAGTCAACACTGGTTTATAATTTTAATCACTATAAAAACAAACCACTATGAGGGGTGGACAGGGGGTCCCTAATTCTCACTTCCCTACCCCAAACTCCCACTTCCCTCCCCCTTACTCCTAGACGAAAATCGGTAAAAATTGCACAATTCTTGAGTTGTATGTTCTTGCTTGCTTTAGTAACCCAAATTTTAGTAATTATTGTTGGGACAGCAATCATGGATTGCTTCCTGATCTTATTTGCATATTAAAAAAAATGAAATTTTCAGTGAACATATATAGCTGTTTTTAAAGGTTGACCTTAGACTCATACTAACTGATCATTATCAATGGAAATAAATGTGTTAATCTATCTAGTCCAACCATACGAGTATAAAAAATGACAAAAGTGACTGACTGGTTTTTTTTTACTTATTGTTTGAATCTAGTGTATTCGTTTTCATGCCTTCACTTGTGTCAATTAAAATCGTCTTTATCCCGTTTATTCCGCTATTTAAACACTTGACCTCTTGTTTAAGTTATAGTCGAAAGTTTTACGGACGCCATCACGAGGTTATGTAATACCTGTGTCACAGATATCCACGGATATATTCCAATTATCGTTACCACAGTCCCGTTCTCTTTTTCTAGACTGTGACATAATCAAATGATACTTTGTACTTACACAAGCAACACGACGGATGACACATGTTGAGCAGGAGGAACTGCTTTGCCTTCTGGGTCCTGAGTTCACCCGGTTTTTGGTTGGGTTTGTGTTGCCTTATCTTTACTTTTCTAGGTAGAGTTTTGTCGATGTGTTCGTCTTTTCGTAGTTTTTTTCGTTTTTTTGCTACGGCGTGTTAGTTTTTCTAAGACGTATGATCAGATTTGAATGTTCCCTTGGTGATCATTTATTAAATGCTTAACATTGTCTAACATCAAATTTTATTTGGTATTCCATTAAGGTATTTAATGGTTTATCAGAGGTCCTTTGAATATTTTGATGAAGATAAACTTTTTCCATGCTTATAAATCATACATGCTAATTGGAGAAATAGAAAAGATCCCTTTGAGGATATTGGTTTGACCAGTCGTCAGTATTGGATAAAACACAGTCTTTTTTTCTCTATGTGACCATGCATTAAAAAAGAGTAATATGAAGTTTCATGAATGACTGATTCAAAAATTGTTTTCTATAAACCTGGATAGGACTGATACAGGGACATTGTTTGAAGGAAGGTTCCTATATTTTGCATTACAAGGAGGAAGATGGAATACAGATTTTTGCTGTAAAAGCTAAGAATGATATAGACTATTACGTTCTGCATTTTGTTTGTCTCCTGTGGTTGCTGTTTTATTTATATTTTTTGTTTACCCGATATATTTTATTTATATTCAACAAGAGAAAAACGATATAGGGCAAATTTCACAATGACAATTTTTTTTCCGCAAAACAGATGTATACATGAACCTATAGTATAAGCCATGTCAAAAGACAACATATACAAATATGTGTATTAATAGCAACCTATTTAGCAGTCAGAACCTATAATCAAGTGAAAATAAGAGAAGGATCTGCAGCTTAAGTAATCAAAGATCTCAGTTAAATAACAGATGAGACTACTTTCTTGTAACTAAAGATCTAAGACTGCGGAAACATGTTGTTAGTGAATTAAGACACATCCATGTCGTATCAGTCAATTATTTCGTGATGGTGACCGTAAAACTTATGTAGTGCCGATTTTAATCATTTTTCTTTATAACTCTGTTAGAGCCGTTTCGGGGTAAAGAACACACTCCTTCTTATGAAATCCTTATAGTTTAAAAATGCATGAGTGTAACATATCAATTGAGACATGTAAACGTCATACGATGGGGCAGAAGATGTGCTTCTGCTTATAAATGGAAAATTAACAATTGGAAAATTGATCATAGATTCAAGTTTGAAGTCGTCGATCTGTGTCAATAATGAGGAGAATATCAAGATATGAAGACGACCTTCTAGTTTCGGTAAAATCCTTAATCTCAAGGTGACTTGGATGAATGAAATATCGATGCAAGCACTCACTGTTATAAGGGTAATTGAGTGAAAGGTCATTATCAATACACCTGAAAATGAAATTATAGAAACTTGCATGGTGTCTTTCAGAAGATTTTGTAATAAACAAGTTTTATCACTTATTTCACATTATGTCTTTTACTTAATATGGATATTGAGCATCAAAAAGTCTACGCTCCATAATGTCAGTTTGTCTAATTTTTACATAAATACACGGCACCACATCTTGTTTACTGTTTTTCTTATGTTAGGGAAAAGTGAAATAACAAATATAGCGAACTCCAAGGATAATTCAAAACCGTATGTCCTTTAACAGATGGCAAAATCAAAAGCTCATACACATCTAACGAATGGAGAACAACTATCATATTCCTGACTTGGTACAGGCATTTCCTTATGCAGAAAATGGTGGATTAAACCTGGTTTTATAGCTAGCTAAACCTTTCACTGTATGACAGTTGCGCAAAATTCTATTATATTGAAAACAATGTGTGAGCTAAACAAAGGAATAACGGAAGTGATATTTATAGATACGTTTATATATCAATAATAATAAGAAACGCCCTATTTAAATGTAAAGTATCACTGACGCTACATTTATATATCAATAATACTGTTATAGTAATCAAGACTAGTATATAATATTAAAAAGACCCGATTGATTTTACTCAGTATAAGTTTATTTGCCAACACCTATTTGCTCATTCAAAACAATTGAAGATTTAATAGATATAGGAAGATGTGGTATGAGTGCCAATGAGACAACTCTCAATCCAAGTTACAATTTATAAAAGTAAACCACAGTCAAGGTACGGCCTTCAACACGGAGCATTGACTCACACCGAACAGCAAGCTATAAAGGGCCCCAAAAAATTACTAGTGTAAAACCATTCAAACGGAAAAACCAACGGTCTAATCTATATAAAAACGAGAAACGAGAAACACGTATGAACTACATAAACAGACGACAAATACTGTAATCAGATTCCTGACCTAACTTAATACATGTTTTCGATTAAGAAATTCTGTAATTTTCTTGGGGTCAGTGACATCAAATGTTTTGTAACATGAAATCTTTTATAGATATAAAAATAAGGAGATGTGGTATGACTAAAAATGAGACAATCATCCACAAAAAATCAAATGAAGTAAGCAATTATAGGCAACCGTATGGCCTTCAACGACAAGAAAAACCCATACCGTTTAGTCGGCTGTAAAAGTCCCCGACATGAAAAATATGAAACAATTCACTTCAATTGCGAAAACTAACGGCCTAATTTATAACAAAACAATGTACGAAAAACAAATATAATAGACATGAACCAACGACAACCACTGAAATTCAGGCTCCTGACTTGTGATAGGCAAATGAGGAATATTGCGGGGTTTAACATGTTTGAAGGCGCCAACCTTACCCCTAACCTGGGACATCAGTGCAACGACACAACCCAAGAAAAAAATACACAAACAATAATCGAACAAAACAATATGAGAAACAGCAATAAACGACAACTTCTTCTACGGTGATACTCATGGATCATTAAGTAGATAACAAAATGCATGTAACACATTTATTCTATTCATTTCAACTAACAATTCCATTCAAATAAAGTTGGCTTATAGACATCAACAGCACTAGATGAACCTTAATAGATTAGAAGAAGTAAACATGAAAACTGAAATGAGAATAAATACTTGTTTACATTGTCATTTTGGTGGTGGACCATACACAATGGCACATTCTTATAGTTGCTTGGATGCAGCGATAGTGTTATTGTAGTACTGTTCCCAGAGTGCAAATAATCTGCCCTGGGTCTGCCACCTGTGTGATGTCATATCCACATTGAATGTCATATCAACATTCAACCAATATAATATTTTGAGGGAGACTTCAACTTGGAAAAACTAAAGTCTTTTGTTTAAATATATGATAAAGTGATAACTACATACTAAAATCCGTATCGCTAGCTGTATCCCCCTCGACCAATATCAGCCCACGGCCTTCTGCTATATGGCTGATATTGGTATTTCGGGTTTAAACAGCATGTTGTACGGGTTTTTTTTATGTTTTATTCTTTATTTATCACTTGTATAATTGATTAATCCTTTATTTTGCAAAATTTGGTTAAGAAAAGTCTCAAAAGTTTGTTAATTCTAGAACAGGATTTCTGTCTTCATCTCTATGCATTTTATTTAAAAAGAATTGCATCTGTCCTATGTAGTGTTCTTTTATAGACGTACTCGACTCAATTCCATGCTTTATTCAATCAATGTGTTTTGGTTTTCACGCTTTATAACATCCCAGATATTTAACCTGACTGACATAAAAGTTATCATCAATGTCTTTTCCTTTTATCATACAATACGTGATCTTATATTTAAAGCATTCTAGTACACTGTTCAAGAAGTATAGTTCAAGAGTCAGCTATCCAAGAAAGAACCAGGGTTATGTCAAAGAACGTCTCGTCCTTTCTCAACAAAAGGTTCATCGGAAGATACCAAGACCTTGTTGATAAATATTCCGTATCAACTTCACAAATAATACATTATGGTCTTGAAGTATAGATTCAAGATACTGGCGTTGTTAATCATCTTAATTATGTGTTATAGTGTTATTTTTTTGTCCTTGTATAATTTTAACCTTAACTGTTTAGTCCAATTTGGTAATATCCTTTTTGCGTGGCTCGGTATTTATACATCCCGCCATTGTGTTATTGTGCTATATAGATATAGGAAGATGTGGTATGAGTGCCAATGAGACAACTCTCCATCCAAGTAACAATTTATAAAAGTAAACCATTATAGGTCAAGGTACGGCCTTCAACACGGAGCCTAGGCTCATACCGAACAGAAAGCTATAAAGGGCTTTAAAATTACTAGTGTAAAACTATGCAAACGGGATAGTCATTTTATCTATTATTGTCTTTCATTTTTGCTTATGTGCTTTGTCTGTAAAGTGTCTATATGCCATTTTGTTTTTCTTTGTTGACATAGTTGTTTGATTTTAAAATGATTAAGATTATAACACAATGCTGACTGCTGTACCCCAATTTTTGACATTTTTAACCTGTTATGCCTGTTTGTTTTGCTCACACATTGTTATAAATATAATGGAATTTTATGCGACTGTCATACAAGTGAGAGGTTTAGCTAGCTATAAAACCAGGTTTAATCCTCCAATTTCTACAAAAGGAAATGCCTGTACCAAGTCAGGAATATGACAGTTAATTTCCATTCTTTTGATGTGTTTGAACTTTTGATTTTGCCATTTGATAAATTACTTTCCGTTTTGAATTTTCCTTGAAACTTGGTATTTTTGTTATTTCACTTTTTTTCAAAGAGTGGCGGGTTAACATAAAATGTATGTTTAGCTATGCTGTCAGGCGACACAATGACACCCTGATTGGTTGAATATGCTGTGTTGCGTAAGAAAAATTCCTTTCTAGAAGTGTCTGAGCTTCCTTGCGGTTTTAAGGTTTCTAATTGAAGGATTTGTCAATGATTTATCAGATAGTTCGTTCAGACAGTCTATTCCTGGATTTCCCCTTAAATTAATTGACAGCATTGCATTTCTACATCGTTGGTCTTTTAAAATACGAAATACAGAAATGAAAGGGTCATCTAACTAACTAACTAACTAACTAACTAACTAACAAGTATTTGTTAATGAAACTACTTTTTTAATGATGAACTTTTCAGGCGATGAACAAAAAGCCAAAAATGGTATCATTATTTTCTACTACTTTCCGATTCTGTTATGCAAAGCCTTATCATAAATAGTTGAATATCAGGAAAAAATGTATCCTTGCAGGGCACCATGTCATTTTTCGATTATTAGACTGTGATAATCAGCTAGCATGTTAAAAATCCGACTTGATGTGTCAGATAAGGAAAAAGTAGAGTATCTACAGTTTCATTAATATGGCATCAACCGAAATTTTTGTCGCTGAACATTTACCAGCAACCAGTCAATCAAGTTTAATAAGCTAATTTGAAAAAAAGAAGCGCTTTCAAGCTTTTATAAACTTGAACAAGTCAGAAATCTCTAATGTTGTGGATACCGTTGAATAAAGTATCTCAGCAATCTTACACGAAGTAGAATTAAATATAAATTATAATGTTTTGAATAGTTATAAAAAATGTAATTCTATTCACTTCAACTTTTCACTTGATGAAAAAAAGGAGTCAACTTAAGTTCAAGAGATAAACTTCTGACTATGTAAATAATAGGCTAATATGAACAAATATATATTTATTGTAAACTTATCACAGAGAGGTATAGAACTCAAATTATAAGAATGAAGCATCTATTTCTGACCTGTACAGCAAAAGAGATAATGTGCCATTAAATAACCATTTGCTACATGCTTTGTTAAAGTTGAAAAAATGTTTAGCTGAAAAGGAGATATATCAATCAAATCTTTCGAGGTGTTAAAGGACTTTATGTTTATCTTCAACTGTAAGCAAAAGTGAATAGACTGCGATCCTTTTATCTTAAGAAAATGTCTCTATTTCAGAATAAACCTTTCATAAGTTTTCTGAAAAGCATTAATCGAAAATGGATAATAATAGTTTTTGGCGTATGGTTTCTATATATGTTATTATCTATATTATATCCTGGAACTGTTTTGATAAAATTACGACCAGGAATGCTTCAGCCCAAGACGAAGAAGGTAAAGTAAGAGTTATAACGTATACTTTATTAAAGGTAATAAATTCCGAGGCTTTAATAGTTGTCCGGTTTTCAAGTTATAGATAATGCTTATTATAAAGTTTTTATTGTCGTATAATACACCGAGGGGTGTCAGGATTGTTCAAATAAAAGACCGACCGTAAGGATGTCTTCTTTTGGCAATCCTGACACCCCAAGGTGCGTTATACGACACCAAAAACCTTATACCGCCAAAAATTATTTTTTTCTGCAAAAAAGTACCTATCACATTAAAGTGGGATTTTTTTTTCTCATGCGTTAGGCATAACACGCCAACGTCTAAATTATAAGGTGAATTTAACTCACTAATTTAGATACAAACAACACTCAGGAAATGTCCCTTTTCTGGTCATCATCATCAACTTCATTAACCTTAAAATTATGTTCCATTCTCTCTACATATTGCACCCAATCTTCGAATTCTTCAAAAGATTAAACTTTCCCGTAAGTTGGCATTGTAGAAATTCACATTTACTTTGATATTTCAGTTTCCTCGTTGCAATATATTTACTATATAATACACTAAAACATTTCAATCCGGTTTCTATAACTAATTTATTTACAAATAAATCCATCGTATGATGGTCAGACTACAATATGACAACATGTGTGTGATAACTTCAATTGAACCTTACATTTATGTTTAAACATGATTTTTATGGTAAGAAAGTGCTGACCTGGGAAAGTTGCTATAGACATGATATGCCAATTATAATTACTTAAACAGATGATACGGTAGTAAACGTTATAACAAATATAATCACAATTTTTGTTTGTGTGTAGGATATAGGTTTGTAATATCATTAATTTAGTCTTATAAATAAAAGAATAAGGACTAAGTCAGCCTGATGGCGTCAATACCCCTGGCGAAGTGTTAACTTAACTATTATCTTGGTATGTAAAGCAATTGGCAGAATAGTCTATTAGTTTGTAGTTATATACTCAAATAAAAGTGCTGCTTGAATACACAATAAGGAATAAGTCAGATGATCACAATGGCGCCAATACAACTGCCGAAGTATTGACTACTTTTCTTTTGGTAGGCAAGACAATAAGTAGAATATTCTATCAATTTGAAGTTATATACTCAATGCTAATACATAGAAATAGGGAACTCCTAAAGGAAAAACCGAATCGGATTCCCACTGTCAGGACCTTGATGTAAATTAATATATGGTAGATCGATCAGTATTAGCGTTAACCTTTAATACAATTTCGATGGGATAGATGTAATCCCTACTTACACCAAACTTTGAATTTTTCAGCGAGGTAACACCATATATATATAACTGTAGCTTAAAGAGAAGTTAAAGTTAAATGCTAGATCCTTTCACTTGTAACTTCATATAGTACTAAAACGGCCATTTTGATCTGAACAACTCTTAAATGCCTGAGCTGACCACCAGGTTGTTAAGTGTATATTAAAAGTTTAAAGGTAACATATATATTCCCTGACGATTATGGGAACATATTTAAGTTAAACTAAAGCCTTTACGAATGTACAAAATATATTCTCGTCCTGAATATGCATGAAATGTCTGCCATAGATGTTAAACAAATAACAATGAATCATCTTGAAGTAAAAAATGTGATGTCTGAACAATATCTTACGTTCAACATTTTTTGCGATTTATTGATGACGTCATTTCAATTAATAACATTTTTGCGTCTGTATATGATACTACACTTCATACACAAGGCTGTTTATCTTATATATTCATGTATGTTTATTTTTTTGCATATTTTTTTTTTCCTGAAAATGATGATTATTTACAACTTAAAATGAATATTTTTGATAGAAGTACTGATTTAAGTGGTGTTTGTTTTGTTTTCGTTTGTTTGTTTGTTTGTTTGTTTGTTCACTTAGTTTTTTTATATATATTTATATAAACGATATTTCTATCTTAACAATAAACAATTTTTTAAATATACAACTCAAATTCATTTTTTGTGAAATTTATTTAAAAAAATCACCTTTAATGTCCTCGAAGCACTAGTGGTTGTCATTTTTTGTAAGTGTGCTGTTCATTAAATTTTAAGATAATTCGAAATACTAAGGTTTTTCTATCTCAAGGAGTAGAGAGCTAAGCCAGATTTTGCGAAATGTCTTCGAACATTTTGTTTCAATGCTTTTCATCTTCCTCATTGACTTGGCCTACCAATTATTTTGATTCTAGCCACACTAACAAGTCTTGTGAAGACGAGCTGACGTGCGTCTGGTGTACAAAATTATGTCTAGTATATTTTTTTCATATCCTGGTTGTTTAATTTGTCTTGGTAATCTTAAAAACAAATTTTAATCCAAAACGGGACTGCTTTTCCTTTCCTTTCGCTTATTTCTGTCCTGCAATAATGATTGGTGGTTTCCTCAATCTTTTGACGCAGTTTGAAATACGCATTTTGTTGTAACTTGTCAAAATTTGATGGGCGCAATGATTTCGCTTTCGAATTTTCACCAAAATATAACTAAAACTGGCAGAGACTATTCCTAATTATTATGCCTAATATGGAGATCCATTTCTATATAAAACCAAGAGCATGTTGTATTATTGCCAATGAGACAACTATACATTAGAGACCAAATGCCGTAGATATTACCAATTACCAAACACTATACTATGTGTTTTTGTCTGTTTTAATATGCTTTATTGCTATTTGCTTATAATTCATTCAGATGATCTGAATTTGATTTTTATTGTCATTTGATTCTCTGTCCAAAGGGAAGAAAATGGGGTTATTAAGATGTATTTTTCTTGTATTATAGATGGCTGTCCTGGATTTAAAAAGTGATTTAACTGAATGTACAATGACAAGTTGTTTTAATTTTACCAAATGTTCTGTAGCAGAAGGACTGCGTGTATATTTTTATTGCTTTGATAGTGCGTATAGCAGCACATTTACTGCCTTGAACCTATTCCACACAGGAAATATCTATATAACATCTGATCCATCAGAAGCTTGTTTAGTTATCATCGAAACGTCGAAATTTGTTGATTGTAATCACAACAAAA
Organism: Mytilus californianus; assembly: GCF_021869535.1. Classification (NCBI taxonomy): domain Eukaryota; kingdom Metazoa; phylum Mollusca; class Bivalvia; order Mytilida; family Mytilidae; genus Mytilus; species Mytilus californianus. Next base: position 23,990,267 of record NW_026262626.1, on the reverse strand, counting down.
ACATCAGTTCACAAATGCTGAATATGTCTTCATGGGATATTGATGGCACGAATCACATATTGATAAATTCAGAAGCAAAACACGAAAATGTCGATACGTTTCGACATTTCACTGCTGCACGGACAATAATAGCACAATCAAACTTTGTCGAAACAAAATTTCGACCAGGATATGACATAGTTATTCCTGAAATTTCAGAAATAGATACGGGAGAAACATGGAAGACAATGGAAACGAGCAGGCCTTTCAAACGATCTTTTTTATTTTCGTTCTTAGGATTTTTCTCTGGAAACCTGCACAAGCATGGCCGTTTCAATGTAATCGATGTTGTTAAATATTTCAACAATATTCAATCAAAATTAGGCAACAACACATACATAAAAACTACTTGCAAATGTTTCAATTTAGGTGCCATTCATGACGAGTTTCTCGTTTGTACGAATGAGAGTGAGAGAATGGACGTTCTGAAACGTTCTACGTTTTCTCTCATACTTCCATCTTTCAATATAAGTCATAAATCTTCAGATGTCATGCAATTTCGAATTACCGAAGCATTAAAATTTGGTGCAATTCCAGTATTTTTTGGTGATGATTTAGTACTTCCTTTTAAAGAGATATTTGACTGGAAAAATGCTGCTATTATTATACCAATGCCTCAGATACAGGATACTCATCTTATTCTCAAGAAATACTCAGTTAACACAATAATTGCAATGCAACATGCAGGAAGGCTTTTGTATCAAGCATTTTCTGATAATACCTATATCTTAAGTCTCATATTGAAAGTTCTTAAACACAGACTCGGTTTTCCTCCTTTATCAGTTGATGTGAAGTCAAATAGTGTAGTTATAAATAACAAACATGGCAAGAACATAAATATTTTGAAGCTTATTAGTACAAAGTGGGGTGGGGAATGGTACAAGAATATTAACAATATACCGATCTCATAGGTAATTTAAAAAAGGGGGAAGTTGACAGTTGGAAGTTTAAACAGTTTTTAAGACTTGTACTCATATCGGAAGCATCTGTTTAAGTGTATTTTGCATTTCGGGAAAATTGTCGTTATGATTAATTTAAATTGTAAATTTGTTCTTCAGAAACTTACAATCCCGAACTTTGTCAGTTCTTGAAGAACGTTCTAGATCATAGCAATACTTATTTATGGAAGTCAAACATTTTGAAGACTTTTGGGAGCGGTAAAGTATTGATCCCTGGTGTATCCATTCTTATATACTATACATATTTCCTTTTTTAATGATTCAGATGTGTAACAATTTCAAAGGGTTAATGATAGGAATACTTATTTATGGAGGTCAAACATTTTGTGAAGATTTCGGGAGCTGGAAAATTATGAAACTACAGATTCCTGATGTAACCATTTTTATATACTATACATATTTCCGTATTTAGTCATGCAAAAGTGCAACAATTTGAAAGGGATCGTCATAGGAATATTTTAAAACTGTAATTCTGAGATAAAATTTCTTTAAATTTGATATTCATAAAATGTTAAAATCATTCAAACAAATATGGCTATATTTTTCACAACGTTTTTGACTTTTTGGTTTTCAAAGCACCTAATTTCGTAATTGATTTTATGTCCCTATCTTTTTTCTCCAGTAGTCATAACCTTACATGGTTATATTAACCTCTTTGATATACACAAATGTATATCAATCAGAAATCATAGTCTTTTTATAATCAAATCGGTATTCTATTTTTCAGACAAAGAATCTGGACCTAACAATACAACATATTACGCGGGAGACCGATCTTATGAACAATTTACAAGTAAGATGTTCCCATTGCCGAAAGCAGTATCTAACATTCAGTTGAAACAAAAACTATTACATCTTTCACACAATTCGAAAGTTTTTGTTTTTAGTAGATTAGTGAAAATATGAATATTTTGAAAAGCGGGCAATTTATCAATTATGGCATTTGTGTATATGTTCACTCAAACCATACGGTATGTAAACTCATACTCTTCAGTGACGCTTAAATAAAAAAAATTACAAAAGTCAAGTAAAGTACAAAGTTGAAGAGCATTAAAATTGTGCACTGTAATGAATGAGCTGGAAGTTCAATTTTCTTGTAAATACTAGTGATTGACTACATTTGTGTGAACAAAATATGTCCACTGAAAGTCTAGTCACAAGTAATAACCTAGCTTAAAGATGATATTTTCTTACGTTGCTCATACATCCTGTTGATAAGCATTTGAACCTGAATAACAAATGCAGCCGAAATGTTTACAGACCATTGTACATACCATTTGATTAAAAAAGGTTTTTTCTCATTATTTCAAATTATGACTTCCTTCAATGATAGCTATAGAGTTTTTTCATTTGTTTATCAATCTATCTCTTATTTCAGTTGTAATGCTTTTGTATGACAGAATGGATGTTATATTGGAAAATGTCGCAAGTTTAAAAGGTCTCCCATTCTTGAGCAAAGTGATTATAGTATGGAATAACCCTATCAATTCGTCTATAGACCTAACATGGCCAGAAATCGGTGTACCGATTCACGTACGTGGTATAAAATTATCTTACAAAACAAAATTTAATCGAACAAAGAACGGGTTTTACATACCGCTCGTGTTCTACAATACCAACTTGTCCCTTCAGTAACATAAAAGAAAAAAATCAGAAACGAGTCATTTTTATTTTTTTCAATATATAGTTTTCATTTTTACACTTTACTATCCGTTGTTTAAAAAAAAATTGAATGATAGCAAATAGTTTAAGTAAATCTGTTAGATAAAACTTTATTCTTTAAAACATTGATTGTTCAAAAAAACCTTCGATTTAAACAGCAATCTCTTTAGAACTTAAACGTTGTTGGATATTGTATCAGGTTTTGTTTTTAATATACAAATATTATACAACGTATATTAGATAAGGAGCCGAACAAAAACAATGTAGAATAAACTCACTGCTCAGAATTTCAAATCACTTCATTCAAGCCTCGCATTAGGTACGAACTCTGTAAAATTTTACGGAGCTGAATTTCCGGATAATATAAGGTGTCAGACCACCAATTAAAAATCCCTCTCTGTTCAACCAAATTTTGCAATTTTCACAGCTTTCTAAATATTTTACCTTAAGTTTAACTTCATAGAAACCAGTGCCCGTATGCATAACGCTACTTAAGTTAAGATTTGTTCCGAACGGATGGATTTTTCTTCATGTCCTACGATAAATTAGTATTACTATTGGATATCTTAACTTAAGTAGCTTTATGCATACGGGCCCAGGTATATCCTGAATTGTACATGTATCACCTTTCTACATGCCAATTTTCAACCTACCTTTAAAGACTTATAAGAAAAATCTGACCTTAGGAACACAGGTACTACCACAATAACTCCTGCTTTTCTGGAAATCTTAAATTAGTATACTATGGAGCCTATTAATCCTGAATTTTTAATGCAAACTCATAGACAAGTAAATTTTGGCTCAAAATGGTCTAAATATATTTCTCTTTCACCAAAAGTTTCATTTCTGCAGATTTGATGGTTAGTTTAAGTAAACAAGGACATCAAAAGCACCACTTTGTGTCAGAGTACTACTTTTATATACGTTCTAAATTTGAGGGAGTAATTGGTGGTCAGACACCTAAAAATCGAACATTCCGGAAATACGGGTTTTTCATATTTTATGGAGTTCGGTTTGTAGAATAATTTTTTACTCTTTTTTTCTCAGGTGTTCCACACATAGCAAAAGTGTGTAGCTAAAACAACAAAACATCAGTGCATCGATAAAGGCTTAATCGATTTGTAGAACTATGTTTCGTGTCAACCCCTTAGACAAAATAAATTTTCCAATGGGACACTTTTGCCCGCGGTGGTCGAGTAAATATATATATTTTGCTATGGTAGGATATATTTGGGTATCTATTTTTTCTACATTATCATTGAGCATATCTTTATAACAACAGTTGAATTTAACAATGGAGAGAGGACACCAACACAGGTCGAAGATGTTTTAAAATGCAACACACTATTTAACTCCAAATAAAAAACCAAAGACACTCAGACAGCTTTGCAATTTCATAAGATGTATCAACAGTAAAATTACTCCTTCTTCTTTACCATAATGTCAACATATTGAAACAATAAATCTATTTATTTAAACATGTTCATTTACTTTATTTGTGTGTGAATATTTTTTCATATTTTTATTTATTTTTATCTATTTTTATTTATTTTATTTTTTAATATTTTTCTTTTATGTTATCACATCCAATATTTTGTATGCATGTTTTTAACTTCTCTGTAACCTTTGTACTTGCATGGTTTTATGAGAATAAACTATCTATCTAAGAAAATAGACAATACCATGGAAGAAACGAATAAAAGACAAACGAGTTCACAAGTTCACAAAATATTGCACAGAACACTTAACACTTAGCAAACGAACCCCATCGAAAAGCGGGGTAAATTCATAAACTCAGGTTTTCCGACATTGATAACAAACTCCTATTCCTTCAGTGACCCCAGTCGTATATCTCTTTTATTACGGCTGGTTTGTGACTGATATGAAAATGTTTCAATACATAAACGTGGTTATATATTTCCCTTAACTATAAATTATTCTTTATTTTTTATGTCAAATAATTTGCAAAACGAAAAGAAACATAAGTGATAAATCTACTGGAGGGGAAATATGTTAATCATTCGTTTGTAAACTGAAACAATACGTTTGCGACAGAGTTCAAATTAAAATTATTTTGATATATAGTCGGTAGTTATACAAACCATGTTACATGTTTAACCATTCTACTGTCAAACGCTTATCATTTGCTCATCATTTGGCATTTTTCGTGGTCTGATTTGCAAAGTTATTTTGCTTTTATATGTATTTATTCATTTATTTTCCTGTGACAATATTAACTCCTTTTCATATAGAATCCCTATTCATATTTTTCTCTAATATAAATATATTTTTGCAGTTTTTTTCCTATTATAGCTTTTCACTAGACAATCCGGCAGATATCATGCATGCAATTTATTTTGGTGTATTCAACATCACACATGTCACAATTCTGTTTCGTGACACATTCTTCTTGTAAAAATGAATGAAAGAATCGATCATTATTCAAACTTGTATTTTCTGACTTTACATGCTTGTAAAACATTTTAACAGTTGATTCGAACACCTAGAAATAGTCTGAACAACAGATTTTTACCGTATGATGTTATCCAGACAGATGCCATACTAAGTTTAGACGATGACTGCATTATGAGGCATGATGATATTCTACTGGCGTTTAGGTAAGAAAATAAGGAAATAAACAAGACGTTTATTTTATCAATTTATTTTCCTAGTCACTCTGAGGCTTTTATTTCCCAATTTTCTTTCAAAAATAAGACAATAAAAAAATATGAAAAAATAAAAACAACACTTTATAAATGTCATGCATCCAAAGCGCTTTTCTGGATAAAACCTTCACCAGAAACGCTCAAAGCCGAACATTTGAAAGCCTGATTAATAACACTGATCAGTCAAAACATTCAAAATTAACTGTGAATATATACTCAAACATAACTAAATGATGTACTCTTTGTACATACCATCGAAGCACGGACCAAAGGCTGACATTGATTGACAGGACACTCAAAACTTAACAAGAGAAAGTACAATACAAAACATACATAACATATATGCAAAGAGAAAACATGGATAAATAACAGATGTTAGCAGTATCAATAAAAACCTAATTGTTTTAGTAATTCTGTTATAGTATTGAAAAAGAATGAGCATAGGTTTGTGTTCATGCAATTTTAGAGGAACAAAGATAGCGGATAATATTTGCAAAGTAAGATTTAAAAAAGAATAAATATGTAAGCATAAAAAAAAAGAATAGGATAACACATAGCCTGAGTTCTAAGACAAAAATCGAATACTACGAAGTGAAGTTGACTAGATTACATCTAGTTTATGAGCGTGATGACTTTGGAACTTGCATAAGTTACATTCTGCAGAAGTATGAAACACATTTGGTTCTCTTTTTTTAAGATTTTGGTAAGTGTATATGACAATGTAGGTAAAAGTGCAAACGCTCATCAGTTTTTTGAGTGTGAATATCATGTGCAAACAGGTTTCTCACTAAGAATGTTTGAATGTAAGTCCAAGGATTCATAATTTTTGGTCATGACATGTCCAACAGTAAGAAGATAAAATTTTATTGCTTTTATTGACAAAAAAGAACAAGGAAATGACATGAAATTAAGATTATTTCAATTTTGATGTAAAATGACTGAATCATCTTTCCTAGCAACCATGAATTATTTCATTTAAAACAACAACAGGGTCTGGAGAACAGAGAGAGAAAGAATAGTCGGATGTCCAGGTAGAGTTCATGTTTGGGACGCCGTAAGGAATAAATGGAATTATAGTTGGAATTATTCTGATTTGTGGAGAGTTTCAATGGTTCAAACAGGAGCCGCATTTTTTCACAAGGTTAGTAAAGTCTTCAATAGGGTAATGCTTAATGTTTTACTCTTGTTTAGTTATCTTGAAATTTTATATATTTTCAATCAGAACACACGGCAATTACGAAAGAAACAGATTCGATTAACGTAATTTATTCTAATTTCCAGACGTTAATATCGATAATCAGCCTTTCGGTGTTGATACTAGCAAAGGTCTCTAAGTTCGTGGACATAAAAATGCATTTCACTTTGGTTTTGAGTTTTGATTAATTCAAAACAATAAATTACAAAGCTTTGAGAAAATATACTTGTATTTATTCCCAATATCAATTAAAAAATATTACGAAATACGAATGAAAACAAGTATAAATTTAAAACAGGGGAAGTCCATAAAAACTGGATTGGATTATATGACCATCGACAGTCTTCAGAGGTCATCTCGATGGAAAATTAATTGGCGTTTGGTCTATAATACGCACGAAATGATGATTATAATGAGCTCATGCATTGTTAATTGTTTCTTTTGGACGTTTTGTAATTTGAATATACGTTTTCATATATTATAAATGAAATATCAGAATTTGGGTCAAATTGGTGAACAAGTGATTGTCACTTAAAGACTGTGTTAAGGGATATTAACAAAATATCATTTTCTGACGTAACCTGTGTAAATTAATGACACGCTACGGTTATTGGTATGCCCCCGCCATCACCATAGGAGGCATTTAGTGTTACCCTTGTCCGTCCGTACGTCCGTATGTCCATACGAACGTTCCAAAATTGGTTTCCGTTCTCTAACTTTAGTTTGCCTGAACCAAAAGTTATGAATCTTATACATAATGCTTTTTACCACAAAATTCAGATCACATTTGAATTTAGGTGGCGTTACTTTTGCCGTTCTTGAGTTATGTCCCTTTATAACGTTATATGCAAGCGAGGCATCATCTGTGTCCCATGGACACATTCTCCATTTATTTCGGATACTTTCAGTATGGGGTTTTGTAACATTTTGTACCAACAAGTATTCGAATATATTACTTATAAACCGTGTATGTGTTCCTCTTGAACAAATTACCATCATGAAGCTTCTTCAATAACCTGTTAAGGCAAATAAAGGTTTATTTCTCCAGTTATTTCCCTCTAGCGGTAGGTAACGACTCGACGTTTTTGCGTGGCATCTTCATACAAGAGAACAGTATTAGCGTGCTTTATTACTTAAAAACAGTCTGTACAATCTAACGAATAGACTCGAACGTTGAAGTAAACTTGGCAATACCGCTGCAGCCAGATTATAAAATAAAATTATGAATATTGTTGATAAAAGAGAACGTGATAATAGGTATCATGGCAAACGTATCAATTGATATCAACGAATTTAACATCGTAAAAATTAGACAGTTAATGATTTCTTGTTTATTTTTAAAAGCAATTATTATGTATACTTGGTCTAATACCAATCATTTAATCACATGAAATTGTCAAGGAGTGTGACACAATCACGTGTTTCAGTGCACTCTATAAATGTACATGTATAAATATAACTAACTACACTAACCGTTACTTTATCTTGATGATCTTATTTCGAATTTTCGAAATACACTGGCGACACTTACCCAAAGTTACCTTCAGTTTTACACGTAAACTCTACACAACAATTTACGAAAAAGCTTACGATTTTTCGTTGCATTTTGTTAATTTTCTTTTTTTGGACGGTGATGTTCCTTTGGCATTATCTTATGGTGTTTATAAATCACAAACACGAGTTCACTATTCCCGTTTCTGTTGTGAGGTTTTGGATTTCATTTAACGTAATCTATGTATTACTGGTAATTTATTAAGTCAAGGATTTCGTTACAACAAATTACTTAAAACCTTTACTGAATTCTTTCATAGATACAAGGAGAAAACATATAAGAAACGGGAAACCACATCCTTAATTGTAAAGCGAAGTTGTTTAACGAGCCCGTGAATTAAGATACGAACCGGGTAAAATTATCGATCCTTTTAATACACTTATTCATAAAGGTTGCAAATTCAACACTGTAATAGATCTTTGAATGCTCTTTTTTTCGGTAGAAATATTGATTTCGTTATCAATAAATTAAAATCCAACTACATAGTATTGTTATACACATATGAACATTCATGTTCTTATATTGTACTGTTACACTACTGTCCTATGTTAGGGGGAGGTTTTAGCAATCATGGTTAACCCCGCCATATTATGTATGTGCCTGTCCCAAGTCAGGAGCTTGCAATGATTGTCGTTTGTTGTTGTAGATCATATTTGTTTTTCGTTTATTGTTTATTGTTTTGTACATAAATCAGGCCGTTAGTTTTCTCGTTTGAATTGTTCTACATTTGTCATTTCGGGGCCTTTACTAGCTTATATGCAGCATGGATGTTGCTCGTTAATCATACCTCGTCTTATGTTTTTTATTAATGTCCTTGTTATTATTGGTATACCTGAATAATTTGGAAAACACAAGGACATTTCTTAAATTCCTTACAGTTCTTCTTTAAAAGCATGCAAAGCAAACCTTTGATCAACTTCCTTGCTATGTGTGTTTGGATGTTTGTAAACAAAAGGTAGGTAATCTGTTTCAGTCTGTTTACTATATAATGGAATTTGATTGGACAATAAACATAAACTCATTTGCATGTGAATTTTTATTGTCCAATCAAATCCCAGTATATATAGAACAGACTGAAACTCCGCCTACCTATTGTTTGCAAGCAAGTTGATCAAAGGTTTGCTTTGCATGCTTTTATAGAAGAGCTGTAAAAAATTTTTTTTTTGTTGGAATAGGATAGGTCATTGTACCATCTAATTATTGAACATTTGTCTATAATTATATGAAAGTGACTATATTGAATCGATAAGTCTGGCGCATATCTTGACTTACAAATGGACATTAAAAATGAGGTTGAAAGTTTTTGTTCATTTATGGATAAATTTATTTGATATTTCTCAAAAACAAATTACGAAATACGACATTTTTTCATTTTTGATTTTAAGATATAAAAAACGAAAAATTGTGATCCTTTCATTTTTCATTTTAGGTTTAAAGAATTCAAATACGAAAAACAAAACTACATTTCTATATTTGGGTTTAAGATATCAAAAAATGAAAAGCAAAACAACCTTTGTTTGTAGTTTTTGGTTTTTGATTTCTCAAAACGACAAACAAATGGACACAAATACACGGACCGTACTGCTCATTCTTTAAGTTTTCGTGTTGTGATTTGTAGACTATTGTTTGGCTTTTAGTCGTTTTTATGCCCCCCCCCCCCCCCCCCCCGTAGTCGACGGGGGCATTAAGTGTTACCCTTGACCGTTCGTCCTTCCGTCTTTCCGTCCGTCACATTTTCGTTGCAAAGCTTTTCGTGTCCTCAGACACATTCTTCTTTTAGTTGTTGTTGCCATGTCTTTGTCCATCTCTCTTCAACTCTTCAACTTCAAATGAGTTTTGAATCTCAATTTGGTATAATCCGTCTCTTTAAGAAAAATTATGTTAGTAGAATATTCAAGAAGGGGTTACAAGTAAATGTCATTGTATCATAGTTATATAACAATGATGTTTAGTTTTTATCGTTCCTAGACCTGTATAAAGCATTCGAGAAAACGCTATCGTGCTTTATGTGGGAGTTCCGGGCAGCTACACATGTAGATGATGAAAAGTGCAAAGAAGATGCAATAATCTTATAATATCAAATGCATGATGCAAAATTCATATATCTCCGGCGGAAAAAGGATTCTAAATAATAAGTAATTAAATATGTTTTCATATTTAAAACGAAAAAAAAAATAATTTTATAACCAATTGTTCCAATGATTTGCCAGAGTAATAAAATATTCAAAAAGATGTACCAGATTAAGTTAACAAAGTTTACCGACGCTTATATCTCTCAAATGTATTAAGAAGACAAAACAAAATAACACACAAAAAATGTCACCTACAGTTTTGTGACATTTTTTATCCTTTTCAGTATTTGAATGTGACTGTAAACAAGCTGGCTTGCTTAGGACCCCCAAAAATCTTTTATTATGTCTGAAGATATTACGTATAAATATTTTGCATTGCAGTTCTATGCCTATGAGTACAGTTATGTGATGCCATCAGCTATTCGTGAATTTGTGGATGAAAATCTTAAATGCGAAGATATTGCAATGAATTTTCTTGTTTCACATATAACACAAAAACCTCCGATTCAGGTGAGAAATGTGTGTGTGTGTGTATGAGTTTGGTTTTTTTCGTGTGTATATGGATGTGTGTCGTAACAATTTAGCAAAGCAAAACAGGTAATGAAAATATACCAATTTGAAAGGAAGGAGTATTTTAAAGAAGTATTTTTCTTCTCAACAGTCTTTGTTTAATTGTTACGACTCATACGTACACTGTAAGATATGTTGTAAAATGATGCGAGGCTTTATATTTTATGAATTGCGAAAGTGATTCTATTCTCTAGTACTTTACTTTACTGAATTATATATTAAAAAATTAATTAAAGGCAAAAAACAACATAAAAAAAACAAAAAAACAAGCTAGTTTTGAACATCTTAACAAATTTCTGGTAAAATATGAATTAAATTTAGGTCTAAAAAGAAGAGCATCCAAAGCATTTACTGTGTTTCTTTATGGAGCATTATCTGGTACATGGTAATATAATGTTAACAGTTTTGTTGCTTTAAAAACTATTAATCGGGGTAACGAAAACTGATACTCATTAGTCATTTGAAAAAACTTTCATGTGTCTAAACATATACATGTAATACACATACGGCAGTTAACAATTTGCGAAAACTATTTCTGGCATTATATATGTGTCTATGGTATATAAATCTGCTTTAATGTCATCGAGCTCATTTACTGACATTTATTTGGGTGTATCTAAATTTATAATAAAATGTCTGAAGGAATGATATTCATTGATTATAACTAAAATTTTATCAATAGTTAATATAGTTGGTAACATTCTTGATGTCATCAATTTAAGGAAAAACAAAATTAAAGTTTTTAAAATTTAGTTTTTTTAAATTTAAGTAGAAAGTAAAATCACAAAAATACTGAACTCCGAGGAAAATTCAAAAGGAAAATCCCTAATCAAATGGTAAAATCAAAAGCACAAACACATCAAACGAATGGACAACAACTGTCATATTCCTGACTTGGTACAGACATTTTCTTATGTAGAAAATGGTGGATTGAACCTGGTTTTATAGCTAGCTAAAGAATATACTCTCTGACATCTCATTTTATCTTTCGATATTATAAAACTGTTCAATGAAACCCCACTATTATTACTGGTATTTTATTGTTACGTGCCATTTTTGTAAGAACCAGGCAATTTAGAAGAATTTCAAAACATGGCCGAAAAAACACAATCTACCAACAAAACCGTCCTATTTTAAAGTTACACTCATTCTGAGTTAGAAATGGTAGGTCTGCGTGTGTGGTAATTCGAGACTTCTCTAGATAACTTTTGGTTAGAATGATAGCAAATTACGGATCTAGCTCCACTCATTTGTTAATTGCTAGTGCATTTCCACCAAATTATATCTTGAAATACCAGAACAAGAAAAGGAATCGAATGTGATATGTGTGCACTTTTTATATTCTGACCTTAAATTCGTGTAAAATTGAGCGGGTTTTTATTAATCATGTTTTCACCACTGCCTGAATCTAGACAGATTGGCACTTAAATGTTAAGCATTAAGTAAACGTAGAACATCTATCTAATATACTTTTGAAAAAGATGAAATTAGCACATTACAACCACGCAAACATTTAGGATAAATAAACTGCAATAGTAGAACAGTGATGTTATCGTTAATATATTAAGATTATACAAATCACGATAAAAACAGATGAGAGAATTTCCAACTTGTTACAGGTCGATTTTAGTCGTTCTTTATTAAAAGCCCTGCTACAACGGTTTGAAAAGAATTGATGCAATTCGTTTTTCAATTTCCTATTTAACATAATGGAAGTTCACGATGTTAATTTGTTGAAAGCATTTTTTTTAAATAAAAACAATACATCTTATACAGTATAAATTTTCATAGGGATTATTTTAATTAGGAAAACAATCAACTAGTGCTCAGTTAATTTGTCTCTGATATTTATTGTCATTGTATATTTCTTATTGTATATTACTATTGTTTTAGTAAACTATGATTACAATGCACGTACCGGATCCAAGGTCGATATATTTTTGACATCATCGTTAATACACAATTATCACTCACTGTGAAAAAAAAACACAGATAATTTTAGAAAGGTTTAAATAAATCATGTCAGTTCTGAGCCGATGATATCCTCGGGGACAAATACAAAATGTACAAAAGCTTACTTCAAAACATACATTTACAAATAACAGAAATAACAAAAAAGTATGCAACAATACAAAAGACCACACTTATCACCATTGCGAATTCATAGCCAGACTTTGTAAACCATCAAATATTTTTTACTGCGTTGCAAGTTATTTTGATATAGTCTGAGGTAGCAATACATAGTTAGGAGTGTAATTTCGCATTTTGGCCCCGGTGGATTTTTCAAATATGAAAGTTATTGTGCAATAAAATTCATTTTTAATCTGTTGATGACTTATCTAGCTTTCAAAGTGGGTTTATAGAATATTTTTTAGATGATTTATGGGCTATTTTCTGTTTGACTGTCCGTATTTTCATAGCCAGACCGGCCATAGGTCCAGAAATGTTTGTAATGTTTACAAACACTTTTTTCACACAAACTTTTGGACGCAATTTTTCATAAAAATGAGAAGAAAGACATATAATTTTTATTTTATCTCTTGATAGATATATATATAAACAGTTTCAGAAAAGTTATCACTCTAAGGATTGAAATTCTACTTTTGGCCAAATTTTGGGGAAATATGTGACATCTTTACCCCCTTCTTGCAATATTTTATAGCAAATACATGCATGTTGTTGCCATGGATACACCAAAAAGAAATTATCTTTTACCATTTTAACTACTAGATATTAACATCTATGAAAAATACTGATCACATAAATATGCACATATATGACACAAACAGTAAGCTTTTAAAATTTGTAAGAAAGCAAGGAAAAGGGGATGGTAAAATTTATGAGGCTAAATTTATAATTTTTTCTGAACTGTATATTGCTTCCTGAGCAGTAAAGCAATTAAACTTGATCGATGTCAAACCAGACTCATGTCTGATTTTCTACAAACTGAATCTTTACAACATTAAATGGTCAACTTTGATTTAATAATTCTAAATAGTTTCAATTTATACAAGTGTAAGAATCTCGTCTGACATGTTTAAGATAAGACTGATGCCAAATGCATTTCTAGGATCTTAGCTACTAGTAAATCATACGAACTGTTTCTTTTCAATGTGTTGTCAATGATCCTAATGGTTAAACAAAAGTACAATGGTAATATTTCAAATTACATATACGCATGCTAATTAACAAAATTTAGCGAGCATGCATGATGAAGGATATAGAACGGTGCACTTTTTCAATTTTAGAATCTTTCAAAACATCATTTTTTTTATTTTTTTTTACCCTATTTTTGGCACATCTCTTCGAAATATTAGATTACAATGATCTTCTACTTCTTTATTGATTTACCCTTTTAATTATTTTAATGTGAGCGCCTCTGGTGAGTTATGTGAAAGAAAGGAGCGGTTAGCATTTTTGAATTATAGACTTGTTATGTTTGCTGCCTTTTGTAGTATTCAAATAAATTCATAGTTTTAAAATAGATCGTTTTTTCGAAATACATTGGTTTCTGTTTACTCAAACATTAAGAATCGGTGTTAAATTGGATTTTTTAACATGTCACATATAACGCATCGTTAAAATGCTATATCTAGTTTACATAGAATTATTCACATCATTTAAGAAACTAAAACAATGACATTTACTTTTTAGGTGCAATGTAAAATGAAGCCTTGTCTCAGCTGCAAAATACATAAATCAATATCCAGCAGTCTAAATCACTTGGAAAGAAGACATCAATGCTTGAACAATTTTTTCAAAGTGTATGGTTATATGCCTTTAATGTATACCCAATACTCAGTGAAGATGCTCCAATGAATATTTCACTGGACTAGTAATGTACATTTCTTGTGATATTTTAAGAATAAAACAATTATATCTCTCTTTACCATAAAAATGGAAAACTAAAAACACACATAGAAAAAGTAATTCCTTGAGGTTCTAAGTGCTGTATTTGTTATTTCAAATTGTGGAGCTTGACTGGAGGATAAGTCAATGTTGTTAGTTTTACCAATTTACGGATGGAATATTTTATATAGAAATAAAACGTTTATGTTCTATATTTGAAAAGAGTAATATAAAAAGTATACATTTAAATGCTTTGGATCATGCAACTTAATATTGTGGTAAGAGAAGTATACAAAATATACTCTATATATAATATACAAGTGCTTATAATTAGCAACACATAACATACAAATCTATTTGTATGTGGATTAATCAGTACAAAGATCAATACAAATACACAAATGAAATTATAAATTGCCTAACAATGTAATTTTAACACACAATTTATTATGTTAATATTAAAATGTTAAAATTATTAACAATGCGATTAAAAATAAACGCAAAATTTCGCTAGAAAAACCAGCGTCATCGAGCGTTCATCTATCCAGGTGAAATATGATGCAGATAAGAAACCTATGCAGCTCATAGTACATTTGATTTTGCTGTTTAATTAATAAATGCAAACTTTCAATGACGTTCAAGGTTATTTATTTAATTATGAAATATTTTGTTAAGTAAGGTTAGTTTGCAAAATCCATTGGCCAATATTACAGAGTTATTAAGGACGATGCTATATACATGACATAATAAATCATTCTGTACCTTTCCTGTATTTTTTCTCTTCTTTTTCATTTAGTTTACCAGGTTATAAAGTAAGGAGCTGGTTGATCCAAAAGTGTTCTCTTCTCGTTCTCGCCGTGGTATCTCGCTCAATATAAAAGTAAGGAGATGTAGTATGATTGCCAATGAGACAACTATCCACCAAAGTTCAAATGAAGTGGATGTAAGCAATTATAGGCAACCGTACGGCCTTCAACAATGGGAAACCCCATACCGTATGGTCGGCTATAAAAGGTCCCGACATGAAAAATATGATACAATTCAATTGAGAAAACTAACGGCCTAATTTATAACAAAACAGTTTACGAAAAACAAATATGACAGACATGAACCAACGACAACCACTGAACTACAGGCTCCTGACTTGGGACAGGCACATAAAGAATGTTCAATGTTTACGTCTATAATTTGAAAAGTACAATTAGCAAAAGGATGTTTCTTTTGGCGAAGACATCTTGTGAAGGGACAGTTTTTGTACCATGATCGATTGTTATTTAGCCGAATATTAAATTTGTCAATTGATTCTCCCACGTACTGAATGTCACGGGTGTTAATGTTAATACATAAATGTGTTTTCCGTTTTACAGATGGAATTTACGTAGATGGTATAGCTTTATTTTGTAAAGGAGCAGATGAAAGAACTGCTAGTGTTGGCAGATTTACAACATAAACAATTCCTTCTTCCACACTGTTTGTAACAACCACATAACTATATGTACAAAACAATAAACGAATCACAAAAATATGACATACGGCAAAAAAAAACGACAAACATTGAATTACAGGCTCCTGATTTGGTACAGTCAGATACAGAATGTGGCGGATTCAAACGTGTTGGTGGGAGCCCACCTTTCCCTTACCTAGGACAGTGGTTGAGCATCACAACACAAGAATAAACTGTACAAAATAATAAAATTAAAGCAAATATTATAAATAGCAACAACAAAAAAACACCGAATTACAGGCGCCTCCACCTCAGATCCATAGCATTCAGATTTACACCGATTCATCTCTGAAATACAATCAGTACACCTTCAGACAATGGAAGAAATTTCAATCCACATTTTGAACTTTTTGTCCTGTAACAATTCAATATAGAGTGCACGAAAAAGGAAAAAGCATATTTTAGAGCTGCAGTTAATACCAATAATCAGGACAAGAAAATCTGTAGAAGAAACGTAGCGTATTAATCGGGTGTTCCACACCCCAAGAATGCGTTTGTGTACTTGAAAAGGGACATGAAACGGAATTTCAAGCAAAATTCGATATATTTTAATGCATCTGCTAATAGTACGAACTGAACTTCACAATAAAAACAAATGTTTTCTAAATCTTAAAATGGCGAATTTTTCACCGTCTTGAGAACTGTAATTGTCCCTGTCCTCAACAAAACTAAGGAATCGAAGCTATACTTTCTGTCTTAAATGAAGTACGCTTTGTGAAACGTGGGCGGAAACTCTATTTAATTGTGACTCGGTGGTGTTCTGGTGTCATTGTCATGTAAAGTGTTTATTCGGTACAATCTTCAAGTCTTTTCAAACAGCAATGGGTGTGGTTTACTCAATCTGATTAACCACGGAGATGAATCACCCTTTGTAGACGAATTAGGGAATGAAAATGACGACAGTGTGTGAATAAAAAATAAAATTTTACTAATTTTTGTCCGTCTGAACTGATTTTCTTTATGTAGTTTCATCAGAAACGTCCAAACCAAAATTTTGGAAGCCAAAGATTCATAATAAACTGACATATGATAAGCTATATGACCAAAAAGGAAACAACAACTAGCCAAGTACATCTAAGGACGACTTTGCCTAAGTGAGTTGGAACCTTGGTATCCCAATAAAACGAATGCAAAGACCTTTGTTTATTGATTTATTGTCCTATCAATTGTGTGTCTCTCCTGTGACTTTCTGACCCTTCCTTTTTCAGATATTCTTAACCTCTTTAGATTTAGTTGAATTTGCTAATTTCAATACATAAGATCACAACTTTGGAAGGCAGGCGTCACTGGTTAGTCTTTTGTAGATCATTTTCTCGAGAAAGACATTTTGTTTTTTTATTATTTTTTTTTCTTTAGCCAAATTTTTTCTTAGGCTGTTTGTTGTTTTGCAAGTTGTCGCTTATATGTTTGATATATGATATCTAACTTTTGAAACTTACGCTGGTTCAACGAACACTTTTCTTAGTAAGAATTATCTCCCCAAACACTGTTTGTTGTGTGCGCACTACTCCTTCGCAACCGTAACAGATTATGACAAAAACTACTTCTAAATTGGCCGTTATATCCTCAGGATGTCAAGAATAATGTAGATCGAAGAGATCTGAAGATTCTATTTGGGAGAAATTTCTCTCTATGAATTTGACATAATTGAAATGTAATAGTAACTCATAAACAATAAGTCATATAGACCTAGGGTCTTCTTTTAGGTTCTTGGACCAACAAAAAGAAATTGAGTTCAAGGTAAAATGTCATGTTTTGATTAATTCTATTTTATGTTTTATGCTTGTGCATGCTACTCCTAGGAAACAGTAATGTAAATTGGCTTTTGAACAATTGGTTTTTGATTGATATCTTTTTCCTCTTCCGCCAAATCTTTTTCTTGCGATGTAAAGGTGGTTTTGCAAGATACCGTTTAGATATTTGGCATATGATATCGAACAGTCCTGTCTAACTGAACACTTTTTTTTTGTAAGAGTTATTTCCACAAACGCTGT
The DNA here is from genome assembly GCF_021869535.1 of Mytilus californianus. Classification (NCBI taxonomy): domain Eukaryota; kingdom Metazoa; phylum Mollusca; class Bivalvia; order Mytilida; family Mytilidae; genus Mytilus; species Mytilus californianus. The sequence continues at coordinate 23,972,205 of NW_026262626.1, read as the reverse complement.
TATGCTTGTGTGTGCCTCTCCCTCCGTAACCGTAAAAGATAATTCTTTTTCTTAATTGTTCTTTATATCCTAAGGAAGTTTCGACTGATATGGACCGACGCCATCCAGTGACATCTTGTAAGAATTATCTACTTTTAACAATTCAACTTGTTTGTTTTTGTAACTCATAAACCGTAAGCCATATAAAGATAGGGTCTTTTTATTTAAGGTTTCCAGAGCCTCAACTTACAGAATGAGGTCAAGGTAAAAGGTCAAGGTCATGTTCTTCATTGTTTCTGCATCTTCTCTGAAATGTCAAAAGATAGATAAAAAATAACTAGTACAAAATGTTTACTTTCTTGTGATAAAGATATGGTCTGAATCAATCCAATGACATCTTATATGAGTTATTGCCTCTGAAATGCTTTATCTTAATGTTAAATCCCTATTACTTCAACTTCGTACAAGATAAAGCCATAGGGTCTTTGGCAAAATCTTCAGTGACATATGACCTTGCAAATGTCAACCGGAAGTGACCTTGAGTAAACTTGAAGTGGCCATTTTTGTACTTGTTTTCCCTGGAAAAGTACCAAGAACGCATACATTTTAAAAAGACATGCTGAAGCTGTCATTTGAGACCCGAAGTAACCTTTGTAAAACCGGAAGTAGCAAAGTATCTCTCTCATTTCCGGCAAAAATATATAAAAACCATATATGTTTAGACACAGCTATCTTCTGAGTCTCGAAGTCATATTTTCTTAACCGGAAGTAGCAAGTTTCTCCCTTATTCCAGGCAAAAGTAAATAGAATTAGTTGGAATAAATCTATCAAAAAAGACCAGAAGTGGCATTTCTTAACCTGAAGTAGCAAATGATCTCCTTTGTTTTATGCAAAAGTATCTAAAAACAATTTAATTTTTTTTGGAATCAGGGCAAATAAAGCTATCATATGAGATCAAAAGTGACATTTTCTAATCCGGAAGTAACAAGTTATCTCCCTTTTTTAGCCATAGTATATAGGAACCATATGTTTATTTTAATCAGTATGAAGAAACCTATGATTTGACGTCAATTTAAACACTAAAATTACTCCTAGTAAACCGAAGTAGCTTCTTAGATATTTAATAATGAAAAGACTTTTAATTGTTCTTTAAGACTTTTGATATGCGATTCTTGGATCATTACTTGGAAAATAAGGTCAAGGTCATCGATCACGGTCATATTCTTGTTTTTTCCATTTTCTAGTGTGTGTGCATCTTCTCTCAAACTTTAAAAGACACGTACAAACTAACTGGTGCAAACTGCTTGGGTTGTTGAGACAAAACAAAAGGTACATTCAGTCCAAAGCAATCTGAAGACAACTTATAGGAGTTATTGACACTCAAATGGCTAAATTTTAGATTAATTGATTATAACTTCATACTGGGACATAATAAAACCATTGCGTATTTTGCAAAGGGTTGACTGACATATGACCTTTAAAAATATCAACCAGAAGTAACCTTGTGCAAACCGGAAGTAGCCATTGCTAAACGAAAAGCACTAAGAAACCATATATTTTTAGAATCGGCGTACAGTAACCTACATTTTAAAGTTACCATATAGTTTTGGAATCAATTTAAAGGGTTCTATCTTAAGGCACGTGATAATCGGATGTGACCCTTTATAAACCGGAAGTGGCTAATTATCTATTTTGTATAAATTGAAAATACCAAAATATATATATATTTTAGAATCATTGTAAAGTTAGCTTTTGAGTGACAATAATTATGATTATCTCCCTTATTTTAGACAAAAGTCCCAAGAAACCATACATTATTTGAATCAGTTTAGAATAATATTGCATATGACACGGGGAGTGAAATACTAAACCGGAAGTAGCTAATTAAACTCCTTATTTCAAGTGAGAGTACATAGAAACCTTTCATTTTTTGAATCAGTGATTATGTTTACTGTTTTCTCATACCTTCATTTTTACTTTTTTTTATAAACACACAAACGATGTCAACTGATTCAGAAGCAGATCTACTGATCGATATTAAAAAGAAGGATGGTTTAGCTTAAACAAAAAAAAACAAAACAAAACAAAGTGACTGAACCACGTCAGTGGTTGTCATTTTGTCATATCGTAGTGCACTTCAGAGTAAATTTCTTTAACACCGTCCTCAACACTACAGAAAGAAAAGATTTCGGCCTAAAGAACAGATTTATGACAAAATTCAAAGAAATAATCCAGAAATGTTCCAAACCATAAATTGGTGAATTGGTGTTAATCGCGAAATCACGTAATGGCTAAACAACAACTAGTAGTATAATTATGACCTTTGTCAATATAATGTCTATTATGCAACAAAGAAATTTGTTTAACTTGCTTGATAAAAACATTACTTTGTATAAAATTCTTGCTGGCGAAATAATATGTCCACAATAAATCTCTTTATTTGCGACAAACACCTTTATATCGAACCCATTGGAAGAATTCACTGTACAAGAAGGAGCCAACGATACAGGAAACGAAAACTAACAATAAAATTGTCCATTTGAAAAATGTTTGTTTGTATAAGAAATACACAAGAAATTATTTCACGTTCAGGACCAAGTATATATCTTCAAACACTTGGAAACAATAGTTTTAAAAGTACATTATTTACGACAAAGTGATTGAATTACTATTTACTGTTTGCTTAATGTCCAATGGAAAATTTCATGCATATCAGGATGAAAACAAATTGAAAATAAAAAGAATAGGTAATACCGCAATATGAGGGTTTAGGTACCTGGTCAACTTAGAATAGTGCACAGACACGGGGAATGTGTCAAAGAAACAACAACCCAGATAACAGCCTCGGAGGCGGGCTTCACCTAGCCCCTAAAACTTACATTCATGTATTACTAGTATTAAATCAGGAAGTTAGTTAAGAAAGGGGAATACTGGACACTCATATCATAGTCCATTTTATATTTTAGGCTATTTAAAAACACAAGACCTAAGGCTTTAAGATTGCAAATACAATTTTAATCTTATTCTTCGTAACATACTTCTTTGCTTTAAGAACATCTGTATTTCAGTTCCGTATATTTGTATGTTCCACCACATGGATCGCCATAAAGACTATTACTGGCTGCAACTTTGCAAATTCTTTTCCCGTTGCACTGCTTTTTAATCTTTGCATCTGATGATGCCGCCTTACATGATGTAGTTTTGATGCTGCTGTGGGGACATATACGTTTATCTTCTGAGCGACCATACATTGCCTTTACAACTTTTATTTTAGTCGGATATTTACACCTGACGTACATAGAGTGACCTTCGCAAACTATAACATTGGTAACACCTGAAAACAAATAATTATTCATAAGTGTTATGCAATTTAAAAATGGCCTCAAAGTGAAAATTTTAAAGTTAAGCCTGCCTATGTTAGCGTACGTGTCCATTAAAACTTGAATTAAAAGCCAAAACAATCAAATCATTATCACAGTTGACACATTCAAATGGTTGTAGCTTTTATCAAATTTCCTTGGTAAAGGGCTGTTATGTATTGATCTAAGACAACTTTAGTGCTCTCCTCGTAAGGTTATGGACACCAACATTATTTGGTTGACTGTTTCAAATGATTACGGAGTTGTTCCTTTTTCACTGTTTTTAATTTGTAATCGAATGGGAGTCATCGTCTGATTTTTTCATTTCTCAAGAGCAAAATTACACGTTTTTTAAGAAGATCATGCTTATTCTTCCTAAATTAATCGGGTTCACCTAACATTTGTGATTAGATTAGTATTGCGTTTGCGTTAGTCATCCGTTTTGTTTAATCTTACATTCTATGAAAAGCTTTTTCTATCAGTGGTGTCATAGTCTATCATTTGTCCTGAATATTTCTCGTGTTTTCATTCAATCTATCGCATTTGGTTATTTTTTAGTTGTTTTTTTTTATATTGATTGATTGTTTGTGCGGTTATGTCTTAGAGTTAGACAAGAGACATCTACCAATATTCTATGGCATGACACTTTATAAGATTTTATCATACATAACACGACAGTGTCATTGAAAAAATAAAAACAACACGTTATGAATTTAATACGTCCGAAGCGCTTTTCTGGAGTTACCTTCAGGAACGCTCAAAAGCCGAATATTTAAAAGCCAAGAATGTATAAGTTGAAGAGCTATATGATCAAAAGTACCTTAAAATAGCCAAATCCATCTAAGGTCAACTTTGCCTTAGGGAGTTGAAACCTCAGTTTCTTTATAATTTCAAAATTTATAAATTTATAAACAGACAATTTTAGAAATGTTTGTTATAAATCATGTCAGTACGGAAGTACTGACTACTGGGCTGATGATATCCTCTGGGACTAAAAGTCCACCAGCAGAGGTATTGACCCAGTGCTGTAAAAAATGGAAACAACACGTTATAAGTTTAATGCGTCCGAAGCGCTTTTCTGGATTTACCTTCATCAGGAACGCTCAAACCCGAATATTTAAAAGCAAAGAATGTATAAGAACCGAAACAGTTGAAGACCTATATGACCAAAAGTACCTAAAAAATAGCCAAATTCATCTAAGGTCAACTTTGTCTGAGGGAGTTGAAACCTCGGTTTGTTTATAACTTCAAAATTTATAAACAGACAATTTTAGAAATGTTTGCTATAAATCATGTCAGTACCGAAGTACTGACTACAGAGCTGATGATACCCTCGGGGACTAATAGTCCACCAGCAGAGGTATCGACCCAGTGCTGTAAAAAATGGAAACAACACGTTATAAGTTTAATGCGTCCGAAGCGCTTTTCTGGATTTATCTTAATCAGGAACGCTCAAAGCCGAATATTTAAAAGCCAAGGATGCATAAGATAGTGAATGAACTTCAAACCCTTCTTAAACACAAGAAAAAAAATAAAGATATGATTGCAAATGAGACAACCATCGATTAAAACTCAAATATAAATATGTAAACAATTAAAGTTATTGTACGTTCCGGAATGACAAAATGTGAACAATTCAAAAGAGAAAACCAACGACCGGATTTATACAACAACAGTTAGACACCATTATGGCCAATAGAAGCCGACGATAACGCCAGCAGCCGTTTCGATATTCAAATTTTGAATTTTGAAAAATTGATAAAAACATATTTAAAAAATTTCTGAAAGGATAAACCATATAAAAAAGTAGATATGAAGAAAAGTACAATTTAAATCATGTTCTGACTCCTACAGATTTAATTTCTCGGTATCCTCAAATATAACCCCTTACATAGAACGCGATTCTGATTTCATAGTTAATCAATCTTAAACGACAAAAATTGAATAAAAAAAAAATTATCTTAGAACATGACCGCGCCTAAATCTTATAGAGGAAAATACGTCCAATTCTTAACATGTGAAAAATATATGACTATATATATGGAAAACCATAAAGGACATTTTTAAATCACGTTTATATTAGAACAAATATTTCAAAAGACTACAGTGGACCGCAGAAATGACAGTGAGCCCTTCCTGATCTTTTAATGTCTATAAAATTTGGGTGACATTTAGGCTGGGCAGATATTGATACTATCAAAAGGATGTTTTTTTTTCAAATTTTCATTTTCGATTTGTACGGGGGACTTAAAGTGTCATTTAACTGTAAAAAAAACAACAGAAAAAGGCCGGTACGTTAGATAGACCTTCATGATCTTTGAATCGTCAGGATATATGGCACAGAATATGGAGTGAGCTTAACTTAACATGTAAAAACAGATTATATTTGGAGGAATTTGTGGAATTTTTTTGTCATCAATATATACGGAGGGCTCAAAGTACCAGTTTAATATTTAAAATATATTACAAAAGACTACCAGGGACCGCATGAATGACAGATAGACCTTCCTGGTCTTTTAATGTCTATAAAATTTGAGTTTTAGTTAGGCTAGGCAAAGATATTAATACTATCAATATAATATTTCTGAACATTTTCATTTTCGATATGTACGGGGGACATAAAGTGTATTTTAATATAAAAAAATCTACGGAAATCAACGGAAAAGGACCGAGTGCGTTAGATAGACCTCACTGGGCCCGTATGCATAAAACCACTTAAGTTAAGATTTGTACCGAACGGAAGGGTTTTTCTACATGTCCTACGATAAATTAGTATTACGATTGGATATCTTAACTTAAGTAGCTTTATGCATACGGGCCCTGATCTTTAAATCACTATGTAATTTACCACGGAGTCAGCTAATTACTAAAAACATATACCATAGGAGGAATTTGTAGAAACGTTTTGTCTTCAATATCTACGGAGGGCTCAAAGTACTGCAGTTTGATATTCAAAATATATTGCGAAAGGCTACCGGGGACCGCTTAAATGACAGATAGACATTCCTGATTTTTCAATGTCTATAAAATGTGGGTTACTGTTAAGCTAGGCATTGATATTAATACTATCAAAAAAATATTTGTGAAAATTTTCATTTTCGATATGTACGGTAGACTTAAAGTGTCATTCATGATCAACTATACAAAAAATCAACGGAAATCAACATAAAGCCAGGTGCGTTAGATACACCTCCCTGATTTTTTAATCGACATGATATTTAGCACAGACTGAGAGTAATTAAGTTAATATGTAAATACAGATACTGCTAGGAGGAATTTGTAGAAATTGTTAGTAGATAGATATAGGAAGATGTTGTATGAGTGCCAATGAGACAACTCTTCATCCAAGTTACAATTTATAAAAGTAAACCATTATAGGTCAAGGTACGGCCTTCAACACGGAGCATTGGCTCACACCGAACAGCAAGCTATAAAGGGCCCCAAAAAATTACTAGTGTAAAACCATTCAAACGGAAAAACCAACGGTCTAATCTATATAAAAACGAGAAACGAGAAACACGTATGAACCACATATTAAACAGACGACAACTACTGTAATCCGATTCCTGACTTAGGACAGGTGCAAACATTTGCAGCGGGATTAAACGTTTTAATGGTACCAAACCTTCTCCCTTTTCTGAAACAATAGTATAACATCACAACATAGAAAAACACACTATAAAATATCAATTGGAAGGCTTAACTCAATCAAAAAACGTAAATAAACACACAATGAACGAATAAATTTGACCTGTGACACCTGAATGCAAATACACAGTTAATAAAAAATTACAAGGGATAAATAATTAAAGTCAAAAGTAAATACACAGGTTTAAACAAAGTGTAAGTATGATATCACTGTGAAATGTCAAATATTTTTTAGAAAATCATCACTTTTGAAGAAACCTGTGTCATATTATACACAGGTAAATGAAAATAATTTTGTTGTTAAGTATACTTCTTCTGTGTGTATAAAATCTTCCGTTTAGGAATACTAAGAAATTTCTTTAATATCAATAAAACTAATCTAACACTTGGTACATATGGGGTGAATATCAACAATAAAACTATACAATTCAATATGTGTGGAGGGCTCAAAGTACCAGTTTAATATTCAAAATATATTGCAAAAGAACCGCTGGAGACCGCTCAAATAACAGTTAGAACTTCTTGATCTTTTAATATCAATACAATTCCTGTTACCATGAGTAAGGCTAGAAATCGATATTAATACTATCTCAAGGATATTTTTTACATTTTGCTTTTCGATATGAACAGGGACTAAAAGTGTCACTTTACTATAAAAAAATCAACGAAAATCAACAGAAATTAAAGGGCCTGGTGTGTTATATAGACCTCCTTGATCTGCCAATCGTCTTAAAATTTCTCTAGATGTCATTAGTATCTATAGGTTAGCTAACTCTATGCCTAATTTTAAGAAGATTGAATGATCAAGAATGTCTAGGCAATGCCATGGGCCCTTTACCTGAATTTTCGACAATTTTTTTTTATTGAAAAGTGACACTTAAAGCCAACCTTAAATATCGAAGATGAAATGTGTATGGGATATAGGTTTGATAGTATCTGCATCTGTACCTAGTTTCCAAATGTTATTGACATTGAAAGACCAGGAGAGTCAAACGGTCATTTATGCGGTTTCTGGTTGGATTTTTGCAATATATTTTATATATTCATATGTTGATTATCAAACTGGAACTTTGAATCCTCCGTACATATCGAAACCAAAAAAAAAGACAAATTCCTCTTGATGTCATTGTTGGTTTTATGTTAGCTTGCTCTATGCATTATTTTATTAAGGTTGAATGATCAGGACCCTGGGCCCTTTTACCTGAATTTTTGATTGAAAAGTGACGCTTTAAGCCCTCTTTAAATATCGGAGATGAAATGTTTAATTCTGGTTCTCAATGTCATTTGTGCAGTCTCCGGTAGACTTTGCTATAAATTTTGAAAACAAATTGGAACTTTGAGTCCTCCGTGCATTACGTAGACAAAAAGTTTCAAAAATATTCTTTTTTTCGTTTTCCATATCAATATCTATTTTTCTAGTTTTATTACTCTTAACTAAGACAATTTGAATATCGAACCGACTGCCGGCAGCCGATTGGATATTGAATATCGAATAACGAATAACGAACATGCCGCTAACTTCACATACATTATAATAATTATCCATACAAAATTTAAAGAATTTGTTTAATCATTTATCAAGAAATAGAAAGATTTTGGTAACAACAGACAATGCAGGTGCATGTCACAAACTGACTGACGGAGTGCATACCTATAGTAAAATATACTGATTTGGTAAAAGTCATATTCTGACATAAACTGTACATGCTGATTCCGGAGAGAAGCGGAGTCACCCGAGGTTAACCGATTGATATACTTTTATGGACTTACCTGAACGATTTCCTGAATATGTTCGTCTGTTACAGGATGGTCTTTTCATGTTAAGCAATGAATGGAGGATATCTTCTTGTATCTTGACTGTTTTGCCTACAAAAAATTGACGAAGGAAAACATTAAGTAACTATAATACAATTATATGTCTCTGCTAAAATCAACAATTTAATTTTTTTTTCGGTAAATGCTATAAATACAACCAGCGACATATAATACAATTATGTATTAAATGTCTCTGATATAATGAAAGATGCAAATCATAAAACAAACAGAAAATTTCTTTCCTGAAAATTAACTATAATTCCCATTATTAAAGCTTAATATGTGTTAAACATATTAAATGTAAGATTCGGAAGATTTAACAAAACTACATGGCTCCAATATGCGATACCTATAGATTTTGACAATTGTTATATGAAACATATATCTAAACATTATAAGAAACTAGAAAAATCTATTAAATTCATTAACTATTTATATTTTTTTATGAAAACTGCCTAATATGCAATCTGTTGGGTATAACATTTTGGTTAACGGATATGCATTCCATGTACTCCTCGATATTCAAATACATGTAGATTTTATGAACTCTTTTGAGTATGACAATTTGATGGATTCAAATACAGTTTAAAATCTATGAATACTGTATATTTTAAGCAGTTATATCAGGTTCAATGGGGTTTTGCGTAAAATGTCAATAGGGAGAATGTGACATTTCCTGAGCCTCAAATATCCTCCATGAACATGATACAGGTATCTGTTGAATTATACCGATTATCAAAAGAGATGGTTAAATTAAACGTCAAAATTCAATCAAGATGTTAGAAAAAACAATCTATCAAAATTTTGTCTACCTATATTGTAAAAATGCAAATAACCTTACATTTGGCAAATACCACGTCGGACAGGGTTTTAAAAGATATATCTAAGTGCATATCAATCAATTGAAATCGAAGATACTCAAGCGATTGAATGACTGCAAATATTCATAATCTTAATTTCATTTTTTATCTAAATTTTTTTTTGTAAAACCACTTTAAAAATACAAGGTCGTGTTTTTCTCTGACTGTTAATGACGTCTTTACACTAAATCCATTGGATGTTGGATGTGTACTGATTGATATTTTAGTCTAAGGTGCATGATTTTTTTATTAGTTGTTATTGACTTTGAACTAGCTGTCAGTAACTGCCAGTACTCTCAGATCCAAGTTTCTTTTTGTTGTGGGGATGTATAAAGTACCATGCCACGTCCACTCTGTGTTTTTGTTATATGTATATCTGTTTGTATCCATCTGATGAGTTAAGCCTTTTCAATTGATTGTTGTTATGTGCCTGTCCTAAGTCAGGAGCCTGTAATTCAGTGGTAGTCGTTTGTTTCTGTGTATCATATTTGTTTTTCGTTCATTATTTTGTGCATAAATTAGGCCGTTAGTTTTCTCGTTTGAATTGTTTTACATTTTTATTTCGGCGGGCCTTTTATACCTGACTATGCGGTATGTGTTTTGCTCATTGTTGAAGGCCGTACGGTGACCCGTATAGTGGCTTATTTTATGTCATTTTTGTTCTCTTGCGGAGACTCGTCTCGTTAGCAATTATATTACATTTTCTTATTTTTATATTAGAAGTACTACATTTGTATTTAAAAGATAAATCAAAGAGCAACAATGATAACTGTTACTTACCACAATGAGCATCACAAGGTAGCATGAGCAGGAAACAAGAGCAAAGAAGATACCAAATGAACATGTCTGGTATTAGCAGTTGAAACACCAAATGTTAAACCCGATTGATACAATTTGATTTCTTTTATTTTAATAGAAGTTTTTTTATATTAGTTTGATTTTCATGGAAAAATTTAAATCAAATATAGAGAAACGATACGTGAGAACTTGTTATACAATGTGCTTCTGGTATCATTTTCAATTGCGTGCCTAATTTGTAATCTAATATCCCATTACGTGTGTCAATAGTTGGCAAAATATGAAGCTTACATACAAACAATCACTGTTTACCTCTTATTGCAGGATTAAGTTAAAACAATGATATTTGAAGTTCAACACATAGAATTGGTTTTATTATAGTAATCGGTTATCATTGCTGTACGAATCAAGCTATGGTCTTGACATTATTTCAAAGATACATTTCGTTTATAAATTTCCACTTTATAAAAAACCTGTAATAATGCTAGAACTATAAGGTTGCAACTCCCTTAAGCAGAGTTGACGCGAGACGATCCTGTATGGTCTGTTTTTGGTCCCTTTTTGGATTCATGTTTGGGAGCTCTTCAATATTTCATGCATATTGTTGTCTTTCAACACTTTGGATCTCAAATGTACCAAATGCGGCTTAATCCAGAAACACGTCTTAAGGAAATTAAAAACGGTTTTGCTCACTGTACTCTTTGGTCGGTACTGCTTTATGGTGGACCATCAATTCCCATGACAACACTCTACTTTTTATATTATGTTTATATATGAATTGTTCATTGTAATTAATCTGCTCCATACTAGGTACGTTAATGCTCCTTGTGGCGCTGTGATTATCAAAATATAAAAAATCTGTGCTAAGATTGACAAGCTTTTTTAAAAGCTAAGATTGTTTTATGGTACGCTCCCTTACCGGAAGTCCCATCTTTCACCGCCATCTCGTAGTTTGTTTTGGCTTGCTTAGCGATGAATCAGAAAATGATGTGACTCTGGTCATGTGTATTAAAATCACACTCTTCACTTTGAAATAAGAAGAAAACAAACTGAAGTCCGCGAATTGTGAGTTTATTTTTCAACAGTTTCAGCAGTAGCATAGTTTTAAAGGTTGGAGAGTCAAAGTCATTCAAATCTTCAACTCTTGAGGAACATAAGTAACCATAAAATTAGAAGTGATTTTACAGTAAAGATAATTGACAAAGTGATATAAACCAAATTCGTCATATTTGCCATACCCCTTCATTGGAGAAACTATTGTTTACATTTTTTTTTTCATACAGACATCTACTTACATCCAACATTAGCTGCTACAAATATTGAAATATTCGTTTTTCCCTATTACAATTACACAATGGAAATTACTTCCTTCAAATTTAGTACTTTCCCCTGCACTCAATATATTCATAGAACAGTTGACACCTACTATTCTCTACAGTTAATCTTAGTAGAACTTAATGTAATATACAGTAGTGTCCGGTAAACCAGCTAGCCCACTTCATTTCTTCGGTAATTGTCACTTCCGTGAATATTTCGTCTGCTATTTATTCATAGGAACTGTACTTATCATCACTGCTTGTCAAATTTTAAAGAAAAATCATTTATTACGAAAATATTTCCTATTAAAGCTAACAATAATCATATTATTGCTTACAAAACTTATTTCTGACTTGAACTTTCTTTTTTTGGATTATCTGGAATCTCTTTATAAGTGATCTATTAATAAATAGATCACCTTTTCCTTTCATAAATTTGTGATAAACTGGCGCTCAATACATATTTCTGATAAAAACACGGATGACCCACATGTTTTGTTGATTTTAAAATTTATTTCAGATATTTTTTAGGAAATGAGATAAACTACTCAAAGATGATTTGTCAGTGAATCTATTTATAATAAATTTGATTCAATTTGTGTATAATTAAGCAGAAATACATACGATCAAAGCCTTACATGTATGTGGGCGGATTTACCGGACTGCATTGTATTATAGTTTTAACATCATGTTTTCATCTCTTCGTAACATGTAACTTCCAAATTTAGTCATGTTAATACAAGCAAAGAAGAGTATAGTCAATATATATTTTAAGTCCCGTATACATCAATGATACATGTAATTTAGTTTTGAAAAAAAAAAAAACATTGTGAAATTGCTCTCTAGATTTCTTTTAATTGTTTCTATCTCATTGATTAATACCCTGCATATGTTTTATTCATACAAACATTTCCCAATATCACAAGTTTTATTTACACCATTTTATGTATAACAAAATGGTTTTAAGAATCATGAATACAAGTTTACAGTAAAATACTTCATTCAAGATTCATTTGGAAATTCTGGTCAATTACATTAAATTGAGAATGGAAATGGGGAATGTGTCAAAAAGACAACAACCCGACCAAAGAGCAGAAGACAGGCCAAGGCCACCAATGGCTTCAACAAAGCGAAAAAAACCAGCACCCGGAGCATACAAATGAACTAAAATAAAAAAAAAAACATACAAGACTAACAAAGGCCAGAGGCTCCTGACTTGGGACAGGCTCAAAAATGTGGCGGGGTTAAACATGTTTTGTGAGATCTCAACCCTCCCCCTATACATGTATCTTTTCTGCAGGACAATAACATTGACAGTTTTGCTTGCCCTGGTACAACTACAAGTGCTCACAACAAATATTTCTACTCCCTTACATGTAACTTTCAACTTTTAAAAAAAATACTTATTATATATACAAGTTTACTTGTACTTTAGTTTTCCTTTGTGAACTTAATTGTCTTGTCATCGTCTTTGTCAGTTTCTCTCAACTTGCAAGTAGGTACATGCATGACATACATGTATGTTCTGCCACATTTTAAATATTTTATATGTTTGTTTCTAATTTTAACCCTTAATACCTAATAGTTTTATAATTTCAGAGATGAATTAAATATTTCACCATTTTTAATAAAGATATTGTTTGTTTTATTATAATGAACAAATTGATGTCAAAACATTGTTTATATTTACATACATGTACATATAAAATTATATATAATATAGATTGTCCTTGGAAGCTACATTTGTACCTGTCATATGTAGTTTAAGTTCAATAATGAATTAGTTTTTAATTGGAATGAGGATTGTAAATTGTAAAAATACTAGAGTTTGATATTTTCTAAACAGGATCAGTAATTTATTGTCAGAAAATTGAGTTACAATTTATTTATCTAAATGACATGAATGACCTGGCTAAATGGTGTATTGTCATTATCTGATTAAGAAAGTCAATTTGAATTGAATTGAATTGATTTTGATATGATAAGGACTTACATGTAATTATGTTTATCAATGACATTAAAATAGATGTTTTAATAAGATTACAGATAACTTTTAATTATATAATTGATTTTGGATAATCTGTTCCATAGACATTACCTAAGGTCTTATAAAATTAAAAACAGAGGTTTAAGCTAGATTTACGGATTAGTTTTAATCAGCCCGTTTTAATTATGCAAGTTTATTTAATCTAGAGCCAAAAAAAATAAATAGTGTAAATTCAGAAATTTTTGCACATTTATTATAGAACTTGTGGATGGGTCGGCAGGGCATGGTAGGAAGGTTAATTATTTTAAAAATATTTTAGACTAAATGTTATGGACTTTAACAGTCATGACAGTGCTTAACTGAAATGTCTGCACCTAAACAGTGCTTAGCAATTTATGTCCATAAAATGTTTTAGGATAGGTAGAGAGGCAGAGCCGCAGAAGACAGACATACATCTTTGGGGGGTCTTGTACAAACTGTTCCACATTCTGTCATATTACTTGAGTCTGAAGTTGATGATTGCTGTACCATTTAAGAAATATAATCAAATTGTCTGAAAGGCCCAGAAAGTTTCAGGCAGTGGCCATTTTTAGGCTTTTTACCATCAGGCTTCCCTCGTGAGGTTTTGATATCCATTTTGTAAAATGCTCTAATGCTTAATGTCAGCAACATGATTTATGTAATTAAAATTGCCTCCATGCATCAGACTGAATGTTACTATTGATATTTGACATTTATGGGGAGAACACTTCTTCAAATGGTTATTTATATACTCTAAATACAATTGGACAAATGGGCTTCGAGTCAGTAAGTTGGTCATGTTGGTATGACAAGAAATTTGTTGTTAAATTCATTGCAATTTTGAAAAAAAGGTGTGTTATAAAAATAAAATTAAGTCAGAAAAATTTAGATATAACAAGATACTTAAAATTTCCAGAGTACTATAATTGAAATTTTCAGAGTACTAGAAATATCTGTGAATTTAGTTTTGCTTTGATACTTCTAAGTTAGTCAGGTGAAACATTTTATATGTGTTTAATGCAAAGACAAGGGAAATAACTCTGATGTCCTTAAAGTTATTTACATTTCTGTTAACCTTAGTAGTAAACTTGTACAGAAGAAATTTAACAACTATTTCAGATATATTGAAATTAAAAAAAGAATTAAGGTATAAAACAATCTATATTTTGCAACCACCAGAAATTTCACAAAGGGGGAGAAAAGGGGGGGGGGGGGTATTTGCTAGGATTGGTTCACTAAAGCTTGCTTTATGTACAGTATCTATTATTTTATGCATTTTTAGGAGGGAACAAATTATCTGTAAATCCAATATAAATCTCTTATCATAATTTGGAATATATAAGACATAGAAAGGGAAATAACTCGGATGACTTTGTCTTAGTCCATAGATTAATATAACATTGACAATTTCAATTTTTGTATTTGAATTGATACCAGAACTAAGAGTGACTTAAATGTTTTAGTATATATACATAATATTTTACCCTATTTATTTCTAACATACAACTAAAAAATTGTCAAACGGTACTTTTTCAATTGATTACTTCAGTTTATTTCAATATTTATTGCATCCATTATAGTGATCTTGATAAACATGTGTATTTAATTTCAGGCAGTCAGATAAAGTGACTTTTCTTCTGAGCGTAACAATTATTGAGGGACTGACATCTCAAAAAAACTAGTTAAACACGCAGCCAGGAGGGGGTGGACAGGGGGGTACCCTTCCCCCCCCCCCCCCAAATCTCCCACCTCCCACTTTTAGAATATTTTTTTTCTCTCCCATCTATTTTTTGTCTCCCACCTTCTCTCTTATTATGAGTAATAGGATAACTATATTTGGTATGTGCGTACCTTGCAAGGTCCTCATGCCCGTCAGACAGTATTCACTTGACCTCGACCTCATTTCATGGATCAGTGAACAAGGTTAAGTTTTGGTGGTCAAGTCCATATCTCAGATACTATAAGCAATAGGTCTAGTATATTTGGTGTATGGAAGGATTGTGAGGTGTACATGTCCAGCTGGCAGGTGTCATCTGACCTTGACCTCATTTTTTTGGTTCAGTGGTTATAGTTAAGTTTTGGTCCGTTTTTCTTATACTTTATGCAATAGGTCTTCTATATTTGGTGTATGGAATGATTGTAAGGTGTACATGTCCAACTGGCAGGTGTCATCCGACTTTGACCTCATTTTCATGGTTCAGTGGTCAAAGTTAAGTTTTTGAGTTTTGGTCTTTTTTCTTATACTATATGCAATAAGTCAACTATATTTGGTGTATGGAAATATTCTATGATGTACATGTCAGTCTTGCAGGTTTTATTTGTCCTTGACCTCATTTTCACGGTTCATTGCACAGTGTTAAGTTTATGTGTTTCGGTCTGTTTTTCTTAAGCTATAAGCAATAGGTCAGCTATATTTGTTGTATGGAAGGATTGTAAGCTGTTCATGTCTGCCTGGCATGGTTCATCTGACCTTGACCTCATTTTCACGATTCATTGGTCAATGTTTAGTTTTCTTAGTTAAGTCTGTTTCTTAGAAACTATAAGCAATAGGTCAACTATATTTAGTGTATTGAATTATTGTAAGGTGTACATGTATTTCTTGTTTGGTTTATATGACCTTGACTTCATTTTCTTGGATCATGTTGAGTTTATGTAATAGTTGTAGTAAAGCTTTCATTTAGGACTATCAACATAATATCAATGTTTAGTAAAGAAGGCGAGACATTTCAGCGTGTGCACTCTTGTATTCTTATTTTCTCTTTGCATCAACTTGGAATAATTGGTATTTGTGGGATAAAAAGAGTAAAAAGTATATTGAGTATTGACAGAAAAAATATGAAACTAAAAACAAGTGCCCTATCTTTTTCCCAGCATGCATTTCTTTAATCATTGCATTACAAGAAGAGGTAGCCTGTGGTAACTTTTAGATTGATTATGATTTGGACGTCTGAAATATAAAGAATAAAATGATTTATGGGATATATGTGATGCGACAACAACCAATAGACGTTAAAGCTCATTCATCATTTTACTATAGACTGAATCAGTCCTGTTTCTTAAATGTTAAACAAATTTAATGTTTGAAAAGCCTAAGGCAGCCTTTACTACATTTAGTTATTTCTCTTCCCTTGCTTATAATATAAAGAAACGAGCTTTTCCTAAACAGGTGTTAGTTAAAAATTGCTGTGACACAACACACAAGGTACATTTTATTTCATTGGGAGACCGAGTTAGTTATAAATAGCTTTGACACAAGCTAAGGTACATTTTATTTCATTGGGAGACCGAGTTAGTTATAAATTGCTTTGACCCTAGGTACATTTTATTTCATTGGGAGACCAAGTTAGTTATAAATTGCTTTGACACTAGGTTCATTTTATTTCATTTGGAGACTGCATTTATATAGATACAAATTGCTGTGATACTAGATATTAGGTACATTTTATTTCATTTGGAAACCCACTTTAGCCAAACATATCAACATTATTTGTGTACAAACATAATGTGTAAGTACACTTTTTGGCTGGGTTACACAAATTGCAAAATCCTTGAACTTTGAAACTTCACAAAATAATTGCATACATATTGAAATTAGGCACTTGCTATTAAGGAATTGTTTGAGGCGTTATTTTCCATTTTTACAAACTTTTAATTTTGATAATTTTTCATACCCATTCTATATATATTCCCATATATATGGTTATTTAATGTTCATTGTAGACCATTCTCCATTGTTTAAAAAATACTTTGAGCAACTTGGCAATTTAAGTCTTTGATCCTTTTTCTTATTAACGCTGAGTGATAAAAAATCATGTTGATTTCAATTTTTCTATCTGCTATATATCATGGTTATAGATTGGCATAATATCATAATAGATTTCTAAACAATATATATATAAATAGCTTTGAAGTTGTAAATTTAAATAATTTAGATATTTAAACATTGATATTAAGCAGTATAATAATACAATGTAAGTTACTTTATATCAAAATATCTAAATTGATTGGTCGCAATTCATTGGAGATATCTAAAAGGAATACAATTGGCGATAACATTTTTGTGACTTGATCAATAATTAAACATCAGACCTGCTCTGTTTGATGTATTTAAACATTATGCCGAATGTAAATATTTTTCCCTCTAATTGATCTCGTGTTCATATAAAAGATTGTTAAATTTAATCCTTATTTAAACAATATGTAACAATTTAATTGCGTCCATCGATGTAGACTCTTCTGAATTTAGTG
This sequence comes from Mytilus californianus, assembly GCF_021869535.1. Classification (NCBI taxonomy): domain Eukaryota; kingdom Metazoa; phylum Mollusca; class Bivalvia; order Mytilida; family Mytilidae; genus Mytilus; species Mytilus californianus. The sequence goes on along the minus strand of NW_026262626.1, from coordinate 23,954,174 downwards.
TAATGGATCTTGTTTGTTCTATCAAATTTATGCATGTTGCCGCATGACCCAAGAAAATAATCAGGACAGAAATCCTTACTTATCTATTTAAAGTTTCCCCTTTGCCGGACATTACATTTAATCCTGGGTATGGATTAGTAACAGGTAGTGAGGAATTACCCTTGTGAGAATTTTTAGTTGTTGTTTCTTTATGCATACCACTCTGTGGTAGTGGCCGTTAAGTACGAGAGGGATTAAGTGAACACCATCTGGGATAATGGCCCTTAATGAAATTGACAAGGTATATAATTTAACACTTATAATTATCTTATGCAAGTAAAGTATGTAGATAAAAGATAAATAAAATAGTCTTTCATTAGTTATTATTTGTTTAGTCCTTTGTTCCAAGTCAATTTCCATATAATTTTGAATAGGTCACTTTCAACGTGTTTGTACGAAAGTTATTTGAAAGTGCTAGCTATCTATTGTTGACACGAAATGCAATACCTCTGGCTTTTGTTATCTTTTGAAATTGATATTTGTAGACAATATGTTCGATATGTATACAGATTTGTTTTATTCTTTTGTAATGCAATTATTTGAATTGGACAAATGAATGTCGGAAAGTTTTTCACAGATTTTGAAGTGGGAAAATTAGAAATACATGTATTCATTGGATGTTTACATTTGGAAAGTGAATGTTTTCAACATCAAAATAAGCTTTTTACACAAGAAGTTTATTTATGGAAAGTGAATGTAAAAATTAGCTGTTAACATTTTACCTAGGATTTTTATATTTGGAAAGTGATTGTTTATTAACATACTAATTAGCTTTATTCAATAGGCTAATTTAATTAGTACAGGAATTTCATATTTCATGACACAAATTTAAACAGTATTCATGTGCTGTGCTTAAAAAGTAACAACATGGATTTATAAATATGGTCTTGATGTAATGATACAATATCTAGTTTCTCCTTTGGGATTTTATGTGGCTGCCAACAAAGGAACATCAGAATAAACTGTTAAACATGCTCTACGACAGATATTGACTTTTTTACAACAGAGTCGTGTGTTGATTCTATAACACATAACAATATGGCACTTTGTGTATGATGTGTGTACATGGTTTTATTCAATAGCTAGTTTTGTGGTTAAAAATTATTAATATTAATTTTTTCATAATAATTAAAAATCATAACAAATATTCATAATGGATTATTATTTGAATGATTTCCAGTGGGACTACAGACCAAGGGATAGATACCTAGACCCAGGGAGTGATAGCGATTCAGATATGTCTTGGAAAGGACCACATTCTCCAAGTTTTACCATTCAAAGCAATGTACCAGGTATGTTGACATATGTTTTTTATGGCTATGAGTGAAATTTGATATATGAAATGCATTTAATTCAAAATTTATTTGGTTTTTCCCATTAAGTTTTACTAGTCCATGTAATTTTTGCTTCAAGTTCATAGTTTAACAATTTATATAAAGTTTCAATTGGTTTATCTGTAAATTTAATGTGCATGGCATTCATTGAGGAAAAAGCTTGAGAATATTTTTCTTTCACAATATTGGAACATTGATTTTTATGTTTTGAGCATATTTGAACTAGCCCATATTTATACATGTACTTGAAAATTACACATCAGTTTAAATTCTTAAAATAATAATGCATTTCTAAATAGATTTATTTCTTACTTGCCATTCAGCATGCTTAAAGGAAAATTTAAAAGATTAAAAAGTATTATTTAACAAAAGAGGTGATTTTGCTTCATTTTTTTAGCAATTCATAAAAAGTTTGAATGTGTTTATTTTGTGAATTTAATACACATGGTATTCATCTTGGAAAAACCTTGAGAATATATACTTCACAATATTGGAAACTTGATGTTTATGTTTTGAGCATATTTGAACAACGTCTATATATATACATGTACTGGAAAATTACACAGCAGTTGTAATTCTTAAAATAATAATGCATTTCTAAATGGATTTATTTCTTCCTTTCCATTATAAGGAAATACAAAAGATCAAAAAGTCTTAATATCAAAAGAGTACCCCCCTGTGGTGTTCTTATGAATTTCAATAATTTAATTAGAATCATTTATTTAAGGAGATGACAATACCCCATATTTGACTCTTGAGAACATATCTTTAAAAACATGACTGATTCTTATCATATTAATAAAGTTATATTTTTATTGATTTTTAGATCAATTATTATGATAAAATTCTTATATTTTAAGTGTAAATCTAGGGCTTTAAATTGACCTTTGTTTCTTTTTTGAATAAACTGTCAATTTTTGAAGAAAAGTAATCTTTATGGTAGAATAATTGGATTATTTCAAAGTTTTAAAAGATTTATTAATGCATATACAATTTTTTTGTGAATACAAGTAATAACATATATCCATTTGACATTTTTCTTATAAAATATCCTTGGAAAAATTAAAACTTACATTATATTCAATCTAAGGTCTTAAATTTTAAAAAGTCATGTTTAGAATATGACGGGTAGATTCAACATGTTCAATACTATATCCTTCCTATTTGTTATTTTACACAACAAAAAGCCCTTTGTGGTAACATTATACCGTGGATGGGTTATTTTTAGGTCATTTTACACAGGGTGCAATTATTTCGGCTCCTCTTTTATGGTAGGTGTAAACAGCTTACCATGATGTCAATTTCGGAATATTAATCTTACATGGTATATTTTTACGCAGAAGTAATTCTGTACAGAGATGCATTATATTTTAACGCAGGGATACCATTAAAGGGTACAAATGAATTAGGTAGGTCGCTAGGTGTAAAATTTGTTTAGAATGTAAAGAGAAGATAGTCAACTGTCATGACTGTAGTCGTAATTCACAAGTGGATTGTTTTTCGTAGATAAATTGAATTGGAATTAAAATGAAACTAGGTTCCTATTTTATAATACTAGGTGATATCATGTTTGTAGACAATGTACACATACATGTTTCTGCATTTGACAAACTTTTGAGCTCATGTTGACATATTTGTAATTTTTCTTGGCTTACTCGGTAAATAAATTTTTGCTAATTTGTAAGATTTTATAATAACTTAGGCTGACCTAAGATGGTCTTGGCTCCCATTTGTAAATTTGAATTCCCCTTATGTTTCTTGACATATAGCTTCTCACACCCACATCATTTGGTCTCTGGTGGATAGTTTGTCTCATTCCTGGCAACCATACCATATCTCCATATTTTTATACATGTATACTGTAGTGTTTTTCTGATGTAGGTTAATTCAGAAAAGTTCTTAAGATGCAGTTATTCTGATAAATGTTGTAACTTGAATGATAGTAATTTTTACTTATACAATAGATGGATTTTAGTTTTACCATAGATGTTGGTCAGATGTATATATAAATGTGTAATTTAGCCCTCCAGCAAGTTCTTTTTTCATTGCAAATTCTGTCATGACTATACAGAAAAGCGAAAAAATTTGATTATCATTAAACAAAATTTTTTAGCTCTAAGCTCAGTCCAAATTTAATTATATGGGCAGTGGACTAGCTAATTTCCTTCCTTGGGGAATATCAATAGACTTTTGAAACTTAATATGATTAATATGGACTAAAATATAATAATAATAGTATTAGAAATATTCTCCAAAACATTGCATAATATGTGTTAAAAATATTTTTTTCCCATAACTTTGACAGTTTTAAATTTATTTTCCGATATTTAGCATTTTAGAGTAATCTTCTATTATGGAGTTTAGATATTTAAATTCTTTAAATGATTTATAAACTATTTTGTATTCAATAGATTTAGTGGTATAAGGGTTTTGTTTACACATATTTTATTTATGTACAGATAAATTTAAGCCCAAGTACTACTAAAAGTTGTATAATCATTTTACTAAATTATGTTTCTAATACTCATAAATTTATTACACCTTAAAATCCTATAAATAAACAAGTCTAAACTTAGAACCTTAATACATGTTTGGCATTTCGAGGGCAAGTGACCACTTTGAACAAGAAATTATTTGAATCTGGAATAATTTTGAATTCTGGAAAATTGATTAGAAATGTATGATGAAAACTAAATAGGGTTAGCCATGCGTGCAGGGCTAAGGTTAATTTTACTTTCACTATCATTTCAGTATGAACTAACTAACCCACCTTAGCCATGCGTGCATGGCTAACCCTATTTAGTTGGGTTAGTTTTCATCATATATTTCTCATCAATTTTCCAGAATTCAAAATTATTCCAGATTCAAATAATTCTTTGTTTTTGGCGGAAAAGCCAAATATGCAGAGCAGTTAAGGGCATGATATACATCGATTGCAAGATAATTGAAAATTTCTTAACAAATAAACTGTTTTGATTATACCCCGTCGACTATAAGTAGGAGGGCATTATGTTTTCTTGTCTGTAAGTCTGTCTGCCTGTTACTCTATTTGACTGTCCAACCTATATCCAGAGTTCTCGAAAAGTGGTGGTCCAAAAGTTATAATAGACCACCAAAATTTTGCAAAGGACTGATACAATTTTGTTATTTTGCACTAGATTTTATAATAGTGAGGACCACCAAATTTTCTTCAAGGACCACAAGGGAACATAATATTTGGAGAACTCTGCCTATATCAAGTTAAAGATTTTGGTTATATATAGTTAACCCTGAAGTTATCAACTGGAAACTTTTTACCCAGGTTCATTATGGTGTAAGCTTTTTAAATTATATGCCAAATTATGGTATTGACCCTAATCTCATGGTTCACAGAACATAAAATGTCAAAAATGGAAGTGTCCTTAGCATGGACATATATATAGTCTTGTTTAAAGATGTGCACATTTAAGTGTATTTAATTTCTATGATGATGAAATTAAACTTTAATGAGAAAATGTAAAATCAGTAAAATGGGTTAATCTTTGTTAATTTTAGCGTTCTTTCTTTTGCACCATTTGAAAATAAATCAAATCTTGCCAAAAAATATGTTGCCCATTTTGTAATATTTGAGATTCTACAATAATTGATGAACGACAATCGTGTGCTCACACTCACACACACAAACCATTGTATCAGCATAAAATTAATCTGTACATATAGTATACAATATATACTATAATTCTAGAATGATTTAACTTTTGCATTTTCGGTGGCCGTGAAAGATTAATCTAACTCTATTCCTTATACCTAGTTTACTTAGTCTGAAAGTCATTAAACAATGAAGGTTTCAGACGATTAAAATTTGAAATTATATTTCCCCTATTAGCGGTATTAAAGTTAAAAGATAATCTACAGTTTTAAGTTTGAAATTTTTAATCTCCAAATTTAGTGACCATTAATTTTTGAAATTGAAATTCATGACCTTGTTGTAGACATATTTTTGTGAAATTTATTTGCAAAAATCACTATTTTTAGTCTGAATTTGATTGGTGCAATGGAATTGAGCTACAACATTTTTTAAACAAAGAAATTGCGCAATCTCATTAATTAACAATTGAACATCTGTGTAGTCATGAAAGTTGATAAGTCGCTTGTGTTTGAACAATGGAGACAAGGCCAAACTATGATTGTTGTCAATTTCATTCTCTAATTCTGAATATTAAATCATAAAATATTTATAAATAATAATTTCTATTGATATGGAATTAAGTGGGTCACCTACCAGACCATTGTACAATGTGAATAGAAGGAACGGTCAGAAGTCATCCTTTTATTGTGAGAAATGTTGTCCAAAGAATTATCGTAGTAAGTCGTGGATTACATTGAACGATGACATTAGTTATTATTTATCTTATTTGGTATTTACAGACTATCAGAAGATGCTACAGAGTCAGATTACATCCAGTTCAGGTATGTGGAATTATGGGTATTTTTTAATAATAATGATAAATAATGATAATAATAATAATGATAATGGTAATAATGAGAACTTTCAAAATTATATTATGGTGTAACGTTTACTACATAAGTTACTAGTGGGGCTCAATTGTGTGATCACATTATCATGATTATGTAGCCCATCCTTTATTTTTCAGAGATCACGAAAATGAACAGATAGCCAATTGAATGTTTTTTAATAAAATCTAATAGTTAGCTGATCTTCTTGTTAAAAATTTTTTTTATAATAACCAAGAACACATTTTAGGAGAATTGGTCTAAGCCAAGAGCATATTTTTGGGATATGGGCTACCTGTGCTGGTCAAGTTAATTTCCATCCATAGGTCAGTGACACTTGTCATAACCAAACCCTGTGTAAACTAGACTTTTGTATAAGGATAAACCTTGAATATTCTTTGGCCATTTAACATGTAAAAACTGAACATCTATTACTCAGGAAATAATCACCAGTTCCATTTAAATATCATTGCTTTACTATTGATGATGATTATGGAATATGCAATTCCAAGTACACATTCAGCTTGTATGAGAACATAATTTCATTATTTTAAAGTTTGCTGCTTTTCTGCTATTTAACATTGGTGCATTTATGGGTAGGGATTTGCTAAGTGTCTGGCTTAATTGACATTTCTGCTTATGGTCTGTTACCATGGTTACCTGATAAACTAGCATTTAAAAAAAAATGTTGAACATATGATATGCCTTACATGTAATGTTCCAGTCTAGTACTTATATATATTGTTTCCTTCATTTGTTCTTAAATTTCCATTTCACAATCAAGATTAGTAATTCAATATGTTACGATTTTGAAGTTACTTAATATTTAAAATATTTTTATTCCAATTTTAGGATGGTCTGACAACAGATTGGATAGAACTTCGGACAGATATGGACTTCATTCTTCACCCCACTTGACCTCAGGGTCAAGGTCAAATGACATTTCGTATACAGATAGAAGGATGTATCAGACATATCAGCCATCAAAATATGGATTATCTGGAAGTCCTGGATATGATTCTTACATGAATCGAGACTTTAATGAATTCACGACAGGACCGTTAGAAGAGACAGTTAACCCTGTAAATTTGGAAGACCCATTACGACCAAGTGGTTATACGCCATCTTCGTATGACTTGAAAAAATTTGATGACGAGTTATTTGGGCGTTCAGGAAAAAGTAATTTTTTGGATGGGTCAGGGGGAAACGATAGTGAACTTAATTTAGACACACCCAATACTGTAAATGATTCCTGGATATCACCGCCTATGCGTCAGACCGCTAAGTCTGAATTACCGCCAAGTGATTTTAAAACCCCTGTGAGACATAATAGAGCTGGAATTTTAAGAGACACATCAAAATATAACGATGAAAAGTTAAATCGAGGAAATATTGCAGTGCCATCTAGTGAGACTCAAATAACAAACAGTAACCATAACTCTGGGTGGGCAGACAGAAATAATGTAGATCACGGTAAAACAGGGCCAGCTGGCCTTGGTCAGTGGCAAAAACAACATCAAAATCATATGGCATTCAGGAACACCGAAGCTCAGGTTAGTACGAAAATCATACTTTAATGTAACAATTATTTTTATATGTAATATACCAATATTACAGTGGTTCCCAAGGCTTTGAGAAATCAACTGGATATTTTGTTCACTCTAGTAAACCATTCTTCTTAACTGGACCAGACTCTTTTTTATGGATTTTACACATATATGATTTGGACAAAATTAAAAATTTTACTGGTCAATTGGTCCAGTAATCATGGTTATGCATATCACTAAACTGGACTTAACCAATTTTTACTGGCCTTTGCCAAACGACCTTGGGAATGACTGATATTAGTATGGGCAATTCAGTAAAAATTCACTAAATTTGCAGAAGGAAATGAACAACACGATTCACAAAATTAATTTGTTTTGTTTACATTAAATTATTGGTTAATATAAATCTACATGATCAAACCTAGTTTTAGATCAAGTTACAGAAAATTGATGATGTTCCAGATTTTATTTTTCTAATTTTGTAGTTATTTTAAAATACAAATGTAATATTTATCATGATTCCGCACAACTCTCAGTATGAAGACCAGCAATAAAAACATTTTTTACATATATATATATAAAAAATGTAGTTACTTATTGGGTATATTTATGACAATTTTGTGTTATGTTCATCTATACATGTATCTATCATTCAGAAAACATGAAGGAAGGAGCATATGAAAACTTTAAAAAAAAAAAAAAGAGGGGGGGGGGGGGGGGTTGCTAAATGATTGCAGCTTAATCTTGACTCTACTGCTGAGATTGTAGGAAACATTAGTTTCTAATTAAGGGACAGTAGAGCAGTAACTCAGAAGGTTTAGATAGGATACAAAAGGTTATTATAGTGCCAGTGCACTATAGGAAATGTTATGGTATATATCATGTATATATGCATTCTCAATTGTATACATGGCTAAGCATGTTTACATGAACCTTGAACCAAATTTTAGGAAACTCTGATCATGATAAGTCTGATTTGTAGTTCCCTAAAAAAATGCAATGACAATTTCATGGGATGGATTGATGGAAAAAAGGACAGACAGATAGATTAACCAGAATACCTTTCCTTCTATGAGCAGGGAGGTATAATTACTGTTGAGTGGTGAATTCTCACAGTGAATACTAAAGATTGTGGGTTATTTACTCTAAAAAAAATCTGTATATTCAGTAGAGTTAACACTGGGAAAGCCATTTGGTTAATGTGCCTGCTTATTATCTAGAACGCGGGAATACATCTAAAAATATGGACTATGGTTAACAGATAACCAGTAATCTCTAAATATAGATGTTTGACAAAGAATTAGATGTTTGACAGGGAATTAGATGTCCGTCTTTAACTTTAGCTGTTTGCTGTATTTTTAGACGTTTACCGTAATCCCTCTCATACTCTTAGATAATGATGTCCCTTTAAACTCGCGTGAACGATAACGTGTGTATTTATTAACGTTAGCTATAGTATTGAAATGTTCGAGTTAAATTAATGCACATGATTTATCTAGTTTGACGGGAATTACCTGTTCGTCCGACAAAACTGATGTGTATTGAGTTGTCAATAATAGAACCAGTGATGCGTGAGCGACGGTTATAAAAACATTGTTGTAAGGAGATGAATACATAAACAATGTTTACAGAATCTTTTAAAACTAACCATCTTATTTCCCCTCGTTTAAACGATGTTTTTTGAAAATATAGTTACCTGTAAATTAAGACAGAATCAGATAATATAGATCTATGAGTTAGATGGTTATAAATATTTTTTCATGGAAGCTTTTATCAGTGTTGCAGGTTTCGACTTAAGGGGAAAGATCGACATACAAATACGAAACGCTTTTAGGCATGGCTTTCCTGATGAATTAAATATCGAATTTTTTCATTGGTCAATAATAAAAATCTATTTAAATACAACCAATGGACAAGATGAATACACGTGGTAACTTTGTAATACACAACTACAAATTTATGAATGGAAGTGGTTTAATCAAATTAAAGATTCAAATTGACAAATGTGTTTAACTGAGTTTTATTTCTATTTTTTGTCAATTGTCAATAGCCTATATTCATTCTACAACAAAGGATGCCGTTATAATCGATAAGTATGTTTCAGCTGGGAACAGTATCATGTTCCTGGTTCGAGGTTATAAATATTAGGGACTAATAAAATGTTTTTGATTACAGGTACATGTATATTGTTTGGTATGAACACACTTAACAGGCACGTGATATTTATTATTGTTATAATATGATAACCCTAGTAGAATTTATAAAATGTCTTTCTGGTAAAATTACGATCTAATTTTAAATTATCTATTTTTTTTTTATTTTAAAGTCAGAGTCAAATAGATGTATGCTATTTTTTGTTGTATATAAGTAATTTAATCACATGCCTGTCAATTTGAAAAGTATAAGAATGTTACGAACATCAGAGTTTTACTGGGACAACCTTTTAATTGTTTTACTTGAGATAATTGTTTCGTAAGAAGTTTATGATTAGCATATTTTTAACACTAATTGAAAGGGGGGGGGGGGGGGGGGTCGGAAGGAAGAAATTCGAAAAAATAAGCAGGACCACCAGCATTAATTATCGAGTGGGTGGACAGGGTACAGGAACATGAGAATGAGGGATCGGGAAGTGGGTGTCAGATGGACGAAAGCAGTAGGGTGCGAAAAGAGTTGCTAGGTTTGTTCTTTTCTCTCTTCTTAATTTTCGGTTATTAAATCCAAATAATAAGTATATACATAGCATACGTAAATACATATGGTGCACAGAATGTATAGAGTTCAATTTGCTAACACCACATTTCATATAAAATATTTGTATAGGTATGTTCCTACCACACAAAGATCATTACATTCTTTCTGCAACAGTCATTTTGACTTAAAGACTTTAAGTTGCTGCATGTTTATACCTGCCACAAGGACCACACAACGTGGGAACAGGTTTCGGAAATTCCTATCAAAAATGAGATGTCCAAGGGATGACTATAAGTTGAGAGCCTGTTGTTTTGTACTTTGGTTTACTTTGTTGTATTGTACATATCATGACCGACTCTAAATAAAATTTACTTACTTACTTACCTGGTGTAGTTTATAGGTGTGTTTATCTTTTGTGGTTTTGAATATAAATAAGGCCGTTGGTTTTCCCGTTTGTATTGTTTTACACTGGTCATTTTGAGCTCTTTGTAGCTTGCCCTTCGGTGTGAGCCAAGGCTCCGTATTTAATGTCGTACTTCTCGAGGGGGAGGGGGCATTTTTCTTGGTAGGGTGACGGAAACATCTAGTGCCAAACCCTTTTCGTATATTTTGTTTATGAAAATATATACCTTGTCATATATCAATAAACAAAAAACAGACCTATGTCTTGGAAAGTTGTCTGACTGACACACATACCACATATTCTATACCCCAGTCAAACTTGGAAACGAATAATTAGATATAGGAAGATGTAATAATTAGATATAGGAAGATGTGGTATGAGTGCCATTTCAGGGGCGGATCCAGAACCTTGAAGTCTGGGGGGGGGGGGGGGGAGCACCATGAAACCAAAATTAAAGATTTGTTTAGATATGTGTGGGTGGTGGTGGTGTCATGTATTGGGGATGATGGTGGTCGTGGAAAGGGGGGGGGGGTCAGGTCTTCATTTCTATATCTTTTCATTATTTTTGGATTAATTTCTTTCTACTCTTTTAGTTGCTGCCAATTGTCCTCTATTCTTTATAGTTCATCACACCTTTAATCTGTTTTCTATATTTTTTGGGCACATTTTTTTTCTAATCTGTAAACCCCATGCATACCCTCATTCACGGTAAACCATTCATACCCTCATTCATGGTAACCTATTCATACCCTCATACATGGTAATTAAAACAAGAAAAAAATGTGTATACACATATTACTGTACTATAATAGAAAAAGAATGGATATTGGGTATCCATTCACGATTCAAAATCAGTACATGCACAGCAAAAAAACACACAATAAGCAAAGGAACAGCGCTTTTATTGCTGTTCTTCATCTCAAATATGAGTATAGGTTTTCTAAAAGTACAATATCATTTTATTAATGATATCAAGGAATTGTATATTTAAAAGGAACGGAAACGCGGCTCGAGATCAATCGGGATACCCGCAGAGCACCCGCAGAGCTATAATCCATGTCTGTCTCAGTCGGAAGTATGATGAATAATATAAAGAATCATGACGGAGGTCCATTTCCTGTCATATAGATCTGTCTTTTAATTCACGGGGTCATCTTGCTTGAGAAGATATAAAGAAGAGAGAAACCCAAAATCAAGAATAAACTTTTATTCCATGAAAAAAGTAAGGCCTTAGGTATCATTTTAATGCCTCATCAAACATACGTTTGTAATATTGTATTATGAAAATTCTCATTAAAATAGACCTCGGTCTTGAAACTTGAGCGAGTTTCGTCCGGATTACAAAACAAAAAATACTGTGTTTTGATTTTTTTCTAAAAGCTCGACAACTACGAAGTGCAAAACAAAACAGTTGATATCATTATGAAGCTGAAACCTTATTCTATCATTTTGCCCTTTTTTTAAGTTTCTGGTAAAATTTTTGAATTTTCTACGATTTTTCGAAATTTCAGTTTTGAATTTCATTATTCTGTCAAAATATGTCTATCAATCTGGGGGTGTACTACGATTTCTTTTAAATATTGGAAAATAGAAACAACAAAGTGAGAAAATGAGATATCATTTTAAAGAAGGAATATTTTCCTACAGTTTGGTATAAATTACGAATGCTAAATGTAATTGGTACAATGTAAATGATTTTATTTCGAAACATGTTGAAAATTTGAAGTAGTGCGTCAATAAATACATCGACACTTCGTATTTTGGTATGGGTTTAATAACTACTTGAAATAGATGTGACATTGACATACAACTTAAAAGCTTAATCTTTTTTCTATCACATAGTGTTGGTTTTATGAAAATGGTGATAAAAACGAATTTGCTATGATTTTTCAAAATCCCATGTTTATAGTTCACATTGACGCCATTTTGTTCAGTCAAGTTCCACACCGACGAAGTCGGAAATTACAGGCAAGAAATATATACAAGACTTCCGATTGGGAATGATTGTGCCGTTTTATATACGATTTTAGTCATTTATTTTTTTTGTCAAATACTATTTTTTTATACTAAATCGTTGTTTGGTATTGCAGTTTGCCATTATTAAGCGTTGCCGCAAATTACCATACGCTTAACAGTAAAACAGTTCCTTCCTTTTTTCTCGCAGAGCAGTAGTCTAGAGGTCGCAAAAATATTCCTTTGGTGTTAAAATAAATAATATGCGAATGTGGGAAAGTTTTAACTGTTTCTTATTAAAATTTTTATTGCATCTTGGCATAATTTAGCATTTATTAACAGGTGAGCTCGGCGTGATTTCTTTTTGACACCTTAAATCAGGGACAGCCTATAGTTAGTATACACTGTTCCTGCTTAAATATATATAGTTATACGACAAAAATTAGCTTATCAATGATACATGATTGATTATACCTGCAAATTGGATATCCCATACCGGTATTTATTATAACACCTATTATCTGAGTTCTTTTATCTAGACAAAATACTACATCTGTTCACGTACTTCTTCCTTTATACTTTTGTATACCAGTCATATTCCAAAATTGAAAAGTTATTTTTTAACTTTTTGCATTACCTTAAATCTTTTTAAAAACTCGTATAATGTCAGATTTCATCTATTAATTGATCTTAATTGTTGCATACCTTCGTGAAATATCAAGAGGAGGTACAAGAAAAAAAATGTTTTTCAGAAGTAACTTTGTTTAAGGTTGTATTTTTTGTTTATTTCATTTAAGGAATTGTATATCTAAGTAGACAATTCCTTGTTTCATTTCATGATTAAATGACCAAGTTCGATAACTACTGCCAGATAAGTAATGAGCCAGTTAGATCGACGGGATGTAATTAACACACCACCCAAGTCAGAGTGGAGATGCATCATACAATTTTCTTTGAAGTCGGCCGCGTTTCCATTCCTTTTAAATATACCTTGATGATATATATATAAGGCACAGACCATTCATGTTTTGTGGAGGGGGACTTAAGGTTTTTTTTAAAGACAAATCATTGGTTTCCATAAAAAAAATAAAGGGAAAAAACACGACATTCAGTTTAAAAAAATGCTGTATGCATTGAAAAAAAAATCGTTTGTTGTTTAATAAAGTCCGAAAAAGACTGTTCTGAGAAAGACACATTCCCCAGAAACCGTATACAATGTGAGTGTTTGGTAATAAAGACGTATCTCATATCGATACTAACATTCCTGACACTAAACATCTATTTTTACATATTCTTTTCAGACCGATTTTAGTTGTTAAATTCTTTCCTGATCAGAAGATTTCTCTTGTTAATCGATCTTGATCCTGTAATATTGTATTAGAAATCAATAAATATATTCGTATTAATTCCAATAAGCATGTAGATGTACATGTAGTTTACATAAATGCTTTTGGATATAGACATTACACAAAGGTGTCAATATTTACACACTCATCGATAAGATGTCATAAATCACGCATGTTGAAGCTGGGGTTAATCAACGACCAGTTTAGGAAGTCAGATCAAGCTGTGTCTTGATTTTAGATCTAGATATCTAGATAAGCAGATACAGTAGCAATAAAACTATGTTAGAAAATTTTTTGGTGACCCCGACTGGGGGGGGGGGGGGGGGGGGGGCACGTGTCCCCTATGCCCCCCGGTAAATCCGCCACTGCAATGAGAACTCTCCATCCAAGTAACAATTTATAAAAGTAAACCATTATAGGTCAAGGTAAGGCCTTCAACACGGAGCCTTGGCTCACACCGAACAGCATGCTATAAAGGGCCCCAAAAATTACTAGTGTAAAACCATTCAAACGGGAAAACCAACGGTCTATAAATCTATATAAAAAATACTATGTTCCAGAGTCAGCTCAGTAATGTGTGCGTTGACCAATACTCGGCCCCGTCCCCTTCAGAGTCTGTAGCCCCATATTTCTTAGTAACTTAAGATAATCTTTTTTTATGAAATGGTGTGTTTAACATAGGCGGGTCCAGGAGGCACCGCCCCCCCCCCCCCCCCCCCCCCCATTTGTGGGAAAAATTTATTACATAAGGAATCACTGAGACACGACTGGAGCCCCCCTTCTAGGACAGTCCATGTCCCCCCTTTATGAGCATTTCTGGATTTGCCACTGTATAATTACATAATCCGTTCTTGCTATTACGTCCAATAAATATTCTCTTTATAAATGTCATGTGACCGAAACACAAAATGGACAATGTTGTATACAGACAAACCTTGGTAAACCGGACCCTGAAAACACCGGATTCCTGTCTATTCCGGTCCCAATATTTTCCTTTCATAACCTTTGCAAAAATACCCTCTATAAACCGGACCCTGTGTATTCCGAATTTCGATCTCATTAGGAAGTCCCATTACACATAATTGAATTATTAAATGCCTGTCAAAATCGGTTAAATTTATTTAACTGTACATCATGATCGAGTATTGATCGCCGTCAATCAACACAAATTTGTTTACACAAGAGGGTCCTTACGAGTATTAAACCGTGACCTTATTGTAGTGAACTGTTTTTATAAACAATATTAAGTGGTCATTAAAATAAGTTAGTTCAAACAAGAATGCAGAAACTTTATGTACGCCTTAAAGAGAAAATAAGATTTTGATAACATTCTTAATAGCCATCGCCGAAAAGGTCTCGCAAAGAACTTACATTAAAACAAAAGTACAATCTTATTACGGAATATGATAAAAACACATAAGACAACGCAAAAAGATCTTGCATTACAGTTTGGGATTGGCAAAACAACTGTTTCATACATTTAAAAGAGAAGTGGTGAATATAAAACAATTTACGAGGACAACACAACATCTGCAAGAGAACTAACTGTACAGTGTATGATAACCTATAAAATGAACTGAAAATCGCCATGGTTTATATATTTAATTAATTTTACCGGCATATAGCATTATAACAATGAAAAAAATAATTATCTATTTTTTTTAAATCTAATATATCAAACTATTATATCCTTTTAAACTTTAATGTCGAAACACTATTCCACCATTTATTATATTGCACTTTCATATATAATAGCTAAATGTCTTAAATGTTAACATTCCTGGTTGAGAATAGACCAGTATTCGCCAAAAAAATATTTATATTACTTATCTTCAATAACGAATTCCAAAATGTATTAAATAATTCTTTTTAACAGTAGATTTGACTTTTAAAGTAAATTTTAATAGCGAAATTATGCACGTCATTTATATATTTGCATGCCAGTAATCAATTTGATCTTGAACTTGACTTAGCTCACAATAGAGAGCTGAAATCAATTTTGTCAACTGCACGAGATTTTCATACGGCGGCAAATAGTAACTAACACAAGTGATAAAACTGACCGACTGTGGAAAGTCAATTCAGGGTTAAATTTGATGTGTAATGATTGACATTGTTGTGCGTTAGCGTTGAGGCTCTTGAGGGAAGTTAATTACGATTGATTAACGAGAATCTAAATTAGTGCTTTTTTTTTAAATCGCATTTAAGTTTGGGTGGGAACGGGTTTTTTTTTTCTTTTTGTTGTTTTTTTTTATGGAGAGGATCAAAGGGTTGGTGTTAACTATTTAAAGTGTATAGGACAATTGGATAAAAAATTTCAAATGGTCACAAATTGTTTAAACAATTAAAAGCGTCATCAGTTACTATTTTTAGACTACAATGGATGAGATGGGTTTTTTTTCGGGAAGGGACGTTAGATTACTTTCTGCTTGATATGTTCCATTTTCAGTTTGATGATCTTTGTTCTTTCCAGCATATATACTGGTACTTATAACGGGCACATCCGGGTAAGCTGGGACCTGAGGAACTCCTGTCGAGATATTTTTGAAGGGTGTTTTAAGAGCACATTATAAGACATTTCAAGCATTATACAGGTTCTTAGGGTACACTTTTTAAAGGAAGGGAATTCAATTGCTGTTCGTTTGGCTAACATTTATTTTAAACATTTGTTTTTTTTTTGTTTGTTTTATTTAATTCTGTTTCGCCCAGTAGTCTATTCTATAAACAAAATCCAGACCCTCACACTTGCATTTTGTCTTTTTTTATTATTGTTGGAATAAAACAACACATGTTGATAGTTGTCAACAACAATTAAACAACTTATTTAGTTGTATACCGATGGTATTTGATTTCTGAATGATTAATGGGTCTTACCGTTTTTATTTGTTTTGTTGAGTGGCAAATATTTCATGCATATTTATAGCGATAATGATATCAGGAGAAACACTTGGTTAAAACAGTTTAATTGCTGAAAACTGGAAAAGATCATGCATTCAAGTTAAGTATACATTTTGTTTCTATATTTCCTATAGACCATGCATTGAAGTTAAGTGTACATATGTTTCTCAGTTTATTGCCTACTATAGCTAGGATATTATTCTTCCATTGAAACGAGCATGACCTGTATGTACATCACCATTAGCTATCAATCTGTTGGCAGATTAGTTAGAGTAGACTTTTGTCAAGGTATTTTATAATTGTGTTTTCTTGGTAAATACAAAATGCATGCGTCTAGAGGATAGTTTTTAAAGATAATTTTAAAACTTTAGCATTATATCCACCAAAAACGTGTCTTAACACTGGTAAAGGCTATTTAAATTAAGAATAAAAATCAAGAAATGACCAGCTTAATCTATTAACATGATTCAATCTATGTTCTTTACATGGACTTTTTATGTCTTAAGCTGAAGTTCATGCAGTGGCATTCCATGCATATTCGATTGATCTGTCAATTTTTGGACTTTAACTTCTTAGGGCATGTTGCTGATATACCTGCATACATGTAGCTTAGGTATTAATATAATTTACAAGAGTAAACGTCGATATACTTTTGTGTACTTGAAGGCTTACGATCACTCCCTTCCAAAAATGAAAAATAAACATGTTTATTATCAAAAGACAATGCTATGGCATTTCTTTACCAAATTTCTTCAAAATGAGGTGAAAATAGGCCACTGTCTGGTTTACATTGTACAAGCTTTCTGATCGAATATTTTTTATGCTGAAAAAATGTTTAAAATTTAGAAGAAAAGGCCGTTTCTCACCAGTTACCGGTAACATTTTCTTCTGGTTTTGTTGACATCTGTTGTTTCTCGATAATTTCACGGTAGAGATAATAATTTTGCTTGGTAGAATTGCTGGAAATACGCATTGATAGTTTTATTTATTATCGTTACAGGAGAATAATTCACTTTAAGTGAGTAAACTCGCATTTTCGAGTATCGACATTACGTTGCACACTCGTTTTTGCGAGTGCGACACGATAAATATCGGAAACTTGCGTAACTCTTGCAGACCTGCTAAAAAAGCAGTTTCCGTGTCAATACAATTATGTTAGAAACATTTTTGGTGATCCCGACTGGGGTCACGTTGCTCCCAGTAAATCCGCTACTTTGTTTTCCCAGCTGTTTTCGTTATATAACAATATGCTCTCTCGTTATATGTAGACTAGCCTCAGGGACATTATATGTGAACCTTTCTAGAAAAAAGCCTGCACAGGTAATACCTCGGATGTACTCTAATAAACATGTCATTGCTGTCCCACAGGTGTCCTTGTGTAAAGAAATTTCAAGGTATTGGTGTATGCTCAAATGGTTAACTTAGATAATCAATGAGAGATAATTAAAGATCCGATTATTTTCAACCACTTACTTATTGAGTGTTTTTAAAATATTTTAATACTGAATTCAAACAAATAAAAAATATCATAATCTATAATTTAAAAAAATGAAGTTGTGAACGTAACGTAATTGCAATGAATTGATCGTTTATGCAAATTTTCTTTGACCATTATACGAGTTTATACGTTTATGTAGTTTACTGAATACCAACTCTGAATAAAACTTTGAATCTTTGAATCTTGAAACGAGGGTCTGGATTGGAAAAAGGGGGGGGGGGGGAGATCTTAATCCGGTATTTTTAGGTTTTGTTTTAAAGTCATTTATCTCTATTTTAATAAATTTTGCCCATTATTCTCTGTTCTCTGTGGTCTATTTTTGTAAAGTCTACTTTTTTTCGCCCTTTTATTCTGCACTTTTTCCATTCTTTATTCTGTAAACCCCATTCAGACCCTCATACACGTAATGAAAAATCTAGTACGTAAGTTCTGTTACTAACACTAGTTGACTTGAGTATAGAATATTTCCATCCGTTGTCCATCCTTTATTCTGTTATAGCAGAGACATATAATACAATTGTATCATATCGAAAATACAGGTGAACGGACTTATCCTGCGCTAAAATGGGCTCTAATGTATGCGCTAAAATGTCCTAATGTATTTTAAAAATTTCCTCCGCCCGTGTTTTCCCCGTCCGTAATATCTTTAACCCTTCCTTGCTGTGTTAGGCAGTTCGGCATCTAGGATTTTTACAAAATTCTAGATTTCCATTACCTTTGGATGATATTACATGTAGATATTAGTATTTACAGAAAAGGAAACTAGCCAAACTTAATAAATGCTGAATAGCAAGATGTCAAAATTAAAGTAAAACAAAACGAATTAAAACGCATTTAAGTGAAATAATAAATATATAAATTGCAACTGTTAGTAATTATTAATTGATGTAATTCGTGAAAATAATTCTAAACAGTGTCACAAATGTGAAGGCATTAATACTACTACAAAGACGATGTCATTTTATTGCTACAACAAACCACCGATTTAAAAATATACGAAAGAAATAAAGATTATCTTGAAACAAAATATCAGACATTAATGTATACCTTTATTTTTGTTTTCTGTTAACGGTTCTCGTACCAATTCACGTTGAATTTTAAAATAATTAAGTTGAAAACATTATTTACAAATAAAAAAAAGATGGAATACTCTCCTGTTCTTTTGGGCCTTCTGAATAGCATAAGTTATTTCCACGTCTGGAACATCTGCTCCTTCTAAAGTCAAATACATTCTTATTTCAAGAATGAAAAAAAAAAAATCAAAAATGAATCGCTGACTCATTTCCACATTTTGACATTTCGGGAGAGTTTTCGTAAGTAATTTTTATTTTTTCTTTGTTTCCTAACAGTCCCAGGATTTTGAAGGCGGAAAGTTGACCCTTTGCAATAAATAAATAAAAACCTTTAACCTACAACATTAATTATAAGAAAGAAATATATATACAAAATATTTGCCACTGGACTTGTAACAACAAACTTCCAATCAGTCCAAAATGAGTAGAAATGTCAGTTAGTAAAATTGAGAATGGAAACGGGAAATGTGTCAAAGAGACATCTACCCGACCAAAGAGCAGACAACAGCCGAAGGCCACCAATGGGTCTTCGATGCAGCGAGAAACTCCCGCACCTGGCGGCGTGCTTCAGCTGGCCCCTTCACAAAAATGTATACTAGTTTATTGATAGTGGACGTCATTCTTAACTCCGTAATATACACAAGAAATTGAAATTAAAAATCATACAACATGCAGAGGCTCCTGAATTGGGAAAGGCGGAAAAATGCAGCGGGGTTAAACATGTTTTTTGAGATCTCAACCCTCTCCCTATACCTCTAGCCAACGAAATTTGCTTCAGAACGAAATCCTACTTTTTAAATTTTAACTTTTAATAAAATCGCACGAAGACGATAATCAGACAGTCCTATCTTTCTGAAATTAATGCATTAAAGCTCATTTTTAAAAATACAAATGATGCTTGCAATTTGAATTGCTTGGTCTTTCTTTTTCTTCTGTTAGTATTATCCTTCCATTTAGGAACACCAAGAATTTCTTGTATCAATAAACGTATATACACTATTTACAGGTTCTCCATTTGTCCTCTCAGGGAAATATGCACATGTATACACGACCCAAGAGTCACGCATACATTTCCAAATTTGCTCAATAATATTCTTTTAAAATCTAAAACCGTTTTGCAACAATCAATGAAATAATAATAATTAAAGATTTAACCGCCGAAGCTTTGAAAGTGTTCAAACTTACACACACACACTTCTGTTAACCCTGTTTACCTGTCGACTTTTGTTTAGAATAACAGGTGTGCGTTGATCGATATTTACGACATGCAGTCATTCGTTTATAACCCTTTTATCTCCAACTTCTCCGGGTAATGATTGACAGGTATTGTAATCTATGTAACACATAAATCGGGGTACAATAAAGGTATCATGTTTTAAGTAATTAAAAACAATTCACTCTTTATTAGTAGACAAAATTAAAATTAAAACATGTTGAAACTACACAAGTAATTTAATTGACACAATATAAATAAAGACGCGTGTTTATTTTTTTTGTATAATTATCTTATTTGCACTCACAAACAGATAGCAAACTTCAGTAACGAAATTGATTTTTAAATCGTAATTTCCAAATATAAGATTGCCAGCGCGGACTTCGCGGATCAATAGGGACATAATCTAGGTGACAAGTTGTGATCAATTCATTTTTTCCATCAAGGATTTTCCTGAATTTTAATGAATGTCCATCACGGAATCGAGGAATACGCGTTTTTGCAGTATTGCAGTGTAGAAACCTGCCAAATTCTTAAAGTCAAGCCCTTCAAAATTATTCAATATGCTTCTTTGTTTCCGTGACCAATTATTGGCATCGATATGTAATCACTTCCATTCATAAATATTTGTAGTTGTGTATTACAACGTTACCACGTGTATTTATCTTATCCATTGGTCGTATTTAAATAGATTTTTGTCGAGCCTTCGACTTTAGTCGAAAAAGCGAGACATAGCGATCCTACATTCCGTCGGCGGCGTCGTCGTCGTCGTCGGCGGCGGCGTCCACAAATATTCACTCTGTGGTTAAAGTTTTTGAAATTTTAATAACTTTCTTAAACTATCCTGGATTTCTACCAAACTTGGACAGAAGCTTGTTTAAGATCATAAGATAGTATCCAGAAGTAAATTTTGTAAAAATAAAATTCCATTTTTTCTGTATTTTACTTATAAATGGACTTAGTTTTTCTGCCGGGAAATATTACATTCACTCTGTGGTTAAAGTTTTTAAAATTTTAATAACTTTCTTAAACTATCCTGGGTTTGTACCAAACTTGGACAGAAGCTTGTTTATGATCATAAGATAGTATCCAGAAGTAAATTTTGTAAAAAAATATTATTTTTTCCTTATTTTACTTTTAAATGGACTTAGATTTTCTGCCAGGAAACAACACATTCACTCTGTGGTTAAAGTTTTTAAAATTTTAATAACTTTCTTATACTATTATGATTTGTACCAAACTTGGACAGAAGCTTGTTTATGATCAAATGCTAGTATCTAGAAGGACATTTTGTTTTCTTCCAGTTAACATTACATTCAGTCTGCAGTTAAAGTTTTTAAACATTTATTAGATTCATAAACTATCCTGGATTTTTACCAAACTTGGACAGAAGCTTCTTACAATCAAAAGATAGTATCAAGAGGAATATTTTTATTGATTTACTTCCTCATTTTTGTTGAGCCTGCGATTAACAGAAAAAGTAGGCGAGACACTGGGTTCCGCGGAATCCTTACGAATTTTTATTATAGACCAATGAAATTCGATGTTTAATTCATCAGGAAAGCCATGCTCAAAAACGTTTCGTATATGAATGTCGATCTTTCCTCTTATATACTTAGTTTGAACAGAGACATATATACACAGGTTTGAAACCTGCAACACTGATAAAAGCTTCCAAGAAAAAATATTTATAACCATCTAACTCATAGATCTATATTATCTGTTTCTGTCTTAATTTACAAGTAACTATATTTTCAAAAAAACATCGTTTAAACGAAGGGAAATAAAATGGTTAGTTTTAATATATTCATCTCCTTACAACAATGTTTTTAAAACCGTCGCTCACGCATCACTGGTTCTATTATTGACAACTCAATACACATCAGTTTTGTCGGACGAACAGGTAATTCCCGTCAAACTAGATAAATCATGTGCATTAATTTAACTGGAACATTTTAATACTATATATAGCTAACGTTAATAATACCAGAGACATATATGTCTCTGATAATACACACGTTATCGTTCACGCGAGTTTAAAGGGACATCATTATCTAAGAGTATGAGAGGGATTACGGTAAACGTCTAAAAATACAGCAAACAGCTAAAGTTAAAGACGACATCTAATTCCCTGTCAAACATCTAATTCTTTGTCAAACATCTATATTTAGAGATTACTGGTTATCTGTTAACCATAGTCCATATTTTTAGATGTATTCCCGCGTTCTAGATAATAAGCAGGCGCATTAACCAAATGGCTTTCCCAGTGTAAAATAACAAAATCTTTAACCAGGAATATTATCTTACATTTTAAATCACCAGGAATCACCCAGTTTCACTTTGATTCACTCAACACCAGAAAGGGTGACTTTTGACAGAATAAGGGTGATTGAACTGTATGTACTGAGTCTTTAATTTTGTTGATCTAATATGAACTGAATTGAATATTTTTTTCCCTCAGAAATCACAAGGACTTGCTACATTATTTAAACATTTATCAGATGACCAGTTAGGAAGTGACAAGTGGGAGTCTGTTAGAAGAGCAGCAGATGCCATCATTAATGAAAAAGACATGATGATTGACAAGTAAGTCTGTTATAGTAGTTGTTTCATGCAGTAACTCTCATATATGGAACTTTCAGAACATTATTGAATATCAAGAGTACAAAGGTGTGATCTTCATGATCTTATTCTATAAATAATTGAAAAATGCAAGTTCTTTTAGAACATTGTTAAAGACCTGTCAGTTTGCTTTCAAGATGAAGATCAGCATTAAAAGGACAGGTTCTTGAAATGTAGAATGATATCTCATGAAAATCTATCCAATATATTTCTCCCCTTAAGTTAGTCTGTGCAAAAACCCGCTATCCATTTCCAATTTATGCTGAATTAATGCTTTAAAAAAAAAAATTTAAATCAAATTTCTTGGATAATGTCTGAAATCCAGCAGCTGTGACTAGTAAAATGAACT
The DNA here is from genome assembly GCF_021869535.1 of Mytilus californianus. NCBI lineage: Eukaryota > Metazoa > Mollusca > Bivalvia > Mytilida > Mytilidae > Mytilus > Mytilus californianus. Next base: position 23,930,714 of record NW_026262626.1, on the reverse strand, counting down.
CTGGCTAGTACACCACAGGTTTTAGATGGGTTTTATTTTGCTCAGTGTTTCTCTGTAAATTTTCATGATTTTGTAGATCGTAGATTGTTGGTTGTATTCCACTTAATCAACTGATTATTGTATAATATAGGATATGGGGTATCCATCCATGACACATGTATCTTTGGTTCATTTTTCTTTGGCAATTTTGTTGTCTATCCTTTGTTACATGTTTTAATTATCCCTTTTGGTCTATTTTATTTAAGGATGTAGTTAGGTGAAATTAAAAATAAATTTAGAATTTAAAATTGATACTATAAGTCAGAAGAGCATTAGCATGATTAGTAAGATAAAAATATTGATAGTTTATGGAACTCCTTTTTGCAATATTTGATTTTTAAAAAATGGTGGGAAAAGGCTGACTTGGACTTTTACCTTGTATTTAGCATTGGCATTATTTGGGTTCCAAATCGTAAGAAAAAAATCTAGAATCTGCTTAAATTTTGGTAATGACCTTTTTATGAGCTATTGAAGTCTTATATGAAAAGAAAAGTGGGTGATATGGGGCAAAATATTTTACCCTGTATCGTAGGAAAAAACCCAAGAAGTCAGAACATCTGACAAAAATTCATAAACATGACCTAAGTACATCCTTAACATTCTGTATCATATTAACTTTCCATTGTAGACTGAAACTGAGGATGATGAGTCTAGAAGAAGATGATAATAAATATGAAGCCAGGTTAAAAAGAGCTTTGATTAGTGATGTCAGTGGGGAGGAAGACGCCATTAGAAAAATAACGGTATAACAATGAATTTTAAAAAGATATATATTAGAATAAGATAAGCTTTTGAATATATTTGAGCCCAATTTTGGAAATGACAGACTGCACAACATGTTTTCTGTGTCATCTGAGACTTCAAAAACAATGAACTTTTCATGTTAAAATTGAAAATTATGTGTGTAAAGGCTTGTAAGCATTTGTTTGCTTATAACGTGGAAAAATGTTTTTGACAATAACAAAAATTAAAGGTGCATCTTGTAAGTAGAAAATGTATTCATGAAAAATACACCAGATAGAAGAACTCACTTAAGATGAATTCACAGTGGCCATAAGGATACTTGGAAACTGAGTTCCTGTAGTCTGGGCACTTAAATTCAATATTTAGTAAGAATTTTGGAAGTAGGTGCATTAATTTATAATTGAAAACCTATAAATCACTTACAGAGATTGAAATTTGTTTAATTTGATTGCAGATATGAACTGATGTAATATTAAAAAAAGGGAGGGGGTAGGGGGAATCAGATTGTGTAGTGTAATGCAGATACATCCGCTTTCTATTTTTTATGCAAACTGAAAGGGTTTTTACAAATTGTTTATCTTTAACAATATATGTTGATGTATTTTATTTAGGACCTTGATATAGAGAATGCATCATTGAAAGCTGAAATGGCACAAATGAAGGCAAAGAAAAATGCAGAACTGGATGATTTAGAGAGAAAACTTGGGTAATTACCTAAATACAAGAATTTCTAGATTATTATCTATGGACTGTTTCAAAATTGATCATGGTAGGGAGGGATGGAAGGCATTGAAAATAATTAAATGTGGGTGGTTGCATTTTCCTTAGAAGTTTTGTAGAATGATAGGTAAAATGATAATTTCATATCATGGGTAGTTTGGGTCTTTAAAAAAAGAGCACAACTAATGCCCCCTCATGTGTTTAATTCTGGAACAACCCTTACCATTTTCAGCAACAATTTATTGTCTAAATTTATGATGTTTTTAAATTTTGCAATGTTAAATATAAAGAAATTGTATTCAGTTGCAAATTTTTATCTAGTTATGCCTGTGCCATACATTCAAGAAAAAACAGAAGACAGTAAAAGTGTGTGCTACCTTCCCAACTTAATAAAAAAATTGGATGATAATGTTATAATTACTTTTTGTTGGCCTTACTTTTAGCTGAACTTTAAGTTAGAAGTTACAGATACTATATTATTATGTTAAATTGTGCTGAAATTACCAAGAAGCAGTCACTAAAATAAACTGCTGTAATTACACAGGGAAATCTGAGGACATCTTTTAAGTGGAGATTGATGAATCAATATTGAGCTTCCTATTTTAGACCTGATATTTAAATGTTGATTCAAAGTCTGACAAGAAAAATCAATAGTAAATGCTGTTGGTGATTTGGAAATAATAAAAAAACAGAACTTTTTCTGGAATTTATTTTAAAGAGATTGATCAATTGAATATGAAAGAATAAATAGAGATTATGTGAAATGTTAATGAGACAGCAACCCAACAATACAACCACAAGACAAACAACACAGAAACAAAACATTCATAGATATTTAAGCAGTTTTAAAAATTATGGGCATTAATTGTAAATTTGGAATCAAGTGTTTTATTACATTTTTACAAATTAAGATAAATATTTGAAAAGTAGATGACCATATATAGTTTCTCCCCATTATTTTAATTGCCTTGAGGTGTTTAGGTACACAGAATATTTTCATTAGGCTGAAGTACCTAAACATCTTTGTGGTAATGCCTTGATGATCTTTTTTCAAGAAAAGTATTCTGAACATTTCTTTACAATACCATATGTTATAACACAACATGCAGTTTGACATGCAATTTGAAAACCTGGTACAAATATTATAAAAAAGTTATTGATAATAATAATTGATTGATTGTTGTTCACTTAAAGTTCTGCAAAAGTTTCATACATATTCACAAGAACAAAATAATCCATAAATCACCTAGAACTATATGTTGAAGGATTTTTTTAAAACATAAGACCATGGAGACAGAAAGAATGAGTTATTTTTATTTTTATGCAGAGCTGCTGAGCATGAGAATGAACATTTGAAATCTGCTATAAGAACAAGAGTTCCTGGAAATGATGCAATAGAAAAACAGGTATATATATATATATATTATTAATTGAACTATAGATTCATTAGTATTCAAGGGGTACCAATTTACGTTGATTGAATGGATTTTAGGAATAGCACCACTAATTCATAGCCCCCTTGCTTCCTATGTTAAATTCTGCAACTTTAAGCATTCATAGCTAATTTGTCTTAAGTTTAAATATAGTGATAGTCATTTCATGTCAAAACTATACCTTATCCTGACTTGTGGTGAAAAAATCAACATACCTTTAATTGCATATTAGAGCACACTGGTTCCCAGAAGTTGATACATGGGTGAAATTAAAAGAAAGATTGAAATCTGAACTCTCTAGAAAACACATAACATCAAATATGACAGGAAAAAAAGATTCTGTTAACATTAACCTGAAATTATCATTGAGGTCATAATTTCAAATTTATTTAATTTTGATAATAGGATGATGAATTAAATCTTGTCAAACAAAGAAAGTCCAATCTTGTTTAATATGGCCAAAATTGATTGATTGGTTGGTATTTAACACCACTTTCAGCAGTATTGTGGTATTTCATGGCAGTCAGTTTTTATAGGTGGATGAAGCCAGAATGCCCGGAGAGAACCACAACCTTCCGTAGGAGAACTGGCGATCCTAGACAATTATGATTGGAGTTGAATGCACCTGCCACATGCTGGATTCAATCTCACAACCTCAGTGTTGACAGGCTAGATATACAGTTGTTCTGGCCAAGATTGGGAAAATATGACAAAGATAATATTAGTTTTCTGAAATGCATTTTTATTTTAAGATATCAGTTTTTCTAAACATGTCATTTTGATATTTCACTTTTCTTCAGATTTCTCAACTAACCAATGAAAGAGAGGAATGGAAAGGTAAATTTCTTGATTTACGAGAGAGTCATCAGCAGATGAAAGGGAGGCTAGACCAGTTACAGGATTATCTTAGGGATATTCCCACCATGGAGGAAACTGCTGCTAATTTACAAGAAATATCCTTTTCATGTATGCAGAATATAAATACTAGAAATTGTTTATTTTGCTTAACCGTTCAAAATTTTTTCAACTTTAGATATTTTGAAATGTTTATCGTAGAATCAGTGTGCCAGTGAGACTGAAATGAAAAGCAGCTCTTCTATCCTCCTCTGTCTATTCAAGTATATGAATGTAGGGACAAAATCATATTGTAGAAGCAAAATTTTGCAGTCACTTAAGAAGCCTAACTTAAAGAAAGTTCATAAAAGGCTTTACATTGGATAGAATTAACCCAAATATTATTTTACTGAGTCTGTAGACTGTTTTTTCCATGTCAAAGGGAGACATTATAGTAATAGACACACTTTTTTGTAGGATTATCCTTTGGGTCTGATTGATATCTGACATATTATGTACATGAATATGAAATTTGACTTCTCTCTTCAGATTAAAGATTATGTTAAAACTGTCCCATTACTTAAATAGAAGTCTTGATAACAGAAGGGAGATAACTTTGATTTTCTAACACGAATCTAACATAAAAATTGCAAAGTTCTTAAACAATTTTAACAGATCGAACATGGCCAGCTTTTATGGTTATGTCTATTAGATTCATCAAAAAATGAAATGGAATTCCAAATTCAATAATGTTCAGTCACATTTTCTTTACAGTTTATTATTAAGTAGTATTATTGCACTATTGTTTATTAAATATTTATTTAGAAAATTATGAATTAATTCAGTGGAAACAAGCCACTTGAGCTGCATATTTAATCATACATCCTAGGAAAATATATCAAATGATGGATGAATCAAATTTCTTTACACAACAGAAATACATGTACGAATTTTGTATAATATCAATCTTTGCTATACTTTCCTTAACCTTGATACTTAAACAATTTGAGAGAAGAAACAAAATTCCAAAAGCAACAACTGGAACAGCTCCAAAATAAACTTTTCAACAATAAGAAATTACTGTCGCAGCGAGATTTAAAAATTGAAGAACTACAAAATCAAATGGATCATTTGTCAGGAAAGATGAATGGTATTGCATCTGAACTAGATAGAATTAAATCTGATGGAGAAGGTGCCGTCCTCCAGAGGTGCCAGGAAGAAATAGTTCGTCTCAAGGAGGATAATCAAAGACTTGCCATAGATTTTGAAAAGGCTAAAAAGGTAAGACTATTTGTGAAACTATATTTTTCTTTTTCAATTGTCATTAGGGGGATTCAATGGCCGAGTGGTCTAAGTAGTTACTACTGTAATCACAAGCCAGTCAACACTGAGGTTGTGAGTTCGAACCCCGCTCGTGCGGGTGCACTCGACTCCAATCTTAATTGACTAGGATTGTCAGTTTTCCTATCGAAAGTCGGTGGTTTTCTCCGGGCACTCTGGCTTCCTCCACCAATAAAAAATGGCCGCCACGATATAGCCCAAAAGCAGTGCTTAAAAGTGGCGTTAAAACACCAAAAATCAAAATCAAATTCAATTGTCATTAATAATTTAAAAGATAAAGAGTAGTAAATGTGGAATAATAATTGTTAAGTAATTTATGTTTTAAATAATCAAGGTTTCTTAAAAAAAGATGATTTTAATTGAAAACTTTGATGGTAAATCAACTGAAATTTATCAGTGAAAACTTAATTTTATTGAGAATCTGTCTTTTATATTGATAAATCCACAATAAAGATTAAATGCCTTTTGAGTAAAAACTAATCCTACTGTGGATTCATATATTTTCATTGGTATTAATTTTCGTGGATTAAGGAAGACTTACATTTTTGTGGATATTTAATTTCGTGGTTTTGCATGAGTCTGCATACAGGCCTATAGAAAATTTATAATTTGTTGATTATTTAAATTCGTGGTTAACCTGTATCCATGAAATCAACGAAAATTGGTATCCAACAAAAATAATAAATCCAAAGTAGTTATTTATAGGTAATTTTTTCATGAGAAAACTTTGTTAATTGTCATTATCTATAGCTGTTGGAAACAAGCCATAGAAAAGTACGACATATGGAGGTCAAATTACAGAATGAACAGAAACAATCTAAAGGGAGAGTACAACAGGAGGAGGAAACAGTAATGGCACTGAGGGAAGAAAGTCGACAGAAAGATGAACAGATGATGAAAATGAAAAGAGCTTTGAAAGAGGTAAATTTCAAATGTTATTATTGTAATGGAACTAATTTCCCCATTTCGATTTATTTAGGGGCACAAGTGAGTAAAAAAATAGAGCAAATATAAATTATAAGTAGTATCAATCTTGGATCTTTTTTTCATGTACACACATTCAAGAAAATGGAGAACTTTAAATAAATCGCTACAAAATAAGCTAAAAAGGGCTATTCCCGAAAAATGTACCCTCAAAATTAAGTTATTTTGCTCTGATATGAATACAGAGGAATTGTTTAAAGCAAAAATAGTCTTTTTTCTTCACATTTAACTTTTCAGTTAGATCAACAGGCAGTCTGACTTTTTAGTTCATACAGGTATAAAACAAAAACTATGTGTTATATAATTTAATCTAATTAAATAAGTAAATGCTTTAGTGAAATTTAGTTACAGTAGTTTAAACCGGTTTTAGTATCATGGAGTTGGAAGGTTTTTTTTCAATAGCTATTTAGTGTGCACAAAATCATATCAATGAAAATAAACAGCCTTGTATGGTGTAAACAAGCAACTTTAAGCAATTCTTTCTAATTATGTCATTGTTATCTCCCTTGCAATGTTTATTATATGGTATAAACTTTTCAGAGCTAATTCCACTATTATTAAAAGAGAATGCCAGGTAATAGATAGTTTACATTTTTCAGCTTGGAAGTAAAAATCAAGATTTAATGGAACAGAACTTGATAATAAGAGAGCAGTTGAAACATTTAGAATATCTGAGTACAGACGAGACACAGAAATTACAGAGACGATTCACACAGGAAATGGGATTATGTTTTTCTGAGCTGCAATCTTTAGTGAATATTTGTATGCAGAGAGCTGAAGGACAAGATCCAAATATGTCCATGTTGTTAGGTGTTAGACGTAAGTGTTTTTTTTTTTGTCTCGCCTCGGCGTCAACAATGTATTAGTTTGTGATAAGGTCTAGTTCATGGTGAACCACTAGTGGTAGGTCAATGATATTTGGTATGCAGTTGTATTAGCATTGGCACATCTCATTACCATGGAGATTATTTGGCCCCATCCCCTCAGTCAAGGTCTATTGACTTTGAAACTTTTCATAGTTTTCATAGTTTACATGTATTAGTTTGTGATTAGGTCAATTTATGGGGAACCACTAGTGGTAGGTCAATGATATTTGGTATGCAGTTGTATAAGCATTGGCATATCTCATTTACATGGAGATTATTTGGCTCCGCCCCCTTAGTCATGGTCTATAGACTTTGAAAATTTTGCTAAGTTTACATGTATTAGTTTGTGATTAGGTCAGTTCATGGGGAACCATTCGTGGTAGGCCAATATTAATTGGTGTTCAGTTGTATAAGCATTGGCACATCTCATTTCCATGGAGAATATTTGGCCTCGCCCCCTCAGTCATGGTCTATTTACTTTGAAACTTTCGCTTAGTTTACATGTATTAGTTTGTGATTAGATCAGTTTAAGATGAACCACTAATGTTAAGTCAATGATATTTGGTATGCAAATTTATTGGCATTTGCAAGTATTATTTCCATGGAGATTATATAGCCCCACCCCTGATCATGGTTCATTGACTTTGAAACTTTTACATAGTTTACAAGTTAATGTTTGTGTTTAGGTTTGTTTAAAGGGAATGACTTATAATAAGTCAATGGTATTTGGTATGCAGTTGTATTAGCATTGGCACATCTCATTCCATGGAGATTGTTTAGTCATGTACCTTCAGTCATAAGTCATAAGTTCATCGACTTTGAATATTTGCATAACTTACATGTTAAAGTATTGCTATTTTAATTTCAGCATTTGCATTATCAAAATTACAAAAAGGCGAGACATATCTCTGTGATAACAGTTTATTTTTTCATGTAGACTTTTTCTTAAAGATAAGTTGGAAACACGAATTTGTTTTGGTTATACTGTAGCAATTTCTCATTGGCAGAATAACATAAAATTAAATTGTGAAATCTTGCAACTATTATTAGGCAAATTTGGTTTGATACTGACATAATTGAATTTCTTGTCACTTGAAAATAATTGTACTGATATATATTTATGTGAGTTTTCCCTGTACAATGATCAGGCAATCGGGGGGAAAGTTGAGTAGTCCCAAAGCTAGTATAACTACACTATATAAATGTGTTTGTATCAAGTTTTTCAGTGTCTATTAAGATATTTAATATTGAAGGCAGATTTTTATTATCTCATTTTACTTTATTCACAATTTGTTAAGGCTATGGACTTTTTAAAAGGGCATGACTTTGTCTTCTAAGTATCTTGCAGTCTGTTAACCCCTAGAAGTCTTTTTGTTGTGTCTCAATTTTTTCTACCTTTTCATATGAGGTGAACAATCAATATTCAAATAGCTGATCATTATCTTTCTACCAAAAACACCTTTAAGTTGGTGGGCTGCAGATCTGCTATTCTATTGGAATGACAATTGTTATGTCAATTGCTTTATAATTTTGTAATAAATTTTTATTTTGCAATGTAAATAAAATCAAATGGAGTAATCTGAATGCATTTGATATGCTTGAGACCAAAAGTTTTGGAGACAAAACTATAAAACATTTTTAGCATGAAAACCAATAGCCCAAATGAAACTGCCATATATAACTTTAAAAATAAACTTTTTGTAAAGTTCCCTACAACTAATTTGTTGTCATGGTTGTAATTCATTTTCTTTTAATTTCCATTTACTTATATTTCAGCCCCTACAAACGAACAGGAGTTGGATACGCCTGTATCCTCTGATGAAAAACAGACATTAAGACATTGGTTGTCAAAATTACGAGATCTCAGATCAGAGGTGGAGAAATTACGAGGCATGATCAGTAACAAATATGCCGAGGACATGGGAGACAACTTAAATTGTGCTACACAGTGAACAAGGGAGATAACAAGTTAAATATAAAAAAAATACACTACCATCACCAAAAGAGGAAGGAATGCTGGCTCTTAGAGAAATTTCATTGCTTAAAAAAGGCGGAATTGCTGTATTTTCGGTTATATTTTCAAGAAAATTGAAGAAAAAAAATCGTTAAAATGCAACAATCTGGTTGAAAAATTGTTTGATTGGAAAGTTTTCAATTTTGCAGTAAGTTTCATATAATACAGGTAAATCAAGAGAATCAAAATATAAATCACTGGCTTTAATTACTTTTAAAAAAAATTGCTCTAAGCAAAGTACCTGGTTGATCAAGGAAATTAAAAAGTGAAAAAAATGTTGAATTTATTGACAACCTATTTCAACATCTGATATTAAATGAAAATTTTAGGTGAATTGGGTTGAACTTGTGCAAATCATACCTTTCATGAAATCAATACCTTTGCTATCTTGTCTAAAGTATATATCATATATGAAACAGCTATATTATAATTAGGTGATGGTTCATGCCAGCTTTATTTTGAGTTATTGTGCATTGTATATAATTATATTATGAGGGCCGGTTACAAATGTATAAATGTACATACAAAGAAAGAGATTATTAAAAAATGATGGCTCTGTAAATACATTAAAATGGTGCTAAATATTTCATATCAGCTGTCTCAAAGAGATGACTATTTATCACTGGGAAAGCCATTTGGTTAATGCGCCTGCTTATTATCTAGAACGCGGGAATACATCTAAAAATATGGACTATGGTTAACAGATAACCAGTAATCTCTAAATATAGATGTTTGACAAAGAATTAGATGTTTGACAGGGAATTAGATGTCGTCTTTAACTTTAGCTGTTTGCTGTATTTTTAGACGTTTACCGTAATCCCTCTCATACTCTTAGATAATGATGTCCCTTTAAACTCGCGTGAACGATAACGTGTGTATTATCAGAGACATATATGTCTCTGGTATTATTAACGTTAGCTATATATAGTATTAAAATGTTCCAGTTAAATTAATGCACATGATTTATCTAGTTTGACGGGAATTACCTGTTCGTCCGACAAAACTGATGTGTATTGAGTTGTCAATAATAGAACCAGTGATGCGTGAGCGACGGTTTTAAAAACATTGTTGTAAGGAGATGAATATATTAAAACTAACCATTTTATTTCCCTTCGTTTAAACGATGTTTTTTTGAAAATATAGTTACTTGTAAATTAAGACAGAAACAGATAATATAGATCTATGAGTTAGATGGTTATAAATATTTTTTCTTGGAAGCTTTTATCAGTGTTGCAGGTTTCAAACCTGTGTATATATGTCTCTGTTCAAACTAAGTATATAAGAGGAAAGATCGACATTCATATACGAAACGTTTTTGAGCATGGCTTTCCTGATGAATTAAACATCGAATTTCATTGGTCTATAATAAAAATTCGTAAGGATTCCGCGGAACCCAGTGTCTCGCCTACTTTTTCTGTTAATCGCAGGCTCAACAAAAATGAGGAAGTAAATCAATAAAAATATTCCTCTTGATACTATCTTTTGATTGTAAGAAGCTTCTGTCCAAGTTTGGTAAAAATCCAGGATAGTTTATGAATCTAATAAATGTTTAAAAACTTTAACTGCAGACTGAATGTAATGTTAACTGGAAGAAAACAAAATGTCCTTCTAGATACTAGCATTTGATCATAAACAAGCTTCTGTCCAAGTTTGGTACAAATCATAATAGTATAAGAAAGTTATTAAAATTTTAAAAACTTTAACCACAGAGTGAATGTGTTGTTTCCTGGCAGAAAATCTAAGTCCATTTAAAAGTAAAATAAGGAAAAAATAATATTTTTTTACAAAATTTACTTCTGGATACTATCTTATGATCATAAACAAGCTTCTGTCCAAGTTTGGTACAAACCCAGGATAGTTTAAGAAAGTTATTAAAATTTTAAAAACTTTAACCACAGAGTGAATGTAATATTTCCCGGCAGAAAAACTAAGTCCATTTATAAGTAAAATACAGAAAAAATGGAATTTTATTTTTACAAAATTTACTTCTGGATACTATCTTATGATCTTAAACAAGCTTCTGTCCAAGTTTGGTAGAAATCCAGGATAGTTTAAGAAAGTTATTAAAATTTCAAAAACTTTAACCACAGAGTGAATATTTGTGGACGCCGCCGCCGACGACGACGACGACGCCGCCGACGGAATGTAGGATCGCTATGTCTCGCTTTTTCGACTAAAGTCGAAGGCTCGACAAAAATCTATTTAAATACGACCAATGGATAAGATAAATACACGTGGTAACGTTGTAATACACAACTACAAATATTTATGAATGGAAGTGATTACATATCGATGCCAATAATTGGTCACGGAAACAAAGAAGCATATTGAATAATTTTGAAGGGCTTGACTTTAAGAATTTGGCAGGTTTCTACACTGCAATACTGCAAAAACGCGTATTCCTCGATTCCGTGATGGACATTCATTAAAATTCAGGAAAATCCTTGATGGAAAAAATGAATTGATCACAACTTGTCACCTAGATTATGTCCCTATTGATCCGCGAAGTCCGCGCTGGCAATCTTATATTTGGAAATTACGATTTAAAAATCAATTTCGTTACTGAAGTTTGCTATCTGTTTGTGAGTGCAAATAAGATAATTATACAAAAAAAATAAACACGCGTCTTTATTTATATTGTGTCAATTAAATTACTTGTGTAGTTTCAACATGTTTTAATTTTAATTTTGTCTACTAATAAAGAGTGAATTGTTTTTAATTACTTAAAACATGATACCTTTATTGTACCCCGATTTATGTGTTACATAGATTACAATACCTGTCAATCATTACCCGGAGAAGTTGGAGATAAAAGGGTTATAAACGAATGACTGCATGTCGTAAATATCGATCAACGCACACCTGTTATTCTAAACAAAAGTCGACAGGTAAACAGGGTTAACAGAAGTGTGTGTGTGTAAGTTTGAACACTTTCAAAGCTTCGGCGGTTAAATCTTTAATTATTATTATTTCATTGATTGTTGCAAAACGGTTTTAGATTTTAAAAGAATATTATTGAGCAAATTTGGAAATGTATGCGTGACTCTTGGGTCGTGTATACATGTGCATATTTCCCTGAGAGGACAAATGGAGAACCTGTAAATAGTGTATATACGTTTATTGATACAAGAAATTCTTGGTGTTCCTAAATGGAAGGATAATACTAACAGAAGAAAAAGAAAGACCAAGCAATTCAAATTGCAAGCATCATTTGTATTTTTAAAAATGAGCTTTAATGCATTAATTTCAGAAAGATAGGACTGTCTGATTATCGTCTTCGTGCGATTTTATTAAAAGTTAAAATTTAAAAAGTAGGATTTCGTTCTGAAGCAAATTTCGTTGGCTAGAGGTATAGGGAGAGGGTTGAGATCTCAAAAAACATGTTTAACCCCGCTGCATTTTTCCGCCTTTCCCAATTCAGGAGCCTCTGCATGTTGTATGATTTTTAATTTCAATTTCTTGTGTATATTACGGAGTTAAGAATGACGTCCACTATCAATAAACTAGTATACATTTTTGTGAAGGGGCCAGCTGAAGCACGCCGCCAGGTGCGGGAGTTTCTCGCTGCATCGAAGACCCATTGGTGGCCTTCGGCTGTTGTCTGCTCTTTGGTCGGGTAGATGTCTCTTTGACACATTTCCCGTTTCCATTCTCAATTTTACTAACTGACATTTCTACTCATTTTGGACTGATTGGAAGTTTGTTGTTACAAGTCCAGTGGCAAATATTTTGTATATATATTTCTTTCTTATAATTAATGTTGTAGGTTAAAGGTTTTTATTTATTTATTGCAAAGGGTCAACTTTCCGCCTTCAAAATCCTGGGACTGTTAGGAAACAAAGAAAAAATAAAAATTACTTACGAAAACTCTCCCGAAATGTCAAAATGTGGAAATGAGTCAGCGATTCATTTTTGATTTTTTTTTTTTCATTCTTGAAATAAGAATGTATTTGACTTTAGAAGGAGCAGATGTTCCAGACGTGGAAATAACTTATGCTATTCAGAAGGCCCAAAAGAACAGGAGAGTATTCCATCTTTTTTTTATTTGTAAATAATGTTTTCAACTTAATTATTTTAAAATTCAACGTGAATTGGTACGAGAACCGTTAACAGAAAACAAAAATAAAGGTATACATTAATGTCTGATATTTTGTTTCAAGATAATCTTTATTTCTTTCGTATATTTTTAAATCGGTGGTTTGTTGTAGCAATAAAATGACATCGTCTTTGTAGTAGTATTAATGCCTTCACATTTGTGACACTGTTTAGAATTATTTTCACGAATTACATCAATTAATAATTACTAACAGTTGCAATTTATATATTTATTATTTCACTTAAATGCGTTTTAATTCGTTTTGTTTTACTTTAATTTTGACATCTTGCTATTCAGCATTTATTAAGTTTGGCTAGTTTCCTTTTCTGTAAATACTAATATCTACATGTAATATCATCCAAAGGTAATGGAAATCTAGAATTTTGTAAAAATCCTAGATGCCGAACTGCCTAACACAGCAAGGAAGGGTTAAAGATATTACGGACGGGGAAAACACGGGCGGAGGAAATTTTTAAAATACATTAGGACATTTTAGCGCATACATTAGAGCCCATTTTAGCGCAGGATAAGTCCGTTCACCTGTATTTTCGATATGATACAATTGTATTATATGTCTCTGCTATAACAGAATAAAGGATGGACAACGGATGGAAATATTCTATACTCAAGTCAACTAGTGTTAGTAACAGAACTTACGTACTAGATTTTTCATTACGTGTATGAGGGTCTGAATGGGGTTTACAGAATAAAGAATGGAAAAAGTGCAGAATAAAAGGGCGAAAAAAAGTAGACTTTACAAAAATAGACCACAGAGAACAGAGAATAATGGGCAAAATTTATTAAAATAGAGATAAATGACTTTAAAACAAAACCTAAAAATACCGGATTAAGATCTCCCCCCCCCCCCCTTTTTCCAATCCAGACCCTCGTTTCAAGATTCAAAGATTCAAAGTTTTATTCAGAGTTGGTATTCAGTAAACTACATAAACGTATAAACTCGTATAATGGTCAAAGAAAATTTGCATAAACGATCAATTCATTGCAATTACGTTACGTTCACAACTTCATTTTTTTAAATTATAGATTATGATATTTTTTATTTGTTTGAATTCAGTATTAAAATATTTTAAAAACACTCAATAAGTAAGTGGTTGAAAATAATCGGATCTTTAATTATCTCTCATTGATTATCTAAGTTAACCATTTGAGCATACACCAATACCTTGAAATTTCTTTACACAAGGACACCTGTGGGACAGCAATGACATGTTTATTAGAGTACATCCGAGGTATTACCTGTGCAGGCTTTTTTCTAGAAAGGTTCACATATAATGTCCCTGAGGCTAGTCTACATATAACGAGAGAGCATATTGTTATATAACGAAAACAGCTGGGAAAACAAAGTAGCGGATTTACTGGGAGCAACGTGACCCCAGTCGGGATCACCAAAAATGTTTCTAACATAATTGTATTGACACGGAAACTGCTTTTTTAGCAGGTCTGCAAGAGTTACGCAAGTTTCCGATATTTATCGTGTCGCACTCGCAAAAACGAGTGTGCAACGTAATGTCGATACTCGAAAATGCGAGTTTACTCACTTAAAGTGAATTATTCTCCTGTAACGATAATAAATAAAACTATCAATGCGTATTTCCAGCAATTCTACCAAGCAAAATTATTATCTCTACCGTGAAATTATCGAGAAACAACAGATGTCAACAAAACCAGAAGAAAATGTTACCGGTAACTGGTGAGAAACGGCCTTTTCTTCTAAATTTTAAACATTTTTTCAGCATAAAAAATATTCGATCAGAAAGCTTGTACAATGTAAACCAGACAGTGGCCTATTTTCACCTCATTTTGAAGAAATTTGGTAAAGAAATGCCATAGCATTGTCTTTTGATAATAAACATGTTTATTTTTCATTTTTGGAAGGGAGTGATCGTAAGCCTTCAAGTACACAAAAGTATATCGACGTTTACTCTTGTAAATTATATTAATACCTAAGCTACATGTATGCAGGTATATCAGCAACATGCCCTAAGAAGTTAAAGTCCAAAAATTGACAGATCAATCGAATATGCATGGAATGCCACTGCATGAACTTCAGCTTAAGACATAAAAAGTCCATGTAAAGAACATAGATTGAATCATGTTAATAGATTAAGCTGGTCATTTCTTGATTTTTATTCTTAATTTAAATAGCCTTTACCAGTGTTAAGACACGTTTTTGGTGGATATAATGCTAAAGTTTTAAAATTATCTTTAAAAACTATCCTCTAGACGCATGCATTTTGTATTTACCAAGAAAACACAATTATAAAATACCTTGACAAAAGTCTACTCTAACTAATCTGCCAACAGATTGATAGCTAATGGTGATGTACATACAGGTCATGCTCGTTTCAATGGAAGAATAATATCCTAGCTATAGTAGGCAATAAACTGAGAAACATATGTACACTTAACTTCAATGCATGGTCTATAGGAAATATAGAAACAAAATGTATACTTAACTTGAATGCATGATCTTTTCCAGTTTTCAGCAATTAAACTGTTTTAACCAAGTGTTTCTCCTGATATCATTATCGCTATAAATATGCATGAAATATTTGCCACTCAACAAAACAAATAAAAACGGTAAGACCCATTAATCATTCAGAAATCAAATACCATCGGTATACAACTAAATAAGTTGTTTAATTGTTGTTGACAACTATCAACATGTGTTGTTTTATTCCAACAATAATAAAAAAAGACAAAATGCAAGTGTGAGGGTCTGGATTTTGTTTATAGAATAGACTACTGGGCGAAACAGAATTAAATAAAACAAACAAAAAAAAAACAAATGTTTAAAATAAATGTTAGCCAAACGAACAGCAATTGAATTCCCTTCCTTTAAAAAGTGTACCCTAAGAACCTGTATAATGCTTGAAATGTCTTATAATGTGCTCTTAAAACACCCTTCAAAAATATCTCGACAGGAGTTCCTCAGGTCCCAGCTTACCCGGATGTGCCCGTTATAAGTACCAGTATATATGCTGGAAAGAACAAAGATCATCAAACTGAAAATGGAACATATCAAGCAGAAAGTAATCTAACGTCCCTTCCCGAAAAAAAACCCATCTCATCCATTGTAGTCTAAAAATAGTAACTGATGACGCTTTTAATTGTTTAAACAATTTGTGACCATTTGAAATTTTTTATCCAATTGTCCTATACACTTTAAATAGTTAACACCAACCCTTTGATCCTCTCCATAAAAAAAAACAACAAAAAGAAAAAAAAAACCCGTTCCCACCCAAACTTAAATGCGATTTAAAAAAAAAGCACTAATTTAGATTCTCGTTAATCAATCGTAATTAACTTCCCTCAAGAGCCTCAACGCTAACGCACAACAATGTCAATCATTACACATCAAATTTAACCCTGAATTGACTTTCCACAGTCGGTCAGTTTTATCACTTGTGTTAGTTACTATTTGCCGCCGTATGAAAATCTCGTGCAGTTGACAAAATTGATTTCAGCTCTCTATTGTGAGCTAAGTCAAGTTCAAGATCAAATTGATTACTGGCATGCAAATATATAAATGACGTGCATAATTTCGCTATTAAAATTTACTTTAAAAGTCAAATCTACTGTTAAAAAGAATTATTTAATACATTTTGGAATTCGTTATTGAAGATAAGTAATATAAATATTTTTTTGGCGAATACTGGTCTATTCTCAACCAGGAATGTTAACATTTAAGACATTTAGCTATTATATATGAAAGTGCAATATAATAAATGGTGGAATAGTGTTTCGACATTAAAGTTTAAAAGGATATAATAGTTTGATATATTAGATTTAAAAAAAATAGATAATTATTTTTTTCATTGTTATAATGCTATATGCCGGTAAAATTAATTAAATATATAAACCATGGCGATTTTCAGTTCATTTTATAGGTTATCATACACTGTACAGTTAGTTCTCTTGCAGATGTTGTGTTGTCCTCGTAAATTGTTTTATATTCACCACTTCTCTTTTAAATGTATGAAACAGTTGTTTTGCCAATCCCAAACTGTAATGCAAGATCTTTTTGCGTTGTCTTATGTGTTTTTATCATATTCCGTAATAAGATTGTACTTTTGTTTTAATGTAAGTTCTTTGCGAGACCTTTTCGGCGATGGCTATTAAGAATGTTATCAAAATCTTATTTTCTCTTTAAGGCGTACATAAAGTTTCTGCATTCTTGTTTGAACTAACTTATTTTAATGACCACTTAATATTGTTTATAAAAACAGTTCACTACAATAAGGTCACGGTTTAATACTCGTAAGGACCCTCTTGTGTAAACAAATTTGTGTTGATTGACGGCGATCAATACTCGATCATGATGTACAGTTAAATAAATTTAACCGATTTTGACAGGCATTTAATAATTCAATTATGTGTAATGGGACTTCCTAATGAGATCGAAATTCGGAATACACAGGGTCCGGTTTATAGAGGGTATTTTTGCAAAGGTTATGAAAGGAAAATATTGGGACCGGAATAGACAGGAATCCGGTGTTTTCAGGGTCCGGTTTACCAAGGTTTGTCTGTATACAACATTGTCCATTTTGTGTTTCGGTCACATGACATTTATAAAGAGAATATTTATTGGACGTAATAGCAAGAACGGATTATGTAATTATACAGTGGCAAATCCAGAAATGCTCATAAAGGGGGGACATGGACTGTCCTAGAAGGGGGGCTCCAGTCGTGTCTCAGTGATTCCTTATGTAATAAATTTTTCCCACAAATGGGGGGGGGGGGGGGGGGGGGGCGGTGCCTCCTGGACCCGCCTATGTTAAACACACCATTTCATAAAAAAAGATTATCTTAAGTTACTAAGAAATATGGGGCTACAGACTCTGAAGGGGACGGGGCCGAGTATTGGTCAACGCACACATTACTGAGCTGACTCTGGAACATAGTATTTTTTATATAGATTTATAGACCGTTGGTTTTCCCGTTTGAATGGTTTTACACTAGTAATTTTTGGGGCCCTTTATAGCATGCTGTTCGGTGTGAGCCAAGGCTCCGTGTTGAAGGCCTTACCTTGACCTATAATGGTTTACTTTTATAAATTGTTACTTGGATGGAGAGTTCTCATTGCAGTGGCGGATTTACCGGGGGGCATAGGGGACACGTGCCCCCCCCCCCCCCCCCCCCCAGTCGGGGTCACCAAAAAATTTTCTAACATAGTTTTATTGCTACTGTATCTGCTTATCTAGATATCTAGATCTAAAATCAAGACACAGCTTGATCTGACTTCCTAAACTGGTCGTTGATTAACCCCAGCTTCAACATGCGTGATTTATGACATCTTATCGATGAGTGTGTAAATATTGACACCTTTGTGTAATGTCTATATCCAAAAGCATTTATGTAAACTACATGTACATCTACATGCTTATTGGAATTAATACGAATATATTTATTGATTTCTAATACAATATTACAGGATCAAGATCGATTAACAAGAGAAATCTTCTGATCAGGAAAGAATTTAACAACTAAAATCGGTCTGAAAAGAATATGTAAAAATAGATGTTTAGTGTCAGGAATGTTAGTATCGATATGAGATACGTCTTTATTACCAAACACTCACATTGTATACGGTTTCTGGGGAATGTGTCTTTCTCAGAACAGTCTTTTTCGGACTTTATTAAACAACAAACGATTTTTTTTTCAATGCATACAGCATTTTTTTAAACTGAATGTCGTGTTTTTTCCCTTTATTTTTTTTATGGAAACCAATGATTTGTCTTTAAAAAAAACCTTAAGTCCCCCTCCACAAAACATGAATGGTCTGTGCCTTATATATATATCATCAAGGTATATTTAAAAGGAATGGAAACGCGGCCGACTTCAAAGAAAATTGTATGATGCATCTCCACTCTGACTTGGGTGGTGTGTTAATTACATCCCGTCGATCTAACTGGCTCATTACTTATCTGGCAGTAGTTATCGAACTTGGTCATTTAATCATGAAATGAAACAAGGAATTGTCTACTTAGATATACAATTCCTTAAATGAAATAAACAAAAAATACAACCTTAAACAAAGTTACTTCTGAAAAACATTTTTTTTCTTGTACCTCCTCTTGATATTTCACGAAGGTATGCAACAATTAAGATCAATTAATAGATGAAATCTGACATTATACGAGTTTTTAAAAAGATTTAAGGTAATGCAAAAAGTTAAAAAATAACTTTTCAATTTTGGAATATGACTGGTATACAAAAGTATAAAGGAAGAAGTACGTGAACAGATGTAGTATTTTGTCTAGATAAAAGAACTCAGATAATAGGTGTTATAATAAATACCGGTATGGGATATCCAATTTGCAGGTATAATCAATCATGTATCATTGATAAGCTAATTTTTGTCGTATAACTATATATATTTAAGCAGGAACAGTGTATACTAACTATAGGCTGTCCCTGATTTAAGGTGTCAAAAAGAAATCACGCCGAGCTCACCTGTTAATAAATGCTAAATTATGCCAAGATGCAATAAAAATTTTAATAAGAAACAGTTAAAACTTTCCCACATTCGCATATTATTTATTTTAACACCAAAGGAATATTTTTGCGACCTCTAGACTACTGCTCTGCGAGAAAAAAGGAAGGAACTGTTTTACTGTTAAGCGTATGGTAATTTGCGGCAACGCTTAATAATGGCAAACTGCAATACCAAACAACGATTTAGTATAAAAAAATAGTATTTGACAAAAAAAATAAATGACTAAAATCGTATATAAAACGGCACAATCATTCCCAATCGGAAGTCTTGTATATATTTCTTGCCTGTAATTTCCGACTTCGTCGGTGTGGAACTTGACTGAACAAAATGGCGTCAATGTGAACTATAAACATGGGATTTTGAAAAATCATAGCAAATTCGTTTTTATCACCATTTTCATAAAACCAACACTATGTGATAGAAAAAAGATTAAGCTTTTAAGTTGTATGTCAATGTCACATCTATTTCAAGTAGTTATTAAACCCATACCAAAATACGAAGTGTCGATGTATTTATTGACGCACTACTTCAAATTTTCAACATGTTTCGAAATAAAATCATTTACATTGTACCAATTACATTTAGCATTCGTAATTTATACCAAACTGTAGGAAAATATTCCTTCTTTAAAATGATATCTCATTTTCTCACTTTGTTGTTTCTATTTTCCAATATTTAAAAGAAATCGTAGTACACCCCCAGATTGATAGACATATTTTGACAGAATAATGAAATTCAAAACTGAAATTTCGAAAAATCGTAGAAAATTCAAAAATTTTACCAGAAACTTAAAAAAAGGGCAAAATGATAGAATAAGGTTTCAGCTTCATAATGATATCAACTGTTTTGTTTTGCACTTCGTAGTTGTCGAGCTTTTAGAAAAAAATCAAAACACAGTATTTTTTGTTTTGTAATCCGGACGAAACTCGCTCAAGTTTCAAGACCGAGGTCTATTTTAATGAGAATTTTCATAATACAATATTACAAACGTATGTTTGATGAGGCATTAAAATGATACCTAAGGCCTTACTTTTTTCATGGAATAAAAGTTTATTCTTGATTTTGGGTTTCTCTCTTCTTTATATCTTCTCAAGCAAGATGACCCCGTGAATTAAAAGACAGATCTATATGACAGGAAATGGACCTCCGTCATGATTCTTTATATTATTCATCATACTTCCGACTGAGACAGACATGGATTATAGCTCTGCGGGTGCTCTGCGGGTATCCCGATTGATCTCGAGCCGCGTTTCCGTTCCTTTTAAATATACAATTCCTTGATATCATTAATAAAATGATATTGTACTTTTAGAAAACCTATACTCATATTTGAGATGAAGAACAGCAATAAAAGCGCTGTTCCTTTGCTTATTGTGTGTTTTTTTGCTGTGCATGTACTGATTTTGAATCGTGAATGGATACCCAATATCCATTCTTTTTCTATTATAGTACAGTAATATGTGTATACACATTTTTTTCTTGTTTTAATTACCATGTATGAGGGTATGAATAGGTTACCATGAATGAGGGTATGAATGGTTTACCGTGAATGAGGGTATGCATGGGGTTTACAGATTAGAAAAAAAATGTGCCCAAAAAATATAGAAAACAGATTAAAGGTGTGATGAACTATAAAGAATAGAGGACAATTGGCAGCAACTAAAAGAGTAGAAAGAAATTAATCCAAAAATAATGAAAAGATATAGAAATGAAGACCTGACCCCCCCCCCCCCCCCCCTTTCCACGACCACCATCATCCCCAATACATGACACCACCACCACCCACACATATCTAAACAAATCTTTAATTTTGGTTTCATGGTGCTCCCCCCCCCCCCCCCCAGACTTCAAGGTTCTGGATCCGCCCCTGAAATGGCACTCATACCACATCTTCCTATATCTAATTATTACATCTTCCTATATCTAATTATTCGTTTCCAAGTTTGACTGGGGTATAGAATATGTGGTATGTGTGTCAGTCAGACAACTTTCCAAGACATAGGTCTGTTTTTTGTTTATTGATATATGACAAGGTATATATTTTCATAAACAAAATATACGAAAAGGGTTTGGCACTAGATGTTTCCGTCACCCTACCAAGAAAAATGCCCCCTCCCCCTCGAGAAGTACGACATTAAATACGGAGCCTTGGCTCACACCGAAGGGCAAGCTACAAAGAGCTCAAAATGACCAGTGTAAAACAATACAAACGGGAAAACCAACGGCCTTATTTATATTCAAAACCACAAAAGATAAACACACCTATAAACTACACCAGGTAAGTAAGTAAGTAAATTTTATTTAGAGTCGGTCATGATATGTACAATACAACAAAGTAAACCAAAGTACAAAACAACAGGCTCTCAACTTATAGTCATCCCTTGGACATCTCATTTTTGATAGGAATTTCCGAAACCTGTTCCCACGTTGTGTGGTCCTTGTGGCAGGTATAAACATGCAGCAACTTAAAGTCTTTAAGTCAAAATGACTGTTGCAGAAAGAATGTAATGATCTTTGTGTGGTAGGAACATACCTATACAAATATTTTATATGAAATGTGGTGTTAGCAAATTGAACTCTATACATTCTGTGCACCATATGTATTTACGTATGCTATGTATATACTTATTATTTGGATTTAATAACCGAAAATTAAGAAGAGAGAAAAGAACAAACCTAGCAACTCTTTTCGCACCCTACTGCTTTCGTCCATCTGACACCCACTTCCCGATCCCTCATTCTCATGTTCCTGTACCCTGTCCACCCACTCGATAATTAATGCTGGTGGTCCTGCTTATTTTTTCGAATTTCTTCCTTCCGACCCCCCCCCCCCCCCCCCTTTCAATTAGTGTTAAAAATATGCTAATCATAAACTTCTTACGAAACAATTATCTCAAGTAAAACAATTAAAAGGTTGTCCCAGTAAAACTCTGATGTTCGTAACATTCTTATACTTTTCAAATTGACAGGCATGTGATTAAATTACTTATATACAACAAAAAATAGCATACATCTATTTGACTCTGACTTTAAAATAAAAAAAAAATAGATAATTTAAAATTAGATCGTAATTTTACCAGAAAGACATTTTATAAATTCTACTAGGGTTATCATATTATAACAATAATAAATATCACGTGCCTGTTAAGTGTGTTCATACCAAACAATATACATGTACCTGTAATCAAAAACATTTTATTAGTCCCTAATATTTATAACCTCGAACCAGGAACATGATACTGTTCCCAGCTGAAACATACTTATCGATTATAACGGCATCCTTTGTTGTAGAATGAATATAGGCTATTGACAATTGACAAAAAATAGAAATAAAACTCAGTTAAACACATTTGTCAATTTGAATCTTTAATTTGATTAAACCACTTCCATTCATAAATTTGTAGTTGTGTATTACAAAGTTACCACGTGTATTCATCTTGTCCATTGGTTGTATTTAAATAGATTTTTATTATTGACCAATGAAAAAATTCGATATTTAATTCATCAGGAAAGCCATGCCTAAAAGCGTTTCGTATTTGTATGTCGATCTTTCCCCTTAAGTCGAAACCTGCAACACTGATAAAAGCTTCCATGAAAAAATATTTATAACCATCTAACTCATAGATCTATATTATCTGATTCTGTCTTAATTTACAGGTAACTATATTTTCAAAAAACATCGTTTAAACGAGGGGAAATAAGATGGTTAGTTTTAAAAGATTCTGTAAACATTGTTTATGTATTCATCTCCTTACAACAATGTTTTTATAACCGTCGCTCACGCATCACTGGTTCTATTATTGACAACTCAATACACATCAGTTTTGTCGGACGAACAGGTAATTCCCGTCAAACTAGATAAATCATGTGCATTAATTTAACTCGAACATTTCAATACTATAGCTAACGTTAATAAATACACACGTTATCGTTCACGCGAGTTTAAAGGGACATCATTATCTAAGAGTATGAGAGGGATTACGGTAAACGTCTAAAAATACAGCAAACAGCTAAAGTTAAAGACGGACATCTAATTCCCTGTCAAACATCTAATTCTTTGTCAAACATCTATATTTAGAGATTACTGGTTATCTGTTAACCATAGTCCATATTTTTAGATGTATTCCCGCGTTCTAGATAATAAGCAGGCACATTAACCAAATGGCTTTCCCAGTGTATAGAATCTCAGGGAATGTTCATTTCCTGTTTGTAAATTTCATTCTATTTTTGTATTCCACACATTCCATTTAAACATTTAGTTCTACCAGGTAGATTCATAAGTTGTGATCATTTCAAACCAAGATGTAACTTTAAATAAATACATTGGCTCTTGAATATACTTAAAATACTTTTTTACCTTTGTGGAAGAAATTGAGATTCTTCTATGAATTCTTTTTTATGTAGTGTAAATATTCCGTCCTGTAGATTTTTGTACCTGTGATATACTTTTATTTATTTGTGATATTTGTTTGTGAAAAGTGAGAATGAGGAAATCAGGGAAAAGAGCAGTCAGTTGCAAAGTAAGGAGAAAGAAAGGCATGAATGATAGTTGTTTTAGAATATGAACAGGTTGAGAGAGTAAGAAAGAGGAAGAAATTTGCAGATAAGAGAGGGAATATTCAGACACTTAAAATATTTGTGATTTTTCTCTTCCAGACATTTTTAATGATCTGCCTTACTCAATGACCAAGGGGAGACAATTTAAGCATATGCTTGATTCATAGGTTTAAAAGGGAGGTAACTGATAATACTTGGTGAGAGAGAAATTGATTAAAAATCATAAAAGCTATATATATCTAGATAAAATATCTTCAATTGTTTAGGGAGTTTTTGCCTAGAAATTTAACAGAACAATTTGAAATTATTTGTATTTTAAATTAATTGAAAACAATTGGCATCATACTACAATTGCAATTGATGCACATTTGTTAAAAAAAATATTTAATTTTGATTTGCATAGCAAAAGTCAAATAATTTGAGATAATTTTCTGGTAAAATCTATGGTTTTCAGAATATTTGCATTTTGAAATTTACTTTTTCAGAACTGCATAATTGTTTGGGATTTCTTTATGCATACACCAAAATGGGAAAAAAAACCACTTTTAGTGAATTTGAATTATTTGGAATTAGAAAAAAATGAGAATAATATTCTTAGTTTCATTTGAAAGAAAATGTCTTTTAAGAGGCCATGTCAATAAGCATTGAGCTTCATATTGTTGAGGGAATGAATTCATAAATTTTACAAGATCATCACTGAAATCTTTTGGAAATATTCCAGTATTTTGAAAGTAAACAACTTGAAAAAGTTTTAAAACAATAGTGAGCATTGTACTCAAGTTTAATTATTCCTTCAAGTTCTATTGAATTTAATACTTTATGTTTTAAGTGAGCAATTCTATGAAAATATATTATTTTCAAGTTTTAGCTTTTTATGGTATGATATTTCCTGTATTGTACTTGGATAACTATTTAAGATGATTGCATGGATGTGCCAACTTTTAAAACAATACAATATTAATCTTTTTTAGTTCATTTAGTAAGGATAGTCTTATTTGGTCCATTGTTCAATTAGATGCATTGTTAAAGTTATCTTTCAAAGTACAGTATTTATTTTTGGCCAACACAGCTATGAATTTAAACTTTATCATAAAATATCACAAAGGTCGCAATTTGGTTCCTGAATGGATCTATTTTAAAAGCCTTAATGCTAAATAAAACAAATCTCCTCATAATGGTATATTATAGGCTCCAAAGTCAGAGCACAAATTAAAGCTCCAGGAAACCCTTAGCTGCATTCAACAATCTAAAATGTTCTGCAGTGAAATTTGTAGTATTTTGGCCTGATTAAAAAAGCATAAAAAATAAGGACCAATTTTAGCTCTTTGTGAACCTACTCCCTTAGTATTCTTTAAAGGTTTGTCACGTACAGTTTCATAGATAATTTGCATGCATATGTCAGTAGAAAAATTGAAGTATTTTCTTTAAATCTAGATACATATTATGAAATGACAAAATTCATAACTATCCTGAAAAATTCATAGATTATTTAACGGTTTCTGTTTATCAGGTTCAAAAGTTTTAAGAATAAAGTGAACTGACATTTAAAAGCCTCTAAACTGTTGATTCCAACAGGCTTTAGTGCTCTGAGTTGAAGGCCCAGTTATCCTCTTTTCTTTTAAAACAGGATGTCCAATCTACCCTGTATTTATCAAATTCATAAGAATATAATGTACTTCCATTTTTCATATTCATTATAACCAATTGGTAAAAATCCATTTAAACTTACTACAATTAATACACATTATTTTCATTTTGTAACTTGCAATTGAAAAAGCAGCTGATTTTTGATTTTTTAATGTATTTGATATTAGTTTTGCAAAGCAAAATATTTTTGTTGAAAATCAAAGTATATGTTTAATGTATTTTTTTATGTCTAGTCAGCAAAAATTGTAAAACTGGAAATATTGCATTGACATTATTGGTTAAGTTTCAACATTTCAAGTGTCATTGCAAAAATTTCCATTTTTATTTTTTTTTCAGTCACTGTAATTTTTATGTATTAAACCAGCACTGCCATGTTTATAATTTTAATGCATTTAAATAGTATATTATATAACTATAGAAAGTTTGAAATTTTTGCTCTGGAATGTTTGTATATTTTCAAATTGTTATTTTTTTTCTCTCAAAAAGGTCAATTTTTACTTTATTGACTGATAGATCTTTTTTGGGGAAAGAGGACTATATATATCTAGATCTAATTTAGATTCGTTCTTTTTTTTTAAAAAGTAATTGCAAAAATTCTGGAGTTTTACCTTTATAAGGTGAATTTTTAATAACAATTTTGTAAGAATTGAGACATTTCCATTAAAAAAATTGATGTCATGGGAACACAATTAATTAGTCTATTATTTTCTTACCTATCAGTTATAACTAATGTTTTACAGTAGAAACAAGAGTTTTGTATTGATAACATCATTGCTTACTATTGAAATTAAGCATAGAGTTCTTTATTTTTCACTCCATATAGAGTACGGTAATAAGAGAATTTTTGTCTATGAAAATACCAAATTGTTATATTTTTGCCAAAATCAAATATTTTATATATATATTTTTTTGTTTTTTTTAAAAAACATTTAATGATGTCTGAATATTTTAAGAACCTTAGTTTTTTGTCAGTTGAGTTTGTTTGATTATTTTGAGAATTAAACAAAAGAAATAAGGAAATTTTGTGTGTGTTTTTTTTAAAGTGGTAGTTTTCTGACATATGAAGTCATATGTTGCCTTGGTGGTGTTTTAAAGTGGTAGCCATCTGACATATGAAGACAAATGTTGCCTTGGTGGTGTTTTAAAGTGGTAGCCATCTGACATATGAAGACATATGTTGCCTTGGTTGTGTTTTAAAGTGGTAGCCATCTGACATATGAAGTCATATGTTGCCTTGGTGGTGTTTAAAGTCCTAGCCATCTGACATATGAAGTCATATATTGCCTTGGTGGTGTTTTGGTAGATAGCTCACCCTTTGTTTGAGGAGGGGATCAAGTGTTTACTCCTTCTTGGTCATACCAAAGACTTTATAATTTGTATTTCTACTTCCAAGACCATGGTATTTAGGAGTAAGAGCAAAGATTTGTCGGCTGGGAGTCAGAACAATGCTATGGAGTAGGATACATTCCCCCCCCCCCCCCCCCCCCCCAGACTGTCCCCTGTGAGGTTGCAGTTTTAAACCTCACTCTGTGTGTCGGTTAAATACAAGGCAAGGTATACCTCATTAATATATTGTTGTCTTGAATATTCATGTAATACATGCCACTGGACATTATAGGACATGAAGCTGCCATAGACGTATTAATCAATGCGATATCATACATACCTTTTTATATGTCATTCTGTTAAGGTCTGCAGGAAATCTTGTATTATGACATTGTGGTGTTGAAAAGATTTGATTTGAAAATATCCCATGTTTTTTTATACCTAATTAAAACCTGATATTATCGGGGTACTCTTCCAACTATGTATTGGATCTAGAAAAAAGTTGTCTTAATTTGACAACACATTCTATCAGTTAAGGACATTTCACAATTAATATCAGATCAATAATCAGAATATATTTAAGAAAGGATACATGCAAAAATAAAAATGGGATACTTGTGATGAAAAAAGTCATGGTATTAAAGACATTACATTTAGTTGAAAAAAATACCAAAGGTACATTCGTTTTTCACAACTAATCAATTTTAAATTTTGAACTAACAGAAGTAGTGAAAAGTTCTGCTGGTCGATAAAAACCCCATGATGCCTCAATGAATTATCAGAATTAAATGTTAGAGTTGTCTTTTCCTTAATCAAGAGATGCTTTGGTACCATGTTGAATTGTTTACCTGTCGACCAGAGAAAGAACCTAGAAAAAAGAGCGGAAATTGTTTTCAACATTGTAACATTGAGTTCATAGGTCTTTTAAAGCGACCGCCTCGGTAACCTCATGGTTGACTAAGTGTTCTATTCACGGCAGGGTCAAACCAAAGACTTAAACATGTAGGTTTTTTTTTTTACTTCTCCACAAGGCACACAACTTTTCAGATTAAGAGTGGAGAGAACTCGGACTGGCTGGGAATATATCGGATATGATGGCATGTTAAAATCTGACTATTACCTTGAGCAAGTTAAAAATCAGTCTCAGAATTCCGGTGTTGTATAAAGCAGGTTTATAATGATGTCACACTAACATGCTCTCGTCCTTAAATGCATGCAATATTTCCCATTTGACTTTAAGAATGTTCGCTACTCTGTCTCAAAGTAACAAGTTTTTTAAAAGACTTTTGTAAATTGTATATAGATAATGGAACTAAAAATGCAGAAAAAAATGAAGTCTATGTCCTTGTTTCCAAGATATAAGCCATTGAAAATTTGGCGGGAAATGTTTCTCTCTAGACTTGTTATACATTTAATATTGGTAGCTTTTTTCTTTCAAAAACTTTCAGTTGATCAATCTATATGTAATAAAATAATGAAAAGAAAAGTAGGGGTTAGCAGGTACAATTTTTATTTGCACTACGTGGATAAAATCAGAGGATTCCGAATAACTGACAAAAGTCAAAAACAAGAGGAGCGAACATCGTCTAACATTAAAGTATCCATTTATTAGAGTCCCGCCGAATGGTGTGTCGCCCTATAGTGACCTATAGTGATCAGTCTGTCCGTCCGTCCGTAACAAATTGTATATTAATCAACACCAGAGGGTGTGTCATAATGTATGTACAACTTCCTAGGTCAAAGGTCAAGGTCAAAAACTTTGGTTTCAGTTGACAACCCCATGTCCTATGGTAAAGATACAATTTTTTACCGCACTTTATTCACAGCGGGGCCCACAAAGATGGCTCCCATCTCAATGATGTCTAGTTCATCCTAGCTTCAATCTTGTTCATTTTTGTTTCGTTTTTAAAGTTGTCATGCTACACTGTTATAGACGACAAGACTGTAGCCTCTTGGGAATGAGGAAGCTGACACTCAACCCACTAAATACTATTTTGTAAGCTGTTCATAATAATCCTTGCCGAGGATTTTGAAACAATCTTCATTTACTCCAGACTGACGAAACGAGATATCACGAATTTCCCCATGCTGATAAGAACATAATGAGCATATACATTGCAGTATTTTTACAGTTTGAAAAATTGCTAAAACGTATCATATGATTTTTGTGATTGATTGTTAGTGTTTGACACCACTCTCATGCTGCATCATGTCGACCACTTATTATTGGTGCAAGAAGCCGGACTACCTGACGAGAACCACCGACTTCTGACAGGAAAACTGGCAATCTTAGTTACTTGTATAAGATCGAAGCCTTCAAAAGCACCTTCAACCGGACAGGGGTTCCAAATCACAACCTCAGTGTTGACAGACTAGTGACCCTGCGGATGAACTATGTAGTCAGACCACTCTGCCACCAAGGTCTCACGAGTTTTTGAGTGTACAACACGTTTTTTTTTTGGTTTCTGACACAAACCGTTTCGAAGAAAATGAAAACTAACAGGGGCTTTATGAATATTAACAGCCATGGTAAATTCGTTCGTTCGAATATCGATTTTCTAGATTTACCTTCACCGGAAACGCTCACGCCTAAGCATTTGAACGTCAATGATGTTTAAATATGTAGAAACGCTATGAGCTTTATGACCAAACGGAACAACAAAAGAATAGCCAATAGGGTCAACTTTGCCTGAGAAAAGATGGAAACTTGGTTTCTTAATAGTTCCCTAATTTTGCATGAGTGTTTTTTTAAAAGAAAAATGTGAAATAAATCATGTCAGTACCGAAGTACTATCTACTTAGTTGGTCATACCTTCGGGGACTAGCAGTCCATCAGCAGCGGTATCCAGCCAGTGCTAGTAAATTAAAACCATACTGTACAAATTTCGTGCTTCCTAATATCATTAAAGGGACCTAAAAAGAAAGCGTGAAAGATATGATTTTTCGGGGACAGGCGTATCTGGGCTAACCTTCAAACGTCCAAGGTTAGAACATTTTGAAAAAATGTTTTTAACGTTAATTGTTAGAAAGAATGAAAACTACATTGGCCTCATAGTACTATACAAGTAAGAATAGCGCACTTTTGTCTGAGGGCCACACCCTTTCCCGTATAAAACAAAACACGATTAAAACAATCTGAAGCTCCACCACTAACCACCCAATCATTCCTAATAGTTTTATATCAAAATAAGCAAATTGTGTTTTCAACTGAACATGACATATGTCAAAGCCGATAAAATCTTTTATTTTATATCACTACACTTCCAGAACGGAAAACGATTATTATATCTTTAACATCAACTATTTACAAGGAAATGATATATACTTTCTGGCATGAATAATGTAAATTGCTTCAACGATCTATAGTATCATTATACTTATCATAAATAATTTACTGTTTAAATATGATTAACACGTATTATATTTAGGTAGTACGTATTTTTTTTACAGAGTAAGACAAACAAAGCATAGGCCGTTTATTTTAACAGACATATTTATTAAGAGATGAGACGTATAACATGTTGTATTCTAGACTAATAACACATTTCATTTGTCTAAGAAAAATAGTAAGCTAAGATGAGAAAATTAAAGAAAGAAGGAAAAGAAAGAATGATTAATTGATTGATTGTTGGTTGCTTAACGTCCAGTGGCAAATATTTCATATGAAAATAAGAAGATTTGGTATAATTGCCAATGAGACAACTCTCCACCAGAGACCAAATGACATAAAAGTTAATAGCTATAGGTCACCGTACGGTATTCAACAATGAGCAAAACCCATACCGCATAGTCAGCTATAAAAGGCCCCCGAAATGACAAATGTAAAACAATTCAAACGAGAAAACTAATGGCCTGATTTATATACAAAATAATGAACGAAAAACAAATATGATATACAGCAACAAACGACCACTGAATTACAGGCTCCCGACTTGGGACAGGCACATACATGCATATTCAGGACGAGAACAATTTAAAACAATACATATAAAAAGTAGGTTCTGTAGTATAGTGGCCGTCCGGATGAAGGTCGGGGAAAAGAAAGAATGAAAAACACACATTAATATGTAATCATATATAGAAATACACACATTATCGTTATCTTAATAAAAATGAAGGTACACGATGTTTTACTTCTTGACACAACTTGAATCCCTACAATAACGTGTATAATGATAAAAAATTCATTTTTATTAGAAAAAATTGCACTGCTTCTAAAAAAGATAATAAAGGAGGATAGGTCAGTGCGCGGTAAGCAAAAACTCGAAGCAGGTCGACCAATACGAGGCGAGAAATTTGAACTGCCAATGGAAAATAAGGGTGAGTTGGATAGGGGCAGACATTTTGCCTTGCAACAGGCAACCTACGGCCCCCTCAACACTCTTTCTTACACGCGGTATCGGTTTAATCCGCTAGACGTAACTGGGGTTTACACACTGCATGGCCAAACTTAGGCTCCACTTTAAGCAAGGTTTTTTAACTGCCCGACGGGATGACCATGTTTCTATACCCCAGTCTAAAATAAAGAAGAACACAAATGGTCATGGATCATTTCTTGATCAAAATATCATTAGCAGTTATCCTTTTTAGTAAAATCGTAAGATGCACATGCATGGCTCTTACCAAGGCATTTTTGTCCAATGGCAATTTTATCGTGTATCATGAAACCCTGATGAATCATTCAAGACCAGTTTTAAGCAGTTAAAAGTATCACAACACGGTAGGTTCACAGTGTGCATTACAGCGACTTTAATCGCCCACATATATAGATATAAGAAGATGTGGTATGAGTGCCAATGAGACAACTCTCCATCCAAGTCAAAATTTATAAAAGTAATACATGTATCTTTTTAAAATGTGAAATTGCACTTTCTCCGACTCCGTCATAATGAACCCTGAACTTAAAGCTAAAGTGCAAGTTCAAGACGACGCCTGCGCATACGCTGCAATAAGAAAAAAGAACAACGATTTACTAGCTACGCTAGAGTACTGTAGCCGGTTGTACGAACGTGGCATTAGCCTAATGGGTCATTAGTCTTCATTAAGGTGGTACCTAACACTACAGGGAGATAACTCTGTAAAAATCAACTTAACGTTTTAATCACGTTGTATTGTTAAGGAAATATTAAGCTTCTCAATGATCAAAATTAGTGTTGTCAAACTGCTATATAACCAGTGAAATTTTCTGATAAAGTTTTTGGTTCAAATTATTTGAAATTTTTATATTTTTGTCAAAGGGTCAAAGTAAACATTTTGTCAAAATTTTAGGAATATTAAACGAGCCAAATTAATATTAGTCAAGGTGTTGGGTACCACCTTAAGCCTTTATGATGCATTAGGCTAATGAAGACTTAATAACTCATTAGGCTAATGACACGTTCATACAACCGGCTGCTGTTCGGAAACGTAGGAGCATATATGCTTATTCCTTAAACATTGTATTTTATTTTGTAATTATCATACAGTGGTGCATGGTACACATGTTAAGCCCACCATAGTTTTGTAGCTTCTTGTATTTGTATAAGATAAGGAGATGTGTTGTAATTACTTAGGAGACAGGATGCAACACTTTTCATCAAAGGAAAAGAATGTAAACAACGACAATTTAAGGCGCCGTGTGACCTTCAACAATGAGCAAAACCCAAACCGTTTATTAGATTACAAAAGGCCCCGGATGACAATATGTGTATCAATTTAATAAAGAAAAACTAACGCCTTATTTAAGGTAATTACATTTAACGAAAACACTATGGTAGACAACAAACATTGGCTCTGCTGGACAGACACATGAAGAATTCGGAGGGTTCAAGATTTAAACTAAACAAGGTTTCAAGACTTTATTTAGACTTTATAATATAAGTACATGTACCAGAAAACAATAGTACTACTGTTAGTGAAAATTACAGTCCTTAGGATTGCATAACATTAAGTAGGAGGAGAAACTATTTTAGTGGCAATATCCGTCTGCTTACCATTTCCTTTTCTGATAAGATGGGAAACCGCTTACTTCTGGAAACCCATACATGTAAAAGTACTGATACCGTTTTTTAACACCATGTTCCTACTCGAATGAATTAAAGCTGCCGCAACGTCCGGCGATTGTCGTATTAGTTTTAGCTACACGTATACTACATTGTCATGTGTGAAGGCCACGACATGGACGATTAAATAGCACAAAAACTTTGGAAATATCTTTGTCGTCGTTAAACAAAAATCTTTGCCAGACTATTCTTTCCCTCCCATATTTTATATTATCCATTTTGTATTCTCTGTAACGCAAGAACTGCTTTTTTTTTTAACATAATTTGGAATCAGACAGATCCGCCATTTTAAATTCTGATTTTAATTTTTCTCTATTTCGTTCTCAGGAATTGTTCTTGTTTGTCTTTTAGGGAGCTACCATTTGATGTTTATTGGGGGGGGGGGGGGGGGGGGGGGGGGGGGGGGGCTAGGATGAAATTTGAGAAAAATAGGCAGGACAGGAGTTTTGAGTAAAAAAAAAAAAGGCAGGATGAGACACTTTGCAAAAAAAAAAAAGCAGGATGACAATTTATGTAAAAAAAAAGTCAGGATAAACTAAAAAAAAAAAGGCAGTACCGAATAGAGTGAAAAATAAAAAGGCAGGACAGAGATTACAACTAAAAAAAAATGCAGAACAAAATTTTTCATCCTAGCCCCCCCCCCCCCCCCCCCCCCCCCCCCCCCCCCCCCCCCCCCCCCATAAAAATCAAATGGCAGCTCCCTTAGTTCATCTTCTTCGAGCATTATCGTGTTTTTCAGCATTGTTACTTGATAACTTCTTAATTGTAAACCTGTTCTCTGAGCCGACGGCAACTCATTTTGTTTGTTTACAAACATGTTCTCGATTGATATCATTACCCAGTTTTATGAGAGTTAGTATCGCCAATCATTAGCATACGGAATTGTCTTTTATTAACATAGTCACATGTACACATGTTCTAGCTGGTACTAGTTATTTAGTTTTGGATGATTGTCTCGATTCGGAATGGTCCTATCGATTTTTATCGTTGTTTTTTTTTTATTATCGACAGTTTTCCTGATGGCTTTTGTAAATCATCCGATCATAGCATGGTACAATCAGATTGATGCACTTCTATCACGTGTGCTGTTCGTTACTGCTTTCCTCTAGACAATCTGCTTTCATCGACTGTTATAAAATATTTATTTTTGGCTTTAAATTAGAAAGATTTATGAGGGTCTGGATGGGCCAGATTGTCTTCGTTTCTGTATTCTGTAACATTTTCGGTAATTTTTTTCTATTCTTTTTTTTTTTTTATTTTTTAAATTTTTCTCCATTCAATATTGTTAGCCTATTTTTCTTTATTATTTTGTTTGCCCATTTTTCTATTGTCATGGCCCTTCATCATACTCTATTCTGTAACACGAATCCATACCATCACTTTAGCATATGTTTTTTTTTTTAATTATTATTAGATAGTTATTTTAAACAAATGGCCCACCATTGTCCTATTGCGAATACGTAGTTTACTTTAACATTAAATACTACCATTTAAAGTGGTTCATAGAATTTAGTCTTAAATAACTACTTTTGATATTAAAATTACTCATATTTGACCCGGTTATAATCGTGATATTAAATTTGCATCTTCTTAAAACACTCTGAGAGAATAATCTTCTTTGAAGGATATCAATTTCCGTCATTTTCACTAGATCGTATTTCTCTCGCATCCATTATTTGTTGCAGACGTAGCGAACAAGTGCATTTACATTAACTTTGAAACACTACTTAACTGTTTCTTTTATTTTTCTGCATTGATATAGTCTGTACAAATTAAATCGGGTTTAGCAATGCTTATGATGTTGCTGTACGAAATCTACTCAGAAGTACACTAGCCGATATGGAGAGTCTATAACGACACGATTTTATCGATATGAATTTGCTTTCTCACAACTGCCTTCACACAATTTCATGTATACTTTGTCTTTGCCCTTACTACATTTATACCACGTGTTTAGCGGATAAGTAGGAAATACCAATACCATAGCCATGCCCTCGATGAAGACATTACCTTGGTAGTAGATCTTAATTGAAATAATTTATTCAACTAAAATAAGTCATTAATAACTCGTTAATAATCGTGACGTCAAATTTTGTATCTTCTTAAAACACTCAGACAGAATAGTTTCCGTAGGAGGTTGTCAATTTCCGCCACTTTCATCTGCCTGTCGTAATGTTTTCCCCTGGCAATAAGTGACTATTGAATTTGTAGTAAAGCGTATTATCGCTGTTTTGCGTATTTTTTCGTTGATCTTTTTTGTGATAATCTTTCATATCACGCTACTCAGATAAGATAGAAAATTATCGTCTGGACTCAGAAACTAAGTTTGTCAATGTAAATATCAACGACGTCATAGGCAAAATAGCGATAAACAGATTATCAATGGTCTTTCAAACTCGAGGATGCCCTTCGATGAGATTGTAGCTGAGAAACACCCTCTCGTTTGAAAAAACCATCGATAATCTATAAGTCTGTATTGCATGGTTTTATCTTTTGATTGAATAGAAAATCATTTTATTATGATTTTTACTATTTATAATCAATCTCATTTTTTATATTTTGTTGGACGATTTGTTAAGACGATTTGAACATATATATACTTACTGCATGTTGTTTAGACCATATACGCTATTGTTTGTGTATAGATAAGTGTATATTCACGGTCTGTAAAAAATTTGCCGCATTACTGATCTCGCCCGAGTGTGAGCTCTCACAAACATGTTTAATCCCGCCACATTCTTTATGTGCCTGTCCCACGTCAGGAGCCTGTAATTTAGTGGTTGTCGTTGGTTCATGTTCGTCATATTTGTTTTTTGTAAATTTTATCGTTATAGACTAGGCCTACATGTAGTTTTCTCGTTTGATTTGTTTCACATTTTTCTTGCAGGGGCCTGTTATAAGTGACTATACGGTACGAGTTTTCTCATTATTTAAGACCGTGCAGTGACCTATACGAAATTGCTTATTATCTTCGTCATTTGAACTATGATGGACAGTTGTCTCATTGGAAAACATGCCACATCTCTTTTTATATAGAATCAGGATAAAGTACCTGGATATGACGACATATTTTCCTGTGGACTTCTGCCTCTTTAACTTGCGCAGTTGACCTTTTACCACCCAGGGTATTTTCATAAACACATTAAAATTCGGGGATTGTGCTATTTTCACTATTTTCAAAGTTTGACAGGTCAAAGTACCAGCTATCACAAAAAAATATTACGAGAAATGTCATGAACATTTTTAGTATAACCAACTATCTATTTTAATCGTTAAGTGAACTTACGACTTCTCTTTACAGTACCGTCTCCTAGTATGATTTCTATTTGTTATGCGTATGGTACATCAAGTCTTCTCCGGTGAAATGCAAGTCCCTATGCATGGGTACAATGTATATCATAAGCATGGTAGCCACTGCTTTTGTAAGATATTACGTTGGGTTTTATTGTTTACGTCAAGACTTTTGAAAGATTGGTTTTCCACTATACTTGGTTTCGATCAAAACCGTTGACAGGATAAATTTTCAAAATACGCATGTGTTGCAAACTTGCAGCAATTTACTTTATAATAAGGACAGGGAGCCATTATATATTTCAACATTTTTTGTTTTTGTTTTTTATGCTTTCTATGTATCACAGTCACCTGACCTTTTATGCCTTCTTGTATTTAATGTCAATTTTGAGTTTATAAAGTAACGATGTAATTGAAAAGAAAGAAAGTCTGGTGATGATGGTTGATTTGATCCATTTATACTGTTCCGGGCAATCTTTTTGGTAATTCCTGTTAATACCCGTTTAATGTACTACCTCAACTGTTTTTGGCTATTTAGACCCTGTTGGTTTTGGTATTCACAAATATTAAGAAGTCCTTTTGCTCCATGTTTGCCTCGGAGATACCTGATGATTGAGGATGGTCAAGAAACACGGTGTCATAGGCACTAAAAACGGAATAATAATGTGCGTTTATTTTACACGTGTATAGTTTTGATTGAATTTCATTAAAATTTAAAGCACAGTAGTGCAAACCGTAGATATTGTATTTATCAAAGATGTAAAACGGACTCGGTAGTCTCATGGTAGCGATCTCCGACTCGCCTCAAGTGCGGTAGGTTGTAGGTTCGGTTCCCAGTCAGGTCAAACCAGACTTGCACGCGGCTTTTAGAAAATTTTAGGAGCAAGACCGGTTAGTCCGAAGTCAGATTAATGTGTCCAGGAAGGATGACATTTCTTCCCGCAGACTTTTACCCTGTGAACTAGCAGGTAAACAAACTGGCTCCGCGTGTCAGTCTAGGACAAAGCAGGATTCATATTCATATCGCATTATCGTCCTGATTATGCATTTAATATGCCTCTGGACGTTAAATAGCCATCCATCATCTACGTTATCATCATCATCATCATCATCATCATCGTCATTATCAAAGTTTTGATAAATTCAAACAGTTAAAAGATATACAAATAATAGAATCCATACATTTTAATACAAAAGTTCTATAACATTAAAGTGAAAACAGAGTACTGCAAAAATAAATTGGCACATTTGGAATGAAAATTAAATCACAATATTTACGTTACGTACAAATATAAAAAAAAAATTACAAAAATTACAACAACATTTTCTTCTTAGGGAGAGTGTCAATTTCTTCGTAAAGGTTCACACTGTGTAATGAAAAGTTTTCAGAAAATCTTTTTGATGGGTCAAAACTAGCAACAGATACTGGTGTTTCGTACCCCTCGTCGTCCTGCATTACACCGGAAACGGTATTAACTGCTGATGTGTCGAGTCTCAATTTCAGCGACCGCCTTTTACGTCTTATCCGTGGGCGTTCGGGCATGGCAAAGTATAGTTTTTCCAAAAACCAAGGATCGGTATTTTTCAGGTAAACTTTACTGTTTAAGCATAATTTCAGACCAGGACCATAGAGTCTTTTGTCTAAATAGCCCTTCTGAATTATAATTAAATTTTGGGCATTATTTTTCAAAGCACTTTGATGAGCTATCTGAAACTCTGTGTTCCTCCATTCATTATTTAATAAATTGTCCGATAAAACTACGATTGTCCTTCGACTGCCTTCGATTGATCGGTAAATGGTTTCGCCAATCGTTTGCATGATAGGAAATTCACGGAAGTGAACGCACAACTTGTATCTGTAAGGTTCCCCTTCCAATTTGCTCACGATTTCTTGGAAAACGAATTGTTCATCTTTTCGGCTGTATGAAATATATGCGTCATAAATTTTGCTCTCTTCTCCACCATCACGGCACATACGAAATCCGCATTTTGAATAGAACACCACCTGTAGAAATTCTCTACTCATGCAAAGTATTACTGAAGCAAGAAATATAATAAATAAAGTCAACGCAATGGCAACAATCGATATCAAATATTGTCTGCTTCGTATTGCCGACAAAGAATCCGGTGGGGTATAATTTCCGGGACAGAGTTCATACAACTTAATGGAAAGGATTTCGAGTTGTTTCCTTTCATTTTCTTTTATCTGCTCGCACCAAACGTGATGACTGTCAGACATGTTGATATTGTCCGATGTAATTAGACGCTGTACACGTGGCGTTTGATCGCAATCGCATTTCCATCGATTTCCACTCATTCTGACATCGAAAAGAGCGGGAAGAACTTGAAATAAACTTTCTGGTAGTTTATACAGTTTGTTATTTGCCAATGATAAATAGCGAAGACTTGGCAGCTTGGCAAACACATTATCAGAAATAAAATAAATATTATTATTCTGTAAATAGAGAGACGTCAATGACTGTAGCCCATCGAAAACGCCATTTTTCAATCTCTGCAAATAATTGTCATTTAGATACAAATTAACGAGATCCATTAAACCAATAAAACTTCCTCTCTCAATAAAATACAAGTTAGAATTGTTCAAATAGAGTGATTTTACATTTTGAAGTTGCACGAATGAATTTCGAGCTCTGTATAAATCAGTCATATTGTTTCCATCAAGGTACAAATCCGTAGCTATACTCGGAATATGACTCGGAACATCTTTGAGGTCTTCGTTTGAACAAATTATGTGATTTTCATTGGAAACACCTGCTTTGCGGTAGCAAGTACATTGTGTAGGACACATATACCTGCAGATACAGCCATGATATTCGCAACATACACACGTGTCTCGCCTGCAATCGTCACGATAAGAGCACAACATCATGTGAGGATCGACATGTTTCAACAAAGTTTCACTTTCCATTTTGAAGCCTTCATCGCATGTTAATAGCGCCATATCTGCGATAACATATTGTTGCTCCTCTAACGGCCAGTCATTGACATGCTTTCTAAGCCACGCCAGACGACAATCGCATAAGAATTTATTCCCTCCAAACAGAAAAACAGGCGGTTTAAGTAATCTTGGCGAAACTGACAAAGACATTTCTGTTAAACTTTTCAATTTATTGTTTTGCAAATTGATTTCCCTCAATTTTGAATATTCATAAAATGCATACATGTCAATGCTTGATATTCGGTTTTCTTTCAAGTTTAAAAAACCGACAGAAGGCGAAAACATCCCTGAACGAATTTTCTCATTTATCTCGTTATAAGACAGGTCTAGTTTAAACAGTTTCGGTAAAGGAGTAAAAACAAGATCGATGTTTTCAATATAATTATGGTCCAGACTAATCCAAGACAGCGACGCCATGTCTTTGAAAGCATCATAACCAACAGCACTAATGTTATTATGTGACAACTGTAACATTCGTAAATTTACCGCCTTCGTGAACACGTAATTTTGGATGTACTCGATTCGATTCCTAATAAGATTAATTCCTTCTAGTTTCTCTAATCCTTCGAATGCTGATGACTTGAACTTTGTAATGAGGTTATCCCTCAAATCCAAGATTGTCATTTTTGTCATACCACGCAAATTTGGAACACTCTCAAGTTTATTATATGAAATATTCAGATATACAATATCCGATGTATGCTTGAAATTGTCCTCTGGAATTTCCGGTATATGATTATATGATAAATCCAATTTCCTTAAGCTATCAAGTCCTCGGAAAGCAGCAATTTTAACATCAGAAATTTCATTTTTTGTCAGATACAACGTTTCCAATACACTTTGACCGATGAATGTATTTGTTTCAATAGTTTGAATTTTGTTGTCGCTCAAATCCAAATGTTTGATATGTTTCAACCCTTGCAAAACGCTTCGGTCAATTCGATTGATATTATTCTTTCCAAGTTGAAGCTCAGTCAGATTATTGAGGTTCTGTAATTCCTGCCAGATATCGCCATTTATATTTGTATCGATGAGTCCTAGAACCTGCAACGATGATGTAAATCTCAAAAGTCCATTCGGAAGAGTTCCTAAAGGATTATTTCCTAGACCTAAAAGTTTCAGATTGGTATTCTTCTTCAACATTTCATTCGGAAGTCTAGAAAGAGAGTTGTTTGTAAGATCAAGCCATCCTAATCGAGGAAGCGAATCGAATGCACCAGGTAGAATTGACCAAATTAAATTATTGGACAAGGACAGTTGCCATAAATTAGGAATATAACTTCCGAATGTTGATTCGACTTGCTTGATTTCATTTTTAGCAAGAATTACATGAATAAGATATTTCATGACTCTTCTTTCCGGACAAGCGATTCCACTTTCATTAAGTTCAGCAATATTATTTCCCGTCAAATTTAAAAACTGCAGTATAGGAAGTCGGCATATTTTCGCCAACTGACGTAATCCACTGTGAACGATAGATATTCTCCTAAGGTAAGGTGTATTTGCAAAAGCGTCTGTATGAATTTGTAAGCTGTCAGCGTATTCGATGGAGATTTCTTGTAAAGCTGCCAACCCAGCGAACGCATTTCTGGGAATGTACCGAAATTGACAACTACGAATACGAATTCCCGTGAAAGAACGTAGTCCAATGAAAATGTTGTCTGGAAGACTTGATGGTTTTGTTGAATTACATGTGATGTACAAATTACTGGTTATATTTGTCTGTATGATAGAAAATTTGGTTTGTGCGTTAAGGACTTCCACCTTGCAGACGACATCCACTATGATTTTGTTACTGTTTCTAAGGTAGCATGCGCACTCTTTGGGACACGGATATGTTGTAAGTTGTCTTTGGGAATTAACGTCTGCTGCCGACAATATGGTCATCAGAATCACCAGAAATAATGTTGGAGTGTCCATCCTGAAACGAGAAAAGCGCCAATCAGTTATAATTTTTATGGTACAGAAAAGAAAGAAAAAGAAAATAATGAAATGGAAAGAAAGAAACGACAAAAAGGTTCAGTAATTGAGCTTCAATCCAAATGTGCTCAGGCCATCAAGCGTTTTCAGCATACATGTATATAAATATATTATGAAATACAAAACCGCTCGACACAATCAGTTTTTTTTTTGTTTTGTTTGCTGAGTTCCCTCTCCAAGAAAACTAATACTGCGACTCGGATTGATAATCCACGATATCTACATGTAGAAAACATAAAACTGTACATTCGAAATATTTTGCGAAAATTGCGACCGTCACAGGATAGCTAACGCGCATTTAACATTTTGATTACATTGTTTGTATAAAATGCTTTCAGAAATCGCAATAACGAATCTTGTATTTTGCCTATTTTTCCTCTATTGCAATTATAAATGCACGCAATAATTTTCTAAATTTCTGAATTAACAATCTTCTGGTTGAATAATGCAAGCAGTTTATAATTCTAATTTGATGATGAATCACAATCTTGTAGCGTTTAGTACCAACCACCAATTTTTAAAATATAAACAACTAATATAGTTTTATATAATTTGTTATGTAACCTTGGATTTAATGATGTATGGATTTCACAAGATACTAGTAAATTATCATTTGATTGTGTTAAAACACGTATTAAAGATCATTTTTTACAAAGCTGGAATACAGCTTTAGAAGAGTGTAACAAATTATGTATTTATAAACGATATAAACTAGTATTTGGTATCGAAAAATACCTAGATTTCCATTGTAATGTATCGATATTAACTAAATTGCGTAGCGGCACACTTAAATTAAATGTTGAAGTTGGTCGTTATCTAAATATTCAAAGAGAAAATAGAATTTGTATATGTTGCAATATGAATGTTTTAGAGGATGAATATCATTTTGTTTTATCATGTCCAGCATATAGATCTGTGCGACTAGAATTTTTACCTAAATTTTATTATTCTTGGCCAAATCGGTACAAGTTAGACAATTTATTACAAGCTCATTGTAAATCTCTGACAGTAAAACTATGCAATTATTTAAACGCAGCTTGGAAAATTAGATCACATATATTGTCATAATATTATTGTATACTTTGTAACTACTGTTCTCTGCTGTCTTTTGTTTGTCATATATTGTATATATTTTTTCGTTTGCCATAGCATGTATATGCTTCTTGCAAATAAAGTATTCATTCATTCATTCAACAACGAATTATCAACGTATTAAGTTATAAAAAAATAAAAACACTCATTATTTAAAAAAATACTAATTCAAAACTATAAATCACCATTTTTAAAAATTTATTTCTATAAATAAAATGCCATTGTTGAAATATATTAACGCTAGTATCTGAAATTAGAAACATTATGTTTTGAATATAAATTGCGGCTTACCTCTAAGAATTCTGTTATTTTAGCCACGCGATAACAAATTAAGTTACATCTGAATTTGTATTGCAAGCCTAATGTTTTGAAGAATCACTAGAGTAGTAAAAAGATTCTGTTAGAGAGTGAAAATCAATAACAGTTTTGTTGATAAAGATCTTAGCAGAGTGTCATATTTGTGTATTCTTGAAATTTTGTCATCATTAATTCATTTCAGTTTTTGCAACATAACGCGATGCGCTTGAACGGAAGCGTGATCACAGCTTATATTAAAAATATAACGGTAATAGACAGCTATTAACCTGGCTTTAATGTTACCTTAAATTAATTTTTCTTTATTTAATTCTGACCTAACAACTACTGATACGAGTTTTTAAAATGTATGCACTATAAATCTAATTATAAAAATTGGAAATCAATCAAGTGTGAAGTCATCCAGCTGTGAAAAATAAAAACACAGATGCCAGATGATGTTTTAAAAGAAAATTAAAATAAAGCCCCACGAGAGATCACGAGATGTTTCCAATATTCGTTTTATGCATCTGTTGTGTATATTGATATTGTGTAAAATTGTAATCTATCGAATAAGAAATATTCATTTTCTACATATTTTGATTATTTCTATGGAAAAATCACATACAATTGTTCGAGATAAAAAAATACATGAAAACTATTTTACTGATAACTGTATTAATATTGATAAAAGCTTAACTTGACAAGTTATAAAGATGAATACAACAATTGTATCATTTTTATGACAATTTTTCAGATAAAAGATAATTTTTCCCTAGACGAAGGTTGAAACTATATCTAAATATGACGAATATGACACTTAACTGCAACCAAAATCATTGCTAAATCAAATATAATTTTAGATGCGTCAATAAATAATTTGGTTTAGCAAATAATGACTATTGGATTTTGATTTTGACCAGAAAACAAAATTACGACATGGACAATTAGAAAATTGAAACATTTGTTAGATTTGATAGTTTGTATTTAGTTATAATTAGTAATTTTAGAGTCATTCGGTTCGGGTACGGATTGATTCATTTACAAAGGAAAGACCAAAATTAAACATAATTTAGAATTCACAAAAAAAAAAAAATCAAAACAAAAGACCAACAGAATAAAAAATCTCATCGCAGAGATGAAAGTTAACATTTATTTATTCACGAAAATGTACATGTGTATTATTCGATATAAAGGAGAAGGTCCGGTAGGGGCTAACTTTGGCCTTAAATTCGAAGTACATATGATGAAAGATTACTGACATTTTTTAGTGAAACAC
Source organism: Mytilus californianus (assembly GCF_021869535.1). Lineage (NCBI taxonomy): Eukaryota > Metazoa > Mollusca > Bivalvia > Mytilida > Mytilidae > Mytilus > Mytilus californianus. The sequence continues at coordinate 23,886,657 of NW_026262626.1, read as the reverse complement.
TTGAGTGTCTACTTCAGTCGATTCAGTTAGTTTGTGTACAAGATTTGAACTGATTTGGTCATTTAAAACGCTCAAATTCAAGCTTAAATATGAAAAATATATCAAATATGCCACAAAACGTCACTTTTCAGATGGTTCTTGTCTAAAATGGAAGTGGCCGCATTCGTGTTCAGTCTCATCCTTAATATATGTTATGTATTATCATCAAATACAACATATATTTAAATATTAAGAATGAACACAAGTGCGGCCACTTCCTTTTTAGACAAAAACAGTCTAAAAATTAGCACAAATGCTGAAATTATGAAGACTTCAGTAATTTTACATGAATTAATGATGCTAGTACCTGATGTATGTGCATTGTATTGTCAAAAAAACAGCCCATATGTATGTAACAGAAGTATTCTACTTTCCAATAAATAGCTAAAAGTTTATATTTTTAACAATTTTTTAAAATGCTATAATTGGGGCCAAAACGGAGTCTCACCGGGCCTTCTCCTTTAGAAATCTTAATTGCAACTTTTCCGGTTATCACTCTTAAATTTTGTGTAAGAAGCTAGGATGTTGTTAATTCATGGCAAAGGAAGGATGTGTGTTTTTCCAACTTTGTGCAAACGATATATTTGTAGATGTCTACTTTCTGCAAACGATATATGTGTAGATGTCTACTTTGTGTAAACGATATATTTGTAGATGTCTACTTTGTGCAAACGATATATTTGTAGATGTCTACTTTCTGCAAACGATATATGTGTAGATGTCTACTTTGTGTAAACGATATATTTGTAGATGTCTACTTTGTGTAAACGATATATTTGTAGATGTCTACTTTGTGCAAACGATATATTTGTAGATGTCTACTTTGTGTCAACGATATATTTGTAGATGTCTACTTTGTGCAAACGATATATTTGTAGATGTCTACTTTGTGCCAACGATATATTTGTAGATGTCTACTTTGTGCAAATGATATATTTGTAGATGTTAATGGCATAAAAAAGGTTGAAATAAATATTGATTAACCGTTGCAAAGTTCTATATATTGTAGGGATCGAGGAAAATTGTCGAAATGAATGATGTGAAAATAGTACACCATGATATTTTTTGGTAAAAATTTCTATTTGAAAAGGGAAAAAAAAACGCAAAACAATAAAATAATAGATGGAGAGAGTGGGTCTCCTTATTTCTTATGTTTAATGTTAGAAAGCGTCCGCCTGAACCTGTATTCTTTGAAAGCTGCCTCGGTAAACTTCAGTTTCTTATCGCGTTCTTAAATGCACAGAGATTATTGAAAAAGTACTAGGAATTAACAAAGAAAGTTGTAGTACAGAAAGGATCTCTTTACGTAAAACATCCATGCTAAAAATTTGAAATCACAAAACTAAACCAATACGTTATCAGATAAAAAAATGAAATGTTAATGGGGTTATATGTTTCATTCATAACATAAATTGATATTTAAAATGTCACAGAGCGCATTCTATAGAAAACTTGACATTCTCAGGATCTTCAATCAGAAAAAAAGTACTAAAAAAAAAATTTAAATAAAGTTGAATAATTTGATATCTATTTGCATAAAATGTTTTATTTGCACCATTTATTATTTTTTTTATTAAGACATAAACGAAACAATATCCAAATTTTATATTGTTAGCGTTTCAACTCATTCGATGATTGCGTACACAATCTTAGTAAAGAAATATAGATTCAGAAGTATCTTTTGATGTGCCGCATCAGACAATTGTGCATATAGATTTACAGAGGGTTATTACAGGTCATATCTCAGTGTAATGTGAACAAGTTTGATCAATTCAACATCAAAATGGTTAATTATAAGTTACATGTATCAGATGCCAAAACATCAACATTTGATTAATTTGAAGCGCTTAATTGTTTACATAAAGCATCTTGATAAAAAAGGCAATATAACTTTGAGTGAACAAAGGTACTAGTAGCATCCAATCTAACATTGATTGCTGGCTGGTTTCTGAAAATGTCGTACGACTTGGAAATGTCTTAAGATGGTCTTATGATATATCATGGTCTTACGTCAGGTTACTGAAAAGGTCATATCAGGGGAGATCCAGGATATAAGGGGAGGCGTGATTCTTCAATCTGCCACTGCATATCGTTGCATTATATGTTTTCTTAAATTAAAAGGATAAAAAAATCAGTGTTCTTAGACCATCCTAACAAACAGTAAACTATATTCAACAAATTGAAATATAAAATAGTCAGAACAGAATTTTGGATGGAAATGGCTGACATACCGACTCTTAAAATATTCATGTCCAAAAGATTATTAGAGAACAAAAATAAACGATTTAATCCATAGTTGCAGAACAGATTTTGCACATTTCAATGTGTTAATTAGGATATTAACAGCTGTGTTAATTATCAAGTTTAAAATGATTTGCTTTTCCTCCCATGTCAATTATCAACTTTAAATATCAAGTACTGCAATATAGATTTATACATTTCCTTTGATGTGAAGCCATATTAAATAGAACTACTTATAGATTTGACAAAACTGTTCAATAGTGTCATATTTGCTTAGTGCATAAGATTGGTTGATTCAATATATTTTTTTTTACTGCTTAACTAATCTGGTGCCAGTTTGATCATTTGCCAGTCAATATGAGAAAAGCCTACTACATGTGTCATCAAATCGAAAAATCGTTCGGCGCTTGATGGGAAACGTTCTTTTTGTACAGTAATGGAATATAAATCTGTTGGGAGAGGGGAGGATGTAATGTTGAAAGGTTGAGGTGGTTTAAAGGTTTTAAGTAACATCATTCATTGAGATAAAAAATGAACAATATTTATCTTTTCTTAAATCATAAAAAAATTATGGGTTATTATCCAGGAGGGTAGCAATAACGCGATCCACAACTACTAATCTCAATTGAAATACAGCCCCCTTCCCCCTCCCAATTCCCTTTCTCTTGTTCCATGTGGGAATTGAAGGAAATAGGGTCTGAGTTTCAGTGAAACAAGAGCCCGTGGTTTGATATGCAGATAATGGACCATCCTCTAATTATAACCGCTTTCTTAGTTCTTCGGTGAAAAATTAAATACAACTTTAACTATAGTCATAAGCATTATGTAAATAACAATAAAAACATGACATGGTTAGTCAAAGAAATAATGTTTATAAATAAATATTGATATAAATAGATAACACTTACTTCAAGTTAAAGAATCTCATCACTAACAATACTAAATCATTGCAGATGCATTGTACTGATATTATACATCCGTAACAGTTCAGTGCATGACATGTCGTCAAATGTGTGTCATTTTCACTTATAGTGATTAAAGGCGATTGACTAATAATTGGTTGATGATCCAAATCGTGATATTGATTACTTTTTTTAAAAAATAAATCTCAGTTAATAATTATTAGTTCGTAACGTGACATGGGTATTCAATGATGATTATAATTCGTGAAAAGGGCGGATGCCCCGATTTTAAACAATCTAAAGATGTATATTCCAATTTTTATTGATAGCACTTTTATTATCTATCTTATTTTTCAATTGAATCATATTTTTATTTCAATCTTGCAAGAGAAATATTTATATGCGTTTCTCTCTATTAATAATGCAGTCATTTATTGTTTCAAAAACAATTTTCGTGATTTTTTTATTATATAATTTGGCTCTCAATTTTGAGATAGCCTATTAAACGTATGCGTCCACGGTTTTTTAAAATAACGCAGTCATTTATTGTTTCAAAAACAATTTTCGTGATTTTTTTATTATATAATTTGGCTCTCAATTTTGAGATAGCCTATTAAACGTATGCGTCCACGTTTTTTTTTAAATAATGCAGTCATTTATTGTTTCAAAAACAATTTTCGTGATTTTTTTATTATATAATTTGGCTCTCAATTTTGAGATAGCCTATTAAACGTATGCGTCCACGGTTTTTTAAAATAATGCAGTCATTTATTGTTTCAAAAACAATTTTCGTGATTTTTTTATTATATAATTTGGCTCTCAATTTTGAGATAGCCTATTAAACGTATGCGTCCACGTTTTTTTTTAAATAATGCAGTCATTTATTGTTTCAAAAACAATTTTCGTGATTTTTTTATTATATAATTTGGCGATCAATTTTGAAATAGCCTATTAAACGTCTGCGTCCACGTTTTTTTTCTTTTTTTTTGGAGAGGATATGGTATAAATACTTGTAAAATACTAAAATATCAGTATTGTAAAAAAAAATACTACATCAGCAAAGTATATATATATCACCAAATATAATTATCAGTTCAGTCTATTTTAATATTTATACGTGTGAAATTGTTTTAAAATCTTTATCAAAGTATATCATTTATACTCTTACAACATTCCTATACGGTTACTTTTATCCAATTTTGACCCTCTAACTGAAACGAATACTGAAGAAATTATCCGCTACTGAACTAAGAGTTAATGTCATTGTTTATATATGGCAGTATTAATGCATTCCACTTCATGCGAACGTTAAAGTTCGACTTAAAACGGGAAACTTGCTTCTCCACAAACAAAACACTGTCTTTAATCATGAAATACTGCGACAACTGGCAGGACGGGTTATATTTATGGTCAGTGGTCAATGTCAACAAATTAGCTCATTTGTCAAATTTGATTTAAGCTTTTCTATGACATGTTTTACTTTATCTGTAATTAAATCCTCCCATTTTTCAGCTACGTTTAACCAATAAAACTTTAAGGTTAGGATTACGCTGTTATGTTTGAAAAAGGTATACCTATTCATATGTTTATATTTTAGTTGGTAAAATTTTTGAAACAGATTTAAGGTTATTTTTGCCCTAGCACGTTTAATATTTCGAGTGGGGAAATGATCAAATACAGTTTTGTTTTCAACCACTGTTTTATATCTTTCTTCACAACATTATCACAACATTATCAGCTACTTGTTAACGTACAAAAATATATATCCAGTAACTCATTTTTAAAAGTATTTGCAAACGTAAAATTCATTTAATTTAAGAAATCTTTTTAAAGATCTACTATAGAATAACTATTATTGTATAGATGCGAAGAAAAACAAAAATCTACATTTTTATACAATTTTGTAAACGAGGTAGTTCACAAAACTGTAAAATTTTATGATTTCATCGATCCCGAAAGTTTAATTTTTAGATAGAGTAAAAAAAACTTACTTCGTCGCAAATGAAATACTAAACATTTCCAAAAATACATCGTCTTTCACTAGACCCTTCTTTGCAATGAACCGAAGTCAACTTGGGATACCATGAAGTAACAAAGGACTGTCTTAATTTATGAAATACTGGGACACATGGCAGGACGGTTTATTTCTTTGGTCAACGGCCAATGTCAACAAATTATCTTATTTGTCAAATTTGATTTCAGCTTTTCTGTCATATTAACTGTAATTAGATGCTCGCATTCAGCTACGGCAAACATCTTAGTATTCGTGAAATACAATCATTTTAACTGGTAATTTTTTTTTTATTGAAATGTAAGACTTGGATCTAGCATTCATTTTAAGCGTCAGAACCCAATAAACTATTTTTTATAAACTGTTAAAACCTTTTTCTAAACAAAATCATCAGCTTTTTATTTCTGTTCAAGTGTATCTAGATTCGTACGTATGTTTTTGTACAGTCATCAAATTGTTTTTATACACCATTTTTTCTCAGTATTATTGTGGAGATAAACTTTAAGTTAGAATTCTACTAAATACAAATTTTTGTAAAATATATTGATTTATCAAATTCGGAGAAAGGCTGTCATAGTTCGAATTTACTGTAATTTGCAGATTGGTTAATTATTGTTTGCTTAATGTTTCGTCCAGTGGCAAGTATTTCATGCATATTCAGGACGAAAACAATTTACAATAGGAAGACCCTGCCATTTAGGTTTACCGGGATGAAAGGCGGAAATTTTGAACTGGCTCTGCATGGAAAATGAGTGTACTTGTAATTTGGATAGGAAAAGAAATTTTGCCTTGCAATCGGCCACCTTTGGAATCATAAGACAATTGTTGCATGGGTTCTTTAAAGGGTAAAGAGCGTGGTATTCGAATAAAATTTGTCATCGGATTCAACGTCCCTATCGCGACCGGACGTGGTTGTGTATTTATACATCCCACTCGGACAAACGGATGCTCCATTTTTTTGCATGGGTTCATTACTGTCAGGCTGGAGATATCCAGGGAAGACTATATTTATATTGCCTAGGTTGACTGTAGGATTTTTATATTGTAATGATTTTTAACATATTGTAAAGTCTTACTACCATATAAGGTAATAGAAACCAAATATGTCATTTCCGTTGAATAAAAACAATAATTGGTCTTCGTTTTACCAACTTTATAAAGAAGAAAATGTGATATAATTGTCAGATGAGACAACAATCCACCAGAGACCAAATGACGTAGTTAATCAACTACTAAAGGTCAAACTACGACCTTCAATAATGAGCAAAACCCATAAAGTAAAGTAAGCTACGGGGTTTGCTCATTGTCGAAGGCCGTACGGTGACCAATAGTTGTAAAATTCTATGTCATTTTGTCTGTGGTGGAGAGTTGTCTCACTGGCAATCATACCACACCTTCTTATTTTTATATATAGATGGCCTGTAAAACAATTCAAACGCGATAACCAACTCTATGTATCTAAATCTTATTCAGAGCAAATTAAATTAAGCATACGTCGTAGCATTTAAATGTCACTTTCTTCGTTTACACTTTTCAATGAACATAAGATAAATGTTGTAGTGTTAGAATTATTTGCAGAAAACCCTTAACCTGCTAAAATAAATGATACCCATGAATGATAACCTTCTCCTTGCAAATCAAATTATAAGGCATATGCTTCGTCTTGTGGGGTAATATTCCTATGAACTGCATGTCGTTTCTTTAATTCATTAGAGTCTAAAATTTAGAATGGAAATGGGGAATGTGTCAAAGAGACAACAACCCGACCAAAAAGCAGAAAACATCCGAAGGCCACCAATGGGTCTTCAACACAGCGAGACATTCCATCTAGATTGAAATGGGGCGTCTTAAAATCTGTATTCTTTAATTTTGAGGCTATTTTTCTCTATTCTTCATTTTGTTGGCCAATTATGTTTTATTCTTTGTATTTTAGCACCTGATTATTCTCTTTTCTTTGTTTCGTCCATTTTTCTCTATCTTTTATTCTTTTTATCAATTTTTCTCAATTATTTATGTTTTACATATAATTTTCTATCCCCCCCCCCCCCCCCCCCAATCATTATGCTTATGTTTCATAATATATTGCCTGATTTTATCTCTTAATTAAGTAGGACTGTGGCTTCGTGTTACGGAATTGTATATAACAATTCAAGAACGACAAAAATATTACTCCTAATGATGTAGAGAGTAACTTACTTGTTTTCTAAGTCACATCTGATATCACTTTAAAATCTAAATTCCCATTTTCATGGTTTACGCATTGAAACTTCTGAGAGGGTTCGTTATCGTATGGGATTTTAAATGCAAAACATTAAAACATTATGAATATTATTAAAAAAAAAAGATTGAGGCGTACATATTTTAGTATACTTTTGATAGTATTTCAATTTACACTATGAATGTCAGCTTATAACTAATATAAACTCGTCATATTATTATAGCTTGTCGATTTTAGTATTCTCAATATCCTTTGTAATTCTATTGCCTTCCAGTGCTTTCAATAACTTCGTAGTTTATTACCGTAGTGCATTGTTGTATTACTGCAGTTTTATTGGTATACAGATAGTAATGTTTTTAACTTTTATTTTGCACAGTAAAACAGAAAATTAAGGCAAACTCAATTAAAGAATATCAAACAAAGAATATACCGCGTTTAAAAATACAATCAAAAATGTATTTCATCGTCTGATTCAACAAAATCCATTTAATGGTTGACTGTGGTGCAGAAATATTGTCACAAGATTATTGTTTCACAAACCAAATGGCTGCATGGGATGTACTAGTATAAATACACAGATACGTTCGGTCGGATTGAGACGTTAAATCCGATGCCTTGTGTAGGCGGCTGTTGTAATTCAAAACCATTGTCCCTTTCTAACTTAAACATATGTTATATTCTTAAACGGGCAAATAATGAAAATGTTATCATAAGTTAATTTTTCATTTATTTAGGTATACGAACGGTTAATTCTGTTTTACTGCTAAGTTTGTTTTAGAAAATGGCAAAAAACAACATTAAATGTACTTTTTGTTAAGTTAAGCTATATTTAATGTACATTTACTATACATCTCGTTACCGGAGTAGTATATTGTAGTAAAGAATTAGCTTGAAGCTAGTTATTGATCCATTTCAATACAAACACAAGTCCTAAGCCACGGTTCATTCGAGGACACATTTGATTTTCAATATTGCAGGTCCGCCTGAATTGATGAGAGAAATGTGTGGACGTGTGCGTTGAAGAGAGAATTTATTTCACTTGACAAATTTTATTGCAGTCCTTCCATTGAAACTGACACTGTGTAAAGTCACATTGATGAATGTTAGAATTGTGAAAAAGGGTAATAAATAAAACAAATAAATAAATCGAAATAAAAACAAATGAAAAATAATATAAGCGAGAAGAAAAGATAAAAATCCGATAAATTCAATAAAACATGTGAAACAGCTTTAAAATAATCATAAAATTTAAAATTTGATCACCAGTGATAAAAGCCCTCACTTCGTATTAAAAATGGGTTCCTCATTGAAACGATTACATTACTAATTGAACAATTATGTTTATTCTGGTATGATTTGATAACGGGTTGCAATCCATGTTTTAACCCATAAACTTCGTAATTCCGCGGCCCGAGGATCAATTGGGTAAATATTTAATTAATATTAAGTATTTTCCTCCAGTGAGACTTCCCCGAAATTGTTTGCCTGCATGGCTGACAAGCTTAATAAATGTTGAATTTCGCAAGGCATCGAGCAGCCGATGCAAGACCTATTTCTGGTAGACCAGGACACCATAATCCTTATCGTTATTAACAAACTCAATCATAATTAACAGGAACTTCATACGGAGAAATATTTCATATTCAATTTAGTTTCACGAGTAGCATCAAAGTGATCTGTACTTTTTATGTTTTGAAAAAAAAAACCAACATATTTTGTCAAGGACGCAAGGAACATTAGTCAACGGATGTGTATAAATGACATATGATTACTATTTTTTCCGTTTAAGCAAATGATATATAAATGCTTTTAACATAATAAGTTCAAAACAATGCAAATCGGATACTACTATAATGAATAATTTTTTTTTTAGTATCTTTTCTATAGGAGTTTTAAAATACAACCAGACGACAACATGTAAATCAATAACTAAATAAGTTTCAGAACAGTTTTAATTGTTTAAATAACTGAAATTCTACTTGTCAGTTACAATTTCATGATATGGCTGTTTCCGCTCCTATGTTAACAAAACATACCTACTTTGATAGTGGATATTCCACGACAATTTGTTTCAAATCACGTGATTCTATATGACATCAAAACTAGTAATAAATGTAAAGTTTATACAAAAACTTCTAAATAAATTTCATATGAAAAGAATAAATTTATGGATTATATATGGTATGATGTTATATGTGTCTGAAATATCCCCTCCCCCCTCTTTTTTTGTTGTTGCTAAGACTACGTTTGTATTTTTATTTATTTTGTGTTAATTCAAATTTTCCAAACCTATCGACCCGTCTTGAGGTTCAATACACACACACACACATGGGAACACACATAAACTAAACATTCTGTATATACAATTTGACTCATTTTTAGCATTAAAATTATTCTTTTTAAAAAAATTATTCTTAAATACTTCACAACAGTATTTCATTGATTTGAACTAACTTATGATTTAAGATATACATATGACTTAGATTCAAATAATCCCTTTCCCAAAAAGATTTTCTGAAATATTTTGTGTTTCTTATTGATTTCAGACCCATCAAAAACCTATACAAGCATTTTTGGCCTAATTGAAACGTTAATATAAAATACGCTTGCAGATATATGAAGGAAAATAACTGCCACGAACTTGTCTAAATTTGTCCTCAGTGTCGATGAACAAGGCTTTTTAATGATGTTAAACTATGATATATTTCTTTAATAAAGTAGTATAGTAAGTTGATAGTAATGGGCATGCTTGCGGCTAATCGATACATTTCAATACAAAAAAACTTTTAAAGTTCAATGGAGGACAAGCTGCTGTTGAATTTTCAGAAATAAATTGAGCTATGACCTGTGTTTAAATTAATTTTTAATATGTATATAATATTAGATAGATAATCTAACTTTTTTTTTTACTTTATTATCTCTAAAATATCTTAATTTAATATAGAAAATCAATGAAAAATAATAAAAAAAATTTCGGAACCATCAACATTCATCCCTTATTTAGTCTGTTCTTTTTGCAACAAAGCAGACATCAATATAATGCATCTAATTCCATCCTCTTTCGATTGGACTTTTATCGAGATGTGGGGTTCACGTCCATAAAACAGTAAACCAACGACACATATTTACAGGTCAGCATATGGTATTCATCAATAGCTAAGATTTGTGTCTAAACCGTTGGTCAACGTTAAAATAACGCAAAAAAATCAAATTCAACGCTACAATCTAGAGGTCAACATATCACGTTAACTCTTCACCAATAAAAAAGTTAAAACAAATTTGACATAAAAGATCTCGATCAACAGAAAATTCTAAAATTAAAGAACAATATATGATACGAAAAGTAAAACAAGATTGCCAAAATTACTGGCAAACGACAGATCACGACAACCACTTACCTACCCCTCGCTCGTCCGGAAAACCCCCAGACCCGGTGGAAACAAATTAAAAATAAACAACGAAAACTTAAATTTTGTGGATCTATCATTGCTGACGTTAATAAAACCAGATTGTTACAACGTTTCAGAGAGAGCTAATGTTTATTCAAGGTAATTTAGCTGCTTCATAGGACTACGCTATTTGGTATTATTTGGTCTTTCCCGTAATTGATTTAATGCATAGCAAACTCAAATTTATGTCTGAAGAAATGTCATACCATATCCGTTGAGATTTCATAATTTAAAAGAAATGTCAAAATTTCAATTTACGTCCAATTACATTAGCATTTTCGAGCGCAATATTTATTTCTTTGAGAATATTATGTAATTTAGAATTGTGCAACAGGCAATAACTATTTAATCTATCTTACGGCTTGTCATTTATAGTTCATCAATTTCCGCTGTGCCTAAAATATTTTATTACATTTAAACATAAATACTATTTTATATGAAACTTGTTATGTTTTTGTTACATTTCCGGTATCTTCAATATATTTCATTTTATAGATTTGCATAAAGGAAACGGAAAGGCGTAAATCAGGCAAAATCATTGATCATGTCAGCAAGTGTGTTTTAAATGACACGAGAATCAAAGAGAAATCAAAGAAATGTTTTTAAAGGAATCGATGACCTAACTGAAACTTGAGTCAACATTTCCTTTGATGCTTATACAATCTTTGCGTAACAATATGAATTTATAAATGTCGTCTGCTTTATTGCTCAATACATAAATCATAATTTGATATATCTGTTCAAAGTCAAGAAATTCAATAGTGATTGTTTTTCGTTATATCTCACCACTTTTGTACTTTTACAGAAGTTGATGTTGAAGGAAATTTGTGTTATAAAAATAAGAAAACGTGGTATGATTACTGATGAAGACAACTCTAGATCATCACCAGAGACCAAAATGACATAGGGAAATAGCAACCATAGGTCACCGTACGGCCTTCAATAACGACCAAAACTCATACCGCATAGCAAGCTATAAAAGGCCCCGAAATGACAAATGTAAAACAATTCAAACAAGAAAACTGACGTAGTCTTTTTTTAATTCATTCATATGTTTTGTTGACTCGAACCAGTTTATATCTTGCATTTTTGTCCTTATCTATAGATTGGTTTTGATAGAAAATCTTTGTAAAATTTGTTCTCGAGTTGTCGAGTTAATGTCGGACTGACGTTTAGCCCACATATCCCTTTTTTTGTAATTATTTGCCTTTGTCTTTATCTTATGCATTTATTTGAAGAAGAATGAACGCCTTTTGGTTCTTTCTTTGAACCATATCAAGACAAAGAGATTAATAGTTCATCAGGTTTCTTTAATTCATACGGTACTTAAAATTAAATAAAGCAATTATATTGTTTATATTTGAAGTACAGTAGCTCTACAGACAAACTTTTCCTTAATACGATACTACAAGGCAAATGAAGCAGTTATGTTTGGAAGCAATTCTACAAAAAGCGTGTGAATAATAATTTGGACAGATTGATATAAAAATAATGTACGTTAACTTTTCATTTTTCCTCAAATGATATTGTTTGTTTTAAGATTGTTAACACCATCAAATATGAAAAATATAAGAATGGTATGAATGTCAATAAGACAACAATCCACTAGAGACAAAATGAAGGTACGTAGAAGGTTAGCAACTACAGGTCACCGTACAACCTTCAACAATGAGCAAAACCTATACTACATAGCAAGCTATAAAAGGTCCCGAAGTATATGTCTTATCATTATCACAACCCGTGCTCCTCTCCTCGATTTTACCATGCATCAATATGCATGTTTTAATCGTGTACACGTGCGCGTAACATTCATTTGTGTGTCAACGTTTACATCGCGAAGGATAGACCAGGCACAAACACTGCAGGTGAGCGTTTATCGTTGCAGGATAATGGATCAGAACATATACTGTTGTTTTTGTGTTCCACGACTATTTATGTTTGTAACGAATACATAATTTTTTTTGACGAATTTGTCAAATTTGGATCTTCCCTTATATAAATACAAGAAAGTTAAAAACAAATCGCGATCTTATAAAGCCTCGAAATCGGCTAGAAAGTACTAAACTCGAACCTGTTTACATGTAGTATGAATGTCTTTGTGCTTATTGCTTTTAAAAAAATATAGTTAATATTTTTGATTAAAAACAAATGTACTTTCCGACTAAGAATGACAAACCTCCACGCTACTATCTGCACCGTTTGTCGATACTTCTCTAGCGATGAAAAATGTTTTGCAAATTTAAAACTATGATCAAACCCTCAAGCCTGTAACAGTTTGTATCGTTAATGGCAGGAATAAATGACGTTATGAATTCCTTCATCACAACCTAGAAGATAATGTTGTTTTGAAGAACATGTTAAAATGTTACTGTTGTTTTCAAACGTTATTTTACTTTACATAAATACATTTATTTAGAATATAAAGGCTTTGATTTACTTTGTGTAACAAGGTTAAAACTGCATGTGACGTAAATAGACTATTTCTTGAGTACATTTTTTATGATTTAGAAAGTTCATTTCAACATTTCAAGATAAAGGAGGATTTAATCGATGTTTAAAAAGTCATAAGACATGCATCTGCACATTTAAATTACTTGTATAATCAGCAAATATACTGAAAGACTTTAACAACGCAACACGTCCAGTTATGATCTATATAGTATCCAGGCCCGTAGCAAAGACGGCTAGGCCATAAAAAAGAATACGTTTGTTTGCCCTAACCCTACCTACCGAGAAAATAGCTGCCTACTCAAAATCTTTTATTGTCCTGATGTGAAATTTTTTTTTTAATCAGATAGGCATGAAGACTTAAAAACATCTGACACTTCAATTTCTCTTTGTCGAAAAAAAAAGAAAATGTCTACCTACACTGTCTCTACCTTTGGGTAGGGTTTGGGCAAACCAAAATATTTTTAAGTGTGGCCCTATTTAAAGTGATGACGCTCTGACTTTAATAGCCGACTTCAATCTCGGCTTTTATAATATTTCTGTTTACAAGTGAGGTTCCTTGTCCGAACCCCGACCCCCTGAGAACGGATATGGTACACTATGAAAACTGACGACGATTGTATATAGTTAAACCATGAATATACATGTAGTTTTGCATATATAGCGTGTTACTGTTTTATCAATCATTCAAAAAATTTAAAGATTTTTTATTGCAAATGCAATAGCATTACCGATATGCTACCAATATACAGGTACATATATCAAGGGATGATCGACAAATCTGAGGGTCTGGATTGGAAGTCTATCATTTCTGCTATCTTAATTCTTTTAGGTAATTTTCCGGTATTCTTTATTTTTTAGGTAATATTTTTTGTCCATTTTTCTCTATTCTTTATATTCAAACCCCCCCCCCCCCCTCCCCCCCCCCCCCCCATTATTCTCTGTTCTTTATTTTTTGGCCTATTTTTTCTATACTTTGTTTTTTTGGCCCATTTTCTGTAGATTTGTCCCCCTTTCCTCTCCAAAGTAATGCACCTTATATATTTCTATTATTTTCAAAATTTCTGATTTAGTTTTACGGAACACGTCTAAATCAGCATAATCATCAGATTTCAGTGCGCATATGGGGAATAACCGTCTTCATATACCGCTTTAGACAAAAAGTTCAGAAAAACATAAATATAAATCAAACGTTGAATATATTCCATATGCACATTTTGCATTTAGCTGGTGGTTGTAAAATTAAAATGAAGAAGAAGAAAAAAACAAAAAAAAACTACACATACACACACACACACATTCAAACGAGGCTGACTCAAATCGAGCCATCGCATATTCTTTCAATTTTCGATCAAACCGTTAATCTGTTTTTAATATCATTTAATGATACTTAAGTGCCACAATGGTTGTTTTAGTCCAGACAATTCCCATGGTGCGCGATTGTCTAATGATTGCTAAGATTTAGACAATTTAACTGAATTACGCGCGGTATATAGTGGAAACTGATCCAATGTCAATATCGAAATTCTAACAAAAGATTATGAAATATCGTCATTCATGGCAAGGCATATGGCCAGAGTTTATAAACACCATAGTAAATTTTATAATGTACGCCCCTTTCAATGTAGCATGATCATTTTTTTATTTATACATCGTTTATTTAAGTGTATACAAGCGATGCAGGTCAAATGAAAATGTACAATTTTAATGTTTCCCTATCTACTATATTTGAGACAACCCTCGAGACTCTTTCTAATAAAAGCGTACCCCGATCTAATATCTAGAAATGAATCATTGATTGGTATAAGCTTAACGTCAATTGACAAATATTTCAGGCATATTCGTCCCATAGAACGCATTATTGATAAATCTGCAAAGTGGGTCTACTTGGATGAAGGGATGGCCATCTAAAATCAAATTAAAAATGGGTATGTTTCTTTGCAACAAGCCTTCTACAAAAGCACACAAAGATCGAGATGCTGGAAGTTTTTAATGTGCAGTAAACGTGGTCCTCTCCCTACACAACACATCATACCCATTCCAACCTGACATGGCTGCGTATTTACACATCCCACAAAGTAAAACCGAACATTCTTTTGCATGGGATTTTCTGTTATTTACCACACTCAACCCTTTATATGTAGCGAACAAGATTTCTATAGAACACGGATATAAAATTAAGCGTTTGTGACTTCAAAGCACACATGTGCTGTTAAGTTAATCAAGTAAGATAGTGTAAACATCGTATCAAAACAAAACTTACTTCAAAGTCTGATACGGAAAGTAAAATACTTTATAACTTTTGTTATAGTTAACCTATTTAAAATCCATTATCTTTTAAAATAGAGAATCTCTTTTTCAAGGTAATGAACAATTACATAATGCTATCTTTTCCAAGCACATGGTAACGATCAATTATCAGTCTTGTACTGTTTTCAGGTAAATCATCTCAACAAGATACATAGTTTCTGCTTCACGTTTCGTAAACACGAATCTCAAAAGTCTGGAAAGTGTCGAATTCTGTAAACATTCTGATTAAATAATTTGGCAAACTTACCTGAACTTATAAGTCAATTATGTTTGCATCGTAAAAATGTTTTTTTGAACGACTAATAACCTGTTATGTATAGACTTTCCTAGAGGAAGTTGTGTAACAGCTTGGTTATAATACAGTACATATATATTGTTAGTGTAAATCATATTATCGACATCTTGAAAAAAAAATGAATAATTAGAACATTTTTGTTGTCAGAGTTCATTAGTTTACAAAGTTAAATATAACTATAGAAGTTAAATACAGTGCACCCGAGATGTAACCAAAAGCACAAACTTCGAAAAAAAGGTTAGAACAATACGAAAGCGCGGAAGCATATTTTTTTTTATGGACTTGTCGTTATTCGGTAAAAAAAAGCCTGATTGAATTTAAATTAGCTGAAAGGAATTTTCTATCATTACAACGAGACAGCTGTCTAAACATTGAACACAATTTTATGCAATAAATGCAACAGATTTTAACTAGTCTGAGGGACAATGATGATATCTGTGGTTTATTGTATATTGCTACACAGCATTGAACTTTAGAATCTACCAGCTTTACAGATTTTTATCATTGCTCCATTTTAGTTTTTTTTAATTCCCCACCTACATACTAGGGGCATTATGTTTTCTGGTCTGTGCGTCCGGTCGTACGTCCGTCCGTTCGTCCGTCCGTCCGTCTGCCCCGCTTCAGGTTAAAGTTTTTGGTCAAGGTAGTTTTTGATGAAGTTGAAGTCCAATCAACTTGAAACTTAGTACACATGTTCCTTATGATATGATCTTTCTAATTTTAATGCCAAATTAGAGTTTTAACCCAATTTCACGGTCCACTGAACATAGAAAACGATAGTGCGAGTGGGGCATCCGTGTACTATGGACACATTCTTGATTCTTTTTTTTTTAGAGAGAGTTTTGAATTAAACATTAAACATTAAAAGCGAATAGACACTTACTACACTGACCGCAAAGGAAAATGCAAAAATATTAACAATACTAGCAAACAGAAGTTAGCGTGTCACGGATAGTGTGTTCATATGTCTCTCTCGCTCTCTCGCTCTCTTACTCTCTCCATACATTTATCTATCTTTCTATCTATCCAATACATTTATCTATCTGTCTACCCCTTTCCATATATTTATCTATCTTTCTATGCATTTGTCTCTTTCTGTCCGAATATGCATTTAACGTTTAACGGATTGTGTATATAAAAATAAGAATATGTGGTACAATTGCCAATGAGACAACTCTCCACCAGAGACTAAATGACATAGAAGTTAACAACTATAGGTCACCGTAAGGCCCTCAACAATGAGCAAAACCCTGTGTTTATATGTCTATCTCTCAATTTATCTCTATCTCCACCAACTCATCTATCTGTTTATCCATCTATCTATCTTTTTTCCATCTATGTATCTTTCTTTCCAATCTATGCATCATATTTTGATTTTAATCAATTTAATCAATTTTCTAAAATCGGGAATATGAAACATTGAACCTTTGGGACATGAGTTAAATTGATATTTGGTTTAAAAAACCCAATATGATTCCGTTACGAAAATGTTTCCCACTGATACCAGAATGATATATCCAAACATATTAAAATATTAAATTATCAAAATTGCTTATGACATTTCAATAAACGCAATCAAAGTTCGCTTTCGGAATAAGTGCTCGTGAAAATGTCAGAAAACGCATCCAATTTTGATCATGGTGACATATGCACTTCGTGATTTATACTAAATTACTGAGAATTTTCCAACTAATAGCGTTGAATGAGTTATTATGTGTTTATTTAGACATATTAATAAAATCTAAGGAGACATGATAATATACGTAGACTACAAGCTATACTATGATAAGATAATTAGGTTCTCTATTTGTACAATTTATATTTCATCTAACCTTTTTTCCCTGATTAACCGCGGGATGAAACTTGATAAAATATCTAACTATATATAGTTATAGGTCTGTTGGTGTATAGTAGCGAGTATCGGGACAACTGGGGCTAACTATCTTAATTTTTGTTTGTAAAAAAGGGGGGACTGGGTACCACTGGATGGTAAAAGAATAAACAATTGCATTTTAATTTCGATATGAAAAATTGGATAATTATATACAAAACCTGAAGATGACCACAATTTACTTATTTGCATCACATATAGCTCTAAAACGGGACAAATTCAAATCATGGCAAAGTCTATATTATATCTATATTTTCAAAATATACAGATGTTGTCTTTTATAGTTTGATAAATAAAAAAAACCCCAGTCAATACGTTTAGAGCATGCACTATAATATTGTACAGATAGTAACCCCTCTTTTAAAATAATACAAGATAAACTGAATACATAATCACAGTGGATCTACAGATTCAAGGCCCGTCAATTATAATTTTGCATCTGGTGCATGCATTTATAATCTTTCGTTTTACTAAACTTTTAGTTCTGAGTAGTCGGATATGATCAACTTCAATATGAAATTGACGAGACAATTACCGAAGAAAATAAACAATCAAATAGATAGAATCATGCACACACAGCGTTTGTTTCTGTTTTTGCGCGTTTTGGGCGCTCAACGTATCCGCAAATTATGCCACTTTATAAATATTTACATAATTTTCATTGCAACAACAAAAAACAAAAAAAAAAAACGATCAGATAATTAATTGAATTATTTCAAAATAATAGATAAATACAAATGACAGCATTTAATTAATTAACCATTTAAAATCACTTCTGAATCAAAAGCAAGCATTAAAAAACGATATTAAATCTCCAGACAGATTTGTAAAATTTAATTAAGTATTAAAAAACGATATTAAATATCTAAATAACATCTCCAGACAGTTTTGTAAAATTCAATTACAGCATCATATTTATAGCAAACTTTATTGTGTAATCTAAATTCTATTAAATGTAATTTCGTTTTAACTCAAAATTTGAATATTGAGAAGTAAAACTATATTATTTATGTACTTTAACATAACTTACATGTATTTCTTTGTGATATTCTTACGACGCAACTTCCATTCTTAGCAACTACTTGACAACTGTCGTCTGCGCACTGTATTAAAATCCAGATTAAAGTATTCTAAAGTCGCTCGTCATCATCTGGAGATGTCTCTTTGTCTGGATGAAAAAATAACACATCATCGCAATTTGACTGGTAAAAAATCAATCTCGGATAGCTCTCTCATGTTTGCCATAGCAAGTGTATTGTCTGATCGTGAGAAAAAAGCACACCCAATATTCTCCCTTTTTTTCCTTTCGGAATTCGTCAATTAGTGATTCACTTAATAAAATAGGATACACACATAATGTTTAAGAAGATGAAACACTTAAGAAAATTTTAAGATGTTCGTTAAAAATTATACCGATTTTTAATTTCGTCTTAGTTCCAGCCGACTTGCTGCAATTATACCAAGAACTACATTTTCTTTTAAAAATGAACTGTATTCATCAATGAAAGCTAGCTTAGCGTTTTCTGTTATGTTTATATATACAAAGATCCATTAAAATGTTTCTGGTATGAAAATAGGACACTTCATTATATATTCACCATGTGATTTAAGAAATATGTGATTAAAGGAAACAGTTAAGTTTTCTTTCAAGTGATTAAACGCCCATATCTCTCTTAAGGCCAACCACCGTCATCTTCACGGACAACACATTTAATTATTTTCAATTACTCTGAGGACACAACTCCGAGCTAAAGTTATTTATGGAATTCATTTGCACATTTATAAATATTCATTCAATTGAAGTCAAAGGAGACGTGAATTTATTTGCTTTTATTGTTCACATGCCTTCATAATTTCATTCGCGTTTTACTATTAGTTTTATTTTTATTTAACCAAGCTTGTGTATGTTGTTATTTTCTTATCTTAGTGCTCTGATTTGATTATAAACTAACAGTTTATGAATTATTCCCTTGTGCTGGAAATAAGTCTTTAAACAACGCAGGCAAAGCTTGCTAAACTTAAGAGCAAGTTTTGGCTGTTATGCGTATGTATATTTCGTTTGATGATCGCAAGGGCGCTTTAAATTTTTGGCCGTATGGTTGACTGAAACGATTGTTCTTGCTTAAGGTGGTACCAAACACCTTAACTAAAATAATTTGGCTGGTTTAATTTTCAGAAAATTTTGACAAAATATTTACTTTGACCCTTTGACAAAATTATAAAAATTTCAAAAAACTTGAACCACACACTTAATCGGAAAAATTTCGTTGGATATATAGCAGTTTGACAAACACTAATTTTGATCATTGAGAAGCTTAATATTTCCTTAACAATAGAACGTGATTAAAACGTTCAGCTGATTTTCAAAGAGTTATCTCCCTGTAGTGTTATGTATCACCTTAACGTCCGGTGACAAATATTTCATGCATTCATTTAACGTTGTTTGCTTAACACCCAGTGGCGAATATTTCATGCAGGTCAGGACGATTAAAAACTTATAATAAATCTAATACATTGGGTTCTGCAACATGGGGCAATTAGCATGACGTGCATGCTGGAAATCAGACTTCCAGTGCAAAAATAGACCAGGCAATTTGACCTCATAACAGGTCCCCTTCGGACCCGCTTCTAAAAGTTGATGCAAGTGCAAGGATTCTCTATACAAATGTGATGGGAGAGTGACACTCTCACTACACGAGGAACGGATTTAAACTTTGCATTCGCATTGGACGTGGTTGTGTATTTATACATCCCGTACAGTTAAAACGGACGTCCTTATATAGCATTGATTTTTCTTATCGGATAGATGAACAAATGTCTTAACCACTGTCAACCCTTGGGATGCCTCAGACTTTTTGTCACAAGCATACATAACTGTCCTAAGTCAGGAATCTGATGTTCAGTAGTTGTCGTTTGTTGATGTGGTTCATAAGTGTTTCTCGTTTCTCGTTTTTTATATACTAGTAGATTAGACCGTTGGTTTTCCCGTTTGAATGGTTTTACAGTAGTAATTTTTTGGGGCCCTTTATAGCTTACTGTTCGGTGTGAGCCAAGGCTCCGTGTTGAAGACCGTACTGTGACCTATAATGGTTTACTTTTATAAATTTTGACTTGGATGGAGAGTTGTCTCATTGGCACTCATACCACATCTTCTTATATCTATATAACGAAAGTTATTCCCTGTAATAAGTTTCAGATATTCTTATTGCTGACTGCCTTTTTCTAGTTTTTAAAATGACATATCAGTATTTTGAAAATTTTGTTGCTCGTATTCACGAACTAAGCAATCTGCAAAGAATCAAGTTTCTGTTTCTTTTGTCGAATTAATTGCTGTTTGGGTGGGATTAATGGTTTACTACTAATAATAGGACAAACGACATTCACAATAGATCTTGACCTACCTACTCATAAGTATTGATAAGTATGTCTTGATGATATCTACTTCAACAATCCTTAAACCTGCCACAAAAATGTCTCGTTTTTCTGGCTTAATCGTCACATTTTATATATGAAAGGCACTTGCAATCTCTTTCTCAGTGACCGGGGGAGGGGGCGAAGGTATCGAAAATAAATAACTAACTTGCAAGGTACTAAGAAAATCTATAGTGTACATGCATTACTAATACCCTCTTAAAACTCTATAATAAAAATTAATGACTGAACGTTTCCCCAAAGATTTGATTTTAGGGTAAAACTTTGCTCTCAGTTTTCAAATGTAAGAGCTTGTACCTAGCCGAGGAGGCATCATCTATGCAACTTTTCCAGTTATGGAAAAATCAACGAGATGAATATACCACTTAAGTTAAATATCCAAAGGCAGAGCAATGCATAGTTTATTGGGCGTATTACCGTTCCGCACATAAAAAAAGGGAAAGGGGAATGGTGAATGATGTAACGGAGAATGGTGTATGATGTAATGAAGAATGGTGTATGATGTAATGGAAAATGGTGTATGATGTTATGGTGTATGATGTAATGGAGAATGGTGTATGATGTAATGGAGAATGGTGTATGATGTAATGGAGAATGGTGAATGATGTAACGGAGAATGGTGTATGATGTAATGGAGAATGGTGTATGATGTTAGGGTGTATGATGTAATGGGGAATGATGTATGATGTTATGGTGTATGATGTTACTAGTATGGTGTATGATGTAAGTTGCAATGAAGTATCGTGTAATGGAGTATGATGATCATGTAAGGCGTAATCGTGTATTGGGGGATACATGGGAGGTTTATACCAACTACATGTAACAGGACAGATACCAATAAAATCCACCCTATGGAAAAAAACGGGACAATTTCTTTTTCCTGTCTCATTCTTAATTTGCCTTCCTCGGTGTAACATCCCCTTAGTTTCTTGTAAAGAAGTGTTGGGTTTTACTTATGTAACATTTTCTTAACTAGATTCCCTAACACGTGGATATATATATATATATTCGTGATACATGCTGAATTGTACAACAAAAATAAAAAAGTACGATTCTACCAACTGAAATATTAATTTAATCAAGAGTGGTATTTACGAAAAGCTATGCAGTAATATAATCAAAAGTATTATTTCACGCAAAGCTCTACAGTAATATTATTTATATTGGACTTATTGATAAAGGATATATTTTTACTACCATATTCAATCATTGCGTCTGGTGTTTTTTTATGTTGATTATATTATATATTTGTTATTTATAGTTTCCAACAAATTTCTTTTATTTTTTTTTCTCGCATGGACTCTTTTACGTCTAGAGAAAGACCCCAACCCAACAACCATATCAATACCCATCTGAAAGAGTTGGTGTTCGTTTTGAGATTTATTTTATATATAAAAAAAGGAGATTAGGTATGATTGCCAATGGGACAACTATCCACCAAAGTTCAAATAAAGTGGATGTAAGCAATTATAGGCAACCGTACGGACTTCAATAATGAGAAAAACCCATTTAGTCGGCTATAAAGGGCCCCGACAAGAAAAATATGAAACAATTCAATAATTGAGAAAGCAAATATCCTAATTTATAACAAAACAATTAACGAAAAACAAATATATCAGACATGAACCAACGACAACCACTGAACTACAGGCTCCTGACTTGGGACAGGCAAAATAAAGAATGTGGTGGGGTTAAACATGTTTGAGAGATATGTTTTACTTCTGATTTTTAAATGTCTTGTTTATTATTTTTACAAAAAGACAGCTACATGTAGCAGGGGCTAACAAACAAAGGAGAAGTCCTGGTAAGGGCTAATTTCGGTCTAAAATTCGAAGTACATCTGATGAAAGATTTTTGACATTTTTAAAATACTTCAGTCGATTCAATTAGCTTATGTTAAAGATTTGAACTGATTTGGTCATTAAAAACGCTCAAATTTAAGCTTAAATATGAAAAGTCTATCAAATATGCCATAAAACGTCACTTTTCAGATGGTTTATCTAAAATGGAAGTGGCCACATTCGTGTTCAGTCTCAACATTATACGTTATGTATTATCATTAAATACAAAATATATTTAAATATCAAGACTAAACACATGTGCGGCAACTTCAATTTTACACAAAAACTGTCATTAAATTAGCACAAATGCTAAGATTTCAGTATTTTTGCATGACATAATGATGCTAGTACCTGATGCATGTCCATTGTATTGTCAAACCAGCCCATATTTATGTAACAAAAGTATTTTACTTTCCAATAAATAGCTAAAAGTTTACATTTTTAACAACTTTGTTAAAGCGCTATATTTTGGGGCTTAAAGGGGTCTTACCGGACCTACTCCTTTCATCGATAGCCTTGGTTGATCATATAGAATCTTGAATCTTTTCTTTGTGCATTGTTTTCTCTTGCAGCAATGCGAGAAAAGAGATGATGAGTAATTGCCGATGAGACAATCAATCCATAAGATCATTGACCATGGAATAAAATAGTTTAATACCAGTCAAGGAATCACAATTTTTCTATTAACTATTACACTGAAAAGTAGTCAGCTAAGATGTGTAATAAACAGATCTAGATGTTTCCATTTAATCCGGATGGTGTTTCACCCATGTGGTCAAATTCGAAAATAGTATATAAACCTGGTGTAGTTTTTTAAAAACAATCTGAATAATTTACATGTACTTAAAAATATTTCCAATCAAAAGCTTTACATCTGTATACGTTAAACTGTATACTGATACATACATTGGCATTGAAGACATTTTTGATAAAATATTGCATATATCACTTTTTTGGTCAACGTAGAAGCGAAGGACAAAGGTAACCACTATTGAAAATACACAAAAGTACAGTTTTCAGTCATCTTTGTCAGTTATATCAAAATAAGAAGATGTGGTATGATTGCCAATGAGACAACTATATATCCATCAGGTTTCAATTGAAGTGGATGTGGCAATTATAGGCAAACATACGGCCTTCAACAATGAGAAAAACCGAAACCGTAAAGTCAGCTATAAAACTAAATAAATCTTTAAATATATTTTCAGAAACACGTAATGATGAAATTAGAGTTACACGTGAAGCTGTGATACTGTGTGATTTTTGAAAATGACTCTGATGAGGAATAAAAGAAACTTGGCTCTTAACGTCATCAAATGGTATCCAGTATCTCAAATACTAAATGTTAGTGCTTAAATACACGTAATTTTGACGGTTGGATAGTTGTCTCATTAGCAATCATACAGCATCTCTTCATTTTATAGTATACATTACTCATGTTACTAGTACTGTTACTTACTATTACAAATGTATGTTTACTTACTACTTACTGTTATATAAGTATATACTTGATGATGGAGAAGCTTATTATTCTTAGAATGAGATTTTCATATTTCGGTAAACAAGTATTTTGAAACCATATCAGTGTGTTTGAGAATATTGCATCAGTATATTTAATGTGTTATTCAAATGATAACCCTTTCACGATCATATAAAGAAAATAATCATATCTACAGGCTCCAGGGATAAAGTGAGAACTACAATTTGCTGCAAAAATAATGAAACAATTTGATTATAAGACAAATAGATTGATGCCCTGCTAGTCAAGAGTTTGAAGAAAGTAATCAATATATTTTTCATCACATAGGCTAACTTATTTACATGGGAATAAGAAAACATGATTGCAAGTAGATTAAGTATTCTAAATAAAATAATTTACTTAGGTGCACTGGCTTTGGAAATGTTATATCAAAATCTCTTGTATAGTATCGTAATATTCCCTGTATAATTTACCAAAAGTTAGCATGTACTATTGTCAGTTTTTCAGTTTTTCACGAGTGCAATATATCGTTTTAGAAATAAGATATTAAAGGTAGATAGGCATACTATCCTTGTTGTTTTTAAAGTTTTTTTGTCAAACCATAAAAGAGTAATTGGACCACTCGTGTTAACTCGGCCGATTCGTCCCAATGATTGATGATTGTTATTGCACACCTACTGGATAATATTATTCCCCATGCAGAGATCATTGGTACATACTGGTTCTCTACAAGCACAAAAGGAGAGGAGATCAGTCGAAATATTGCACTCTTTAAACTCTTGCAACACATTTTCAAATAGTTGCATCTTTCCCTAAGTTGTCAGTTAATTGCCTTTTTGGTGCTTCTGGTATATCTGTCTTTTATTATACAACTTTGCTAACGCTCATTTAGATTCCGTATTTCCACCCTACAACATTAATGGAATCATGCCGAATGTGTTTGTGGATATTTTTGTTTATTTTCCGCACAAGTTTGCGGCTGCAGTACTTTTTCAATCTTTGTATTTATGATAATTATGTTCGTTTTATTACGTTTTAAAATACAATTAGAGAAGCGAACTGACATTTGTAAGACCCCCAAAATTTAAAGCTACTAAAATCGTTCTATAAGTGCAGCAATTGAATTAACCTTTTTCTTTGACAAATGTTTTTTTTTTCAATTGAACTAAAGCTATCCTATACTTACCATCTACTCATGTATATATATGTAAAGATATACTTTCTCTTTGTAGTCAAAATAAAGCTTTAACATAATCAGAAAGAGAAAAGGTTATGTGTATATGAGACAGCAATCCAACAACTAAATCTCTAAAATGTCTAGGGGTCAACATTCGTTGCCCAAACTCTAAAACCACCTCGAATCTAAAATAAAGGTATAAAAGAGTCGTTAACAAATTGAATATAAGAGCCTATCAGACATCGTGTTAATATATTAAATAATAACAAATGACAACCACTGCCGAGGTCAACTTCTAAGCAAGGACGGAAGCTCATAAACTCGGCAATCAAACGCATGACTTCGGGAAAGTTCGTAGAGCCGACAACATTGCTTCGGAAGTTGTGCCGAGGTGCCGGACTTGGGAGCAGACACATGCTCACGTGTTCTTTTGTAAATTTAGTTTGTGCTGCATTACTTTTCTGAAGATATTGATTGGTACAATAGATTTGATGGAATTATGTTTATCCAAAGTTTAAGGAAAATGATTTGAAATATCTTGATTAATTTGATAATAATAATTTAACCTTGAAATCAAATGTCAGTTTCTTGAAAATTTTATTTAGATTAATGAAATTTATTTAACAGCGTTAATAATTTAAAGAAATAAATGAATAATGATAATACAAATAATATTTAATAGAATTATAAATATCAAGTTATATTTGTTTGGATGTTTACGCGTTAGAATATATGTATGGTTGCCAATGAGACACTTCATTTTTATCCAGAAAGTCTTTCCATTTTTATGGACAAAGCTTATTTGTTCGAAAGCAATACATTGTCTGGCTCTTTCGTCTAATTCCTTTCAACGACAGTATAGGGATTTCTTTTTAATCATAAAACAAAGTCAACAGCGTAAAAATATCGATCTTCTTTGTTCCAAATCTGTCAAGAAAGGCAACGGACTGTGTATTTTTAGATGCATAGAAGCTCGATGTGTTAATGCATGATTTAAATTGTTGTAATAAATAATTGGTTAAATTGATTCTCTCGAGCCTCAGTCTGGCGTTTTATTCTAATAATTGTATGGTCACCAAAAATGCAGTATTCTTAGTGAAAAAATAGAGAATGTACGGAAATGTACTAGCGCCACACAAGCTTTTTTAAAACATTTTTTCCTTTGTTTTTCTTCGGTAGGTTTTATTTTTCTTTGGTTCTACTTCAATTTACTCAATTTTTTATGTAATATTAATGTTCTCCTGTTCATTGTTATGCAACATATATAAAGAAGTGCAGATAGTAAAAAAAAATCCATACATGCAGCCTCCTCTATTTATAACAGCTGCTTCCCTAGAAACTTGTATAAGAAATACAATAACACAAATGTTTGCATAATAACGCAGATCGATGTTTGCGTTATATTATTTCGCAAATCTTTGCGTTTTATAAGGAAGAATTAATATTTGTGTGGCGCTAATACGCTTCCGTAACAATGTCCTCCATTATACAAAATCTGAACGGAATACCCTCTATTGACCGTTTTATTAACTTCAGAAAAAAAGTTGTTTGAAAAATAGTAAAAAATCAAAACATATTATAAAAGAACGAGAGACGAAAAGTAAAACAACAGGAAACTAAAGATTGAGTAACACAAACGTGGACTCAACAAAAGTATAAGAAAGGGTCAACAGTTTCTATTTCTCTAGTGGCACATTTTGTCCAGTTAATGAATTAAGAAGTTACAATTACTAAGAAATTAAGGTTCAAACTCCCTCAGCCAAAGTTGACTTCAGCTGAATTTGGCAATTCTATTTAGGTCTTTTTGTTCATATAGCTGTGTTTTTACGTATATTTAACCATCCATTGGTTTCAAATGTTTGAGATTAAACCTTCCTGATAAAGGTAGAGGAAGTTAAATACAGAAAACCTCTTCGGACGCACGCAGTTTTGAAGTGTTAATTTCATTTGGTCATGACAGATAAATATCCGGCGAAAAGTCGCATTCGGTGAGGTCACAAACAAGAAAAGGATGAAGGAATAATAGCTACAACAAACAGGACATATCAATGGTCGTCTGTGACACAAAATGGTCATCCAAATCATGATGGCGTCTGTAAATTTTTCGAAGAGATAATTGCAACTTTACAGTTGCAAACCCTTGGGTCACACGCTGCATTGTAAACTATACGTTCTATCAAGGAAATCAGGATATAAATAGATGTATTTTTAACTGGAATGTTGCTACATCAGAATAGAAAGAACACTAAGTGAAAATTTGAATAATCAAATAAATAAAATATGGAATTTGATATTATATAACTTTTAACATTTAAAATGTAATTTCTGTGTATTTAGATAAGCAATGAAAACATTTGAATTGTCATAACTTAATGTAGTAATAAATTAATCTGGATAAAAGAACTGAAGACACACCCCGTCTCGATCTAGATATTTCTTTAACTTAATATTTTTTAATGATATAGACCAACACTAACTTTATAAACCGCAATTTAAAGTAGTTGATATAGGCGGACTTCCAATACAATGTTGAATCTTAGTATAATTTAAATAGAGGAAATGCAAATAATGAATTTTGCTTTAGTCAACCAATTTGATAACTAAATAAAAGGTGAATTATGAAAAAAAAATGATGGATTAGTTTGAAATTATCGAATTACTTATTAGAAGTAAAAAGTAACAAATTTTACAATGAAATATTTATACTTTATATTCAAGTCCGTATAATATTTTAAACATGCTTTCAAATTTTACAATAAAAAGGATAAATACATCTGAAAATATATCAAAAACATTTCGACAAATCTTCTCATTTTATATACTAATCTGTTTTCCTTCTATAAGAAAGCACAGAAAGAATCTCGATACAAGATTGCTTTGTGACAACACTTGATTGCCTTAATTGGATCTCTGGAGGATGAAACATTTAATCCATTCTATGTACAGTCAGGATCTATGTTATTAGCAGGATCTCTGTTATTAGCAGCGATACGCAGTGAAAATTGTACACATCAGTTATAGCTTATTATGTCTTAAAGAATTATTCTTGTGGTGTTGAAAAACGCTAAACTATATTATTTGGTGAGCTTGGGTAAATATTTTCATATAATTGTAAGAAAATGAAAATAAAAAATAGTGGTCTCAGTTCATTAAAAACAGAAGTTTTGGTCTGTTCATTAATTGTAAAGACAACCAAAAAAATTCAAGTATATATGTAGGTTACTTTATTCTTTATGCAACTGGAAAAAACATTGGACAAGTCTTAGAGTTCATAACAAAACTAAAAACTATAAAATAAAAATTAAAAATGTGAATTTATGTAAATTTAAGAGAATATTTTGTATTACATGAATTAAAATGAATATGGCTCTTATTTCTTTCGAGCAATATGATGTTTATGAAAGGAAAACATGGACAAATGGAGGAAGGCGTCCTGTATCAGTAAGTTCTTCTTTAACTAGTGAACTATTTCAATGAAACTTGCAGGGAATCTATGTAACTAATGGTATTGTTGTACCTCTATGTGACATTTAATCCAAAAGATTTTATTGGAAGGGGTGGGGGGTGATAATACCGGCAAAAAATGGACTTTGCCAGATGGAAGCATCTTGTGTCCGTAACTCCTTATTAACCAATGAGTGCATGGATTTCATTAAAACTTTTATTAAAGCGCCAGTTAATACGAACACTTTCAGGCAAAGTTGACCTTTGACAGTTTAGTATTTTTTATGCTCTTTTCATGCTTGTTCTCTCCCTTGCAACATACGGGTATCTAAGTCTAAAGCCAGCATATAAAGGACAGGGAACCAGTCTAGACCTTTTGGGATTTTTGAGTCTGGGTTCATGCAAAAAATTAGGAATTAGGATATGCTAGAATTGGCAGAGAGGAAAATCCTCCGACAAATACAAGGGCTTCGAAATAATACAGCAAATTTGGCTGGCTATACCCTGGTAGGAGCAGAACCTATTGCCATCACCTTAGACAAAAAATTACTTAATACCTTTTTCATGAATATTGTTAGAAATTCAGAAACCATAGAATATTAAATTCTGCGCCGACAAATAGCATTTTCAGAACATAGAGGAAAAGATTTTATCAACAGAGTGGAAAAAACTCTATCAAAATACAATCTGAAATCAAGTAGTTACTATATAGAAAGGCCACTTAAGAAAACCGAATGACAAAGCTAATAGGAATAAAGATCAAGGAATACTGGAAAAATGAATGTCACAATGAAAAATTGGATAAAAACATCGCTTAAATACACAGAGATACAGGACAATCCATTAAATAAAGCTCACAATATATGAAAAAGTGTAAAAATAAACAATACTAAAGATGTAAAGGTAGGGAAAAAAAAAGGAAGACTAAGTACCCAAACGTACATATTCCAAGCCAAAAGAGCTAAGTTCCATCAAAAAGTTAACCCTTTATGTACAATCTGTGAACAGGAAAATGAAGATCTAGAACATTTTATTCTACATTGCATAGAATTGGAGCAAATAAGATCTAAATATAATTGCTCAAAAATCAAACAGAAAATGGATGAAATCGATACCTCAACATACAGGAAGATCATACAACAAGGGAATCTACTCCAGCTCATAATGGATTGTACTAGCAAGGACATAAACTGTTATTTAACTGTGTATGAAAACATAGAAACTCTGTCTAGAAATATGTGCTATGAGATGCACATGCTGCACACAAAAAGGAGTAAAAGCTTGATCACAAGTACAGTATAAGTGATAATTTAAAATAAAATAATTCCTTATTTTTACCATTTTACTATTTTATGATAATTTCAAGACTTAAATATAGCTTCATTAAAGTTTTTAAGATATATTAAGTACCTTTAAAGAATAATGACGATGTCTATAAAATAGGAAAGTTTAAATTGTGATGGAAAACTTATGTATATACTTTGGAATTGTTCAAAATCCTAATCCATTTACATCTTACATAACACTCTTTTAGAATAATCATTTTATTTTAAATTCTGATGTAAGAATAGCACCTTTAACTAACCAATAGAATTAAAATTTGAAACTAATTTGAACGTTTTAAATTTTCATATTTTATTTGTAAATATATCCAGTTACACATCAGCACGGTTTTTTTTATAATATAGCTATTATGATTAATTAATTTTATGTTTTAAAACTGTGATGACTATCCTAAGATATAATAATAATATTGCCCTTATTCATTTATCTGTACACAGGTTTCTATGTTTCCTTATGTTTTATTGTGTATATAGTTGCTACAATTATACCCTATGGGTAGTGCTCCACAATTAATGGAGGAACATAAAAGAAACTGAACTGAACTGAACAGGTGTTGTGAGCATGCAAATCATATTGCATTTTTTAACAAATGATCTATTGGAAAAATCCCATCGAGTTAAAAGAGTTTGCAGCAGTCTTAATAAACCTAGTTCTAAAATAAATATGCAGATGGATTAACATGTCTTTGACTAATGTAAAATGAATAACATGTAGTTTGTGAGGATCTGGAAGGGGGTCCTACAATTCTTTATTCTTTAACTATTTTGACCATTTTTTTCTGTTCCTGATTTATTTTTACCCTTATGCTCTATTCTTTATATTTCACAATCCCAATATTCTCTATTTAGCTTTTTTGGCCTATTTTTATCAGTTCTTTATTTTTTAGCCCATTTTTCTGTAGTACTAGTTCCATTATTCTCTATTTTGTAAACCCGATCCAGACCCTCATATAAAGCACAATAATGTCTACGGATGTGAGTTATGATTGCTTAACCGTAATCTTGCATTAAATGCAAAGTAATAACAAATAAAACATAAAAGTTCTGTAACATCGCTGATTTTTTTTTTGTTCGATTGTATCTGACTTAATTTTCCAAATACAAGAAAATCAGGCTTTATCTTATAAACTCTAGTTTTTATACACAACTATATAATTTCTTAAATTTTATCTTTAACAGAACAAAAACTAATATTCTTTATACAGCTTCGCTTGCGACAAACTTTATTTGATTAATTGGATCGCGTTTAGAAGATTTTATCCTAATATGCCAAATCTTTACATTACAACGAGACACAGCTGAAAAATTTACAAAATATTTACTTCAGATACAAGAAACGAAAAGCACGTGGAAAATTAATATTACTGACAAAGATTTCTGATACCGTGACTTGTATTTTTCATGCAGTAGTATACATTGATGGTCGAATGAGAGAATAACTGGCTAACGTCCAGTGGCAAATACTTCATCCATATCACGACGGTAACATGTTGATGTAACACACATTGTATTTCGAAAAAAGTAAAGTAAAATAGGCATACATGTATGTATAGAAGATCGTGATTTTAAAACGCATTAAAGACGTAAAATTTTGGGGATTGGGAAGGGTCGCTAACTGACGAATGGAATTGAGTGTCATAATGGTCACTTATGACAATTTTTTTTTCAGATCGAAAATAGATTTCGAAAAAGTTAACTTGATTTGAACTCTGGTGGATAGTTTTCTTATTGGAAATCATACCACATCGCCTTATTTTTATCTGGAAGTATAAGGTGGTACCAAACACCTTGACTAAAATTAATTTGGCTCGTTTAATTTTCAGAAAATTTTGACAAAATATTTACTTTGACCCTTTGACAAAAATATAAAAATTTCAAAAAACTTGAACCACACACTTTATCGGAAAAATTTCATTGGATATATAGCAGTTTGACAAATACTAATTTTGGTCATTGAGAAGCTTAATATTTCCTTAACAAATAGAATGTGAGTTTTACAGAGTTATCTCCCTGTAGTGTTTTGTACCACCATAAAGAAAAAAAAGACGAAATTGTATATCAAACAGATGGACTTCTAAATTCTTGGAAGGATAATTGGAGGAAAAAAGCCCATGTACTGTAAGCAACAACATCTGATATATTCTTCACACATCTTTACAGATAGACTGATTTCCTCAACTTGTCAACTACATCTGTGGTTCTGTGATACCCAAGACGTACGGTTAAAAGCTTTTTGTAATTTGTTTTATACCACTTCCGTGTATATATTGATTTCAGCGTCACTCAAGAAATCTAATTCAATACTGCCAACACTGTTAGTGTTTATGAGTTCTGAGAAATTCTGAGAAAGATTGTTTCTTCTTTATACATGTTATAATTCAGTCAAGATCTGTTTTGAGACTAGGTAACTCTATATTTACAAATTATCTAGTGATATTTAGAATTGTGATATGCGTAAACTGATTTGCTTATTCGTTGCTGCTATTAACAAAGTAAAAACATCAGAATCTGACCAATTCATTTTCATAGAGTTTGAATACCATGAAGGTTAATGATTATGAATACTCGTCAGGAAGCGGTTATCTTCTCGCGAGATGTAACGAGCTTTACTCATATGTGGCGGGAGATGAATGATCGGTGTACGGTGAGCCGATAAAAAAAACCAACAATTAAATAGGTAAGGATGAATGCAAAAAAAGAACCAAAAATAAACATTAAACAAAAAAAAAAAAAACAAAAAAAAAAAAAACAAAACAGAACAAAAAAACAAAAAAACAAAAAATACCCTACCATTTAATTACATTTTTTAGATTTCATATAAGTAGTTAGGATTACCAAAATGAGTATATGTACCATTTACATAAGTTCAAGTCTTGATAATTACTAGCTTCAAGGTGTTGCAGGTCCTAATCATCCTAACTTTATGAATTCTCATAAGAAAAATGTAAGCAATGAACTATTGATCATTGAAAATTAGAGCATTAAGGATAAAAATGGAAACAGCAGCTGTTTGAGCACTCTTAGCTATTGGAGACATTAACAATTTGTTACTCCAGTCGGATATTGGAGACATTGACAGTCAACAAAATAGCCATTGATACTTTTTATTCATTAATTAATGTAAAAACAAAATACAATGTATGCAGCCATTGATAAATTTTTATTCATTAATTAACCTATTTAAAAATGTCTGTTTAATTTTTTCATAACTTTTCTAAAATCATGTTCTTTGAGGGATTTAACAATTTCGCATATCGTAAAGACGCTGTTTTATTTTTCAAACCATATCTAGATGTCCTTTGAGATGTTTGTGTCGTTCGATTTCAGTGTTATTGACATTTACGCACTTCGCCTTTTATTCATATTAAGATTTGCTGAAATTAAAACGAATGTATACTCTCGTACCGTATTAGGAGAATAACTATGGTTATTCCCAATTCTTTTACATTGACAGTAACGAATCGATTTCGACTCTTTAATCAACAAACAGTATGAAGTATTACTATATCAACGCTAAGTGCCGTCTTCGACGTATGAACGATATATTTAGCCCCAGACAAGTCAGATACGTGATAGCTTACGGGTTTACGGTTTTATTGCTTTTCTAATTCCTCAGAGAGAAATTAAACCGGAGAATTATTGACCATTACCATTAAACGTAAGAATGAAAGCGTTAAGAAAACAAAACACGAAACTAAAGAATTATACATCAGGGATTTTCAGTTGATATAGTATCAACAAATGCAGCTATACATTTGAAAATATTTTTGAGTGCATTTGAGGTAATGATGGACTTTTAACATTTAATGACGGTTTAAAAAAAGTAATTTGAAAAAATGGAATCGTGTAGATGTATAGCTCATAGTCTATATTTATAAATTGAATCTGCAGTATCTGATCATATTAGGGTTGCATTCAATAATAGTTTTTAGCCATTTTACTAAAAGATATCACAAGAATTTTACGAATAAATGTCACCTTCTCTCGCTCTGACCAGTTGTAAACCCTTTGCATTAAAAAATGGATGCATTTCCGTTATGTGCAGGCCTTGATCCGTTGTCTATTTTTGACTTTACTTTTATGTTTTTTTCCGGATATATCAGTACTCAATGTTTGTATTATGATTCAGATTAACAAAGCCTAAAGACGGAAATGCGCATCTGGTATAGGAAAAATTGGCATCGTTGTTTTATGTTATTTTAATGGATAGAAATAATTTTATTTTTTGTACAAGTTTGTTGTTCAGTAATATTAAGTGGAAGAATATTATTAGACCATATAGCAAACTACTCTAAAAATCTTCTTCTTTCATCATTATCAGGTCTAACCAAACTTGACCCGTAAGAACCATATGTAATCAAGGTAAAAACTTCTGGCTGATAGTTGGATGAACAATTAGAGGAGGAGGAGGAGAAGGAGGCAAGTTAAATGCATATTCAGGACGAGAACATGTTAATACTAGTATATTATGAATTTTGAATCCTGCTTGAATTAGACTGACACTCTGAGCCGGATTTTAAACGTGCTAGTTCACAAAGCAACAGTCAGCAGAAAGACATGTTGCCCGATCCGGACACATTATTCTGACTCCGGACCGACGATTTTTGCTCTTACCCCCAAATGCCATGTGCTTAGCGGAGAAGCAGAAAATACCGATGTTCAAGTCTCTGGTTTGACCCGGGTGGGGATCGAACACAAGACCTTCCGCACCCGCGGCGAGTGCGCTACCACGAGACCACCGAGGCTAAAACAAGATAAGTTTTGTAAGTACACCAACAATAATGTTGTAACATTGGTTTGTAAAAGGAATTTTCTTTCAGTAGTCTTCGGTATGCACTGTCACAGTGCGGACCTGACATTTCTATAATAACTTGTTGATATGCAATCGAATAAGTTGTTAAATGATAAAGGGAGTACAGAAGTTGGTGACAGAACACAAAGCTTCTGGTATCTTATGGTTGAACATCAAATCGCTAATTTATTGTTAACTTTGACCGAAGCCCAAAAGTTCCGTTTGTATTTCTTCATGTACATTCTGTACATACTCGCGCTTGAAATCACTTTGCACATGCACCAATATTAGTTACACAATGTGATAGTGTGTCTTCCTTTATTGATTATATAGGTGCTGTATGGAATCTTAATCAAGATTATTTTAACCTCGCGACATGCTCATTTGCCAATTTAGAATTATTTGCTGTTACAAAATTGTCAGAAAATAAATGAGTTTACCAAATTTAGTGCCCATTACCTTGAAACAGAAAAGGGAGGACACAGAGTTGTAAGTTGTTATAACACAATGTTGAAGATAACATTTAATTTCTACTTCAATATACAGCACGTAGTGCTGAATAGTTTGGTTTTATGATTGATATTTTTTTTTAAATTTTAGATGAAAAATCAAAATATATGAGGCTGATACCAGATGAGTATCCTATAGTTAACAATAAGTTTAATTTAAAATAGCTAAATTTTCAGAATGTGGGTGAGCCTCATTTCTTCCATCAATTAGAACTGTAAAAATCCATCTGCACTGTTTGTGTTGACTCATAAGACATAAGACATGAGACATAAGACATTTTATTTCACTAGAGCCCCCGCATGGGGTATGTTAGTACAACATTTTAACGAACAATAAAAGTATGAACATATTTACATTAAAACAACATGGTAAATAATGGTGCAATAATAGTATAATACATAATGAACTAATATGTGACAGAAAGTACAAATTATAGTAACATGATTAAGAACATGTCTTAAAACGTTTTAAATACCCTTCTGCAAAATCTTGCCATTCCAGTTAGTGTAAATAAATCTGATGTATTCATAAATTTTAAAACATTTTGGTTATTACACATATTCGTTCATTGTAGGAATACACTGTGTTTGTTGTCTCCCTTTTCGTATGTCTAGATTAGTTTAAATTTTTTTCCAACAATCAACAAAATTTTTTGCACTCTGTATCTATAACTGCTGTTTTGTGGCGTCATAATTGAGAAACAAAGCATTGCTTGTTTTGTGTGTAGTTCTCTGAAGTGTTTAAGTTATTTGTGTCGTTTGGTTGCTGTTGACGTAAACCCTACATCTCCTCTTATTCATACGTATCGAGTTTCATACGACCAAATGAATGTGGTGCTTACTGTACATGATCCTTTCTTTTAGATATAAAACTGTACTTTATAATTTTTCGATACTTCCTAGCAGCTGCGTTCCTCACTAGACATACATAGCGTGAACGTCATGAAAAGAATTCCTTCAAAACCGATGATGTGAAATTTGCAGAAATATTTTATCGCTAAAGTCGACACTAGGGGCCGTCTTGACCTTGTTGTAGGGTATGAATGATGCGTTCATTGTTGAAGACCCTACATCAACTGTCAAGATGAAGAATAGGAATAAAAGTCCTGTTCATTGATAATTTTTTATTTTTTCTATGTATTGTGTGCGGTTTTGTCCCATGTACATTTATTCCATATCCATTATTTTCTATTGATTCTAGAGTTTGTCTCTAGTGCTGTGTGGAGGCAGTGGAGAACGTTTCCCCGTGCTTGAGGTGTATGCTCTTATAATATTTACAGTTATGATGTGCTTGTTCATGTCAGAATTTCTCATATTAATATACCGTCAAGATTTCATGTTTGGCTATTTAATATTTTCTTAATTTCTTCAAAATAATGGTCTGGTCATCTGTTTTGTATATTGCCCTTTCACACTATTTTAAACTGCTAGGTTTTCTTACATATATTTCGATGTGCCCCGTGCTGTCTATCATTTGTTGTTTAGTTTTATATGTATCGTCTATCATTTGTTTGTTTCGAATGTATTGGTCTTTTGTTGGGCAATGTGTGACAAATATATGTTGCAAAACCTCGCCCGTAATTATAAATTATGTAATTCATTAACCGCTCCCGACATGTGTAACTATAAAGCATATTTTAGCGGCGATCGATGTCTTTTAAAAATGACTGCACTTTTCTTGTATCCCTGGTGCTTTCGACTGGAGAACCGTCTTACACAAGCTTCGCACACGTTGGCACTCCGAGGCGGGTGAGAAACAGGAAGGTGAACTGTGGTTTATTTTTATCAATATTACCGCTTAAGTCGACGCTAGGGCCGTCTTGACCTTGTTGTAGGGTATGAATGATGCGTTCATTGTTGAAGACCCTACATCAAATGTCAAGATGAAGAACAGGAATAAAAGCCCTGTTCATTGATAATTTTTTATTTTTTCTATGTATTGTCTGCGGTTTTGTCTCATGTGCATTTACTCCATATCCATTATTTTCTATAGCTTTTGTTATGAGTAAAAATATCCCTATTACTTAGAAATGAAAAATAGCAATCAATAAAAGCGATGTATATTTTCTTTGGTTTTATCAAGAGCGTGATAGACTTTGTATTAGAGAAGAACACTGCTTTACAAGAAAGCTTACACGATCGTCCAGTTATAGTAAAAGAACAGTAGCGACTAGTGTTAACATTGTGGAATTCTTGATGTGGTTTTCCTGAGTTTTAGTAAATGTGACTGATAACATCAATCTGTGATTGACACCGCTTCGCGTAATTGTAAAGACCTTCTTCTTTTCATTGTGGTACGACAAGGTGATAAATGGTAAGAATATAAAAATAAGGAGATGTTGTATGATTGACAATGAGACAACTATCCACCAAAGTTCAAATGAAGTGGATGAAAGCAATTATAGGCAACCGAACGGCCTTCAACAATGAGAAAACCCCATACCGTATAGTCGGCAATAACAGAACCCGACATGAAAAATATAACATCCACCTGTGGTTTACGCCGCATCAAATAATTGTAAAGACCTTCTCTTTTTTTTTTTTATTGTGGTACGATAATGTGTATGAAAGCTGATAAATGGTAAGAAGTATATCAACAACAGAATGCTAGTGTAACGTTCCATACGTGAAGTTTAATTTAAGTATATACAAACGATGCTTTATCGACATTAAAGATGGGAATAAAGAATTATATTTTAACGAAATCGCTTAATAAAAGTTTGGTAACCTTATTTGTTTTTGATTAACAAAGAGCTTTTAGCATTGTGAATCAATACGTAAAACAACATTGTTTGGGTAATTACATGTAAGAAAGGGTAAGACACATGTATGGGTTTACTACAAAAATGGTGGGCAAGCGATTAACAGTCAATCTGTTAAGTTGATGACAAGTCTCAATGTACATGACGTTTGACGGATTTTACAATTGGATTTTAGTTGTTCAAAACGCTTTTGACTATCAAAAGCGTCGGTACCGAGCGTACCGAATAAAGATTATTCAATAAAATGCGTGCTATACGCTCTGAGACCAGTGCCACATGTTTAATTTGTGATAAAAAAATCTTTTATAAGTTAGTTTTATTATTTTATTTTCTTAAAAGAAGGTTTTTATCTACTTTAATTTGCAAATTATTTTCTTTAAAAAAGCGTAAATTGTATATTTAGTACGTCATCAAAACATATTTTTCTGTATGTTAGCTCTTTTTTCTTCGTCTTTATATTCAATGTTTATTTTGTTTAAATCATTTAATTGTTGATCTGCAATTTTAGGTTTTGCTTTAACTGGCAATGCAAACTCTAACTTTTCCCAAAACCAAGGATCTGTACGCTGTAAGTACGTTTTAGTTTTCATGTAAAGTTTCAGTTCTGGGTCCAGTTTGGAGGGGTCAATATTCTCCATCAGAATCAAAATAATTTTCTGAGATTTATCTCTTAACACACTGTGATGAGCTGTTTGAAATTCATATTGACACCATTCACTGTCTAAAAAATTGTTTGATACTATCATAATTGTTCTAGAACTGTCTTCAACAGACTGAATGATTGAATCTGCTATACATGCACCAATCGGAAAGTCCCGGAAGTGGAGACATAACTTGTAACCATCTTTATTTTCCAGCCTTTGCACAAGCTCCCGAACAACAAATCCTTCGTCCTTGTGACTATAAGATACAAAGGCATCGTACATTTTGTTCTCGGGTTTTACACTAAACAATCGTATTCCGAATTTATTGTACATGACAACCTGTAATAAGGTTCGATTCATAAACACAAGCGTGGAAATAATAATAACGAGAACTAGGAGAACGAGAGTTGAAGTTAGTGCTTGAACCTCTTTGTAATTAAGAACCTCTCTGTGTTTCTCGATTGTTCTGTTTTGGAATATAACAGATTGGTTTGGGCAGATGGACCAATAGTCCAACTCGACTACATGTTGTTTAGAACCGATAGCAAAACTTTCATTTTTTGTATTATTTACAAAACAATACATGTCATGTCGGTCTTTAATGACGTCAGCTAATTCATATGTGATTTCTTTTAAATCATGTAAATTATTGCAGTCACATGACCAAGGATTATTAGATAAAGTCAGATACTTCAGTGTGACCATTGACTCTGCAAAACCATACGGAAGGGATACAAGCTTATTGTAAGCTAGTCGCAAAACTTCCAAATTTGTTATCCCTTTGAACGCGTCATCTGCAATGAATGCGATGCGATTGTGTTCTAGCTGGAGCAATTTTAAGGATACCAGTCCATTGAGTAATTCAACAACTACACAGGATAGACTGTTTTCATTCAAATATAGATTTTCCAACTTTGTAAGATTGACAAATGCGGTAGGTTTAACAATTTCTATCCCACTTCTATTAAGATAAAGTGTTTTTAGTTGATAAAGTCCACTGAAAATGGAGAATGTAATATAAACTAGGTCATTTCCATCCAGATAAAATATTTTTGCTATTGAAGGTATGTTTTCTGTGACTTTAGTTATACGTTTGTTACTGCAATCGACAATTCCGTTTTCATGATTAAAAGACATGAGACAAGTGCAGTTTGTAGGACAAACCATTCTACAATTACAAGATAAAGATTGGCAGCAATCACAAATGCCGACGCAGGGATCTTCAAACTCACACAACATATTTTCCAGTTGAGCTTTCTTAATCAGAGAAAATTTTCTAATTTTATATCCATTGTAGCAAAGCAAGAATTCGAATTCATCAATTTCTAATCCTTTGCATGACTCAGTCCATCTGTTCAAACATTGTCTCATCCACGAAAGATGACAATCACAGTTAAATCTATTACCCCTGAAATAGAACACTGGCGGAGGAGTGGTGAGTGGCGAAAACTTTATATTGTATGGTTGCAAAGACGAAATATTATTATATTTCAAATCAACTATTTCTAGATGTGGAAATTTAGAAAAAGCTGCTCCTACAATACTGGTCACATGATTATTATTCAAAATTATTTGTTGTAACGCAAATGAATTGTAAAAGTGTCCAGCGTGAATTGGTCCATCTATTTTGTTATAGCCCAAGTCGAGTTGAAGTAATGATAGCATATTCGTGAAAACATAAGCTATATTTTTAATATTGTTATGTTTAAGTAGAACCCATTTTAGTTTTGACATATTTTTAAAAGCGCCAACTTCAATGACTTCAATGTCGTTATTTGATACTTGAAGTAGTTCTAAGCTTCGAGAATTTTGGAAAACATTTCTTCGTAGAGCAGTTAGTTTGTTCCATGATAGATTAATGCCGGCTAAATTTGGAAGTCCCGCAAAACTCCCGTTGTCCAGCTTGCTTATCCGATTATGGCGTAGATCTAATATAAATAATTTCGTTAAATTGTGCAAATCAGGAAAATGATTTAGTTGGTTGTAAGATATATTCAGCAAAGAGGTTTCTGGCATGGAGTTGAGCGTTAGCGGATGTAAAGTCTTCAATTGGTTACCAGTCAAATCCAATTTATTGATTAATCGCAATCCCTGAAAAGCGTGGGATTCAATGTGGCTGATCTCATTATGAGAAAGTAAAAGTGTTACCAAATTCACATGGTTAATGAAAGTATAATTCAAAATTTTGCTAAGATTGTTTCTAGAAAGATCTAAATGTTGTAATCGTCTAAGTTTACCCATGACAGTAATATTTATATAAGTTAACGAACAATTTCCAAGCTGAAGTTCATGAATAGTTGGTAAATAGTATAGATGTTTCCAAATAGAATCTCCTACTCGCGTTGAACCTAGAACAAGTGCTTCCATTTGTTTTCCTGAATGAAAAAAATCATCATCTATCTGTGAAATTGGATTTGGACCTAATCCAACGACTTTGATGTTTATATTGTCTTTCAGTAAGTTACTCGGCAGTTCAGACAAATGGTTTCCGGTTAAATCCAGGAGCTCAAGATTTGTTAAATTTAGCAAAGACTGAGATGAGATATGTGCGACCATATTGTCTGCGATTGATAAGTACTTGAGATTTGGTGTAAATATGCCGAATGTAACATTAATCTCATGAATTTGGTTATTATTCAATATTAATACCAATAAATCTGTAAGTTCTTCGTCGCATTCCATGAAATTTGCATTGGATATATCCTTGATAAAGTTGTTTGTAAAATTAATAAACTGTATTTTATTTAATCCATATAAAGGGGGAAATTGTGTAACACCACTATTAGTTATGACAAGTCTACGCATGTTCGGTGTATCCAAAAATGCTTTGTCATGTATAGAAAGGTTTCTTGCCCTATTGATATTTAATTCACGAAGGTTACGTAGTCCATAGAAAGCATGCTCATGAATGTAATTAAATGAACAATCCGACAATTCGAATGCATTAAATGAATAAAGATGCTGGAATATTCTATCCTGTAGGTGGGAATGTAGTAAAGATTCACAGGTGATGTGCAGAACACTAGTCACATTAGTTTTCAATCTAGAAAAATCAAAATTATTCAGTTTCGATATCGAACAAAACACATGCACGATGGGTTCATTTGTCGTGTATGTAACATAGCAGTCGCAAGGATGAGGACATGCCTTGTAGTTGTTAAAATCCTGGGATCTTGTTGAATAGATAAACAGCAAAACAATCCAGTTTTTCATTTTCTTATTTCTGGAAAAAAATCACAAACAAATTACTTGATTTTTTGCTTAATGTGTCAAATATTTATATTTATAATAGACAATAAATACTAGACAAAAGGAACTATTTAATAGAAAGGAAATAAAGGAACATATTGAAACAAAGCCTGCGAAGATCGATCTGTACTAAGGTATTCTTTCTTGTTACACACGTGAAACAGGTCCTCCGTGGCCGGGTGCTCGTGGTCTTAATAGTTTATTTATAGTAAATACTAGCTAGCATCTAAACTCTGAGGTAGTGATTAAATTTGCTCGAATTCGATCTTTATTGACAAGGTTTGACAGCTTCCATGGCAAAGGTCGTTGGTTCTCTACAGGTTCTCCGCCTTCCGCTACCATTAAAAACCGGCCGCCATAATTTAGCCAAAGTAGCAATAAGTTGTGTTTGACACTAATAATGAAACAAACAAACACGTCAACCAAAACGCTCTATTCCCGTATTTATACTGTCTGTGTAGACTATTATTGGGGAGGTCTATATATTTTTGGGGTTTGTTTACGACGCAGAATATCTGTATATAACGTTGTAAGGTTGTTTATTTTGTTACAATTTATTGTTTTGTTTTTAGAATAGTTATTATTCCGATAAAAAAGTCCTTTTAATTTTTCTGTTAAGGCCAGGTTTTTTAGGAACGACTGTAGCGTCTTGACATCATTTAAATATTTTGGAAGTTTTGGAGAAAATTGATTTGGAAAAAAAATAATTGTATAATGAAGTTATTAAGGTTTTAGTGCAAAACTATTGTTTAAGGATGTTCGCTACTCTGTTTCAAAATAACAAGCTCTTTA
Source organism: Mytilus californianus (assembly GCF_021869535.1). Taxonomy (NCBI): domain Eukaryota; kingdom Metazoa; phylum Mollusca; class Bivalvia; order Mytilida; family Mytilidae; genus Mytilus; species Mytilus californianus. The sequence goes on along the minus strand of NW_026262626.1, from coordinate 23,843,388 downwards.
AACGACTGTTATAAATTGATAGTATATAAATGAAGGAACTGAAAAAGAAGAAAAAAATGAAGGGTCCGTGTGCTTGTTTTCTAGATATAAACCATTTAAAATTTGGCGGGAAATGATTCTCTCTAGATTTTTCATACACTTAACATTGGTACCTTTTTTCTTTCAAAAACAATGAAAAATAACAAGGATTTAATAAGATTTTCAAATATCACTTTTTAAACTGTATGTAATAAAATTATGAAAAGAAAAGTAGGGGTTAGCGGGCAAAATTTTTAATGGCACTACATGGATAAAATCAGAGGATTCCGAATATCTGGCATAACATCAAAAAAACAAGAGGAGCGAACATCCTTAATAGGCTGTAGTTAGAGTTATGTCTTTGGTTTTTAAATACAAAGTGCAATATTCTAGAAGATATAATCTGAACGTCCATCCTGGTACAAGTTTATGCTAACAGATAATCTACACTAGAACAAAGATAGTACTTAGATAGTAACAGACTGTCAAAACATTGAATTCTAATACCGTTTGCTTAATGATGACAGGGCATTTTGTAGTCTGCGGAGAGAAAAAGGTAAAATAAAAAAATAAAGAAGCCGAACTCCGAGGAAAATTCAAAACGGAAAGTGCTTTATCAAAGGGCAAAATCAAAAGCTCAAACACGTCAAACGAATGGAAAACAACTGACATATTCCTGACTTGGTTCAGGTATTTCCTTATGTAGAAAATGGTGAATTAAACCTGGTTTTATAGCTAGCTAAACCTGTCACTTGTATAAACCAACATTATGTATTAATTATAATGTTGATATGTAAATTCATCCCTGTGGTATTCGTCCGATACTGAATATTACAGTTTTTCTTTATACACTTCACTGCAGTTATTATTTTGACAATACAATTTTCATATAAGCACATAAAAATAATACAAAAAGAGGCTGTAGAAGGTTTTGTTAGGGAAAAAAGAAAATTGACCAAATATTTTCCTTTTTTCTTGTACCTGTAAGCTTTTCTGGCAAAGTTTAACAAAAAAATTGTTATCTAAGCTGGCCAGAATTTTTGACTTATCAATAATTTTCAACCATTTATTTGCATTCATGCTACAAATATTACCACGAAATTTCCTATTTACTTTAAAATATGTTTGTGCTACGCATTTTAACAGTCATGGTATTCCTAATGAGAACTTGTGCAAAAACACACAATAATATATGCCTAGTGTTTTTGGCCGTTTTTAGGGTACCCCAAAACTGGTCATATTCAATATACCCTAAACTTAAATGAAACCGTGAATTTCAATAAGACTTTGGCAGATGATGCATGAACCCCTGCTGTTTAAATGGTGTAAATATAAGAAAAATTAAACGAGAGGGAAATTTTGGTGGTAACAAGGTGTTCCTATTTTATAAATATTGAATACTTCATAATACAGATTAATATTAAATATCTCTTCTTTAAGCACACTCCGTTTAAAGTTTTCGGGTAGCAAATGAAACTTTAAGTAATAGTAAAAGTTCAATGATAAGTTAATATTGATATTAAAAGCCCTCCGAACAAAAAGGGATGTTCAGATCCCCGAGCTCGAAGGGCGAGGGGATTTGAACAGCCCTTTTTGTGAGGAGGTCTTTTAATGTCAATATTAACTTAATCATCGAACTTTTACTAACTTACAAACCGTCAAAAAACATAAGAAAAGTACAAAAAAAGCACTCGCAGAAACCTTATTCCCCTGAATTGGACGCGTCTACTAAATATGTTCAACTTAAATGATAGTTAAACAGTACTCAGACTGATATATACAATTAACAGTTACCAAATTGCAACGGAAACGGACCGATTAAATGGCAGTACATCATTCAATAATTCATTCATTATATTTTGTTTAGCATTAAAATAACACCAAATGATAGTTTTACAAAATTAGGGGGTAAATTTATATTTTTGAATCCAACTTTTCAAAATAACGATTTCTTATTTAATAAATGAGGCAATCAAAACCCTATACATACCTCATTTATAACTGACCAATGAATATTCTGCACAACAACTTCTTGTTATATATATTTGATGTTTTTAATCTGTCAGTAATCATGAAACAGACCAGACCGAAGAAAACAGTAAGTAAATTCTTCCATCAATTAGTTTTTTAAACAGCTTGTTTCAGAACTTCTAATCGAACAGACCTACATGTAGATGCATAAGGTCCTTCCCAATATTCATCCGGTAAATGTTCATTCCTTTTTGATTCTGCAATTTTCCTACACTACATGTACGTTACATGCGAATGCAAAATAATTAGTGTTGTCTGTTCAGTCCAATTAATTAATAGATCTTGCTTTGGTTTTTAACAACAACAAAAATATGCATGCAGACTTCAATGAATAAAATCGTATTAAAAAGCATAAATGTGACATCATTAGCATCAACTAGATTTCACTGACCCGATCAAAACGTGTTTAGGTGACATATATTTGTAGGTTCGATGTGATATATGAAAACTAACTTTTTTATTTTAGTCGTCCGTTATTCCCATTTAATGTCCAACTGAAGCAAAACACCTGAAAAAAACTTTAACCTTTCTTAGTTTTATCCTTGCCTGACAAAACATCATGTTATAAATCGTATTAAAACAGTAGATAACTAAGAACCATAGTAAAAAAAATATTTAAAACTTTTTATAAGCAGTCAGTTAAGTAATAAATTGAAGGAAATAAAACACAAAAAAAACATAAAAATCTAAATGGAAATAGTACATTATAGCAATTTACAAGATCTTGTCTTTGAGTGCTAAGTACATGGAACAATTTATGAAGTTGATTGGTTGTTGTTTGATTTACGTCCAGTGGCAAATATTTCATGCATGTTCATGACTAACACATATCTTTAAATACAATAGGTAGGTCGTGCAATAGGAGGTCAACAGTGAAGTTGGACGTGAAACTTTAAAATACCACTGGAAAATGAGGGTATATCGAATTAGGACAGAAATTTAGACTTGCAACAGCTGGCCACATTCGGACCACTCAAATAATTTGTGCAAGAGTTTTTAATTTGCCGAGAGCGTTGATCCATGAAGTCTACACTAAAGTCGATCATCGATGTTTACGTGTAGTTTACAATATCATTTCACGCATTTAATTTAGGTTAGATACTTTTAGCTCGCTTTAGTAACTGTAAGAAGTCTGTGAAACTGTATTGTTTATTGTACTTGAGTTTTTGGTATATTATATACTACCGCTCCACTGGTTGGTCTCATGTGAAGGTGTTCCCCAAGAGAGCGGGAGGTCGTTTGTTCGAATCCCGACCGGGCCAAACAAAAACGTTAAATTAGTATTGGCTATTTCAACGCTTAACACGTGACATCATAGAGTAGGAGCACAGACTGGTCGGCTCAGAGTCGGAAATGTTTCCGGGTCTGGTGACTTTTCTTCCTGCGAACTAATATCTTGGGAACTTACGTGTAAAAACACCGACTCAGCGTGTCAGTCTAGTAAAAAGCGGGGTTAATACTCGTATTGTATTTACATGTTATCGTCCTGAATATTCTTTTTTTCAGCCGCTGGTCGTCATCCATTATCATCATTTATTTTACCGTTTTATTATACAGTGAAGTGTTTTTCTTCTACTGGTTTATATTACAACTTCTTAAATTTTCACCGATCAAAATTAAAAATAGTATTAAATCAAATGTGACTTTTGGGATATATAATATTTGACGGTAATTATTATTGAGTGAACTCCGTATAACTATTATTAAGTCATTAGGCGATTTTCACTGATTATTTTTCTGTATACGGATCTTTCTATAAAAAAAAGACTGAAAGTTGACTATAAATGTTTTGATATGTCTGTGTATTTGTGTTGCTCTCGCATTAATGTACAGTATACCTTTATCACCTTTTATTCAAAATCAAATGATTCACTTGGGTATAGAAATATTGACATCTCGAGACCTCTCCCGTCCCACAGTATACCCTTGCTAAATGGGTGCGTTCGTTTGGCTTATCGGATATATAAATACGCAGTTTTGTCCCACTGAAATAGGAATGTATATCCGACTCCTGGTGATAGCGAGAATTTCACGCTATCTATACGTTAAAAAAACATTAGAGGGAAATACGATCTATGCACGAGTTGAATGATCGAAATGTGTAATCAACAAGAAAGGTCAGCTAAATCTTTTCAAATAAGTCGCATGGTTGATTTTAACACATTTTTTGCAACTTTTGCTAGGACAATTGTAGATGAAAACAAAATATATATATAACGAAACCGATTAGCAAAACAATATCTAAAAAAATAAATAAATGAAACGCCCAAAATAAGTTGAATCCGTTAATAAATTGTTGTCAACATTTTTTTATCCATTTTTGCTTTTATGGCAACTATTATACTAGTCTGAGATATAAATAATCTTGAAACACAAATGTTTACACGTAGACGAGACAGCCGTCATTGTTCGCTTCAATATATGAGTTATTTGCACTCAATGAAGATCGTTTTCCTGTTCTTATCCACTCTCCTATTAGTTTTGCTAAAGGATACAATATAACCCCTGATGTGTACCACGACAACGTTTTCGTACTGTTTAAAAAAAAAGATTAAATGCAAAGAGAAAAATGATGGAAAAACGATTTACTCTTAAAAATTCATACTTAAATAAATATGAAATATAAAAATTGGAAAACTGTTTTAGACGATTATTTATTGATTTATTGATTGTTGGTTGCTTAACGTCCAGTGGCAAATATTTCATGAATGTTCAGGACGAAAACAAGTTACAAATAAATACAATAGGTAGGTTTTGTAATAATAGAGGGCATCTGGGATGATGGTCGGGGGAATTTGGACTACCACTGGACAATGAGGATATATTGGATAGGGACAGAAATTTTGCCTTGCAACAGGCCACCTACGGACCCCTCAAAGAGTTGTTGCAAGGGTTCTTAACGTGCAAAGAGCGTGGCACTTTCTGTACACGAGGCATCGGATTTAACGTCCCCAATCTGACCGGACGTGGCTGCAAACTTGATACATCCCGCACAGCCAAACGGACGCCCCACTGTTGCAAGCGTTTTACTGCCGGTCGGAAAAAGACCAAGTGACCATATTTCTATTCCCCAATCACCCTTGGGTGACGATTATTTACTGAAACCAAATGATTATACGTCACTAAATGAAGCTGATTAATTCATTGCCCCTTTTATGTCCAGTGGCAAATATGTCATGCATATTTACGACGAGATGCAAAGTGGATCAACCTGAGGCAAATGATTACAATTTTAGAGTTGCACTTTTTACAATAAGGCAGAGCGTTCGCTAGAAGTAAAACGTATGCCGTAATAGAATACAGTTGAATCATGATCGAAGTCGTAAGCTAAGCTATTAGCCCTCCTTCCCTCTTTTTTCTCCACGATAGACGAATGCCAAAAAACAAAACGTCATGAATTTACAAACAATACCGGTCACTATAAATAAATGAGATATGGACTTTTTTATTTAAATAAATTCCTATTGCAGCCAATATCTCTCGGTTCGGGACAGGTTAGTATTTCCACCGATTGATTATTGAATGGAGATATTAAAGCAACCAAAAGCACTTTGAATCAAAAATTTTCTAAAATTGTAAATTATGGTATTTTGCTGGGTGTTATTTCCCGATCCTATTTCGGACCCCCAGATTTTAAGAGGGCGTAGCTAATTAGTGATACCCGATTAACTTTTAGTAAATTGAACCTCAACTTAAAGACCTACACCGGGTATTTAAGTTCGAGGTACAATAAGTAGACAATAGAAATCCTTTGTGAAATAAGATCGTCCCAGGTATCTTAGATAATTATTTTGCGTTGAATAACAATGAAAAATGCACGAGCAGGTTTGTAATAGATATTTATTATATTCATCATTTTCTTTCATGCAGCGAATTTCATCGTTTTTGTTGCTTTCTCAATAGCATATTCCAGAAACAACTTTTGTTTTTTAAAAATTGGACCAATAAATGTTATTTTTCTGTTGCTGCTGAGAAAACAAAGTCCCTACTTTTTGATGTCCCTTCTGTTTTAAGAACTATAAACATAAAACTATTTATTTTAAAGGCCCATGAACTAATAGTCTCCACCTTGCTCATAGCAACTTATTATTTGTCCGTTGATAGTCTAAAAGATACGTTAGTGGTTGCCCTGCCTCTTCATACTTTCAGCTGTTGAGATTTTGGTGTTGGTGGCTGATATTTATTCCTCTCTTATTGATTTATTCGGAACTTCTCTTGACTTAAGGCGACTAAGAGCTTGTTATACCATTTGAAGAATTCACAACGATGTTAACGATATCAATCGCATTTGTACAAATATGCATGTATTTGGAGCATGAATATGAGAATATTTTGATATGAGCCAAAAATTGGGAATCTAAAAAAACTATCAACATATCAAATGAAATAAAAAAAAACTCCGATAGAATAGTATCGCTAATGTCAAAAACATTATTCAAACAGTTTAACATTTATTTTTCTCCAACATTTCAGATAATTTTTTTTTACATAATGTTTCATATCTTAAATTCTTGTTAAAGTCTCTTTATAAAAAACCTACTTCTAATATAATATATTTGATGTTGTCAAAACATTTTTCATACAACTTAACAGTTATTTATTCCCTAACATTTCATATGAAAAATCAAGAGATAGCTTTTTCCACAATTTATATTTCTTGTATTTTCTTGTTTCTAACCACACAGTCTTATCCTCGATGCATTTGAATTTTGACAAAAAAAAAAGGCAACAGTAGTATACCGCTGTTCGATAGTCATAAATTGATTAAACTGAAACAAATCCGGGTCACAAACCAAAATTTAGGGAAACACATCAACTATAAGAGGAAAACAACGGAACAACAGAAACACTGAACTGCTACAAAAACAAACGCCAACATACATAGAAACGGACTATTTGATAACAACTGCCATATTCCTGACTTGGTACAGGACATTTTAAGAAAAATGGTGGGTTGAACCTGGTTTTATGGCTAGGCAAACCTCCCGCTTAGATGGCAATGTTAAAACTACCGCTAAAATGACAACATTACGTGACAAGAATACAGTACAAATAACCGCAAGAACACTCAGGACAGAGAAATACATAAATAAATAATATAATAGTACATTATTATTATAGTACAATAAAAAAATTGTCTTACATAAGTGTGTGTTTGTTTGTGTGAAATTGTAAATAAGTTCTAGCAAAACTTTTCATAAAACATTGCTCTTACAGTTCTATTGATAACTGTTTTACCTTTATTTTGTTAACTGTGGCTTACGTCCATCGTCATGTAGAGTAACCTCAGTTAAATTGTATTCAATAGAAGGCACACCAAAGTTTGGTAACGTCCGTACCTCAGGTTCTTTGTTTAACGAATGATGAATAAGGAAAATACTTTGCAAGTCAATCCCTTGTTGAAACATGCTATTATACAATTCATTATTTAGGATATATAGTCATCTTAGATTTGTTATACATTTAAGACATAATCCTTCCGTCATGTTTGATGTTTATGACATACTACGTGTACATGAGTAGGTATTTCCGATGAACATGATAGAATACCGGATTACACATACACGCACCTAACATGGATTGAGTAAAATGTCATCTTTATTTTAACATTTTACCTGCGTTCGATCTTTCACTGTTTATAATCAACTTTAAATGACCCTTCACAAATAACTGATAAAATCACTTCAATGTGAGACCTTTGTAAATATTTTCGGCACAGAAAACATATTTACTTCTATCTTAAAGGAGCGTTCGCTGAATATCGTCAATCTGTTATTTATCATGTTATTTATAAAAAAATATATAATTGCGCAAGATCCGAAAGACGACTACAATTCAATATGAATTAATAAACGTGCTGAGTATCGGATAGTATCACCAGTTTTTGAAATGATAAGCAGATATTCAGGGCGTAATTATAGAATTATGCTGGGGTATACAAATAAAAACAAACAGTCCACACGTTCTCTTCTCATATAACTGAATATATTTTGACATTTATCCTGGGGTATAAACATAAAGACAAATACTCCACACGTTCTCTTCTCATATAACTGAAATATACTTTGACAGGTGGCCAATGACCCTTAACCGAATGGTTGGAGAAGTAATTTTATATTTAAACGTAAATTATTATAATGTATATTTTGTTTCTTGTATTAAAATGCAGTGATTAGATACTTGAGCACATGAGATCACCCCCGATTTTTGGTGGGCTTCGCGTTGCTCAGTCTTTAGTTTTCTATGTTGTGTTTTGTGTACTGTTGTTTGACTTTTGTTTTTTTTTTCTTGACAATGGCGTTGTCAGTTTATTTTCGACTTTGAGTTTGAGTTTGAGTTTGAATGTCCCTTTGGTATCTTTCGCCTCTCTTTTGAAATGATTGTTTCAGTTAAAGCTGATAAGCTCTCTGTATGAACCTGACGACCCGTCTCAAAATATAGTTTTGTCAAGTGCGAAATATATTTGTTATTGCATCTTTTTCATGTGAAAACGCCTTGAAGGTTTAATAGATTGAGATGATGTTCAATCAAGGTAGAGACGGTATCGAATTTGAATTGACAGACTGAAAACCGATAATGAAACAGACACAAACGTTTGAAACCGACTCTTTCTGATAAAAAAATGAACATTTCAACTGGTCTTTTTTTATTTACCAGTTTACTTAAACATATTATGTATGAACACCTTTATATAGATATAAGAAGATGTGGTATGAGTGCCAATGAGACAACTCTCCATCTAAGTCACAATTTGTAAAAGTAAACCATTATAAGTCAATTTATGTCCATTTTGGTTGTATAAGCTCTAGGGTTTTCAAATACTAAGACCTCGAGTATAAAAAAGTAAAATAACAAAAATACCGAACTCCAACAGTATAACTGATAGAGAAATGTATTGTCGAAATGCGCATCCGGGGTAGTAAAATCAATACCGTTAATGTTTTCCCATAATAACGATATAACACTAGAAAGTTGTAACTACATACTAAGATTAATCCAAATTGTTATATGATTCATGCATGAATATAGCTTTACGTTTTTCGTATCCATAACTAGTAGGGTGCCCAGTGTCCAAAAAGTCCTCTAGTTAACAAGTTTAAGTTTACGGAATAACACACGGCTAAATTTGTTTGCAAATTATTGGAAAATTATTATATTTTACACCCGTGGTCACGATTTTCTAAATTTCGTGTTTTTACAGGGTACCCTCAGATACCGTTTTGTACGGGGAATCTTACCATGAAAAATAAAATTATTGCGTTCTTTGTAGGTGGTTGAAATAGTACTTTAAATATAGTGTATATATTAAATATATCATATAACGAAAACGAAAGTATCTAGAAATATTTCAGCATTTTAGTAAGACTAAAATTTTACCCGAAATTTACCACATTTTCATCGATAGCAAAATTATTACGTGTATCATCACGAGATTTTTTACTCTGATTTAAGCTATAAGAAACAGTGCATGTGTGTGTCAAATTTCATGTGTGAAATATAAGTCGTTTTGAAGAAATTGGCAATTAAAAACACAAATTAAGTCAACATTTTGGCATTGGTTAAACACGGATTATCCTGTGCCATTAATCATTTTGTGCTTACACGCTAAGGTCATTAACAAGGGCAGTTGTCACCCAAAACATTTCTCATTTTTGTTTGTTGTGTCGTTAATCTATTTGTTTTAAATATCCATTTAACTTTATAGATTGATAGTTTGTTCGGAGGTATATGTTTTGTGTCGGTTTTTAATAACTTTTAACTTTCTATTGAATATATGTTTTTGTCATAATTGTAGTATAAGAATCAAATCGGCCGCTTCCGTTTCACACTCGGAATATGTCTCATCAAGTCTATGCCATTGTCTTGCATGATGTTTTCGACCTAAATCACCCTCGGTGTGAACGACAACAAACGAGCTAACCACCGAAGCCAATGAACTATATGTGCCAAGCATGTATGCTTAATCTAAGTTAAAAGACATATACACCTTGCTATCATTCCATTCACCAAATATATTTAACCCACTACTTATAGTGACTGAGATACAGACTTGTTTACGGATAATTAACCTTGTTCACTGATCAATGAAATGAGATCAAGGTCAGGTGAACCATATCTAACAGACATTCAGACATGGCAAGCACACCATATTTTATTAACCAAATATAGTTATCCTAGAACTCATAATAAGTGAGACATTCACATGACGAAAAAAAAAGATATACAGTTCTTTTTTAGCAGTCACTGAACCATGAAAATGAGGTCAGGACAATGATTATATGACAGATGGAAACTTCGTAACGCAACGGATCTATATACAAAGTATGAATCATCCAATTCCTTTATCCTCTGAAATATTAAACTATTAAAAAAAATAGTTTACGCCGTTGCCTCAGCCATCACCATCAGATTGTATTCTCTTTGCCTCGCATTCATCGACTTGCGCCAAATGCGAGTTAAAAAAGAACAACTGAAATTAGCTCTCTGAGCTAGACATGTCGATAGGCTTTGAAATTAATAGTAGAAATGAAATGTAGTACTATATGTATAGTAGTTACTATTAGCTTCGACAATTTTTCTATGCTGTTTACAAGTGTTTTTGAAATACATTGGTGCTATACAGAACCATCCTTTTTTAGATAATCTTTAACTTCATGTCAATTGCATACCCAATTTATGCTCAATAAGTCATATAAGTGTGTAATATGGAGTTATTAGTCTGTTTCTAATTGTCTTATTGTTTTCTTACATTTGACAGACACTCCTCCTCCTTTTTCGCCTTTTGCAGTATTTCTCATTTCTATAAAGCAAAGATATTATCAAACCTGCTAGTTCAATCAATTCCGCGTTAGTATTACACCAGTTTTGGAACAAAGTACAATGATATGTGCTTCCACACCTACCAAAAGAAAATTGGATATTTACCCAGAAAAAGCATTACGAACACCTTCTATTAAAAGACGGAAAAAATAACATTTTGGGAGGACAACTTATAAATGATAATATATAAAAATCATCTTTAGAGATCACTTGTATCGAATCTTATATAAAAACTCCGAATTGTAAATTTTAATGGGTCAAGGTCACTGTTATTTAACAGCTGAATGAAAATTTTAAATGTGTACCCTATAAGTATAAATGTCAATCTCGAATCATATTTATCAACAGCAATATCAAATTAGTCCTACATATAGAAACTATTGTTATAGTCCTTTGAACTATTTGAATTTATTTCGCTCTAAACGCATATATGTAGGGGCAACAAGCTGTCTAAATGTGACTCTGCGCTTTCCCTGAAATTTTAGTTTTGACCTTTGACCCAAATTTAAGAAAATCGTGACCACTGTAGACAACGACGACATTGATATTTCGATGAGGCTTGTTCTCCTCTTTTCAATGATATACTAGTATAAAGAACATCCGTGTGTTATTCCGTTAACCCAAATCGATCACATTTGTTGACTGGGCACCCTTCTAAATATGATATGATGGTAGGTTGGACTAGCTTTTTAATATTTAATAATCAAGTTGATGAGCAGGATTTTTATTTGAAAATATATCATGCAATAGAAGTCAAAAATACAATTACAGAAAAAAAAAAATCAACTGACCATCAACATATAGAAAATGTTTATGCTACTATCAAATTAAGTTATATAGAGATTCTCTGGAGGACTTTTTGTTTAACAACAGAACCCCTTACACACACACAAAAACACTCACACACAAACACCCATACAATACCAACAAAACAACAATTCAAAGTTACAACCAATCAAATATATTCATCTGCAAATCGACTCCATTTGCCCCTTTATTTTTAATTTCAACTACTATTTCATTTAAATCATTAGTTTTTCCATTATGTTTATCTTTGGCAAAGCAAATATTACCTTTTCCCAAAACCAAGGATCCTGACTTTTTAATTAAGTTCTAGTTTTCATGTAAAGTTTGAGTTTCGGATAAAGTTTGGAGAAATCAAAATTTTTCATAAGTATTAGAATTATTTCCTTATATCTATCTACTAAGACCCTGTGATGAGCTGTTTGGAATTCGTGTTGACACCACCCGCTCTCAAGGAAATTATTTGAGACTATTATGACCGTTTGAGAACTTTCTACCAATTAAATGATTATCTCTGCTATACATGCGCCAAATTGGAAATCCCGAAAGAGTAGACATAATTTATACCACTCCTTCTTTTCGAGTCTTGGCACTAGTTTATGCACAACACATCCTTCATCTGTATGACTATAAGAAATGAAGGCATCATACAGTGTATTTTCATCATGTTTTTTATTCAGGAATCGTATTCTAAGTTTGTTGTAAATGACGACTTCAGTTCTATTAAATGGTGCATCGTAGCGATCTCTGAACTAGCATTTCTAGAGTTGTTGTCCAAATAGTAAATATCACGACGGTCTTTAATGGCATCTGCTAACTCGTACGTTATTTCTTTCAAATTATGTAAAATAGTACAGTCACAAGACCATGGATTATTTGATAAACTTAATTCATTAAGAGCCTCCATTGTATTGGTGAAATAAGAAGGAAGAGATGTTAACGCATTATAGGTTAAAAGCTAAACTTCATAATTTGCTGTTCCGTTAAACTTTTATTTGATCACTCAGACACAATAAAAGCATTGTTGGAAATATGGGTAATGAAATTATATTGAAGATTAAGAGCTCGTAAGGATACAATTACGTCAAATATTGAGTCTATTCTGCACAGTTTATTCTCATTTAAGTATAGAATTTCCAATTTGCTTAGACATTAAAATGTGTCCGATTTTATCTTTAATATTTCACTGCGATTGCGATATAGTGTTTCTAAAGTCTTCGAATATTAATGAATTAATGTAGTTTAGAGTATTTCTGTCAAGATAAAATCTTTGAGCTGTTTTAGGTATTGGTTGTACAAACTCCATGAAGTGTTGATTAGCGCAATTTACAACAGTGTTATGTCGGTCTAATGACATATGGGTATGTACAATTGTGTGGACATGGTACTATACAGTTGCAAGGTGAACTTGAACAGCAATCACAAAGAATGTTATCGGCATTATACGGATCATCAAACATATATAGCATAATTGTACATTTTTAAACAAAGCTAACGGTTGATCCTATATCCAGGGTAACACTAGAGGAATTCGAATTCGTCAATTTGTACTCCTTGGCACGAGTCAGTCCAACTGTTTAAGCATTACCATAACCATTTGAGATGGCAGTCACAATTAAATTTATTATCTGCGAAATACACTGATGGTTGTGGTATTGCTAATGGCGAAAAATCAGATTTTCGGGTTGGAAAGTTGAAATGTAATATTACGTTAAATCTACGAATTCAAAATTTGAAAAAGAATAAAACATCTTTTCAGCGAATTCCGCTTAACTGGTTATTGCTTAATGTTATTTGCTATTAAGCATACGATTGGAAATAATACCATGAATTTATTAAATCCGTCATTATGTTATTGCTCAAGTCAAGTTGAATATTAATGCGAGCATTTCTGTGAAAACATAAAAAAATATCATTAAGTTTGTTATATGTATCAAATATCCATTTCAAGTTTGTCAAATTCTTAAATGAACCACTCTCTATTACTTCGATGGTGTTGTGCGATGTTTGTAAAAGCTGTAATTTCGGAGTATGTTGGAAAACGTTCCTAGAAATATACGTAAGTTGATTCCACATTATATTTAAGCAGGCTAGGTTATCCAGTCCTATAAAAGGTTTACTGTCAAGCCTATAAATTTGATTATGACGGGCATCTATTACGTATAAATTCTTCAAATTTTGAACAATTTGGAAGATAGGTTAAATTATTATAAGAAATATAAAGCAGGTATAATGATGGTGTATACTGAAAAGTTACCAGATCTACTACACCGAGATTGCTATGAGTCAGAAGCAAGTGTTCGAGTGTATGAAGCCCATAAAAACCTTTAGGTTCAATAACGGTAATACTATTGTGAGACAATAAAAGGGACTGAAGTATTGTTTGACCAATGAAGGTCATGTTATAAATTATGTTGATTTAATTGTACGACTGATCTATGAAACATAAATAGTAAAGTTGACGAAAAACTGAAGAATTTATCATGTTTATGAAGGACAAGGAAAAGTTTGAAAGATGAAGACGATTTAAAGTGGACAAGGATGATATGTGACTCCAGATGGAATCAATTACAAAAGTTGACTCTAGAACTAAAACTGCAATTTGATCTGCTGCCAGGAAAAAATCTTCCGGAATATTTGTGATTGGATTTGATCCTAATTTTATGACACTAGTCTGATATTGTCTTCCTATAAGCTTTTATGAAATATAAAGACGTTGTTTCTTGAAAACTCAATAAACCATAGGTATGTCGAATCTCTTAAACTATTTAGTGAAATATACGAAATCGTGTTGTCTGCCAATAATAAATATTTCAGATTCGGTATCAGTTTGCTAAAAGTTATAATATTGATTTTCCTGATCTTGTTAGAATTTAATATAATTTCACGCAAATGTTCAAATTTCATTGGAAGCATGTAATTATCTTCAGAGATGCTATCAATTGCATTGTAAGTGAACATGATGATCTCTGTTTGGTTTATTCCATGCAAAGCTGGAAGTTCGGTCATAACACTGTTTACTATAGGTTGCATTTCTGTAAATATAGACAATGCAATTTCCCATAGGAACTCCCTTTGCGGCTAAAACTGTGCCACTTTTACTATGAAGACTCCTGAAAAATTATATCCTAGAATGGAAAGCTGATATGCACTACTATTTTATTCAAAGGTCAAAACATAGGGCTGTGCGGCATATTTTCAACATTTATATGCCCTGAACTTGTTAGAGTTTAAACTTATACTAAAATTCTGTATTATCCCTACCTTCTCTTCTTGCCTACTTCAGAATTCAATTTTCACCGCAACAATATGTTTTTATACTTGTAACAGTCCAAAGTTATGTCTCTATGAGATGAAACATAGAGATCATATCCGAGAACTAGTAAGTAAACAAATCAATTTATCTATGAATATTCTATATCTCCCCAAAAGTGGCGTGGTTTGAGAAACCGTTGTATTTACAAAGTGCAACCTATAGACAGAGTGCGCCGGTTTGGCGTATTTAGAAATGAATGTTCATGAATTGAAAGGTCTTTTGCTTCGTCCAGATCCATTGTACGCACAAAGTCTAGGACAGGCATACAAGCTACTACAAGAACATGTTATACAAGCTGACCTATAAAAATCATCACTGTACACTTTCACGTGCATGTCTGGATTTATTTATATATCTATTTTTTTATCGGGTCATACACAATCGGCATTCTTCGGAGGTAATCTCAATGGTTATTTAGATGGTCCGAGAACACAGTTATCGTCCTTTGATTTTCGTTGTCTACAAATAGAGTCCCTACTGTGAACAGTGTATTAGTTGAAATTTTTTTCATACCCCTTCCAAATTTATTTCTTCATGTTTTATGCCTCAAATAGCAAGTAGGGGGATGAAATTACACTGGAAAAAATATTGGAACATGAATTTCAAAGTAAAGTAGTGATTTGGTCCAGCTGAAAAAAGGTTAAAAATTAGTATGTCTGAAGATGTCAAAGGAATTCAAGACCCACTTAACATAAAATTGTCCATATTGTGAGTTAGAATTGATGAAGTTTTCTATAATTTTTATATAATTTGTCCCAAAAGTAGTACACCACACTGTAAAAAATTGTTAAGGAAGCGCAATTGGGATTTTTTAATTTTTCATTTATAGTCTAAAAGAAATGCAATACGAAATAACTGTGTTCTCGGGACAGACGGCATCTAGTTTTAAATACAAACGAAATGCTGATACATAATAACGAGTCCATGCATTGGTAATTGTTTCTTTATGGACATTTTGTAATTTAGATATACGTGTTAGTATGTTATAAATCAAATATGAGAATTTGCTTCGCACAAAGTTAACATGAATTTGATAGCTGATGCCACTTTAAACGGTAGATTCAGACATAATATGATACCACTTTTCCTGCCCATAAATATTTTATAAATATAGACTACGGTTACGTATACTACTTAAATCTTTCTTGCTGGGCTGTATCATGTCTAGCAAGTGCATTTGTTGATGAATTTCTGGTACAGCATACACCTCATACGAATAAATTAACATCAGCATGGTTAAACCAGCTGTTTATGTTACTAATAACCAAGACAAATATGTTGATGAGCATATTTCTCTGTTTATTCTTATCTCGCGTAATATTTGTCATTATTAACACTAAGGACATTAACCTTAACTAATCCGGAGAAAGGAAATCACGCAAATAATAAAAATAGATACTCACCGCATTTTGGATACTGCGTTTTAAATTTGTTTATTTTTTGTTACATCATATATTAAAATTTGAGTCATTTCAACTTAATATTGTAAATATTTTCTGCCTCAGTATTTACTGTTTGATTTGAATTACAATACATGTAAAATTAATTCGAACTACATATTTAAATGAATTAAATTGATGTTTTGCGTATTCAGGCCTCGGGATAGTGTATCAGCTGTTTTATCTGAAAAGTGCTCTTGCATATTGATATAAAGTAGAGGCTCAGAGGAGTATATGTATATAGTTATTTTCCGTCTTAGCATTATATTAATTTATCTGTAAACCAGCAGTGCAAAATTGTATATAACAGCGGTATGCTGTACTGGCGGTTAAAATATTGTAAATTAACGCTATTTTTTTTTTTACAATTAACACTTAATTTTTTTTATATTTAAGTTTTAATCCACCATTTTCTACAAAAGGAAATGCATGTGCCAAGTCAGGAGTATGACAGTTGTTTTCCAATTGTTTGATGTGTTTGAGCTCTTGATTTTGATATTTGATAAGGGACTTTCCGTATGCATTTTCCTTGAATTTCGTTGTTTTTATTATTTGACTTATATATATGTATTATGTACTCTATGGCTGATATTGTCAAAAACAATGGCCTAGACGAACAAAAAAAATCAAATAGTAAGATTGTTACTCACTATAACATGTATACTGAGCCCGTTTCTTCTCGTGAGAAATAAGACGATATTCGATTACACAACAACTACAGTAGTTGTAGATTTATTACTGTTGCAAATTTGCAATGATTAAAAACTTTATACCTATCAAGTCTGTCATAAAGAAATGCATATACCAAGTCAGGAATATGACGGTTGTTTTGCATTCGTTTGATGTGTTTGAATTTTTGATTTTACCATTTATAAGGGACTTTCCGTTTTGAATTTTCATTGGAGTTCGGTATTTTGGTTATTTTACTTTTTATGTATCTTTAGATAAGTGGAGAGTTGGCACTTTCAACAGATGCTCTCCAATCCGCACATTTATTAAGAGAAAATAAAAACTAAATGCCCTGTATGTTCTATCATGTTAATTAAAGGTTAGAAACTAACCGAAAACTTAAATACGACTTGTACAAAATTTTCCCCGCCGTTAAAAATATTGAAAATGGGGATACATATTTTGAGATATATGCTGTGAAAAAAAAAATTCAAATTAGATACACAATAAAAATGTAAAGACCAATTTGAATATAATATAAAATCTGGTTAATAGCGACTTTTTAATGGTAAATGCACAAAGCCATGTCTAGATCTCTTTTGATTATCTATGTCGTTGAGTGTTGTTGTGACATATTGACGTATACACCAACATCATTTATTTGTAGACAAAAAGTTAAATGACGGTAAACCCTATTACATAGGTAGAAAAGAAGTGGAAAGTTGATATTATCAACAGACGCTCTCTGAACCGCACATTTATTATGAGAAAATAAAGATAAGTGCCATCCAAGGTCTGTCATGCAATTACAAGTTTATAAATGCTTGTTTGCCAGAGGGACAATATAAAACCTGTACTATCATTGGTTTTTGTCATCTTTGTTACAAACCATATTTGAATTTTGGTATAAAACCTGACTTAGCAATGACTGTACTCTTTTAAAATGATTCAGGAATTATAAAAAAGTCTGGTATTAAGAAATCAAAATTGTTAACCATTTCACCAGGTCCTGATTATAGCGAAAACCCCTTTTAATCCTGGTATCTATGATGAGTTTATTTAGTGCATTACATCTAAACAAACTGGGAATGTGTTCTCCTGACCCGTGCAAAGCCACCTTGTTTGTTTATAAGTTACTTAAAAAAAACAAATGTCCAAATACTAATATTTTAAGTAACAGCGGCTTGAACTTTTACCACAAAATTGAAAGGCGTCTTCTCCTTTCCTATATCTATCATTTCAATAAGTTTCATTCCAAGAGAAACTCAAGTAATCATGTGTTAACCATTTAACAAATTTTACTTTTAGCAATAGTGACCTTTAATTGTGACCTTTTTACACCAGAATTTCCAAAGGCTTTTTCCTCTTTCTAATGGGTTTCATCTATATAAGTTTCATTTTAATCATGCCAAACTCAATTTACCACTAGAAAAGCATTTGTGTCGGATAAACGGACGGAGGGACCAAGCGACAACTATATGCTGCCTGTTTTTTTTGGTTGTGGCATTAGGAGTGGGTCTCAATGGGGTCTAAGCGTGACGCGGGATTGCCTATTTTTTGTAAGCGTGACATGTGAAAGTCAAATTATTGTGCCGTGAAAACGGGAAACGAAGTCTAGCGGGACACGGGAAATTACAAAAAATGAGAATTGCTTACGTACATAGTGTAAGCGGGATACGGGAATCTGACAAAACAGTAAGCGGGATCCGGGATCAGAACCCCCCAATGAGACCCCCTTAGGAATTCAAGTGATTTATTTGTAATTAATGTTAAAGAATGAAATTAATATCAAATATTTGATTTTTGAAATTACTGTTTAATGGACGAAAAAAGATGAACGAATTAACATTAAACCCGTTAACACGGCGTTCATTTATTTACAAATGTATTTAAGAATAATACGTTCAAAAAACTTTATTTGAGAAAATTTGAATAAATACTATATTGTCAAAAATATTTGTTCACATCAACATATTTAACAACACGTAACAAATATATTAACATCTCAATATTAAAATATGAATTAAAAGGGTGGACCACGATGACCCCGAAAAATCAAATATCTCAGTATATTACAACGATTATTATATATCCATCGTGTACCCTGATGCCGACTGTGAATATCATACCAGATAGAGTGGTAAACTGATAATGCATGATTTAAACCCATAAAATGAATTAAATCCCATTTATATTCTCTTTTTTCGATAGTATCATGCTGTATAGTGACATTACAAGTTAATGCTACATTGTCAGTAATAGGTGAAAATTGTATAAAACATGAGATTAATTGAAGATATTTAAAATTTCATCAGCTTTATCTTCCCGAAGGGTATGATGCATGAGTCCCGTGATGTCTAAAGCATTGAATTCTTACAAAAAAAAATTGGTTTCAAATTCCAAATTGATTTCGCATTTTTTAGAAGCATAACACGACTTTGTAAATTTTACATGAAATAAACTAATTGATTGACTAAGCGATGATTATGTATTGTTATAAGTATTACATATTTATTCTGAATGATGATTTAGTATCATCTGAATGCATACACTGTTTTGTACAATATCGATACATACATTTTCTTAGCGCTGGCCCTCACATATCAGTCAACTGGAACACATTTATTTAACACATAGAGACAACAATATTTTCTTTAACTCCAATAATGTGTTTAGTAAAATAAAACAGTTTTAAAGCACTAACTTTGTTCTGACACGCCCAGGATAGATTAGTAACCTATATATGAGCCAACAGGAAAACTCATTAATTTGTTCCATAGTAGTACATGTAATAACAATCATTATTACTTAATATAAACATGAATGTAAAGTAATTCTCCAATTCAGCATGGTATGTGGAAAAGTAGCCGAAACCAGTTCAAAAGCCTTTCGTCTGACCCGACTAGGATCTGAATCCTTTTTCGAAACGAATACGCTTACTGCATAATCAATTCCACGAGAACACAAAATTGGGGACTTACAGATAAATTTATAGATGACAAAATTATTGTTGCAAATTAAACGTTTGAAATAAAATTAAAAACATTAGAACAAAAACAATGCATTATGCCACCAAATTTGATATGAAAAAGTTAGACAACGAACACATTAAATAAAAGGAAACCTAGAGGTAGATATACATAAACAATTCGATAAATTTCGGATGTTCTTCTTTCCATTACAAACTGCATAATATTATATAATCGAAAGAAACAACTTTTCCCCGTGTATACTAAATAGATATATCACCAAAGAAACTATTCTTAATGAAGAAATAATTATATTCTCATGAAAGCGGTTTTTGCAACGTTTCTCATAGACTACAAATGTATGACAAATTATAGATAAATTTGATAACCTAAATTGACAGAGGAGAATTCACCAAAAGCTAAAAACAGTTATTGTGACTCACTACACTTGTTTTATAACTCAATTTGGCACGCCACTGAATCTAATTGCATCTCATTCTTAAGATTCCTCTATGCTGCTAGACAACAAAAACCAATCGGTCTTTTGAGTGTAAGAAAATCGATTTCTATAGCAAACGTTATTTCATTTAACGGCAATAACTCTGCCATAGCCTGACCTAACCGCTTAACTATAAGGATTCAAACTCTTTATAGTAATTCCAATAATAAATAAAGAGATCGGAGAGAAATGAAAGTAATTTTCTTTAAATGGCACATGTCTCCATATAGATTGAGAGAAGTAATAGATATGGCGTCGACACTTCTGTTTTAGTATTCATAAAAATAAACGGAACAATTATCTTAAAGTAGAAATAATAATAATATGTTGGAGGTGAAATCAACAGAGCCGGACTACAATTAAAACAGATAAATTAACAAATATTAATTAAAAAATGAAAATGGATACATATTTTATTTTAAAACTACATGTATATTCTTTTATATACGTTTTGATATGTCTACTGATCAAAATAAAAAAGGGACTGCTGAGATCTTTGAAACCTAGTTTAACCTTTACACATGTTAACGAGCCTGTAAAGGGTAACGAAACTTACCAGGATAGATGTCATTGGTCAATTTTTAATATTTCTTATAGAATTCGAGTCAATTTGATTAAAATTCAGACATATCATAACTCTCTTACTCGCCGACGCATAGCGAAATCATGGCTCTATAGTCTGACTAGATAAAATTTGGAAAGAATATTGATACTTTTGTATTTCATTTCTTTACAAGCCTCGGAGCGATTTAGAGCTTACAACATTGTATGCACCACTATTTATTGTTGGAGACTGTTGATCTCTTTTATATGTCGTTTGGTTATTAGTGACGTTGGGTTGATGTCTCATTTACATGTATCCCAAATATATTTTTAGTCATATGAAAATAGTGAAAGAGTTAAATATAAAATCTACACTAATGTTTAATGTATGGAATGATTTATGTGTATGTTTTTTTCTTTTTTTGTGATGATGGGGAGGAGATGAATTTCAAGTTCAATTAAAAAAAAAACCCAGATTTTTACCAATAAAAGACAATGGTGGAAGTGTCAACATATTCAAAAAGGTAAAATTGTATGTTTTAGTGCATAATCTAATGAAAAGAAAAGCGAAATGTAGTCTCAAATTAAGTTTGGATCACCTCTTTAGTTTCTATTAACAAAAAAATCGTTATGATTGTGAGTAGACATTCGTAACCAAATTGAAGGTAGTGACCCGTCTAAGGAATAAGGCTAAAACGTATTTAAAATTACATGTACCAAGTCTTATGCGCACACATGTATCACAATCCACCTAAATTAAGTACGCGCAAGTCCAATATGAGACAGCAAATGCATCAACACCAAAAAATCCGTTTCAATACAATTATATTATCTTTCTCTCCATTTAACCACAGTTTGTACATACTACATAACTTATACACTGTCATTTTTATGATCCTGCCCTCTATTGATCCTTAATTAGTTCAATCCAAATATTGAATTGTGCATGTTTAATGAAAATAATGTGTTTAATATACGGCATTATCGATAAATGAATTAAACCGTTAATAAAGTTACACTATAATAAAAAAAGTTATAGTAAAGCGGAAAGGTGTACTTTAGTCGAGTATTCACATTTTGTAATTCGGTTCGCCTTTTGGACAAAATAACAAAGATGAGTTCATTGATCTTTGAACTTTAATAATTAGAGTAATAAAAACTTGTTATTGCATAAAGAAGAAAAAAAATGCATTATATGTTTTTAGAAGTTCAGAACTCTATATACATATTTAAATTTGAAATGAAATACACCAATATGTACCTTATCATCCATTTTTTTTATTTTACTTATTTCAGTCAATGCATTGGCATAAACAGTTTTGTAATTTCGTATTTGGTTGGAATTTACTTGATTTTCGATTGTTTTACTGGTATCTTACGAACATAAAGTTTACAAAAAATTATTAGTGAAGAGTCCTAAAATAGCCAGCTCCATGGTGTACGGGAGGCAACTCTTGATATGCATCTCATTATAAACATAGGGAAACATCATTTTTTAAGAATAAAGCTGTCGCACGGGAACGCATTAAATGAAAAAGTTTAGAAAATTCCCATGTTTTCTCAACACTTTCCTTAAACATTTGCATTATGTTTAAGCAAGTTACTGTGTGTTTAAAAAAATCATTTTTTTGAATGTCCTTGGTAAATGCATGCCAACTTGAAAGATGAATTATATACGCAGAGCTTAACTCGGTGATATTTGAATTGACTTTAAATATTACTTTTTCCATTTCATAATTATTCCTTGTCAAAACTGTATGTCCGTACTCAAAAGACATTGATAAACCAACTAGTGTTTAGAAAGCATGATAATCTGGATTTTGTCCGCCACTGCTAACACAAATTCTAAAATATAACTATTCCTCCTTTGCAGCCAAACGATAACTATGGAAAGGCTACAATATGCAGTTTAAAAAGCAGATTTACAGAACTGCATTAACGTGAGAATGTCATATTATTAAAATATGGTTAAAGGGAAAGAATCCAAATTTATTGTTGTTAAGTTTCAGTAGAAACGTTTCTTGTTAATCGAATAAAAATCATTAATGAGGGGATGAGTGGGTATTTGCACATGTACAAAACAAAAACTAGAAAATAAACAAAAACAAAACTAAAACTAAATCAACACAAAAAGATCATTGCACAAAATCAACTTCATAGTGTTCATAAAACATGTTAATAGTCCAGCTGATTCGTGCATATTTTTAGAAGAATTGTGGGTTTGATGATAAAAGCATGAAACTTTGTGCAATTATATATATATATATATATATATATATATATATATATATATATATATATATATATATATATGTCAAATGCGTTTTGTTAAATAAAATATACTTTTTCACTTTTTTGGTCTTTTGGAAAATGTTGTTTGTGCTGTATTTAGACCCCTCTAACAAGAAATTTGTTTTGCATGCACACGTATAAAAATTGCGGTTTTTATCCAAAGCAATCATAGGTTTGAACGTTGTTTTCAATTTAGACTTGTATATATATATATATATACATATATATATAAAATGACCGAATAATAGCCAACGATAAATCTTACGGGGCGATGGATCATATAATTATGATACAGTACACTACAAAATATAATATATAACCAGTCTAAAAGGGTACAACATCACCAAAACATAACAATAAAATGAACAGATGTAACTATAAATATTTCGGATAACAGATATCCTTCATCAGTATGATCATGATGTAAAATGAATCTTATCAACCTATTCAGATTATAAAACTATAGCAATCTTGAATATATATGTACATGTATATTGGAATATGAATATTTGATTTCCGTCTGTTACCCAAAGATGGTCATTAACAAGAGCAATGGCCGCAATTCTTGCATCGAATAGTGTTTTCTTGTACTTTAATTCCTTGTCAAGTACAGAAACACTATGATAACGAAAATCTGATATCAATATATTTCCAGCATTATCGACGCTCATTCCT
Source organism: Mytilus californianus (assembly GCF_021869535.1). Taxonomy (NCBI): domain Eukaryota; kingdom Metazoa; phylum Mollusca; class Bivalvia; order Mytilida; family Mytilidae; genus Mytilus; species Mytilus californianus. The sequence goes on along the minus strand of NW_026262626.1, from coordinate 23,819,313 downwards.
TCACATTCAAAGTTTGTTTCAAGGCTTAATCCATATATACCCTGTAGTCGAATTGTGATTTGCACGTGGACGATGTAGCCTCTAAAATTTCTATGCGATGTCGTTTTGGTATAATATCGACGCGATATAAAATGCAAAGAACCGATTCCAAATTGTGTATCGAACATGGTTGCTGCCAAATCTGGTCGTTGAAAGACGACTGTCTAGTTATGATGCCATTGGTGTTCATCCATATGATACTGTTTCTACTATAATATCCTTGTTTTTTATTTCCTGATGCATACCAGAGATAAATTATTATCAAATCATCATTGTGATGCAAGCACAATAAGGATAATAATAAATGAACTTATTAATAGTGCAAACATCTGCAAATCTAACTACTCGTCTATCTGTAAGGAGTTTCATTATATATGATTCGTTTGAATGGAGAACCAAGACACAGCCATCTTTTAAAACGACAATATCAGCAACTCTGTCTGCGTACACGTCAACTTCCAAAGAATGGTCAACATTTTTTCCAAACCTGCCGCCCATAATAATCCAAGCATCATTTTCTGAGATAGGTGCTATTTTCCGAATAAGTATTTCATCCTGAGTCAGTTTAAATTTTATTGGATATTCATCTGTGATTTCATCGGAAGAGTTTTCTGTTAAATTATCTAGCGTTGTGTCGTCAGCATCGAACCATTCAGTATCTGAATCTTCTAGAAAATCTGTTTGTGTTAATTTATTAGAACAAGACGACAATGACGCGTCAACCACAAGAACTTCAATTGACGTCGTAATGATATTTCTAATTAAAAAGTCCATAACAGGTGTAAAAACGGGTTTTTGGTGATTCATTATTTTGTCACAAGCTGCGAAGCATACCTTCATTTCGGACAAAAAAAAAACAATATAGTTAAGGTTCTGTTCGTGAAATTTATCTACATCCCACTTAGCGACTTCAGTTTGTAAATTATTGATGTTTGTTTCTTGTTCTGGTAGTGATAATTGATAGCCTTCGAATGTATTACGTAACTCTCACAATAGACGTTTCTCTGTCAGATCAATTTTTTGTTTCATTATTTTGGCACTAGTTACTATTTCACGTTTTAATCTTTCCTCATCCTGTACAAGCTCCCTCTTTTTCTTTGATACTTTTTCACTCAATGCATGAATTTTCTCAGCATATATGTCCTCCAACATGTCCAAGAACAAAGTTCTACTTTCTTTTCTAATATCATCCTCGGCATCTTGTAATCGACAAAGGTCATGTTTTTGATGTAATTGACCTAAGCATTCAAAACCCATGAAATCCTTACAGTCCTTGCAAAAGATCCGGTATTCTCGCTGCTCATGGAATCTACAACGAAGCGTTTTCGAAAAGTTTGGAAATTCTTGTTTTTCTTCACATTTAAATGCATTGGCCGCCATTATTGGAAGTGATATTCTTTATATAAACTATATATATAGAAGTCTATAAAAAGGACTAACCAGCAAATTTACTATGTACCGGATCGTCTAGAATAGACGATACTGTGCAGATAAGGAAAAAAATATATAAGTCTAGAGATTTGCACAACGATACTAATATAAGATGGTATTATACGAAGACGTTGTTATTAAATCGTGTTGACAAATATTTCGGCTTAACAAATAGCCTTCTTCAGTGTCAATAATTTTAACAATACTGATTGTATGTATAAAAATAGCTCAGTAATACAGGTAAGTTATGGTCTATTGATTTAATCCAAAATCCTGAACATCATGATATAAAACAAAACTCGATACTCAAATATACGTGACTGTGTATATTTACATTCCAAAATGAGTGAAAAATAAAACTTAGTATTTTTTATGGATGCCGTTTGAATGATGTACATTTAGTTCCTTTATCCAAAAGCTTTCCCGAACCTGTCGGTGGGCATCACTCCAGTGAATGTTCTGTTCATCACTAGGATTTTCATGCGGTTAAAGTCATCAAGTTTGTGACCAGACTGTCTGAAATGCTGAGAAACTGGGAGAAGTGGCTTCTTAGAGATATCACTCTTATGGCCATTGAGGCGTTTGTGGAAAGGCTGCTTTGACTCACCAACATATTGGAGGCCAAAAACCGAACATTATAGAATGTAAATAACATTCATACTTTTGCAGGTAACATTGCAAAATATCCTATAGTTATTTTCGGTTGCCTTACTGTGAAAAGCTGATAAGTGATGCATCTGTAGGCAGCATTTGCAGCGTTTTTCATCACACGAACGACATTCTCCAGACGTACTTCTATTATCAGACACTTCAGCCCGCACCAGCATGTTCCGCAGACTATTGGGTTGCCTAAAAGCTATCATGGGAGGCTCGGGAAAAATCTTGGATAGTTTGGAATTCTGTTCAACTGTTTTCCAATGCTCACGAATGACACCGAAGTTGTTTTTGAGAGATGGGTGGTAAGTAAGAACACATGGAGTCCTTTTAATTTTCTTTTTATATTTGTATTCTAACAGTTTACTCCTTGAAATAGTTTCCGCTTTCTAAAAACCTTTTTGGATAGTTCTGTGTTTGTAGCCCCTTCTCTTCAAGCGGGTTTCGAGTTGACGTAGTTGTTCTTTAGTTGTTTCTGTGTTGGAACATATTTGCTTGACTCTGAGTGCCTGACTGTACGGGATGCTCTTAGTACAATGAGCAGGATGGCAACTTTAAGGGGACATATATTGGTGAGTATCAGTAGGCTTAGAATATAGATCAGTGGATATGATGTCATCTGTGAGCGAGCTGGAGGTATCGAGGAAGGTGATTTTGGATTTAGATTTCTCATGAGTAAATTTGATACTTGGATGTATGTTGTTGAGTGATGAATGTATCTAAATCCTCGTCACTTTTATTCCATTTCATATCCACATCATCTATAAATCTAAACCAGGAAAGCGGTTTTTCAATGGAAGATTCAAGGAGTTGTTTTTCTAATTTGCCCATAAATATGTTGGCATATGATAGAGCCATTTTGGTGCTCATAGCAGTTCCATTACTTTGCAGATAATGATTTCCATCAAAAGTGAAGTTGTTGTTTTTTAGTACCAGAGTGAGCATTTTGACAAGGTATTCAGTAGGTGGATATTTCACTGGTCGGGAATTCCAAACTTCTTTACATGCATCAATGCCATCTGCATGTGGAATATTCGTGTAGAGTGAGGTGACGTTCATAGAGATAAGTGTCGTGTCGGAGGGAAGTGGATTTAAGGCCTGCATTTTTCTTAGATAATCGGTAGTATCTTTGATGTGAGATGGTAAGTCTTCAACATGTTGACGAAGATGGAAGTCAACGAATTCTGATATTTTTTCCGTCGGATGACCGTTCGCTGAAACTATAGGTCTTCCTGGGTTATTGGCCTTATGAATTTTTGGTAAAAGATAAAATCTGCCCGGTTTTGGATTTTCTGGTTTCAAATATTCAAGAGTCTTTTTATCGATGAAACCATCGTTGTGCATTTCTACCAAACTATCAGTTATTTCTCTGCTAAAAGAGATTGTAGGATCAGAGTATAGTTTTTGATAGAACCTTGCATCGCCAAGTTGTCGTTCAGCCTCTTGAATATAGGCAGATGTATCCATGACAACCACTGTACTGCCTTTGTCTGCAGGTTAAATGACGATATTGTTGTTAGATCGTAAGTTTTTCAGTGCAGTTTGTTCTTCATTGGTAAGATTGTCAAAAGGTTTATTGTTATTTCTAGTATTTCTAATAATGTCCGACTTAAAATTGTCAATAAATGATTCCAAGGTGGCATTTTTGCTCGGTTTAGGGATCCAAGTACTCTTTTTTATAAATTTGTAGTTGTTCTCGTCTTCTGAAATTCTGAGACACTATCCGAGCTTCTGTTGTTATTCTCCTTCGACGCGAAATATTCCTTAATGCGTAGACTTCTGGCAAAATTGTCAAGGTCTTCCGACAATTTAGTTTCATTGACAGGGTCAGGTAGAGGACAGAAATTTAAGCCTCTCGAGAGAAGAGATGTTTCAGCTTCCGTTAACTGGTGTTTGGAAAGATTGACCACAATGTTGGAGGGCGTTGGAAGTCTCTTGTGGCCTACGTTTAAAGCGTCTTACTCGTTTCCTCTTTTCCTCAGATGGTAAAGGAGGATGGATATATTCGATGCCATCCCTGCGGAATTTTCTTTTCTGCCTTTCACTCAAATTGTGGGATTGTATGGTTGTTATGTCTTTGAGGCGAGCATTGATAGCATCACAATTGTCAGATGTGAGATCTTTTTTGCAGCTATTAAGAAAGGTGTTAAATTTGCCAGTAAGAGTTTTGAGATTTTCTTCGCAGTGTTGTTTGAGGAGGACCATTAACCGCTTGGATCAATGGTAGAGGGTTTGATCCCATCTGCGAAGTAATGTGTTGGATAAATTGCCAGGTGTTTGTGACATGAGCTTGATTTGTAGTCCGTTAGGAATACTTTCATTATACACATAATGGATTAAATTAGATAAGTGGTGTTCAGTTCTAATTTGTTTTTGTTTAATAGCTCTAAGTTGTTTAAAATAATCATTGATGTTCATGTTATGGGAGCTAGAAACTTAAATTCACTGGGATTATGTGAGTAACATAATATAGGTCATTCAGAGGAAAAATAATAAAGAAGTCTATAAAAAGGACCAACCAGCAAATTTACTATGTACCGGGTCGTCTAGAATAGACGATACTGTGCAGATAAGGAAAAAATTATATAAGTCTAGAGATTTGCACAACGATACTAATATAAGATGGTATTATACGAAGATGTTGTTTTTAAATCGTGTTGACAAATATTTCGGCTTAACAAATAGCCTTCTTCAGTGTCAATAACTTTATCAATACTGATTGTATGTATAAAAATAGCTCAGTAATACAGATAAGTTTATATATATAGTTCCAAGTTATAATGAGATAAAAGACAATTTTTGATTTATATTGGTTTCAAATGTATGAAATGTACTTAAATGAACTTTTCTTAAGATATGAATAATTATTTTGAAATCAAACCAACTGTTAAATGACAGTGAGAATCATTGAGTATTGTTAGCTATAGTAATAGGTGAACATTTACTAAAGCTTTTGATTGAATTACAATGTTTTAAATTCAATCGACTTGATCCCCTTGAAGGATAAAATATTTGAGTCAGATGATATGTGAAGCATTAAATCATTAATAAGAAAATGTATTAACCCTTTACGATAGGTCTTCCTTTATTTTCAAATCTGTTTAGAACTTTTAAATAAAAGAATAAATATTTTGATCAAGAAGTGCTTTACGTTAAACGACAAATTATCCAAGTATTTTTTAAATGTGTATGTTAATGTCATAAAAATATATCATACTTTGTAACTTTGTGACAGATGCACTATGTCTTATTTTTACGTGGAAGCCCCTAAAACTTCAGGTTAGAATATAAAAATAAGAAGATGTGGTATAATCTCAAATGAGACAACTCTCCACAAAAGACCAAATGATACAGCAATTAACAACTATAGATAACCGTACGGCGTACAACAGTGAACAAAGCCCAAAACGTATAGTCAGCTATAAAAGGCCCCGAAATGAAAAAGGTCAAACAATTCAAACGAGAAAACTAACGGCCTTATTTATGTGCAAAATAATGAAGAAAAAAAAAACTTATATGTTACACAGCAACAAACGACAACCACTGAATTACAGGCTCCTGACTTGGGCGCATACAGAATGTGGTTGGGTTAAACTAGTATGAAGGCGCCAACCCGGCCCCTTACCTGAGCAGTGGTGTAACAGTACAACATAAGAACAAACTATAAAAATCAGTTGAAAAAGTCTTAACTCGTCAGATGGGTACAAATAGAAATACATCTAACAAAAACACAGAGTGGACACGGATTGGTACTTTTACATCCCACAACGAAATAAGACTAAGTACAGATCTGAGAGTTAGTGTATTACATAAATTTTAGATTGTTGGTTAACAAGTAGTAGATACCAAGTTTTAAAGGCCTAAACATGTAATTTAACATTACCTTGCTTCAAACAGGCAACATCCCGTTTTTCAGACGGGCATACTTTGAATTTCAAAAAAGAAAAACGAAACGGATTTTACAATTTTTCTCCCAAACTATATGATAAACCATGACAAATTGTATAGATAAATTTGATTAAATGAATTGACATAAAAGAAAAACAATCTATGACAATAATTGTAATTACTCCACATGATTTTTACCTCCATTTGCCACGACACTGAATCTAATGCATATCAATCTTAATATCCAAAGTGAAATCAACAAAGCAGAATTCCAATTAAGAATAGATTAATTTAAGATAAAAATGAATAAATACTTCTATTGTATTTTGGTTTACATACATCATGTCTACTGATATTTTAAAACAGGATGGAGATCTCTGCAATCTTAGATAAAAGTTTAACTTTGTCACATGTTGATGAGCTTGTCCTTCTTCAGAACTTCCTCAGTAGTTGTTTTATGTCACATTTGGATGTTTCTCGGAAAATTTGTCGTTGATGACATATTTTGATACTTTTTGTTTGGTGTCTACAAAACTTTTTTTTTAATTCTCGGAGCGATTTAAAGAGCTTAACATATTGTACAGACAACTGTTTATAGCTGAAGACTTTTCACTGACGTGTAAATATTGTTTGGTTATTTGTTACATCTATAGCAATGTTATGTAAAATCATGTAAGTGAAAATTAATACAAATTGTACATATATGATGAATGTATGGAATGAAAAGTGTAAATCACAGAAAAAAACCTAATATGTGTGTATGTTTTTCTTTTTTCGTAGATGTGGAGGGGTTGAATTCACTGTATAACTCTTCATGTGCAATCTAATTTGTTACAATTCTGCAACATGTTCATTATAACCATCTTCATTTTCAAATGTTTTGATAAGTTAAAGCTGTTAAATTATGATTACTTTAATGAAGGTAAATAAGCAAAATGCAGTGTGAAATTCAGACTCTTAAGTGCTGGTCAACTTTTTTTGTTTTTAATTTTAAAACAATAAATTGATAGATTCTTAATTTCTTGAATACATATGATTTGTTTCAGACAAAAAGCGAAAAACATACTTAAATTTACATTCAAAATTAGGAAGAAATTAAATAACGCCAGCCACTTACCTGAATCTATGACAAGCGAGACGATTTTATTTTAATTTTGAAATTATTAATTTCCCCAACCATATCAGCAATATATCAACTTCAATTGCATATGGGATATACATTTCCAAACTTATTCGGTATTCAGGAGCTTGCAGCTGCCACTCAGACTTAATAAAACGTCACCAGTGTCTGATCAGAAAGTTGATGAGCCAAGGTTTTGTCAAAGAACGTCTTGTCCTGTTTCTAAAAAAGTTCATTGGAGATACCAAGACCTTGTTGATAAATATTCCGTATCAACTTCACTAATAATACATGACGGTCTCGAAGTATAGATTCTAGGTACTGACGTTGTTTATCATCTTAATTACGTGGTAAAGGTACCCTTTTTTGTCCTGGTATATTTTTAACTTTTCTATTTATCCATTTTTGATGATATACTTATGACGTGGATCTGTACTTATACATCCCGTCATTGTGTTATTGTGCTATGGTCAAATTTGAGTTTGTTTTTGTCTTTCAATTTTGCTCATGTACTTTGTTTATATGCTATTTTGTGTTTCTTTGTTGAAACAGTTATTTGCGTTTATAGTGATTAAGATATAAAACAATGTTGACTGCTGTACATCAAATATGACGTGTTTATCTATTATGTCTGTTTGTTTTGCTAACATATTGCTGTCAATATAATGGAATTCTATGCGACTGTCAAACAGGTGAGAGGTCTAGCTAGTTACAAAACTAGGTTTAGTCCATCTACATAAGAAAATGCCTGTAACAAGTCAGGAATATGACAGTTGTTTTCCATTCGTTTGATGTGTTTGAGTTTTTGATTTTGACCTTTTTTAAATGACTTTCCGTTTTGAATTTCCCTTGGAGTTCGATATTTTTGTTATTTTACTTTTAACGATGAGTGATGGCTTCCAAAATCAGAGAAGTTACCCGTCCTGTGGATTTAAAACCTTTAGCGTAGTCAAAGGTGTATGTACGGACCAGAGTTCAGTGCGCATATACACGTTTCTAAATCCATATGCATTAGGTACGCTTAAATCCAAATTTATCACACGACAAGTGCATCCCTTTTTCAAAACATCAAAACTAAATATGCCTTAAGATCATTTGAGGCTGAGTGATTTGCAACCTGAGTTTTTTCTTCGTTCAATTTACACACAAACACACACACTCAATCTCTACTTCGCTCTCTCTCCTTCGGTGTGTTTGTGTTTTTGTGTGTTATACACCGTTTTTACACTGTTTTTACACGGTGTGTACGTGTGCACTATTAATTTATCCACCATTATATCTTTAATTATGCCTCTCATGGAATAAACAAAATACTGAGAAAGGTTTATTTATATATTTATAAGTATTATAAACGAATGTATGAACTATTTAAATCTGAATGAATATGGTAATACGATTCGTTTTTGGATACATATTTACTGAAACATTAATGTCATGTTAGTCAATAGATAATGAATACAATCAGAAAATCGTTTATATAGCATAAATACTATATGATAATATAACTTAACTTGATTAACTCTGAACAAAAGTCTAATACAATAGTAGTAAACTTAAACGAAAGACAAAAACAAAAAATGAAATGTAGCAAAAACAATATATCGCAGAATCGGTTCAAGGGAAATAACACAGAATAAACGTCATTCAATTGAGAGAATATTTTTCATTCAGCTACAAAATGTTAATGTATTACATGTAATAAGAAATATTTTAACTGCGCCAACTACTTAAAAATAAAACTACAATTCCCATCAAAGACCTTTCATATAATACATTTGTTCGTAATATTGGAGCATATTCAGAACACAAAGGAACTGTGGAATAAACGTCAATAGGATATACAAAACTGAATAAATATGACTAAAGACAACCACGAGACGAGCTGTCGAACTTAATTGTGACAGGGTTAGAAGAATTTTTTTTAATATATAGAATTAAAGAAATAGTAAATCAACATTGAATAATAAGGAATAAACGAATGCTTTCTGGAACTGAAACCATCAAAGTACTTATTCCACTCCATTATCTGTAGCTGTACTTCCAAGTAGATTTTATAAACATCTCATAGACGATCTTGTGGTATTCTCGAAGTAAATGTACATATGACTCAATAATTAAAAAACATAAAATAAAACCAGTATGTTGTTTTTCAAGATGTCCCAGTAAAAACGCAAATAATACTGCCCCGAAAAAATAGATCAACTAAGAACAACAGATATATAGTTACCTTCGACATTTCGAAAACTTTATATTTATTTAGTCATTAATTATTTACTAAAATCGTACACTAGTATTTAACAGATCGAGATTTTTTAAAGATATTCCAAAAGTTTAATCGAGGTAACTATCTTACTATTTAAAAAGATGCCTTCATGCATAAAACATCTCGTTACGCACTTTAAAAGATAATAGGAAAAGAAATTCGGCGCATTAATAATATGCGAGATATATTGTAGGCTAAGCTATATTTAATCATAGATATTTTCAGATTATAATGTTAAATGACTTTATACATCCGCATAATGGAAAATGAATATCTGATTTCCGTCAGCAACCCAAATATGGTCATTCAATAGACTGATGACCGTTTGTTTATCAAGTCCATTCTTTGAATCGAATAATTTGTTTTTGTATCTCAATTCTTTGTCAAGTACATACACACTATGGTGTCGATAATCTGACACTAATATGTTCCCTGCTTCATTGACGCATATTCCTCCACATTCAAAGTTCCCCTGTGGATTCAACCCATATATCCCATTAAAAGCATAAAGCGTGTTACATTTATCAGGTTTTGCCTCTAAAAGCTCTATAGAATGCAAGTTATATTCAGCTTTAACACGATATAAGACACACACACCTGATTCTAAATTGTGTATGGAACATGGTCGCTTCCAAACACATTCAGAAAACAATGAGCGCTTAATTACTATTCCATCTGTGTTCATCCAAATGATATGGCTTTTGCTAGTATAATTATATATGTTATGTCCTGTAACAGACGAAATATATATTACTACTATATCATCGCTTATGCAAATGCAATATGGAGAATAACTTATGGTACCAACGTCTGCAAATCTTACTAGTCGTCTATTTGGAAGGAGTTTCATGATAAAGGTTTCATTGTTACGGAGAACCAAGACACAACCATCTTTTAAAACAACAATATCATCAACTGTCTCTGCATATACATCTTCTTGCAAGGAGTGATCGACAATTTTAAGCAACTTCCGGTTCGAAATGATCCACGCGTTTTTTTCAGATATTGGAACTATTTTCGAAATAAGTTTTATATCTTTGTTCATTTTGAACTTTATCGGATATTCATCTATAATTTCATTTGATGAGCTTTCTATTACATCATCTTCCTTTGTGTCTTCTGCATCAAACCATTCAGTATCCGAATCTTCGATATAATCTGTTTGTGTTGATATATTCGAGGAAGAGGGTAATGGTAATGCACCAGCATCACGTTTTCCACTTGACGTTTGAATTAAATTTCCAATTGAAAACTCCATCGTTGGATAAAAACCTGGTTTTGGATGATTTATAATTTTGTCACACGTAGAGGAACATAACTTCATTTCAGACAAACTATTAATAATATGGTTCAAGTTAAACTCGGGAAGCTTATTAACGTCTAAATTAGCGATTTCAGTTTGTAAGTTATTGATGTTTGTTTTTTGTTCTTGTAGAGATATTTGATAGCTTTCGAATGCATTACGTAACACTGACAATAGACGTTTCTCCGCTAGATCAATGTTTTCCTTCATTTTGTCTACACTAGAACTTATTTCATGTTTAAGACTTTCCTCGTCTTGTACAAGTGTTTTTTCCTCATCTGAAACCTTACCACTCAGTGAATTAAGTTGTTCAGCATATTTGTTCCTAAACATCAGAGCCTCCATTTCTGTTCTTATATCTTCCTCGGCATCTTGCAATGGACTCAGGTCGTGTTTTTGGTGTTACTGTCCGAGGCATTTAAAGCACATAAAATCCTTACAATCTTTGAAGAAGATCTGGTAGTCTTCTGTGTCATGGAATCTACACTGAAGTGGTTTCGGTGATTTAAGTGTGTCTTGTTTTTCGGCTCGTTTTAACGTATCATCCGCCATAACTGTAAGTGTAATTCATTATGCATACAAGTCAATAGATATATACTTGACTACAATATGCAAATAAGTTATTATCGATTTATACGATATATGGGTTTAAATGTTTACACGAACTAAAATAAATTTTTGCCAGATATAAATAACTACATTTTTGTGATAAAACTGAAAGTAAATTCATTAAAAACCGGGGATCACACATAAATTTCAATGATGCAGAATCTGACAGTGAAAGTAAAAAGTCGTTTGTTTAAGAATTAGTTCTCTTTCATGTGTCAATTAGCAGCTATTCTGAGAAGTTTTAAGAAGGAAAAAGAAAATAATGAATAGTGATAAAAAGAAGAGAACAATGAGTGAAAATCCACCATTTTCTACATTTGAAAATGCCTGTACCAAGTCAGGAATATGACAGTTGTTGTCCATTCGTTTGATGTGTTTTGTCATTTGATTTTGCCATGTGATTAGGGACTTTCCGATTGAATTTTCCTCGGAGTTCAGTATTTTTGTGATTTTACTTTTTACAGTGTTAAAACTTAATAAATTTCATTTGTATCATCACATTGAAAAAGTCAATCTGTACTGCATTTTGTTTACAGTTTACTTCAACTCAGATATAATATATTTAAAAACATCAGCAAAAGAAGTAACAATTTGATCAATGTATGCTAGCGGACTAACAGTAAAATTCAAATATGCAATGTTTGTAAACTAGGCATCCAAATTATGAAATTACTTACGCGATTGCAAAAACGTATTGCAACTCGACACTTAACAAACTTTCCATATCTTTTTATGAAGTCTATGAAATTGTGTATGTAAAAGAAAACTTTTGGTATATTTGTCAATTGAATAATGCTGATTTAAAAAATCACTCCTTCCATATTGTAATGATGTCGCATATGCAAGATGTTATACCATAAATCGGGGCATACTATGCAACTGGGACCATCGAAAACAAAAGAAAGACATGGATAACACAACCGAAAAGAAGAAGACAAACTTACAAACAGCATCGGGTGGATTGATATATTTTCTACAGTCTTTCTTTGAAAGATTATTTAAATATCATCGAAACGACAAAAAGAAAAAAGAAAACGGGATTTAAATCTAGATATCAGAATAAAAATGTTGAATTGTAAAATTAAATTCTAATGGAATAATTCAAATCTATTATGTTAGAAAAGTCCTTGAACTGTCATTTTAGATGAAAATTCTTAATTCATTTACGTTGCTCGACTTTTTTTTCTTTTAATTGTGTTTTTTTTAATTACAAGTCATGATGCAGTGCCAGTAATCAGTTCATATTGATAAACACATTTTATCACAGTTTACTAACGGTTTGATTTACTGGTTCCATTACACCCAATTTGAATAGCTGTAGATTTGTAAAAAAGAATGAAACGAAAGATTATTCGAAGCAACATATTTATCAAAAATGATGTTTTGCTATTACGATCGAAGGTAGCAACTACATTTCAAAATTTGTCAATAGAAATCTAAAATATTCATTACTTCCTTTGAACAGCAAGAATTCAATTTTATCTTTTCGGTTTTCTCAAAAAGATCAGTTTAGTTTAGACCAATAGAAAAATTTAGTCTTCAACACACAATAGCAAAGTTTAAGCAACAGTTAAAACAGATTAGTTAAATTGAATAACGTTGAGAAATGTATATGACGTTAATTAGGGAGGTAAAGTGAAATTGGAGTGAGTTAAGTAAACTGCAGAAAGTTTTGTTAACTGAAGGAAATTAAATAAACTGAGGTAAATTAAATTAACTTCAGTAATTTAAGTGAAATTAAAATTTGCTAGGTAAACTGCAGTAAGATACCTTAACTGAAGAAAGTTAACATAAATGACATAAGTTAAGTAAATTGAAAGATGACAAGGTTGAAATCATTATCGACATATAAGTTAAAGATACGAAGGGAATAACATTTATCTACACAACATTATGATGAAAACTAAAAATTTAGTAAGAAGAACCCCTCCGAAAAGAGATTGACTAAGAAACTGGAACATGCAGATTTTTTGAATATTGTTACTACAAAAAGAATTAAATATATCTGAAATAGAGGGAGAAAAAACAAAGTTGGCAATGTATATTGTTGGTATGTTCACAAAACACAACATAGATATAGATAATGCATATCCTTTTGATATCTTCCGCCCCTCTTTTAAGTTTTTTCTTGTCGTATAACATACCGAGGAGTGTCTACGTTGTTCAACTTAACGGTCGGACTTTCTTTGGCAATTCTGACACCTCAAGGTATGTTATACGACAAGCAAAACCTTAAAAAAATGCATCATACGACTTTTATACTATAAAAAAATCTAATTGTCTGCAAAGATTTGCAGCAGATTGTACTCAATTTTACCTATCACAGTAAAATGGGATATTCTCTTCTGATGTGTTTAGATATAACAACAACCAACGGCTCAATTATAACATGAATTGAAACTCACTTATCTAGACATAAACATAAGTAATAACTGTCCATTTAAATCAACATTTTACTGTAATTGCATGAAGCAAGAAACAAATGAATTGTTTCGATATAAGAAAAAATACAAGTCACTTGGTGAGTAATTTATTATAGGTACTTTATAAAAGGGTGTGCTATGTTTTTTTTCTGGTTTCATGATATTTTTACCGCGGAATATCAAATTCTATTTTCAATAATTTAAAAGGACCTTATTCAAAATGATTGTTTTATCTGTCAATACAAGTTTGCTTAAAAAATTGAGAATCAGGAAAGAAAATGATTTAACTTTATCTCACATAATATTCCTTTATTGAAAAGTTGAAGTGATAAATTAACATAACTTCCCATTATTTGTGTCGAAAGTTAAGTGTCAGTCTTTGTAAGAATCAAGCAATTTAGAAGAATTCGAAAACCATGGCCGAAAAAAATCTGCCGACTACCATCCTATTTTTCATTTACCTTCATCCTGAGTTTGAAATGGTAGGTCTTTCGTTTCTGCGTGTCTGGTAATCCGAGAAATATCTAGATAACTTTTGTGTGTAGAATGATAGCAAATCATGGAGTTATCATCCCTTTATTGTAAATGTCCTGTGCATGTCAACCAAACATATCTTGAAATACAAGAACAGGAAAAGGAAACGAATGGTATATTTGTGCATCATTATACATTCTGAACTTAAATTGATTTTAATCTTGAGCGTGTTTTTGTTTGTCATGTTTTCCAAACTGCCTGATTCTTAGGCAGGTTAGCACTTAAATTGACCATTTAAGATGTTTTCTGGTTCTTGTATTTCAAACTAATAAATGAAGAAAAGGATAGTTGCTGTCTAAAACCTTTAAGGGATATCTAAGACGGAAAATGGTACAGAAAACTCCGAAATTGCAGCAATACACGAATACTATCAATCAAGTTAAATGATTTTACAAACTGTAGCATTTTAATTGGAGTAAGTAATAACCAAGCACATTTCTTAAAACTTGTCGACCAGATTGTTGATGACCTATCGTTCTGAAAGGGAATGACGCCATAAAGGCACATGAGCAACACGTTTCCCCCAAAATATCGGTCGAGTGCTCTAAATTGTACGTACACAATTGGGGATAAGTCACATGCGGAATAGCAGCATCCTTTTGAATATTTTTTTTTCAAAAAGCGGACCCTGTATGTTCGTTAAATACTTACTTCTTGTATATACTTCATTAACATTTTTCGTCTTTAAAAAAATGTTTTTACAATCTTTTATTGAAATGTATTTATAAATGACTACAAAAAAGTAAAATATCAAAAATACCGAACTCCAAAGAAAATTCCAATCGGAAGGTCCCTTACCAAATGGCAAAATCAAAAGTTCAAACATATCAAACGAATGGAAAACAACTGTCATATTCCTGACTTGGTACAGGCATTTCTTGATGTAGGACATGGTGGATTAAACTGGTGTTATAGCTAGCTAAACCTGTCACTTTTATAACAGTCGTATAAATTCCATTATATTGACAACAATGTGTAAACAAAACAAACAGGCATAATAGGTCAAAATGTCAAAATAGGGGTACAGCAGTCAAGGTTAGGTAAGGTAAGGTTAACCGTTGCAGATAACAAAAACTGAAAAACAGAAACATAATGACCAAAACTTGCCTACGGTCAATTTTGATTTAACAGAGATAATTAGAATATTATTTACAATTCAATAGCATATTAAGTTTATGAAGTTCGAATTGCCCTTCTATCTTTTGAAGACTGCAATTATCAAAATACGTTTTTCAGCATCAATAACAATGATACAAATACTAACAGTTTCAACGATGTGTATTCCCATAATGATATAACAATTGATTTGTAAAGAATTTCCAGCAAAATATAGAAAATGATAAAATTCAGTGTAGATGGAAAATTTTGAATACCGTCATTTTAATAAATATAAAAAAAAAAAAAAAAAAATCATACCCTGAAGTTTACAAATTGTGTCAGAAACGAAACTATATCAGAAATGTGATATACTAAAGCACATCACATTTAAAAAAAGTCTGGCACATGGACTATATGTTGTTGCTTGTCTTTGTTTGTGTGTCCAATTTCCTGGAAGAGTTGGTGGTTGGTATGCTTCGTCATACTTTCCAATATTTAAGTTTATCCTCTTATCATTTTTATGTATTTCCTCAATGAAATACCGTACATTTCAGATGGATGCATGTGTATGTGTACATGAATTCAAATCAACGTTGCTAAGGTTTCCAATAATGAAAAAAATAAGATGTTGCAAACATTTTATGAAAATAATGATTTGCTATTTAGAATAAAAAACAAAAACTATATTAAAATAACTCGAATTGAACTTATGCTCTAATGATATTTTTTAATTGAAAACATTCCGTGTACTCAACTAAAATCAACGGCAAAATAAAAATTAACCTGTCTTTTAATCAGAAGTCTTTCTGTTTCTAACAGGGCATGCATTTTAAAAGGATATTTGTATGCAGCTGAGTCATTTTATTATTTTCTTCCAAAATAGGCTATAGTCATGGCTTGAAACAAATGATCAAATATTTGTTATAGGAGAGGCGAAAATACCGAAGGGACATTCAAACTCATAAGTCGAAACTTACAACGCCTTTGGTAAAAGAGAAAGAAAGACCAACAGACAAACAATAGTAGACAAAACACAACATTGAAAACTTGAAACTGAGCAACACGAACACCACCAAAAACTTAGGTTGATCGCAGGTGCAAGATAGAATAATTCAACATTTACAATCCTTTATATACATCAAAATAAGGAATTGTTAGTTTTAGTATGTTGCCGAATAAGCACTGTATGGATTAAACAATGTTCAACACCTAATCATTGACGAAGTATAAGATTCAAAATTACATGACCATGCATTTCGGAATACCCCAAACCTGCGCATATTATCTACATTAAACAGTGACATGATACAAAAAAACTTAAAAGAATGGATAAATTGAATAATATAGAAATAATTAATTTCACTTATAATGCAATGAATAGCTTGTCTACCAATGACTACACAAGTCATGTTAAATTGCAACGTAGTTTATCAACTATTTTCGAAATCAACATAATGATTAGTACTTTCTTGCCGAATCTTAAATATATGTTCACGACAGACACCTTAATTTCTTATATTTCACCGTATATATAGTTTTAGAAATTTGACAAATCTTGAAATAATTGATTTGGGTTTCAACAGTGTTTTTACATTACCAAACCAGTTGTTTACTGGTTGACTATATGAACATTGAAAAATTTGGACTAATGTCGAATCCGATTGAAAATATTCCAGATGGATTTTTTCGTTGAGTAAAGCAAACACAGAAATTAGACCTTGATGCAACACTTTTTGGTGATTCAATATGGAATCAAGTATTTAATATATCTACTCGTCGCAATATCCATCTGTCCAATTGCTAATTAACTTGTAAAAAATACACTTCTTTGAGCAAATTTGTAAAGTTGAAAGTGTTAGACCTCTGGAAAAACAAAATATTGAAAATAACTTATTATACTTTTATTGGTACAAGTTATTTAAAAACACTTTCATTATCACACAATAATAAAAGAGTTATTGAGCTGAGTGCATTTTACAAATTGGAAGAGACTTGAACATTTAGATTTGCGCCACAACGATGAAGAGGTAGTAGATATAAAAACTTTTCATTATACACCATTGCTATGGCTTTTAAACATATCTGCTAATGTATTTTCTCAGTTTCCAAATGTGAAAAATTTGAGTAAATCATACTGTATAGACGTGCGTTATAATCAAATAACAAACCTTCAACATTTAAAGGATATGAAAACTTAGCTCTATTAAATAATTTTGGATATAGATTGAAACATATTGATGGAAGTTCTTTTCGCAATACTCCTAAACTATAAATATGTCAAGCATCTCACAACAGCATTGAAGTATTTGAGCGTGGCACGTTTAAGGATTGATCGTTTTTTATGTGTATTTTTCTCACTCATAACCAAATCAAGATCATTTCCTCTGCTTTAACAAACATACCAGGTATGATTCAACTCGGTCTTAGTTACAATAATATAACAGGATCTATTTATTCCTTTGACTTCAGTCATTCAGCAGCTTTAGACAAAATTTACTTAAGTAATAATTGTATCAACAAAATTCGAGGCAAAGTATTTTCAACCTTTGTCATGCTATAATTCGTTTATTAAAGATACAATAATATAACCATTTAAGACAGGAAAATTTTCAATTTTCACCTATGATTATAACACAACCAGAAATTTATTTACTAGGCAATGCTTTTAAATGTGAATGTCATCTTGCATGGATGAGGGAATGTTTGAATAATTGGACATACTGATGTCGAGGACTAGTCATGGACGAATTGACTTCCGCAATGCAATATCGGCTATAAAACTGAACCATTTTCTTTAATCAAAGATGTACAAATGGAAAATAAGTGAGTTGAACTTAAATATCGGTGTCACAGAGAATTTTTTTTTTTGGTGTTATTGTTGGAATAACTCTTTTTGCAGCAGTTCAATACCTTGTCCACAAAAATGTTCTTGTAACGTGTTGATAGATCTAAAATTTAGTATTGTGAATTGCGCCAACCAAAACTTCACAGAATTTGAACAGCAGGTACCAAAAATACGAAAAACATATCTTAAGGGAAATTTTTTTGAATTTTTCAATGCATCCGCTTTATCAATCTTAAAAAGCTAGAACCGTTATATCTCAACGATAGTGACATTATATACATTGATCCTCACATATTTGTCAACACAAAAACCTGAAGAAACTGCATTTAATTTCAACTTGATTGCGAAGTATAGACACTGTTGTACTTTAATAAAATGGAATCATTGCAAGTTCTTGATTTAGAGCACAATATCATTTACTATATACATAAACATACATTTAAGTTTTGCAACTTGCAAATAACAAGCTTGCTTCTCTACAAATCTGTTTTGTCGATTCTCTATATGAAGTAATGGAATTAAGTTTATCTAACAATCCATGGGCCTGTGATTGTTCTATTTTACATACAATTAAAGTATCACCTTTGAATTAGCAGATAGAATTAAAGACCATTATGATATGTATTGTTTTATTAACATTTCACGGAATATTAACTAAATTGTCGGTTCTAAAAGTGAGATGACAGATACCAAAGGGACATTCAAACTCAAGTAACGGACAACGCCTTGGCTATAAAAGAAAAAGAACAACGGACAAACAACTGTACACAAAAAACAAAATAGAAACTAAATAATAAGCATCACGAACCCAACCAAAACTTGGGTGATCTCAAGTGGTCCGGAGGGTTCTAAACTACATATAGTAGGATTAGATTATTTCTCAGCATGCCCTAACCAATCTGTCATCTATCTTAACAGAACAGTTCAAAACAAATACTGAAGTTAAAAATAACACTCAAATACAGTTGTTTGTTCCATTGTTCAGTATTCTATTAATATCAGTCACGACTGTGCTAATAGTTTCTATTAAGCGACGATTATTAGTAGTTGTCGTGAACATGTTATCATTTTGTACAAGTTATTACTTGTAAAACATTTTGTTCAAGTTATTACTAAGTTATTACTTGTACAATTAACTATTAGTACAATTTGTATTGAGAAAAAGATAGTAACTTGTACAAATCATTATTCTACCTAGGCCTATTTGATGTTAACAACAAATAGTTTCCCTTTAAACAAATAATTCATTACAAAGCCTAAAGGTATACACTTTTCACATGTGAGTACCTTTTATTTTAAACATATGTGACCCCTTCCAAAAGAGTTACTTGACACTATAGAAACTGAAGAAGATTTAATTTCATTGACAACAGCTACTAATGACAACTTGTCAGAACAAACATTGAGACCGAAACCGACGATGAAACTGACACACACGCTGAAACGGAAACCGATCTGGACACAAACACTGATACCGAAACCGATGTGGTGACAAACAATGATACCGAAACCGATGTGGTGACAAACAATGATACCGAAACCGATGTGGTGACAAACAATGATACCGAAACAAATATGGACTCAAACACGGAAACCAATGTTGCAAATGGTACAAGTATTGAAACTGGCACACACGCTGAAACGGAAATCGATCTGCACACAAATACTGATACCGACACCGATGTAGAGACACACACTGATACCGAAACCAATATGGACACAAACACGGAAACCAATGTTGCAAATGGTACAAGTATTGACACTGGTTTTGTTACAGACACGAACTTAAAAATAATACTTTCAGGACAACGAGCGCTGTTTGGCCAACACATACAGGCCGATTAGATTTTGTCTTCTTTCAAAAGAAGATTAAAATAGTTAGAAATTGGAGACAATGTTACAATACCAGTGCAAAGAGTAGACCGAGGTCCGATGGACTGTAGAAATATCAAAGGTGTTGTGCTGATTTTTACAGAAAATGGATACAAAATAGGAACAAAAGTTTGAATGATGATTGGTTTAATGAGTCGAAATCAAATAGAAAAGATTCAGAGAAAGGATTTGACAATAATATTGGACATACTTGAAAACACTGAGGTTAATGTCAGAAAAGCAGTACACTTGCTTTCTTTTAAGTGGTAAGCGAGGCCATGTTCACTGCAGCTGTCGGGGTGTAGGCTGTAAGACATGCAAATGTAAATGCAAATGATTGAACTTATTGTGTTGTTCAAGATGTCATTAAACCAGGTCTTGTGCAAACAAATAGTTTATTTGATCTTTTATGCTTGACCTTTCCTTGAGTTTCCAATAAATGATAGCATATATGCAACTTTATGTCATGATTTATGTTCGTCTGTAACCTTCTAACATTTTAAAATCAATAATAAAAGAAATAAATAGCCCGACAAATGACCAGAAAAAAAAACAACAAAATAAAATACACAAAGAAAGGAGTTTTTTAATAAAACATTAAAAAATACAGAAGTTAGAAACAAATATAACTCAAATATATTAGATCAATTATTTTTTGTACAAGTAATAACTTGTACGGTGGCATCGTACAAGTAATTACTGGTACATAAGTTTTGTACAAGTAATGGTTTGTACAAAATAATAACATGTACACGACATATGCCAGAAATTGGAGTACGGTTACTTGGCGACAAAAACGTGATGAAAATAAATAGTACGATGCTTTTGTTTCATATAATCATAAAGACGAAGGAAGCGTCATGAATAAACTTATACCAAGATTAGAAACAAACGGAGTTTTGTTCACATTTTCCTGATTTACCAGTTGATGTATGTATAACAGAAACAATGAGTAAATCGGTTAAAAAGAGCTAGAGAACAATCATTAGATATAGGAAGATGTGGTATGAGTGCCAATGAGACAACTCTCCATCCAAGTAACAATTTATAAAAGTAAACCATTATAGGTCAAGGTACGGCCTTTAACACGGAGCATTGGCTCACATCGAACAGCAAGCTATAAAGGGCCCCAAAAATTACTAGTTTAAAACCATTCAAACGGGAAAACCAACGGTCTAATCTATATAAAAACGAGAAACAAGAAACATGTATGAACTACATAAACAGACGACAACTACTGTACATCAGATTCCTGACTTAGGACAGGTGCAAACATTTGCAGCGGGATTAAACGTTTTAATGGTACCAAACCTTCTCCCTTTTTCTGAAACAATAGTATAACATCACAACATAGAAAGACACACTGTAAAATATCAATTGGAAGGCTAAACTCAATCAAAAAACGTAAATTAACACACAATGAACAAATAACTGTGATCTGTGATACTTGAATGCAAATACATAGTTAATAAAAATTATAAGGGATTTTATAAATAACTTAGGTCAAAACTAAATACAAAGTTAAAGTATGATACCACTGTGAAATGTTAAACAATATTTAGAAAATCATCATGTTTATTTCAAACAATTTCTTAGACATTAAATGGTGTCGATACAAATTTCAAACAGCCCATCACAATATTTTCAGAGACATATTCGAAAATAATTCTTATACCTTTGGAAACTGTTGACCAATCAAGACTTGACCCGGAGCTAAAGTTGTACATGAACACAATGACTTATGTTAAGCGATTAGATCCATGGTTTTTGGAGGAAATTGTATTTACATCACCACATGTACCAGAGAGAGAGAGAGAGAGAGAGAGAGAGAGAGAGAGAGAGAGAGAGAGAGAGAATAAATAATACAGCACCAAAAAGCCTGAACAAAACGAATCTTACACGTGCATGTTAAGTTGATTATTATGATATCTAACTTAGACCAAGTTGTTATGTTGAATTCAAACGAAGATTGCCATGCATTTATTACACTCCGATTATTTTATATTTTATTGTTCTGTAAGTTTAGTTTGAAATCATGTTCTATCAACGTATACATTTGTTTTAATTTCCAGCATATTCTAATTACCAATTAATTCTCTTTAGTAATATCTATTTAGATCAATTGTGTATTAAAAAAAACCTCATCAAACATACCTAGCTTATAATTTTGTACTAAATACAGAGGCGATTAACAATCAAACACCGTAACCGGAGAGGAAAACATTAGCAATATTCAAGACATTTTTCAATTAAAACTAATGGGACAATGTGTTCCGGAATATATATACCCTCAGGTATATGAAGACGTGTTTATCATATCTAAAAATGCAAAAAAACAACTTAAAAAAACATGAACAAATGGATTTCCTTTATCAGTTTACGATGCTATAAATTTTAAAGCTTTAGGGTCATAGTACCAGAACAATTAAACGTAGAATTGCCGGTGAGGATTTCTCTTTACATATCTACAAATGATTTTTTTTATGAACAATTTATCGGTATAGTCACCGCATATATCTACTTGTGGTATATATATATGTTACATGTGTAAGTGGTTTGTTTAAGCATTTAAGCGAATCTTTAATGAATGAAATATGAAGACTGTAACTCCTACTTATAAGATTTTGTATCTATAAGTAGGGTGCGTCAGAATTAAACAATGCTGATACTGTACAAAAGCGCATTCACAATTAAGTTTCAAATAGG
The DNA here is from genome assembly GCF_021869535.1 of Mytilus californianus. NCBI lineage: Eukaryota > Metazoa > Mollusca > Bivalvia > Mytilida > Mytilidae > Mytilus > Mytilus californianus. The sequence goes on along the minus strand of NW_026262626.1, from coordinate 23,796,528 downwards.
ATTATAATATATATGAAAAAACAAAACAAAAAAATACAAAAGCACAGTTATTTGAATCGTAACAGGTTTTTTGACTTACATGCGGTCTTAAAAAATTAGCAAACCCCATACCGTAAAGTAAATTGCAAAAAGACCCGGGATTAAAAATATCTGATGCAGCTGACGATCTTTGATGAGTTAATTAGTAATATCCCTTCCATTCGACTTTGGCTGATCGAGGTTTAACTGTATATGTGGTGAAATAACACCATGGAGTGGTAATGGTGAGATAGGGGTAGACTGTTTGCAAACCATGTCGAAATTCATAAAATAGAAACCTCGTCTTAACTAAGAGTATTAGTTTTTCAAATGGCGTATTGTGAATAAAATGTGTCTATCAAAAAATTCTTCGTTCTATTCAAGGGTTAGCTGGCAATCTCTGAAAACAATTCACAAATTCATATATTTTATACTAAATGCATATAGTTAAAGCAGATTTGTATAAACAGTTATACTTATGCATATACATCATTTTGTTACAAACTGTGATTCTCATTATGCAATATACCACTGTCTTCCACAGTGACTGCCAAAAAAACTAACATTATTACAGAGATATAGCACCCCCCCTCCCACACATACACACAAACACACAACCAATTTGAGAAAACAACGAACTTGATCATCTGATTCTGCTTGCTGAATATAAATGATGGGTCGAAAAATGAGCATTTAGTTTATAAAAAGAGTCAAAAATCAGAAAAATGTACTACAAACAAGAGTAAATATTTGAATGGAACCGGCAATAAAATGTTCATGTTAGATTATATTTAAACAACTATGAAACATCTGATCTTTTTCTAAATCTTGTATTGTACTCATTGGTACCACTTTTTACCTTTTCTACCACCAATGACATATATTTGGGAAATGATTTCTTTCAATTAAATTATTAGGTACCGAGCATGCATATTTTGTTGGGGAGGGGGCATGTTTTTTTTTCTCTGGACAAATGCTTTTTAATTAGATATAAAATTTGTTTCAATCTCAAATTTGTTTTATTTTTTGTTTGAAGCTTCAACGGAAACAAACTATTTATCACTTTCGTTCTTAAAAAAATATTTGTTTACGAAATGAAGAATCGACAATTAAAAAATAATATACCCTCACAAAAACAAATTTGCGTTGCCTTGATTATGTTTAAAATTTAGGTATATTCCTTCGGTTCAAATAATCTGCAGTACTGTCTACCAGCACTGGTTAGCATCACAACTATTGACCCGTCGTTCATGTACTGGTTATGCATCATACATATCGGCCATTGAACAACAAGAAATATTTGAATTTAACCGCGTATTCCTACTATGGAATTAATATACGTCAGCAATTTTAAAAACAGATGAACTACACAATATTTATGAGTGCAGATGTTTTAATGGTACATCATTTATCGTTGATTAACGATATGCATATTTTAGGATTAGAATAATTGTTACATTGGTACAGCGTAATATTAGTCTTTGATATACAGGTATGTTGATTGCTTGGAAGTCATTTTGCAAAAGTTACGTACATAAAAACGTATGTATTTACCGTGTGTACTTGATTTTATATAGGACATTGTACACAATTATATTTTATCAGTGTACACAGACCTGCATCTGTTATCTTATGCCTCGTTTTAAATTAAGAAACAATCGATGCTATTATTTACTTAACGGTCTAAATAAGTTTTTGATTGTATTTTGACAGTAAGTGCAATGTGTGTGTTGTGTGAAGATAATGTGCGTAACGAGTATTAATCATTTAACAGTGCATTTCCTGTCCTCATTGCCATCCTGTAAACGAGTTTTTGGAAAATCACAATGGAAAATAACTGAATGCATTTTTACAAAATGAAAACAAGTGACAATCAGTAGTTGTTTTTTCAACGGAATCCTTGTCTTTTAACTAATAAAAAGATCAAGCTTGTGGGAAAATATCAGAAAAATGTAATAACCACTTACACATGACTATCTTAAGTGTTTATATTGGTGCCTCTCAAATTAATTGTTTCAGTGATGTTTAAAAGTCTGTGTCTAATTTTTCAATTTTAATTCCGAAATCACTTATATAAGAAGTACCCCTGATTGTACAGTGGCATAAGAGTAGAGTGTAAAGTCGGGGGTGGGGACAAATTTCTGAAAGTGAAAAGGAAAAATTTATTTTTTATTATTTTGCAAAAAAGGGGTAGGTAAAACCTCGCCCGTTGCCCCAAGCTCCTTTGCAAGTAGCATATGATTTCCCGAAAATTACTTGGGCATGGTATTAAAGTGATAGAGACACGTGATCTCTATCAAGAGGTCAATAATCGCCGATGAATTTTCGATCTAAATACTCTTTACCTTCGTATTTGATTTTGGCCTTTTGACTGTTCTTATCGAGCGCCACTGATAAGTCTTATGTAGACGAAACGCGCGAATAGCGTGCCCAATTTATAGGTGAGTTTTTACAACCACTGGGTCAATGTAACTGCTGTTGGGCGTTTCGTTCACGAGGGTACCACCAGCAAAGTAGTCAGCCCTTTTGTGTTGACATGAAATATCATTGATATGTTATATATATATTTGGAGGTTATTAGTCTTAGTTATAGATAGATTTATTTGATTTAGTACAATTCAGTTCATTTTCAAATATATACTAAACATGTGTATGTTACTATATTTGTATATGAGAAAATAACGTAATATATATTTAATATATCTTAATTTTAAAATATGTTTTGAAAATGGCTTGCTACTCAGTTGTTTATATCGTAGGAACGTAATGTGAACAACATAAACATTGTTTTTCTCTTTCAAAACTTTACTATGGTACTGATATAAAGGATATGTGTCATGACAGAGTTTAATGGTGTGTGACCTCGGCCAACATTCTCACAAACCGCAGAATTTTATGTTAAGTTTGAGGGTGAATAAAAGCTTCTGTTCCTAAGGTCACATCGGGTATCCAGATCCGAATCCGCGGTGGTATCCAAATCCCGAGGAGCATTTACACGAGACCATAACACGGTAGGTGAGTAAAACCTGGATGCAGACTTCACTTACAAATTGACCAAAACAAAGTGTAATGGCTCCTCGGCATTCGGATCGCTCCGGGGGTTTCGGATCGGAATGTGTAGCTGTTTGGGTTTTCAATGTATATTTAGTAAGTTTGTTCGCCATATTTTTTTCATACTATATCAGTATTTCATATTGTGCATACATATCATTTTGTATAATTTATGCGATATTCAATATTTATTTGTTTTAGAGTAATGGCGACTAATTGGACTATATGTGGCACATGTGATTTTCGCCATATAACTAAACCATCAGTATTTTGGTGTTCCGAGTGTGACGAAGGCCTATGTCATGAGTGCACTGAACATCACAGCATCTCCAAGGCAACAAGGGAACATAGTACAGTTTCTCTCGATGAATACAACAAATTACCATCAACAATTTTAGAAATAACACAAAGATGCAAAGACCACAATGAAAAAATTCAAATATACTGTAATCAACATGATTGTCCATGTTGTAAAAAGTGCATTGTGGAGACTCACAACGAGTGCAAAGAATTTGTTGATATTGACGATGTTATAAAAGATGTTAAATCATCAACTGCGTTCGTGGATATCGAACACACATTGGCAGAAATTTCCGAAAATATTAAAAGAATTCAAAAAAAGATCGTGAAGAGAATCTGACCGCAATTAAGAAAACAAGAGAAAAAGTCGAGTCTGAAATAAAAATGACAACATTAAAGATTGTGAGCTATCTTGACAAACTCCAAGAAGATATTTTGAGTGAACTGAGGGAAACAGAGGAATCGGAAAGCAAACTTATACAGAAATTGTTAACATCACTACAACAAACGGAAAAGGACGTCACTGAATACCAACATAACATTTCGAAAATAAAACAACATGCATCAGACCTTCAGGCATTCTTGGTCCTTAAACAAATAGAACATGACGTAGAAGAAAAAGATAAATTCATTCAAACATTAGTGAAGAACGAAGAATTAAATCATGCTTCTCTGTCATGGAAGATAAGCTCTGGCGTTCAGAATTTTCAATCAAGTTTAGCAACGTTCGGCAATATTGTTGTCGAGTCCAAATCTAGTGGCATAACTATTGCTAGGAGAAAAGACAAAGAAGCTCAGATAATGGTTATGGCACGGTCGCCTATATTTTTAGACAAAATAGAACTTAAATCAAAGAAAACTGTTTCTACGAAAGGCAATCACATAACTGGATGTTCCCTGTTTTCAAATGGTAAAATGATTTTTTTCGAGTTATGAAGATAAGAAGGTTTATGTTCTTACAACTGAAAGATCAAAACCGTACAAGATTACATTCGAATTTCAAACATTTGATGTAGAACAGATAGACGGAAGTTTATTTGCTATCACCACTGGCTATGAAGGTGGTAGAATCATACTTAGGGACCTACTAGAAAGGAAAACTAAGAAAATCATAGACGTTGATGTATCAAATGATGGAATAACTGTGAGTGGCGATTGGCTGTATTTTAGTGCAAGGAAGAACGGCTTGATGCGAGTAAGCATGATAGATGGATCGATTTGTGAGGTTGTTTATAAGCCAATGTGTGGATGTGCTTATATAGCTATATTCGGCAACTACATTTACTTCAAAAACAAATCGAAGAACACTGTGACGTGCAGCAATCTGGAGGGGAACGTCAAGTGGATATTTGAAGATGAAAGTATTTTGTCTTTTCCGCTGGGTATCTTTGTGGATAAATATGGCAACATTTATGTAGTTGGAAACGAATGTTCAACTGTTGTTGTTATCTCGCCGGATGGAAAACAAAGCAAAGTTATATTATCGTCTGCAGATGGACTTGATTATCCTCAAGTTTTACATTATAACCGAGAAAATAACCAGCTGCTAGTTGCAAACCAAGGTGGACATGCGTTTCTTTTCGATGTAACATTCAAGTGAACTATCATACTTTACATGCTCTCATATCTTAGTGTAATTGTTTTTGTGCAATTATTTTGTCTGTTGCTTTCTATGCTTTTATTCATTTGGAATTTCCAATTCAATGACTATAAACTTTGTCAATTTTAATAAATTTTGTTTTGATTTGGTTCTAATTGTATCATTTGTATGGCACATTTCAATAAATCATTTAATTTTTTGTTGCTACTTTGTAGTTTTCGGTGTGAAATTTGATCACTGTATTGTATACACAAGATGAATTATAAACACTATTTAATTATGTTATATGAATTAGACATTATTATCAAAATAAAAACAAATAAAAAAAACAAAAAACAACTACCGTAGAGGTACTGCAAGCAAGGCTCACACAATAATAATCCCTGTCATTCAAATGGAAAAATGAAAAAGGAGTTGCAGCAATATGCCACAAGAGTAAGTTCTTTGTTAGTTTTATAACATTCTGAAAAGCGGTTCCGGAGCAGTTGCGGATATAGTGGGACAGAAGGACGAAAGAACGTACGGACATTTCGGATTTTCTAGATTGCATGAATTATTTTACCTATCTAGATCTGTTTAGCGGCTAAGCTATGTATAGGTTCAGTAATCAACATCTGCGTACTCCTACTTAGAACATAGGTAACGCCACAACCAAAATCCCCGCTCAGTTATATTGTAAAAGTACGGCTGTCAGCACGTTCGATCTTTTTCATAGAAACTTAGCTATATAATTCAGTGTCTATTATGGTCCTGTATATGCATGAAATATCTGTTCCTCAACATGCTCAAGGTTAACCAAACAGAAGTCATTCAGTTTACTGTTTAAAAAAACTATGAAAATATGAACGATCACGATAATTTCATATCTGTAAGAAACATTTTCGGTTGGCCCAAAGATCATAACCGCTTCAGATCCGATTTTACTATGCAGTTCATCTGTATATCTGGAATAACGCAGTGACCAGACTAAATGATAAAAACGTATATCTGCACGGAATCTATATCTGGAATATATATCGGACCGAAATAAAATTATTTTTACTAATACTTGTATATAATGTTTCTCTACCTACCCTAGTTTCTTTTGGCTTAAAAATGACTACCCTGAAGTTTTTATCGACACTTTTCGTATAAATCTCAAAATTGCATATATTCCGATATGCTTAATATGAAAAAACTATACATACATACCTACCATATATTGTAAAAAGAAACACACATTTACTTTTTCGTTATGACTCACCAGGAACTACATGCCAACGGAGTTAGTTTGATGATGATGGTGATGATGGATGGCTAATAAAACGCATAAATAGGACGAGAAGAAGACATGAACCCGCTGCAATTGTTTGCAACTGTCCTAGGTCAGGAACCTGTTTTCAGTGGTTGTCGTTTGTTGATGTGGTTCATGAGTGTTTCTCGTTTCTCGTTTTTTATATAGATTAGACCGTTGGTTTTCCTGTTTGAATGGTTTTACACTAGTAATTTTTGGGGTCCTTTATATCTTGCTGTTCGGTCTGAGCTTAGGCTCCGTGTTGAAGGCCATGCTTTGACCTATGATGGTTTACTTCTACAAATTGTGACTTGGATGGAGAGTTGTCTCATTGGCACTCATATCATATCTTCTTATATCTATGGCACATCAGCCCGACAAATTATTCCGACTCTTAGCCGAGCAGTCTTCACTCTTACTCCATAATGCCGCGGAGAACCATGAGGGTTTGACCGGGTCGGAGATTAAAACTACAATCTGCCATACTAGATTAGAGGCAAGCACACCGAAGCGGTCGAAGGAGTGAAAAGTAAAACACCTACAACATTTGAGAGCACCAAACTAAAAGGCATAAATTCACGTACTAAAACAGTAAAACATTGGTGGGAATGAGCAACGCCACAGGACTAACGATCAAAACATTGTTGAAATATCGTTAACGAATATCAATATAGTAAGATAAAGCATAGAATGATATCAGACATTATTTTGGTGCCAGTAACGTTAGATGTCACCATAGACATCTTAACATTCTATTTGTAAAACGATAATTTCAATATTTCTATATTAACACTAAAAATGAAATATAAAGTAATACCGAAATAAAAAAAAAAAATTGTTAAAAAAATAAGATTTTTTCTTAGTTGCTATTTAGTTTGTTTAGTTCATTACCAAGTTAAATCAGTTAATTTTCCAATTAAAGAGTCCTTGGGGCATATCAATAACAGACAAGAAAAACAAAAACATATATTTCATTCATTAAACATTGTTTTATGAATTGTATAAAGATGATCAACAATTAGTGAGAGAAGAGCCAACTGGGTGAAAGAAACATAACTCCACACTAAAAAATGTTAGTAAAACCTGTGTGCCAATCTGATAAAACAAAATTCCATTTTATGGAGCATAGTACATGTAGTAAAAAAAAATCATTTTTAAAAAAAAATTGTAGGTTCAATGATCCACAAAGCTTTGACATTAATTTTATACAATAATTAAACTGTTTTTATACTGAAATATAAATATTATTTAATTATACAGGATAATTGATAAATACTTTCATAATAACAAGAGTAAATTTTAGTCATTTACTGGTATCATGAATCCAAATAAATATTGATATTCAATTCACAATTAGGACAACACAATCAATGATGAATTCACTGTTCATAGTCATTGTCATGTCAGTCAATACAAATAATGCCTTAAGTCACTATTCTGATTCACTGCTTGATGAATAAACGATTGACTCATTCATTTCACAATTTAAATGAAAGACATGGATGTGCATTAATGTGAAAAATGCAAATTCACAACGAATTTCAACCCAGTTCATTCATATCGCACTTCAATATTTAAGAGACAGTTAAAAGGGAACAACCTAAAATAGATGTCCTTCAATTTTAGTAAAAATACTTCTCGTGTTTATTTAACGCCTATTTGTTGATGAGATCGATTATCATATATTATAAGAAGCTAGTGGTATATTCAAAAAGTCCCCTGTGCTACAGCTCTAAATAAATCAATAAAATTAGTTACTTTACAATAATTTTTAATACCCGGTGTTTACTGCATTTACTCGTGATATTGGATCTTACTTTCATCAAATGCAGGATAAATAAAAAGAAGACTAAACACGAGGTGAAACTATTTTTGTAAGAACTCAACCTTGCCTTTTTTTCCTCAATTAATTGATTAAAACGATAATACCGTTAGGAAGGCTCGTTGTAACCAAACACAAGCTAACCAACTTAGTTTGCTGATAACTAAATCATGCATTCTTACAAGTACATGTAGGTTTGTACACACACTTTGGTTGGTTATGGATGAAAATAAATGAAATAGTTAAGTTGATTTTAAACTGTAAATAATCGAAGCCATATAATCCTATCACCATACCCTCAGCCCCCCCCCCCCCCAAAAAAAAAAATAAATAGCATCATATTCTAATCATACCTTTAACATTTTCAGTATTCAGGTTGAGATTGCTGAAAGTCACCACAAGCGTTTCAACTGAGGGAATTATTAAAAATAAAAGAAATAGAATCGAAACGGTGTATTGATTTCATGACACAATGCCTTCAACAAAACCCAATGACTTAGTGCTTTTAATCTACATAATATCTATATAATATTTTCTGATATAATGTAATACAAAATATTTTGCGGTTCGTCTATAAGGATAGATATAATGATAAAACTACGATATATTCATGTATAATGGAAGATGAAAATTTTATTTCCATCGGCAACCCAAATATGGTCATTCAAAAGTCCAATGGCCGCCGGTGTGTCAAGACCGTTTTTAGCATCAAATAAAGTGTTCTTGTACTTAAAGTACACGTTATGGTGACGAAAGTCTGATACAAATATATTGCCTGCTTTATTGACGCATATTCCTTCACATTCAAAGTTCTGTTAAGGGTCAACCCCGTATATGCCCTTAAATTCATATAGCTTGTTATATGTTTTAAATGTTGCATCTATCAGATCTATACAACGCAAATTAGAGTAATTGTCAACGCAATATAAAACACACATACCTGATTCTAAATTTTGAATAGAGCATGGTTGATTCCAAGTCTTATTAGTAAAATAATAGGTTCTCGTCATGATGCCGTTAGTGTTCATCCATATAATACAATCATGATAACAACCATACATTTCATAATTATTTTTAGACCAAAGATATATTATTAATGAGTCATCTTCTGTGATGCAAAAACCATTTGGATAATACGAATAAGGTGAATGTTTGGAACCAACACAAGCAAACCTCACAAGTCTTCTATTTGTTAGGAGCTTCATTATAAATAATTGTTCAACACAGAGAATCAAAACACGTCCATCTTTTAAAACAACAATATCATCAACTTTATCTGCGTAAACATCGTCTTTCAAGGAATGATCGACAATTTTGAGTAACTTCCGGTTTGCAATTATCCAAGCATCATCTTCAAAGATAGGAACTATCTTTCTTACAAGCTTTATATCCTGTTTTAGTTGGACATTAATCGGATATTCATCTGTAACTTCATCGGATGAACTTTGTATTAAATCATTCATTGGAATGTCTTCGGCATCGAACCATTCAGTATTCGAATCTTCAGAAAAATCTGTTTGAATCGATATGTCAGAACATGATGGGAACGAAGATGCATCACCTTTAAGATTCCGATCTGACAGAATTATATTTCCAATTGAAAACTCCATAGTTGGTTTAAAACCCGGTTTTGGATGATTTATAATTTTGTCACACGCTGAGGAAGATAACTTCATTTCAGACATAGTATTCATAATATTGTAAAGGTTATACTCGTGAAGCTTATTGACGTCTAAATTAGCGATTCAGTTTGTAAATTATTTACGTTTGTTTTTTGTTCTTGTAGAGATATTTGATAGCTTTCGAATGCATTACGTAACATAGACAAAAGACGGTTCTCTGAGAGATCAATGTTTTGCTTTATTTTGTCAACACTAGATCTTATTTCACGTTTAAGACTTTTTTTTAGTTTTTATTTCATGTTTGTAACTTTCCTCGTCTTGTATAAGCTCTTTCTCTTTATCCGACACCTTGTCACGAAATGAATTAAGTTGTTCAGCATATTTGTTCTCTAACAACAAGGCACACATTTCTGTCCGAATATCTTCATCGGCATCTCGCAATTGACTTAGTTCGTGTTTTTGGTGTAACTGTCCGATGCATTTAAAACACATGAAGTCCTTACAATCTTTGCAGAAGATCTGGTACTCTTCTGTTTCATGGAATCTACACCGAAGTGGTTTCGGAGATCTACCAACCTTTTGTTTTTCCACACGTTCTAACGTATCATCCGCCATTACGGGAAGTGTAATTTAATATATAGATATAAGAAGATGTGGTATGAGTGCCAATGAGACAACTCTCCATCCAAGTCAAAATTTATAAAAGTAAACCATTATACCAGTACGGTCTTCAATACGGAGCCCTGGCTCACACCGAACAGTAAGCTATAAAGGGCCCCAAAAATTACTAGTGTAAAACCATTCAAACGGGAAAACCAACGGTCTAATCTATATAAAAAACGAGAAACGAGAAACACTTATGAACCACCTCAACAAACGACAACTACTGAACATCAGATTCCGGACTTAGGACAGGTGCAAACAAATGCAGCGGGTTTAAACGTTTTAATGGTACCAAACCTTCACCCTTTTTCTGGAACAATAGTGTAACATTACAACATAGAAAGACACATTATAAAATATCAACTGAAATAGCTTAACTCAATCAAGGGACATATTAACACCAGTGAACATACACTGAACAAATAAATGTGACCTATGATACAATGTAAATACAAAATAAATAAACTAAGGGAAGAATAATAAAAGTAATATGCATACATGTCAATAGAAATACACTAGATTACAGTATGAAAATATGTCATTATTGATTTTTATTGATTCAAATGTTTTAAACGAACTACAATGAAATGTATGCAAGATATAAATAACTACTTTTTTGTAATCAAACTGAAAGTAAAAATGTCAACAAACGGGAGACCAGAATTGATTTTCAATAATGTAGAATCAACCAGTAAATATATGATGCAGTTTGTTCATTTGTTAGTTCACTTTCATATATCATTTTGAAAATTAGAATTACTCTGATTAATTTAAAGAAGGGAAAAGGAAAACAATGAATAGAAAAAAGAGAAACATATGTATACCGTAGCATGAAGGTATATAAAAACTGAAACCAGTTGTATTGGTATCAAATTTAAACCTTATTGAAAAAGTCAATCAGTAATGTATGTATTTTTTATATTGACTTGGATTCAGATATATTTAATTTAAAATAAAATATGGAAAAGAAGTAAAACTTTGATAAATGCATGGTAGAAGTAAATCAAATAGTATTTTGGGAACTTGCATACTCATTGCAAAATTACGCATGGGACGGCAAATACGCACGGATACTCCACACTTATCACTTTCAATATCATATATCCTTAGAAGTCAAACACAAATCCATGAATTTACCTATGTTAAATAATACCTTTGGTATATTTATCAATGGAGAGAATAGTGATTTGAACTCATTCAAATCGTTTGCTACGCATGCTTAGTTTGTTCCGTTATTACCTAGCCAGGATAATTTTCAAATCACCTGCCTCCCCTCCCTTTGTCCTAATGTGTCGTATTATTTGATGGGAAGGAGTGGATATTGACACCTTTGGGATTCATAATAGATTTTGTAGGAGCTTACACATTTATTTGTTATATCGTGATTACCAAGATGAAATAATTACCACCTTGGTAACATTTTCCTTATTCTCCTATAATTTCATTAGGGAATTAACTACTCTACTTTGTTTTGTTTTCCTTCCAAAATACTTGACATCACAAAATGATATAAGCATGGAAAAAAGTTTTCTTCGCCACGCATTTTTTAATTGTCATACCATGATTTCAATTAGTCGGAACGAAGTCTTTAAGGTCTGTCTAAAAATCTTAAATACGTTTCTTTTTGTGTCGTACAAAATAGTGTGAAATCCCTAGATATAACAAGAACGTTAGAGTATTCTACAGATTGATATGTCTTACGCATATTTAAACGTATTCAACTGAGCATTTTGTTGAATTGCAGTATCACTTGCATTTGCGATATACATTTTACATTAAACCTAAGAATACAGTTTCATTTTTTAAGCGGAAGTATATAATAAATGACACCTGTCATACCAGCGCTATTATCAGCTCTTGGGCTGGTATTATGATTATCTATGGATTTCTAATATGTCTAATACTGGTAAATTTTGTTCCGTAACGGATATTAGAAATGTGCTTGTAATGAATAAACAGTACGAAAACAAATAGTTTTATTTATTTAGTAATTTTCAATCATAAATAGTCGTTATTTATAAATTTGACAGAATATGATCATTTAGATAAAAAGAATAATCACAAACCAACCAGTTATATTAGAACATAGAACAAAAGTGTTACAGAAGCATATTTATGGTAATGCATATATAATAATATAAACGGTATTAATTTGACTGCACCAGATGTGAATTTCGACAATTAAGGTCTCTTCAGTGATGCTCGAGGTCAAAATATTTGAATATCCAAAACCTCACACAAACGCTGAAGAGCTGATCAACCAAAATGACCTAAAGTATAGCCGGAACCGGACATTATTCATGTATTAAAACATAAATAATAGGATTATCTTTTTTTCTATTGTAAACTAGTACAAAACTTCAACATTTAAGTGCGAATAAAGTGGTACATATATTCATGACAAATAACAGTAATTGGAAAAGAACATAGCATTACAAACAAATTTTTTAATTTGTTACCGAAAATAGGCAAAACATTTTAAGTTCATAAAAAATCGTATGATGAACTATCAATGACAAATTCGTGTGTTAAGGTATTTGGACTGAACTTGAATAGACGCTGTACTCAGTGATGTATAATACATGCTTGTTATTCATACCATAGATGGATCTTAATGAAAAAAGCATACATTTTTATTGCAATTTCTGAAATAGAAAATGTATTTTCTGTACAAAAACGCTTCTTTATGTGTTCCAAATCACGATTATTATCACCTTTTCGGTAATTCGATATACAAATGGGCGGGAAATATTGTGCCCCTCAGATACATATTTGCTGGGAATCGTAACCTCCTTTTTGATAATTTATAAAAAAAAAATCCCGAAATTAAACGGGAAAACGGAATTTGTGTTATGACAGTCATATTGTCGCCCCCTTGTTAATAAAGAAGTTCAAATCCGGCAACCTTGCTATTATTACTCTTGATATTATATTTTGTTACATGTTACAGAATAATACATATAATTAATGAATTGGTTCATTGATTTGTTTCGTTTGTAACTTTCATAAATTGTGTATGAAAACCATATATTTTATACTTCATAAAGTTCAATTAGCCGAAATAAATTATTACAGTTAAAATAAAACACAGTTTTTATATTCTACATGTTAAACATGTACATCATGCAATTCACAACATACAAAGATAAGACGGATGTTTAAGAAAACAACTCACTTGATCATCTGCTTCCGCTCGCTCGACATAGATGATGGGTCGGTCCTTTCTATTCAATACAATATTTAGTGCTAACAATTCTAAAAAAAAGAAGAAAATTCGACATTTCTTACAAACTCGTTTTAAATCGCTTCGGAGTCGATACACAGAAACAGTCATAAGCACAATCTATCTTTGCATGTGTCGTTCTGCATGTTTTAAGTGGCGTTTGTGAAATTTGCTGGTAGAACGCTCAAGCCCTAATTTTCAACTTGTATTTATCTGAAGTAGAAATTTAAAACAATCACATTTCTTTATAGGAGAATTGCTGAAAGGATGTGATTTGTTCTGATTAGTTGTTGCAGGGTTGGATAAATCCCTTCCTAAATTTTACGGACGCCATCACGAGTTGGTTGACCGTTATAGAATAACCGTTTCACAGATAATATCGGATATGTTCCTTATGTCGTAACTACAATACCCTCCCTTTTCACGAATGTGACTTACCGAATTAAACTATTTACCGGATTTGTAATAACATAAGCAACACGACGGGTGCCACATGTGGAGCAGGATCTGCTTACCCTTCCGGAGCACCTGAGATCACCCCCAGTTTTGGTGGGGTTCGTGTTGCTTAGTCTTTGGTTTTCTATGTTGTGTCATCTGTACTATTATTTGTCTGTTTGTCTTTTTTTTTTTGGCCATGGCGTTGTCAGTTTGTTTTCGATCTATGAGTTTGACTGTCCCTCTGGCATCTTTCGTCCATCTTTTAATGACAAAGAGTAAAAAGGCAGAAAATTATTCTACAAACACGAACAACTATTCGACTGAAGCCGACCATGAAATTACAGTAATGTTAGGTTATATTTATACAACAATGAAACGTCTGATCTTGTTCTGAATCTTGTAAATATTTATTTACGAAGTTAGGAATCGACAATAAAAAAAAACATACCTTCACTAAAAAAAAAATTTCCCTGCCTTAAAATGTCTAAACTCAAGGCCCATTCATTCTGTTCACATACTCTGCAATACTGTTTTCTTTGACCGGTTAACATCACAACTATTGAACCGTCGTTCATATACTGGTTATGCATGCTGACCGTTAAACAACAAGAAAGATTTAAATTTAACCGCGTATTCCTACTATGAAATATACGTCAGCGAACTTAAAAATAGATTGACTACACAATATCTTTAATGGAACTGGACATCATTTATCGTTGATTAACGATATGCATATTTTAGGAGTAGAATAATTGTTACATTGGTACAGCGTAATATTATTCTTTAATATACAGGTATGTTGATTGAAAGGAAATCTTTTGCAAAAGTTATGTACATAAAAACGTATGTATTTACTGTGACTGTGTACTTGATTTTATATAGGACATTGTACACAATTCTATGTTATCAGTGTACACAGACCTGCATCTGATATCTCATGTCTCGTTTTGAATAGGAAAAAAATAGATGCTATTATTAACTTAACGGTCTAAATAAGTTTTTGGGTGTCTTTTGACAGTTGGTGCAATGTGTGTGTTGTGTAAAGATAATGTGCGTAACGAGCCTGTAAACGAGTTTTTTGAAAATCTCTACGGAAAATAACTAAATGCAAATTTACACAAAATGAAAACAAGTGACGATCACAATTTAAGTGAAGCGCGGTTCCAAGCACAACAAGTCACTTGCTGTCTATTCGTGTACTAATATTTTATAATGGAAAAAAAACACACAGCATTCAATTCTTATATTCACACACATGTTAATACATTTTGAGTATATATAAAAGTTCAACTTTAAACACAAAAATTCAGCACAAAATGTCGAGTGAGATAAACGCAGTATCACATGCCACGTGAAATCAATTATAAAGGGGGTCTCATTGAGGGGGGGGGGGGGTCATTTGATCCCGGATCCCGCTTATTGTTGCAATAATAGCGCTTGTTGTAATTTCACGTGTCCCGGCCGACTTCGCTTCCCGTTTTCACGCAAAATATTTTGACTTTCTTTGTCACGCTTGGAGCCGAAATGAGACCCACTATTAGCACGAGGTCCAACAATCAGAAAAAGGCCAATACTTTTAAGTAACCTGATTGGTCTTCTTTATACTTACAAAGATCAACTTCAACTGTTTGTCCTGATCTACAATTTTTTCTAGTTTATAGATTTTTCTTATGAACTGTAAAACATGACAGGCTCATTGAGCAAAAGATCACTTCTGTATGTATACACAGTTCGTTTTTTCAATGATAATGATAATCCCATGATAATCTGTTTATCACTATTTTACCTATGACGACGTTGTCAATTTCATGTCAATTTCATTAGCAACGCCACGTGCCCCTTAGTTTCTAGCGTTAATTTTCATATCACTCGACTCCACTAAGACAGGAAATTATCAGTCAGCAAGATCAAAGGAAAATTTCGTAAAATATCGATAAAACCACTTACTTTAGTGTTTATATTTTAACCTCTCAAATTATTTATTTCAGTGATTTTTAAAAGAGTCTTATTTTCAATTTTTCAATGCCGAATTCACGTAAAGAGGTAATTCTGAAATCTCTTGATTTTTTGGTCAAAAAGGAGTGGGTAAAACCTCGTCCCCTTTTTCTCAATCTCCTGTGCCAGAAGCATATAATTTCCCCCAAATTTGTATGACTAGGGAATGGTATTCAAGTGAAAGAGACACGGGATTTCCGTCAAATGGTCAATGATCACCAACAAATTTTCGATCTAAATGCTCTTTAACTTCGTAGTTAATTTGGCCTTTCGACTGTTGGGATTCGAGCATCGCTGATGAGTCTATTGTAGACGAAACGCACATGTGGTGTGCCAAATTTAAAGCCTGGTACCTTTGATGAGTTTTTTGTCAACCACTGAGTCAATGCCACTTCCATGTGGTCGTTTCGTTTCCATGTTATCATCAGCACAGTAGTCAGGTTTTTTGTGTTGACATGAAATATCATTGATATGTTTATTTTCTATAAATTTGGAAATATTTGAAAACCATTTGAAATCTTAGTTGATTTTGAAAAATTTATTTCTGTATCAGATATATATGAGACATGTGTATGTTACTACATTTGTACATGAACAAATAACGTAATATATTTAAAATTTAAGCATAAAAGCTATTATATTAAAAATGGCATGCTACTCGGTTGTTTATATCGTAGGAACGTAACGTGAACAACATTAACATTGTTTTGCCTCTCTCTTTCAACCTTTACTATGATACTGAAATAAATATTATGTAACATGAACTTGTTTATCGTTGTGTTTTCTCGGCTAACATACTCACAAATTGAATAACAAAGTCAGAAGAATTTTATGTCAATTTGAGAATGAATAAAAACGCTGTTCCTAAGCTCTCATCGTGTATTTTAATTTGAAATCCGCGGAGGGATCAGAATCCTGAGGATCAATTACACGATACCACAACAAGGTTGAAAAACTGGATCCGATTCACACTGAGCATAATCCTCTTCGGAATTGCCCTCAACAAAGAGTACTTGCTCCTCAGGATTCGGACCCCTCCGCAGATTTCAGATCGGAATACCCGGTGTGTATCTGTTTGGGTTTTCCATGTACATGTAATAAAACAGAGGCAAAAGATACCAAAAGGGCATTCAAACTCAGAAGTAGAAAATAAACTGACAACACCATGGCTAAACAAGGAAAAGTCCAACAGACAACAGACAAACAGTAGTAAGGGACATTCAAACTCATAAGTCGAAAATAAACTGACAACACCATGGCTAAAAAAGGAAAAGACCAACAGACAACAGACAAACAGTAGTTTGGGACATTCAAACTCATAAGTCGAAAATAAACTGACAACACCATGGCTAAAAAAGTAAAAGATCAACAGACAACAGACAAACAATAGTAAACAAAACACAACATAGAACACTAAAAACCGAACACCACGAACCCTACCAATAACTGGGGGTGATCTCAGGTGCTCCGGAAGGGTAAGCTGATCCTACTCCATATGTGGCACCCGTAAGTAGTAAGTTTGTTAGCCATATCGTTTCTTTTTCATTATATTAGTATTTCACGATGTGCATAAATATCATTTTGTATAATATTTGCAATATTCAATATATATTTGTTTTAGGGAAATGGCGACTAATTGGACTATATGTGGCACATGTGATTTTCGCCATATAACTAAACCGTCAGTATTTTGGTGTTCCGAATGTGATGAAGGCTTATGTCAGGAGTGTACTGAACATCACATTATCTCCAAGGCAACTAGGGGGCATAATACAATTTCTATCGATGAATACAAGAAACTACCATCGACAATTCTAGAAATAACACAAACATGCAAACACCACAATGAAAAGTTTCAAATATACTGTAATAAACATGATTGTCCATGCTGTAAAAAGTGCATTGTGGTGATCCACAACGAGTGCAAAGAACTTATTGATATTGAAGATATCATAAAGGATGTAAAATCTTCAAATGCGTTCGTGGATATCGAACACACATTGGCAGAAATGTCTGAAAATATTAAAAGAATTCGAAAAGACCGTGAACAAAATATGACCGAAATTAAGGAAACAAGAGAAAAAGTCGAGTCTGAAATCAAAATGACAAAATTAAAGATTGTAAGCTATCTTGACAAACTACAAGAAGATATTTTGGAAGAACTTGGCGAAACAGAGATATCGGAGAGCAAACGAATACAGAAATTGTTAACATCAGTACAACAAATGGAAAAGAACGTCACTGAATACCAACATAACATAGCGAACATAAAACAACATGCATCAGACCTTCAGGCATTCTTGGTCCTCAAACGAATAGAACATGACGTAGAAGAAAAGGATAAATTCATTCAAACATTAATGAAGAACAAGCACTTGAATCATGCTACTCTGTCTTGGAAGATAAGCTCTGACCTTCAGAATTTTCAAACCAGTTTAGCAACATTCGGCAATATTGTTGTCGAGTCCAAATCTAGTGGAATAACTATTGCAAGGAGAAAAGACAAACAAGCTCAGATCATGGTTATGGCAACATCGCCTATATCTTTAGACAAAATAGAACTTAAATTAAAGGCAACTGTTTTTACGAGAGGCAATCCCATAACTGGATGTTCTCTGTTTTTAGATGGTAAAATGATTTTTTCGAGTTATGAAGATAAGAAGGTTTATGTTTTCAGAAATTACAAATGAAAACCGTTCAAGATTACATTCGAATTTCAAAAATTTGAGGTAGAACAGATCGACGGAAGTTTATTTGGTATCACCACTGGCTATGAAGGTGGTAGAATCATACTTAGGGACCTATTAGAGAGGAATACTAAGAAAATCATAGACATTGATGTATCAAATGATGGAATAGCTGTGAGTGGTGATTGGCTGTATTTTAGTGCAAGGAAGAACGGATTGATGCGTGGAAATATAATTGATGGATCGATTTGGAAAGTAGTTAGGGAGCCAATGTCTGGATGTGCCTATAAAACTGTATTTGGCAAGAATCTTTACTTCACAAACAAATCGAGGAACACCGTGACGTGCAGCAATCTGGAGGGACACCTCAAGTGGATATTTAAAGATGAAAGTATTTTGTCTTTTTCGCTGGGTATCTCAGTGGATGAATATGACAACATTTATGTAGTCGGAAACGAAAGTTCAAATGTTGTTGTTATCTCTCCAGATGGAAAACAAAGCAAAGTTATATTATCTTCTGCAGATGGACTTGATTGCCCTCAAGTTTTACATTAAAACCGAGAAAATAACCAGCTGCTAGTTACAAACCAAAGTGAACATGCGTTTGTCTTCGATGTACCATTCAAGTGAACTATCATACTTCACATGCGTTTCGTATCTTAGTGAAATTGTTTTTGTGCGATAATTTATCTGTTGCCTTCTGTGCTTTTATCAATTTTGAATTTCTAATTCAATGATTATAAAACTTTGTCAATTTTAATACATTTTGATTTGATTTGGTTTTAATTGTATTAATTGTTTTACACATTTCCATGAATAGTTTAATTTTTTTGCCAGTGTGAAATTGATTGCTGTATAGTATACACAACATGAATTATAAACATTATTGGTCCAAGTTATATGAATAAGACATTATTAACAAAATAAAAAAATCAAAAATCAAAACCAATGAACTACTGTAGATACTGCGAGCAAACCTCACACAATAATAATTTTGCCCTTGTAATGTCCATGACATCAAAGGGAAACCCAAGAAAGTTATAATCAGACCAAAAACCAAATCGAAGGTGCAGAATGGCATTATATGGTACAGATTCTGAGAGTGTCGTTACATTGTGATTAGGTGTTCAGGATGAGAAGCGAATTGAAATGTGTACTAAAAAGCGCGGAGTCCATTTCATTCAAAAGTATACCCCAAAAACATTCAAATGGAGAAATGAATTATGAGTTTCTGCGATACGTCATAAGAGTAAGTTCTTTGTATATGTTTTTAGTTTTACCAAATTCAAAAAAGCGGTTCCGGAGCAGTTGTGGATATTGAAAAGTGGGACAGACGGACGAACGAATGAATGGTTATATCGGATTTTCTAAATAGCATGAATTATTTACCTAGATCTATTTAGCGGCTAAGCTATGTATAAGTTCAGCAGTCAAAATATACGTAACCCTACGTAAAGCAAACTCCCCGGCAGTTTGAGTTCAGATCTGCATTCAATTCTACACTAATTGGAGTAAAGGAAAATAGTTCCGGAACGGAAACGATCACTGTATTGAGTTTTATATGTAAGAAGTATTTTCGGTTGGCACAAAGCAAATAACCGCTGTGTATCGGATTTTACTGTGCATTTCATCTGTATATCTGCAGTGACAATACTACATGTTAGAAAAAATGGATTTTCAGGCAGTGTGTATCTGGAATAACAAAATCTAACAAAAAAAAAATAACTTTTAAGTATACTTGTATATACATTTTCTCTACCTATCCTATTTTCTTTTTGGTCTAAAAGTGACTTCCCTAAAGTTTTCATCTACACTTTTCGTATTGGTCACAAAATTTCATATATTCACATAAGCTCAATATAAAAAAGTAAACCTACCTACCTACCATACTTTTTCAGGAATTCGATACCGACGGGGTTAATCTAATGATGATGCTGATGATAGATAGCTAATAAAACGCATAATTAGGACGAGAACAAGACATGTCACACTAAGCGGACAAATTATTCTGACTCTGTACCGACAATTCTTTGCTCGTACTCCATAATGTCGCGGAGACCAAAGAGTCGTCGGTTTGATCGGGTCAAAGATCAAAACTACAATCGTTCAAACTCAAGGCAAACACATAGAAGTGGTCAGAGGAGTAAAAAGTAAAACACATACAACATTTTGGAGCAATAAAACCTAAAAGGCATAAATTCACGTATTAATAGATTGAATCATTGTTGGGAATTAGGAACCCCTTAGAACTTATGAGAACAAAATTGCTGAAATATAGTTCACAAATAGCTTTATAGTAAGATAAAACACAGTATGATATCATACATTATATAGTACACAATGTAGTTAGTAATGTTAGACATTCTTGTTTTAAAACTATTATTTCACTATTTTTATACGGAAGTTCACATAAAGCAATATGTAGCTATACCAATATACACATTCTGTTACAGATGGTTATTTTTTATTTGGCATTAATAGGGCTTAGTTTATTTCGGAAGTAAATCAGTTTACTTCCTAATTAAAGAGCCATATCGATTACAAACAAGAAAACAAAATAATATATTTAATGCATTACACATTATTTTATTATTCATCTAGAGATAACAGAAGTGAGAGAAGAGCCATGTGGATGAAATAAACTTGTCTTTGTAAAATGTTAGACATCCTGTGTGCCAATTTAATAAAAAAAACATGTTTCATATTTACAGAGCATAGTACAATATTAGCCATTTTTAGAAACATTAGCAAGTTCAATAGTCCACAAAGCTTTGACCTTAATTTCTATGCAAGAATTACACTTTTTCTATAAGTATAGAACCACTAATTCAGGCCCGGTCGGAAAGAACATACAAGAAAGTAGTACATGTTTTAAACAAAATAGTTCCTTCGCGTAGCTGTATCTCTGTCAATAGGTGAAATATTGGGGTAGTTTTGGTATCAAATGAAAGCTTGGGGACTTGGAATCACTGTAGAATCCTTGTTGAAAGTTCCTTTTGAATAATAAAGAAGTATATAAAATTTTAATAGGAGGTCATATTTGCCCTGTTGTTCAGATCAGAAGAACCGAGTCAGGATAAGGTATAGTTTTGACATGAAATAACTGCCACTTTATTTGAACTTAAGACAAAGTAGCCATTAATGTTTGAAATTGCAGAATTTAACATGGGGCTATGCATTAGTGGTTTTATACCTATACTGAAAATAAAAGTTATATAATTATGTAGGATAATTCACGAAGACCTTCTGTTGCACAAAAGTATCACAATAACGAAAATAAACTTTGGTCGATTATAATGAATCTAAATAAATATTGTTATTTAATTCGCTGTTAGGACAACATAATCAAAGACGAATTCACTGATCTTTAAAACACAATCTTATTCATAGTCATTGTTCTGTTTGTCAATAAATAATGATTTAAGTCATGCATCCAGCTTGAGAAATAAACGTTTGGCTCTATTATTTCAAAATTTGAATATAAGACATTAATGTGCATTTTAAATGTGAAAAATACAAATACACAACGAATTCAACTATATTCATTAATATCGCACTTCCAATACAAAAGACGTCTAAAGGGGAACAACCTAAAATGAATGTCTTTCACATTAAGTAAAAATACTTCTCGTATTTTATAAACGCATATTTGTTGTTGAGATCGATCATTATATATATATTAACAGAAGTTAGTAGAATTTTCGAAATATCTCCTGTGCTTTCCCTTAAAATGAATCAATTAAACTAATTAATTTTCGACTGCATACGCTCGTAATGTTTGATATTACTTTCATCAAATGTAGGATAAATAAAAAGACTAAACACGCGATGAAATTATTTTTGTAAACTCTATCGTTGCCTCATTTTCCTCAATTAATTGATTAAAACAACAATACCGTATAAAGTATGTTCGTTGTAGCTGAAAACAAGCCAAACACTTTAGCCCGCTGATATCGAAATCGTGCATTCGTACACTTCAATACCTTCGCTTTATTTCTAAGTATATTTCGTATTACTTCATTGATTATTTTTTGAAATGTCCAAAGTAAGTTTGTACACATACTTAGGATTCTGTAAATAAGTTCCATATTGTTGTTGTTTTAACTGTGAATATTCGAAGCCATATTACTGCCCTTCCTACCCCCAAAATCAAATATCATCAGATCCTATTCATGCCATTTACACCTTTTACACTTGCAGTATTCAATTCGGAATCGTTGAAAGTAATCAAAGCGTTTTAACTGAAGTTATAATGTAAATATAAAACAATGAACTGAAACGGTGTTTTGATTTATGACACTATGCCTTTAACAAAAACGTACATAAAAGAATAGTGCTTGGAATCAAAGCATGTATTATTTCTGATATAACATGTATAATGTACATTCCAAATATTTTGCGATTCGATACGTCTGCCATGCTAAATATAAAAATAAAACTATGTTATATATATGCATAATTTATTTTTCGTTCATAATTTGTAAAAATTAAGCCGTTAGTGTTGTCGTTTGAATTGTTTTACATTTGTCATTTAGGGACCTTGTTAATTTCTGTATCATGTTGTCTCTTGTGGAGAGTTGTCTCATTTGCAATCCAATCATACCACATCTTATTTTTTTATAATGAAAGATGCATATTTGATTTCCATCGGCAATGCAAATATGGTCATTTAAAAATCCAATAGTAGGTGGTTTGTCAAAAAAATTGAGAATGGAAACGGGAAATGTGTCAAATAGACTACAACCCGACCAATGAGCAAAAAACAGCCCAAGGCCACCAATGGGTCTTCAACACAGCGAGAAAATCCAGCACCCGGAGGCGGGCTCCAGCTGGCTCCTAAACAAAAATGTGTACTATTTTAGGGAAAATTGACGTCACACTAAACTCCAAAACATATAAATGAACCAAAATTAACAAAATATACAAGACTAACAAAGGACAGAGGCTCCCGACTTTAAACAGGCGCATAAACGCGGCGGGGTTAATCATGTTTTGTGAGATCTCAAACCTCTTCCTATACATCTACCCAATGTAGAATAAACAAACACACAGAAATACGTACAATAAAACTCAGTTTAAAGGAAGTCCGAGTCCGATGTCGGAATAGGTAACAGAAAAAAATAAGCGAAATGACAATGATACATAAATTAACAAAGGACTACTAGCATTTACTGACATGCCAGCTCCAGGCATCAATTTAACTGATTGAAAGTTTATGTCTCTATCATATGTAAATCAAGCAAAATCCTTCCCGTTAGAGGTTTAGTATCATACCATCATTAAACATGTTAAATATGTGAGGGGAAAATAAACCGTGTCATGCCAACAACTGTTTTTAGAATAAATGTGTTTATTTCCAAATCAAAAACCATAGGAGTGAATCAAAATCAAGTCCTAAAAATGCCATCTTTAATGACCTGACTACAGTATCGTTACTATATCCCTCCTGAATAAGTCTATTTAAAAACATTATTGAATCAAACATTGTTTTCTTGTACTTCAAGTCTTCGTCAAATATATTATTATACGCTATGGTGACACAAGTCTGATACACCTATATTATCAGTTTATCGTCTGATATGATTTGTAACAAACCTTTCTAAAATTGTCCGTTTATAAATTTTGAAATTATAATCTAAGGTTTCTGCTTTTAAAACTCTGTTTGTGTATTTAATTGTTAATATATAATTCTGTTCACCGCTTAAAAAGAAACTTTTTTGTATATATATATATATTTGTATAAAAAAAATTAAAGTTAAAAATGCTCTTAAAGTCCTTTAATTCACTACATTTTTCTCCCACCGGTTTCACATCTTTGTGAAAATCATGGATGATAATGTAACTAATGAAGTCAATGGTAACGTAACGTCACGATTATTAGTCCGTAACAATGCATAAAAGGGACGTAACCCTTACATAAGTAGCGTCTTATCTATTTAAGCTTGGTTTGTACTTTTTGATGAACATATTTTCATTTTTTTCGCATTTTTACAGTAAATTGGTCGTCACATTGGTAGAATGGGAAAACATACTATTTCGGTACTTTATTGGTAGCGACTAAATCCAGGTGTTCACTAACGTTAATCATCCTAGTTTCTGGATGTCTGATGTGTTAACGGTGAACTGTAAATCTCTGCCGTGATGTGTTTCCTGTTTGGCACCCATTACATTTAATTGCATAAATTAAATTTCCCGATGCGCATGTAAAAGGGTTTTTAATAGTTAAAGTCTCTCCCGATTTTAATTCATATGTGTATATCTTTATATATAACCAAAAAAAAAGTAACTATGCAAATGCAATTTCAGGTTTAGCGACTTTAACGACGTTAAACGAACGGCTCAACATAGACAACTGATAATATATTTTCAACTGACTAAGCTTTTACAACCTATTCAACATAGCCATCTAACTTATCGTATTGACAGATTGCACAATAGACAATCGACCTTTCTTCAACAAACACAACATCGACAGCCGACGTACCAACCAAAAAACAGTTCCGACATTACACAGGCTAATAACTAAGTAACACGGTAAATACGTTTTTGAGTAATCATCGTCAAAATATTCAAGAATAATATGGCATCTCTGTTCTTTTTTAGTTTTAATTTTCTTAGATGAATATTAATTGATTGTAGTATCATATTGAAAATAGTCTGTTATATTATTTATCATGATTTCTCGATTTCAGAAATAATATTTAAATGAAAACAATAAGCACGAGACAGAGCTGCAAGTTAGATCATGTGTGATGAAATGGTGATTGTGTCATCGAAGCAGTCCTTGTTATATCCTTGTAATTTTTATTTGGTTTTATCAGGTTTCATGTCATTAATCTATCAAGTGGATATACGTTCAGAATAGAATAGTTGATGCTGATATAGAAGATGCTTACATTGTCGTTGCAAAAGACTTCGCTTTCGTTCTCAAGCTTGTTAAATTGTACCAGTACATACGACTTTTATGTTATCTTTTTCCTGCAATGTAATGCTTGACCATTTACTATTCACTTGATACGATTTTTCAAAACATGGTTTGCGATGACTTCATATGAAACCTGTACCATTTCTGTGCTCCCGATCGCAACTTTCCAGATTACCAGCTTTTCACTTACAAAAACAATTATGAAGGATAATCATAATTTGGTACCCCAGTCACCCATTTCGTCTATATAAGATTCATCAGTGGTGAAACAAAATAGTTAGAATGCCCAAAATCAAATACGATATTGAATACATTAAAAGTAAATAAATCCCAAAAGTTGTGCTAAATAAGGCCATGTTTACTTATAATCTCGGATAAAACAAACTTACTGTGATACCACCGAGGTGGTTGTAAAAACTCATTTGATATACCAGGTTTATAATTTGTTGCACCAGACGCACGTTTTTGTCTAAATTACTTCGAATCAAAACAGTTGGAAGTACAAAATCAAATAGAAAGTTGAAGAGCAAAAAAAAAACTATTGAAATCGCACTGCGGTATTTCATGGACAATTACAAAGAAACATTCGAATTGAATGTCACTAAAATTTAGTTGAGATATGTCTTAATTAATTATCGACAATCCATACATCTGATCAAACAGGTAGTATATGGTCAATGGCGTCATAATCAATAGGGTTCATATGTCACTCCTAGACGAAATATTTACCAACATCGCCAAAAAAACATTAAACATTATTTCTTTCTTTGTAGCATGATATTGTTACGGTTTATTGGGTAAGCTATAGGTGTGTACGACTATACCCGGCTACTCAGTAAACACACACCTTTTCTTTAACGTTCGTCATTTACTGTTACCCAAACGGGTATACAAAGACATTTGATTACCATTACTTGTATTGTTGTTGTATGTATATATTGTTAGTGAGGTCTCTGGGAATAATGAGATAGAGTTCTTCTTCATAGCAACAATCTTGTTATAATGACTTCTGTTTGACTTAATTTCCTTCTATGATCTATTTGTAGCATAGAAAACCACATAAAGCTTTTGTCAAAACACTATATCACTGAATTCAAGCTCAAATTGCACTGGTAGTAACATATGCGTTATACAAGGAAAACTCCATATGGATAATCATAGTGACAAATATGACACTTTCTCAATTTTTACCAGTTCTTATTTGTTAATATCTACTCAAATAACAATATTCTTACCATTATGTCTTATTTTTATCAGAAATTTTTCCTAGATATAAATACAGTGGTCCAAACATAAAATATAATTGATAATTTTGTCCCCCCTTTTTTCTACATGTTGAAGAAGGAGAGTGATTTGGTAAAAATCATACTTTTGTGTATAAACATGGATCAACAAGAGCAATTTATGTATCTCCCAGCTAGGCAACTTGCTAAATTGGTTATAGAATGCATTTTAAGAGAGATTTTGGAATTCCTATATAAGTATACAGCAATTTCCTTTGAAATAAATGATACACTATGAAACCCAATAAAACATTAACACTCACCAGATAATTTGACCAAAAGAAATATTTATACTATAAACCAGTCATAATATACATGTTTCATTGGTTTCAGGCTTAGATAATGTAAAAATTTAAACTTCAGGTAAAATGATAACTGTGTGCATGTTAAATGACCAAAAAAGGCTGAAATACCTTATTGTAGCAATTTGAGGGGTGTAATTTGACACCAACATAATTATTACATAAAAAAAAATAATGTAAAATGATTACTAACAACAAATGTGACTAATTTTCATTGTAATGGCTATGATTTCTACAATTGAATTTCACATGCCTTTCAGTAATTGGTATAAAACCACTAATTCATAGCCCCATTGCTTTCTATGTTAAATTATGCAACTTCAAGCATTAATGGCTACTTTGTCTTAAGTTCAAACAAAGTGGCAGTTATTTCATGTTAAACCTATACCTTATCCTGACTTGTGCTGAAAAATTCAACATACCTTTAATAACATATTACAGCGTACTGGTTACCGGAAGTTGGATAGTACAAAAGCAGGTACTTCTGATCTGAACAACAGGGCAAATGTACCCTCCTTTTAAAATTTTTATATACTTTTTTATTATTCAAAAGAAACTTTCAACAAGGGTTCTACAGTGATCCCAAGTCCCTAAGCGTTCATTTGATACCAAAACTACCCAAATATTTCACTTATTGACAAAGATACAGCTATGCGTAAGTACTAATTTGTTTTGAATATGTACTATTTTCGTGTATGTACTTTCCGACATGGCCTAATTAGTGGTTCTATACCTTCACTGTTTGACAAGGAAGGGTCCCAATACTGAACGACGGTTCTCAACTTCTGTTTACTCTTATTTATGTCCCATCTTTATTACCTTTCTTTTTTATTTGTGTAAGGCCATTGTAACAAAGGCCAATACATTCTTAGAGAAAGCTTAGTTTAGTCCAGGTAGTCCACTCGCACTCGCCGCCATTTGCATCACCGACTATATTGACGTCAATGATCTCATCACCTGAGATCAGCATCCAGTCGGCATTACGTAAATTGACCCCATTCACCGTAGTGACACGAAACTTTAGTGTGACGGTTGTATAAAAACCAGTGCATATTGGTTTTCAAGATGACTGCGACCCGCTATCAGGGCGTTCACCTCAGATACCAAGAAAACAAAATTTGAATCTGCAAGTTATATGCATGTTAAGCTAATCCAGAAATATTATTAGTATGATGAGACTGGATACACCATAAAAAACTGTCCTAAAGTATGTAATAACCAATTTATTTGACATTCAAGTACCATGATTTTTTTTATGTAAATATGTTTTATTTCTATGTTATACGATGAAAATCAAATTTAAAATTGTCATTTTCAATATCTTAAAATGGGAATATCAAATATTTTATTATTCTTAAAAAGAC
Organism: Mytilus californianus; assembly: GCF_021869535.1. Taxonomy (NCBI): domain Eukaryota; kingdom Metazoa; phylum Mollusca; class Bivalvia; order Mytilida; family Mytilidae; genus Mytilus; species Mytilus californianus. The sequence continues at coordinate 23,767,962 of NW_026262626.1, read as the reverse complement.
CTATACCCGCTTGTCAAAGCACATTTTGCTTGTTTGAAACTGCTGTGGTGCTTTCAAGTAATAGTATGATTCCATGTTACCAATGAATAACGTTTTTTATAGACCATTTTATGATAAGACCTTTTACTTATTACCATATTATTTATACAGAAATATTCCGGCTGACACATCGACGTGATGTCAATGGAACACGTCTATTAAGTATTGTCCTGGTGACACACCGACGTCTCTGAATATGTTAATTTGGTATTGTCAAGATGAATCCCCGACGTGTCTATCTGACGGGTGTAATGTCTGTGCAAAAAGTTAAATAACAACAAGCACCGAACTCCGAGGAAAATTCAAAACGGAAAGTTCCAAATCAAACGGCAAAATCAAAAGCTCAAACACATCAAACGAATGGATAACAACTGTAACATTATTCAAAATTTGTGTTACCTATATTCAGTTACTTATTGCAATGTTATCGGTAACTCATCTAATGTCTGTGTGACGGATGGATGGTCTGTGGAATATGTTCATTTGGTATTGTCCGTGTAATTTTCCAGCGAGTCTTTGTGACGTTTATTTTGTACATTTTGTGGACGAATATTTACTAGCGTTGTTACCATTTTCTTCCTTTAGTAAGTTTACAAGAGTAAGTTAGCACTTAATACTAACACCAGAAATAAATTGAGTTTCGTGATTATTGTAATACCAGGAAAACAATATTTTACAATGTTTTAGACAATATAATGATAATGATAATGATTAGAAATAACTAGGAGAATGTGCAATTGAAACCAATTCAGAGATACCATATAACTCTATAGTGTCAATGTTACAGGCGACAATAAATTCTTGATCAATTACTATAGTAAAGTATAGAAAGTTTTATTTCATTATAGTGATTACAATAAGTCTTCTGAAGAAGTATTATTTTATGGTTACATTTATATCTCATGCCTTTTGTCATAGATATTATTGTTCATGTAATTCCTTCATGCATTCTGTAAAATTGAAAATGATGATTTGATTTCCATCTGCGATCCACATTTGGTCATTCAAATGACCGATAGCTGCTGGTTTGTCAAGTCCATTTCTCGAATTAATCAATGTTTTCGTGTACTTTAATTCTTTGTCAAGCATAAAGACACTTTGATGACAGAAGTCTGAAATCACAACATTACCAATTTGGTCAACAAACATCCCTTGACTTTGAAAATGCCTGGAAACGTAAAATCCATAAATACCATGGAAACATTTTATCAAAGTACATTTATCTGATTTTTTCTCCCAAAGCTCTATACGTTGCAAGCTGGATTTTATGTCAACGCTATATAAGACGCAGAGATGTGATTCAAAAATTTGTATTATACATGGTTGCTGATAAGTACTTTTAGAAAATGACGCTTGGTCAGTGACAATACCATCAGTGTTCATCCATATGACATAGTTTGTATAACCATACTTTACACTCCCGGAAGTGGTTAAAAGATGTATGACTATCAAATCATCTTCGGAAACGCAAAAACAATACGGCGATCTATCAGTTCTTCCTATATTTGCAAATTTTACTAGTCGTCTATCTGTAAGTAGTTTCATTATAAATGTGTTATACTCATTGAGAATCAAGACACATGCATCTTTTAAAACGACAAAATCACTAACACTATGTGCGTACACATTTTCGTCCAAGACATGGTTAATAATTTTACGCAATTGCCGGTCTGCAAGTATCCAAGCATCTTTCTCAAATATAGGAACTATTTTTCTTACAAGCGTTATATCCTGCTTTAGTTGGAAATTAATCGGATAAATATCTATAACTTCATCGGATGAGCTTTCGATTAAATCATCTTCCTCATCGCCTTCAGCATCAAACCATTCAGTCTCGGAATCTTCATGAAAATCTGTTTGTGTTGATTTATTAGAACATGGTGACAATGATATTGCGTCAGCGTCACGTTTTCCACTTGACCTTTGAATTAAATTTCCAATTGAAAACTCCATAGTTGGTGTAAAACTAGGTATTGGTTGATTTGTGATTTTATTACACTTTGAGGAGCATAACTTCATTTCAGACAAAATATTCATAATATGGCTAAGATTACATTAATGAAGCTTATTAACATCCAAATTATCTATTTCACTTTGTAATTTATTAACATTCATTTCTTGTTCGTGTAGTGTTATTTGATAGCTTTCGAATGTATTTTGTAATTCTGACAATAGATGTTCTTCCGTCAAGTCAATTGTTTGCTTCATAATGTCTACACTAGTTGTTATTTCACATTTTAAATGTTCCTCATCATGTACAAGTTTTTTCTTATTCTCCGAAAGCTTACCTCTCAGTGTAGTAAGTTGTTCAGCATATTTTCCATTCAACAACGGAACCTCCACTTCTTTTCGAATATCCTTCTCGACATCTTGCAATTGACTTATGTCGTGTTTTTGATGTAATTGTCCGATGCATTTGAAACACATGAAGTCCTTACAATCTTTGCAATATATCGTGTATTCTTCTGTTTTATGGAATCTGCACCGAAGTGGTTTCGAAAATTTATCAATCTCTTCCTTTTCTTCACGTTCTAACGTATCATCCGCCATTACGGAATGTGTAGTTTAATATGCATACATGTCAATAGATGTACACTAGACTACTGTATGGAAATATGTCATTATTGATTTTAATTGATTTAAATGTTTGAAACGAACTACAATGAACTGTATGTAAGATATAAATAACTCCTATTTTGTAATCAAACTGAAAGTAAATTAATTGACAAACGGGAGATCAGAATGAATATTCAATGATACATAATCAATCATTAACTATTACATTATTAGTTACATAGTCATTTAGTGACCGGGTACGGAATTTACCCTGGTCAGTATCAAACCTACTGACCAGGGTAAATTCCGTACCCGGTCACTAAATGACTATGTAACGAATTTACCCTATCGATTCACATGTTTGAAACGACAAACACCAAATGTTTAAGAAAACAATCGCCAAATAATGCACATATTTGAGACGACAAATGCCAAGTAATGCACATGTTTGAGACGATAAACACCAAATAATGCACATTTTTGAGACGACAAATGCCTAGTGATGCACATGTTTAAGACGACAAAAAACCAATGATGCACATAGTTTGTGACGACAAATGCCAAGTGATGCACATGTTTGAGACGACAAACACCAAATGATGCACATGTAAGAGACGACCGGCTTTATCTTTGTTAAATACTACAAATATAAATGTAAACAAAAAAATAATTCATCAATAACAACAATAACAACAACATGAACAACTGATATCACAGTTAATTTTGCAAACTAATGTTACGAAATATCATAAATGTCATTTTGAAACATTAAAATTGAAGTTTATTGTTCCTATGGTACATCCTGAAAAAGCGGACAAGATTGGTTTATTCTTAACATTTGAGATATTTGTATCGGTTTGCAATGAACTTGAAGGAAAGTCAGCAAAGAGATCAGAAATATTCAAACTCTGCAATTCCGAAACCGCTACTGAACGACAAGGTCCATTCCGACATTCTTCCATAATCGTCACCATTCTAGTACATTCTTTTACTGTTTCTTGTGGCTGCAAAGCAAGTAAACTTTAATTTTGTGGCGGCAATGCTAGAACAGCAGAATTTTTGGGGGCTAGACTTTTCCCCATTTCAATGACCCATTGCAGTTTTCTCTTCAGTGTCAGTTTTCTGATAAACAGTTAGAGACTGAACCGATTTATGTCCTGTCACTGCTATTATTTGAGATGGATTAAACAAACTTTTTGTCAATATTGTTGCTCAAGTCGCACGAATGGAATGGTTTGTGTAAATTTGTGAAAGATTAGCCCCCTCACTCAACTTCGTCATGCATTTTGCCAATGTTTTTTCTCCTAGTCGAGAGTTACAATCTAACACTGTATCGTCATCACTGAACGATTCCTTCGGTCTCTGCCATAAACTAGTGCATAAAGGATGAAGTTTGCTGATGTTCTTTTCATAAGATTTGACGGGACAATAGGGTTATCCAGGGAACTCGGGCATAACACCTGATGTTGATTCTCTATCATTACCTCTACGATTTTTAGTTAGTTCGTGTTCACATTTTGAGACAGATTTAAGTCCAGTCTTTGGATCATTTAAAACTTCAAAAGTGGATTTTTGCATTCCGTGCATATTTTCCTGTGATCTTCTACAAAAAATATAGTCTAATATCAAACTGCACTTTGTTCAAAAAAGCTTCTGGCGCGTCAAGGATCATGATAATAGATTCATAAAGTTTCTTACGATCAGGTTCATTAATAGCTGGATGGTTGACCACACTGCCTTTCCCTATCCGTTTCAACTCGGCAAGCGCGATCTTAAAACACTTATTAGCATCAGAATTTCCGTGTCCTTTATGATATCCATCTTGCGGTTGTTTGGAACACCATGAAGATGTCTGTTTAGAGTCTGTCTGATTTTTTCGAACAATGTTGCTTTGTAGTGTTCACCGTCTTGTTTACGTCCGTTCATGTAAAAATGTCCCAACACTTCATTCAGTTTTACTGCGTCAAATTCCTCAACATTTTTGTCTTGATCAGTTGCTTTCAAATATGCTTTAAGTGTTCGTGCTGCTTTTTTATTACTTTTTATCGTTTCTTTTGCATTAATCAGCATTTTTTTTTCAATCTCGTCTTCTGTTAGGGAAGCGAACCGTTTTGTCGCCATTTTGAGATTTTCTTTTGTAGGCAAAGAACTATAATTGTACCGTTGACAGGGTATTGCTAAAACATTGACCGGGTATAACAAATACATGGTCTTCACGTGGTGCTAATTAGGGACAGGGATTGGTTGATTTATTCATAGGTGGGGTAATATGTGATACAGGTTGTTTTATTTTTAGTTTGCTTTTATATCTCATGTTCACAAATTAGAACTATTTTGATTAATTTAAAGAAGGAAAAAGGAAACTATGTACAATTAATAGGGAAAAGAGAAAAAATACGTAAACAATAGCATAAAGGTGTATTAGAACCAAAACAGTTTATTTGTATCTACAAATTGAAACATTATTGAAAAAGTTGCATATACTTTTGATAGTTTACTTGGATTCAGAGATAATTTATTAAAAATAAAGGTAGGAAATGAAGTAAAACTTTGATAAATGTATGGTAGAAGTAAATAAATATTTTTTTAGGGAACTTGACATCCTCGTTGTACAAATACGCATGTGACGGCAAATACGTACGGTTACTTGACACTAATCACTTTCAATACCATATATCCTCAGAAGGAAAACATAAATCCATGAATGTACCGATTTTAAAGAAAATCTTTGGTATATAAGTTAATGGATAGAATTGTGATTTAAAGTTCAAGCCTTCCATATTATAGTTATGTCTAACATTTAATATAATATATCACAAAATGTACAACATATGCAACTAGGACAACACAAAACCATGGGTAAAAATAAACACAAACGCCATAAACAAGAAAAACATGATTTAAATATCAAGATTTGTATATCTATATACATGATATAGTAATGTTAAATGGTAGAATAAAATTATTGTACAAATAAAATCTTCGATCAGTGTATGTGATTATGACGTTTATTTAAATTCCTGCCCCCGACCCATTTCCCCGCCCAAAATTTACCTCTATTTGGTAACTGACGTCATAAAGGCGCGCATAATTGACGATTTTTTCCGGTGAAGGACATAACTCGAATGTGGTCTTAAGACTAACGGTTGTTGTCCATTCGTTTGATGTGTTTGAACTTTTGGTTTTGCCATTTGACTACGGACTTTCCGTTTTGAATTTTCCTTGGAGTTTGGTATTTTTGTTATTTTACTTTCTATTGAAACATAGTGATGGTCTCTGGAGAAGTACTTATACTTCATTTTTAACTTCTAACATGTTAGAGAGACAAACATTGACTCGCCTTTTAACATTAACGTTTAAAATTAGATGCGTTGTTCACTTTAGTTGATTTTATCCCTCTTTACATTGTTTTAGGTGTGCTTTTTTTTAATTTCAAGCCTAGGTGCAGAGTGCAAAATACAAGTTGAAGATACCAATGGGAAATTAAAACTCATTATATGAAATTAAATATATAAAGCACTATGGTGTGTTCTACCATCAGGTATAGATTTTCATAGCCGTAAATGCTCTTAAACTCTGCAATTTGATTTGGATTGCCAACAATTTTAATTAATGACTCATTGATGAGACTTATGCGGACGAAATGTGAAATTATAGAATTTAAGAAAACAAAAAAAGATGTAAACAATAAGTTCTAAATCGAAATAGAAAGTGAAAGGAATATACATATAAAAGGAAATACAGTTCGCTGCAAAACTTTAAATAGACAATTCAAGATTATGCTACATGAAATCTTCGAAAAGGGATTAAGTTCAACTACTTGTACATAGCATATTATTTTCCTAACTTGATTTACTGAATAGTAAGCAAAAAGTGTTACTCATTGATACTGAAAATATAATATCTAAAATAGAGGGAAACAATACCAATTTGACAATGTAAATTCATAGGTAAAAACCAACCCCAGATAATACCATAGCCAAGAGGAACACGCCGAAAGACGAGAAAGTTCGACAAAACACTACGTAGATAACTAAGTTTCTCCAAAAATAATCGGGGTAAGTGCTCCAAAGGGTAAAAACGGTCCTGTTTCACTAGTGGCAACCGTCGTGTTGTCCCAAGCACGTACAAAATTTGAGATAGGTCACATCTAGTCTAGCAGCATCCTTTCAAGTATTCTTTAAATATCGCATCCAATCTGTTTGTTGAATCCTCATCTTCAATATTTATTTTATTTAAATTCGTTTTAAAAAAAAATATCATTGTTAACCGAAATGTATTGATATTAATTCTTTATTTCTCATAAAAGTATTATTATAAGGATATAGAGAACATATCTAAACATAACTATTAAGTTCAACTATTATAAAGATATAGACGACTTTAACATGTTTAACAACGGTCAGTTTTCTTCTGATAAAAAGATTGCGGGTAGTAGAAGAAACAATTAAAAAAAATCTAGGTATTTGCTTTAAGTTTTAAAAAGACACTCTAATTCATTTTTGAATACAAAAATTAAACTGCCGACATAATCTGATTTTTTCAAAACAAAAGTAATAACAATTACAATAAATGCTGTTCTTTGTGGATTGTCTTTGATTGTGCGTCAATTTTCTAGAAAAATCCGGTGGGTAGTGACATCTGTTTCAATGTCCAGTATGTATGTGAATTCCGTTCATCTTTTTTATGTATAACCTTCATATTCTAATATGGTTTGAGATAGACGATTTCGTGTACATACACATTTAAATCAATGTTGCTTAAGGTTCCAATAACGCACTCATTATGATGGTTGCAATCATTCTGTGAAAATGATATGCTATTTAGAATCATACTTTATGAATGTCTCGAATAGAATGTTTTTCACTAAATATACATATTTTTACATTTGAAAATCTCTCGTGGATTGAACTTTTTACAATGTCAAAATTACGTCCTCATCTATGTTATATGTAGTGTAAAAGAAGTCTTTCCCTTAACAACAAAGCATGAATTTTACGATGATGATCGATAGGCAAGTGAGCTATTCTATTATGTCTTTAAAAATTAAACGTCTCCATATATGTGATTGGTCAAATGATTTTATTTCTATTTTATAAAGTTTTAGTTATGAAACCTCCTTTGATTATTCTGAATCATAAAACGTGTTACTGTTTCCGTCGATGGGTATGGCAAATTTATTTTGCATCTTTGGACTTGGTACCGTCACTTTATTAATAAACCTTGTCTCAACTGCCACATCACAACTCCTTACATACAGTAGTACTCACTCAAGTTAAGAAAATAACCATTTTGAAGACAATAATGTATTCTTGTAGATCGCGGATCATAGTTTTAAGATACAGATTGATTTATGTGTGTATTATGTATTTCAAGATATTAACATCAGAAAGTTTCAGTTTAAAATGAGTTGTCATTTTTTCAAATGATATAAATCGTTCTCTTAAAACTACAATTTATTGATTTTCATAAACAACAATATTATACAAAATAGAACATTTCTCTTTGATTAAAGATGTACAAATGGTAAATAGGTTATGTGAATATAAAGATCAGTGTAACAGGGATTTACTTATGTGATTGCTGTAATAATTAATTTTGCAGCTGTATAATACCCTGTCCGCAAAAATGTTTTTGTCACGTGTCGCTAGATTTAAAATTTAATATTGTAAATTGCGCCAACCAAAACTTTACAGAATTTGTACAGCAGGTACCAAAAATAAGAAACACATTATACATTGAGGGAAGAACTTTGAATATTTCAATACATCAACTTTTAACAATCTTAAAATCTAGAATCGTTATATCTCAACGTTGATGATATTTTATACATTGATCCTCACATATTTGGCAACATCACTAACCTGAAGAAACTGCATTTAAGTGCAACTTGATTGCGAAGTATAGGCACTGTTGTACTTAAATAAAATGGAATCATTGCAAGTTTTTGATTTAGAGCACGATATCATTAACTATATACATGAACATACATTTAATTTTTGCAAATTGCAAATAACAAGCTTGCTTCTCTACCAATCTGTTTTGTCGATTCTCTATATGAAGTTAAGGAATAAAGTTTATCTAACAATCATGGGCTTGTGGTTGTTCTATTTTGCATACACTTAAAGTATCACATTTAAATTATCATATAGAATTAAAGACCGTTTAAATATGTATTGTTTTATTAACATTTCACGGAATATTAACTATATTGTCGGTTCTATAAGTGAGGCGAGAGATACCAAAGGGACATTCAAACTCAAGTCGAAAATAAACTGACAACGCCTTGGCTATTGAAGAAAAAGAACAACAGACAAACAACTGTACACCCAACACAAAATAGAAACTAAATAACGAGCATCACGAACCCAAACAAAACTTTGGTGATCTCAAGTGCTCCAGAAGGATTCTAAACTACATATAGTAAGATTAGATTATTTCTCAACATGCCCTAACCAATCTGTCATCTATCATAACAGAACAGTTCAAAAACATACTGAAGTTAAAAACAACACTCAAATACAGTTGCTTGTTCCATTGTTGAGTATTCTGTAGTAGAGAATTGATAAGAAGTAGTGGATTCGTAAACGATAATCAACGAGCGACTTTAGTCGCAAGTTGATTTTCGTTTCCGAATCCACTACTTCTAATCAATTCTCTAGCTTAACCCATTTCTAGTAAAACGACTGTCTGTTTTACGTTGTGACAATGAATCAACGATATTTCATAAAAATAGTTTAATATTTTGTCTTTTTTATTCTATAATAGCTGGAAATGATTATATCCACACGGTTCGCATCTATAGTTAGACATTTGACAAGTTAACATAAGTTTAAGATAACTTAAATGGGGTGTTAGTTCCCCTTTTTAACACCAGATTTTATTTTTGTATATATATTTCACTTAATGTTTAATCATTACAAATTATTTAAATTGAATAGATTTTGGTATAATTAATATATTAAAAAAGACATATATTAATATACAGAATTTATTTATCTTGTTTTGAAAAGTTAAAAAATTTTAACTACCAAAACTTAGAACCTTCAAAATTTATATATATAATATTTAGCAACATAATTTGGTATATTGAAGACAAAACACCGTTAAGACGTTCTTAGTCAAATAAATATTATTAGCGTAGATGCCATAAATCTGCCATTTCATAATGCTCAAATTCATGTTGCTTTCCTAAAGTATTAAAATTATGTGCTTACGATTTAAATTGAACAATTATATTTAAATTTTGTTTAAACTGTTTCCGTTTCATTAAGTTAAGATTATTTTAACGTTATTACATTTGGCATATATCGTTCACAGGTCAAAAAACTAGTTTTATCTGTGGTACGCATTCTGAAACCCCATCGGAATTGCTCTTGCTTGCTACGGATGTACAATGAATAATTATGTTGATTTCATAAACTTATCATCAAGCTGTTCATAGCCGTGATCGTCTAGTCGTTGGTAACGAATGTCATAACGGTGATATTAACAGTGCAAAGTTCGAACCTTGTACCCGGATTGAAATGTTTTCATTGTAATTTTTTTTCTGGACCAAAATATTGTTTTAATCCTAGAACATGTAGAAGTATTATATATTTCATTTGCATATAATGGCGATGATTTTGTTTCTGTTTTTACTGTCAAAGAAGTAGTTTTAACCCATTTCTTAAAAAAAAAATAACACCATAAATAAAACAAATTCAATAAACATGAACAAACCAAGATATATATATTTCATTAGATTACAAAAGCGAATTATCAATGAGACAGAAATAAAGTTAAATGACAATTAAGTGCTTTAAGGGTACTATTCATATAATGATTGATGTCAGCCATCGTGGTCTAGTGGTATCATGCATGTTGTCTGCTCTATGGTCGGGTTGTTGTCTCTTTGACACATTCCCCATTTCCATTCTCAATTTTAAAGACTGAAGACTCTATTGATTATGAAGAAAATACGCGCGGGTTCGAATCCTACACATGCCACTCGCTTTTGAGAGGATAAAAGATCGTAAGTTAAAAGTTTAAAGTTATAATATAAGTTCTCTTAAGTTAATACTGTGGTCAGTGGATTCTTGAAAAATAATCTACAGTAAGAACAATAGACTGACGTCAGAGAAATGGGTTAAATTAATATCAGTCACGACTGTGCTAATAGTTTCTATTAAGCGACTATTATTACAAGTTGTCGCGTACATGTTATTATGTTGTACAAGTTATTATTTTGTTAAACATTTTGTACAAGCAATTACTAAGTTATTACTTGTACAATTAATTACTAGTACATTTTTATAGAGGAAAAGATAATAACTTGAACAAATCATTATTCTATCTTGGCCTATTTGATGTTAACAACAAATCGTTTCCCTTTTAACAAATAATTCATTACAAAGCCTAAAGGTATAAACTTTTCACATGTGAGTACTTTTTTATTCTAAACATATGTGACCCCTTCCAAAAGAAATACTTGACACTATAGAAACGGAAGAAGATTTAATTTCATTGACAACAGCTACTAATGACAACTTGTCAGAACAAACATTGAGACCGAAACCGACGATGAAACTGGCACACACGCTGAAACGGAAACCGATCTGGAAACAAACACTGATACCGAAACCGATGTGGTGACAAACAATGATACCGAAACCAATATGGACTCAAACACGGAAAACAATGTTGCAAATGGTACAAGTATTGAAACTGGCACACACGCTGAAACGGAAATCGATCTGCACACAAACACTGATACCGACACCGATGTGGAGACACACACTGATACCGAAACCAATATGGACACAAACAGGGAAACCAATGTTGCAAATGGTACAAGTATTGAAACTGGCACACACGCTGAAACGGAAATCGATCTGCACACAAACACTGATACCGACACCGATGTGGAGACAAACACTGATACCGAAACCAATATGGACACAAACACGGAAACCAATGTTGCAAATGGTACAAGTATTGAAACTGGTTTTGTTACAGACACGAACTTAAAAATAATACTTTCAGGACAACGAGCGCTGTCAGGCCAACACATACAGGCCGATTAGATTTTGTCTTCTTTCAAAAGAAGATTAAAATAGTCAGAAATTGGAGACAATGTTACAATACCAATGCAAAGAGTAGACCGAGGTCCGATGGACTGTAGAAATATCCAAGGTGTTGTGCTGAATTTTTAAGAAAATGGATACAAAATAGGAGCAAAAGTTGAAATGATCATGATTGGTTTAATGAGTCGAAATCAAATCGAAAAGATTCAGAGAAAGAATTTGACAATATTGGACATACTTGAAAACACTGAGGTTAATGTAAAAAAAGCAGTACAATTGCTTTCTTTTAAGTGGTAATCAAGGCTATTTTCACTGCAGCTGTCGGGGTGGTGGCTGTAAGACAGGCAAATGTAAATGCAAAAGATTGAACTTATTGTGTCGTTCAAGATGTCATGATTCCAGGTCTTGTGCAAACAAATAGTTTATTTGATGACTTTTGCTTGAGTTTCCAATAAATGATAGCATATATGCAACTTTATGTCATGATTTATGTTCGTCTGTAACCTTCTGACATTTTAAAATCAATAATAAAAGAAATAAATAACCCGACAAATGACCAGAAAAACAAAACAAAATAAAATACACAAAGAAAGGAGTTTTTGAATAAAACATTAAAAAAAAAAAACAGAAGGAAAAAACAAATATAACTCAAAGATAATGAGTTGTACAAGTTATTACTATTTTCTTAACAAAATTGTATAAATTATTACATGTATAATCATTTTTGTACAAGTAATAACTTGTATGGTGGCATCGTACAAGTAATTACTGGTACATAAGTTTTGTACAAGTAATGATTTGTACAAAATAATAACATGTACACGACATATGCCAGAAATTGGAATACGGTTACATGGCGAACAACGTGATGAAAATAAATAGTACGATGCTTTTTTTTCATATAATCATAAAGATGAAGGAATCGTCGTGAATGAACTTATACCAAGATTAGAAACAAACGGAATTGTGTTCACATTTTCTGATTTACCAGTTGATCGATGTATGTATAACAGAAACAATGAGGAAATCGGTTGAAGAGAGCTCCAGAACAATCATGTTTATTTCAAACAATTTCTTAGACAGTAATGGTGTCGATACGAATTTCAAACAGTCCATCACAATATTTTCAGAGACATATTCGAAAATAATTCTTATACCTTAGGAAACTGTTGACCAATCAATACTTGACCCGGAGCCACATGTACCAGAGAGAGAGAGAGAGAGAGAGAGAGAGAGAGAGAGAGAGAGAGAGAATAATTAATACAGCACCAAACGCCTGAGCAAAGCGAATCTTGCACGTGCATGTTAAGTTGAATATTATTATTAACAATTATACTTATGCATGTACATCATTTTGTTACAAACTGTGATTCTCATCATGCAATATACCACTGCCTTCCACAGTGACTGCCAAAAAAACTAACATAACTATAGGGACATAGCCCCCCCCCCCTCCCCACACACACACACACACAACGAACGACCTCACAAAAAATAAAAAAAAATAAAAAATATTCTCATTATCTCCTTCGTTTTAATATTTGCCTCTTATTCTATGATATGCGTTAATTTATATATAAAATATATGGAAACAGGTTATCGGCAAGCAGTTTTTGTTCAGAATCTACCTCCGAAGTTTCAAAATATACGACACGGAAAACTGAGGAGGATTATTTGAGAAAACAACGAACTTGATCATCTGCTTCTGCAATAAATGATGGGTTGGTACTTTCTATGCCATACAGTATTTGGTGTTGACTATTCTAAAAATAAAGGAACATTCGATATTTTTACTTTTTACCAAGTTCTATCTTTTTTACTGCGTTTCTAAGCCGCTACTCCGTATTATACATAAGAATATATACCTTTGCATGTGGTGTCCTGCACATTTTCAGTGATGTTTGTGAAAATTGCTAGTAGAACACCTAAGTCTTTACTTTTAACTTGCAACTTGTATTGGTCTGAACGTTCAACTTGTATTAGACTGAACTTTCAACTTGTATTAGTCTGAACTTTCAACTTGTATTAGTCTGAACTTTCAACTTGTATTAGTCTGAACTCTTAACTTGTATTAGTCTGAACTTTCAACTTGTATTAGTCTGAACTTGTATTAGTCTGAACTTTCAACTTGTATTAGTCTGAACTTTCAACTTGTATTTATCAGAACTTTCAACTTGTATTAGTCTGAACTTTCAACTTGTATTTTTCTAAAATTTTAATTTAAACTTCACATTTCTTTATACAATGGATAAAAGGATGTGATTTATTCGGGTTCGTTGTTGCACGGTTGAATCGATCAGTGACAATTTTTTTTTTCAAATTCATTAAGGTTTGCTATCAATCAAACAAATAATAATTTTAAAGCTTAAATTGCACTTCAATAAAACTTTAAAAAAAGGGGGGGGGGGGGGGGGGGGGGGGGGGTCGGAAAATGAGCATTTAGTTTATAAAAAGAGTCAAAAATCAGAAAAATGTACTACAAACAAGAGTAAATATTCGACTGGAACCGGCAATAAAATGTTCATGTTAGATTATATTTATACAACTATAAAACATCTGATCTTTTTCTAAATCTTGTATTGTACACATTGGTACCACTTTTTACCTTTTCTACCACCAAAGACATATATTTGGGAAATGATTTCTTTCAAATAAATTATTAGGTACCGATCATGCATATTTGTTGGGGAGGGGGCATGTTTTTTTTTCTGGACAAACATTTTTTAATTAGAAATAAAATTTGTTTTAAACTCAAATTTGTTTTATTTTTTGTTTTATGCTTCAACGGAAACAAACTATAATTTATCACTTTCGTTCTTAAAAAAATATTTGTTACGAAATGAAGAATCGACAATTAAAAAAAAACATACCCTCAAAAAAACAAATTTGCCTTGCCTTAATTATGTTTAAAATTTAGGTATATTCCTTCGGTTCAAATAATCTGCAGTACTGTCTACCATCACTGGTTAGCATCGCAACTATTGACCCGTCGTTCATGTACTGGTTATGCATCATTAATGTCGGCCATTAAACAACAGTTACAAGAAAGATTTAAATAACCGCGTATTCCTACTATGTAATATACGTCAGCGAACTTAAAAATAGATTAACTACACAATATTTAAGAGTGCAGATATTTAATGGAACTTTAACGTTGATTAACGGTATACATATTTTAGGAGTAGAATAATTGTTACATTGGTACAGCGTAATATTAGTCTTTAAGGTGGCTCACCCCAATAAATTAAGGACCCCCGGTAGAATTTTTTTATTTTCACATATTTCGTAGATTTTTTTATGCTGAATCCAAAAATGCAAAGAAAAAAGGGGGTCACCAGGCTCGTTTTCCCCACAAATGGAAGCAAAATGTGCGATTTTGACCCTATTTCCAAACTTTTACACCCTTTCAACAATAACGACTACATCAAATTCAAAGACTTTTATAACCATGTCAGTATGATTATTATGTGAAAAAACAATTAAATTTGAAATGTAAACGTTCCCCTGGGTTGTTTTAGACTTAAAAATCCTTTTATTTTCAGATTTATGTCTAAATATGGCATTTTTTAATTTCAGTTTAAGGCTAAAAATATTGGTTAAATCGATTTTTCGTAAAATTTTCCAGGTAGATTTTTTTTAAAAACGGATATGTCAAAGCTATGAACTTTTCGATCACTTTAAGGTAAAATAAAATGGGGGTCACCAGGCTTTTAAAAAAAGTTAAGAGCTTTTATTTAACCCCTCTACCCCATCAGGTCTGATTTCAATGCACTCCATTAATTACTTTATTGTGATTTTTTTTATTGATGTCTTTAAATAAATAATGTTTGTAATTATATCAATGGACGAAAGCTGAATATAAATGTGATGAACATTTTACTGTTTGTTATAAAAAAGCGAAATTTTGATTATTTTGGTGAAATACGGTAATTTTGTCTGGCGCGAGTTGCTTCCCTCTAATCTGGCGCCATAATCGGACAACCGAAATTTCAGGGTCGCCATTGCTGAGCAGCATACTGCACTGATAAATACGACCATGTGCATGAATAACAGACATAGTGGCGAAC
This sequence comes from Mytilus californianus, assembly GCF_021869535.1. NCBI lineage: Eukaryota > Metazoa > Mollusca > Bivalvia > Mytilida > Mytilidae > Mytilus > Mytilus californianus. The sequence continues at coordinate 23,752,235 of NW_026262626.1, read as the reverse complement.
AGTGGGGGGTTATCTCAAAATACTCGCTACTGTAGAAAATCACTGCGGCTGAAACCTTGCATGGGCTAAATTTCTGTTCTATGTATAATCGTTATGGCTGGTATCTTATTTATGTGTTTACTTGACCCTTAACCTGTTAACTGGCAAGTTGTGAACATGTATAGCCTGTTTTGAAAAATATCCGTGTCAAACAGTCAAAGAGGAGGGGATGGTCATTTTCAGCATCTCGTGGTAGGGGGGGCCCCGGGGGTTGGAACCCCCCTTTTTTTGACGATCAATGTATTTGAATGGGGACATATAGTTGGAACCCCCCCCCCCCCTTATCCTGGGTTAGGACCCCCCTTTTATAAATGGCTGGATCCGCCCCTCGACACCATATAGAGGGTTTGTTCCCAACCTGTAAAATGGGGTAACCCATAACTTCCCTCGGACAGGGGTTCATGATTACCACTCCCTATCCCCAACTCCCATTTCTCTTCCCTTTTACTCTAAAATTTTCTCCCCTAACTTCTACTTCCATCCCCCTTGCTCCCAGACAAAAAAATTGCAAAATATATTTCCCAGATTATTCATCCCCCCCCCATTTTCGAATTCTTGTCCTTTCACCCAAAATCATGTTCGCTCCAATTCACTTTCATCCCACCCTGAGTCTGTTTGTACCCTTCCTTTTATCTAAATCATGCTTTTGTTAGTATAGTTCTATAACAATAAAATAAAGATATATTAAGTTTGTTTTTATTGTTTAAAAATAAAGTAACTCACACGAGATCAAAGGGTTTTTTTCTATTTATAATCTTCATAATATTTACTTCTACCAAATTGGTTACTTTTATTTTCACTTCAGACCAGGCTAACTAACGGTAACAGACCTGCACATGATACCCCCTTTCTCGCTTCCTGATCCCTCATTCCTATGTTCCCTTACCCCTGTCCACCCGCTCAAGGGGTTCGATTGTTTCGTTTGTTTTCTTGAGAATATAAATGGCCTGATTTGTAAATTATAGCCACTACAGTACGAGGCAATACATTTTATTGATGGATTCGTCTTGATCACAATTTGTTTACAATTAAACACACACACCCCCCTGTCTCTCTTTTGTATAAAAAATTTCATAACGTCTATCAGGTTTAAACATACACGTAGGGCTTATCTTGTTTACCAAATAACACATACATTTGAGTTGAAAAATTCATAATTGTTTTGTGCTTAGTATTTTTAAACACAAAATTTGTATATCCCATATTCCAAACAGGTTACAAGACATATTAAATAATCATAATAAAGATATCTTTACTTTCAACGTAAACGATCCCGGGAGTTTTTATAGGTAACATGTTTCCATGTTTCGCGGGTTTTTCACAAAGACACAGAAATGTCAAAGTTCAAGCCATTTGTTTTTCTCGGAGATTTATCATCAGTCCAATCCAGAAGCATTGCACAGATACAAGTTGCTTTCTTTCAAAAAAAAAAAAAAAAAAAGAAGAAAAGCAATACGTGAACCCAAGACCGCGGACTGTTCACCAAAAAATTGTTGCTGAAAATTGTTTGCTTTTGAATTGAAATAATTGACTGTGAATAGAATAAGATAATGTTGATGTTAAAACACCTTTATTGAAAATATGTAATTGTGTGTAGATTTTTGCACAAGTCATTTGAAAGCAATGTTGGATAGTTGTACAGCTACTATTTGAATATACATTTTAAGGCTCGACTATTTTATTTATTACTTGGGAGTGTAGATCATTTTTTCATAACCCTTTTGCAAATGCCAGTTTCTACAAACCGGATGTCTAAAGCAAATTGCACAAACCAATCGCAATATAAATTTAAGCACTCAGTTTGCTTTATTAACTGGATGCATTTATTTTATCTATCATATCTTCATACTTTTTCATTCACGACTGTTTAAAATTTAAATATTTAGCTACCTTTGGGTACGCATCCCTGCTCATTGGTGCTCATACGTCGCATATAATTTTCATAAATGTAATGACTGTTCAAACCTGTGAGACATAATGCACGTATATATGACTATTTTAATCATATTCTATTAAGAATAAATTCAGTCTCAGTTTAAACTTAATAAGAATATTCTCTTAGTCTGCTAGTATCTATTAATGAAATATAGATATTTTATCAGAAAAATCCTTTTGTTTGATTATCTTTCTGCTTTCCGACCACTGTGTTTCCGACCTATTAAAGATAAATATTTTTAACAGAAATATCGTTTTCTTAATTTTCATCATGCCTTCCGACATTTTCCCATGCTATGATTGAAATGCAAAATATCAAATGATAAACGTTCAGATATGGAACGCCAAAACTGTCTTATTATGCCCATTTTCATTATATGATGTGTATTTACCTTTATATGATGTGCACTTGTCATTATATGATGTGCAAACACCTTTATATGATGTGCAAACATACTTGTATGATGTGCAAATATACTTATATGATGTACAAACATACTTATATGATGTGCAAATATACTTATATGATGTGCAAACATCCTTATATGATGTGCAGATATACTTATATGATGTGCAAACATACTTATATGATGTGCTAATATCCTTATATGATGCACAAATATACTTATATGATGTGCAAATGTACTTATATGATGTGCAAATGTACTTATATGATGTGCAAATATACGTATATGATGTGGAAATGTACTTATATGATGTGCAAAGATCCTTATATGATGTGCGAATATACTTATATGATGTGCAAAAGTACTTATATGATGTGCAAAGATCCTTATATGATGTGTAAATATACTTACATGATCAGCAAATATCCTTATATGATGTGCATTTTCCCTTATATTATGTGCAAACATCTTTATATTATGTGGTTGTGTCATTATATTATGTGCTTGTAACATTATATTATGTGGTTCCGTTCACTTCATTATATGATGTCAAAACGTCCTTATATGATGTGCTTCCATCGTTGTTATGGTCAATGAACATGATTACGATTATACCGATTACTGTGTACGTCATAACTGATTCCGATCTGCTTATCCGGAATAATTACAAACCCGGCTCAAATCTGAAGCTATCGTTTGGAAAATGGTTGAGATTTTAAAAGAGATAAGCCTTAGTTTCAACATGTTCTTCCAGCAGAGTATTTTTTATTGAGCTGAAATTGAACGAAGGTGTGGTAAATATCAATGAGACCATAACCGGAATATCCAAATTAAGTTCTCTGAAGTCGCAAACAACTTCCACACTTGAAGTTTTAGATCCACTACTGACGCAATATTTTATACTTATAATAGCAATAGAAATTTAATGCATTTTTTTTTTTTATTATAAATGTGCGTGTGTGCGTGTGTGTGTGTGTGTGTGTGTGTGTGTGTGTGGGTGGGTGGGGGGGGGGGGGGGGGGGGTGGTGGTAAATGTCTATGGAAAGGGGGTCTTGAATTTATTTTCCTACTTCAAAGTGGGGACTTGAAAAAATAATTGAGAAATTCCCATTTTTCCTCCCACGTCCCCCCAATGAAAGAAAATGTCAGTTATGTTTGATTATTTATTCGTAAATCTGTTCTTGCCTACCATTTTGCAAGGAAAGGTTTCTCTTCTATTAATAAGTTATCAAGATAATAGGCAATGAAACAACAAAACTCATAAGAGCCGAAATTGCCCAAATGGGACCTTTACAATAGTGCCTATTCAGACTGTTTTCATTGCACCTTTTTTTTCCTTTTTTTTTTTTTTTTTTATCTATTGTAGATTTCAAGATAAACGCAAAATATTAAAAACCGCCGCCGCAAACTGAATCTCCCTGAACTGACCCTTTATCGAAAACAAAATATTTCAAGGGTTCACAATTTTAGTATGCTTGGAGGGACAAATATTAACAAACCATTATTTTTTACTTGAACAAATGTGTTAAAATTTAGAATAAGATACTCTAGTCTTTATCAGAAGAAGGTGGAAATGTGAAAGTTTATGGACGACGTATGCTTAATGACGAGAATAGCTCACATGGCCTTACAGGCCTGTATGACAACTAGAGGCTCTGTCGCTCACCTAGGTCTATGTGCATATTAAACACTGGATGGACTCTCTCCAACAATTTAGACAAGAATAGAATTCATGACAAAAATCTATATTTTATTGATCTTGTATTGCTGATCATTTTGTCTGTTTAGTTTCTCCCTATCTTCTTTAGTTTTTGCTCAAAACACAAAAGAGGGTTATAAAAAAACTCATTTAAGGGCTTCTTCTTCCGAATACGGGAGTGGACCCCTAGGTAGAAATGTAAAACTTCCCGGAACTTGTGTGCTATGTACATATGGACTTAATTAAAATAATAATAATAAGAAAAGAGCAATCACTCCTATGAAGAGTGACAGTCTTCTAACTTTATCGGCAAAATTTGACTTGTTTGTGGATCTTGCCTTGCTGATCATTTTGTTATTTTTAAGAAGTTTCTATCATCTATTATTTATCTATTATATAATTTTATCATATAAGGCAAAATGCCAATGGTAAAAATCGTCATTAAAGGGCAATTACTTCAAAAGGAGTCGTCGGAAATTTCCTCCATATTATCTTTAATGTAGATCTTGTCTTGCTGATCATTTTTGATTATTTAAGTTTCTATCTTTCTATTATAATTTTGAAGATATTAGACAAAAACACAAAAAATCGGTAAAAATCGTCATCAAAGGGCAATAACTCTAATAAGGTGTCAACTGACGATTTCAACCATCAAACTTGTTCGTAGATCTTGTCTAGCTGATCATTTTTGCAACTTAAAGTTTCTTTCTATCTATTAAAGTTTTCAAGATAATAGGCAAAAATGAAAACAAAAATTGTAAAATTTGTCATTTAAGGGCAATAACGCCTACAAGAAGTCGCATGACAGCTTTGACGTCAATGAATAATTGGTAGAGCTCAACATTCAAAAAGTGTTTGCTCTGTCAGATATTCTCTATTTATAACGGTTTTCAAAATAATAGACAAAACCTGCATTTTACCCCTATTTTCTATTTTTAACCATGTCGGCCATCTTGGTTGGCAGACGGGGTCATTGGACACATTTTTAAACAAGATACCCCAATGATAGTTGTGGCCAAGTTTAGTTAAATTTGGTCCGGTAGTTTCAGAGGAGAATATTTTTGTAAAAGTTAACGGACGACAACGACGACGAAGACGGACGCCGAGTGATGTGAAAAGCTCACTTGGCCCTTTGGGCCAGGTGAGCTAATAACAGTTACTGTTGGAAAACTAGACTTTATTTGAAAAAAAAAAATTTTAACATCCTAAATCCTCAAGCTTTAATGATTACGAAGCCGTGTTGGTGTTGAGATGTAAAGTCCAGCGCTGGAGGAAATTTATATCTACTGAGCTGGACATTATATCTACAGCGCTTGACTTTAAATCTATGGCGCTTGATTTTACTTCTGCAGAGCTTCAATTTAAAAAAAAACACAACTCTCTATCTGTATTAGACAAACAGCCCTTAGTAAAAACTGATTTTTTTGTTATGTTCAGTTATACACCAATCGTCCAAGCTTTGCTTACAAGGATCCGAAAACGCTCCATTCTATTTTCTGTTTTAAAGACCATTTGTGATTCTCCGGTTTTGTCGGATTGATACACACCTTCAAAAATTGGCCCAAGTATAGTATACGTTTAAGTAGTTCCGGCTAAATTCTTTCGCTGGTATTTATAATATTCATACGCTGAGTCCTAGGGGAGGTTTAAACAATATACTAACAAGTCGACAAGTAACCCTTACCCTAACCCTAAAACTAACCCTAACCCTACAGGGCAGCAAGTCGGCAGGTCGACAAGTCAGCAGGTCGATAGGTCAGCATATAAATAATTGGTCTCCAACAATTGGATATTTGAGTCAGCAGGTCTACATGTCGACAGGTCAGCAGGTCGACAGGTAAGCAATTAGACAGATCAGCAGGTCGACAGGTCAGCAGGTCGACAGGTCAGCAGGTCGACAGGTCGACAAGTCAGCAGGTTGATAAAATATCCTCACTTAGAATTTTTTTAAAGCTGTCAACCTGCTGACAGGTCGACCTGCTGACCAGTTGACCTGCAAACCTGTCTACCAGCTGACTTGTCGAACTGCTGACCTGTCGACCTGCTGATTTGTCAACCTGCTGACCTGTCGACCTGCTGACTTGTCGACCTGCTGACCTGTCGACCTGCTGACCTGTCGATCATTTAATCTTTACAATATTTTAAATACATACAATTCACATAAAATTGAAAGGAACTACAATTGTTTTATAAAAATGAAAACCAAATAACTGAAAAAAAGCCTCCTTTATATATATAAGAACCAATTTACCTACTATGAAAAAATAATAATCCGATGGAACTACAATTACGTATTCTATACTTGATCCCAAAAATGTTAATGCTGAAATTTCATTGGCTGATGTAATAATTACCAGAACAGAAAGTAAAATGGGGTGGTGTCAGATCCTTGTAACCAAAGCTTAGACACAGGATCTGTATCTTAATCAGATTGGTTAGGCACCGACTATTACTCTTTTGTGGACGGGAGTATGTGTACTTTCTTGGGCTCAGGACAAACATATTTTTCGATTAAAAAAAAAAACAAAACTTTTTTTTCAATATTATTTTTTTTAATTTCATTATTGTTTTATTTTTTTCCCTTTATTTCAATGGAAACAAACTATTTTTTCGCTTCCCTCCTGAAATAGATATTCTTTTTCAAGAAATTTGAAACATTTAAAAAAAACATGCCCCCCTCCCCCCCCCCCCCCAAAAAAAAAAAAAAAAAAAAAAGGATGAATGGTTGGTACATTAGCCCTGTTTACAGTTCGATTCCTTGAGTCTGGAGGTGTATATATGAGCGGCTTCCATCGAAACCTTTTATATTGCGGGTTACTGTCTAGTTGAAGCTGTAAAATACATGCACGAAAAACATAATAAAAAGCTGCGTGCAAATGTAATGCACCAAGTTGAAGTTTCCCATATCTCGTTTTATCCATAACGGGGGTCATCGGTGGCCGAGTGGTCTAAGCAGTCGAACTACTTTATCACTAGCCTATCAACACTTTGGTTGTGAGTTCGAATCCCGCGCGTGGCAGGTAAGCTCGACTCCAATCTTAATTGACTAGAAATGTCAGTTTTCCTACCGAAAGTCGGTGGTTCTCTCCGGGCACTACGGCTTTCTCCATCAATATAAACTGACCGCAACGAAATAGCACGATTGAGTTGAAAGTGGCAAAAAACACCTATCAATCAACCAATTAATCATTCAATCATTCAATCATCCATACCGGTATAATCATGAGTAGATAATTTAATAGCTATTGTTATGAATACTTTTAAAAATGACTGTGATTTAATTGGTGTCTTTTGAAATAAAAGATGTTTTATCATATTTTCGCCGCAGCAGGGATATTCTTCAACTAGCTCCTGCATTAACTGATTTAAATCCTCCTCTGAAATGTTTGAAACGTTGATTTTTGTTAAATTGCACTGTCTCATTTTTTCTATAAAATGCACTTTCGGAGGCTGATACGAGGCTGGAGCTGCTAAATCAGAAACAGTAAACTGGCATTCAAAAAAAAAAATGCAGAATATCCTCTGGTTTATCAAATATTTGAACTCCAGAAGCTCAGTACACAGTCGAGGATCCATAATTTAATAACTTTAACTGTGTGTTCATTATTGTAGACCCATCGATTTAACCTAAACTTTGCAATTGATATTTTGACAATTTTCCAACAATATCAGATGTGATTTTTTCCTCTTAAAAAACAAGGTACCAGCGTGTCAAGATTTATCTCTTTTAAAATCTCAACCATGTTCCAAACGATAGCTTCAGATTTGAGCTGGGTTTATAGTAATTCCGGGGAAGCAGATCGTATAAGGACGTTTTGACATCATATGATGAAGTAAACCGAACCACATAATATAATGTTACAAGCACGTAATATAATGACACAACTACATCATATAAAGATGTTTGCACATAATATAAGGGAAAATGCACATCATATAAGGATATTTGCACATCATATAAGTATATTTGCACATCATATAAGGATCTTTGCACATCATATAAGTACATTTGCACATCATATAAGTATATTTGCACATCATATAAGTATGTTTGCACATCATATAAGTATATTTGCAAATCATATAAGTATATTTGCACTTCATATAAAGATATTTGCACATCAAATAAGTATGTTTGCACATTATATAAGTATATTTGCACATCATATAAGGATGTTTGCACATCATATAAGTATATTTGCACATCATATAAGTATGTTTGCACATCATATAAGTATATTTGCACATCATGTAAGTATGTTTGCACATCATATAAAGGTGTTTGCACATTATATAATGACAAGTGCATATCATATAAAGGTAAATGCACATCATATAATGAAAATGGGCATAATAAGACATTATCAGGGGGTTCACGCAAAAAGGATTTTTAACTTCAGTAACTGAAAGTGATTTTCAAGCCTCTCAAATATCCACTTGGTGTTTGTTAATACTTTGCAATTTTACTGCAACCCAACAGAAATGAAAACATTTTGTCAAGGATTTCTCAGCTGTTACGAAGAGAATAATTTGCTATATTGTCTGATGCTTTCTGATTTTTAGTTGTAGTATGTAAGCAGTTTTTTAGTCTGTCGTATACCCAATGAAAATATGAAGGGATATGGAGTAAATGTACATGTACATGAGACAATATTAATATCAATACATGGTAAAACCCAAAAATTGAACGTTATTATTGTTGTCATTCATCTTCAAGTCACCATGAGGCATTCAACAATGAGCAATATTCCTCATAACTGGTAATAAGTTCCAGTTGACCCCTCGCATCGGTTTGAGCAGAATTCATTGTTAAATATCATACAAAGCTACATCCATATTTTTATGTCTGTTTGTTGATACTTTAAAATTTCACCAAAACCGAATAGAAATGACAACATTTTGTCGAGGATTTCTTAATCTTTACTGAGAGGAATAATTTGACATTTGTTTGGTTTAAGATTTTTATATCTTTTGTCAAACGAAGTTGGGGGAAGGATATAGTGTTTCATCTGTCCGTCACAAAGTTAAAGTCCATCTATGTGTGGAAGTATAAGTCATAGTTCATGAGATTTTTTTCATAGATGCGTTTTGAATAACCAAGGGGTCCTGATAAAAATAAGATCATCTTGACCTACATTTCATATATGAGTGACTGATTAAAGTTTGCGTTAGAGTCCATATCTGAGATACAACTCGTGGAGAAATAATATTTTGTCAGCAGATGCATCTTTTATAGTCAGGAGGGTCCTAATAAGTAAGTCATCTTGACATAAAATGCATTGATGAGAAAATGAGGTGAAAGGCTGCGTTAAAGTCCATATCTGAGATGAGGAATACAAATATTTTGTCAGTAGATGCAACTTTGATAGTCACTAGTTTCAAAATAAACTTGAACATATATGCATGAATTAAATGATATTCCATTTCATCAACTTCACTTAAATGATATTCGATTTCATCAACTGCACAATTTAGTAATATTTTATAGCATTATCATACCTAACTGGATTGGAACAGTTCTAGCAATTGAGGATTCAAGTCAACTCAATATACAGATTGTTTATATAAGCATTTTGCACTTTTTTACAAAAACCTACTTACTTCCGGTCCAAACATTTGGTGCGTGCACCAAATTACTCTCTTGTTTTAATTTGTATTCTGTCTTTCGCCTCTCTACATACACACAATGTCGCAACAGCATTAAATCTCACGTGATAATCTAAGTTCCTTTTAACATATGTGATTCACTGTTTCAAGGTTGATAATAGAGTTCCTTCATTCAACCACAATCCAGTTTAGGGAAGACCCGGTTAATAACTTAACGTGTACGGTTGTCTCTGCTAGCTCCGTACATGCATGCAGGAGACGTTTTTCAATCGATACTTTCTATACTGTTAGGAAAGATTTTTCAATAAAAGCGGTATAGAGTTAAGCTCTTGTTTAGATATATTCAAACCTAGATTGGTAGGCGAAGACACAACTTTTTCAACTACATGTAAAATCTATACGATGAATTCTTATTATATATGATTGTGGTTATCTTCGTTTTCTGCATAAAGAAATTCCTGCACCAAGTTCGGAATATGTCAGTTGTTTTCCATTCGTTTGACGTGTTTGAGCTTTTGATTTTGCCATTTAATGAAAGACTTTCCGTTTTGAATTTTCCTTGCACTTCGGATTTTTTGTAATTTCCTTCTTTAAGTAAGGAGGTAAGATCCAACTAGAATTTTTAATTGTTAACTGGACCTTCTTCGTGTAACCAAACTGTACTCAGTCTGGTCGTTCACAATGAATATATGGTAAATTTTACATTAACATTACCTTTTCCCGTCATTAAATGCATGTAATATTCGCCACTGAACGTTGAAAACCAATCTGTATAACTATATATTTTTTAACTGATGGAAGCAGCTCATCGCAGCTACTGCATATTTGACCATGACATGGTACATAACATTTCATGAATACGTCTATACTTGGTTGGGTTGCCTATTCTTTTTTTTTTAAATGTAATGTCACTGCGGTTGAGGTTCATTTTTCACTGCATTTGTAGTATTCCTCATAGAACTGAAATGTTTGCTGTAGATCTTCAGCAGACTTATTGCAGGTTTGCTGCAAACAACCCTTGGAATAATGTTTGCAGATGTTTGCAGCTAGCTGCAAATCTCCTGAAAACAAAGCAGTTTTTACTGCAAGCTTGCGGCAAGTTTGCAGAAACAGTTAGGTTTGCAGTAAGATTGCACCAAAAACTAGAGTATAAGAGATGTTCGCAGCTAGATTGCAGAAATCTTTAATATATATGTGTGCAAGAGCATTGCAAGAATTACATAAATTAAAATGACTGAGCATGCCTACTGGTAACTTCCTGCAAGTTAATGATTTGAAATTCGGCGCGTTTTATGTTGATGATGTTTGAGTCATGTTACATATTAGTGTTCAGGGAGGCATTTTTGGTTGGAAATGAAATGTGTAGTATTTAAAGACATTATTTGTAAGTACAAATTCTTCATTGACGGTATGAAATTCGTCACCTCCACAATACCTGAAGGTTTGAAAAACATTTACAAATATGTTATAAATATACAGTACTCTCTAATATGTTTGGAGATTGAAACTTAAAAATATATTATGTTTCAATAAGTCAAGTAAAATTTTGTAATGAAATTGATTTAACTAGCGGTATGCAAAAAAATGCATTTCAAATAAACCCTTCTTTTGTATTTAAAAAAAATAATCAAATCATTTGAGCACTTAAACAAAAAAAAACTTTAGAATTATTTCTTAAAAGGTATTTACTTAAGCTAGTCCGATAATTTTGCAAATGATGGAGTATTTGAATTATTGTATGTATGTATGTAACTATGTAACCTAACTTTTTAAGAATTTGCTGTGTTATTTGAATAATGTGATGTGTAATTAAGACAACAGGACATCGATTGGTTAATTGTTATGTATGTAGTTTGCCGCAAACACGCAGAAGAAAGATTAATTTGCAAATAAATGTTTGCCGCAGGTCTACAGCAAACACTCAGGAGATATATTATCTAGCATAAAAGTGTTTGCCACGGGTCTGCAGCAAACACTCATTTGCATATAAATGTTTACTGCAGGTCTTTCAGTAAGGGATAGTTTATTTAAAGTAAAAATGGATAGTTCATATTAATAGGAAAATATAAGCTTACATGACGTGTTTTTTTTTATTTCTGTCTTTTCCCATAAATACATAATGTTAGTTTACCATTCATTCGTTAGATTTCTCGTTTGAATTGTTTTACATTTGTCATTTCGGGGTCTTTATAGCTAACTATTCGGTATGTATATTTGCTCATTGTTGAAGACGTACGGTTACCTCTAGTTGTTAATTTCTGTGTCATTTGGACTTTTTTGGAGAGTTGTCTCATCGGCAATCATACCACATCTTCTTATTTCTATATCATATTCCATTTCAGTTCAAACAGTTGAATATGGTAGAGTTATTCATTGAATTTTAATCGTCGTCAACATTGATCTCACATTTCAATGCATAGGTGCAATATAATCTAGATCCCAACAGTCAACATTTAAAAACACCCGGATAATGCATACGAGAAATTTAAACGTGTGCGTCTGTACGTATCAACTTGGCATTGATGCATACCTTTTATTATCTTTGAAAATTTATTGAGCCTCGGAGCAATTTAAAGCTTAGTATATCATGTATATGTTGTGTATATGTTATCAGTTTGTATACATTATAATTTGTACAAAAAAATTGTACAAATTATGATCTGTATGTTAACTTGGTGCAAATTATAAATTGTCCAAAACATGCTTGTACATAAACAATTTGTACAAAACTTGACTAAATTCACTTATAACTTGTAAAAAGGATATAAATGATAATTTAACATAATGGTAAAGATGGCCTTTTATATTCTTTTGATGCCCCACCTAGGTGCATTATGTTTTTCGGTCTATGCGTCCGTAATTTCTACTTTTAATATTTTTAAATTGGACATCAATTAAACTCAAGAGGTCTTATGCATATTTACCTGAAGTTAATTTGCTTTATGTTTTTACAACCTATTCTGATTTAATCCCTTGTTTATTCAAGTATTCCTCCTATTCCCACATGGATTTCTTACAAATAACATACCAGATTTTACAATATAGGAATAGGAGGAATAAACCGAGTGGGGCATCCATGTACTTACATGGACACATTCTTGTTTTTTTTATAGTAATACATTTTAATTGCCTTGCGAAAAACATTTTTGCATGCAACACTTCTTGAACACTTTTGAACTGTTAATTATTTTGGGGTTACTTCTCTTAATTAGTTGTCAAAATATATATTCCCGGTGTTTGTGAACACTCTTTTGGTCGTGTACTCATTTGATGATATAGTATAAACATTGCCAGCATTGTTGATCATTAAAATAAATTTGTCCAATAAATTCTGAACCTAGCAGAGAATTGCACAAGAAAGCACAATTATGTGTTCACCAAGGATTTTTGGTATCACATTGGAACAGCTGTAGGAATCTTAACAGGATATTTGTCTATAATTCAAATTAAAGCTGTTAAAGACACATGTTTATTCGCAGCAATGGTTCATGAGGTTATGTGAAGCAGTTACAAACTTTAAAAACTGTTAGTCAGGGGTTTCTGTCATGTAAATGTAAAAAAGGGGGTGCAGCAATTTTTAATGTAAAAACAATGGAATAATTTTGAAATCTAGAAAATTGATAAGTATATGATAAAAACTATTCCAAGTAAGGAGGGCTAGCCATGCATGCACGGCTATGCGGAGTTAGTTAGTTCATACCGAAATATCAGTGAAAGTAACTTGAACCTTAGCCATGCGCTAAATTTGGGTTCGTTTTCATCATACAGTTCTGATCAATTTTCAAGAATTCAAAACTATTCAAGATTAATTCAAATAATTCTTTGTTTAAATGTAAAAAGCATAAGATGTTGTGCAATTCCCGATCCCATAATTTTCTCACATGCTCAAACAAATGATATAGAATTATTTGTTTTGTATTTTGTAAATAAGGTTTACTGTGTGGTCATTAAATAGAAATGCTATAGTGGGTATCAATTTTTTTTTTAACCAAATTCATTTTATAAATTACTGTACAAGCTATAAGTGAATTATAGTCGACTTTTGTACAGATAGAAATTTGTACAAGCACTTTTTGGACGAATTACAATTTGTAAAAAGTTAAAACACAAATTATAATTTGTGCAATTTTGTTTGCATATATATATAATATATGACTTTGTGTTCTGTGAAAACATTTCGGTTTTAAGTGTTTTAAATGTTATTGGGTATTCGCCTAGGTGAAACATAGCCTTTATGTGTATTCATATACAAGAAGAAGTGACATTGCTTGTAGATTGAATTAATTGAGAAATCACAAGACTCAGTGCTATAAATGAAATTTATAGAATCATAACAAATTATATTTTTATTGATACTAACAAAACTAACTGAAAGCCGCTAAACGTATTCCACAAATACGATATTATAATATTATAAAAAAATGTTATCAAATTGCTAACAATACGATTGTACACACGGCATCAAATGTGATCCGGTTCTGTCAAAGTCGTTCACATATTTTCTGATGTAAGTCTTTCAAGTTTTTCTACGATGGTAATTAAACCTGGTAAATAGACATCTCTATACTGAACAGGTTTTGGTATATCAAAACCATCCATTTTGATCGTTTTAGGAAGCCTTGAAAGCGGGCATCCTAAGTGTAGAGATGTTACTGCCATCGAATGAAAATCTTTAAGTTCATAAATAGATACGTTTGACTGCATACTTGTATCAGAGGTATCCATAGGTTCAGCAGTATTATTCTTGGCAAATATGTCTGGCCTCTCACTTCTCACTCTATCTAAATACTTCTGTATTTCCTGTTGCTTAGCACTTACCGCTGTTGCACTTCTGTTAGCATACGGTATGATCTTGTTGTTAACTACAAGGTTTATCTCTGGAACTTTGAGATGTTCCGATTTTGCTCGGGACCAAAACTCGTAGACTTTCCATGTACTATATCTATCATCTCTTTTGTTATCAATTTGTACTCCGTACAACAGGTAAAATATGGATTTCACGGCGGATAAGGAAAAATCATCTGACATAATAGGAACGATAAGTCGTGTTCCTGCCGTAATGGCTAGTTCGGTGTATATTGCGAAACTTGGGTTTGTGTCTATGAAGAACACGTATTTATTGTTGGGATCGTTTTGAACAAGTTCATCTCTAAATTTCTGCATATAAGAAGTGATTTTTTTCCATTGCCCATCTGGATAATTTGGTCTTACAATATGCCTCTCGCTTTCTAAGCCTTTAGCTATAACCTCCAAATACTGGTCTCCACAAAGAAGGTATATGTTTTCAGTTATGAACTTATTTCGTTTCTCTCTAAGTGCAGGTTGGACAAGAAACTTTTCGTACTCAATCCTTGTCCTATCGATCTGTGCCATCAAGTATCCACTTACATTTCGGTCATACGTCTTTTCTTCTCCATCTATATCAGAACATTTGACTTTTTCAGCGGGAATCTCTCTCACAACATCATCTCCTCTGAATCCGCCGTCTTTTTCGTCTTTATTTGAAAGAAAGGCCGAAGAGATGTTCGCTTGGGGGCACATATCAAACACGACAACTTTTACTGTGGGATTCCTCATGGCATACTCTGTGCTGAGATGAAATGTAAGGGTGGTTTTGCCGGCTCCACCCTTATTATTCCAGACTACAATTATAAAACAAAATCAATTTATACAAAAGACCTTTAAAAAAGTTTGATTATTTAAGTTCATTTTATGAATGCATACACGTATCTTTCATTTGACTATTTAGAAGATATTCGTGCATTACTTAAAATATCCCAGAATATACAGTACAATGACATATAAGCAATATCATGAAAATAATAAATTTCAAAGTTGAAATCAAACGAACTTCCAATATATGTGTTGCCTTAATCAGGAATATTGATAACAGTTTTGCGTATGATAATCTAATGCAGGGCTATGTTAGTATCCAGCTTTCGTGGCTGAATGTTATTCTTCAAAACAGAGTAAAATCATATTTATGTCTTTGTGTTTAGTGTAGGAGCTTCCTGATTTTTTTTTACAAATCCTTAACAGCTTTGAAACGTTAAGAAAAACGAAAAGAGTAGAAAGTATTTTAAAAAATAAAACAAATATGAACAAATACGCATCTTCAACCATACCCCTACCCCTTTTCCATCTACATCCCGCTGATCATCAATAGCGATATTACATTTTAATTTTTGGAACCCCAGCACCTGCTCAATAATTTATGAATATCACGTTTATTTGTGGCTTTTTAGATGTTATCGTTGATAAAGAAACAAGGAAATCAGTTTGATATTAGTTGAAGGAGTGTTCTTTGATTGGAATTTAAAAAAAAAAAATAAAACTAATGAAAAACTATACATTTGTAAATGTATTACCAAATCAGTTGATTGATTTAAAACAAGAGGCACCTAAGTGTATGAATCGCTCACATGGAAAATATATACCACATGATATTAATGTTTAGCATTATTGCTTGCAGTTACTTTATTATCGTATATCTTGTATTTTCTGCAGTGCACAGTTTTTACCTGTCATTTATACAATAAAACGAACATTAATCTAAATTTGTTCTTAAAGGGCATTAAATCAGAACTATCAAACGGTTTCAACCGTTAATGTATTTTTGTAGCTCTTGTATTGCTGATCAGTTTTGCTATTTATAGTTTCTACATGTACGTATATATTTCTTTCAAGATCATTTGCATATTATAAACATTAGTCAAACTATTGCTTAAAGGGAAACAACTCATATAAGGACTCATCCGATGGTTTCGATCATTTGGCTTTTTTGTATATCCTGTATTGCTGATTTTTCTTTTCTATTAATGTTTCTAGCTATATTTTAACAATCTGGAGATGAGTGACAAAAACAGGAAGATGTTTTATAAAATTTTCATTTAAAGACCACAACTCCTTAATGAGTCATCTTATGGTTTTAGTCACATAGCGTTTTTGTAGATCCTAAAAATTACTGATACTATTTGCTGATACTGTTTTTATCTATCTGTTCTTGAGATAATTGGCAAAAACATAAAAAAATCCTCCAAAATCGTCATTTAAAAAATTTTAAAGGATTTTTTTAGCATTTTGAAAATAGATGTTAGTGCTGGTGATATGGCCACATGGCTAATCAATATTTAAATAATGAAACTGCAATAAATAGACAATTTTATATCATAATTCAACATGTATATTTACCTTATATCAAATGAAATGATCAGAAAGGATACAAGTTCCAGTTCAACGGAGGCAATTGAAAAATTATAAGGAAATTGGCATGGGGTAATGAACTGACTTAGCTACATGTATTACTTGACGTGTATATAAAAAAAATAACTCTCTTAATCTTTATATTTTTGAATAAATAAGCTGACTATTAATCATTGCTTAGTATCGCAATTATGCCTGATTGTTTGTTGGATATAGCCAGATCTAAATATCCAAAACCAAAAGGTTTCCCATTTGTTTTTTAACTTTTACTGTTATTGGATGAAATTCCAAAACATCACCACAGCTGTTAAAGCAACAAACATAGAACCTAAAACCATTACAAACTATATCATATCTGCAAGTGATCAACACAATTCATAACGGACTGAAGATCTCGTGGTTTATGGAGTTATCCAATGGTCGTTCATATTGCTGATCATTTCAATTAATAGTTTCTACCAATGTATTATAACGTTCGAAATAATTCACAAAAACAGGGACCATTATCAAAAATCGTCATATAATATCAATAGTCTTTTACGAATCATTTGCAATTGCTCAGGATCATTCACGCAAAGTTTGGTTAAAATTGGTTGATAATTTACAAAGGAATAGATCTTTGAATGGTATACACGAAAATAAGTTAAAAAAACTCGTAGTTTCAGGCATTTAGACGTCATCAAATTGTTTCGGTTATTTGTCATTTTTGTAAATCATGTATTGCTGATGATTTTTCCTTTAACAGTTTCAACCTATGTAATACAATGTTTGGGATAATAGACAAACACACGAAAATAAGCCAAATATCGTCATTTAAGGGCAAAACATGTAAAACTATTTGATTAAGAAATCATCTGAAAATTTTGTGCAAACAAAATGTAGGCAGATTTGACATTCTGAGCATTTTGTATGGCAACCTGTTTTACTATTTATTCTAACTTCAAGATACAATGTATCATATAAACTTTATAAGATACATGTATCTCATATAGTCTTTAAGATATCTAATATAGTTTATAAGATATCTTATATAGTTTATAAGATATCTTATATAGTTTATAAGATATCTTATATATAGTTTATACGATATTTTATATAGTTTATAAGATATTTTATATAGTTTATAAGATAGCTTATAAAGTTAATAAGATATTAAATAATATGTTTAAATTGGCCCTCATTTGCTAAAATCAGCATTGATTCTTGGTCAGCGGTATTTACACTCGGTCCTACGGCCCTCGGGACCAATACAGCAGACCTTGAATCTATACACGGACCAATACAAAATCAGCAAGTTAGTAACACTATATTATATAGTGTATAGATATATCATATTTTATCTTATAAATTATATGATATATCTTATAAATTGAGAATGGAATCGGGGAATGTGTCGAAGAGACAACAACCCGACCAAAAAAGCAGAAAACATCTCAAGGCCACATCGAGAAATCCCGCACCCGGAGGCGGGCTTATGATGGCTCCTTAACAATAATGTATACTAGTTCAGCGAAAATGGACGTCACACTAAACTGCGAAACATGAAAAAAGGAACCAAAATTTAAAAAACAAAGGACAGAGGTTCCGGACAGGAGAGGCGGGATTTAACATGTTTTGTGAGATCTCAACCCTCCCCTATACATCTAGCCAATGTGGAATAAACAAACACACAGCAATAAGCTCAGTAAAACTCAGTTCAAAAGAAGTCCGAGTCCGATGTTAGAATAGGTAACAGAAGAAACTAAGCAAAATAACAATGATCAAAATAAATTAACAAAAGACTACTAGCAGTTACTGACATGCAAGCTCCAGAACTCAATTAAACTGATTGAAAGATTATATCTTCATCATATGAAAATTAAGAACAATCCCTCCTGTCAGGGGTTTAGTATCATATCCTCATAAAATATACGAGAAGAACATATAACTATATAAGATATCTTATAAACTATATACGATATCTTATATAAAGTATGTAATATATCTTTATATAAAAAAAAGTATCTATAAGATATCTTCTAAACTTGATAAGATATCTTATATTCTTTAGAAAATATCATATAAAATTTATAGATTAAGTATATAAGATATCTTATTAAGTATATAAGATATCTTATAAAGTTTATAAGATATCTAATATAAACTAGATTATATAAGACATCTTATATATTATATGAGATATCCTACATATTATATGAAATATCTTATATATTTCATGAGATATCTTATATTTTCCATCAGATATCTCATTTAGTTTATAAGATATCTCATATAGTTTATAAGGTATCTTATATAGTTTATTAGATATCTAATATATTTTCTTTAAAGGATATCTTATATATTTTCTTTATAAGATATCTTATAAATTATATGAGATATCTCATAAATTATATGTGATATCTCATAAAGTATATAATATATCTTATAAAGTTTATAAGAGAATTATAAAGTTTATAAGATATCTTATAAAAACTAAATTATATAAGATATATAATCTATTATATGAGATTTCTTATATATTATATGAGATATCTTGAAGTTAGAATAAGTTGTAAAACGGCTTGCCATTGTTTCGCACTGTCAATTTTTTTCTATCTATTATAGTTTTCACGATATAAGACAAATATGAATTTTACCCTTATCTTTAATTTTTAGCCATTGTGGATATCTTTCGACGGACATGAATAAAAGAAAACACAAACTTTATACTTATTACCTCATGGGTCATTCAGCCAAAGTTGAGTTGAAACTGGTCTTGTTGTTTCAAAGGAGAAGATTTTTTAAAAAAGTTTATAAAATTAAGGGAAGAGTACTTATTTTCGTGCGACAAATGCATAGTCATGTATATCACATCATATAAAATGTAAACCATATAAAAGCAATCGTATTATTTTCGATATACAGATTTTTTTTCTTTTTGTTGCAGAAGGTAAAAAAAACCCAAGAGAAATTGTTTTGTGCATTTCCAAAAAATATGCCTCGTCAATTATGCTACAAAATGTACCTCAAAAATCCCGAACAAATATAGGTGTGAAGGCAATAAAACCAAAAGAAATAACACAACAGGAATGCGGCAATATGAATGACTATCCATTTATTTACGATATTATTTTATCATTGAAACTTGTAAATGCGATCATTTTAAAAAGTGATAATTTTAAATGAACACAGAATGATAAAATAAATCACATACAAACAACGTAAAATGCTACAGTACAGACTATTCAGTTGTTACCCAATGATAAAATCTTTGATCCACTTAACCTAGGTGCATCGCAAGAACTAAATAAAGAGCTATAGCCGATACGTCGAAATGATAGGCGTCTAACAGGCTTTATATACATCACGATTTCAGTTAGAAAGTCAAAATGAGAATAGGACATACTCGGTTAATCTACAAATCAGATGAATATTGTGGTATCTAAAGATCTGGGAACATGATTATATATATTGCATCCAAGTTGAGCCAAAGACACATAGTATCATTGAACAATTTATGATCATATTGATTGTTAAACTTATGTTGTGTCAATTGCACTCGTTCTTCCACATAACCATGCTGGAGCAGTTTTTGGTGTTTGGAGTACTAGTCTGTTAATGGGGTCCTTGTAATTTGATATGTTTACTTACTAGGATGGTAAAGAGTATATATTTTAATTTGAGAATGGTAAATTGACCATGGGGAGCTGACATCGTCACGTTTGTAAGAGATTCTAGTTTAAAGTCATCCATCTTTGTCAGCGTAAAAGCATTCCCAATAGCAGCCCTTTTAGTTGCTGCAGTATCCTGAATTTCAAGTTCATTTTGGATATTTGAAATTCAAACTTTTATTGAATGAAAATAACACTATATTATTAGTCGTGTTTCCGAAGCGCTTAGTTGAATATACCTTCATTAGCAACGCCCATACCCACACGATTGAAAGCCAAGAATAAATAAGACCTTACATGTTACGTGTAGGTTATTTAGTTACAGGACAATAAGTCATCGCCCTTCTTTCTGAAGTGAAGTAAAGAAGTTTGACAAGAAAACTTTTGTATGAATTTTGTTTTATATGAGAACAAGTCGGACAGTAGAGTGCAATTTTATACTCGAATGAAAAAAAATAATCGTTGAAATACCAATAAATCAAATTCAATAGATGTTGAACATTTTGTTGAATTATCTTCCTGTCCAAAACAACATTTTCGGACATTGAATCAAAACCTATGTTACAATGATATGACACTGCAATGAAAAGAAAATTGATAGTATAGGGGTATTTCTGTCAGGAATGGGGTAATCGTAATCGATTGTAATTGATTACATTTTTTCAAGTAAACGACAGTAAAGTGTAATAGACAACATTTTCGATTACATGTAATCGTAATTTAATCGATCACAGCAAAAAGTATGATGTAATCATTTACTTTAGTAAAATAGTTTGATGAAAAATAACCTAGCTTAAATGAAAATACAATTCGGGAACCATTTATGCAATAGATCTCTTACAAGTAGTAACATGGAAATAATAATGGAAAAGCAGAAGCCTTGGAATATTTTATCAACTGTAACAAATGTTTACTCCAGCTGGATTGGTGCTAAATAGTAATGGAAAGTTTACAGTTGGGATATAGAAACTATCTCTTTCTGTTGACAAGTGTTGTTCCTAACTGACACTTATTGTCAATTGGTAGGTGTTAGTTAAGACATGAAAAGCACTCATCTCTATGTTTTTTTTCAGGTTCATAAGGCAACGTTTAATCAATACAATCACCATTTTTTTTTTTTTTTGTGACAAAATTTTTATATATATAGAACGTGGTGAGATGTTGATAGAAGTTTCTTTCGATTTTTCGCGAGAAGCTCCGTAAAATCTGACGCATAAAAATGAAATAACAAGTCGATGATAATGTCAACTAAAGTGGACCTTTTCCTTTGATTCAGTTCAGAAAGGATTTTTTACAAAGTACGATTCATCGTTTCCTAAAACTCGATACTTGTATCTGCGTTGATTTTTCTGTTTTATTAGACCAACTTTGACTTATTCTTTCAATTTGTCTTTTAAGTTAAAAAAGAGAAATACTAGTAAATTCGGTAGAGAAGTCAAATGTTTTCATACTATTGAACGACGCACTTAGGTTGTACTTTCTATATAGTTAATTCTATTTTATTTAATTGGTAATCTAAAATTAACCAAGAAGCCCAGTTTAAGAGTGCTCATACTGTTTCTGTTAATAAAGAGGTTTGATTTGGCTGATCCATCGATATAACGTTACTTATAAGGACACGTTTGTAATGATCATGTAGACAAAACATGTATATAGACATGTTGAAATATGTTATTATGAAAAAAAAAATAGTTTGCGGAAATAAATATAGAGAACAACGTAACAATGGGTTAAGCAGAAGAAGCAACAATGAAATACAAAAATGAGACAAACATGTGTTGATATGTTCATTTATTTAACTTATAACCGAATTTATCCTTTTTCGTTATGAATGGAACTTTTTTTTTATTCAAACAAGTCTTATGCACATCTATAACATTTGTTTATAAGCTAGTCCAATAAGATTATATGTATTAACTGGTAGACATGTTGATCGATATAGAATAAAATGTATTCTCTTCAAATCTTAACTGTTGCCTTTTTGCATTTATACACATAACTCTACCAGGGGTGCGTAAAATTGACATGTTTAACAAGTTATATGATTCACAAGCTAAAATAATAATTATGAAAAGATACAATCGCCATTTTTTCTTCTTCGTTATACTGCGAAAAGAAAATACATAGAACAACGTAAAAGAACTAAAATGAAATAAAAACTAAATCAAAATTATAGTAAAAGGTTTTTCATTTACAGCGCACAAGTATTTCATGAAAGATATTTGATAAGCTTTTTATGAACATAATTATAGGAAGATGTGGTATGAATGACAATGAGACAGACTTCTACTAGAGACTACATAACGTAGAAGTTGGCAAATATAACTCACTGTACGGCTTTCAACAATGAACAAATCAATACCGAAGAGCAAGCTTTAAAATGCCCATCCATGAATTCAAATTAGAAAACTAACGGCCTGATTTATGTACAAAACAATAAACATAAAACAAATAAGATATACAGCAATAAACGACAATCACTAAATTACACACCCCTGTCTTATGACAGGCACATACAGAATGTGGCGGTGATACACATGTTTATGGGCGCTCAAACTTCCCCCTTACCTAAACAGTGATTTAACAACGGAATATAAGGACAAACTATAATAAACTGTTGAGCCAGAGATATGTCTCTCATGTCGGCATAAAATTCAGAAAAAGACAATCTGATGGACAGGAACATTGCTTATTAATCTAAAGTCGCTGGACCAACTAGTAGGTAGGGCCTCGAAAAGGTTGACAAACTTAGACGTTTAGACAGCAATGTAACTTTATAGAAAATATTGTTGTCTATTGTAAGTAATCCCTATCAAATCAACTTAAAACAAAAAAATCAATATAGAAAAATGCTAACTGATTCAAAGTCTCTGTACCATGCCCTCG
This sequence comes from Mytilus californianus, assembly GCF_021869535.1. Taxonomy (NCBI): domain Eukaryota; kingdom Metazoa; phylum Mollusca; class Bivalvia; order Mytilida; family Mytilidae; genus Mytilus; species Mytilus californianus. The sequence goes on along the minus strand of NW_026262626.1, from coordinate 23,728,809 downwards.
GGGGCAGAGCCTTAAATTAGTAATCAAACTGATATGTAATGATAGTAATGCAGCTTTATTCAAAATATAATTGATCTATCACAAGTTGTTCCTATCAATCTAACTTAAGCAGAAAACTTAACATTGATTATTGCTTATTAATAAAAAGTCACTGAACCATAGCCTAGGAGTCAGGGCATCAAAATAGGCGTCACATTGATATGTACTGATAGCAATGCAACCTTATACAAAAAATCATTGATTTCTCACAAATAGACCTTAAGCGTAAAACTTAACATTTGAAACGGCTTCCTAGTTCAAAGTCACTGGACCATGGCTTAGGGGGAAGTGCCTCAAAAAAGTCGTCAAACTAATATGTACTAATAGCAATGCAATTTCATACAAAATATCATTGATCTATCACAAGTTGTTCCTATCAATCTCACTTTAGCAGAAAACTTAACATTGAAAATTGCTAATTAATTCAAAGTCACTGGACTAATAGCAATGCAACTTCATACAAATATCATTGATCTATCACAACTAAGTAGTTCCTATCTAACTAACTTAAACTTAAGCAGAAAACTTAACAATTGTTGACGCCGTCGTCATCATCACCTTCGACGTCGCCGGAAAGCAATCCCCATGTCTCGCTTTTCCGCGACTTTCGTCGCAAACGAGATAAAATCACTTAAAAAAAGCTGGACTCACCAGATTGACACAAAACACACAAAAACGACTAACAAAAAACCTGAAGACACAATACCGATCTTAGAGTACTTACAATTACTAAAAGCTAGTTCAATGCAAACAAACAAATACTAATAAAAAGAATTGTATCCAAGATAAGAATAATAAAATGTTATCTTACCGACAAAACTCGACATCAGGTTTTTTGTAGTCATATTGATAATCCTAAAATAGAAAAATATATTTTGTATGTACATTGATGAAAAATAATAGGAATTATATATTATAATGGAACCAAATATATGACTAATTCGTAATAGGTGAACCATGGCATATCGCTTTATTATATACTCAAGTAACGTCGACAGTTTTACATTCATGATCCTGTTAGTTTTGTTGGATTGTTGACTTTTCAATTTGAAAATGGGCTACTCAACATTTCTTATACATTTTTATAACAAAATTGAGATTATCAATAATTTTAACATCTTCCGTGGAAATAGAGAGGAAATTCTATACCAAACGTACGATGGACGACACAACAAAGTAAGATGACTATTGAGGCTACATACCCATTTAATCGTTTTTAAATTATTTTTTTTCCTGTATAACTGGCCTGTATAAATTTCAAGTATTCTAAAAACAACCCTGATATGTTGTTTAATCGAACGGCAAATCAAGGTCAATATGTCATCTATGTAATGGGTTTTATTTTCTGTAACCGGTTTATTCCCGAATGCTTAAAGAGTACTACAGCTGTATATACATCATGTAATTTTCTACTCAAGGTCAGTGCATATCTCAGATACCTGATAAAATGTCACTCATCACAAAAATCGACTCCAATTTTTGTCTGGAAAATTGCATATTCTTTATATGGATAACATTGTTTATAATTAGTTTCATTGTCACATTAATATACCATTGAGGTTGTAAGAGGCAAATAAATTGACATTCTATTCTGAACCCCAAGATAAATAGCTGAAATAATAAGTACATATAAAATGGAAAAAATAACAGCCTATTTTATTCATAAATGCTTGTAAATAGAAGTATCAGTACTCCTTTTTATACATAAAATGACATGCAAAATGAAAACATCGACTGTATACAATCCTTCCAGATTTTATCTACAAAATAATTTCCAATTACATTTTTTTGTAAATAAAGTAGATCGATTGATGATTGATGGTTTCTAACGCCACTTACATCACGCTTGGCTATATCTTGGTGCCCAGTTGTTATTGGTGGAGGAAGACAGAGTACCTGGATAGAACCATCACCTTGAGCAGTCACAAGATAGGAATCGAACAAACCTGCCATGAGTGAGGATCGAACTCACAACCTAATTGTTGACAGGCTAGTGATCGATGTAAATGAACTTTAAGACCCCTAAATCCTTACATAAAAGCAAAATATACAAAAAGGATATTCAAAACCAAACTGACAATGCAATGTAAAAAAAAAATGAAAAACGACGAAAAGACAAACAACAGTACACAAAACACAAACTAAAAAACTTATGACTGAGCAAGACAAACCCCACCATAGTTGGTAATACATTCAGGTGGTCCGAAAGGGTAAAATATCCTGTTCTACATCTGGCACCCGTCGTGTAGCTCATGTAAGAACAAACCCGGTAATAAGTCTAATTCGGTAGGTCACATTCGGGGAAAAAAAACCGGGAATTGGAACATATCCGTCGTCATCTATGAAAAAGATATTCCATAACAGTCAATCAACTCGTGATGGCATCCGTAAAATTGTCCAAGGAATGATTTCAACTTCACCACTTGGAACTCTTGGTTCAATAGGTTCCTTTTAAACAGAAACCCTCTATCAAGGAATGGACCTCGGTGGTCGAGTGGTCTGAGTAGTCGAACTACTGTAATACTATCCTGTAAACATTGAGGTTGTGAGTTCAAATCCCGCACGTAGCAGATGCCCTAGACTCCAATCTTAATTGACTAGGATTGTCATTTTTCCTACCAAAGGTCAGTGGTTCTCTCCTGTCAATCCGGCTTCCTCCTTCAATAAAAACTCACCATAACGAAATAGCACAATAGTATTGAAGGTGGCATTAAACACCATCAATCAATCAATCTATCAAGGAAATCATGATAGGAACTGCTGGATCTGGAATATCGTTTCAACTGGGAGATATATACTCCATATGCAAGCGCTGCTGGAATATTGCTACATAGAAATGGATAGTTCACAATTGAGTAGCTAAAATCATCTTTATTTCAATTTCGATGGAATAGATGCGTTCAACATAGCCGCCATACTTTAAATAATTAAGTGAGATGACATCATCTTTATAGCGGAACGTGAAAATTAAGGGCATACGATACAGTTACAGGGGAGGTAATGACGTTGCTAACGTCAAATGTTATTTTTCGCGACGTCAAACTACGACATATAGGGAAAAGATGCATTTTTTGAGTGATTTTAATCATTAGCTTTAAAACGAGTACATGGACCTCTTTTTTTAAAATGACATTTGACTTGATACTGTTTGAAGATTATTTATTCCAATTTTTATGAAAAAATAACCGATGCAATTTTTTTGAATTAGATAAATATACAGCAAAAAATGCCGTTATTTCAAAAATCATGAAAATTCAATAAATGTGAATTATTTCCAAATAATTAATACAAAATTAAAAGGATACTTTTGTAAATAAGATATTCCAAATTGTTTTACAAAAATCTGCATGTGTTTATCTTTTAGGTAAATGTCTAAAATTTCGACCCCATTTATTTCTAAATTTAGCACATAAAGGTATATTAATATTGTTTTTAAATATTTAAATTGACCAGGTGAAAAATAGCTTGTATGTAAATTTTCGTAAAAAAATCACCGTGGGATCGAAACTGTTTCTACATATAAATGTCTGTTTCGAATGCTCTTTCATTTTTGTATCGCATGCGACAAAAGATGGTATCTATGGTGTTTACAGGTAAGAATTAGATACAGTCGGTGGTTAAAGTTTTTTTTACACTTCAATAACTTTTTTCAAGCATTCAAAGAATTTTAAAATACTTTGACATCAAAGCTTTGTTATCATTAAGTAAAGAAGTATCAATTGTAATAAAATTGTGAACATATAGTTGATTTCTTTATTTGTAGTTTACTGATAGATTGGCTTAGTTGAGTTGCAATGCACATAACATATGCATTCTAGGGTTAAATGATTTAGATCTTGTTCACATGTACACCAAAACGTCGCGTACTGTACAATTAGTTTCGTCGAATGACCACTTTTTCACATTAAATTTGTACTCATCTCTTCACCGGTTTACCGATTACCTGTACATGAGAATCGTTCACGCCAGTAAACTGCAGGTAGAAGTAATTTAAATGTACCTTACTTAGAATTGAAATACAAATTTATCTATCAACAACTGTAGCAGAAGGCACCGACTAGTTTTCTTTTATTTTGGATTGGGAGATGTTTATAACAATTGTTGAATAAACTGTCAGGATTCCGACAACCCCTGTATTTGAATCATTTATCTCCAAGTTGATATGATATACAAGGTTATGTTTTTCTATCATAAATTTCTTGATAAAGAAGGTTCAAAAGCTTCTTGTTTATATATGTCATTTGATGATAGTCTTACGGGGACTTAATTATTATATGACCACAGGCATATTCATTTTACTATAGCCCAATGCAATCAAGTCCTTTTTCGAAGTATAATTTTATATTTTCAGACAACTGTTGTTATCCTGTAATTAAACATTCATGCTTAACTTTCATGTTATTTTTATTCCTAACCGTTTTTTTTTAATAGACATCACATTTAAATGGGTACCATGAAGGGTGTTTTTTGTTGTTGTAACCTTTGTAATCTTATTTAGAAAAACGCACAGTCGCATTAAATGTGCAACAGGAGTACACAAATATATAATACAGATACAGAAGAACTCAGAAATGAAATGTAAGGAAAACAGTAGTTTTAACATTGCGTTTCGGGATGAAACCCATGATATCAGAAGACTTGATTGTATACTCTATACATAAAGCAAAACATTATTTGTATACCTGTTATTTGTTTTACTATTATTATATTTAGCTGAATGCCTGATAAATTGATTTATTTCTAAACTGTCGACTTTATTTTCAAATGAAATATAATGCTATAATTCCTATTACAATATACATGTATAATTATCGGGGGTGTAAGTTTTGTGTTTAATGGTTCGAAACTATTTCAATAAATGTCCCATAGAAATTCAATGAATATCAACAATTTGTATAGTAAACTGACACACACGCACTTTTTAATGTATACATAAACGCTTTCTTTAGTCAAAGTTTCTGATTACGTATGATACCCTTTTAATAAGAAAAAGTTTCTCACCAGAGGAAATAAGAAACTACATATATATAGATTTCATGACAAAAGATATTGAAACGGAAATAAAAAAAAAAGCATTTGAATTTTTAAAACAGTATTAATGCATAAATGAATGCATTAAATGTAAAATAATGAACTATAGGTCCAGTTTACCGCGTATTTTGTTGTTACCTGCCTTATATTCATTTATATCGTAAATGTTTTATGTTAACTTTTCTTCTTTGTACTCCCATTGTTCATGTTGTTATCAGGACAAACGTCACTAACTGTTACGATCGACAGCTGTGTCGTTCGATAATTTGTATGAACGCCAAAATGTGTTGTATGAAACATTTTAAATCATAATTTGTTCGGAGAAGATAACTATTTTTAAAAAGTCACGAATGAATAATTATAATTAATTTCATCAATTCATAATTAATAAAATTGATTAGTCCAATTTCAGAGTCGGTTGTTTTATTTCATTTGCTTATTAGGTGACATTATTTGTAAAGTGACCTTTCTACACCAAACTTTATTAATACACTTTTTAAAAATTTGTAAAGCTATTTTATACCATTAGACAAATAAAGTTTTCGCCGCATGTTTTTATAAATTTCTCAGGTTAAACTAACGTGTAATTATACGTTCTGTTGTGTATGAATGAAGATTTGAGCCCTGTTAGTTACATAACTTGACAACATCACGTTCAAAATTATCAAATGGAAAAACTATGCAACATTCTAAGCCAGTTAACAGTATATTGATGAAATTCCTGGGCCGGATTCGATCGCCGATTGACCATTTAATGTTTACCTTATATCCTCTTTACTGTTACAGTTATATTTATTTCAACATTGATATGGCTGAATCTGTTATATTTTCAACAGAAATTAAATATTAGTATGTGCATCCTTGATTTTTTAACTGATAATTCTGTAAAAAAGGGAGTGAGTGTCAAATTGTTTTAACAGAACCGAACACATTTCTTTAAAAGGTTGGAATGTTACAAAATCCATATTACTGATCTATGTATTGTGCATGTTAAGAAACTTCCAGACAAACATTCCGCCTTCCTCCCTTTTGTTTAAATATGTTGACATGCTATCTCCTTCTAATAAAAACGTCATATACGCGAAAAAATACCCTTTGAAGATAAGGTTCCATTCTCAGCCATTATAAATATTTACTCAACAAACAAAAAACGGCTACTAATTTTACTTTTTTTCCATTACAAAAGTATATAAATTCTTGTTTAAAAAATAAATTGTGTTAACAATGGACGTAAGAGTGGCAAAATTTTTTGTCTGATTATTTACAACTGGTATTCAATTCAACCAGGTCATAAAGGTTGTGAAGTAAAAGTGCTAAGGTCAAAATTCTTATCTGGACATTTTTTTCTTGATATTTACAAAAGAGAGGCGAAAGATACCATAGGGACATTCAAACATCATAAGTAAAAAATAAACTGAAAATACCATGGCTGAAAAAGAAAAAGACAAACAACAGTACAAAAAACACAACATAGAAAACTAAAGACTGAGCAACATGAACCCCACCAAAACTGGGGATGATCTCAGGATCTCAGGAAGGGTAAGAATATCCTGCTCCACATGTGGCACCCGTCGTGTTGCTCATGTTAGTAAATCCCCGGTGATAAGTCTAATTCGGTAGGTCACATTTACCCTTTAACCTACTGATTCAATTTTCAACCCTTCCCCCTTACCAAAAAACTGTACAAAAACTCTGAAAAGTTATGGCATATTGGATAGGAACAGAAGTTTTGACATGCCACAGGCGCCATCTACGGACCCCTGAAATAGTTGTTACAAGACTTCTTAACGTGCAGAGAACTTGACACTCTCTTTACACAAGGCACCGAATTTAACATCCCCATTCTGATCAGACGTGGGTGCGATCCGCAGGCAGGTTAATGCACTTTCAAAAAATTAGGCACTCATTTTTGATGATTGCATCGCAATCTAAATCTGACGTCATTTTCTAAACTATTCGACACATGATAGGCTAGAACGTATCGTCGACGTCAAGTTTGAGCTTGTCACGAACAGCTGATCGGGCACCTTGTTATGATAGAAGTCAGTGTCAACAGTCCAACAAAAACACGTTAATATTGAAGTATGTAGCTTATATTTTGAGGTAAGTTTGTTTTAAATTATTTAAGCCTTCTACTGTCGAGGATCGTCTATATTTATTTCATTGATGATTAAGTCTCGATTGAGTATGAATTAATGTAGAGAAAGCCGCATTGTTTACTTAAAAACGGGGTTATTTGTTACATGTTTAGCTGTCAACATGACGAGTGCATGCAGTCTGTATAGAGAAACTTCCTATGAATAATTTATGCAAGTAAACACTATTGTCCTCGCTTATAAACAATCATATCTTCATTGACTATTGACTAAGGAACTTTATGTCGACATTTTGCAGACTGACCTGCAATGCACAGATGCGGGTCCAATATTTTTAAATAGGGGTCCTTAATGGCCATCAACAATGTTACATAAGGAGTGGAATTTGTTAAAAGTCCGGGAACCATGCCCGCCAGCACCCCCACCACATCCCCCCTTTTCCCCCTCTCCCCTTAATTTTTATGTTGGAGGCAAACACTTAAACATTTTTTCAAAGATCTATTAGGTATATTTGAGCATGAATCTTCAGATTTCCCTGGTTGCACATGCAAAATCATTTCTTTACTAGGTGTTTATTCCAATGTATAATATATTACAAAACCAAAAACTGTGCATGCAATCATACTAATGGCTTGCCAGCATTTAATCAAATTGCTGAGGCAGGCACATGCGATGTTAAGATATGTTAGAACTATTATTTATTATCATGGCCATAAGTGAAAACAACTTTTCATTTATGGTTTTAAATCTGATAGTCATCATACTATCATTTTAAATCATCCCTTTTCGTGTACATTTAAATTTTGTCTTTATTCATTTGTTCTTTTTTTATGTTTATAGTCATTAGATTATATAAAATGTTTATTTGTAATATTGATTCACTTTAAAAATTTGTATCTGAAGTCTATGTTTCTTTGTGTAGATCTTTTCACATTTTGACAAGCATCTTTTAAAACAATTTACATCAATCTTATTCATGTTTAATTACAATATGGTGTATAAAATTTAGTTTGAAACCTTTCAGTAATTATTGTAACTTCTTTTGCAGATTTATTTACACCATGCACTTATTAAATTGACATGTTAATGCCTAAAGACATGTAGTTTCTATAATATCAAACAAAAGGTCTACACAATGCAAGTATTAATATTATAATGTATGAGTCTTGCTGGGGGTCCTTCAGTTCTTTATTTTTTTTTTTTATACCATTTTCTCTATTCTTCATCTATTTTGCCTATTATTCTCTATTCTCTGTATTTTAACACCACATTATTCTTTTTTATTATTGGATCTTTTTTTATTCTTTAATTTTTTAACCCTTTATTCTGCACTTTTTGCTCATAAGGATTATTATCTATTCTGTAAACACCATCCAGACCCTCATATGTTAGGTGTATATATAACTTTTCTGATGTATTGAGTTACATCCACTCAATATTGATAAAGTCATATTAATTAATAACAAAATGGTAAAGCATTGTGATGGGTAAATATCAGTTAAAGTGAGCTGTAGTTAAAAAAATTAATTGTACTTTTACAGAAAACTCATAAATTAAAAGTTCATTTTAAATCAATGTAGAACTTTTTCAAGTTTACTTTTAATTCCATAATGATTTAGGAACACACAATTTTAACTGAAGTTTTCTAATTGTATCATAACATGAATACCAATAACTTTAAAATGCCACTAAATGTTTACATAATTTTTTTCAGTACATGTATTAAGATGACTTGGAGGCAATGGTGTCATAAAAGTTTTTATAAACTCACACTGGAAAAAAGTAATCAGAGAAAAAGAGTAACCACTTGTATCCTTTGAAGATCAACACACACAAGGAAATTGTCAGACAATTTATTACAATATATTGAGATAGTTTTAGATCTATGCATGAAAAGAAAGTGAAATGAATGTTTTAAAGATGAAAGCTTCAGGACATATATAACAAAACTATAACAGTGCTGAATATGAAATAACCCATGCCTTGTCTTATGTGACTTTTAGAATGAAGCAATTTTCAGTATGACAACAAAAGGACGAATTTCATGACTGTTCAAGCTAACTCTGGAACATTGAAGACAAAGAAATGAATGTATTAAATCAGAGGAAATGACTGTACATTTCTATCTTGTAAGATCAACACATAAAAGGGAATGTTCACATCATTATTGATCATATGCCAGTTATTAAGATAATTTTGGATCTATACATACACAGTGAAATGAGTGAGAAATATAATTCAAACATCATATTTGGCAGGCTGGTAACTGTATGTGCTTATTGGTATATATTGTTATTCACGATATATTACATGTATATAGGAATATTCTTTGAATGTTACATGTGAATTAAAAGACAAATTAAGGAATAAAGAATTTAGCTGTACAACATTAACATATGAAAATCAGCAGGATGATATATGTCTACATTTATTATGGATCATGGAAAACCACAAAAAAGTATTGTATGTATTGTGAGAATGATTATCAGTTTAATGTGACATATACAATGCTTTTGATATTAAGTTTGAGAAAACTATTTGAAATGAATGAAAAATTATCATAAGTTTTTATGAAACTTTTGAAATAGACATAATGAGACATTCTGTATTTAATAGTCAAATGATACAAGAAGTAAAGGCTTTCCCATGCATACAACTTTATTGAATAAAATAAATAGTTTCATCTCTATTAAGAAATCTCTTATTTTAATTTTTTTTTCTATAACAATAGAAAATAAGTTCTTATTTACCTACATGACCTTGTATTATATAAATTTTTCTGGTTTTAATCCTGGACCAATGCATGGACATGTTTTCAAATTTATTGATTTACTATGTTTTATACTGAAGAGACTGTAATGACTGAATGATGCATGTTCAACAAATGAACATAGCTCTAGAAATTCTAGCTTAAAGCCGATATTGTTTCTAAAAAGATCCATTTACGCATTTGACAATTTTCTGATCCATACTAATTTCAGTGAACTATATAAAAATGTTTTTCTTTTTAAAAAACATTGAAAAAAAAAACTTTATCAGGGCTGAGCAGATTAATATTTCTCATGAAACATGAGTTTGATAGAAGGGGCTTCATACTTCCATGAACTAGTGCTGGTTAAATGTGTTCTTTTTTATCAGAAGAATCATTTGTTTTAGAAAGACTTATTGCCGTTCGTTATCTCAATGATAGTTATCTTACTATACCACAAGAAATTAAAAGTTTGGATGATATAAGGGATGATCAAAATTAGTTCTGGGTATGAAAGTTTCTTGACTAAAATTCAAAATAATTTCAAATTTTAATGATTTTTTTATGAATAAATAGCCGATTTACTGTTGAACAGCATTAACCTACCTGCAAAATTTAAATATCCTGCACAGCCAAACAGACGCCAAAATTTGGCTAGGTGTTTTACTGACGGTTGGAAGGAAACGACGTGACAGTATTTCTAAATCCCATTTTTCACTTGGGGATTTGTAACATGAAGAAGTCTTAAAAACTTTAAAAAGTATATAGCAATAGCGTAGCAACAAATATATATTTTTCCTTCATCACCCGCAAGTGCAGTCAATGCATAACAAAAGAATTGAAATCATAAATAAGACTAAATCATTTTTTACTAAACTTATTTCATTTGCCTGAGCAAATAGTTCGCATAATTTGAAAAAAGTAGTTAATTCAAACATTTGATTTGTGTGAACTTCAGACAGAATTTGTTATGATATAGTTGTTTTTTGTAAGGAACTGTAGTTATGTGAAAGATTTTGACTATATATCTAGCAACAAAATGAGAATCGTATTTAAAGATTCAGCTGTTTAATCAAAAACTTCAAGGTGATTTGTTAGCTTCCAATTCAAATAAAAACCAGTTTGAAATATATTTCAAGTAACCTTGTATATACTGTATGGTTATTCTGTTAAGATAATCCATTTTATTTTGTCTTTCTACAACTTATCAATTTACAATAATAAGTATTCTTTTAATCAATGTATTTTTTTTTATATCGATATAACGATGTTGTCTAATTTTTGTATGTATAACAACATGATGGATTATAAACTCATCAAAGATACCAGGCTTTAAATTTGAAACGCCTTAGTATTTCGAAAAAATCCAAGTTTTATCATGTTTATAAACAGTTGATTTATAATTATTACCATATCAATGTTAATTCATGTCAACACAGAAGTGCTGACTACTGGGCTTAAAATTTTGTACGCTAGGCGCGCGTTTCGTCTACAAAAAACTCATCAATGACGCTCGGATAAAAAGTTTATAGGCCAATTAAAGTAAAAATTTGAAGATAATTGAGAACCAAAAAATAATAATAAATACAGGTTATCTATGGGGTAGAAGATCCTATATTTTTCATAGAAATTCAAAGTTTTGTAAACAGTTAATTTACAATTATGACCATATCAATTACAATTCATGTCAACACAAAAGTGCTGACCTAGTGGGCTGATAATACCGTTGGGGAGGATATATTATCTAGTATGGCATCGACCAAATGGACGTAAATAAACTCATTATAGATACCAGGCTTAACATTTTATACGCCAGACGCGCGTTTCCTCTACAAAAAAACTCATCAGTGTTGTTGGATGAAAAAGTAAAAAAGGCCAAATAGAATACGAAGTTGAAGAGCATTGAGGACTTATAATTACAAAAGGTTTTGCTGAATACAACTAAAGTATTAGTAATCAGTTCATTGGGTACAAAATTCTTAGTACTTCGTAAAATTTAAAGTTGTATTTACAGTTAATTTATAACAATGATTATATCAATGATAGTTCATGTCATAATTCATGTCATGTGCTGATATTTGGCTGTTGATACACTCATAATTGTATAAATATAAAACAAAACTTATTTGAAGTTTTACCAATTGTTGACCAAAGCTTTGCTTGTTCTTATACATAAATCACTTTGACAGAATAGAGAATTGAAAAGGTGATGTGTCAAAGAGACAACTACTCGACCAAAGAGCAGAAAACAGCCTACGCAGCTTGAAAATCACTCCCCCGGAGTCAGGCTTAAGCTGGCCCCCTAAGCAATAATGCATACTAGTTCAGTCAAACGGACGCCACACTAAACTCCGAAACATTCAAATGAACCAATATTTAAAACAAACACAAAACTAACGAAGGATAGAGGGGTTAAACATGTGTTGTGATATCTCAATCTCCCTCTGTAACTCTTGCTTATATGGAAAAAACAAACACACATCAAAACGCATAGTAAAACTCAGTTCAAAGAAGTTCATGTCCGATGTTAGAATAGATAATAGATAAAACTAAACAAAACTACAATCATGATATACACAAATCAACAAAGGACTACATGACATAATTGTTTAATATTTCTTTGAATATTAATAAAAAAAAATATTTTCTTATTGAGTGTATGAGTATATTAACAACCAACACAGCCAAACGTCTAAAATACCATAAATACTACATGTCTCACAGAGTCAGGGGGTAGAGATTGCATACTTGGCAGTTAATAATCAGAAACATGTACTTATGAAACGTTAGGGATAATGATGAGGTTAAGTGTTAGGTAGGTTTGTATCATTACTCAATCCCCTTTTACTTGTTGTTTTTTACACGTTCGTTGCCATTGTGATATCAATATCGCGTGTGTGTCGAGTGAATGAACTATACGAACACTATTTCTATTGCAGGTACCGCGTTCCGTTTTACTTTATATTGTATTCATTGGTTGTTATTGTATATTTTGGGAATGATAGGCATATGTTCGTCTAATTGTTTTCCCGATGTCAGACAAACCGATGCCCCAAGACATACTTTAGTTCATCACCCCTTGCTTGTCACTTGTTCTCACAATCTGTAATCTGGACTTAAACATTGTAGCATTTCATTAAGCCCTTGTCCCTCCTTTTCCAACGTACAAGGTCAAAATACAAGAAACCGCCATAATCGTAATTGGTTTCCTGCCACAGTATACATATGAGTATGGCGTGATAATCCCGTTATCATGGATGGGGACCGTTAACCAATGAAACGTCCCGTATTTAAACCCTCGGATCGTCTGCAAAAGAAAGATTGTGACCCGCTACCACGGATTTTGATCTTACTAGTCCTGTTGTAAAACATACCAGAGTGTTACCAGCGCAATCTTTACAAACCACTACCAGGATTAATACAATTACCTGTGTACGTTTACCCCTGTATTTATTTATATTTCTGATCTTTGACTTTGACCCAAATATTTAATTACGTCCGCACGTTGATTTTACGCTAATGTTTACATTTAACCAAATAGTACAAAAGGGGTTCATAGTTATTCTTAATGCTCTGGTGGGTTTTTATGTTGTTAATGTATATTAAAACATGTTGCTAATTGCAAGATTTAAACAATTCTTGTCTCTTATTAAATATCATAAAATCAGTGCCTTTAGGCCATGCTACCAATGGTTATACTGTGTTACCGACAATTGTAGCTTTTGATCACGCTACCAGGGAAAAATATTAAACTAAATTTGTAACTTGACCCTCTGTACGCTACATTTAAATACTTATTTTTGGCCATATAAAGTGTATGTGCTTACACACTAGCTTCCGCTCCTGTGCCTTAAATGATTAATAAACAAATGTCTGAAAAAGGAGAAACTTTGTTTAACAATTGTATCAATATTAAACATTATACTTAATTGTCGAAATGTGCATCTGGTGCAGAAAAATCGGTACCATTACTGTTACTAAATATTTCCATCATTTCCTTTACAGAAAAAAATGGACTTACATTATCTTTGAAAAGTATTCGTTATCGACAATCTTGATCGTCGAATGTGTAGACTAAATATATTTTAGATTGTGACACATACACATATTTAAATTCAATTATATTATAAATTAATGTTGAAACAAAAACTTAATTTTTAGAATTTAATTAAAACATTTAGTTATCTACAAGGTTTGTTCTGTTCTGTTTGTACAAGAATAGCAAAAAATGTATCAAACATACACTGTGATGGTTCATGCTGATGAAAGTTACAGGTGGGTGAAGTACTTACCTGTACAAAAGTTAACTTAGAGTAGTCCTTATGGCTGCTCTCTAAAATAATTCTAAAAAGATTTGGCAGACATGAAAGTTAACTTCATCTTTATCAGACCCGACCTTAGTCTATTCATTTTGGACTGCTGCATACCAGACCCAAGGACAGGTCTGAAGAAGCAGACCTGATCTGATGGACAGGTCAACTTGACCAGACCAAAACTGAGAACATGTCAACTTGACCAGACCAGACCTGTGGACAGATCAGCTTAACCAGACCAGATCTGTGGACAGGTCATCTAGACCAGATCAGACCAGCGATCAGGTTACCTTGACCATACCAGACTTGTCAATAGGTCTAATATGTGACAGACCAAACAACAATAACAGCAAAAAAAAAATGTGGACATATTAGATTGCGTCTGTCTCCCATAGGAATATGTACATACAGGCCAAAATGCAGGGCGTAAAGATAGCCACGAAGTAAACAAATAATTAATATGTGTTGGCAAACATTAACTTCTACAAGTGATAGACGTTAAATTTGGTAAATTGCAAGTCTTACCTTGAAAAAAGTAACGATCCGTTTAATCAAGTATCGTAGGAGTATGTATTTTGCCTTGTGTTATATACTGTTCAACTTATACCAATGCTGACGTGTTACACTGTGATTGTTTCGTGTCCTTTCTTATATATCAATAAAAACTTCCGTAGAGATCCGAACGAATAGAACATTCTAGCATCTGCCCACCTTCTTTTCGTTTCAGTGAGTCCAGACGCAATATAATCCACGTAACCATTTTTCAGAGCAGATATGACTGAATTACTGCGCATGTGTATGTTTTATAAACAAAATATATATATATATTGGATAGTACATTAACTATCGAATGCAATGGAAATTATAGTAACTTAAAAAAAGGTTTGGATGCATTTTGAACTAATTCGTGTCTATTTAAATATTTACCGCCATTTGTCAGGAATCGATGCTATCCCAATGCATCGTTCAAACATCCAATAAACAAACACACATGTAGTTGTATTCCACCTGGTTCTACTGTCGAGCAGTGAGTCAGGATCCCAGGATAAATGTTTTAGAAGTTCATGTATATAAATAGATATGGAAAGAAATATAACAAAAATACTAAATTGCACGGAAAATTCAAATGGGAAAGTCCATAAAATTTGACAAAATCAAATGTAAAACTTTTTTAATCCATCCGGATCGGAAAGATGCTCTGGAATGACAAATTGGAAAAGTTTCAAATTAAATGATTATTTTTACCAATTTCAATAATTAATACTCATGCATGTTAAGGTGAAATAACTACTCTAAAATAAATCTGAAGTTAAAGAGAGACAAATTAGAACATTACGATATAAAGTGGAGCTTCATTTTATCAATCTCAACAATAAAATTTAGTTTTATGAATATAAATTCAGGGACATTATAGTTAGTGTGTGATTAATTTAAATTGCCTTAAATCTGACGGGTAAATTACTGTAACTCCTGAAGGACAACCCAGAAAATTTATGAAATAAAAAGGGAGCTTCTTTTATATCAATTCCTTAAATCTGACAGTAAAAGTCCGGTAACTCTTGCAAGACACAGACACAAGTAATGTCAAAACGGAGTTTGGTTTTATCAATCTTTATGTTTTATTAAATCTTCATGATAATTTATTTGAATAAATTTGATTATCGTACCAAGTGTTGATATACCGACAAGCAGATCTACTACGGTAAACAATATAGGCATTTATGTTGAGAATAAATGAATTTATGAACCCTCAATATTGCCAGGATGGCTGGTGTTGTTTTATTAGATTCCTTTGGTTTAGAAAGATAAACGATCGTCCAATGAGAGTTCTTCTTTTAGATAACAATCTAATTTAGGAAATAGACAAAAGTGAAAAACTTTATTGTACGAAAAATTAAGTAATCGATTATATATGGTTTTGAGAAGTGGTTTGCGCACAAAATTCCAAGTACTAGTCTATTAATAGTTATTTCATTTAAGCTAAAGCTGTTTATAAATATACTTTATAGTTCGTTGTTTACAAATGTTAATTACTTTACTTTGTTCTGTTGTGCTGACCTAGATCCACGGCGTGTTTTTGAAACAGTATATTTAGCAGTTTTCATCTACTGGACTGAATGGTCGTCAAAACTCTTATATTGGGTCAATTATTAATATCTACTTTTAAATCTTTTATTTAAGTTTGTAAACATCCCTCTGTTAGGTTAAAAGAAATAATTAATGATGACTGGCGCCACCTAGTTTCTACATCCAAGATAATAGGTATAAGTAAATTTATTTTCTGCTGCCCTGTTAAATAGAACGGAATGTTGAAATAGTGAGCAATGAGTGTTGCACGCAGCGACATTAAGGTGGTTTTCCCGCAAAACCGAATTAAAAAATAGTGCAGGAGTAATTTCCCCTTTCTGGATCAAATTTCATAATGGCGGGCGATTTCTGACGTTACAGACACAGTAATAAATGTAGCAATAGGTAAGCTACGTGCATCGCATAAATGTTAAAATATATCTCATATATATGGTGTCTTTTTTCATACTATAATGTATTTTCACATCAAGTAATGATAATAATTGGAGTGAAAGCTGTATTTATCAAAAGAAGATCGCAAGCGGAATTTAAGCTCCGCCCACTTTTTACCTTATTTGGAAATTCAATGTAGTCGCGAAGCTTGCAGTTTTCAAGTCGGTTAATTGGAGTTAATTGAAGCAGTCGTACACTTGTTAGTTTAACTCGAATAATTACAGCTCCCCCTTACGGTCATTGTCCTCCAGAGGGCTTGAAATCAAAGTGATCATTGGATGCGTCAGTCCAATATAAATTGTATTGACCAATCGCGGAGAACGAACTTAAGATTATGCGCATTCGCGATTTCTGGCCATCTTACGTGTGTTTACAAACATGGAGATCGATAGCTATCTAAGTGAAATAGAGGATAAATATATGTTTGAATTCAAAGATAAACAAAGAGAATCTATTGAAAATATACTACAGATGAATGATACAGTTGTTATTTTACCAACAGGCTATGGTAAATCACGAATTTACTTCCATTACCGGAGCTATTTGAAAAACTGTCAGGTGAAAAATCAACAGTGCTAGTTATCTCACCACTTCAAGCTTTAATGAAGGATCAGATATCTAAATTAGAAAAATTAAACATAAGTGCAACTGTAGTAGGTGAATGTCAACCAGATAAAGGCGTTGTTGAGAACATTAATTTCTGCAGGGAAATATTCCATAGTCTTTTCCTCGCCGGAGGCAGCCCTTACACCAGGGTTGTGGCGCACTAGTTTGACCAAAGGATAATTTCATAGTCATATCAAAGCAGTTGCAATAGATGAAGCACATTGCATCACACAGTGGTAAGATATTATTTTTTATAACATTGATACTGTCTTTTATGATAATGAGGAGATGTTCTCTGATGATGTGCAGTGGTATGATTGCCAAATGTTTAAAAAAAAAAGCCAATGTATGAAGTATCCACTATAGTTCAAATGGTGTGAATGTAAGCAATAATGGTCTGTCTTATGACTTGAAACAATGAGAAAAAAACATATTATATTGTCGGCTATTAAAGAAAAATTTCTTACAGCCTAGATTATACATTTGTAACAATGAAACCTATGAAAAAACAATATAACAGACATGAACCAACAACAGCTACTGAAATGCTGGGTCCATTAATTTTATATGCTATGTACCACTATTAACAGATTAAGTTAAAAAAAAAACAATTGCATTGTATATATTTCTTTTGCCATTATTCACTAAATTCAAGCAGCGATATAGCCTTTTTGTGTTAATGCTGTGTTAACGACTAACAATCAATCAATCATTATTGACTAAACTTTTAATGCTTATATGGTATCTATTATTATTTTTTCTTTGGCAGGGGTGGATAATTTAGAAGACACCATGACAGGCTTGCAGAATTACGATCAGTTGTGCCAGAAAAAAACTCCTTTTGTTGCCCTTACAGCTACTTCAACAAAATCCATCCATGCATTCAGAAATTTTGAAAAAATTGCAGATGAATCCAAATGGGACTAAAACTATTTCAAAATTACCGGAACGCACCAACATAACATATTCTTTGAAAAAGTCGAGCAAAAGTGTCCATGAATTAGAGTGGCTATTAAAAGACTTGAAAACTAACTCTGTAAAAACAAAGAAGACGGTCATATACTGTAGGAGTATTCTTTCATGTGCAGATTTGTTTGAGTACTTTGTAAGTGGTATTGAACACAATAGAGATATTTTGGACAATAGACTTGTAGCAATGTATCATAGGTCTACAGAAGAAACAAATAAGAATCATGTGTTGAATGAGTTCCCAAATGAAGATAGTTCTATTCGAATTGTGTTTGCAACAGTTGCATTTGGCATGGGAGTTGATATACCTGACATTGAAAGAGTAATTCATTGGGGAGCACCTCGAGGACTTGAACAATTTTCACAAGAAAGTGGTCGAGCAGGCAGGAATGGCAAGCCTTCACAATCTTGTATATATTTCTTAAGCTTTGATACCGCTAAAGGACGTTGCAATGAAGGGGTGAGAAATTTGTGCCAAACAAAGGAATGTATTAGACTTGAATTAAACAGATATTTTGTGTGAGACAATGATGAGTTTTTTTTTTTTGTTTTGCTAATAAATAATAACAGAATAAAAAGAAACTACCATGATATATTATAAATCTTAGTTAAGAAGATAAATTAATTTTTTCTGCAACCAAATTGTAGAAGTTTTTATATTTGCCTTGTTTATTTGTCAATATTTCGTAATGTTGGAGAAGTTCACTTTTAAACATTTCAAACACATTAATTTGTTTTGTTTTCTGCTCAGATATGTAATACACTTTATATATAGTAAAAAGTATGATTGTTAGAAAATCGTTGATATTGTAATAATTTGTATTGTTTATCTTATATCCATACAAAAGTGACGCCAGTGATATTATATGATGTCCTATTTTAAGTTTGTCTAGTATTAGTTTTTTTGATCCCAAAATGATTTTAGATATTTGCATGTCAGAAAATAATGATCATAATCTTCAATGACATTACATATATTACATAGAGGAGTTTTAGTTATTTTCCAAGAGAAAACTAATTGTTTGGTTGGTAAAATGTAATGTAGAAATTTCCATCTTAACATTCTCAATTTATTAAGTCTCCCAAACGAAGTTTGGGAAGACTTATTGTTTTTGCTCAGTTCTTATTATTATTATTATTCTTCTTCCTCTTCCTCTTCCTCTTCCGCCGCTTTTAAATTTGAACTTGTCCGCACCCGTTCTCCAAAACCGCTTGTCAGATTAACTTAGGGTTTCACAATATGTTAGACTAACATGTCTAGTGGTGCAATCAGGGTTTTGTTTGTGCTATGGGGTTTATAAAGGGGTACTTTGAGGGGCAAAAAGAAAAGAGGGTTTTACTATAGAACCCTATGGGATTTTATTTTTTTAAATTTTCAAATGATTATAAATTGAAAACCGTTTGTGATAGACACAATCTTTTTAATTGAAAATGTTCTAAATGATAAAACCCATTAAATGAAATACAGGGTTAGTCCCCAGGGGTCATCCCCACCCCCTGCCATTAAAGAAAGTTCTAATACCTTGTAAGTGGTCAAGATCCCCACCCCTAAACCATATATATTCTGGTTTGTCATGCTAAGATGGTCTGAATGATATACAGGGTTAGTCCCCAGGGGTCATCCCGACCCCCTGCCATTTGAGAAAGTTCTAATATCTTGAAAATGGTCGAGAACCCCACCCCTAAACCATATATATTCTGGTTTGTCATGCTAAGATGGTTTGAATGATATACAGGGTTAGTCCCCAGGGGTCATCCCGACCCCCTGCCATTTGAGAAAGTTCTAATATCTTGTAAATGGTCGAGATCCCCACCCCTAAACCATATATATTCTGGTTTGTCATGATAAAGCACATGAAATGAAAGACAGGGTTAGTCCCCAGGGGTCACCCCCACCCCAAGCCATTTAAGAAAGTTCTAATATCTTGTAAGTGGTCAAGATCCCCACCCCTAAACCATATATATTCTGGTTTGTCATGCTAAGATGGTTTGAATGATATACAGGGTTAGTCCCCAGGGGTCATCCCGACCCCCTGCCATTTGAGAAAGTTCTAATATCTTGTAAATGGTCGAGATCCCCACCCCTAAACCATATATATTATGGTTTTTCATGCTAAGATGGTTTGAATGATATACAGGGTTAGTCCCCAGGGGTCATCCCGACCCCCTGCCATTTGAGAAAGTTCTAATATCTTGTAAATGGTCGAGATCCCCACCCCTAAACCATATATATTCTGGTTTGTCATGATAAAGCACATCAAATGAAATACAGGGTTAGTCCCCAGGGGTCACCCCCACCCCCTGCCATTTAAGAAAGTTTTAATATCTTGTAAGTGGTCAAGATCCCCACCCCTAAACCATATATATTCTGGTTTGTCATGCGAAGATGGTTTGAATGATATACAGGGTTAGTCCTCAGGGGTCACCCTCAGCCCCTTCTATTTAAGAAAGTTCTAATATCTTGTAAGTGGTCAAGATCCCCACCCCTAAACCATATATATTCTGGTTTGTCATACCAAGATGGTTTGAATGATATACAGGGTTAGTCCCCAGGGGTCACCCCCACCCCCTGCTATTTAAGAAAGTTCTAATATCTTGTAAGTGGTCAAGATCCCCACCCCTAAACCATATATATTCTGGTTTGTCATACCAAGATGGTTTGAATGATATACAGGGTTAGTCCCCAGGGGTCATCCCGACCTCCTGCCATTTGAGAAAGTTCTAATATCTTGTAAATGGTTGAGATCCCCACCCCTAGACCATATATATTCCTGTTCGTAGTTTCTCGAACATTTGAATGATGTATAGGGTCAGTCCCCAGGGGTTCCCCCCACCCCCAATGTTCTAGTATCTTGTAAATGGTCGAGATCCCCACCCCTAAACCATATATATTCTGGTTTGTCATGCCAAGATGATTTGAATGATATACAGGGTTAGTCCCCAGGCATCACTAATGCATTAACTTTACTGGACCAAACCAATTTTCACTGGACTTTGTCCAATGTCAGGCGACACTGGGAATTACGAATTATGGGAGCTTCGTTTGGGAGACTTCGTAACAGCATCCTGTTACAATCATTTCTTGTTATCTTGGATATAGTTAAAGATGAAGTACAGCATTTGTTCACTTTTCCTTGTATTGTTATCTAAATTTAGAATTGTGTCCAATTTTTGAAATCCTATTGCTTTCTCATAATATCTATTTAAAAGCGAGATGTAGATATCTTTCGAGGAAAATATTTTTATTGGTACCATTTTTCCTTCTCTATCTTTGAATTTAAATTCGGAGTCGGTAGCAACTTTTGTTTTGATTGACTCTTCTTTTATGAGCTCTTGTAACCACTGTTTTGGTATTGCTTTCATCAATTTAGAATATTCCGAAAACCAATTAGCATGGCAAGATAGTTTATCTCAAATCTTATTTCGATTAATTTTTCCTTTATCATCAATTATGTCATTTACAAATAAAATTTTGCTGTTTATCCAATTTTTGAAAATAAGACATTTACCATTTAACTTGATGTGCTTATTGCCCCATATTAGTTGCTGTCTGATATGCTTATATGTTAGTCGCTTTGACTCTTTTTCAGATTTTTTAGTTTATCCATGATATAATTATTTTTAAGTAAAATGCTGGAACAATTTCTTTTAGCTTATTGATTAGATGAATATTGTTAAAGTCCATTTTTAAATATAAGGAATTCTTGTCCAAACTTGTCTAAGTAAAATTTTGGTTAGACTTTCCAATTGGGTGATGAGTCTTCATTATCAATGAGTCTTTTTACCCAATTAATATTTATGGATTCTATATAGTTATCTATGTCTATCATTTTAAGCCCGCCGGCAAGATAATTTTTACTTATTATAGCTCTTTTAACTTTTTCTGGTTTATTATTCCATATAAAACTATATATTATTTTTTTAAATTTTGCGAGATATTCTTTATCAATTTCTGTTACTGATGCAACATAGGTTATATTTGGTAGGATTAGTGATTTAACAAGAGTTATTTTACCTAACATAGTTAATTTTCTTTTATTCCAATCTTCAATTATTTTTTCCGATTTTTCGTATTGTCTTTGCAAGTTTAATTTTTTACACTCATTCTTATTAAGTCCAAAATATATTCCTAATACTTTTATCGGTTCTTGTGTCCACTTAATGTTTTCAACTTTATCTTAGGTTTACAGGATTTTAAATTTCCGAGCCATATCCCCTCTGTTTTATTTCGATTAAGCTTTAGGCCTGAAAGTGATCCGAAAATTTCGATAATGTTCAAAGTTAATGAAACTTCTTGTTTTGAATTCAAAAATAAAGTGGTGTCATCTGCAAGCTGGCTTAACTTTAGAGTATGGGTTTTATTATCTAGTTTGATTTGAAAACCTTTAAATTTTTTATCTTGTCTTAATCTACAGGCTAAAATTTCAACAGCAATAACGAAATTATAGAACACGCCCCTTGACGGATCCCGCACTCAATGCTGAAGGGTCTTGAAATCCACCCATTATTGAATATACAACCCTTTATATCTGTATATAAAGTATTTATCCACTTCAATAAAGATTTCTGAAAGCCAAATTTCTTTAATGAACAATACATAAATTCCCATTCTAACGAGTCAAATGCCTTTGAAAAATCTAAAAAAAAGAATTGCCCCGTCTACGTTGAATTTTTCTGAATAGTCTATAATATCTTGGATTTGTCTGATATTAAACCCAATATATCTGTTTTTTACATACCCGTTTTGATCACTGTGAATGATTTTATGCAATACTGGTTTAAGTCTTTGTGCAAGAGAATATGCTATAATGTTGGTATCTACATTTAATAAAGTAATTGGTCTATAATTGTCTAAATTTAACGGGTCATTTTTCTTGTAAATAAGGGTAATTAATCCTAGTTTCTGTGAATTTGTCAATTCGTTTTTGTCATAACAATGGTTAAAGACATCTACAGCAAAATATTGTAAGTTGGACCAGAAAGATCTATAAAATTCAATTGGAAGACCATCAATACCCGGTGTTTTGTTAAGTTTCATTTTAAAAACAGAATTTGTACATTCCTCTATTGTCAGCTTTCCTTCAATTTCATTACTTTCGTGTGTAATTAGTTTGCTGTTTATTTTTGTATTTTCAATATAATTCTCAATTTCTCCCAAATCTGGCTTAGTTGACGTATATAAATTTACATAATAATTCCTCCCCGTTTCTAATATTTTACCTTGATCCTCAGTTATTTCCCCTTCACTGTCCCTAATAGCAGTAATATTTTTTCTTGTCTGTCTCGATTTCTCTAATCCCAAAAAATATTTTGTATTTTTTTCGCCTTCTTCTACCCATTTAACTCTTGATCTTATGTGTGCCCCTTTTATTTTATCAGAATATAGAGTTTGTAACATTTCTTCTGTTTTCTTTATTGAATCTATTATGTTATTATTTTTCTTTTCATCAAGGACATTATCCTGAATTTCATTCAAAAGTTTTAGTTCTTGTTTTAATTCTTTAATTTCATCTCTTTTATTTTTAGCTTTAATTTTACAATGTTCAATAGTCATCTCCTTCACCTTTATTTTAAACAGATCCCACACGATTGCTAAACCTTTTCGGTCTCTTAATTTTTCATTTTTATCTATTAAAGTGTTTATTTTCATTTTGTATGATTCGTCTTTTAGAATACTATTGTTTAATTTGAAATAACCCTTTCCTTTCTCCCCCTGACAATGATTTATCTTAGGTGAAATCGCTAGATGGTCTGTATATTGAATTGTAGCGGGTCTTATATCAGTGTGGAGTACTCTAGGTCTCACGTCTTGACTAACAAGATAATAATCAATTCTACTAGCTACTTCGTTATTTTTTCTTCTCCAGGTATATTGTGTTTTATTTGGATTTATTACTCTCCAGATGTCTATAACTTTTAGTTTTTTTATTAAACTTTTCAACGCATTTGTCTTATTTTTTATTTTTTGTTTATCTTTTCTAATACTTTTTCTATCTTTTATATTAAGCGTTTCATTCATATCTCCCCCTATAATAAGTATACCAAGGCTATATATATTTTTCAATGACACTTAAAGCTTTTTTAAAGAATATATTTATATCTTTACATGTGTTTGGGGCGTAAAGGTTAAAAAAAGTAAATATATTTTTATCAATTTCTATGTTAATTAAAACAATTCTTCCCTGTTGATCTACATACTGCTTGTCAATAATTTCATGTTTAACTATTTTGTTAATGTAAATCGAAACACCCTTTGCTTGTGTACTTCCAAAACTATGATATAATTCTCCCGTGAATTCTTTGTCTATAGAATTATCCGAAAAATGAGTTTCTTGTAAAAATATAATATTGCATTTCTGTTGTCTCATCCATTCTTTTAGTCTAATTCTTTTTTCATGTTTTCTCAACCCCTGACAATTTAAAGAACATATGTGTAATAGATTAAGTGACATCTTGGTTGTTTATAAAAGTATTCATGATAAATAAATAAACAAAAATAAAACATACAGGTATTTACAACTATAGAAATTAGAGACACAATAAATGACACACATATATCATCAATGACAGATTTAACCTTCACCCTGTGAGTTGCAATATATATACATGTACGCACATACATTTACTTCCATATTGACCGACTTTGATAGGTTTCCACCTGTTTCTATATTTAGAATCATTGACTGGTAAAATAAATCGACCTTCACATGTTTAGCACATACTCACAACTTCTCGTCCAATCAAATTGCTTATATTTGCCTTCTAATTTTCATAGTACATACTTTTCCTGTGTACTAAGTAACTACGCATGAATGACCACAAGGGTAAGATTTCATTGTATCGTAATCAAGATATTTAAAACAAAAATTGCCACTGGCTATTTTGAAATAAAATGCTGTGTTCCAAATTAAATTAATTAGTTTGTAATTAGTTTTCACGTTGATTTTTAAATATCCTGCTATTAAAATCTTTGGATCTAAAAAATGTTTTTAACAATTGCAAATTTTATCATTTAAATAAAGGGTAATACATATGGTTCTTTATACCTTGATTAGAGTACAACGATATCTTAAAATTATGATAATGTATCATCCATGCAATTACTTTGTACACAAAAAAGTGTGTACTATGAAACCTTGTGAAGCAAAATTAAAGCAACTTGGTGATAATTTTTTAAACTTTCTCAAGGAAGGTGATCTATTTCGTCATGAATTGATTGATTAACCATCATTTATTGATTATTGGTTGCTTAATGTCCAGTGGCAAATATTTCATGCATGTTTAGGACGATGTCATGAATTGAAAAACTGTGATTATGTCTGAAGATAATGTGCCACCTATATATATATAAACATATTCTGATAAATCTTTTAGTTTTAACTTTGAAATAATAAAAAAAAAAACACAAAACACAAAACCTATAATCTCTGATCTATTGGTAGTTTCTTTTTAATGCCTTTCTGCCAGACTATATCTATGGGGACAAACTATCTATATGTTTCAAATTTATTATAGCTTTAGTTTTACTGTCAAATTAAAAAATGTTTTCAAAACATGTAAAGCTTCCACTGCAATTTAATTATTGCCTGCTTTTGGTCAATTTATTTTGTCATCTTACCATGTAAGAAGAACATGTATAGTAAAACACCACTTTATATCAGTATACATACTTACACCAGCAGCTACCATCTTTTCATTCTGGAGTGAAGGGCCTTTTGAAATCACATATTTTACAATGATACTAGTGAGTAGATTTACAAAACTTCGTTAATGAGTTCCGTTTTACAAACAGTTGTCAGCCAAAATAAACTATCAATAGACCAATTAAAAGATTACTCGAGTTGTAAATATGTGCTAAATTGGATAGTCTATGAAAAGGTATATACTATGAAATTAAGAGCTCGGGGCAAGCCCCTCGCTCTAAATTTCATAGTATGTACCTTTCCATAGACTAACCTAGACATAACAATTGATTTCCACGAGCATCGACACTATACTAACCGGCATACCTTACATTGAAATATATAATTATGTTGGATGTATAACAAATGTTTCTAAATGGGTAAGTATTTTGTTAATAAATAATTATGATGAGCTTCTTGAACAAGGTGATCATGTGAACAGCACAAAACCTTTGTGTCAGTGTTGCAGTAATTGCCGGTTAAATTGCACTTGTGGTTGTTGTGTAGACTTTGAATTCTTTAATATACACATATCAGCTGAAAACAATTTTGAATCAGATCAAATTGCCAGACAATTCGATAACCAGAAATTAAAAATTATGAAGGACAATTTCATTGACTTTAAATATTACTTATGTGAAGAAGGCCGCAACCGTCAGTTGTCGTTTGACAGCAAATTCATTGACTGTTTAGTAGAGAATGTTTCTTTCATATTCTGTGAAGATGATATCATTTCACTTGGACTTTTAGACCATGACCTTGCATCAGAAATTCTAGAATTAATTGAGGAAGTTGATATGGAGTTTTGATAAATGGTAAATTGTGCATTATTATGATTTTTTAACATGTTTAAGTACATGTACTTGTATATTTTGTATTAAATATTTGACAACATGCTGTATCTTCCTTTTTAAAGAAAATCAAAATATTAAAATTAGATAAAAATGTATGTCGTATATCACTGACCTTGCCAATGAGCATATGATCTAATATGTAATTAGTATCTTAAAGCCACTGTATGACCTTTAACAATGAGGAAATTCCATAACTTCAGTAGATGTGTCGTCAGTTACACTATAAAACCCAACGTAACAAAATGCAGAACAAACCAATCCACTAATCTAATACATCTCAGACAAAAACTACCAAAGAAATCTCTCAACCCTTTATATTTGACATATGCATGGAAACAGTCTAATCAGTTGACAAAAAAATAAGGAGATGTGATATGATTGCCAATGAGAACGTATCCAACCAAGTTCAAATGAAGTGGATATAAATGTTTGTTCTTACAAGGGACTGTAACAACACTGTCCAAGGTTACAGTGAGAGTTGGGATCCAGCAAAGTAATTTTAGGTTCTATATCATGTATATAGCTTACTTTGATGTGTGAGTCAAGGTTCCATGTTGAAGGCCAAATTGTGACCGATAAATACTCAAAGTTCATGTATTTACTACTATAAGATTTGGATGAAAAGTTGTTTCATTGGCAATCATACCACATCTTCTTATGTTTAAATTGTCATTAAGTGTCACTGTTAACTTACTTCTTGTTGACAAAACTCTATATAACCATGATAACATGCCTCAGTTATGAGTATCCAACTACATAACTTTAGTACAAAAACAAAAAATTGGTGTTGAAAGACATTTTTTTAACACAATCAACTTCATTTTAAAATAGCATCAAATATATACAATCATATGCGAATTATACATGGTAATGCCAGAATGATACAAATAAACATTGCCGACTAAGAAACCAGCAGTAAAAGTATAAGTATCACTTTAAAAAATCAGATAGGTTCTTCAAATAGAAAAATACATGCATTCAATGCAAAGGTAAAAAAATAATTTAATAGAGGACAGAATGGATAGAAAATTAAAAAAAAAATTCTGTGGTTCATGATCAACAAATTAAAATCCGAACCAAAAGACTGGAATTACAAAAAATGATAAATATTCATTGGTTGATTTTTTAAAGACCTGTATGCACGATTATTGAATCATATATATACTGCTTAGCTTGGTCAGCACTAATCTATTTAAGAGCCAATCCGCCAGAAAACCATGCAATATTCAGAAAATCGTCCAAATCGACAATCACAACTTGACAAATTTTTATACATCATCTTAATCCTTGACATAAAATAAAAGAATTTGACCACTTAATTTTTCCCAGAATCGTATCTATTTTTAGTAACAGCCTCATTTGCATAATTCTGTAAATTCATAATGAAACCAAGGAAAAATCCAACTTTTTTATGCCTTTTAAGAATGACCCAGAAGCATATTAAATGGGGTAGTTGAGTTTTTAGAGTAATGTCAGCTGAAACTCATCCATTTTACTATGTTATGATCAATACAAATGAAAATTTAAACGATTTGGCACATTGCCAGGAGCAGGGACACAAAGGCGGGGTTTTTCATACATGAATTTACGTGGTTTTCATTCGCTTCTATCTTGCAAGACCCATTCCGGATTTGTTTGCAACTTATATCGGTTTTAACTACGGGGTATGTTTTATATCAAAACAAAATATTAAGCTTGGCAAATGACTATTATATGTTAATTTATGCCTTGGAAGAATGGTGATTTTAGTCCCAAATTGACACATTTTGATTTTGATTTTAATTAAATTCTAAACACAATTGGTACTAAAATGGCTCATAAAATCATTCGAACAAGTAAAATCAATTTGTCTGAAAAATGAAATCAGACGTATTTGTACTGCAAGTCCAAAAATCAATAAATTGTCTGAAACCAGGGAGTCCATCTTTTATGCTTTTCCATTGACTTATCTCCCTTGGGTAAGATCTCAAACATGTCAGCTCCCAGTGATGGTTTGGCAGACAAATGTTTACAGTGAAGTTTGTGACTTTAATAATCTAGGATGAGCATGTGGGCTATCCCAGCCTTATACATCTACATATTACAAACTATTTAAGATATCTAAATGCACTTAAGAAGTCTATGCATCATAGGTGTCATGACTGTTTTCAAGTTTGTGATGTCTTGGTTAAGGTAGCACGGTAGTATTTGCATTCCGGAATTTAGGTTGCTCTTTTGTGTACCCTACCTAAGTCAATGTATCTGAACAGTGTGATTGGACAAAAAATACAGTATCAACTGAACATACTTTCCCAAACTGAGGGATGAATCAGATGTAGAAAAATGTGAAATAATTTTACATACAGGTGAAAATGAATTTTTGAGAATTTTTTTAATTTTTGTATTCACTGCATGATAAAAGACCTAAAAGCACTAGTGGCCTTAGGTTTTTAAAAATAGCAAAAAAAGTAAACGGTCATGATACATATTCAAATTTATTTCTGATTAGTATAATGAAAGTACTTCAGTTAACTGTGTAAGTAGAATTTTTCGCAGTGTTAGAAAGTGGTGAAAATCCTAAAAAGGCTATCATTATCCCTTATGGGCCAGGAAATGCTACCGTGCCACCTTAACTGGGATATATATGTTTACACTAAATCAATAAAGGTATTTTTTTTACCTATGCAATTTGTAATATTATCAATAAAAAGTTGATTAAGTGCAAGTAGAATAAAAACAGCCCTTAAATTTCACCCCTGGGAGTGAAAATTGCTGATTCAGCAAATTTTGCCTGATCTGTGGGTAATAATGTTAAAATTTACCAAGAAAGTAAAATTTCTTTATTTTTAAGTAACTTGCAATACATTTTAAATTATAAAGTTTCGCTTTAACTTTTCGCAGTGTCTGACACATGTGCAACAACTGGAATTTGAGACGCGACATATTTTAGTTGCCTGTACGTCCTATAATTTTCACCGTAATAAATAAAGTGCATAATTTCTCATTTTTTTCCACACAAGTACAGCTATACTAGTTTTCTTCAGGTTTAATTTGTAGTTCTGTGGTAACATGACACCAGTAAGAGCTTTTTTGGAACTAGTAAGTGGTTAAGGGGTCCTTACTTATTCATTTAGCCCTCATATTTAGCTGAAATAGGGATAGCGTTAGGGGTTTCTTTACATTGACAAGACAATTTTTTGGACAAAGAATGTGATTATGATTGTATATCAGCAAGATTAAATAGTTTATTCATTTTCCATGCAAATGGCATTAATTGTTTTAATTTTCTGACACTGAAAAGCACAAAAAAGGTAAATTGATTATATAAGGGGACATAATTTAACTTTAATGCTCACATGAGAAATAGACAATCAGTCAACTTAGAGATGTATTCTAGTACATGTATAGTCAAAAAGATTTTAGAATAATAGTTAACTGCCATCTAAAGAACCTTGTTGTATTGCCTTCATAATCTGGAAATGCTTAAAGGAATGTAAGGCATGCTGTAAAATGTGGAATGGACTCTACTATCATTTTTCATGATTTGGTGCTTAAACTGTTTCTTTCAGTCAGATTAACTATAAATAGAGTTGGCAATCCAATAACTCCTCCTTAATCACCATGTTTTACTTCTGTGTTGATTTGAAACATCATATATTTGGGTTTTGTTCACTCCTTAAGTAAAAATGGTAAGATGAAAAAAAAGTGAAAATCTGCCAGCTGGGGTAGGGGTATAATCTTTAATATTTATTTGGTAAGAAATAAGTGCAGACTAGTATTCTTTATTGTAATATGTTTCCTAGTAAGAAGTCTATGCATCATAGGTGTCATGACTGTTTTCAAGTTTGTGATGTCTTGGTTAAGGTAGCACGGTAGTATTTGCATTCCGGAATTTAGGTTGCTCTTTTGTGTACCCTACCTAAGTCAATGTATCTGAACAGTGTGATTGGACAAAAAATACAGTATCAACTGAACATACTTTCCCAAACTGAGGGATGAATCAGATGTAGAAAAATGTGAAATAATTTTACATACAGGTGAAAATGAATTTTTGAGAATTTTTTTAATTTTTGTATTCACTGCATGATAAAAGACCTAAAAGCACTAGTGGCCTTAGGTTTTTAAAAATAGCAAAAAAAGTAAACGGTCATGATACATATTCAAATTTATTTCTGATTAGTATAATGAAAGTACTTCAGTTAACTGTGTAAGTAGAATTTTTCGCAGTGTTAGAAAGTGGTGAAAATCCTAAAAAGGCTATCATTATCCCTTATGGGCCAGGAAATGCTACCGTGCCACCTTAACTGGGATATATATGTTTACACTAAATCAATAAAGGTATTTTTTTTACCTATGCAATTTGTAATATTATCAATAAAAAGTTGATTAAGTGCAAGTAGAATAAAAACAGCCCTTAAATTTCACCCCTGGGAGTGAAAATTGCTGATTCAGCAAATTTTGCCTGATCTGTGGGTAATAATGTTAAAATTTACCAAGAAAGTAAAATTTCTTTATTTTTAAGTAACTTGCAATACATTTTAAATTATAAAGTTTCGCTTTAACTTTTCGCAGTGTCTGACACATGTGCAACAACTGGAATTTGAGACGCGACATATTTTAGTTGCCTGTACGTCCTATAATTTTCACCGTAATAAATAAAGTGCATAATTTCTCATTTTTTTCCACACAAGTACAGCTATACTAGTTTTCTTCAGGTTTAATTTGTAGTTCTGTGGTAACATGACACCAGTAAGAGCTTTTTTGGAACTAGTAAGTGGTTAAGGGGTCCTTACTTATTCATTTAGCCCTCATATTTAGCTGAAATAGGGATAGCGTTAGGGGTTTCTTTACATTGACAAGACAATTTTTTGGACAAAGAATGTGATTATGATTGTATATCAGCAAGATTAAATAGTTTATTCATTTTCCATGCAAATGGCATTAATTGTTTTAATTTTCTGACACTGAAAAGCACAAAAAAGGTAAATTGATTATATAAGGGGACATAATTTAACTTTAATGCTCACATGAGAAATAGACAATCAGTCAACTTAGAGATGTATTCTAGTACATGTATAGTCAAAAAGATTTTAGAATAATAGTTAACTGCCATCTAAAGAACCTTGTTGTATTGCCTTCATAATCTGGAAATGCTTAAAGGAATGTAAGGCATGCTGTAAAATGTGGAATGGACTCTACTATCATTTTTCATGATTTGGTGCTTAAACTGTTTCTTTCAGTCAGATTAACTATAAATAGAGTTGGCAATCCAATAACTCCTCCTTAATCACCATGTTTTACTTCTGTGTTGATTTGAAACATCATATATTTGGGTTTTGTTCACTCCTTAAGTAAAAATGGTAAGATGAAAAAAAAGTGAAAATCTGCCAGCTGGGGTAGGGGTATAATCTTTAATATTTATTTGGTAAGAAATAAGTGCAGACTAGTATTCTTTATTGTAATATGTTTCCTAGTAAGAAGTCTATGCATCATAGGTGTCATGACTGTTTTCAAGTTTGTGATGTCTTGGTTAAGGTAGCACGGTAGTATTTGCATTCCGGAATTTAGGTTGCTCTTTTGTGTACCCTACCTAAGTCAATGTATCTGAACAGTGTGATTGGACAAAAAATACAGTATCAACTGAACATACTTTCCCAAACTGAGGGATGAATCAGATGTAGAAAAATGTGAAATAATTTTACATACAGGTGAAAATGAATTTTTGAGAATTTTTTTAATTTTTGTATTCACTGCATGATAAAAGACCTAAAAGCACTAGTGGCCTTAGGTTTTTAAAAATAGCAAAAAAAGTAAACGGTCATGATACATATTCAAATTTATTTCTGATTAGTATAATGAAAGTACTTCAGTTAACTGTGTAAGTAGAATTTTTCGCAGTGTTAGAAAGTGGTGAAAATCCTAAAAAGGCTATCATTATCCCTTATGGGCCAGGAAATGCTACCGTGCCACCTTAACTGGGATATATATGTTTACACTAAATCAATAAAGGTATTTTTTTTACCTATGCAATTTGTAATATTATCAATAAAAAGTTGATTAAGTGCAAGTAGAATAAAAACAGCCCTTAAATTTCACCCCTGGGAGTGAAAATTGCTGATTCAGCAAATTTTGCCTGATCTGTGGGTAATAATGTTAAAATTTACCAAGAAAGTAAAATTTCTTTATTTTTAAGTAACTTGCAATACATTTTAAATTATAAAGTTTCGCTTTAACTTTTCGCAGTGTCTGACACATGTGCAACAACTGGAATTTGAGACGCGACATATTTTAGTTGCCTGTACGTCCTATAATTTTCACCGTAATAAATAAAGTGCATAATTTCTCATTTTTTTCCACACAAGTACAGCTATACTAGTTTTCTTCAGGTTTAATTTGTAGTTCTGTGGTAACATGACACCAGTAAGAGCTTTTTTGGAACTAGTAAGTGGTTAAGGGGTCCTTACTTATTCATTTAGCCCTCATATTTAGCTGAAATAGGGATAGCGTTAGGGGTTTCTTTACATTGACAAGACAATTTTTTGGACAAAGAATGTGATTATGATTGTATATCAGCAAGATTAAATAGTTTATTCATTTTCCATGCAAATGGCATTAATTGTTTTAATTTTCTGACACTGAAAAGCACAAAAAAGGTAAATTGATTATATAAGGGGACATAATTTAACTTTAATGCTCACATGAGAAATAGACAATCAGTCAACTTAGAGATGTATTCTAGTACATGTATAGTCAAAAAGATTTTAGAATAATAGTTAACTGCCATCTAAAGAACCTTGTTGTATTGCCTTCATAATCTGGAAATGCTTAAAGGAATGTAAGGCATGCTGTAAAATGTGGAATGGACTCTACTATCATTTTTCATGATTTGGTGCTTAAACTGTTTCTTTCAGTCAGATTAACTATAAATAGAGTTGGCAATCCAATAACTCCTCCTTAATCACCATGTTTTACTTCTGTGTTGATTTGAAACATCATATATTTGGGTTTTGTTCACTCCTTAAGTAAAAATGGTAAGATGAAAAAAAAGTGAAAATCTGCCAGCTGGGGTAGGGGTATAATCTTTAATATTTATTTGGTAAGAAATAAGTGCAGACTAGTATTCTTTATTGTAATATGTTTCCTAGTAAGAAGTCTATGCATCATAGGTGTCATGACTGTTTTCAAGTTTGTGATGTCTTGGTTAAGGTAGCACGGTAGTATTTGCATTCCGGAATTTAGGTTGCTCTTTTGTGTACCCTACCTAAGTCAATGTATCTGAACAGTGTGATTGGACAAAAAATACAGTATCAACTGAACATACTTTCCCAAACTGAGGGATGAATCAGATGTAGAAAAATGTGAAATAATTTTACATACAGGTGAAAATGAATTTTTGAGAATTTTTTTAATTTTTGTATTCACTGCATGATAAAAGACCTAAAAGCACTAGTGGCCTTAGGTTTTTAAAAATAGCAAAAAAAGTAAACGGTCATGATACATATTCAAATTTATTTCTGATTAGTATAATGAAAGTACTTCAGTTAACTGTGTAAGTAGAATTTTTCGCAGTGTTAGAAAGTGGTGAAAATCCTAAAAAGGCTATCATTATCCCTTATGGGCCAGGAAATGCTACCGTGCCACCTTAACTGGGATATATATGTTTACACTAAATCAATAAAGGTATTTTTTTTACCTATGCAATTTGTAATATTATCAATAAAAAGTTGATTAAGTGCAAGTAGAATAAAAACAGCCCTTAAATTTCACCCCTGGGAGTGAAAATTGCTGATTCAGCAAATTTTGCCTGATCTGTGGGTAATAATGTTAAAATTTACCAAGAAAGTAAAATTTCTTTATTTTTAAGTAACTTGCAATACATTTTAAATTATAAAGTTTCGCTTTAACTTTTCGCAGTGTCTGACACATGTGCAACAACTGGAATTTGAGACGCGACATATTTTAGTTGCCTGTACGTCCTATAATTTTCACCGTAATAAATAAAGTGCATAATTTCTCATTTTTTTCCACACAAGTACAGCTATACTAGTTTTCTTCAGGTTTAATTTGTAGTTCTGTGGTAACATGACACCAGTAAGAGCTTTTTTGGAACTAGTAAGTGGTTAAGGGGTCCTTACTTATTCATTTAGCCCTCATATTTAGCTGAAATAGGGATAGCGTTAGGGGTTTCTTTACATTGACAAGACAATTTTTTGGACAAAGAATGTGATTATGATTGTATATCAGCAAGATTAAATAGTTTATTCATTTTCCATGCAAATGGCATTAATTGTTTTAATTTTCTGACACTGAAAAGCACAAAAAAGGTAAATTGATTATATAAGGGGACATAATTTAACTTTAATGCTCACATGAGAAATAGACAATCAGTCAACTTAGAGATGTATTCTAGTACATGTATAGTCAAAAAGATTTTAGAATAATAGTTAACTGCCATCTAAAGAACCTTGTTGTATTGCCTTCATAATCTGGAAATGCTTAAAGGAATGTAAGGCATGCTGTAAAATGTGGAATGGACTCTACTATCATTTTTCATGATTTGGTGCTTAAACTGTTTCTTTCAGTCAGATTAACTATAAATAGAGTTGGCAATCCAATAACTCCTCCTTAATCACCATGTTTTACTTCTGTGTTGATTTGAAACATCATATATTTGGGTTTTGTTCACTCCTTAAGTAAAAATGGTAAGATGAAAAAAAAGTGAAAATCTGCCAGCTGGGGTAGGGGTATAATCTTTAATATTTATTTGGTAAGAAATAAGTGCAGACTAGTATTCTTTATTGTAATATGTTTCCTAGTAAGAAGTCTATGCATCATAGGTGTCATGACTGTTTTCAAGTTTGTGATGTCTTGGTTAAGGTAGCACGGTAGTATTTGCATTCCGGAATTTAGGTTGCTCTTTTGTGTACCCTACCTAAGTCAATGTATCTGAACAGTGTGATTGGACAAAAAATACAGTATCAACTGAACATACTTTCCCAAACTGAGGGATGAATCAGATGTAGAAAAATGTGAAATAATTTTACATACAGGTGAAAATGAATTTTTGAGAATTTTTTTAATTTTTGTATTCACTGCATGATAAAAGACCTAAAAGCACTAGTGGCCTTAGGTTTTTAAAAATAGCAAAAAAAGTAAACGGTCATGATACATATTCAAATTTATTTCTGATTAGTATAATGAAAGTACTTCAGTTAACTGTGTAAGTAGAATTTTTCGCAGTGTTAGAAAGTGGTGAAAATCCTAAAAAGGCTATCATTATCCCTTATGGGCCAGGAAATGCTACCGTGCCACCTTAACTGGGATATATATGTTTACACTAAATCAATAAAGGTATTTTTTTTACCTATGCAATTTGTAATATTATCAATAAAAAGTTGATTAAGTGCAAGTAGAATAAAAACAGCCCTTAAATTTCACCCCTGGGAGTGAAAATTGCTGATTCAGCAAATTTTGCCTGATCTGTGGGTAATAATGTTAAAATTTACCAAGAAAGTAAAATTTCTTTATTTTTAAGTAACTTGCAATACATTTTAAATTATAAAGTTTCGCTTTAACTTTTCGCAGTGTCTGACACATGTGCAACAACTGGAATTTGAGACGCGACATATTTTAGTTGCCTGTACGTCCTATAATTTTCACCGTAATAAATAAAGTGCATAATTTCTCATTTTTTTCCACACAAGTACAGCTATACTAGTTTTCTTCAGGTTTAATTTGTAGTTCTGTGGTAACATGACACCAGTAAGAGCTTTTTTGGAACTAGTAAGTGGTTAAGGGGTCCTTACTTATTCATTTAGCCCTCATATTTAGCTGAAATAGGGATAGCGTTAGGGGTTTCTTTACATTGACAAGACAATTTTTTGGACAAAGAATGTGATTATGATTGTATATCAGCAAGATTAAATAGTTTATTCATTTTCCATGCAAATGGCATTAATTGTTTTAATTTTCTGACACTGAAAAGCACAAAAAAGGTAAATTGATTATATAAGGGGACATAATTTAACTTTAATGCTCACATGAGAAATAGACAATCAGTCAACTTAGAGATGTATTCTAGTACATGTATAGTCAAAAAGATTTTAGAATAATAGTTAACTGCCATCTAAAGAACCTTGTTGTATTGCCTTCATAATCTGGAAATGCTTAAAGGAATGTAAGGCATGCTGTAAAATGTGGAATGGACTCTACTATCATTTTTCATGATTTGGTGCTTAAACTGTTTCTTTCAGTCAGATTAACTATAAATAGAGTTGGCAATCCAATAACTCCTCCTTAATCACCATGTTTTACTTCTGTGTTGATTTGAAACATCATATATTTGGGTTTTGTTCACTCCTTAAGTAAAAATGGTAAGATGAAAAAAAAGTGAAAATCTGCCAGCTGGGGTAGGGGTATAATCTTTAATATTTATTTGGTAAGAAATAAGTGCAGACTAGTATTCTTTATTGTAATATGTTTCCTAGTAAGAAGTCTATGCATCATAGGTGTCATGACTGTTTTCAAGTTTGTGATGTCTTGGTTAAGGTAGCACGGTAGTATTTGCATTCCGGAATTTAGGTTGCTCTTTTGTGTACCCTACCTAAGTCAATGTATCTGAACAGTGTGATTGGACAAAAAATACAGTATCAACTGAACATACTTTCCCAAACTGAGGGATGAATCAGATGTAGAAAAATGTGAAATAATTTTACATACAGGTGAAAATGAATTTTTGAGAATTTTTTTAATTTTTGTATTCACTGCATGATAAAAGACCTAAAAGCACTAGTGGCCTTAGGTTTTTAAAAATAGCAAAAAAAGTAAACGGTCATGATACATATTCAAATTTATTTCTGATTAGTATAATGAAAGTACTTCAGTTAACTGTGTAAGTAGAATTTTTCGCAGTGTTAGAAAGTGGTGAAAATCCTAAAAAGGCTATCATTATCCCTTATGGGCCAGGAAATGCTACCGTGCCACCTTAACTGGGATATATATGTTTACACTAAATCAATAAAGGTATTTTTTTTACCTATGCAATTTGTAATATTATCAATAAAAAGTTGATTAAGTGCAAGTAGAATAAAAACAGCCCTTAAATTTCACCCCTGGGAGTGAAAATTGCTGATTCAGCAAATTTTGCCTGATCTGTGGGTAATAATGTTAAAATTTACCAAGAAAGTAAAATTTCTTTATTTTTAAGTAACTTGCAATACATTTTAAATTATAAAGTTTCGCTTTAACTTTTCGCAGTGTCTGACACATGTGCAACAACTGGAATTTGAGACGCGACATATTTTAGTTGCCTGTACGTCCTATAATTTTCACCGTAATAAATAAAGTGCATAATTTCTCATTTTTTTCCACACAAGTACAGCTATACTAGTTTTCTTCAGGTTTAATTTGTAGTTCTGTGGTAACATGACACCAGTAAGAGCTTTTTTGGAACTAGTAAGTGGTTAAGGGGTCCTTACTTATTCATTTAGCCCTCATATTTAGCTGAAATAGGGATAGCGTTAGGGGTTTCTTTACATTGACAAGACAATTTTTTGGACAAAGAATGTGATTATGATTGTATATCAGCAAGATTAAATAGTTTATTCATTTTCCATGCAAATGGCATTAATTGTTTTAATTTTCTGACACTGAAAAGCACAAAAAAGGTAAATTGATTATATAAGGGGACATAATTTAACTTTAATGCTCACATGAGAAATAGACAATCAGTCAACTTAGAGATGTATTCTAGTACATGTATAGTCAAAAAGATTTTAGAATAATAGTTAACTGCCATCTAAAGAACCTTGTTGTATTGCCTTCATAATCTGGAAATGCTTAAAGGAATGTAAGGCATGCTGTAAAATGTGGAATGGACTCTACTATCATTTTTCATGATTTGGTGCTTAAACTGTTTCTTTCAGTCAGATTAACTATAAATAGAGTTGGCAATCCAATAACTCCTCCTTAATCACCATGTTTTACTTCTGTGTTGATTTGAAACATCATATATTTGGGTTTTGTTCACTCCTTAAGTAAAAATGGTAAGATGAAAAAAAAGTGAAAATCTGCCAGCTGGGGTAGGGGTATAATCTTTAATATTTATTTGGTAAGAAATAAGTGCAGACTAGTATTCTTTATTGTAATATGTTTCCTAGTAAGAAGTCTATGCATCATAGGTGTCATGACTGTTTTCAAGTTTGTGATGTCTTGGTTAAGGTAGCACGGTAGTATTTGCATTCCGGAATTTAGGTTGCTCTTTTGTGTACCCTACCTAAGTCAATGTATCTGAACAGTGTGATTGGACAAAAAATACAGTATCAACTGAACATACTTTCCCAAACTGAGGGATGAATCAGATGTAGAAAAATGTGAAATAATTTTACATACAGGTGAAAATGAATTTTTGAGAATTTTTTTAATTTTTGTATTCACTGCATGATAAAAGACCTAAAAGCACTAGTGGCCTTAGGTTTTTAAAAATAGCAAAAAAAGTAAACGGTCATGATACATATTCAAATTTATTTCTGATTAGTATAATGAAAGTACTTCAGTTAACTGTGTAAGTAGAATTTTTCGCAGTGTTAGAAAGTGGTGAAAATCCTAAAAAGGCTATCATTATCCCTTATGGGCCAGGAAATGCTACCGTGCCACCTTAACTGGGATATATATGTTTACACTAAATCAATAAAGGTATTTTTTTTACCTATGCAATTTGTAATATTATCAATAAAAAGTTGATTAAGTGCAAGTAGAATAAAAACAGCCCTTAAATTTCACCCCTGGGAGTGAAAATTGCTGATTCAGCAAATTTTGCCTGATCTGTGGGTAATAATGTTAAAATTTACCAAGAAAGTAAAATTTCTTTATTTTTAAGTAACTTGCAATACATTTTAAATTATAAAGTTTCGCTTTAACTTTTCGCAGTGTCTGACACATGTGCAACAACTGGAATTTGAGACGCGACATATTTTAGTTGCCTGTACGTCCTATAATTTTCACCGTAATAAATAAAGTGCATAATTTCTCATTTTTTTCCACACAAGTACAGCTATACTAGTTTTCTTCAGGTTTAATTTGTAGTTCTGTGGTAACATGACACCAGTAAGAGCTTTTTTGGAACTAGTAAGTGGTTAAGGGGTCCTTACTTATTCATTTAGCCCTCATATTTAGCTGAAATAGGGATAGCGTTAGGGGTTTCTTTACATTGACAAGACAATTTTTTGGACAAAGAATGTGATTATGATTGTATATCAGCAAGATTAAATAGTTTATTCATTTTCCATGCAAATGGCATTAATTGTTTTAATTTTCTGACACTGAAAAGCACAAAAAAGGTAAATTGATTATATAAGGGGACATAATTTAACTTTAATGCTCACATGAGAAATAGACAATCAGTCAACTTAGAGATGTATTCTAGTACATGTATAGTCAAAAAGATTTTAGAATAATAGTTAACTGCCATCTAAAGAACCTTGTTGTATTGCCTTCATAATCTGGAAATGCTTAAAGGAATGTAAGGCATGCTGTAAAATGTGGAATGGACTCTACTATCATTTTTCATGATTTGGTGCTTAAACTGTTTCTTTCAGTCAGATTAACTATAAATAGAGTTGGCAATCCAATAACTCCTCCTTAATCACCATGTTTTACTTCTGTGTTGATTTGAAACATCATATATTTGGGTTTTGTTCACTCCTTAAGTAAAAATGGTAAGATGAAAAAAAAGTGAAAATCTGCCAGCTGGGGTAGGGGTATAATCTTTAATATTTATTTGGTAAGAAATAAGTGCAGACTAGTATTCTTTATTGTAATATGTTTCCTAGTAAGAAGTCTATGCATCATAGGTGTCATGACTGTTTTCAAGTTTGTGATGTCTTGGTTAAGGTAGCACGGTAGTATTTGCATTCCGGAATTTAGGTTGCTCTTTTGTGTACCCTACCTAAGTCAATGTATCTGAACAGTGTGATTGGACAAAAAATACAGTATCAACTGAACATACTTTCCCAAACTGAGGGATGAATCAGATGTAGAAAAATGTGAAATAATTTTACATACAGGTGAAAATGAATTTTTGAGAATTTTTTTAATTTTTGTATTCACTGCATGATAAAAGACCTAAAAGCACTAGTGGCCTTAGGTTTTTAAAAATAGCAAAAAAAGTAAACGGTCATGATACATATTCAAATTTATTTCTGATTAGTATAATGAAAGTACTTCAGTTAACTGTGTAAGTAGAATTTTTCGCAGTGTTAGAAAGTGGTGAAAATCCTAAAAAGGCTATCATTATCCCTTATGGGCCAGGAAATGCTACCGTGCCACCTTAACTGGGATATATATGTTTACACTAAATCAATAAAGGTATTTTTTTTACCTATGCAATTTGT
This sequence comes from Mytilus californianus, assembly GCF_021869535.1. Lineage (NCBI taxonomy): Eukaryota > Metazoa > Mollusca > Bivalvia > Mytilida > Mytilidae > Mytilus > Mytilus californianus. Next base: position 23,687,581 of record NW_026262626.1, on the reverse strand, counting down.
AATATTATCAATAAAAAGTTGATTAAGTGCAAGTAGAATAAAAACAGCCCTTAAATTTCACCCCTGGGAGTGAAAATTGCTGATTCAGCAAATTTTGCCTGATCTGTGGGTAATAATGTTAAAATTTACCAAGAAAGTAAAATTTCTTTATTTTTAAGTAACTTGCAATACATTTTAAATTATAAAGTTTCGCTTTAACTTTTCGCAGTGTCTGACACATGTGCAACAACTGGAATTTGAGACGCGACATATTTTAGTTGCCTGTACGTCCTATAATTTTCACCGTAATAAATAAAGTGCATAATTTCTCATTTTTTTCCACACAAGTACAGCTATACTAGTTTTCTTCAGGTTTAATTTGTAGTTCTGTGGTAACATGACACCAGTAAGAGCTTTTTTGGAACTAGTAAGTGGTTAAGGGGTCCTTACTTATTCATTTAGCCCTCATATTTAGCTGAAATAGGGATAGCGTTAGGGGTTTCTTTACATTGACAAGACAATTTTTTGGACAAAGAATGTGATTATGATTGTATATCAGCAAGATTAAATAGTTTATTCATTTTCCATGCAAATGGCATTAATTGTTTTAATTTTCTGACACTGAAAAGCACAAAAAAGGTAAATTGATTATATAAGGGGACATAATTTAACTTTAATGCTCACATGAGAAATAGACAATCAGTCAACTTAGAGATGTATTCTAGTACATGTATAGTCAAAAAGATTTTAGAATAATAGTTAACTGCCATCTAAAGAACCTTGTTGTATTGCCTTCATAATCTGGAAATGCTTAAAGGAATGTAAGGCATGCTGTAAAATGTGGAATGGACTCTACTATCATTTTTCATGATTTGGTGCTTAAACTGTTTCTTTCAGTCAGATTAACTATAAATAGAGTTGGCAATCCAATAACTCCTCCTTAATCACCATGTTTTACTTCTGTGTTGATTTGAAACATCATATATTTGGGTTTTGTTCACTCCTTAAGTAAAAATGGTAAGATGAAAAAAAAGTGAAAATCTGCCAGCTGGGGTAGGGGTATAATCTTTAATATTTATTTGGTAAGAAATAAGTGCAGACTAGTATTCTTTATTGTAATATGTTTCCTAGTAAGAAGTCTATGCATCATAGGTGTCATGACTGTTTTCAAGTTTGTGATGTCTTGGTTAAGGTAGCACGGTAGTATTTGCATTCCGGAATTTAGGTTGCTCTTTTGTGTACCCTACCTAAGTCAATGTATCTGAACAGTGTGATTGGACAAAAAATACAGTATCAACTGAACATACTTTCCCAAACTGAGGGATGAATCAGATGTAGAAAAATGTGAAATAATTTTACATACAGGTGAAAATGAATTTTTGAGAATTTTTTTAATTTTTGTATTCACTGCATGATAAAAGACCTAAAAGCACTAGTGGCCTTAGGTTTTTAAAAATAGCAAAAAAAGTAAACGGTCATGATACATATTCAAATTTATTTCTGATTAGTATAATGAAAGTACTTCAGTTAACTGTGTAAGTAGAATTTTTCGCAGTGTTAGAAAGTGGTGAAAATCCTAAAAAGGCTATCATTATCCCTTATGGGCCAGGAAATGCTACCGTGCCACCTTAACTGGGATATATATGTTTACACTAAATCAATAAAGGTATTTTTTTTACCTATGCAATTTGTAATATTATCAATAAAAAGTTGATTAAGTGCAAGTAGAATAAAAACAGCCCTTAAATTTCACCCCTGGGAGTGAAAATTGCTGATTCAGCAAATTTTGCCTGATCTGTGGGTAATAATGTTAAAATTTACCAAGAAAGTAAAATTTCTTTATTTTTAAGTAACTTGCAATACATTTTAAATTATAAAGTTTCGCTTTAACTTTTCGCAGTGTCTGACACATGTGCAACAACTGGAATTTGAGACGCGACATATTTTAGTTGCCTGTACGTCCTATAATTTTCACCGTAATAAATAAAGTGCATAATTTCTCATTTTTTTCCACACAAGTACAGCTATACTAGTTTTCTTCAGGTTTAATTTGTAGTTCTGTGGTAACATGACACCAGTAAGAGCTTTTTTGGAACTAGTAAGTGGTTAAGGGGTCCTTACTTATTCATTTAGCCCTCATATTTAGCTGAAATAGGGATAGCGTTAGGGGTTTCTTTACATTGACAAGACAATTTTTTGGACAAAGAATGTGATTATGATTGTATATCAGCAAGATTAAATAGTTTATTCATTTTCCATGCAAATGGCATTAATTGTTTTAATTTTCTGACACTGAAAAGCACAAAAAAGGTAAATTGATTATATAAGGGGACATAATTTAACTTTAATGCTCACATGAGAAATAGACAATCAGTCAACTTAGAGATGTATTCTAGTACATGTATAGTCAAAAAGATTTTAGAATAATAGTTAACTGCCATCTAAAGAACCTTGTTGTATTGCCTTCATAATCTGGAAATGCTTAAAGGAATGTAAGGCATGCTGTAAAATGTGGAATGGACTCTACTATCATTTTTCATGATTTGGTGCTTAAACTGTTTCTTTCAGTCAGATTAACTATAAATAGAGTTGGCAATCCAATAACTCCTCCTTAATCACCATGTTTTACTTCTGTGTTGATTTGAAACATCATATATTTGGGTTTTGTTCACTCCTTAAGTAAAAATGGTAAGATGAAAAAAAAGTGAAAATCTGCCAGCTGGGGTAGGGGTATAATCTTTAATATTTATTTGGTAAGAAATAAGTGCAGACTAGTATTCTTTATTGTAATATGTTTCCTAGTAAGAAGTCTATGCATCATAGGTGTCATGACTGTTTTCAAGTTTGTGATGTCTTGGTTAAGGTAGCACGGTAGTATTTGCATTCCGGAATTTAGGTTGCTCTTTTGTGTACCCTACCTAAGTCAATGTATCTGAACAGTGTGATTGGACAAAAAATACAGTATCAACTGAACATACTTTCCCAAACTGAGGGATGAATCAGATGTAGAAAAATGTGAAATAATTTTACATACAGGTGAAAATGAATTTTTGAGAATTTTTTTAATTTTTGTATTCACTGCATGATAAAAGACCTAAAAGCACTAGTGGCCTTAGGTTTTTAAAAATAGCAAAAAAAGTAAACGGTCATGATACATATTCAAATTTATTTCTGATTAGTATAATGAAAGTACTTCAGTTAACTGTGTAAGTAGAATTTTTCGCAGTGTTAGAAAGTGGTGAAAATCCTAAAAAGGCTATCATTATCCCTTATGGGCCAGGAAATGCTACCGTGCCACCTTAACTGGGATATATATGTTTACACTAAATCAATAAAGGTATTTTTTTTACCTATGCAATTTGTAATATTATCAATAAAAAGTTGATTAAGTGCAAGTAGAATAAAAACAGCCCTTAAATTTCACCCCTGGGAGTGAAAATTGCTGATTCAGCAAATTTTGCCTGATCTGTGGGTAATAATGTTAAAATTTACCAAGAAAGTAAAATTTCTTTATTTTTAAGTAACTTGCAATACATTTTAAATTATAAAGTTTCGCTTTAACTTTTCGCAGTGTCTGACACATGTGCAACAACTGGAATTTGAGACGCGACATATTTTAGTTGCCTGTACGTCCTATAATTTTCACCGTAATAAATAAAGTGCATAATTTCTCATTTTTTTCCACACAAGTACAGCTATACTAGTTTTCTTCAGGTTTAATTTGTAGTTCTGTGGTAACATGACACCAGTAAGAGCTTTTTTGGAACTAGTAAGTGGTTAAGGGGTCCTTACTTATTCATTTAGCCCTCATATTTAGCTGAAATAGGGATAGCGTTAGGGGTTTCTTTACATTGACAAGACAATTTTTTGGACAAAGAATGTGATTATGATTGTATATCAGCAAGATTAAATAGTTTATTCATTTTCCATGCAAATGGCATTAATTGTTTTAATTTTCTGACACTGAAAAGCACAAAAAAGGTAAATTGATTATATAAGGGGACATAATTTAACTTTAATGCTCACATGAGAAATAGACAATCAGTCAACTTAGAGATGTATTCTAGTACATGTATAGTCAAAAAGATTTTAGAATAATAGTTAACTGCCATCTAAAGAACCTTGTTGTATTGCCTTCATAATCTGGAAATGCTTAAAGGAATGTAAGGCATGCTGTAAAATGTGGAATGGACTCTACTATCATTTTTCATGATTTGGTGCTTAAACTGTTTCTTTCAGTCAGATTAACTATAAATAGAGTTGGCAATCCAATAACTCCTCCTTAATCACCATGTTTTACTTCTGTGTTGATTTGAAACATCATATATTTGGGTTTTGTTCACTCCTTAAGTAAAAATGGTAAGATGAAAAAAAAGTGAAAATCTGCCAGCTGGGGTAGGGGTATAATCTTTAATATTTATTTGGTAAGAAATAAGTGCAGACTAGTATTCTTTATTGTAATATGTTTCCTAGTAAGAAGTCTATGCATCATAGGTGTCATGACTGTTTTCAAGTTTGTGATGTCTTGGTTAAGGTAGCACGGTAGTATTTGCATTCCGGAATTTAGGTTGCTCTTTTGTGTACCCTACCTAAGTCAATGTATCTGAACAGTGTGATTGGACAAAAAATACAGTATCAACTGAACATACTTTCCCAAACTGAGGGATGAATCAGATGTAGAAAAATGTGAAATAATTTTACATACAGGTGAAAATGAATTTTTGAGAATTTTTTTAATTTTTGTATTCACTGCATGATAAAAGACCTAAAAGCACTAGTGGCCTTAGGTTTTTAAAAATAGCAAAAAAAGTAAACGGTCATGATACATATTCAAATTTATTTCTGATTAGTATAATGAAAGTACTTCAGTTAACTGTGTAAGTAGAATTTTTCGCAGTGTTAGAAAGTGGTGAAAATCCTAAAAAGGCTATCATTATCCCTTATGGGCCAGGAAATGCTACCGTGCCACCTTAACTGGGATATATATGTTTACACTAAATCAATAAAGGTATTTTTTTTACCTATGCAATTTGTAATATTATCAATAAAAAGTTGATTAAGTGCAAGTAGAATAAAAACAGCCCTTAAATTTCACCCCTGGGAGTGAAAATTGCTGATTCAGCAAATTTTGCCTGATCTGTGGGTAATAATGTTAAAATTTACCAAGAAAGTAAAATTTCTTTATTTTTAAGTAACTTGCAATACATTTTAAATTATAAAGTTTCGCTTTAACTTTTCGCAGTGTCTGACACATGTGCAACAACTGGAATTTGAGACGCGACATATTTTAGTTGCCTGTACGTCCTATAATTTTCACCGTAATAAATAAAGTGCATAATTTCTCATTTTTTTCCACACAAGTACAGCTATACTAGTTTTCTTCAGGTTTAATTTGTAGTTCTGTGGTAACATGACACCAGTAAGAGCTTTTTTGGAACTAGTAAGTGGTTAAGGGGTCCTTACTTATTCATTTAGCCCTCATATTTAGCTGAAATAGGGATAGCGTTAGGGGTTTCTTTACATTGACAAGACAATTTTTTGGACAAAGAATGTGATTATGATTGTATATCAGCAAGATTAAATAGTTTATTCATTTTCCATGCAAATGGCATTAATTGTTTTAATTTTCTGACACTGAAAAGCACAAAAAAGGTAAATTGATTATATAAGGGGACATAATTTAACTTTAATGCTCACATGAGAAATAGACAATCAGTCAACTTAGAGATGTATTCTAGTACATGTATAGTCAAAAAGATTTTAGAATAATAGTTAACTGCCATCTAAAGAACCTTGTTGTATTGCCTTCATAATCTGGAAATGCTTAAAGGAATGTAAGGCATGCTGTAAAATGTGGAATGGACTCTACTATCATTTTTCATGATTTGGTGCTTAAACTGTTTCTTTCAGTCAGATTAACTATAAATAGAGTTGGCAATCCAATAACTCCTCCTTAATCACCATGTTTTACTTCTGTGTTGATTTGAAACATCATATATTTGGGTTTTGTTCACTCCTTAAGTAAAAATGGTAAGATGAAAAAAAAGTGAAAATCTGCCAGCTGGGGTAGGGGTATAATCTTTAATATTTATTTGGTAAGAAATAAGTGCAGACTAGTATTCTTTATTGTAATATGTTTCCTAGTAAGAAGTCTATGCATCATAGGTGTCATGACTGTTTTCAAGTTTGTGATGTCTTGGTTAAGGTAGCACGGTAGTATTTGCATTCCGGAATTTAGGTTGCTCTTTTGTGTACCCTACCTAAGTCAATGTATCTGAACAGTGTGATTGGACAAAAAATACAGTATCAACTGAACATACTTTCCCAAACTGAGGGATGAATCAGATGTAGAAAAATGTGAAATAATTTTACATACAGGTGAAAATGAATTTTTGAGAATTTTTTTAATTTTTGTATTCACTGCATGATAAAAGACCTAAAAGCACTAGTGGCCTTAGGTTTTTAAAAATAGCAAAAAAAGTAAACGGTCATGATACATATTCAAATTTATTTCTGATTAGTATAATGAAAGTACTTCAGTTAACTGTGTAAGTAGAATTTTTCGCAGTGTTAGAAAGTGGTGAAAATCCTAAAAAGGCTATCATTATCCCTTATGGGCCAGGAAATGCTACCGTGCCACCTTAACTGGGATATATATGTTTACACTAAATCAATAAAGGTATTTTTTTTACCTATGCAATTTGTAATATTATCAATAAAAAGTTGATTAAGTGCAAGTAGAATAAAAACAGCCCTTAAATTTCACCCCTGGGAGTGAAAATTGCTGATTCAGCAAATTTTGCCTGATCTGTGGGTAATAATGTTAAAATTTACCAAGAAAGTAAAATTTCTTTATTTTTAAGTAACTTGCAATACATTTTAAATTATAAAGTTTCGCTTTAACTTTTCGCAGTGTCTGACACATGTGCAACAACTGGAATTTGAGACGCGACATATTTTAGTTGCCTGTACGTCCTATAATTTTCACCGTAATAAATAAAGTGCATAATTTCTCATTTTTTTCCACACAAGTACAGCTATACTAGTTTTCTTCAGGTTTAATTTGTAGTTCTGTGGTAACATGACACCAGTAAGAGCTTTTTTGGAACTAGTAAGTGGTTAAGGGGTCCTTACTTATTCATTTAGCCCTCATATTTAGCTGAAATAGGGATAGCGTTAGGGGTTTCTTTACATTGACAAGACAATTTTTTGGACAAAGAATGTGATTATGATTGTATATCAGCAAGATTAAATAGTTTATTCATTTTCCATGCAAATGGCATTAATTGTTTTAATTTTCTGACACTGAAAAGCACAAAAAAGGTAAATTGATTATATAAGGGGACATAATTTAACTTTAATGCTCACATGAGAAATAGACAATCAGTCAACTTAGAGATGTATTCTAGTACATGTATAGTCAAAAAGATTTTAGAATAATAGTTAACTGCCATCTAAAGAACCTTGTTGTATTGCCTTCATAATCTGGAAATGCTTAAAGGAATGTAAGGCATGCTGTAAAATGTGGAATGGACTCTACTATCATTTTTCATGATTTGGTGCTTAAACTGTTTCTTTCAGTCAGATTAACTATAAATAGAGTTGGCAATCCAATAACTCCTCCTTAATCACCATGTTTTACTTCTGTGTTGATTTGAAACATCATATATTTGGGTTTTGTTCACTCCTTAAGTAAAAATGGTAAGATGAAAAAAAAGTGAAAATCTGCCAGCTGGGGTAGGGGTATAATCTTTAATATTTATTTGGTAAGAAATAAGTGCAGACTAGTATTCTTTATTGTAATATGTTTCCTAGTAAGAAGTCTATGCATCATAGGTGTCATGACTGTTTTCAAGTTTGTGATGTCTTGGTTAAGGTAGCACGGTAGTATTTGCATTCCGGAATTTAGGTTGCTCTTTTGTGTACCCTACCTAAGTCAATGTATCTGAACAGTGTGATTGGACAAAAAATACAGTATCAACTGAACATACTTTCCCAAACTGAGGGATGAATCAGATGTAGAAAAATGTGAAATAATTTTACATACAGGTGAAAATGAATTTTTGAGAATTTTTTTAATTTTTGTATTCACTGCATGATAAAAGACCTAAAAGCACTAGTGGCCTTAGGTTTTTAAAAATAGCAAAAAAAGTAAACGGTCATGATACATATTCAAATTTATTTCTGATTAGTATAATGAAAGTACTTCAGTTAACTGTGTAAGTAGAATTTTTCGCAGTGTTAGAAAGTGGTGAAAATCCTAAAAAGGCTATCATTATCCCTTATGGGCCAGGAAATGCTACCGTGCCACCTTAACTGGGATATATATGTTTACACTAAATCAATAAAGGTATTTTTTTTACCTATGCAATTTGTAATATTATCAATAAAAAGTTGATTAAGTGCAAGTAGAATAAAAACAGCCCTTAAATTTCACCCCTGGGAGTGAAAATTGCTGATTCAGCAAATTTTGCATGATCTGTGGGTAATAATGTTAAAATTTACCAAGAAAGTAAAATTTCTTTATTTTTAAGTAACTTGCAATACATTTTAAATTATAAAGTTTCGCTTTAACTTTTCGCAGTGTCTGACACATGTGCAACAACTGGAATTTGAGACGCGACATATTTTAGTTGCCTGTACGTCCTATAATTTTCACCGTAATAAATAAAGTGCATAATTTCTCATTTTTTTCCACACAAGTACAGCTATACTAGTTTTCTTCAGGTTTAATTTGTAGTTCTGTGGTAACATGACACCAGTAAGAGCTTTTTTGGAACTAGTAAGTGGTTAAGGGGTCCTTACTTATTCATTTAGCCCTCATATTTAGCTGAAATAGGGATAGCGTTAGGGGTTTCTTTACATTGACAAGACAATTTTTTGGACAAAGAATGTGATTATGATTGTATATCAGCAAGATTAAATAGTTTATTCATTTTCCATGCAAATGGCATTAATTGTTTTAATTTTCTGACACTGAAAAGCACAAAAAAGGTAAATTGATTATATAAGGGGACATAATTTAACTTTAATGCTCACATGAGAAATAGACAATCAGTCAACTTAGAGATGTATTCTAGTACATGTATAGTCAAAAAGATTTTAGAATAATAGTTAACTGCCATCTAAAGAACCTTGTTGTATTGCCTTCATAATCTGGAAATGCTTAAAGGAATGTAAGGCATGCTGTAAAATGTGGAATGGACTCTACTATCATTTTTCATGATTTGGTGCTTAAACTGTTTCTTTCAGTCAGATTAACTATAAATAGAGTTGGCAATCCAATAACTCCTCCTTAATCACCATGTTTTACTTCTGTGTTGATTTGAAACATCATATATTTGGGTTTTGTTCACTCCTTAAGTAAAAATGGTAAGATGAAAAAAAAGTGAAAATCTGCCAGCTGGGGTAGGGGTATAATCTTTAATATTTATTTGGTAAGAAATAAGTGCAGACTAGTATTCTTTATTGTAATATGTTTCCTAGTAAGAAGTCTATGCATCATAGGTGTCATGACTGTTTTCAAGTTTGTGATGTCTTGGTTAAGGTAGCACGGTAGTATTTGCATTCCGGAATTTAGGTTGCTCTTTTGTGTACCCTACCTAAGTCAATGTATCTGAACAGTGTGATTGGACAAAAAATACAGTATCAACTGAACATACTTTCCCAAACTGAGGGATGAATCAGATGTAGAAAAATGTGAAATAATTTTACATACAGGTGAAAATGAATTTTTGAGAATTTTTTTAATTTTTGTATTCACTGCATGATAAAAGACCTAAAAGCACTAGTGGCCTTAGGTTTTTAAAAATAGCAAAAAAAGTAAACGGTCATGATACATATTCAAATTTATTTCTGATTAGTATAATGAAAGTACTTCAGTTAACTGTGTAAGTAGAATTTTTCGCAGTGTTAGAAAGTGGTGAAAATCCTAAAAAGGCTATCATTATCCCTTATGGGCCAGGAAATGCTACCGTGCCACCTTAACTGGGATATATATGTTTACACTAAATCAATAAAGGTATTTTTTTTACCTATGCAATTTGTAATATTATCAATAAAAAGTTGATTAAGTGCAAGTAGAATAAAAACAGCCCTTAAATTTCACCCCTGGGAGTGAAAATTGCTGATTCAGCAAATTTTGCCTGATCTGTGGGTAATAATGTTAAAATTTACCAAGAAAGTAAAATTTCTTTATTTTTAAGTAACTTGCAATACATTTTAAATTATAAAGTTTCGCTTTAACTTTTCGCAGTGTCTGACACATGTGCAACAACTGGAATTTGAGACGCGACATATTTTAGTTGCCTGTACGTCCTATAATTTTCACCGTAATAAATAAAGTGCATAATTTCTCATTTTTTTCCACACAAGTACAGCTATACTAGTTTTCTTCAGGTTTAATTTGTAGTTCTGTGGTAACATGACACCAGTAAGAGCTTTTTTGGAACTAGTAAGTGGTTAAGGGGTCCTTACTTATTCATTTAGCCCTCATATTTAGCTGAAATAGGGATAGCGTTAGGGGTTTCTTTACATTGACAAGACAATTTTTTGGACAAAGAATGTGATTATGATTGTATATCAGCAAGATTAAATAGTTTATTCATTTTCCATGCAAATGGCATTAATTGTTTTAATTTTCTGACACTGAAAAGCACAAAAAAGGTAAATTGATTATATAAGGGGACATAATTTAACTTTAATGCTCACATGAGAAATAGACAATCAGTCAACTTAGAGATGTATTCTAGTACATGTATAGTCAAAAAGATTTTAGAATAATAGTTAACTGCCATCTAAAGAACCTTGTTGTATTGCCTTCATAATCTGGAAATGCTTAAAGGAATGTAAGGCATGCTGTAAAATGTGGAATGGACTCTACTATCATTTTTCATGATTTGGTGCTTAAACTGTTTCTTTCAGTCAGATTAACTATAAATAGAGTTGGCAATCCAATAACTCCTCCTTAATCACCATGTTTTACTTCTGTGTTGATTTGAAACATCATATATTTGGGTTTTGTTCACTCCTTAAGTAAAAATGGTAAGATGAAAAAAAAGTGAAAATCTGCCAGCTGGGGTAGGGGTATAATCTTTAATATTTATTTGGTAAGAAATAAGTGCAGACTAGTATTCTTTATTGTAATATGTTTCCTAGTAAGAAGTCTATGCATCATAGGTGTCATGACTGTTTTCAAGTTTGTGATGTCTTGGTTAAGGTAGCACGGTAGTATTTGCATTCCGGAATTTAGGTTGCTCTTTTGTGTACCCTACCTAAGTCAATGTATCTGAACAGTGTGATTGGACAAAAAATACAGTATCAACTGAACATACTTTCCCAAACTGAGGGATGAATCAGATGTAGAAAAATGTGAAATAATTTTACATACAGGTGAAAATGAATTTTTGAGAATTTTTTTAATTTTTGTATTCACTGCATGATAAAAGACCTAAAAGCACTAGTGGCCTTAGGTTTTTAAAAATAGCAAAAAAAGTAAACGGTCATGATACATATTCAAATTTATTTCTGATTAGTATAATGAAAGTACTTCAGTTAACTGTGTAAGTAGAATTTTTCGCAGTGTTAGAAAGTGGTGAAAATCCTAAAAAGGCTATCATTATCCCTTATGGGCCAGGAAATGCTACCGTGCCACCTTAACTGGGATATATATGTTTACACTAAATCAATAAAGGTATTTTTTTTACCTATGCAATTTGTAATATTATCAATAAAAAGTTGATTAAGTGCAAGTAGAATAAAAACAGCCCTTAAATTTCACCCCTGGGAGTGAAAATTGCTGATTCAGCAAATTTTGCCTGATCTGTGGGTAATAATGTTAAAATTTACCAAGAAAGTAAAATTTCTTTATTTTTAAGTAACTTGCAATACATTTTAAATTATAAAGTTTCGCTTTAACTTTTCGCAGTGTCTGACACATGTGCAACAACTGGAATTTGAGACGCGACATATTTTAGTTGCCTGTACGTCCTATAATTTTCACCGTAATAAATAAAGTGCATAATTTCTCATTTTTTTCCACACAAGTACAGCTATACTAGTTTTCTTCAGGTTTAATTTGTAGTTCTGTGGTAACATGACACCAGTAAGAGCTTTTTTGGAACTAGTAAGTGGTTAAGGGGTCCTTACTTATTCATTTAGCCCTCATATTTAGCTGAAATAGGGATAGCGTTAGGGGTTTCTTTACATTGACAAGACAATTTTTTGGACAAAGAATGTGATTATGATTGTATATCAGCAAGATTAAATAGTTTATTCATTTTCCATGCAAATGGCATTAATTGTTTTAATTTTCTGACACTGAAAAGCACAAAAAAGGTAAATTGATTATATAAGGGGACATAATTTAACTTTAATGCTCACATGAGAAATAGACAATCAGTCAACTTAGAGATGTATTCTAGTACATGTATAGTCAAAAAGATTTTAGAATAATAGTTAACTGCCATCTAAAGAACCTTGTTGTATTGCCTTCATAATCTGGAAATGCTTAAAGGAATGTAAGGCATGCTGTAAAATGTGGAATGGACTCTACTATCATTTTTCATGATTTGGTGCTTAAACTGTTTCTTTCAGTCAGATTAACTATAAATAGAGTTGGCAATCCAATAACTCCTCCTTAATCACCATGTTTTACTTCTGTGTTGATTTGAAACATCATATATTTGGGTTTTGTTCACTCCTTAAGTAAAAATGGTAAGATGAAAAAAAAGTGAAAATCTGCCAGCTGGGGTAGGGGTATAATCTTTAATATTTATTTGGTAAGAAATAAGTGCAGACTAGTATTCTTTATTGTAATATGTTTCCTAGTAAGAAGTCTATGCATCATAGGTGTCATGACTGTTTTCAAGTTTGTGATGTCTTGGTTAAGGTAGCACGGTAGTATTTGCATTCCGGAATTTAGGTTGCTCTTTTGTGTACCCTACCTAAGTCAATGTATCTGAACAGTGTGATTGGACAAAAAATACAGTATCAACTGAACATACTTTCCCAAACTGAGGGATGAATCAGATGTAGAAAAATGTGAAATAATTTTACATACAGGTGAAAATGAATTTTTGAGAATTTTTTTAATTTTTGTATTCACTGCATGATAAAAGACCTAAAAGCACTAGTGGCCTTAGGTTTTTAAAAATAGCAAAAAAAGTAAACGGTCATGATACATATTCAAATTTATTTCTGATTAGTATAATGAAAGTACTTCAGTTAACTGTGTAAGTAGAATTTTTCGCAGTGTTAGAAAGTGGTGAAAATCCTAAAAAGGCTATCATTATCCCTTATGGGCCAGGAAATGCTACCGTGCCACCTTAACTGGGATATATATGTTTACACTAAATCAATAAAGGTATTTTTTTTACCTATGCAATTTGTAATATTATCAATAAAAAGTTGATTAAGTGCAAGTAGAATAAAAACAGCCCTTAAATTTCACCCCTGGGAGTGAAAATTGCTGATTCAGCAAATTTTGCCTGATCTGTGGGTAATAATGTTAAAATTTACCAAGAAAGTAAAATTTCTTTATTTTTAAGTAACTTGCAATACATTTTAAATTATAAAGTTTCGCTTTAACTTTTCGCAGTGTCTGACACATGTGCAACAACTGGAATTTGAGACGCGACATATTTTAGTTGCCTGTACGTCCTATAATTTTCACCGTAATAAATAAAGTGCATAATTTCTCATTTTTTTCCACACAAGTACAGCTATACTAGTTTTCTTCAGGTTTAATTTGTAGTTCTGTGGTAACATGACACCAGTAAGAGCTTTTTTGGAACTAGTAAGTGGTTAAGGGGTCCTTACTTATTCATTTAGCCCTCATATTTAGCTGAAATAGGGATAGCGTTAGGGGTTTCTTTACATTGACAAGACAATTTTTTGGACAAAGAATGTGATTATGATTGTATATCAGCAAGATTAAATAGTTTATTCATTTTCCATGCAAATGGCATTAATTGTTTTAATTTTCTGACACTGAAAAGCACAAAAAAGGTAAATTGATTATATAAGGGGACATAATTTAACTTTAATGCTCACATGAGAAATAGACAATCAGTCAACTTAGAGATGTATTCTAGTACATGTATAGTCAAAAAGATTTTAGAATAATAGTTAACTGCCATCTAAAGAACCTTGTTGTATTGCCTTCATAATCTGGAAATGCTTAAAGGAATGTAAGGCATGCTGTAAAATGTGGAATGGACTCTACTATCATTTTTCATGATTTGGTGCTTAAACTGTTTCTTTCAGTCAGATTAACTATAAATAGAGTTGGCAATCCAATAACTCCTCCTTAATCACCATGTTTTACTTCTGTGTTGATTTGAAACATCATATATTTGGGTTTTGTTCACTCCTTAAGTAAAAATGGTAAGATGAAAAAAAAGTGAAAATCTGCCAGCTGGGGTAGGGGTATAATCTTTAATATTTATTTGGTAAGAAATAAGTGCAGACTAGTATTCTTTATTGTAATATGTTTCCTAGTAAGAAGTCTATGCATCATAGGTGTCATGACTGTTTTCAAGTTTGTGATGTCTTGGTTAAGGTAGCACGGTAGTATTTGCATTCCGGAATTTAGGTTGCTCTTTTGTGTACCCTACCTAAGTCAATGTATCTGAACAGTGTGATTGGACAAAAAATACAGTATCAACTGAACATACTTTCCCAAACTGAGGGATGAATCAGATGTAGAAAAATGTGAAATAATTTTACATACAGGTGAAAATGAATTTTTGAGAATTTTTTTAATTTTTGTATTCACTGCATGATAAAAGACCTAAAAGCACTAGTGGCCTTAGGTTTTTAAAAATAGCAAAAAAAGTAAACGGTCATGATACATATTCAAATTTATTTCTGATTAGTATAATGAAAGTACTTCAGTTAACTGTGTAAGTAGAATTTTTCGCAGTGTTAGAAAGTGGTGAAAATCCTAAAAAGGCTATCATTATCCCTTATGGGCCAGGAAATGCTACCGTGCCACCTTAACTGGGATATATATGTTTACACTAAATCAATAAAGGTATTTTTTTTACCTATGCAATTTGTAATATTATCAATAAAAAGTTGATTAAGTGCAAGTAGAATAAAAACAGCCCTTAAATTTCACCCCTGGGAGTGAAAATTGCTGATTCAGCAAATTTTGCCTGATCTGTGGGTAATAATGTTAAAATTTACCAAGAAAGTAAAATTTCTTTATTTTTAAGTAACTTGCAATACATTTTAAATTATAAAGTTTCGCTTTAACTTTTCGCAGTGTCTGACACATGTGCAACAACTGGAATTTGAGACGCGACATATTTTAGTTGCCTGTACGTCCTATAATTTTCACCGTAATAAATAAAGTGCATAATTTCTCATTTTTTTCCACACAAGTACAGCTATACTAGTTTTCTTCAGGTTTAATTTGTAGTTCTGTGGTAACATGACACCAGTAAGAGCTTTTTTGGAACTAGTAAGTGGTTAAGGGGTCCTTACTTATTCATTTAGCCCTCATATTTAGCTGAAATAGGGATAGCGTTAGGGGTTTCTTTACATTGACAAGACAATTTTTTGGACAAAGAATGTGATTATGATTGTATATCAGCAAGATTAAATAGTTTATTCATTTTCCATGCAAATGGCATTAATTGTTTTAATTTTCTGACACTGAAAAGCACAAAAAAGGTAAATTGATTATATAAGGGGACATAATTTAACTTTAATGCTCACATGAGAAATAGACAATCAGTCAACTTAGAGATGTATTCTAGTACATGTATAGTCAAAAAGATTTTAGAATAATAGTTAACTGCCATCTAAAGAACCTTGTTGTATTGCCTTCATAATCTGGAAATGCTTAAAGGAATGTAAGGCATGCTGTAAAATGTGGAATGGACTCTACTATCATTTTTCATGATTTGGTGCTTAAACTGTTTCTTTCAGTCAGATTAACTATAAATAGAGTTGGCAATCCAATAACTCCTCCTTAATCACCATGTTTTACTTCTGTGTTGATTTGAAACATCATATATTTGGGTTTTGTTCACTCCTTAAGTAAAAATGGTAAGATGAAAAAAAAGTGAAAATCTGCCAGCTGGGGTAGGGGTATAATCTTTAATATTTATTTGGTAAGAAATAAGTGCAGACTAGTATTCTTTATTGTAATATGTTTCCTAGTAAGAAGTCTATGCATCATAGGTGTCATGACTGTTTTCAAGTTTGTGATGTCTTGGTTAAGGTAGCACGGTAGTATTTGCATTCCGGAATTTAGGTTGCTCTTTTGTGTACCCTACCTAAGTCAATGTATCTGAACAGTGTGATTGGACAAAAAATACAGTATCAACTGAACATACTTTCCCAAACTGAGGGATGAATCAGATGTAGAAAAATGTGAAATAATTTTACATACAGGTGAAAATGAATTTTTGAGAATTTTTTTAATTTTTGTATTCACTGCATGATAAAAGACCTAAAAGCACTAGTGGCCTTAGGTTTTTAAAAATAGCAAAAAAAGTAAACGGTCATGATACATATTCAAATTTATTTCTGATTAGTATAATGAAAGTACTTCAGTTAACTGTGTAAGTAGAATTTTTCGCAGTGTTAGAAAGTGGTGAAAATCCTAAAAAGGCTATCATTATCCCTTATGGGCCAGGAAATGCTACCGTGCCACCTTAACTGGGATATATATGTTTACACTAAATCAATAAAGGTATTTTTTTTACCTATGCAATTTGTAATATTATCAATAAAAAGTTGATTAAGTGCAAGTAGAATAAAAACAGCCCTTAAATTTCACCCCTGGGAGTGAAAATTGCTGATTCAGCAAATTTTGCCTGATCTGTGGGTAATAATGTTAAAATTTACCAAGAAAGTAAAATTTCTTTATTTTTAAGTAACTTGCAATACATTTTAAATTATAAAGTTTCGCTTTAACTTTTCGCAGTGTCTGACACATGTGCAACAACTGGAATTTGAGACGCGACATATTTTAGTTGCCTGTACGTCCTATAATTTTCACCGTAATAAATAAAGTGCATAATTTCTCATTTTTTTCCACACAAGTACAGCTATACTAGTTTTCTTCAGGTTTAATTTGTAGTTCTGTGGTAACATGACACCAGTAAGAGCTTTTTTGGAACTAGTAAGTGGTTAAGGGGTCCTTACTTATTCATTTAGCCCTCATATTTAGCTGAAATAGGGATAGCGTTAGGGGTTTCTTTACATTGACAAGACAATTTTTTGGACAAAGAATGTGATTATGATTGTATATCAGCAAGATTAAATAGTTTATTCATTTTCCATGCAAATGGCATTAATTGTTTTAATTTTCTGACACTGAAAAGCACAAAAAAGGTAAATTGATTATATAAGGGGACATAATTTAACTTTAATGCTCACATGAGAAATAGACAATCAGTCAACTTAGAGATGTATTCTAGTACATGTATAGTCAAAAAGATTTTAGAATAATAGTTAACTGCCATCTAAAGAACCTTGTTGTATTGCCTTCATAATCTGGAAATGCTTAAAGGAATGTAAGGCATGCTGTAAAATGTGGAATGGACTCTACTATCATTTTTCATGATTTGGTGCTTAAACTGTTTCTTTCAGTCAGATTAACTATAAATAGAGTTGGCAATCCAATAACTCCTCCTTAATCACCATGTTTTACTTCTGTGTTGATTTGAAACATCATATATTTGGGTTTTGTTCACTCCTTAAGTAAAAATGGTAAGATGAAAAAAAAGTGAAAATCTGCCAGCTGGGGTAGGGGTATAATCTTTAATATTTATTTGGTAAGAAATAAGTGCAGACTAGTATTCTTTATTGTAATATGTTTCCTAGTAAGAAGTCTATGCATCATAGGTGTCATGACTGTTTTCAAGTTTGTGATGTCTTGGTTAAGGTAGCACGGTAGTATTTGCATTCCGGAATTTAGGTTGCTCTTTTGTGTACCCTGCCTAAGTCAATGTATCTGAACAGTGTGATTGGACAAAAAATACAGTATCAACTGAACATACTTTCCCAAACTGAGGGATGAATCAGATGTAGAAAAATGTGAAATAATTTTACATACAGGTGAAAATGAATTTTTGAGAATTTTTTTAATTTTTGTATTCACTGCATGATAAAAGACCTAAAAGCACTAGTGGCCTTAGGTTTTTAAAAATAGCAAAAAAAGTAAACGGTCATGATACATATTCAAATTTATTTCTGATTAGTATAATGAAAGTACTTCAGTTAACTGTGTAAGTAGAATTTTTCGCAGTGTTAGAAAGTGGTGAAAATCCTAAAAAGGCTATCATTATCCCTTATGGGCCAGGAAATGCTACCGTGCCACCTTAACTGGGATATATATGTTTACACTAAATCAATAAAGGTATTTTTTTTACCTATGCAATTTGTAATATTATCAATAAAAAGTTGATTAAGTGCAAGTAGAATAAAAACAGCCCTTAAATTTCACCCCTGGGAGTGATTCAGCAAATTTTGCCTGATCTGTGGGTAATAATGTTAAAATTTACCAAGAAAGTAAAATTTCTTTATTTTTAAGTAACTTGCAATACATTTTAAATTATAAAGTTTCGCTTTAACTTTTCGCAGTGTCTGACACATGTGCAACAACTGGAATTTGAGACGCGACATATTTTAGTTGCCTGTACGTCCTATAATTTTCACCGTAATAAATAAAGTGCATAATTTCTCATTTTTTTCCACACAAGTACAGCTATACTAGTTTTCTTCAGGTTTAATTTGTAGTTCTGTGGTAACATGACACCAGTAAGAGCTTTTTTGGAACTAGTAAGTGGTTAAGGGGTCCTTACTTATTCATTTAGCCCTCATATTTAGCTGAAATAGGGATAGCGTTAGGGGTTTCTTTACATTGACAAGACAATTTTTTGGACAAAGAATGTGATTATGATTGTATATCAGCAAGATTAAATAGTTTATTCATTTTCCATGCAAATGGCATTAATTGTTTTAATTTTCTGACACTGAAAAGCACAAAAAAGGTAAATTGATTATATAAGGGGACATAATTTAACTTTAATGCTCACATGAGAAATAGACAATCAGTCAACTTAGAGATGTATTCTAGTACATGTATAGTCAAAAAGATTTTAGAATAATAGTTAACTGCCATCTAAAGAACCTTGTTGTATTGCCTTCATAATCTGGAAATGCTTAAAGGAATGTAAGGCATGCTGTAAAATGTGGAATGGACTCTACTATCATTTTTCATGATTTGGTGCTTAAACTGTTTCTTTCAGTCAGATTAACTATAAATAGAGTTGGCAATCCAATAACTCCTCCTTAATCACCATGTTTTACTTCTGTGTTGATTTGAAACATCATATATTTGGGTTTTGTTCACTCCTTAAGTAAAAATGGTAAGATGAAAAAAAAGTGAAAATCTGCCAGCTGGGGTAGGGGTATAATCTTTAATATTTATTTGGTAAGAAATAAGTGCAGACTAGTATTCTTTATTGTAATATGTTTCCTAGTAAGAAGTCTATGCATCATAGGTGTCATGACTGTTTTCAAGTTTGTGATGTCTTGGTTAAGGTAGCACGGTAGTATTTGCATTCCGGAATTTAGGTTGCTCTTTTGTGTACCCTGCCTAAGTCAATGTATCTGAACAGTGTGATTGGACAAAAAATACAGTATCAACTGAACATACTTTCCCAAACTGAGGGATGAATCAGATGTAGAAAAATGTGAAATAATTTTACATACAGGTGAAAATGAATTTTTGAGAATTTTTTTAATTTTTGTATTCACTGCATGATAAAAGACCTAAAAGCACTAGTGGCCTTAGGTTTTTAAAAATAGCAAAAAAAGTAAACGGTCATGATACATATTCAAATTTATTTCTGATTAGTATAATGAAAGTACTTCAGTTAACTGTGTAAGTAGAATTTTTCGCAGTGTTAGAAAGTGGTGAAAATCCTAAAAAGGCTATCATTATCCCTTATGGGCCAGGAAATGCTACCGTGCCACCTTAACTGGGATATATATGTTTACACTAAATCAATAAAGGTATTTTTTTTACCTATGCAATTTGTAATATTATCAATAAAAAGTTGATTAAGTGCAAGTAGAATAAAAACAGCCCTTAAATTTCACCCCTGGGAGTGATTCAGCAAATTTTGCCTGATCTGTGGGTAATAATGTTAAAATTTACCAAGAAAGTAAAATTTCTTTATTTTTAAGTAACTTGCAATACATTTTAAATTATAAAGTTTCGCTTTAACTTTTCGCAGTGTCTGACACATGTGCAACAACTGGAATTTGAGACGCGACATATTTTAGTTGCCTGTACGTCCTATAATTTTCACCGTAATAAATAAAGTGCATAATTTCTCATTTTTTTCCACACAAGTACAGCTATACTAGTTTTCTTCAGGTTTAATTTGTAGTTCTGTGGTAACATGACACCAGTAAGAGCTTTTTTGGAACTAGTAAGTGGTTAAGGGGTCCTTACTTATTCATTTAGCCCTCATATTTAGCTGAAATAGGGATAGCGTTAGGGGTTTCTTTACATTGACAAGACAATTTTTTGGACAAAGAATGTGATTATGATTGTATATCAGCAAGATTAAATAGTTTATTCATTTTCCATGCAAATGGCATTAATTGTTTTAATTTTCTGACACTGAAAAGCACAAAAAAGGTAAATTGATTATATAAGGGGACATAATTTAACTTTAATGCTCACATGAGAAATAGACAATCAGTCAACTTAGAGATGTATTCTAGTACATGTATAGTCAAAAAGATTTTAGAATAATAGTTAACTGCCATCTAAAGAACCTTGTTGTATTGCCTTCATAATCTGGAAATGCTTAAAGGAATGTAAGGCATGCTGTAAAATGTGGAATGGACTCTACTATCATTTTTCATGATTTGGTGCTTAAACTGTTTCTTTCAGTCAGATTAACTATAAATAGAGTTGGCAATCCAATAACTCCTCCTTAATCACCATGTTTTACTTCTGTGTTGATTTGAAACATCATATATTTGGGTTTTGTTCACTCCTTAAGTAAAAATGGTAAGATGAAAAAAAAGTGAAAATCTGCCAGCTGGGGTAGGGGTATAATCTTTAATATTTATTTGGTAAGAAATAAGTGCAGACTAGTATTCTTTATTGTAATATGTTTCCTAGTAAGAAGTCTATGCATCATAGGTGTCATGACTGTTTTCAAGTTTGTGATGTCTTGGTTAAGGTAGCACGGTAGTATTTGCATTCCGGAATTTAGGTTGCTCTTTTGTGTACCCTACCTAAGTCAATGTATCTGAACAGTGTGATTGGACAAAAAATACAGTATCAACTGAACATACTTTCCCAAACTGAGGGATGAATCAGATGTAGAAAAATGTGAAATAATTTTACATACAGGTGAAAATGAATTTTTGAGAATTTTTTTAATTTTTGTATTCACTGCATGATAAAAGACCTAAAAGCACTAGTGGCCTTAGGTTTTTAAAAATAGCAAAAAAAGTAAACGGTCATGATACATATTCAAATTTATTTCTGATTAGTATAATGAAAGTACTTCAGTTAACTGTGTAAGTAGAATTTTTCGCAGTGTTAGAAAGTGGTGAAAATCCTAAAAAGGCTATCATTATCCCTTAAGGGCCAGGAAATGCTACCGTGCCACCTTAACTGGGATATATATGTTTACACTAAATCAATAAAGGTATTTTTTTTACCTATGCAATTTGTAATATTATCAATAAAAAGTTGATTAAGTGCAAGTAGAATAAAAACAGCCCTTAAATTTCACCCCTGGGAGTGAAAATTGCTGATTCAGCAAATTTTGCCTGATCTGTGGGTAATAATGTTAAAATTTACCAAGAAAGTAAAATTTCTTTATTTTTAAGTAACTTGCAATACATTTTAAATTATAAAGTTTCGCTTTAACTTTTCGCAGTGTCTGACACATGTGCAACAACTGGAATTTGAGACGCGACATATTTTAGTTGCCTGTACGTCCTATAATTTTCACCGTAATAAATAAAGTGCATAATTTCTCATTTTTTTCCACACAAGTACAGCTATACTAGTTTTCTTCAGGTTTAATTTGTAGTTCTGTGGTAACATGACACCAGTAAGAGCTTTTTTGGAACTAGTAAGTGGTTAAGGGGTCCTTACTTATTCATTTAGCCCTCATATTTAGCTGAAATAGGGATAGCGTTAGGGGTTTCTTTACATTGACAAGACAATTTTTTGGACAAAGAATGTGATTATGATTGTATATCAGCAAGATTAAATAGTTTATTCATTTTCCATGCAAATGGCATTAATTGTTTTAATTTTCTGACACTGAAAAGCACAAAAAAGGTAAATTGATTATATAAGGGGACATAATTTAACTTTAATGCTCACATGAGAAATAGACAATCAGTCAACTTAGAGATGTATTCTAGTACATGTATAGTCAAAAAGATTTTAGAATAATAGTTAACTGCCATCTAAAGAACCTTGTTGTATTGCCTTCATAATCTGGAAATGCTTAAAGGAATGTAAGGCATGCTGTAAAATGTGGAATGGACTCTACTATCATTTTTCATGATTTGGTGCTTAAACTGTTTCTTTCAGTCAGATTAACTATAAATAGAGTTGGCAATCCAATAACTCCTCCTTAATCACCATGTTTTACTTCTGTGTTGATTTGAAACATCATATATTTGGGTTTTGTTCACTCCTTAAGTAAAAATGGTAAGATGAAAAAAAAGTGAAAATCTGCCAGCTGGGGTAGGGGTATAATCTTTAATATTTATTTGGTAAGAAATAAGTGCAGACTAGTATTCTTTATTGTAATATGTTTCCTAGTAAGAAGTCTATGCATCATAGGTGTCATGACTGTTTTCAAGTTTGTGATGTCTTGGTTAACTGGGATATATATGTTTACACTAAATCAATAAAGGTATTTTTTTTACCTATGCAATTTGTAATATTATCAATAAAAAGTTGATTAAGTGCAAGTAGAATAAAAACAGCCCTTAAATTTCACCCCTGGGAGTGAAAATTGCTGATTCAGCAAATTTTGCCTGATCTGTGGGTAATAATGTTAAAATTTACCAAGAAAGTAAAATTTCTTTATTTTTAAGTAACTTGCAATACATTTTAAATTATAAAGTTTCGCTTTAACTTTTCGCAGTGTCTGACACATGTGCAACAACTGGAATTTGAGACGCGACATATTTTAGTTGCCTGTACGTCCTATAATTTTCACCGTAATAAATAAAGTGCATAATTTCTCATTTTTTTCCACACAAGTACAGCTATACTAGTTTTCTTCAGGTTTAATTTGTAGTTCTGTGGTAACATGACACCAGTAAGAGCTTTTTTGGAACTAGTAAGTGGTTAAGGGGTCCTTACTTATTCATTTAGCCCTCATATTTAGCTGAAATAGGGATAGCGTTAGGGGTTTCTTTACATTGACAAGACAATTTTTTGGACAAAGAATGTGATTATGATTGTATATCAGCAAGATTAAATAGTTTATTCATTTTCCATGCAAATGGCATTAATTGTTTTAATTTTCTGACACTGAAAAGCACAAAAAAGGTAAATTGATTATATAAGGGGACATAATTTAACTTTAATGCTCACATGAGAAATAGACAATCAGTCAACTTAGAGATGTATTCTAGTACATGTATAGTCAAAAAGATTTTAGAATAATAGTTAACTGCCATCTAAAGAACCTTGTTGTATTGCCTTCATAATCTGGAAATGCTTAAAGGAATGTAAGGCATGCTGTAAAATGTGGAATGGACTCTACTATCATTTTTCATGATTTGGTGCTTAAACTGTTTCTTTCAGTCAGATTAACTATAAATAGAGTTGGCAATCCAATAACTCCTCCTTAATCACCATGTTTTACTTCTGTGTTGATTTGAAACATCATATATTTGGGTTTTGTTCACTCCTTAAGTAAAAATGGTAAGATGAAAAAAAAGTGAAAATCTGCCAGCTGGGGTAGGGGTATAATCTTTAATATTTATTTGGTAAGAAATAAGTGCAGACTAGTATTCTTTATTGTAATATGTTTCCTAGTAAGAAGTCTATGCATCATAGGTGTCATGACTGTTTTCAAGTTTGTGATGTCTTGGTTAAGGTAGCACGGTAGTATTTGCATTCCGGAATTTAGGTTGCTCTTTTGTGTACCCTACCTAAGTCAATGTATCTGAACAGTGTGATTGGACAAAAAATACAGTATCAACTGAACATACTTTCCCAAACTGAGGGATGAATCAGATGTAGAAAAATGTGAAATAATTTTACATACAGGTGAAAATGAATTTTTGAGAATTTTTTTAATTTTTGTATTCACTGCATGATAAAAGACCTAAAAGCACTAGTGGCCTTAGGTTTTTAAAAATAGCAAAAAAAGTAAACGGTCATGATACATATTCAAATTTATTTCTGATTAGTATAATGAAAGTACTTCAGTTAACTGTGTAAGTAGAATTTTTCGCAGTGTTAGAAAGTGGTGAAAATCCTAAAAAGGCTATCATTATCCCTTATGGGCCAGGAAATGCTACCGTGCCACCTTAACTGGGATATATATGTTTACACTAAATCAATAAAGGTATTTTTTTTACCTATGCAATTTGTAATATTATCAATAAAAAGTTGATTAAGTGCAAGTAGAATAAAAACAGCCCTTAAATTTCACCCCTGGGAGTGAAAATTGCTGATTCAGCAAATTTTGCCTGATCTGTGGGTAATAATGTTAAAATTTACCAAGAAAGTAAAATTTCTTTATTTTTAAGTAACTTGCAATACATTTTAAATTATAAAGTTTCGCTTTAACTTTTCGCAGTGTCTGACACATGTGCAACAACTGGAATTTGAGACGCGACATATTTTAGTTGCCTGTACGTCCTATAATTTTCACCGTAATAAATAAAGTGCATAATTTCTCATTTTTTTCCACACAAGTACAGCTATACTAGTTTTCTTCAGGTTTAATTTGTAGTTCTGTGGTAACATGACACCAGTAAGAGCTTTTTTGGAACTAGTAAGTGGTTAAGGGGTCCTTACTTATTCATTTAGCCCTCATATTTAGCTGAAATAGGGATAGCGTTAGGGGTTTCTTTACATTGACAAGACAATTTTTTGGACAAAGAATGTGATTATGATTGTATATCAGCAAGATTAAATAGTTTATTCATTTTCCATGCAAATGGCATTAATTGTTTTAATTTTCTGACACTGAAAAGCACAAAAAAGGTAAATTGATTATATAAGGGGACATAATTTAACTTTAATGCTCACATGAGAAATAGACAATCAGTCAACTTAGAGATGTATTCTAGTACATGTATAGTCAAAAAGATTTTAGAATAATAGTTAACTGCCATCTAAAGAACCTTGTTGTATTGCCTTCATAATCTGGAAATGCTTAAAGGAATGTAAGGCATGCTGTAAAATGTGGAATGGACTCTACTATCATTTTTCATGATTTGGTGCTTAAACTGTTTCTTTCAGTCAGATTAACTATAAATAGAGTTGGCAATCCAATAACTCCTCCTTAATCACCATGTTTTACTTCTGTGTTGATTTGAAACATCATATATTTGGGTTTTGTTCACTCCTTAAGTAAAAATGGTAAGATGAAAAAAAAGTGAAAATCTGCCAGCTGGGGTAGGGGTATAATCTTTAATATTTATTTGGTAAGAAATAAGTGCAGACTAGTATTCTTTATTGTAATATGTTTCCTAGTAAGAAGTCTATGCATCATAGGTGTCATGACTGTTTTCAAGTTTGTGATGTCTTGGTTAAGGTAGCACGGTAGTATTTGCATTCCGGAATTTAGGTTGCTCTTTTGTGTACCCTACCTAAGTCAATGTATCTGAACAGTGTGATTGGACAAAAAATACAGTATCAACTGAACATACTTTCCCAAACTGAGGGATGAATCAGATGTAGAAAAATGTGAAATAATTTTACATACAGGTGAAAATGAATTTTTGAGAATTTTTTTAATTTTTGTATTCACTGCATGATAAAAGACCTAAAAGCACTAGTGGCCTTAGGTTTTTAAAAATAGCAAAAAAAGTAAACGGTCATGATACATATTCAAATTTATTTCTGATTAGTATAATGAAAGTACTTCAGTTAACTGTGTAAGTAGAATTTTTCGCAGTGTTAGAAAGTGGTGAAAATCCTAAAAAGGCTATCATTATCCCTTATGGGCCAGGAAATGCTACCGTGCCACCTTAACTGGGATATATATGTTTACACTAAATCAATAAAGGTATTTTTTTTACCTATGCAATTTGTAATATTATCAATAAAAAGTTGATTAAGTGCAAGTAGAATAAAAACAGCCCTTAAATTTCACCCCTGGGAGTGAAAATTGCTGATTCAGCAAATTTTGCCTGATCTGTGGGTAATAATGTTAAAATTTACCAAGAAAGTAAAATTTCTTTATTTTTAAGTAACTTGCAATACATTTTAAATTATAAAGTTTCGCTTTAACTTTTCGCAGTGTCTGACACATGTGCAACAACTGGAATTTGAGACGCGACATATTTTAGTTGCCTGTACGTCCTATAATTTTCACCGTAATAAATAAAGTGCATAATTTCTCATTTTTTTCCACACAAGTACAGCTATACTAGTTTTCTTCAGGTTTAATTTGTAGTTCTGTGGTAACATGACACCAGTAAGAGCTTTTTTGGAACTAGTAAGTGGTTAAGGGGTCCTTACTTATTCATTTAGCCCTCATATTTAGCTGAAATAGGGATAGCGTTAGGGGTTTCTTTACATTGACAAGACAATTTTTTGGACAAAGAATGTGATTATGATTGTATATCAGCAAGATTAAATAGTTTATTCATTTTCCATGCAAATGGCATTAATTGTTTTAATTTTCTGACACTGAAAAGCACAAAAAAGGTAAATTGATTATATAAGGGGACATAATTTAACTTTAATGCTCACATGAGAAATAGACAATCAGTCAACTTAGAGATGTATTCTAGTACATGTATAGTCAAAAAGATTTTAGAATAATAGTTAACTGCCATCTAAAGAACCTTGTTGTATTGCCTTCATAATCTGGAAATGCTTAAAGGAATGTAAGGCATGCTGTAAAATGTGGAATGGACTCTACTATCATTTTTCATGATTTGGTGCTTAAACTGTTTCTTTCAGTCAGATTAACTATAAATAGAGTTGGCAATCCAATAACTCCTCCTTAATCACCATGTTTTACTTCTGTGTTGATTTGAAACATCATATATTTGGGTTTTGTTCACTCCTTAAGTAAAAATGGTAAGATGAAAAAAAAGTGAAAATCTGCCAGCTGGGGTAGGGGTATAATCTTTAATATTTATTTGGTAAGAAATAAGTGCAGACTAGTATTCTTTATTGTAATATGTTTCCTAGTAAGAAGTCTATGCATCATAGGTGTCATGACTGTTTTCAAGTTTGTGATGTCTTGGTTAAGGTAGCACGGTAGTATTTGCATTCCGGAATTTAGGTTGCTCTTTTGTGTACCCTACCTAAGTCAATGTATCTGAACAGTGTGATTGGACAAAAAATACAGTATCAACTGAACATACTTTCCCAAACTGAGGGATGAATCAGATGTAGAAAAATGTGAAATAATTTTACATACAGGTGAAAATGAATTTTTGAGAATTTTTTTAATTTTTGTATTCACTGCATGATAAAAGACCTAAAAGCACTAGTGGCCTTAGGTTTTTAAAAATAGCAAAAAAAGTAAACGGTCATGATACATATTCAAATTTATTTCTGATTAGTATAATGAAAGTACTTCAGTTAACTGTGTAAGTAGAATTTTTCGCAGTGTTAGAAAGTGGTGAAAATCCTAAAAAGGCTATCATTATCCCTTATGGGCCAGGAAATGCTACCGTGCCACCTTAACTGGGATATATATGTTTACACTAAATCAATAAAGGTATTTTTTTTACCTATGCAATTTGTAATATTATCAATAAAAAGTTGATTAAGTGCAAGTAGAATAAAAACAGCCCTTAAATTTCACCCCTGGGAGTGAAAATTGCTGATTCAGCAAATTTTGCCTGATCTGTGGGTAATAATGTTAAAATTTACCAAGAAAGTAAAATTTCTTTATTTTTAAGTAACTTGCAATACATTTTAAATTATAAAGTTTCGCTTTAACTTTTCGCAGTGTCTGACACATGTGCAACAACTGGAATTTGAGACGCGACATATTTTAGTTGCCTGTACGTCCTATAATTTTCACCGTAATAAATAAAGTGCATAATTTCTCATTTTTTTCCACACAAGTACAGCTATACTAGTTTTCTTCAGGTTTAATTTGTAGTTCTGTGGTAACATGACACCAGTAAGAGCTTTTTTGGAACTAGTAAGTGGTTAAGGGGTCCTTACTTATTCATTTAGCCCTCATATTTAGCTGAAATAGGGATAGCGTTAGGGGTTTCTTTACATTGACAAGACAATTTTTTGGACAAAGAATGTGATTATGATTGTATATCAGCAAGATTAAATAGTTTATTCATTTTCCATGCAAATGGCATTAATTGTTTTAATTTTCTGACACTGAAAAGCACAAAAAAGGTAAATTGATTATATAAGGGGACATAATTTAACTTTAATGCTCACATGAGAAATAGACAATCAGTCAACTTAGAGATGTATTCTAGTACATGTATAGTCAAAAAGATTTTAGAATAATAGTTAACTGCCATCTAAAGAACCTTGTTGTATTGCCTTCATAATCTGGAAATGCTTAAAGGAATGTAAGGCATGCTGTAAAATGTGGAATGGACTCTACTATCATTTTTCATGATTTGGTGCTTAAACTGTTTCTTTCAGTCAGATTAACTATAAATAGAGTTGGCAATCCAATAACTCCTCCTTAATCACCATGTTTTACTTCTGTGTTGATTTGAAACATCATATATTTGGGTTTTGTTCACTCCTTAAGTAAAAATGGTAAGATGAAAAAAAAGTGAAAATCTGCCAGCTGGGGTAGGGGTATAATCTTTAATATTTATTTGGTAAGAAATAAGTGCAGACTAGTATTCTTTATTGTAATATGTTTCCTAGTAAGAAGTCTATGCATCATAGGTGTCATGACTGTTTTCAAGTTTGTGATGTCTTGGTTAAGGTAGCACGGTAGTATTTGCATTCCGGAATTTAGGTTGCTCTTTTGTGTACCCTACCTAAGTCAATGTATCTGAACAGTGTGATTGGACAAAAAATACAGTATCAACTGAACATACTTTCCCAAACTGAGGGATGAATCAGATGTAGAAAAATGTGAAATAATTTTACATACAGGTGAAAATGAATTTTTGAGAATTTTTTTAATTTTTGTATTCACTGCATGATAAAAGACCTAAAAGCACTAGTGGCCTTAGGTTTTTAAAAATAGCAAAAAAAGTAAACGGTCATGATACATATTCAAATTTATTTCTGATTAGTATAATGAAAGTACTTCAGTTAACTGTGTAAGTAGAATTTTTCGCAGTGTTAGAAAGTGGTGAAAATCCTAAAAAGGCTATCATTATCCCTTATGGGCCAGGAAATGCTACCGTGCCACCTTAACTGGGATATATATGTTTACACTAAATCAATAAAGGTATTTTTTTTACCTATGCAATTTGTAATATTATCAATAAAAAGTTGATTAAGTGCAAGTAGAATAAAAACAGCCCTTAAATTTCACCCCTGGGAGTGAAAATTGCTGATTCAGCAAATTTTGCCTGATCTGTGGGTAATAATGTTAAAATTTACCAAGAAAGTAAAATTTCTTTATTTTTAAGTAACTTGCAATACATTTTAAATTATAAAGTTTCGCTTTAACTTTTCGCAGTGTCTGACACATGTGCAACAACTGGAATTTGAGACGCGACATATTTTAGTTGCCTGTACGTCCTATAATTTTCACCGTAATAAATAAAGTGCATAATTTCTCATTTTTTTCCACACAAGTACAGCTATACTAGTTTTCTTCAGGTTTAATTTGTAGTTCTGTGGTAACATGACACCAGTAAGAGCTTTTTTGGAACTAGTAAGTGGTTAAGGGGTCCTTACTTATTCATTTAGCCCTCATATTTAGCTGAAATAGGGATAGCGTTAGGGGTTTCTTTACATTGACAAGACAATTTTTTGGACAAAGAATGTGATTATGATTGTATATCAGCAAGATTAAATAGTTTATTCATTTTCCATGCAAATGGCATTAATTGTTTTAATTTTCTGACACTGAAAAGCACAAAAAAGGTAAATTGATTATATAAGGGGACATAATTTAACTTTAAAGCTCACATGAGAAATAGACAATCAGTCAACTTAGAGATGTATTCTAGTACATGTATAGTCAAAAAGATTTTAGAATAATAGTTAACTGCCATCTAAAGAACCTTGTTGTATTGCCTTCATAATCTGGAAATGCTTAAAGGAATGTAAGGCATGCTGTAAAATGTGGAATGGACTCTACTATCATTTTTCATGATTTGGTGCTTAAACTGTTTCTTTCAGTCAGATTAACTATAAATAGAGTTGGCAATCCAATAACTCCTCCTTAATCACCATGTTTTACTTCTGTGTTGATTTGAAACATCATATATTTGGGTTTTGTTCACTCCTTAAGTAAAAATGGTAAGATGAAAAAAAAGTGAAAATCTGCCAGCTGGGGTAGGGGTATAATCTTTAATATTTATTTGGTAAGAAATAAGTGCAGACTAGTATTCTTTATTGTAATATGTTTCCTAGTAAGAAGTCTATGCATCATAGGTGTCATGACTGTTTTCAAGTTTGTGATGTCTTGGTTAAGGTAGCACGGTAGTATTTGCATTCCGGAATTTAGGTTGCTCTTTTGTGTACCCTACCTAAGTCAATGTATCTGAACAGTGTGATTGGACAAAAAATACAGTATCAACTGAACATACTTTCCCAAACTGAGGGATGAATCAGATGTAGAAAAATGTGAAATAATTTTACATACAGGTGAAAATGAATTTTTGAGAATTTTTTTAATTTTTGTATTCACTGCATGATAAAAGACCTAAAAGCACTAGTGGCCTTAGGTTTTTAAAAATAGCAAAAAAAGTAAACGGTCATGATACATATTCAAATTTATTTCTGATTAGTATAATGAAAGTACTTCAGTTAACTGTGTAAGTAGAATTTTTCGCAGTGTTAGAAAGTGGTGAAAATCCTAAAAAGGCTATCATTATCCCTTATGGGCCAGGAAATGCTACCGTGCCACCTTAACTGGGATATATATGTTTACACTAAATCAATAAAGGTATTTTTTTTACCTATGCAATTTGTAATATTATCAATAAAAAGTTGATTAAGTGCAAGTAGAATAAAAACAGCCCTTAAATTTCACCCCTGGGAGTGAAAATTGCTGATTCAGCAAATTTTGCCTGATCTGTGGGTAATAATGTTAAAATTTACCAAGAAAGTAAAATTTCTTTATTTTTAAGTAACTTGCAATACATTTTAAATTATAAAGTTTCGCTTTAACTTTTCGCAGTGTCTGACACATGTGCAACAACTGGAATTTGAGACGCGACATATTTTAGTTGCCTGTACGTCCTATAATTTTCACCGTAATAAATAAAGTGCATAATTTCTCATTTTTTTCCACACAAGTACAGCTATACTAGTTTTCTTCAGGTTTAATTTGTAGTTCTGTGGTAACATGACACCAGTAAGAGCTTTTTTGGAACTAGTAAGTGGTTAAGGGGTCCTTACTTATTCATTTAGCCCTCATATTTAGCTGAAATAGGGATAGCGTTAGGGGTTTCTTTACATTGACAAGACAATTTTTTGGACAAAGAATGTGATTATGATTGTATATCAGCAAGATTAAATAGTTTATTCATTTTCCATGCAAATGGCATTAATTGTTTTAATTTTCTGACACTGAAAAGCACAAAAAAGGTAAATTGATTATATAAGGGGACATAATTTAACTTTAATGCTCACATGAGAAATAGACAATCAGTCAACTTAGAGATGTATTCTAGTACATGTATAGTCAAAAAGATTTTAGAATAATAGTTAACTGCCATCTAAAGAACCTTGTTGTATTGCCTTCATAATCTGGAAATGCTTAAAGGAATGTAAGGCATGCTGTAAAATGTGGAATGGACTCTACTATCATTTTTCATGATTTGGTGCTTAAACTGTTTCTTTCAGTCAGATTAACTATAAATAGAGTTGGCAATCCAATAACTCCTCCTTAATCACCATGTTTTACTTCTGTGTTGATTTGAAACATCATATATTTGGGTTTTGTTCACTCCTTAAGTAAAAATGGTAAGATGAAAAAAAAGTGAAAATCTGCCAGCTGGGGTAGGGGTATAATCTTTAATATTTATTTGGTAAGAAATAAGTGCAGACTAGTATTCTTTATTGTAATATGTTTCCTAGTAAGAAGTCTATGCATCATAGGTGTCATGACTGTTTTCAAGTTTGTGATGTCTTGGTTAACTGGGATATATATGTTTACACTAAATCAATAAAGATATTTTTTTTACCTATGCAATTTGTAATATTATCAATAAAAAGTTGATTAAGTGCAAGTAGAATAAAAACAGCCCTTAAATTTCACCCCTGGGAGTGAAAATTGCTGATTCAGCAAATTTTGCCTGATCTGAGGGTAATAATGTTAAAATTTACCAAGAAAGTAAAATTTCTTTATTTTTAAGTAACTTGCAATACATTTTAAATTATAAAGTTTCGCTTTAACTTTTCGCAGTGTCTGACACATGTGCAACAACTGGAATTTGAGACGCGACATATTTTAGTTGCCTGTACGTCCTATAATTTTCACCGTAATAAATAAAGTGCATAATTTCTCATTTTTTCCCACACAAGTACAGCTATACTAGTTTTCTTCAGGTTTAATTTGTAGTTCTGTGGTAACATGACACCAGTAAGAGCTTTTTTGGAACTAGTAAGTGGTTAAGGGGTCCTTACTTATTCATTTAGCCCTCATATTTAGCTGAAATAGGGATAGCGTTAGGGGTTTCTTTACATTGACAAGACAATTTTTTGGACAAAGAATGTGATTATGATTGTATATCAGCAAGATTAAATAGTTTATTCATTTTCCATGCAAATGGCATTAATTGTTTTAATTTTCTGACACTGAAAAGCACAAAAAAGGTAAATTGATTATATAAGGGGACATAATTTAACTTTAATGCTCACATGAGAAATAGACAATCAGTCAACTTAGAGATGTATTCTAGTACATGTATAGTCAAAAAGATTTTAGAATAATAGTTAACTGCCATCTAAAGAACCTTGTTGTATTGCCTTCATAATCTGGAAATGCTTAAAGGAATGTAAGGCATGCTGTAAAATGTGGAATGGACTCTACTATCATTTTTCATGATTTGGTGCTTAAACTGTTTCTTTCAGTCAGATTAACTATAAATAGAGTTGGCAATCCAATAACTCCTCCTTAATCACCATGTTTTACTTCTGTGTTGATTTGAAACATCATATATTTGGGTTTTGTTCACTCCTTAAGTAAAAATGGTAAGATGAAAAAAAAGTGAAAATCTGCCAGCTGGGGTAGGGGTATAATCTTTAATATTTATTTGGTAAGAAATAAGTGCAGACTAGTATTCTTTATTGTAATATGTTTCCTAGTAAGAAGTCTATGCATCATAGGTGTCATGACTGTTTTCAAGTTTGTGATGTCTTGGTTAAGGTAGCACGGTAGTATTTGCATTCCGGAATTTAGGTTGCTCTTTTGTGTACCCTACCTAAGTCAATGTATCTGAACAGTGTGATTGGACAAAAAATACAGTATCAACTGAACATACTTTCCCAAACTGAGGGATGAATCAGATGTAGAAAAATGTGAAATAATTTTACATACAGGTGAAAATGAATTTTTGAGAATTTTTTTAATTTTTGTATTCACTGCATGATAAAAGACCTAAAAGCACTAGTGGCCTTAGGTTTTTAAAAATAGCAAAAAAAGTAAACGGTCATGATACATATTCAAATTTATTTCTGATTAGTATAATGAAAGTACTTCAGTTAACTGTGTAAGTAGAATTTTTCGCAGTGTTAGAAAGTGGTGAAAATCCTAAAAAGGCTATCATTATCCCTTATGGGCCAGGAAATGCTACCGTGCCACCTTAACTGGGATATATATGTTTACACTAAATCAATAAAGGTATTTTTTTTACCTATGCAATTTGTAATATTATCAATAAAAAGTTGATTAAGTGCAAGTAGAATAAAAACAGCCCTTAAATTTCACCCCTGGGAGTGAAAATTGCTGATTCAGCAAATTTTGCCTGATCTGTGGGTAATAATGTTAAAATTTACCAAGAAAGTAAAATTTCTTTATTTTTAAGTAACTTGCAATACATTTTAAATTATAAAGTTTCGCTTTAACTTTTCGCAGTGTCTGACACATGTGCAACAACTGGAATTTGAGACGCGACATATTTTAGTTGCCTGTACGTCCTATAATTTTCACCGTAATAAATAAAGTGCATAATTTCTCATTTTTTTCCACACAAGTACAGCTATACTAGTTTTCTTCAGGTTTAATTTGTAGTTCTGTGGTAACATGACACCAGTAAGAGCTTTTTTGGAACTAGTAAGTGGTTAAGGGGTCCTTACTTATTCATTTAGCCCTCATATTTAGCTGAAATAGGGATAGCGTTAGGGGTTTCTTTACATTGACAAGACAATTTTTTGGACAAAGAATGTGATTATGATTGTATATCAGCAAGATTAAATAGTTTATTCATTTTCCATGCAAATGGCATTAATTGTTTTAATTTTCTGACACTGAAAAGCACAAAAAAGGTAAATTGATTATATAAGGGGACATAATTTAACTTTAATGCTCACATGAGAAATAGACAATCAGTCAACTTAGAGATGTATTCTAGTACATGTATAGTCAAAAAGATTTTAGAATAATAGTTAACTGCCATCTAAAGAACCTTGTTGTATTGCCTTCATAATCTGGAAATGCTTAAAGGAATGTAAGGCATGCTGTAAAATGTGGAATGGACTCTACTATCATTTTTCATGATTTGGTGCTTAAACTGTTTCTTTCAGTCAGATTAACTATAAATAGAGTTGGCAATCCAATAACTCCTCCTTAATCACCATGTTTTACTTCTGTGTTGATTTGAAACATCATATATTTGGGTTTTGTTCACTCCTTAAGTAAAAATGGTAAGATGAAAAAAAAGTGAAAATCTGCCAGCTGGGGTAGGGGTATAATCTTTAATATTTATTTGGTAAGAAATAAGTGCAGACTAGTATTCTTTATTGTAATATGTTTCCTAGTAAGAAGTCTATGCATCATAGGTGTCATGACTGTTTTCAAGTTTGTGATGTCTTGGTTAAGGTAGCACGGTAGTATTTGCATTCCGGAATTTAGGTTGCTCTTTTGTGTACCCTACCTAAGTCAATGTATCTGAACAGTGTGATTGGACAAAAAATACAGTATCAACTGAACATACTTTCCCAAACTGAGGGATGAATCAGATGTAGAAAAATGTGAAATAATTTTACATACAGGTGAAAATGAATTTTTGAGAATTTTTTTAATTTTTGTATTCACTGCATGATAAAAGACCTAAAAGCACTAGTGGCCTTAGGTTTTTAAAAATAGCAAAAAAAGTAAACGGTCATGATACATATTCAAATTTATTTCTGATTAGTATAATGAAAGTACTTCAGTTAACTGTGTAAGTAGAATTTTTCGCAGTGTTAGAAAGTGGTGAAAATCCTAAAAAGGCTATCATTATCCCTTATGGGCCAGGAAATGCTACCGTGCCACCTTAACTGGGATATATATGTTTACACTAAATCAATAAAGGTATTTTTTTTACCTATGCAATTTGTAATATTATCAATAAAAAGTTGATTAAGTGCAAGTAGAATAAAAACAGCCCTTAAATTTCACCCCTGGGAGTGAAAATTGCTGATTCAGCAAATTTTGCCTGATCTGTGGGTAATAATGTTAAAATTTACCAAGAAAGTAAAATTTCTTTATTTTTAAGTAACTTGCAATACATTTTAAATTATAAAGTTTCGCTTTAACTTTTCGCAGTGTCTGACACATGTGCAACAACTGGAATTTGAGACGCGACATATTTTAGTTGCCTGTACGTCCTATAATTTTCACCGTAATAAATAAAGTGCATAATTTCTCATTTTTTTCCACACAAGTACAGCTATACTAGTTTTCTTCAGGTTTAATTTGTAGTTCTGTGGTAACATGACACCAGTAAGAGCTTTTTTGGAACTAGTAAGTGGTTAAGGGGTCCTTACTTATTCATTTAGCCCTCATATTTAGCTGAAATAGGGATAGCGTTAGGGGTTTCTTTACATTGACAAGACAATTTTTTGGACAAAGAATGTGATTATGATTGTATATCAGCAAGATTAAATAGTTTATTCATTTTCCATGCAAATGGCATTAATTGTTTTAATTTTCTGACACTGAAAAGCACAAAAAAGGTAAATTGATTATATAAGGGGACATAATTTAACTTTAATGCTCACATGAGAAATAGACAATCAGTCAACTTAGAGATGTATTCTAGTACATGTATAGTCAAAAAGATTTTAGAATAATAGTTAACTGCCATCTAAAGAACCTTGTTGTATTGCCTTCATAATCTGGAAATGCTTAAAGGAATGTAAGGCATGCTGTAAAATGTGGAATGGACTCTACTATCATTTTTCATGATTTGGTGCTTAAACTGTTTCTTTCAGTCAGATTAACTATAAATAGAGTTGGCAATCCAATAACTCCTCCTTAATCACCATGTTTTACTTCTGTGTTGATTTGAAACATCATATATTTGGGTTTTGTTCACTCCTTAAGTAAAAATGGTAAGATGAAAAAAAAGTGAAAATCTGCCAGCTGGGGTAGGGGTATAATCTTTAATATTTATTTGGTAAGAAATAAGTGCAGACTAGTATTCTTTATTGTAATATGTTTCCTAGTAAGAAGTCTATGCATCATAGGTGTCATGACTGTTTTCAAGTTTGTGATGTCTTGGTTAAGGTAGCACGGTAGTATTTGCATTCCGGAATTTAGGTTGCTCTTTTGTGTACCCTACCTAAGTCAATGTATCTGAACAGTGTGATTGGACAAAAAATACAGTATCAACTGAACATACTTTCCCAAACTGAGGGATGAATCAGATGTAGAAAAATGTGAAATAATTTTACATACAGGTGAAAATGAATTTTTGAGAATTTTTTTAATTTTTGTATTCACTGCATGATAAAAGACCTAAAAGCACTAGTGGCCTTAGGTTTTTAAAAATAGCAAAAAAAGTAAACGGTCATGATACATATTCAAATTTATTTCTGATTAGTATAATGAAAGTACTTCAGTTAACTGTGTAAGTAGAATTTTTCGCAGTGTTAGAAAGTGGTGAAAATCCTAAAAAGGCTATCATTATCCCTTATGGGCCAGGAAATGCTACCTTGCCACCTTAACTGGGATATATATGTTTACACTAAATCAATAAAGGTATTTTTTTTACCTATGCAATTTGTAATATTATCAATAAAAAGTTGATTAAGTGCAAGTAGAATAAAAACAGCCCTTAAATTTCACCCCTGGGAGTGAAAATTGCTGATTCAGCAAATTTTGCCTGATCTGTGGGTAATAATGTTAAAATTTACCAAGAAAGTAAAATTTCTTTATTTTTAAGTAACTTGCAATACATTTTAAATTATAAAGTTTCGCTTTAACTTTTCGCAGTGTCTGACACATGTGCAACAACTGGAATTTGAGACGCGACATATTTTAGTTGCCTGTACGTCCTATAATTTTCACCGTAATAAATAAAGTGCATAATTTCTCATTTTTTTCCACACAAGTACAGCTATACTAGTTTTCTTCAGGTTTAATTTGTAGTTCTGTGGTAACATGACACCAGTAAGAGCTTTTTTGGAACTAGTAAGTGGTTAAGGGGTCCTTACTTATTCATTTAGCCCTCATATTTAGCTGAAATAGGGATAGCGTTAGGGGTTTCTTTACATTGACAAGACAATTTTTTGGACAAAGAATGTGATTATGATTGTATATCAGCAAGATTAAATAGTTTATTCATTTTCCATGCAAATGGCATTAATTGTTTTAATTTTCTGACACTGAAAAGCACAAAAAAGGTAAATTGATTATATAAGGGGACATAATTTAACTTTAATGCTCACATGAGAAATAGACAATCAGTCAACTTAGAGATGTATTCTAGTACATGTATAGTCAAAAAGATTTTAGAATAATAGTTAACTGCCATCTAAAGAACCTTGTTGTATTGCCTTCATAATCTGGAAATGCTTAAAGGAATGTAAGGCATGCTGTAAAATGTGGAATGGACTCTACTATCATTTTTCATGATTTGGTGCTTAAACTGTTTCTTTCAGTCAGATTAACTATAAATAGAGTTGGCAATCCAATAACTCCTCCTTAATCACCATGTTTTACTTCTGTGTTGATTTGAAACATCATATATTTGGGTTTTGTTCACTCCTTAAGTAAAAATGGTAAGATGAAAAAAAAGTGAAAATCTGCCAGCTGGGGTAGGGGTATAATCTTTAATATTTATTTGGTAAGAAATAAGTGCAGACTAGTATTCTTTATTGTAATATGTTTCCTAGTAAGAAGTCTATGCATCATAGGTGTCATGACTGTTTTCAAGTTTGTGATGTCTTGGTTAAGGTAGCACGGTAGTATTTGCATTCCGGAATTTAGGTTGCTCTTTTGTGTACCCTACCTAAGTCAATGTATCTGAACAGTGTGATTGGACAAAAAATACAGTATCAACTGAACATACTTTCCCAAACTGAGGGATGAATCAGATGTAGAAAAATGTGAAATAATTTTACATACAGGTGAAAATGAATTTTTGAGAATTTTTTTAATTTTTGTATTCACTGCATGATAAAAGACCTAAAAGCACTAGTGGCCTTAGGTTTTTAAAAATAGCAAAAAAAGTAAACGGTCATGATACATATTCAAATTTATTTCTGATTAGTATAATGAAAGTACTTCAGTTAACTGTGTAAGTAGAATTTTTCGCAGTGTTAGAAAGTGGTGAAAATCCTAAAAAGGCTATCATTATCCCTTATGGGCCAGGAAATGCTACCGTGCCACCTTAACTGGGATATATATGTTTACACTAAATCAATAAAGGTATTTTTTTTACCTATGCAATTTGTAATATTATCAATAAAAAGTTGATTAAGTGCAAGTAGAATAAAAACAGCCCTTAAATTTCACCCCTGGGAGTGAAAATTGCTGATTCAGCAAATTTTGCCTGATCTGTGGGTAATAATGTTAAAATTTACCAAGAAAGTAAAATTTCTTTATTTTTAAGTAACTTGCAATACATTTTAAATTATAAAGTTTCGCTTTAACTTTTCGCAGTGTCTGACACATGTGCAACAACTGGAATTTGAGACGCGACATATTTTAGTTGCCTGTACGTCCTATAATTTTCACCGTAATAAATAAAGTGCATAATTTCTCATTTTTTTCCACACAAGTACAGCTATACTAGTTTTCTTCAGGTTTAATTTGTAGTTCTGTGGTAACATGACACCAGTAAGAGCTTTTTTGGAACTAGTAAGTGGTTAAGGGGTCCTTACTTATTCATTTAGCCCTCATATTTAGCTGAAATAGGGATAGCGTTAGGGGTTTCTTTACATTGACAAGACAATTTTTTGGACAAAGAATGTGATTATGATTGTATATCAGCAAGATTAAATAGTTTATTCATTTTCCATGCAAATGGCATTAATTGTTTTAATTTTCTGACACTGAAAAGCACAAAAAAGGTAAATTGATTATATAAGGGGACATAATTTAACTTTAATGCTCACATGAGAAATAGACAATCAGTCAACTTAGAGATGTATTCTAGTACATGTATAGTCAAAAAGATTTTAGAATAATAGTTAACTGCCATCTAAAGAACCTTGTTGTATTGCCTTCATAATCTGGAAATGCTTAAAGGAATGTAAGGCATGCTGTAAAATGTGGAATGGACTCTACTATCATTTTTCATGATTTGGTGCTTAAACTGTTTCTTTCAGTCAGATTAACTATAAATAGAGTTGGCAATCCAATAACTCCTCCTTAATCACCATGTTTTACTTCTGTGTTGATTTGAAACATCATATATTTGGGTTTTGTTCACTCCTTAAGTAAAAATGGTAAGATGAAAAAAAAGTGAAAATCTGCCAGCTGGGGTAGGGGTATAATCTTTAATATTTATTTGGTAAGAAATAAGTGCAGACTAGTATTCTTTATTGTAATATGTTTCCTAGTAAGAAGTCTATGCATCATAGGTGTCATGACTGTTTTCAAGTTTGTGATGTCTTGGTTAAGGTAGCACGGTAGTATTTGCATTCCGGAATTTAGGTTGCTCTTTTGTGTACCCTACCTAAGTCAATGTATCTGAACAGTGTGATTGGACAAAAAATACAGTATCAACTGAACATACTTTCCCAAACTGAGGGATGAATCAGATGTAGAAAAATGTGAAATAATTTTACATACAGGTGAAAATGAATTTTTGAGAATTTTTTTAATTTTTGTATTCACTGCATGATAAAAGACCTAAAAGCACTAGTGGCCTTAGGTTTTTAAAAATAGCAAAAAAAGTAAACGGTCATGATACATATTCAAATTTATTTCTGATTAGTATAATGAAAGTACTTCAGTTAACTGTGTAAGTAGAATTTTTCGCAGTGTTAGAAAGTGGTGAAAATCCTAAAAAGGCTATCATTATCCCTTATGGGCCAGGAAATGCTACCGTGCCACCTTAACTGGGATATATATGTTTACACTAAATCAATAAAGGTATTTTTTTTACCTATGCAATTTGTAATATTATCAATAAAAAGTTGATTAAGTGCAAGTAGAATAAAAACAGCCCTTAAATTTCACCCCTGGGAGTGAAAATTGCTGATTCAGCAAATTTTGCCTGATCTGTGGGTAATAATGTTAAAATTTACCAAGAAAGTAAAATTTCTTTATTTTTAAGTAACTTGCAATACATTTTAAATTATAAAGTTTCGCTTTAACTTTTCGCAGTGTCTGACACATGTGCAACAACTGGAATTTGAGACGCGACATATTTTAGTTGCCTGTACGTCCTATAATTTTCACCGTAATAAATAAAGTGCATAATTTCTCATTTTTTTCCACACAAGTACAGCTATACTAGTTTTCTTCAGGTTTAATTTGTAGTTCTGTGGTAACATGACACCAGTAAGAGCTTTTTTGGAACTAGTAAGTGGTTAAGGGGTCCTTACTTATTCATTTAGCCCTCATATTTAGCTGAAATAGGGATAGCGTTAGGGGTTTCTTTACATTGACAAGACAATTTTTTGGACAAAGAATGTGATTATGATTGTATATCAGCAAGATTAAATAGTTTATTCATTTTCCATGCAAATGGCATTAATTGTTTTAATTTTCTGACACTGAAAAGCACAAAAAAGGTAAATTGATTATATAAGGGGACATAATTTAACTTTAATGCTCACATGAGAAATAGACAATCAGTCAACTTAGAGATGTATTCTAGTACATGTATAGTCAAAAAGATTTTAGAATAATAGTTAACTGCCATCTAAAGAACCTTGTTGTATTGCCTTCATAATCTGGAAATGCTTAAAGGAATGTAAGGCATGCTGTAAAATGTGGAATGGACTCTACTATCATTTTTCATGATTTGGTGCTTAAACTGTTTCTTTCAGTCAGATTAACTATAAATAGAGTTGGCAATCCAATAACTCCTCCTTAATCACCATGTTTTACTTCTGTGTTGATTTGAAACATCATATATTTGGGTTTTGTTCACTCCTTAAGTAAAAATGGTAAGATGAAAAAAAAGTGAAAATCTGCCAGCTGGGGTAGGGGTATAATCTTTAATATTTATTTGGTAAGAAATAAGTGCAGACTAGTATTCTTTATTGTAATATGTTTCCTAGTAAGAAGTCTATGCATCATAGGTGTCATGACTGTTTTCAAGTTTGTGATGTCTTGGTTAAGGTAGCACGGTAGTATTTGCATTCCGGAATTTAGGTTGCTCTTTTGTGTACCCTACCTAAGTCAATGTATCTGAACAGTGTGATTGGACAAAAAATACAGTATCAACTGAACATACTTTCCCAAACTGAGGGATGAATCAGATGTAGAAAAATGTGAAATAATTTTACATACAGGTGAAAATGAATTTTTGAGAATTTTTTTAATTTTTGTATTCACTGCATGATAAAAGACCTAAAAGCACTAGTGGCCTTAGGTTTTTAAAAATAGCAAAAAAAGTAAACGGTCATGATACATATTCAAATTTATTTCTGATTAGTATAATGAAAGTACTTCAGTTAACTGTGTAAGTAGAATTTTTCGCAGTGTTAGAAAGTGGTGAAAATCCTAAAAAGGCTATCATTATCCCTTATGGGCCAGGAAATGCTACCGTGCCACCTTAACTGGGATATATATGTTTACACTAAATCAATAAAGGTATTTTTTTTACCTATGCAATTTGTAATATTATCAATAAAAAGTTGATTAAGTGCAAGTAGAATAAAAACAGCCCTTAAATTTCACCCCTGGGAGTGAAAATTGCTGATTCAGCAAATTTTGCCTGATCTGTGGGTAATAATGTTAAAATTTACCAAGAAAGTAAAATTTCTTTATTTTTAAGTAACTTGCAATACATTTTAAATTATAAAGTTTCGCTTTAACTTTTCGCAGTGTCTGACACATGTGCAACAACTGGAATTTGAGACGCGACATATTTTAGTTGCCTGTACGTCCTATAATTTTCACCGTAATAAATAAAGTGCATAATTTCTCATTTTTTTCCACACAAGTACAGCTATACTAGTTTTCTTCAGGTTTAATTTGTAGTTCTGTGGTAACATGACACCAGTAAGAGCTTTTTTGGAACTAGTAAGTGGTTAAGGGGTCCTTACTTATTCATTTAGCCCTCATATTTAGCTGAAATAGGGATAGCGTTAGGGGTTTCTTTACATTGACAAGACAATTTTTTGGACAAAGAATGTGATTATGATTGTATATCAGCAAGATTAAATAGTTTATTCATTTTCCATGCAAATGGCATTAATTGTTTTAATTTTCTGACACTGAAAAGCACAAAAAAGGTAAATTGATTATATAAGGGGACATAATTTAACTTTAATGCTCACATGAGAAATAGACAATCAGTCAACTTAGAGATGTATTCTAGTACATGTATAGTCAAAAAGATTTTAGAATAATAGTTAACTGCCATCTAAAGAACCTTGTTGTATTGCCTTCATAATCTGGAAATGCTTAAAGGAATGTAAGGCATGCTGTAAAATGTGGAATGGACTCTACTATCATTTTTCATGATTTGGTGCTTAAACTGTTTCTTTCAGTCAGATTAACTATAAATAGAGTTGGCAATCCAATAACTCCTCCTTAATCACCATGTTTTACTTCTGTGTTGATTTGAAACATCATATATTTGGGTTTTGTTCACTCCTTAAGTAAAAATGGTAAGATGAAAAAAAAGTGAAAATCTGCCAGCTGGGGTAGGGGTATAATCTTTAATATTTATTTGGTAAGAAATAAGTGCAGACTAGTATTCTTTATTGTAATATGTTTCCTAGTAAGAAGTCTATGCATCATAGGTGTCATGACTGTTTTCAAGTTTGTGATGTCTTGGTTAAGGTAGCACGGTAGTATTTGCATTCCGGAATTTAGGTTGCTCTTTTGTGTACCCTACCTAAGTCAATGTATCTGAACAGTGTGATTGGACAAAAAATACAGTATCAACTGAACATACTTTCCCAAACTGAGGGATGAATCAGATGTAGAAAAATGTGAAATAATTTTACATACAGGTGAAAATGAATTTTTGAGAATTTTTTTAATTTTTGTATTCACTGCATGATAAAAGACCTAAAAGCACTAGTGGCCTTAGGTTTTTAAAAATAGCAAAAAAAGTAAACGGTCATGATACATATTCAAATTTATTTCTGATTAGTATAATGAAAGTACTTCAGTTAACTGTGTAAGTAGAATTTTTCGCAGTGTTAGAAAGTGGTGAAAATCCTAAAAAGGCTATCATTATCCCTTATGGGCCAGGAAATGCTACCGTGCCACCTTAACTGGGATATATATGTTTACACTAAATCAATAAAGGTATTTTTTTTACCTATGCAATTTGTAATATTATCAATAAAAAGTTGATTAAGTGCAAGTAGAATAAAAACAGCCCTTAAATTTCACCCCTGGGAGTGAAAATTGCTGATTCAGCAAATTTTGCCTGATCTGTGGGTAATAATGTTAAAATTTACCAAGAAAGTAAAATTTCTTTATTTTTAAGTAACTTGCAATACATTTTAAATTATAAAGTTTCGCTTTAACTTTTCGCAGTGTCTGACACATGTGCAACAACTGGAATTTGAGACGCGACATATTTTAGTTGCCTGTACGTCCTATAATTTTCACCGTAATAAATAAAGTGCATAATTTCTCATTTTTTTCCACACAAGTACAGCTATACTAGTTTTCTTCAGGTTTAATTTGTAGTTCTGTGGTAACATGACACCAGTAAGAGCTTTTTTGGAACTAGTAAGTGGTTAAGGGGTCCTTACTTATTCATTTAGCCCTCATATTTAGCTGAAATAGGGATAGCGTTAGGGGTTTCTTTACATTGACAAGACAATTTTTTGGACAAAGAATGTGATTATGATTGTATATCAGCAAGATTAAATAGTTTATTCATTTTCCATGCAAATGGCATTAATTGTTTTAATTTTCTGACACTGAAAAGCACAAAAAAGGTAAATTGAT
Organism: Mytilus californianus; assembly: GCF_021869535.1. Taxonomy (NCBI): domain Eukaryota; kingdom Metazoa; phylum Mollusca; class Bivalvia; order Mytilida; family Mytilidae; genus Mytilus; species Mytilus californianus. Next base: position 23,642,738 of record NW_026262626.1, on the reverse strand, counting down.
TATATAAGGGGACATAATTTAACTTTAATGCTCACATGAGAAATAGACAATCAGTCAACTTAGAGATGTATTCTAGTACATGTATAGTCAAAAAGATTTTAGAATAATAGTTAACTGCCATCTAAAGAACCTTGTTGTATTGCCTTCATAATCTGGAAATGCTTAAAGGAATGTAAGGCATGCTGTAAAATGTGGAATGGACTCTACTATCATTTTTCATGATTTGGTGCTTAAACTGTTTCTTTCAGTCAGATTAACTATAAATAGAGTTGGCAATCCAATAACTCCTCCTTAATCACCATGTTTTACTTCTGTGTTGATTTGAAACATCATATATTTGGGTTTTGTTCACTCCTTAAGTAAAAATGGTAAGATGAAAAAAAAGTGAAAATCTGCCAGCTGGGGTAGGGGTATAATCTTTAATATTTATTTGGTAAGAAATAAGTGCAGACTAGTATTCTTTATTGTAATATGTTTCCTAGTAAGAAGTCTATGCATCATAGGTGTCATGACTGTTTTCAAGTTTGTGATGTCTTGGTTAAGGTAGCACGGTAGTATTTGCATTCCGGAATTTAGGTTGCTCTTTTGTGTACCCTACCTAAGTCAATGTATCTGAACAGTGTGATTGGACAAAAAATACAGTATCAACTGAACATACTTTCCCAAACTGAGGGATGAATCAGATGTAGAAAAATGTGAAATAATTTTACATACAGGTGAAAATGAATTTTTGAGAATTTTTTTAATTTTTGTATTCACTGCATGATAAAAGACCTAAAAGCACTAGTGGCCTTAGGTTTTTAAAAATAGCAAAAAAAGTAAACGGTCATGATACATATTCAAATTTATTTCTGATTAGTATAATGAAAGTACTTCAGTTAACTGTGTAAGTAGAATTTTTCGCAGTGTTAGAAAGTGGTGAAAATCCTAAAAAGGCTATCATTATCCCTTATGGGCCAGGAAATGCTACCGTGCCACCTACACTCAATATTAAGTGTAGTATTGCGGAGCATGTACGGAACGGATATGAACTCTGCGCCGGAGATTGGCACTAAAGACCAAAATAGCATTTCCAAAAAAAATAATTACTGCCAAGAAATTTGACAATCATGACAATAATTTAGTGAATAAACATGATAAATATTGATTGGAAAAATAAGTCCATGAACAGCAAAAAGTGTTTTTAGATTTCAACGAGCAAAACAAGTATTCTAAATCAATCTTCGTAAAAAAAAAAGTGAGCGAGTGGAACCACCTTGCTCGCACCAAAATTGAGATTGAGAGTGTCAAAACTGCTCTGGCACACCATCAATAAATCAACGACACTCTCTCTACCGTGGTATTGAAACCAGCATTGGTAACCAAACATATTCATACAGATACAGACTACCATTCATCTACATTTAGGAAGTCTGAATAATACTGAAAACTATGGTGTAGAATTTCCAACAGGACTCCTTATTTTATATAAGACAAGGAGTGGTTTATTTTCCCATGGTTGTTACATCATCTTGTCTTTGAATATGCTCGAAGTACAGGGACTTTTATGGAATTCATTGACATGATAGTCAAGCAAGATGTCAACATCTCGTCCAACCCTCTTCCAGCAAAGCCAAAGCTGACCAAGGATCTTCACCCTTTCAAAACAGGCTGTATACAGGACGAGTTATTCCAGTAGGAACAGGTACAAATCTTACAATCAATTTTCATTTGTTCCATATAGTCAATCTGAAATTAGGGGACCAACAATTGATACATTAGCTAGATTAAAAAAAGGGGGTGGGTGTTGAAGGGGCATGTGAATATTCTTTTACACCTGACCTGTTTCTAAGACATCTTATTTATTTCCTATGGAAAAGTGCAAGCAAATAATATATATCCGTATATACATTGTTCTGTCTTGGGACCATTTGATTAAAAAAGCAAGGGGAGGGTTAGAATGGTCAAAATATTTATGTCCTTGTCAACTTAGGACAGAATTTTAATTTTCAAGCTATTAACCAGGGTACAATATATATTTATTTTCTGCTTTAAAAAATCAATTTATAGACCAGAATCATGATAATAATCAAAATCTATTTCAACATATTCAACGTTTAGCAGGTCAGGTTTTTATTCTCTTCCCCTAAGCATGCTAAGTTATATTTTCAGTTCTTACTGGAAGTTGTTCAGCTCTTTGTCTACTAAAAAAAGTTTAATCTCGTGGAAAAGCCTCCTACAAATACATGTTTTACATACAACAAACTGTACATGTAACACTAGACAACTTTATCCAGAGAATAATATTTTTTTAATGAACTAATAGGCCATGGAGACTAAAAAAATCAAAAGCATTGCAAACTTTTGTAAGGTTCAATTTTAGGACCCTACATGTACATGTATGTACATGTAGATTACTTATAGAGCCCTTTTTAAAAGAAAAAACATACATTTAAACTACATGCACAGTGATGCTACACTACCCTACATTTCCTGTCTGATATATTTTATTTCATGTAAAACAAAATTGAAGAATTATTTTATAGTTTAACACTTTTTATTTGTAGGGCTATATATATGCAAGCAATGCTCAATTAAGATGATTTTTTGTAAAAGTGACAATAGCCAGGTCAAACTAAATACATGTATAGAAGAAGATATTGGTAAGTTATTATTAACTTATATATTAATTTAACTGTTTGTATAACATGGTAATCATACAAAGTATATGTAATCACTTATATAATAACATAATTATACAATTACATGTTATACATTTGTACATCAGTTTTATTAAACAGGTCTTTGTTAACTTGGTTTTCCCATTGAAAAATCACTTTGCTAATTTTAATTTGTAGTACTATATTGGGCGTCTTCTATAGTTTCCATTCAATAACTAACAATGACTAATGAACTGTTCATACATTCCATTTCAATTATTTTATTTATTAATATGTATTACTTTTACTGTTAAGTCTGTTTTTTGTGATATCCATTTATGTGAACATGTATTTATGTATCCCGTCATACTTTGAACGACAAAATTATTTTATGTCTACCTGTGCGAATTTCAAACGCGCGATTTTACGCCAGTACTTAAAACCTCCCATCCTTTATGGGTGGATATTACATAGATATATAAAATCGTATAATATAAGCAAAATAAGGATGTTAAATTTGATGTATGCCTTTTTGTGCTTCTTTGTTACATTTGTTTGTTTTTATAGTGATTAAGATGATAACACAATGTTGACTGCTGTACCCCTATATTTGACAATTTGACCTATTGTGTCTGTTTGTTTTGTTCATGCATCGTTGTCAATATAATGGAATTTGATGCGACTGTCATACAAGTGAGAGGTTTATTATCTAGCTATAAAACCAGGTTCAATCCACCATTTTCTACATAAGAAAATGCCTGTACCAAGTCAGGAATATGACAGTTGTTATCCATTCGTTTGATGTCTTTGAACTTTTGATTTTGCCATTTGATTGTGGACTTTCCTTTTTAGCTCACCTGGCCCGAAGGGCCAAGTGAGCTTTTCTCATCACTTGGCGTCCGTCGTCCACTGTCGTCGTCGTCCGTCGTCGTTAGCTTTTTACAAAAATCTTCTCCTCTGAAACCACTTGGCCAAATTTAACCAAACTTGGCCACAATCATCATTAGGGTATCTAGTTTAAAAAATGTGTCCGATGACCCCGCCAACCAACCAAGATGGCCGCCATGGCTAAAAATAGAACATAGGGGTAAAATGTAGATTTTGGCTTATATCTCTGAAACCAAAGCATTTAGAGTAAATCTGACATGGGTAAAACTGATTATCAGGTCAAGATCTATCTGCCCTGAAATTTTCAGACAAATCTGACAATCTGTTGTTGGGTTGCTGCCCCTGAATTTGTAATTTTAAGGAAATTTTGCAGATTTTGGTTATTAACTTGAATATTATTATAGATAGAGATAAACTGTAAACAGCAATAATGTTCAGCAAAGTAAGATCTACAAATAAGTTGTCATGACCAAAATTGTCAGTCGACCTCTTTAGGAGTTATTGCCCTTAATAGTCAATTTTTAACAATTTTTTTGTAAATTTTTGTAATCTTTTACAAAAATCTTCTTCTCTGAAACTACTAAGACAAATTTAACCATACTTGGCCATAATGATTATTAGGGTATCTAGTTTAAAAAATTTGTCCAATGACACCGCCTTCCAACCATTATGGCCGACTTGGTTAAAAATAGAACAAAGGGGTAAAATGCAGTTTTTGGCTTATATCTCTGAAACTAAAGTATTTAGAGCAAATCTGACAGGTGGCAAAAATGTTCATCAGATTTAGATTTATCTGCCCTGAAATTTTCAGACGAATCCGACAACCTGTTGTTGGGTTGCTGCCCCTGAGTTAGTAATTTTACAAAAATTTTGCAGTTTTTTGTTATTATCTTAGATATCATTATAATATATAATATCTAATACTATTAATTATGATTTTAACCTTATTTTACATGATTTCCAAAGCATCAGTAAATACAGGTGAGCGACACAGGCTCTTGAGAGCCTCTAGTTGAATTTTCCTCGGAGTTCAGTATTTTTGTGATTTTACTTTTTCGAATATAAAAGTGGGAGATTTTAATTGGTACTTTTGAAGATATTTCACCTGTTCAATTAATTGATTGGTTGTTGGTAATGCTAATGTCCAATGGCAAATAGTTCATGCATGTTTAGGACAAGAACAAATTAAAATAAATACATTATTTGGGTTCTTAATATGCTAAATCTAACAATGTATTTAAATAATTTAAGATGTTGCAATTGGGCCCCATTTTAAATTGGTTCACATTGATTTCAAAATGGTCCAAAATTTTTTTTCTTATTTCTACACAACTGGAATTCTTGAGGTTCTTTTGATATACAAAATGCAAATGTTTTATACTTAGATTTTTAATTTTGGTCCGGTTTTCAAATTTGTCCTCATTTTAAAGTCCAAAGGGTCCAAATTTTAACTTAGTTTAATTTTAACAAAACTTGAACTCTAATTACAATGAATTAGGGTTCTTTGAATGATATATAGAAATATTCAAATATCCTGAATATAAATATGTACTTAGATTTATGATTTTGGTCCCAGTTTTCAAGTTGGTTCAAATGGGGTCCATAATTTAACTGTGTTTGATTTCAACAATAATTTTAAAGATGCTGATTCAGCCTGATCTAACCTGTATTTAGTTTTTGGGCCCTATTATGAAATTGGTTTACATTGAGGTCCAAAGGGTCCAAAATTAAACTAAATTTTAAATCTTAATTTGATCTTGGGGTTCTCTGATATGCTGAATCTATTAAACTTTATCTTTATACGATATTTATTCTGTGTTAGCAAACCTATTCTTTGTCAAATATTTAATCCCATTACAAATTTAGAGCTGTTATAGCTTGAATGTTCTGTCCAAACTTGCATTTTTTCTTCATCTTCCACAAAATTTGTCCTTTTCTGAGATAACTGGTGTTATCTTTTTAAATGAAACTTTAGTGAAAAGAAATGCACAATATGTGGATATTATCTGATGTCAAACATTTTCAAGATGGCCACCAAGGATGGCACAAAGTTCAACACTGGTTAATTTAATAAAAATTGTTAATTAGGGATAGTCGTGGTAGTTTGACTTGCTAAACAAAGTAAGGTTGTTTTTTCTTCCAAAAATGGCAAACATTTTCAAGATGGCCTTATATGAAAATTGACATTAAGGAATTATAGCCCTTTTGACATGCCAACAAAACAATGAAATTTTTTTTTAAAGATGGACACAGCAAATAAAGAGTAAAATTTTCAATTTTGTTGAGTTTGATTTTAAAGATTGTTGATATTTAGCTGTACTTTGACACAGAGAACAGATATAAAGATGGCCACCATTTCAAAGATTGTCACTAAAAGAGGTCAAATTATCACCATTGTCTGTTTTCAATGTAAAATTATATTGAGAGGTAATTTGACATGCCAAACCAAATGGAGGCAATTTTTATTGTTGTAAAGATGTTAAGGGCTATTTGGACATGCTTAAAAGGAGTGGATAATAACTATTCTGCAAAAATGATTTGGCTTTAGTTGGGAGAATTTTGTAACTGCATCCACTTACAGTAAAAGTTGTCAATTTTATTTCCTGTCAGTGATATATATGAAATTAAAAAAAAATGTGGTATGATTGCCAATGAGAACAAATGACATAGAAGTAAAGCCATAGGTCTTCATACGCCATATGGCCTTCAACAATGAGCAAGACCTATACTGCATATATATTCAGCCATAAAAGGCCCCAAAATAAGAAAATGAAAAAATATGAAAACTAACAGCCTGATTTATGTATGTATGTTTTGTGGTTTTCAGATCTGGACTCGCAGCTAACCTTTCTGTCAGTGTCAACAACAACTGAACTTTCACAGCAGTCAACATCAGATTGGGAGACTGATTATGCTTCTAACAGAAACAATTTCAACCAACCAAACAAGCAACAGAAACTTTCCAACTTTAAAACATCAGTTAAATCTTCCATGGGATGATGTCTCAAAAAATAACAGTTCATCATTTATGGAGATTTTAATGTTATGGTTTTTCTTTTACAAGAAAGTTAATGTACACTTGTTTTATAGTAAAACCTATAGCCGTTCAAGTATAAAAAAACACATTCAACTTTATTGAAATTTGAAGATTCATATGACTTATTTTAATTCTGTTATCTCCGAGGATGTGATGTAGAGCATTATAGGTACAGTAATCTTAACAGCTATCCAATTTCATTCAAAATTCTTTATAAATTTTGCACTGGTATATATAGACTAAGTGATTTGTTTTTTGTCTAGTTATGGGATTTTTTTATACCCCACACAACGAGTTGCGGAGGGTATAATGTTTTTGACCCGTCCGTCTGTCTGTCCGTCAGTCCGTCAGTCCTGTTTCTTGTCATCGCAACTCCTCTCAAACCACACAACAGAATTTCACGAAACCTTTTTAGATAATAAGGACATACTATGTACACTGTAGTTGTGCATATAGACAGGAAGTTACGATTCAATTCATTTTCTAGGAGTTAGGCCCCTTTGAACTAATTTACTTTAATGTACTTCTGCAACAGTTTGTCATCACAACTCGTCTCAAACCACACAACAGAATTTCATGAAACCTTTTCAGATAATAAGGACATACTACGTAGATGTGCATATCGACAGGAAATTACGATTTAATTTTTTTTCCAGGAGTTACGCCCCTTTGAACTTAATTGCCCAATATACTACTGCAACCTTTTGTCATCGCAACTCCTCTCAAACCACACAACAGAATTTCATGAAACCTTTTCAGATAATAAGGACATACTACGTAGATGTGCATATCGACAGGAAATTACGTTTCAATTTTTTTTCCAGGAATTACGTCCCTTTGAACTTATTTGCCCAATATACTACTGCAACCTTTTGTCATCGCAACTCCTCTCAAACCACACAACAGAATTTCATGAAACTGTGTAGATAATAAGGACATACTACGTTGATGTGCATATTGACAGGAAGTTATGATTCAATTTTTTTTTCTGATACAATTTTTTTTCTTACACTTATTTTATTTCTCCAATGACAATGTCTGGAAGTGGGGTATGTGAGCGCGCTCACTAAGGTTCTTTCATTTTAGAAGCATTTATGATTTTCATGTTTGTATTGACCACATTGCAGCAACATAGATATAGGTACCTGGCAAATCTTGCCTTGTTAGCATACTAGGCTCAAAGGGTCATAAAAAAATTTCCATCACTAAGTGTCTGTTAAAATCATCTGTGTACAGTTTTCACTTTTAATCTTAATAACTTTAGAAGTGTCATACATATATATATATTGAAGACCTGTTGGTGGCCTTCTGCTGTTGTCTGTTCTGTGGTCGGGTTGTTGTCTCTTTGACACATTCCCCATTTCCATTCTCAATTTTATGTATACAAAATTTAAAAACTTTTCAATATATATATTTATATATATATATTGATAAAAACTATCAACATGACAAGATCTAAATACCCAAAATTTTTCTGAAAAATTGGACATAACATCTATGAGCTATTGTCCCTGAAATGTGTAAATTTACAAATTTTCACAGTTTTCTGCTACTATCCAACAACTATATCAATATATTATAAGAATAAATTGCAAAAGTGGTCAGAAGAAACTTTTTTTTTACAGTCTGAACTTATTCTGAATTGTTTAACTTCTAATTTAAATTGATTGCGTTTGAAATATGTGTTTTTTATCGTTTTAGGTTCACAATTTGTCAAGACGATCTATTTCGGCTCCTGGGAGCCTCTAGATTTATAATGAATAATTTGTATTTATGTATGATTATTTTCTTAATGTATTAAATGAAACATTAATTATTCTTTTCCATTTGTTGTTATACTATTTATAAGTCCAGATCCTATCATATGTCAGTAGTTACAAATTAGACGGCAAAATTGAGAAAATTTGAATATGCAGGTTACCCCATTTTGTTGTGGCATATACCAGACACCAACATTATTTGCCGAGCTTGATATTTTTTTTGATTGGGTATATATAGTTATACTTTGCAAGTAGATATGTTGTTTTACAATAATAAACGGGTCTTGGAGTATTTTGGCTCTGAAAGATGACCAAAATCAGCCATTTTGGACATGTAGCTAAATAAGACATATTGACTCAGTTAGATTATACATTCACTTAATAGACAGCATTGTTAATTCTATGCATTCTTACACTTAAAGTGATGTAATACTAGGAACAACTATCAAAAAATTATAATTGTTACCATATTTTTTTATTTAAACCAGCGAAATATGCCAAAAAAGGCTTATTTTTGCTGTTTTTGAGCAATTTCATCTGTTAAAACATGGCGCTCAAAAAATATCCAGATCGGTTTAATATTTTCCCAAAAAAATTTGTGTGGTTATTTTCATTACTAAGGTGCACCAATATGCCAAATATGAACTCATTTGGAAAAAGTGACATTCGGACGGTTTTGCATGGTTTTCTGGCAGATTGGCTCTTAATTGTAATATGGAACAGTACATCTTGGAAGATTCATATACATCATAAAGCACTATTCCTTTAATTTCGACACTGAATTCTGTTTCATTAGATAAGATATTATATTATTCCACAAATATCTCTTGTTGAAAATATTTCTATACTGGCACTAAATAAAGATGTATGGTCACAATTGGTCAAAACATGAATATTTACAGCACTTAACAACACAACATTCACAATTAATTAAAAAAATAACAACTGATTAAATCTTTACGATAACAACCTACTTGTATTGATTTAACCAGAGACCGCATAATTTTTCCAACACAATCAGTCAAAAAGAAAAAAAATATTTACAGCACTATTTATTTACAATGATCACAGTTAATTATAAAACAAAAACAACTGTCGTGAGTATTTGGGATCACAAATTACCATTCACATCATGTCTTGATTTAACCAAAGGCAGCAAAATTCCAACAAAGCAATAAAATATCACACTTCAAGAGACTGTGAACAATTGCATATAAGACTAGTAAAACAAATCTTCATTGCATACAAAATGAATACTATTACATGATCACATTAAAAAAAAATTAGACAAGGTAACACTATTTGAATACAAACTGTAACTCATTAAAAAAACATGTAAAAAGAATAACAAACAAAATTGCACTATGACTTCAAAATATTGCACTGAACTTTCATGATCACAATTTGTAACTTCAGGTGTACACATATTCTAAGCAAATTTCTACAGTTCAAAACATTTGACACGAACGGCTGCGCTGGTATTTCGCAAATGTTTCTTTTTTTTTTGATGTTATTCATTGGCTCAGTTTTTGTCCATTTACTTTACATGTATCATCATTAACAATGTTTTGAAAGGAATGGTGACATCGTCCTGGAATTTTATCAAATAACTTCTCTTTTGATAGCTCTTCAACTAAAGAGTTAATGTTTTGCATTGATGGCTAAGAGTTTGAAGGTCGACCGAAAAATTGCTGTAAACCTTCCGTTAGGTCATTGCATCCCTGCAAACTTCTACCACATCTTTGTATCGAAGATGATGACAAATTTCCACTTAAAAAATTCAAGGAATCTTTTGCACGTTTAAAAATTCCAGTGCCAAATCACCTGGTACATTTTTCCGGCCCCACTGTGAATATTCACATCCCTGTTGTGACGCAACTGGTGTGCTAGCTTTGGTGGTAGCAATGCTAACAGTTGGGCTTGTAACCGGAATGACAGAAGACGGTATTTCGTATGATTATGCAAAGTATATTTCAGAATGTCTAACCTCCACATACTAGACATGCTAGACAATCACCGTCATTTTCTTTAGATGCATCTTCTCTTATCCAGTCGTATAGACCATCTCTCAACAAACTACATGAATAATTTAACTTGTGATCTTCTGTTTCTGCTTTATCGGAATTCAAGTTTGTTAGTTACTTTCTGCTTTTTGTTAGTTTCTGTTAACTGTAAATGTTGCAAAACTTTATACAAACATATATTTCTATGTTTTTCCTTGCATTTTCCATTTATGGCAAATGTCTTTTGGCAGCCTGGATATCCACAAGGTACTCTGTTATTGTCTGCTGTGTCATGACCATTCAGTTCAAGTTCAAATGGTTTGGCTACAATGTATTTTTCCACTATATCTGATGACACCTTTACTAAAAGTTCTTTCTTTTCCTATTTGTTCATATTGTCAGTTATTTTGTTTATATCACCAACATCAGTCACATTCAGTATTTGTAAGGCTGCTAGGACAATATAGCCCTTTGTCACAAAACGAACAAAATGTCTGCAGTCATTGACAGCATCCTTTACCTAGAATATAAAGTTTATAATTTTAGAACATTATTTCAAATATAGAATAGAGTTTATTCACGTTTTCTTTAATGCAACAATAAATTTTCGGCAGAATTTCAAATATAGAATAGTGTCAATTATAATCGTTTATTCAGGTTTTCTTTTATGCAACAATAAATTTTAGGCAGAATTTCAAATATAGAATAGTGTCAATTATAATCGTTTATTCAGGTTTTCTTTAATGCAACAATAAATTTTAGGCAGATCTATAAATCAAATAGTTTGTTAGTATTCAGAGTAACAGAAACATGAGTTTATTATGACAGACAATATAACATAGCTTTACAATTTTATGAATCAAACAGATATTAAATGTTTCTCATCATTTACAATTACAATTATTTCCTTCAATAGGATATGAACAAAAAATTATGGTGAAAAGCAACTTCATTTAATGAATTTAATAGACTGGCTGAAGAAAAGCAATACATGAATAAACGTTTATCATTTCTTCTTAAAAGCTGTGTTTATAATTAAATGTACTTACAACTGATTTAACACCTCGCTGATCAAATTTGTTCCTAAGCTGAAATAGGGTTCCTTTTTCAGCAGATGATGTCCCTTTAAAATGTAGATCATATATTTCCTGAAAAATAAACAAATAAAGATGTACAAATTATTTAAAAAAAACACAAAAAACCAACTTACATGTATGACCGAAAAAATAACATTAGTATTCACAAACATTCTTTAAGTGTCTGTCCAAAGTCAGGGGCCTGTTATTCAGTGGTTGTCGTTGGTTCCTGCTTGTAATTTTGTCATGCCTATATTGTTCTGTTATTACTTAGGCTGTTAGTTTTCTAAATTGAATTGTTTCATATATTTAAAGCAAACTCTACGTTATGGATTTTTCTCATTGTTGAAGGCTGTACTTTTGCCTACAGTTGATAACGCCCACTTCATTTGAACATTGGTGGATATTAGTCTCAGTTGCAATCATACTACAGCTCCTTGTTTTTATATTATCATTTTACATACATGAAACAAAAGTAACCCATTTTTTCATATTCAATTACATAAGAAACATACCTGTAAAGTTATGACATGACCATGCCAGTCTTCACTCTTCCAAATAAATCCTTCCAGACGGTCCTCTTGATAAACTCCATCAGCTCTTGCCTTTTGTGCCACGTCACCTCTTTCTACACTAAGAGCATCTCCCCCTAACAGAAGTGGCATCATCTTTTGTTGTCCATCTCTAGGCACATACTGTTGCAGATGTTCAATAACTTCAATCATTTCTTCTGTTTTGTTTTCATCCTTTTCCATGATTCCAAGAGGTACCTACAATGTAGATATATATTATTTATTTGAAGAAAATATCTTTATCAAAAATATTTAAAACAAATTATGTTTTTAAGAAACAACTGTCTAAAGTACATCCATTCATAGGTTACATGGACAGTATATATATATTGTAATCTAAAACTGAGCACAAATACTAAAATTTCTAAAAAAAAAAAAATCTATAAAAATGTATAAAGTAAATATTCACACATATATATATATATCAAATGAAGAAAATCCTTTTGTTAAATTTTGATGTTTACTTTTATTTCACAACAGATGTACAAATGTATTTACTATTTTCATTTATTACCTACATTGTATACTGTGGATACTTACAATAACACCTTTTTCTTCGACTCTTCTGTATACTGATGGGGGATGTGGTAGGTAACAAATTCTTTACAGTCCTTCAAGGCTGAAATATGGTCGACTAATGCCCTTTGAATAAGTATATTACAGTCTTGGTATAGTGCCTTGTAGTCTTCATTTGGAACAGGGAGTATGTCTGCTTGTGGGTGAACCGAGTCTAAATCCTGTTAAATGTAGTGATCGATAGGGAGCGTAATATAACGACTAGATTATTCGGGTTATTGTTAGTTGTGATTTGAACGAACTGGTGGAAGAAACTAATGGGAACAAATCGAAAATGTTTATTCAATAAGGTCCAATGTTAGGAGAAAACATGTTTTAGAAGGATAATCATGGTTTAATTTATCGGTATCAGGTATTATAATGTAAATATATGCTAAAATGCAGACGGCATGACTTACAAGTGCTTTAGATACAACAGATTAACCACGTGCTGCAATATTTAATTTCAGCCATGGCCAGTAGCCATCATTTTATATGAAAGACACCGAAACACAGTGGTTTGTAAATCTTATCGTCCCCAATGAACTTCCCTCGTGTGATCTTTTAGGAAAATGAAGAAATAGAAATTAAAAAAAACCTGTGGCTGTGCCTAGTTCCTTACCGCCATATTAATATGCAGTATTAAGGACAAAAACTTCATTTGCATCATGCCATAGGCTCAGTTATGTATACTTATTTACATCATGCCATTCGTCCAAAATAATATTCCTGCACGACACATCAAATAAAAAAAAACTCCTTCCAAGTCTTAATAATTATAACTTATAAGGACTAATCCTGCCATAGGCTCCGTTACATATGATTATTTGCATCCTCATACCTAGGAAGAAGCATAAAAACAACATTAGAATATATTTACATGCCCCTTAAAAGTTTTTTTTTGGATTGTTGTGAGAGCCATATGATCTCGCATGAAACCCCAAATGGGCATTTTCTAAATGTTGGCAGGTATATATGCATCCTGCCATTGACTCGGTTGTAATTTGCCGAGCTAATCATTTGTTTTCAAAACCACCTTTAAATTTCAAATAATCATCCCTTTGAAAAATATTTTTTTGTTGTTCTGTAAAAGTAGTACTGTAGACCTAGTCCAGATAAGTGTGACGTCTTACAAGTCTATTTCATTTCTTTTGCTTTGACCCCTTGTCGTAGGAAGGCTCAAAGCAAAAATAAAATAGCCTTGCAAGATGTCATAATTATCTGGACTACGAATAGACCAAAATTATTGGTCTGGTCCAATTTGCTATTATTTTTGTGTGCAATATAGATACAGAAACTGAGAAAGCATTGTCCACTTGAATGAAGTTTCATACATGTAACTAATATGGCGTTGTAACTTGTAATTATTTGGACTAGAGTGAAGAAAATTTTACACCGGAGTTGAATTTCTTAAATATACATGTACATACCATTGATTTCACTATGATAACTAATATTCATAATCACAAGCTCTATTGTCATTCTTTATATTTCTTAAGGCCAAATAAAAATATGTGTGTGGTTCAAGTTACCCGACCAACCCTAGTTTAAACCCCGACCCTAGAATTTTTTTTTCATTTCTGAAAAATAAATTTTCAAACGATAAAATTTTGAGGATTTTGAATTAAAATAATTAAATTCATAGATTTCTGTCATCTGAACTTCCATTAGATGTATCTGTAATGGCTAAAATGAAAGAATTTATAATGGAATGCAACAAAATAAACTGAAAACGTAACATGACTGTTTATTTTACAACCAAACTCGTGTAAAATGGTGAACTTCCGGTAGGGGCGTGTATAATACCGGAAACAATTTCGGTAAACACACGATTTTTTTCCGGATTATGACAATCCAAAATAAAAATTTAGAAAAAAAAAAAAAATATTCCCGACCTATCGACCCTTTTTTTTAAAAGTATGTAACTGGAACCACACATATGGTCCGAGGACACAGTTATCGTTCTTAGATTTTCGTTGTCTACGAATATAGTCCCTAGTATGGACAGTGTATAACTTGCCTATTTTTTTCATACACTTTCCAAATTTATTTCTTTATATTTTATGCATGAAATTTTAAGTAAGGGGGTGAAATTACATGTTTAAAAAAATTTGGGCGCTGAATCTTTATGTTAAGTAGTGATTTGGTCCAGTTAAAGAAGGTCAAAAACTAGTATGTCTGAAGCTGTCAAACTGATTTTTAGACCCCCTTAACATAGAATTGTCAATATTTTAAGTTAGAGCTGGTAGACTTTTCTATAATTTTGATATTGTTTGTCCCAATAGTAGTACACTACACTGTAAAAATCTTTTCGAGATAGAGCAGGTGCGAAAAATGTGTCATATAACGTATGAATTAAGATGAAATAAATCTTTGTGTTCAACATATTTTAAGGATGTACATGTTATTTATCATTTTAAAATTTCCAATTTTCTTTCATGTTCTAATATGAACTCGTCATACAACCCTGAAATTTATTGCAAGTTTCCTTGTCAGTAAGATTTCTCTCACAGACATTTACATGTATATGTCATAGTATAATGTTTTAGTGCTTAGTTCTGAGCTAGAGTCAACAACTGTGAGTGTCACTGATTAGGGCTGCACTCAGAGTGTGATTGATGGACAATTTCACTTTTTACAGGAGCAGACTAATTTCAAGTGAATTATGCTCAGGTGTTTGGGGAGAAACAATTTGTTAAGTGTTAGTACTTTGGTTTGGTGTGACTGCTTTAGTGCCTTTATCTGCCACAGAGTCGACAACTGTCACTGATTAGGGTCAAACTCAGTGGGATTGACTTTCTTTTTCACTTTGTACTGGAGTAAAGTTCATTTCAAGAGAATTATGCTCAGGTGTTTGGGTAGGAACAATTTGTTTTGTGTTAGTACTTTTGTTTGATGTGACTGCTTTAGTGCATTTATCTGCCACAGGCAAGGCTTCATCCTGTTGTGCATCCGTAAAAGTAGAGACATTTTCATTCAAAATATATCAGTCCCTGTAGTATCTTCAGGGGTTTCCTCCCGTCCTCCGGTTGAAGAAAAAATTGATACTGTGTTGAAAATATTTCATGAATGAACATTTTTCGACGCTTACTACGATTTTTACAAATGTTTAATTATTAAAGACGGAAAAGCCCGAGTTTATCGAAAGTATCCTGGTATCTCATCTCGGCCCATAACAAACTCGGACTATAATAAACTCGGCCTATTACATAATCGGCATCAGACAATCGGACTATAACAAAATTCGTAATTATACTACTTGCTATTAAGTCTCCCAAACAAATTTTGGAGACTTATTGTTTTTGCTCAGTTCTTATTATTTTTCTTCTTGGGGTCTATTTAGGGATATTTTGAGGGGTCAACAGAAGGGAGGGATTTACTATAGAACCCTAGGGGATTTCTTTTTTTTTTAATTTTCAAATCACTATATATACAGGTAACTTGAAAACAGTAAGTGATAGACACACGCGGTTTTCAGTAATGATCACAGGACCATAAAACAAATCAAATAAAATATAGGTTGAGTCCGTGGGGTCACCCTTATGGAAAAATAAGGCTTCTTGCAAATATTTGCGGCAATGTTGCTGCAACTATTTGCGGCAATATTGCTGCAAATATTCATTTTTCGTATGCAAATTAGTTTTCTTGCAAACAGTTGCTGCAATATTGCCGCAACAATTTGCGGCAATATTGCAGCAAATGTTTGCGGGAAAATCAGTAGCTATGATTGTTGCAGCAATATTGCGGCAAATTCATTAGCTGCAATGTTGCAGCAATATTGCAGGAAAATTAATTTCTTGCAATATTGCAGCAATATTGCAGCAAATCTTTCAACAATTTCAGTTGAAAAAATAGGAATTAAAAACAGCATTTAAAAAAGTATGATTTAATAATAAAACAAAATTTTCTCTGTCCTCTATAGGTTGTTGTGTTACATATCTGTGTATCCTTTAGTTCTGTTTCTCTGTACTAACTGTCCTTAAAGTTGAATTTTCTGATTTCAAATACTGCAAAATAAAAGTTGAAGAATTTAGCATACATTAAAAGAATAACTAAACATTATAAAGATATAAAGATATAAGTTACTACTATATATTGTAAATTCTGGACTTGTAAAATGAAAATAACTCTTTATAAAGAGATGATTACAGACCAATTTTTCCAGCATTTGTTTGACTTAAAGGGTCAATGTCTAAAAGTTATCAAGTCCTTCTAGAAATTGCATATTACTATACATTTAACCTTATGCCAGTACTAGGTTGTTACTGCTTTTTTGAATATTTGTTTTTCATTGAACTATAACATAATTGGTCTTGTCTATTCTTTAAAATTTTTGTGATTAGTTGTGTATATATAAAAGCTAAATATTGTTGCCATTTGTTGAAAGACCTCTTATTGGCAGTCAAATCACAGATCTCTAATTTAATACCAAACTGCTTTTATTAGAAGATTTCTTGTTTCAATTTAAGTAATGTACTTTCTAAAACATATAGTCTTAAATAGATTTAAAAAAATATCTCCTGTCTTACACAATTTTAATAATATTCATGTGCATAAATCTATTGTCTTATACTTTTGTCAACTCTATTAAGTTAAGAAAACTCTTTGAATATCACTATTTTGAACTGTAAGAGCAAGCACTTATTCAAAATGGTGGACATTCAACTCCATTGTACTTACCAAAAGATGTTATCCAAATTATGTGTAAACACCAATCTTCCTAAATCCAAGAGTCATGTCAACTGAAGGCTATCATATGCACTATCCAGTGTCAATAGAATTAATTGGAACTTTTGGATCTAAATCCATTGTAAAATTCGTATTACTTTGTTCATGATAGAAGACATCTTTGTTTGTTGTATGCATGTTCATGTCCAGTTCAAATTTTGAATATGTTGATCAAGGTTGCTTAGGGTATTGTGACAGTGTGATCCCTTTGAAATTTGCCCCTAATTATAAATATCAATTGCCTAAATCTTGAATATTTGTTACATATTATAATAAAAAAATAATTATATATATATATTTTTGTTTATCTTTGATGTTATAAGTTATAATGGAAATATATACAAAGAAGAAATGCTCTACCCTTAATTTGGCCTCAAACTCTGTGTACATTAATTTATGGTACTTCCTGTCTTTACCACTACACAGAGATAAATTGAAACCAGATGGCACATTACATTTCTATCACCAGCTCATATTACTAATTGAGATGAGAAAGGTAATTTGTGTATACATAGTTTTAAAATAATGATACTAGAAATTAAACAAAATGCAACCTGCAGGTGAGGCTAAATTCATTTGATGGAAAATATTAGAATTAAAAATATTGTTCATAGAAAAATGTCACAAAAAAGTGACAAAAAGGCATAATAATACATGTAGAACAAAAATTATTATGACTCAATTATTTAGATTAAACTTGTTGAAATAAATACCAAAGTATTCTTGAAATTCTTTCCTTACAAAATATCATATAAATGTGATGTACAGTTTAGGAATTCTAAAAATATAAGCATTGTTATTTGAAGATTTATTTAAAATAAATTATTCAAATATCCAGATATTTCTGAGTAAAATAAAGTATGACGACAACAAATTTAGATAGTTAGAAGTATCCATAACCAAATGTTCAAAGAAACAATATGTTGTGTATTATTTTAACCTTAAATCTTAAAACAAATAATCATATGTAATATTTTAAAATGCTTGAAATATTGGTGCAAACTATCTGATTGTCTGACATTATTAAAGATCTTTTCTTGCAAAGTTGTTGCAAAAAGTCATTCCTTAAATAATAAAAGAAAAGGTTCCTGCAACTTTCTAGCAAACAAATTCTTTCTTGCAACATTGCAGCAAACTTGCTGCAATTTTCTTGCAAACAAATTTTGTTGCAGTAACATTGCGAGAATGTTGCAGGTAGCTGCGACAACCTGCAACTTTCTTGCAAACACTTCTTGCAAACAAATTTGTTTGCTGCAATATTGCCGCTATATTGTTGCAATATTGCAGCAAACTTTTCATTTCTGTAAGGGCAGCCCACCCACCCCATTCTGTTTGAGAACTTGTAAACAGTCAAGATCCCCACCCCTAAACGATATATATTCTTGTATGGGACAACAAAACAAATCAAATGAAATATAGTGGGAGTCCCTCTGGGTCAGCACCACCCCCTCCTGTTTCATAACTTGTAAACGGTCAAGATCCCCACCCCTTAACCATATATATTCTTGTATGGGACAATAAAACAAATCAAATGAAATATAGGGGGAGTCCTTGGGTGTCACCCCCACCCCATCTGTTTTGAGAACTTTTAAACAGTCAAGATCGCCACCCCGAAACCATATATATTCTTGTACGGGACAATAAAATAAATCAAATGAAATAAAAGGCGAGTCCCCTGTGGTCACTCCCACTCCCTTCCTGTTTGAGAACTTGTAAACGGTCGAGATCCTCGCCCCTAAACCATAAATATTCTTTTTCGTGATTTCAAGAAGATTTGAATGACATACAAGGGATATGGGTAATCCCTAGGCGTCATTTATGCATACCACTATACTAGACCAAACCAATTTGTACTGGACTTTGCCCAATGTCAGGCGACCGTGTGAATGACTAATTATGGGAGCTTTGTTTGGGAGACTTCGTAACAGCATCCTGTTACAATTATTTCTTGTATGAAGTAAAAAAAAATGTAAAGTCGGAAAAAAAGTTAACCACGCAATCTACACATTTCAGGGTTGGCAAAGTATTACAAGTTTTGCCATTTTCAGGATTCCTTGTTAGTTTCCAAACTTTGTTTCAGTAATCCAATTTGAAACTTTGAAAAAATGCATTTTATTGCTGTTTAAATGAATTGTAAATCTTAATTGTTTTACAATTATATTGCTAAATAAACACCCTAAGGGGACAGGCCATGAACACTTATAAAAATCAAAAAGGCTGATTATTGTTATATAAACAAATCTGTGCTATAATCTGAATAATTATTTCTTAATTAGTGATGTACATAAACATATGCTAAAACTTAGTAAACATTTTTAGTACATGTGTAATGAACAAAAAATGTTTAAGAGTAATTTTCCTTACATATAATTGTTAATTCTTAATATTAGTTATATTTATCAACAAACCAAATTGAATTCTTTGACTATAAGTCAACACTTTGACCAATCTAGACAGAATGGCAATTAAATAGATTTTTAGGAGGATCCGATTATTTAGAAAAGCTTTTCACATTTGTCTTGTGTGTCTTCATGTACTCTTGTCTTAGAGTTGCTGGACAATTAATATTTTCTCAGATTTATACACTTGATATGAAGAGTCTCAAAAAAATCTTTAATGTATTGCATTTTGTGATTAATCCTCTTTAAAATTCAGGCCAGTATTTCATATTACCCAGTATCACCCGGTAAAACCCTGGTTTTCCCAGTATTTCCCACTGGGCTGGGCAATACTCATAAAACCCGGATTTTGGCCAACCCTGACACATTTACAACCTATTTGATATATTACAATCTACCGTTCCAAACTTTCCACAGGTGCTATCCATCACTTTGATTTGCTCAGTTGGCATGAATATTGTCTTTTGTTGAATTGTGAGTTCAAGATGAAGATCAGCATTAAAAGCACTGTTCCTTTACCTTGCATATATATATATATATATATATGTGTGCTATCTTTCATGTTCATGTATTCATTTTGTGTCCTGAGTTGATATTCTGCAATTTTCAATTTAAAGATTACCTCGCTTGCATGTCATAACAAATGATGATGCATAATAATAATAATAAGTAAATTTTGGGACAGCTTTATTCATAAAGTTCACATCTTTTATCATATAGAATTAATGGTTAGATTTAATAATTGTGACTTTTCATCCACTGATCACCATTTCTAATTTGTTTTGATAACATTATATACTGTTATAACTTGTATACCGTAACATTTAGAAATTTTTGATGTTATGATTAGTGAAATTGTTCAAACATCTTGAAATGCAAACTATTTTCAAGAAATTAGAACCAATCTTCAAATAAATTATGAACAAAAGATGAATGGTGAAGGCCTTAAATAATATATTGAAAGATAGAGATGGAAACATGATATACACTATACATCTGATACACAGACTTTTTTTTTTACTACAAAATTTATATAGAGGAGCAGGTTATGAATTAATGTTCACAAAAAAACAAGAGCCTCTATTAATTTTTTTCAATTGTGATCCAAAGAAGTGAAAAAAGGGCATAACATCATGTTTGGTGGAAACACTACAAAATATTAACTTGAAAATTTGAGATACAATGATACATTTGTACAGCAAAACACTTTTTAAACCAAAATAGGCTTTTAAAAGTATTCAATTTAATGATGAATATTATTTACTTAAAATATCATTAAAAAAATGAGATGTTGTTAAAATGACCTCATTTTAGAAATAGATGAACTAATTTAAGAACATTTAATCCTGATTTCTGCCAATAAAAATTAATGAAGTTCATTACTTTGCTTTATTGTTTTTTGGTAAGTGCATATTACCTTTTAAGCTACAGCATGCATATTAGTAACGTATAATACATGTACATTGATTCAATGACATTTTTTATCAGAATTGTCAACAAAATATTTTAAATTGAGAAAAGTCTCTGAAATACAGGACAATCATCACTAGTTGTGATTTATATATATAACACAACAGGACCATTGAGGAGGTGTATCAACAGTGACCCAGGGTATGTGATACAGCTTCTCAAGGTAAAAGACTATATATTCTTAAATCAGACAACTGTTTGCTGTGGTACCATAGCAGAAATGTTAATGAAAGTATGGACAATTTTCATGGTGAACAAAAAATATGGAAATTTATAAATCTTTCACAATTCATTTCTTGGCTTCTTTCCCAGTTACCAGAAGTATATTTTCCATTTTTTCATTAACATTTCTGCTATTCTGATTTTTCTATTAACAGAGACATCAATATCAGTATGTTCACATATTTTTTAATCTATTATGTTCTTTACTAACAGATGTCTGCAGTTTTGCCATATTTGTTTCTAGAGACGTGGAAAAGGATTTATTTCCTCGATGTTTTTTTAATGACATCTGAAATTTGATGACATTTCTAGTTTCATCTGTTTCGTCAAGTAGTTCCATACAAAAGTTCATATCACTTCTATGTTTTGGAACATCTGTCACAGTTGATGTAAGAAATAATTCCAAATAACAAATTTCAGCATTGACTAATATTATACATTTTATTTAAATGATAAAAGATAAGGCAACACAAAATTCAAAAAGATGTCACTTTTAAAACTATTCACTGAAAATTAATATATATATATACATTGTTAAATCTCTTATGCTTAACATGTCTATATAGTATATTACTTTATATTTCAGATTAATGCACTGCTTTAGAAATTCAGCAAGTTTTATAAGGTACGAGTCACTATGCATTTTTTTCAAGCTACAAGTAGGATCATTCACTAGAAAAGGAGTTTCTTGATTGAAAGAATTATCAAATTATAAGATATGAGATATTATTTTTAAGTAAAATATGAGAACTTATAATGTGCTTTCTTCAGAGCTTCTATTTTATATTGCAGGACATTTTGAAATCACAAATTACTATTTGGTGTGGGGATTTGCTGGATCATATATTTAAGAAACTGGCTAGCATACATGGCATGAATAGGCTACTGGAGAAACAGACTAGAGAGAGTACTGCAGATATGTGAACCATTTTGTCTATGGTGAGGAAAATATCTTATTGCAACAGTAAGGTATCGTATGTATTATAGAATTGAATGTATTGGTATTTTAATACCTGTATCTTCATCAAATAATTTTCTTTTGCTTTCTTTCTTGCAGTTGTGGTACTTATTACATCATCTATTTTCTTGTCTGTAAGAGGTATGAATATATATATATATATATGAATAAATGTATGCTGCTTGCACTGCAGACATGTAGATGTTATTTTAATTTTGATACACACAAAAAAAAAGACAAATTGCCAATGAGACAACTCTCCACAAGAGACCAAATGACACAGAAATTAACATACATTGGTCACCGTACTGCCTTCAACAATGAACAAAGCCCATACTGCACAGTCAGCTTTAGAAGGCCCCTAAATCACAAATGTAAAACAATTCAAATGAGGAAAACTAATGGCTTAATTAAAGTATAAAAAAAATGAATGATAAAAACAAATATGTAACACGGCAACAAACGACAGCCACTGAATAACAGGCTCCTGACTTGACAGACATACATACAGAATGTGGCAGGGCTAAACACGAAAGAGGGACCCCCCCTAACCTGTATATCCATTTATATTAACATTTTTTATCTGCTTCATTTGTAACTGGGTAAAAGAATATGAGTAATATAACTTCCCTTACAAGAGTGTATTTGATGATTTGTTCTAAATGATGTTTTTTTTTCTTCAATTTGCTAATTAATGCCATTTAAAATCTTAGATTACAAACAATTGTATGTACCTTTGATATATGATTTATATATGCATCTGACTTCTTTGTTTTCATCTTCTTTTGTTTGTTGTATGTCTAGTCCTTGTTCTGAAAAAAAATATTGATGGTAGAGTGAGAAATTTGGTATGTATATTTTATCTAGTTTTATTTTGATATCATTATGCCGTCTGCAAAACATTTCAAATGAACAGATTTTGCATGGACCAATTTCTAGGCTGATGGTATCTTTTCAGCAGATTGATTCACACTTACAGAGAAAAAAAAATGAGCATTCAACAAAAAAGATTTTTTTCTCAATTTTCGGACAAAGTTAAATATTTGACATGTTAAGAGAGTGGCGTACCCTACTTACTATAGTTATGTTTAACAATAATGCTGGGTGGTGCCATCTTTTCAATTGGTTTTTCTTCCATTGGTCAGGTCATTGAAATTAGTTGCTGTTCCTATTGAAAAAATAAAAGTTTAATAAAACATCTTATACTTCAGATGATAATTAGAAAAAACAAATAGTGCTAACTAGGTAGCTCAGATAGTAGAGCAACTCAACTGGTGTGTTGAGCAGGTCCCAGGTTCAATTCCTGGCCTAGTTTTTAATTGAAATTGATAATGATTAAATTTGTATACGCCTTTCCAAGGTGGAACATATTATGATAAAGCATTGTCTGCACTTCGGAAAATAACTGAATAACTGAAAAACTCACCAACTTCCATGAAACTTTTGATTTAAAACAAATGTATTTCATTTTAAAACCATGTTCACTCACTTTCAGTTTGTTGATGATCAGCTGTTATATCATTTATACTGTAGGATGTTGATGATTCAGAGGCAGCTTTGTCATCTTCATCAAGTTTTCCATCTGAAGATCAAGAAAAAAACAGAGTAAGTGTTACAGATTTGTTTTCTATGCATCTGTTTACCAGGTCCATGATTAATATCTGATATTCGAAAATGGGCTTAAGGTGGTATGGGTGTCTTAACTAAAAAAGATGCAATTTGTTCATAATTTGCCAAAATCTATATATAGTGTGACATGTTAAAAAATATAATACAATTGATGGTCACCGAGCATTTTCTCAAGCTACAGTTTGTGACAAAATGACACATTTTGTATGAATTATAAAGGAAAAAATATCATTATGTAATTAGAAGCTTAACTAAATGATAGAATTGTAAAACAAAATATGAAAAGATAGCTTTTAGAAAATGCTTTGACAATACCTAAAGAAAAGATAGGGTGACTACGTTTTCCAGCTAAAATATAAAATACCAAAATTTCATGTAATTCCTTTAGAAAATGCACTATTTCAGATATATAACCTCCCCTTAAAATGCAAATATAAAAACATTAAAAATCAAACAAATGTAATCTTCACTTATAAAATATTAATATAACTAAGTAAAAATCTTATAATATAAATTTGTTTTATAAATGAAAATTCAAACTAGTTTTCTGCATTCCTCATCAAATTTTGCTTATTTGATTAAAAATCTGGACCTTAAGTTCTCTGTTATTAATAATCAAAAGGGTGAAAGATGACCATACTACCTAAATAAGTGTTTCCACATATATCTTGTCTTTCCTAATTGTTATGTATTAATAACAAAAAATTGACCCTTATTTTGTGGTTCACTGAACAACAAAATTAATAGTGCAAGTTTTCTCTGCTTATTGGCTTCGTTTAAAATTGTTCAAGAATGTTTTTGAACAATGTTATGCATTGTTACGTGTCCAGATTATAGTTTTGATCAAGTTCATTTTAGATTTGAAAACAAATTGTCATTTTGGTAATGCCCTTATTTGTACCGAAAACATATATTTATGGAGAATTATCAATTACAGGAATTTCTGTTTTCTACCAATAATAATTTATATAACTTAAAAAACTTGCCATAATCATTAGTATCCATTTTATTAATATCAGGGTTTGATATATCATCATTATTGCCATTATTTTCAACTGAAAAAGAAAAATGAGTTGTTGCAAAATATTCTGAAAGGTATGTAAAAAAAAATTAAACAGAAAAGTGATTACTTAACTTTTCTACTTGTAAGAACATGTCTGCAAAATTAACAGGTAAGGTAATCTTTTTACTCTTATATTATCTTAAAAATAAAAATTGTTTAACAACTTCTAAACTACAACTTAATATTCTAAAATTGAAATGTATTGATCATAGACACTAAAATCTTATGACTTTCAATTCTAAATACCTTGGGGTTGAAACTGATGCACACTTGTTTTTTCCAAAACGATATTGTTTTCTGTGATGGAACTGGTATCATCTATGAAATAGAAATCAATTGTGAGTGAACATTGTAGATATTGAAGCTTTCAACCATTAAATATACTATATAGTAAATAAATAACTTTATGAAATTACATTTATATGTACAATTAATACCTTTATCAATTAAATCCACATTTGCCATAATGTATGTTAATTGACCATCATCATCATACAGTTTTCAATTTTGGTAAGGGCAATTGCAAAATATAACTTTTATATTTTGAAACAACATCATGCCAGACATTTTCTAAGACTTGCTGCTCTTTTTTTAAGTTTGAAAACCTGAAGTGATGTAAAGTAGGACCCTCGGACCTATCACTTGGATCATTTGGACCATAATGGAAAACAATGCCACCATTGTCAAATAACCACCATGTGCCTCTCCCAGCAGCAATAAAATCAACAATTCTCGTCTTCAAGAACTGAGCTGTAAATACAGACCTTGGGTGCTGTTTTAATAGCATTGCTTGCTTGCTGATGAATGAGTCTTGCATATGAAAGGAGTTCTGTTTATGATGTCCTTCCTTTTGTTGGTAATTGAATCTAACAATACAATTTTCAGCAATATTTCCTGGTTGCCTGTTAGTGGTGTTTCTTGAGATTCTTCTGAGTCACCGAAACATCTCTCCTGTTCCTCTGTAAGGATTGACCTCAAAGAAAATATTCTAAATGCTTCGGCAAGATGTAAAGTTATGCTATGGAAGTGGCTCCCAAAAAACTTCCTTGCAGTCATTTTTACTGGACTGCAAAAAATGGTTCTACATGTTGCAGCAAATAACATTGTCTGGTTATAGAGACGAAGTATCAGTTTTGGTGTTCTCCCTTCGCTAGGCAGGTAAGAAATATTTACAATGTCCACCAGCGCATTTACCATTTGTTTAATGTTCTCATCAATGTTCTTTTAAGAGTTTATTTCATCAAGAAATTGAGAAAGTTTTATCAGAGCTAATCTGGCATCTGATCCTCTAATTTCATTTCTTTCACCATTGATGGTATGGGAGAATTGTATTAACTTTTTCTGGATTATAGAATCTTTTATTTGGTAAGGAAGCTCTGTAATTACATTTTTTATCATATTTGCCAGGTCATGGAGTGGTTCAAAGCAGGGTATTTCATAATTTTTGATGTTGAGGTCATGAGACGTCATTTTTGAATTTGGCAGCATCAAGGCAGGTGGTTTTCCAATACCATGCATTACAGAATTAAGTATATCTTGAAGATCACCTTTCAAGGAGCAGATAAATTGTACATGTCTGGCGTCACGCTCATCCATAATTTCATCTTTCTTAAAGTTTCGTAATGGATTTAAGTTGCCATTTTTTCAATTTTTCCAGGGTTATGGAAGATGAAGCCAATCTGCATCTGTCATCCAAGTCTAGTACCTTTGCATTAAAACAGTGCATCAAGTTTGTGAACTCATCGGCTTTCACACCACACATGCAGGGATATTGTCCTCCGTGTTGTTGGCCGCTTTCGAATTGCCTAGCAGGCCCATTTCCACTAAATAGTCTTAGACAATCGTAAACCTCAATGTTTTCATGATGTATTGGGGAAGTAATATTTCTCAGATCATCAACTCTACTTTTCAGGTATGCTGCTTGTTCTTCATCACTACTTGCTAAAAATTAATCATATTTTTTAAAAATTAATGCCACCCTTAAAGAAAGTGCTTGTATGTTAAGATAGGTCTGTAAGCATTTATTTTTTGGGGGATAACAACACAAGTTGCATGTTTTGGACACAAAATAAATGTGGATAGTGTTCACATGTGGACACAGATGAAGCCCCCGCTTGCATATCATATAGTTATAAAGGGACATAACTGAAGAACTGTAAAAGTGACGCTACCCAAATTTGAACTTGATCTTAGTTTTGTGGTAATGAATATTGTGTATAGGTTTCATAATGTTTGGTTGGGGCAAACTTAAGTTACAGAATGGAAACTAAAAATTTTGCAATCTTTCGATGTATAAAGGGGCATAACTCAATAATGGTTAAAGTGATACTACCCAAATTCAACTTGATCTGTGTTTTATCAGTGGAAGTCAAAATTAAACATTGCATTGTATACAGCATTGATTGTAGTTGATTCAACTATAATCATGGACAAAGGAAGATAACTCCAATTGAAGAATTACTTGATATTTAGAAGAAAATAAAAATTTTGCAATTTTTCCATTTATAAAGGAGCATAACTCTAGAACGGTTTAAGTGACGCCACCAAAATTCAAACTTGATCTGTGTTTTGTGGTTATAAGCATTGTGTAAAAGTTTCATAACATTTGGTTGAGGCAAACTTAAGTTAAAGAACGGAAACTAAAAATTTTGCAATTTTTCCATTTATAAAGGAGCATAACTCTAGAACGGTTAAAGTGACGCCACCAAAATTCAAACTTAATCTGTGTTTTGTGGTAATAAGCATTGTGTATAAGTTTCATAACATTTGGTTGAGGCAAACTTAAGTTAGAGAATAGAAACCAATTTTGGGACGTACGGACGGACGGACGTACGGATGAACGTACGTACGTACGTACAGACGGACAAGGGTAAAACTTAATGCCTCCACCGCTGCGGCGGGGGCATAAAAACAAAGCTAGAGCAGAAACACAAGTTTGAAAAAAATTGTAGCCAATTTGTGTGTTGCACAACATCATGAAATTTCTCTTCTCTGCAAGTTGTAAGCTTACAAAACTTCAGTTAACTTTTATTGATAATTATGTATCCATATTTTATAAGTCAGTAGTTTTAATTTTCAAAATTTTATAATTGTTTGCATCCTTGAATTTATACTATTGATATTGCAATGGCTATTGATTTTTAGATTTAAAGGATTGCAAAATCATCCCATAGGCTTGCAGATAATCATCGCATTTTTTTGACATAATAATTACATCTTAATTATGGTGGACCTGATTTGTTTTTTAATTGTACATGCCAGTTGAGTATAATTGTTAATTTTTTATTTGTATCTTAGATTTTCAAGAAGTATTATAATTTTTTGTTTTGTTTAATTTTGCAAGAATCATGATTTTTTTCATTGTTAAAGATGTATTTTTATATAAACAATTATGTTTTATTTCGTACCGGTAGATTTATGCTGGATACCATTCCTTATTTTCTGTCTTTTATTTCAGGTGTGTTTCTTGGAGAGTGAGGATGATTTTATAGAGTTTCAGAAATAACATGTGTGATAAAGTGGATACAGCAGATTGATCAAGTACAAGTTAACACCAGTAAGAAATTCATTATTTTAACTGTTTGACTTTTCTTGAAAACTTAAAAATGTCTTGCCAGTATTATCAATGCAACTTAGTCATTTTAAAGCAAAATTTAGAAAGTAGGGTACAAGATTTGTATAATCAACACCTTCCATTTTCAACCTAGATCCCTGAAACTTTACAGGAAGCGTGCACATGTGTTGAAGTTGGTCTGCCATTATGGAATTCTGTGACGAATTTAATTTCTGTTATGGACCTAGAAACATTATATATACTGCAGCTGTACTATTTGGGCAGTCAAATTGCATTGACCATATATTTATATGTGATATAAAGTCACTGACCGTATATCGCCTTGTTTATGACGTTGACAATGCATTTCCATAGAGTTTTCTTTATGACGTCAATAAAACATACAGGTTCGCGGAAATTTTAAGTCGTCCGCTTCAAATTAAAAATAATGGTTTTTACCCTAATATTTCATTAAGAATAGTTATCAGGTTATAAGACTTGCAGTATATAAAGAATAACTATACATTGTCTCGAAATATAAATATTATTTGTACTCGGCTCGAAACAGGTAGAAATGTTGACACAGCCTCGCTTTCTTCCTGTTTCTAAGCCTTGTAGAAATAACATTTATATTTCGAGACAAGCTGGATTTGTTCCTGAAGGACAGACATGCGTATCTTGTCAAGCGATATTTTTCGACTTTAGATGACCTGTTTTTCCTCAGTTAATGTACCAGAATTTGTAATATTAGTTTTGATGATGTTTTTAGGAGCTATAGGTTCTTCAGTATCAATTTCTCCAGATTTTTTTTGGTTGTCAATATCCCTCTTTAAATTTTTGGCAGATCTTACAGCTGGTACTGAAACTCTCAATTTTTTTGTAAATAATAGATTTCCTTGCCCTTCATTTACGCCTGGTGTAATCATTACTTGCTATATGTGAATTTGTTTTAAATTTTGAGACATTTATCCCTATGTTAAGTGTATACGCCTTCAAAACCTGCCCTGCATTTTGAGGACTTTGCCATTGATTTTTAAATTATATCTTCTGGCTAGCAAGGACCAGTTAACATAGCTGCCTTCAAACTTTTCCTTTATTTCCTTTATGAAACATCTTTTGTCGAATTCGTAGTTCAAACAATTACCATGATGTTTTTTTGGAATTTTTCCATGTTGTTATTTTGAGATTAAAACATGTAGACTTGAGGCTAATAACCTATAACTTAAATTGTTAATGGCTGTGCTTTCTCTGATGAAAAAAATATTTTGAAACTTAAAAGACTAAAATCAAAGAGTTGCCATGCGGCTTTATATTAATTTTTTTAAACAAATTAGCACACAAAAATCAGAGAAATCACATTCATCATTTTGATAATTTATATATAAGTGATTCAATCCATAATTAAAAACCAATTGTTCAGAGAACAATTGAAGGTCTTTCCACCAGTAAGGATCTATTTTGATATGAAAATATTTAAATTTGGTTTTGAATGTCAATTTCAGCGTCAAATGACAGCTTATTGAACGCTGATTCCAAAAATATATGGTTTCTATACAAAAAAATATAAGAGATAATGTTTTACTTCAGGTTTAAAAGATGTTACTTTCGGTATTGTTGATAGTTTAGTTGACACTGATTCCAAAAATATATGGTTCTATATAATTTTACATTAATTTAGTACAAGAAATAGCTACTTCCGGTTTACGAAAGGTCACTTCCGGTTGGCTTTTTCAAGGTCACATTGCTTGCAACCTAATGCAATAAGTCCCATGTCTTTATCATGTATACATATGAGGTAAAAGCAAAGGTCAAAATCTAGAACGTTAAATTTAAGTATGACCTTGAGCTCAATTTCAAGGTCATAAACCAAGGAACTCAAATCAAAAGACTCTAGGTCTTAATTATATATGATAAATGAGTTATATCACCATACGTGTATTTTTTAGATATACTAGGGGAGAAAACTCCCATTAAATTTCTCCGTACCCTTTCAACTCAAATTTACATGTTACGACATGTCGCAACTAACAATTCTGTAAAAATATTTTGTCGATATCTTATAAGATTTCTGAAAATTAGTGATAACAAGCTAAAATCAAAATTTTGAACATGACCTTGACCTTTGACCTTGACCTCATTTTCATGTTTTTGGACCAAGGACCTCAAATCAAAAGACCCTAGGCCTCTATCACTTATGGTTTTCCAGTTAAAAATACATTTCACTTATATCAAATACAAAAGGGGAAATAACTCTCATATGGAATCTCTATACGGCTTCGGTCAAAATAAAACAGAACATCCTGAGGATACAACGAGCAATTTGGAAAAATAAATTTGTTGGTTTCTTATGCGGTTGCAAAGCCTTAGAGATAACAAGAAAAACAGTGTTCGGGGAGATAACTCTTATATGGGAAAGTATTCGGTTAAGCGGTGTCAGTTTCAAAAGCGTATAAACTGTTCGATATCATATTCCAAATATCTAAGCGATATCTTGCAAAACAAAAATACAGCGAAGGAAAAAAATTAGGCGGAAGGAAAAAAAAAATAATCAGAAGAAAACCAATAGGTCTTTCCACGGAAAAGTGGAAAGACCTAATTAACATGTGTTTGTATGTTGAAACTGATCACATATCTTCTTCAATCTTATCACATACAATATGACCTGTTGTATCTGAAGCATTTTGCCAATGTATAACAGTGGTTTTATTGTCAAAATGTGGTTTTACTTAGTCCCCAATAGCAGAGCTATTCAAATTTAGGTAGTAAAGTTTTTGTGGGAATAACATTTTGTTTTTCTGGTTTCTCCATTCTTATAGCTGTTCAAAATTTTGTTTGGGATAATGGAAGGCTCTCAATTATTAATATTGTAAATGTATGTGGGTGGTTGCATTTTCTTCAAAATCTTTAACAATGACATTCTGAATTAAAATTTGTAAATTATTGATGGTTAGAATGCAAAAGAAGGGCCTCCCATAATCCAAACAGCCAATTTTGGAAATTGCTCTAATGTTCTTGGTGAAAAAAAAACTTGTCATTTTGGCTTACAATTGCCTTAACTTAAAAAATTCCTGCCTCTGACAAGTGTCAGATGACATATGTAAAGATCAAAACATGTTGTGCACTTCAGAATGATTGAAATAATGAAAAAAAATAGTTTTAAAGTTAAAATTGCATATTCTTTGAAACACACACAAACACATGTTTATCAATTTACAGCTCTTTCCATAATGCTAGCAAGACCAAGGTTTGTTTGGCTTGCTTGCTTTGTTGTATCAATGTTTGTCAAAGCATTGTAATTAAGAACTGTAAGATTGACATCTGAAAACAACATAAAAAGGAGGATTTTAACTTGTAGTTGTATACATTATATTTAAATTTGGTTGGACATTATCAAATAATCAATATTACCTATACTCCGCCTACTTATATTAAACAAAGAAAACAAGGTAACCAAACCTTTGTTTTGCTAGCATTTTGAAAAGAGCTGTAAAAACAATATTGTATAAATTTGGTATGTTATTGTGAATATAATTATTTCTAAAATATAGCCCGTTTACGGGACGTTTTATGGTATACCTCTGTCCGTCCGTCGTCAACATGTAGGACATTAAAACCAATTTGCATAAAACTTTGGTGAATTGTTTATATCTATTGATATAAGCTCCCTTTCATCTTTTATTAATTTAAGATTTTATTTTTAATAGGAATAATGAACTTTCTTTGAATTTTTTGATACTTTGCTTTTAACATGCATTCATCTTGCCTTACTCGACTTAAGACAACAATGGTGAATTGACTAGACATTACAACAATTTATGGATGAGGCTTAGATATGGGGAAATGTATAAGAATTGGTGTGTAGCAAATGAAATACAATACATTTCATTGTTGTTATATATTATTCTCTTTTTGGAAAATATATTCTATAATCAATTATGACTTTCCTTGATGCAGATTATCTATAGAATGTAAACTTTAGGAAATTATTTTGTTTTCTTCATGTTTTTACTTATTTATTTGAGAGTCAACATTTTTATTTTCAAACAAGTTAATTAGTCTTAATAGTATAATGGTTGGACTTTCTTGATAATAGAAAGAAGAAAAAAATTCTTTCTCTGATGATGATTTAAATGACAAACTTGACTTGGTTTTTGTCTCGCCTTGACTGAGTCAAAAAGCAAGACATAGGTATGCTGTTTCTGGCGTCGGCGTCAACAATGTATTAGTTTGTGATTAGGTCTAGTTTATGGTGAAACACTAGTGGTAGGTCAATGATATTTGGTATGCAGTTGTATTAACATTGGCACATCTCATCACCA
This sequence comes from Mytilus californianus, assembly GCF_021869535.1. Taxonomy (NCBI): domain Eukaryota; kingdom Metazoa; phylum Mollusca; class Bivalvia; order Mytilida; family Mytilidae; genus Mytilus; species Mytilus californianus. The sequence goes on along the minus strand of NW_026262626.1, from coordinate 23,609,867 downwards.
TGGAGATTATTTGGCCCAACCCCATCAGTCATGGTCTATTGACTTTAAAACTTTTTGCTTAATTGTTTACACGTATTAGTTTGTGATTAGGTCATTTTATGGTGAACCACTGGTGGTAGGTCAATGCTATTTGGTATGCAGTTGTATAATCATTGGCATAACTTATTTCCATGGAGATTTTTTGACCCCAAACCCTCAGCCATAGTCTATTGACTTTGAAACTTTTGCTTCGTTTACATGTATTAGTTTGAGATTAGGTCAGTTTAAGATGAACCACTTATGTTAAGTCAATGATATTTGATAAACAAATGTATTGGCATTTGCAAGTTTTATTTCCATGGAGATTATATAACCCCTCACTCTCATTATGGATCATGGACTTTAAAACTTTAACATAGTTTACATGGCAATGTTTGTGTTTAGGTTTGTTTGATGGGAAATACTTGTGAGATTTCAGTGGTTTTTGGTATACAGTTTTATTAGTATTGGCCCATTTTAATTTCATGGAATATATTTAGACCTGTACCTTCAGTCATAGTTCATTGACTTTGAATATTTGCATAACTTGCATACTAAAGTATTTCTATTTTAATTTCAACATTTGCATTATCAAAATTACAATTAGGCGAGACAGTTAACAGTTTATTAAAATTGAGTTGAAGTATTTACATTGTCAAGTTAATGAAACATTAAGACAAAGGTGGGTTTATTTTATAGATATCTGGAGATGTTATACACTTTAAGGATTATTCTGAATAATATTTTAGATATTTATATTTGCCGAGCATATTCAATTCACGGTTTACAAGATTTTTAGAGTTTTTTTTTTTTCTTTTTTCATTTGGATGAACTACTTTTGTTAAAAGCAATAATGATATTTAAAAAAGCAATAATGATATTTGAGATTTCTTGTGTAACAAAAGTGTGCTCTTTGTGATATTAGACTTGTTCAATTTATTATGTTACAGTAATTGATGTGAAGTAATTGAAAAAAGGGTCAAAGTAAATGTTTTCAAAAATTAATGAAAATTAACAACCAAATTTCAATTGAGGTGTATGATACATACTTAAAAGTTATGTTTATTTTTTAAAACTTATATATTTTTTCAATTTGAATGGACTGATGGTTGTTAAATGTCCAGTGGCAAGTCACTACTATTTCAAATAGCATGTATGAGATTTAAGATATCTACTGCAACACAAATTATATGTTTTATATATAGTAATTTAAATTATGGATGTGTTGCAATTGAAATCAAGTCCAATCCATTGCTGTTGGATATTTGTTTTTATTAAAACTTCTTTTTATAATTATTAATTATTAAATTTTGAGTTTTAGTTGAATTATCCCGTTGTTATAAATGATAAAACCCAAATATATCAGTGTTGATTACTTGCTAGAAGTTAAAATATATGAAAAGTGTTGGCCTTTAATGGCTTTCTATGCAATGAAAGCCACAGCTCATTGTTGAAGGCCTTATTGTAACCTATATTTGCATACATCAACGACATTTGGCCTTAGATGGAGAGCTGACTCATTGACATACTGTCACCACACATCATCTTATTTTTTCATAGAGTAGATGCTCATTGTTGCAGGACGTATTGTAGCCTATAATTACATGCAATAATGACTATTGGCCTTTATAGAAGGAGAGTTGAACCACAGCCATAAATATCACTTTTTACATTTAACAGTAAGAACCAAAATGCACCAGAATTGAAAAGAAATAAAGGAAATAAAGACATGGACAGTCTGTGCTATGACTATAAAACCATATTAGACTTATTGAAAATTACAAAAAAATTCAGACCTGACCGTTAGTTTGTGAATCTCGTATATTTGGTGTAAGAAAGAAAGACTTTAAAAGTGTGTATTGCACAGAATATAAAAGGATATGGAGTATTTAAAATGTACATGAGACAAAACTGCGCACAATACATACTTTGATTAAGATGAAAACACATTGAGCTACCTGGAATAAAGATATTGTGTACCTTTTATACAATTGAATCAAATTTGGTACATAATTTCTTTCCCAGAAAACTTTGGATATATATCTAATACTTTGAATAGTATAATAAATTGGTCGATAATAAGTGTTTACGGTAAAAATAAAAAAATGGAGAATAAGCCTCAATTACACATGTCAAAATGTATGTGGATATAACACTAAGTATGAGATGATGGTCGATTTTGTTTGAGCATTGCTTTCTTAAAGATGTTCATGTTGGGTTCTGGATCTGTGTATGTATGAATATAGGGGTGCTTGATTTTTGGTATGGAAAAATTAAAACAAAAGTCGAAAAGATTTATATTTCTTGTGAGTTATCAAATATTTGATCAAGTTTAAGGTAAGTTTGTCTTTAGAAATAAAATTTATTTCAGCCTTCTATGTTTGAAAATGTGCATACGGACGCACAGTCTATCCTGGAACAAAAATGGAACCTGCTAGGAAACCATAACACTTACAATAATAAAATACTTTATTTATAATTTTTATACAAAGTTACAAATTATCTACAAAAATAAAAAAAAAGAAATACAATATCATTGACTTTGATAAATAAATAAAATGTTTTATATTGTGAAACTTGAACTTTGCCGCCATAAAAAGTTTTCGGGAATAGCAATGTTGTGAATCCGGATTAAGGTTCTGTATTCCTGGTCAGTACTACGCTTTTTCGCCGTCTGAAATGTAAACAATAAACAGTTGATAAAAGTTTGTTCAAAGTAAATCAAAAGTGCAAGTTGAAGAATTCTTTCATTACCAACAAATATTTGCGGGATATCTTTGTCAGGTTCTGTAATTTGCAAAAACTGCTACTGCTTAAAGTTCATCGCCTCTGTTTTATTCTAAGATGCCCCGAAATTAACTTTGTCATTAAGGAGAGCAGTATGCGCTAAATAAATACCTCTCTTGGATTTATTATAAAGATAATCATTAAGCAGCAGCACTTTTCGAGTACATGGAGCTAAACACTATTTGTAACGTTCTTGTTGAGATAGGTACATGCTCATCTTCAACTTGCACTTTTGACTTTTTTAAAACGAAAGTAAAATAATGAATTCATGGTCACGTGGCCACATTCACACTATTTTTAGCACTTCGGCCAAGCCTAAAGTTACAATGTGAGATTGGTTTTATTAAATTATTAAAATGGTTCTAATGTTTTACACCAAATACTTCGATGTATTACACCGTATATAATCATCGTTTTTTTCTGGCAAAAATTTGCATTTTAACCAATATGAACCTTAATTGTGCTGCGTGCATAAAACGGAAACATAAAATTTAGAACTTGGGCATGAATGAATAATTGATCAGTTCAAAGACGTTAGACAATCATTTTCCTAAAGTCAAAAACTAATATATCAAAGTCAATAAACCATGTACACATATATAGTAAAAAAACAATCTGGTAATTGATATGGACACTTCTTATGCGCTATTCAAATATAAAACGACAGACATTAATGTACATTTTCGACAGATTTTCCTTATGTACTGCATACCTGAATTTATCAATACAAAACCTTTAAAATTTGAATTGTAACAAATTTTCTTATATCGTTTCGTCATATTACGACATGGTACAGAGAAATAACCAACATAAGTCAAATTCAAATAAGATATTATCTTTTTTCTTTTCACCAATCCAAATATTAATTTGATCATTAAAAAATTATCACAAGTGTCATCCTCAGTGGACTTCATTTTGCATGCAGTTCATGTTTTAAACATACATAAATAAACATCAACTGATACATGTGATATTGTCATCGAATACAACGAAAGTCGCAGAAAATTGCTTTTCAACTTCGGAATTTATTTGGCCTTTTTAACATTTTTTGATTCGAGCGTCACTGATGAGTCTATTGTAGACGAAACGCCCGTCTGGCGCAAATACAAAATTTCAATCATGGTTTCTATGATGAGTTGATTTGCATTAGTTCAATTAATATGAATACAATCACATAATATACTTTGAAAACGAAAAAGAATCTGTATAATATGTTGGAATATGTTTTAACAAATACTTTCTAAATGTTCAGCACCACGTAACCTGCTTATTTTCTTTGATGGACACAAACACAAACACAAACAAATTCACCTAAGCGGTATAAAACAAACATAACGTGTATCAAAACGTCCCCTTTTTATTCCGATAACATAATGAGTACATGTAGAAAGTTCAAAGCCAATCAATTCTCTATACAGTTTATTTTGCGGACAACAAAAGATGTGTTTAATCACATCACGTTACCAGCTATTGGTACTCAAGATGCAATAATAACTAGGAATAAAATCTGTTGTATAAAATTGCAAAATCCGTTGTTTTACAAATGGTTATTTAAACATCAGATTCAAATATGCTGTTCACGATAGCAAAATGCAATTGCATGTGCTTAATGGCAATTGAGAACACTTAAAAAGTAAAATCACAAAAATACTGAACTTCGAGGAAAATTCAAAACGGAAAGTCCTATCTACTGTATTTGACATAGCAGTTGCAGGTGTTGAAATATTTTAATCAGCTAATATAGCAATCCTGTTTAACACGTCAATAAAAGTCGCTGTACTTTCTTTGCAACATATTATGGACAGTCGTATTATCACCGCTGCAGATAAATGGGCAATGTCACATATGACCTCAATACACTAACGATATACAATGAAACGTTCTAGAAGTTTTTCTGAAAAGCAAATAAATTAATCGATATCCAACCTTAATAAACGGGTACATTTTTAGACTGGATATAATGGGAAAAAAGAACGTTAGTAGTGAACCATTTTAATTACTGGTATGTACAATTATGGAACAGACTGTTTGATTGATGTCTGCTCAATTCCAGATGTTATATAGTCAGGACGAGAATTTGTATATACCCGGATGATATGCGGTCAACATGAAAGTTTTGATTTGAACAAGAATAATATCGAACCCCGAACCCATGCTGACATTATATAAATGGAGAAATAAAGAGTTACAAAAATTACCTTCAGAAATATTTCTTTATTTCTTTATTTTTTTATTAATATTTTTCACGTTTATCTAATGTTGTTTTCTATCAATATCATAGTTAATTATAAGTTGTTGATGTTTCTATTTCATGCATGTGCAAAAGGGAAAACAAATATTTTATTGATGTCTGCAATTCATATATAATCATTAAAAATACCGATAGCCGCCGGTTGATCAAGTCCATCAATTGCGCCGAATAAATTGTTCTTGTACTTCAATTCTTTGTCAAGCACATACACCCTATGATGATGAAAATCTGAAATAATTATATTGAAATCCTTTGCAACACACATCCCATGACATTGGAAATGTCTGTTAGCCTCATATCTAAATATGCCACTGAAAGACTTGAATGGGTTATACGTATCATCCTTTACTTCAAAAGTCCTATGCGTTGGACGCTGTTACTGTTGTTGGTATGGTATAAAACGCATAGATACGGTTCTAAAAGTCGGACAAAGACCTGTTAGAAACAGATGCTTCAGTGATGACCATCCCATCAGTGTTCATCCATAATAAAAAGTCAGTACATCCCCTAGAGGAGGAAAGGTAAATAACTAATAAATCATTTTCGGAAGCACACAAATAATATGGCCTTCTATTTGCTTTTCCTACATTCGCAAATTTCATAAGCCGTCTTTCAGTATGGAGCTTTATCAAAAAGGAGTTGTTCACACTTAGAATCAACACACATCCATCCTTTAATACAACAAAATCGTCAACATCATGTACATACACACTGTCTTCAAAGGAATGGTCAACAATTTTACACAATCTCCTTTTCGAAAGTAGCCACGCATCTTTTTCGGAAATAAGTTCTATTTTGTTTACAGGGTTCATATTACACGGAAGATGGATGGTTATTGGATAGTCATCCTTATATTCATCCGAAGAGTTTCCGTCTAAATCATATGGCGCTGTGTCTTCAGCATCAAATCATTCTGTATCTGAATCTTCTTGAGGATCTGTTTGGGTTGCAGACTTAGAATATGAAGACTTTGATGGTGCTGGGGTTTAAAATATAAATTTATCATCCGTTGCTTTAATCATATTTCCAATTGAAACTGTTATAGCTGCTATGAAAACAGCTTGTTGATCTGTTTTGTCATTGTAAAAGGTAGCGGAGCATACTTTCATTTCGGACAATGTATTCATGATATAGTCAAGATTGTACTCATTAAGTTCATTAACGTCCAAATTAGTAATTTTAGTTCGTAAATTGTTGACGTTTGTCTCCTGTTCTGTTAATGTTGTTTGATAGCCTTTGAATGCACAACGTACCTCTGACAGCAAATATTTCTCTGACAAATTGATTTGTTTCCTCACATTTTTCACTTTTGATTTAATGTCGCGTTTTAAAATTTTCTCATCTTGTACTAGGTTTTCTTTTTTTCAATAATCTTTTCACTTAGTACATCAAGATGTTTAATATATTTGTCCTCAAATAATGAGTTCCTAATTTCTTTCTGTATATCTTTCTCTGCATTTTGTAATCGACATACGTTGTGTTTTTGATGTAAATGTCCTAAGTATTCAAAACATACGAAATCCTTGCAGTCCTTGCAGAATAGCTGACATTCTTCTTCATTGTGGAATCTACAATAAAGGGTTTTTGTAGAGTTGAGATTTTCGTGTTTTTCTACACTTTCTAATATATGGGCTGCCATTATTTGAAGTGTTATTTAATATTCCCCTACATAAATACTACAATGGTTACAATGACGTAATAGGACATTATTGATTTCACATTGATTTGAAAATTTGCAAAGAACTAAAATGAACTTTTCTCATGATACCGTATAAACAATATGCACATATAACTTTCACGTTAGAAATCAGGTTGCTTGGGTTTTTTTTTTAATCATTGATTTCAATGAGTTTGAATGTTTAAATGCACTGTAATGAACTTTATTAGATATAAATATATTATATTTGAAATCAATCTGAAAGTAAATAAAAACTTAATAACATGAGAAATGTCGCATAATTCTATGGTGCTGCAATCCAATGATCCTAATGGATTATATTTCACTTTCTATTTTTACAAGTGCAAATATTATGCTTATTGATCATACAAAGACAAGAAAACAAGAAAGGAAATGAAAACAAGCCAAAATAAAACACACAAGGAGACGTCAACGGTAGAGATGTAAGAATTATTACATCTTGAACAATTATTGAAAAAAAAACTTTACCAAATGGGTAATAAAATAACCATAAGTCAAGGAGAGGCAGAAAAATACTACGACCAACAGAAAATGTACGGTTTACAAAATAAAAATCACGACAGTAAAAATTGGTCAACACGAAACCCACCAAAAACCTTTGATTAACTAAGTTGTCTGGTAGAGAAATAAGTTCCCGCTTTACTATTGACACCCGTAGTAAAATGTAGAGATGAATCAAATTTGGTGACCATTTCCTTGAAAGTTACTGTTCCTTAAATGTGAACGTCATTCGATCTTCTTCTTCACCTATGCAAAGATGACCTACCCAAAATTTGGCACTACTTTTGTGGAATTCTTGGTCCACCGTCTTGTTGTTCAAATTCAATGGGATGGATGCAATCATTGAATTAAAAAACTTTCTATATTTAGGTATTTACAGTGTTTATATATAACAAATGTTATTGGATTTTGATGAAATGAATCGTCGACATAAATAGGTCGATCACCGTTACCAATGCTTACATTTCAAGACAGCAGGTGCGCATTTAGTTAATATTAGGCTTCCATAAACAGTGATAAAACAAAATCAATCACGTTATTATAAAGCATTGGCAACCCAAAGTTAAATAAAGAAACAAATGGTGCAAAAAACAAAATACACTATTGAGATATTTTTACTTGTCTACTTAGAAAGAATACATTACAGAATGAATTTCCTTTTGTTAAAGGATCTTTAACACTTTTTTTCTTGTTCTATTAAAAAAGTTCATTGATAATTTAAATATATTTTTTTTCTAAATTTTGCTACAGTGAAGGTAAGCTCAATGGGTATTGTGCATTGTTTTGATGTATATTTTGAAAAGCAGAAAAAAGCAGAGGAGTTGTCTCCATTTATATGTCAAATTTGGCAAATGTTTGGATTCCTATGCATCAGTGAAATACGATATTCTTTGAAACAGTGACTTCTAACCTGTTTTTTGAAGTGCAGTAATTATGCATTTCAACTGATTAGTTCCTTAATAATTGACTTGTAATAAATGGCTAATGATCTGGAATAAACATATTCAAAGGTTTAGATCAATTAAAGTCCAACATATTGTTCCGTATATAGTATCATATTTCGCGACGTGTTTAATGATATGAAAATAAGAATGCACAAAACAAAATACTTACAATCACAATTTCATATGTTAATGATGCATTGGTAAAAAAAGAAAGGCGAAAGATATGAAAGTGATATTCAAACTCATGAGACGATAACAATCTGATAATGCCATGGCAAAAAATCAAAACGATCAGAAGACAAAGATATATACAAAACACAAATAGAATATTAAAGATTGAGCAATATACACGTGTAAACCCCATAAAAAAACTGGGGGTTATATGAGGTGCTCAGGAAAGGTTATTATTTCCTGTTCCAAATGTTGCACCTGTAGTGTTGCGCGTGTAAGTATAAACCCTGAGTTAAGTCTAATACGCTATATTCAAAGAAAAGAGGACGGGAATATAGTTACGACAATTGGAATATATCCGTCGACATCTGTAAAGGCACTTCGGTCATGTCTCCGAAATAGTTGCACCAACAGAGATTGTATCTCAGTAACATAAAATTATGTTAAATTCAAAGATTATCCTTTTTTAACTATTGATAATACATGTATTACAGAAAACAAACAACAATGACCCAAATGCTTATGAGATTACTATGACAACGTTGTCATTTATCAATAAATATCATTCATGACATCAATAAGAAATGTGTCTTCAGTCGTTCAATCCAAACTAATTCGCAATTTTACGGGAATCTTCAAATTATTTTGTCTTGGGTATTTTCTGGACAGTTTAGAGGGGTAGAACATTTCTAAATCTAGTTTGGTGTTTGTAATTGCAAAAATGTTGAAAAATCAAACTTTTTAATCTTCTACGCATGCGGAAGCGGTAATTATGTTCTTCATGTTTTTGTGTTCAATTCAAAAATTCTCGTCCTGTTTGTCCTATATATTGAAAACCCCATTACGCATGAATCATGTTAAAGATATATGAGCCTTCCATAGAAAAAGGAAAACAAAGAGCTCTTCCGTTCACTGATCACCGAACAGTATTATTCGAAGTTAATCTGTAGCATTATGTCTTGTTGTGGCATTGCCATGAATATTTGTGCATATCTAGTTTTTTTTAGATAAGGTAAAGGTATAGCCTCCTATCCAACAATTGTGAAAACTTCTGAATTTAGAAACTGCATTTGGAGTAGTTTATGTTAAGTTAGGAATGTAGTTTTTGGCATTAGGATATTCAAACACTTGAAGGTATTAAAAATTGTTTCCGTTTTTAAAAATCATTGTTTTTAAATGCTACAAGTTACATTATCTCTTTAGTCTTATCAAACTGGATCTCAGTTTATTTTTACAACAGCAAACATTCAAGTTCAATGATTCCTGTCGAAATGCTGCGACATTTTGTATTTTTCTTACATATTATCTCGTCAACGTGTGTACAAGGTTTTAAATTGTCCACTACGTTTACCTTGTAAATACCCAAAGAGACTTTGAATCTCGAAATAAATGCGCGACTGGTACACAAAACAGTGGAAAAGGTCGACAAATGTTTATCCATTGAGTCATTTAAATCCTGCATTCTACACTTGCAGTAAACAAGACTGACATCATGATTTAAAAAAGATTCAATAATTTATATACATGTATATTAGAATATGCATAACTAATTTAAATGCATGTATAATGGAATATTTATAGTTGATCGCCGTCTGATACACACGAGTCCGTTTCTTGCATCAAACGTGTTTTCTTGTATTTCAATTCCTTATCAAGTATATAAACACTATGCTGACGAAAATCTAACACTAATATATTTCCAGAATTATCGAAACTCATTCCCTCACATTCAAAAAAAGCAAATAAAGCTTATTGGATTAACAGATGAACAAACTACAAAAATCAGATGAAAAGGACTTTTAAAAATCATTAAATCGATACAAAGCAGAAAACATTTAACGAAATCACAGTCCGGCCGTGGCAACGTATCTACATATCCCACAACATAAAATACAATAAGTTAAGGTCTAAGAGTACTCGCAGTTTCTGACAGCTAACAACTAATAAAATTGATCATGTATCTTAGACTAAAATAGCAATCAGTACACTTTCAACTTCCAATGGATTTAGTGTAAAGACATCATTAAAAGTCAGAGATCATACGACCTTGAGTAATGCCAAAATATAGGTATTGGCAGTTTGTTTCTCGGCTTAATCCATATATGCCTTTTAAGTCGTATAGTGATTAGAACTTGGAAAATGTATCCTCTTAAATATTTGTGCGATGTCGTTTTGACATACTGTTGAATAGATTTTAGTTGCAAAGACCCGATTAAAAATTATGTATCAAACATGGTTGCTGCCACGTTTGGTCATTGAAGCACGTCTTATTCATGATGCCATCGGTGTTCCTCTGTAGAATACTGTCTCTACTATTGTATCCTTGTATTTCATTTCCCAATACAGACCTTAGACAAATTACTTATAAATCATCTTTTCTAACGCAACACAATACGGATAATAACAACTTTACAAACATCTGCAAATCTCACTGGTCGTCTATTTGAAAGTAGTTTCATGATATATAATTCATTACTAAAACCGAACAGTAAGATGCAGCCATCTTTTGAAACGACATTATCAGCAACTCTGTCTGAGTACAGGTCGTCTTCAAAAGAATGGTCAACAATTTTTCGAAAAAAAAAGAGTCGAAAGCACCAAAGGGACATTCAAACTCATAAGTCGAAAACAAATTGACAATGGCACGGAAAAAACGTAAACGACCAGAAGACAAACAACAGTATATTAAACACAACATAAAAACCTTTTCATGCAATGCATAAAGTTGTTGACTATATAATATTGTCCTCTAACACATAAATCTTCATTTCTTTTCAAATGTCCTACTCGGCATCATAATCGACACAGGTTGTATTTTGGTGTAATTGTCGTAAGCGTTTTAAGTACACGACATCTTTACATTCTTTGCAGAAGATCTGGTATACTTTTTTTAGCATGGAATCTGTAAGACGCGTGAACTATGATATTGAAACATATGAACAGTAAATTGGGACAAAAGATATATGTATCAGTAAAACTTTTGTCATTGATAGAGAACATATTTATAAGATTAATCACCAATATAAGAAAAACAATAAAAAGTCTTTGCTTTCATTGAAACATACGATTGAAAGTTTTACAAATTTGGTGTCTGAGAGTGAAGTTGAAAATTAGAGGCTATATTGTTAAGGAGTGTTTAGTGAACAACCGAGTTTTGATTTTAATTCAATTCAGTAATATGTTTGAACAAAAGTCTGGCTAATAACAATACCAGAAGTATTCCTTCATGTTAGGTTACTACATCATTTGTTGAATTCAAAACAATCTAAATGAATATATTTTCAAATCAGAGATTCCAAGGTATACTTTGCAACGACAGACGTGCGATCCGTCTAATTAAGACTCATCAGTGGCGCTCGATTTAAAACTGTTGCGAGGACATATCAAATTAGAAGTTGAAGAGCGTGGTAAAATAGAATTCCGAAGATTGCGCTTGATACGACTAATGTAATATATGCTGACTTTTTAGGCTGGTGACTCCAATAAAGACGAGACAGCCATCAGCATTGGCGTCGACCAAGTTCCCTTTAAAATCATAAACCATAATACCATGTTGGTGCTACCGACATCACCTTTTATGATTAACCTCTTTTACACCAAACTATAAAAACGAAATATGTTTGAATGCGTTTTTTTTATACCTGTGAAATGTGATCGCCGGATGCAAATTATGTGACACTTTTATGTGATTCTTGTCAATATAATGCTTCATACAGTAAAAGCTTCCTACACAGTACCATCAGCGTACTGCTTTCCTAAATTGGAAAACATGATAAAATTGAACACATGCGCAATAAAATAGATTATCATTCAAAATTAAAAACCGGCTTCTGCGTGTTCTATCAACTGTTGGTTCATCGATTAGAGTTTTTTTTAAGACCATTTTATTGGAAAAATGGTTTTCATTACTGTAGTTATGTACACCATTTAATATTATATATATATATATATATATTTCGCCTATTTCTGAACACAATCAAAAATGTAATTTACGGCAGACTTTTCTCTTATCTTTCTTAGAACAATTACGAGATGTCAATGTGACCAGGATATTAGAAAAAGTAAAACAAAACAAAACAATAACAGTTATTATATTATTTTATTAGAGTTCGTTAAACAATCTCAGTTTAAATATAAACAACTGATGAATTATCGATACACGGATACTCCATTCTTTGGATGTGCATTTGATAGTTTAGAACACACAACTTAAACATAACATTAGAAGCATGATTAACTTATTACTCTTGATTCAAACAGGTTCAACAGTCACTGTCCTCAAAGTCAATATATAATATCAAATAATACAAATTTTGTTCATTGTTTAAAGAATAATTTACACTGATACATTGTACATTATTTAAGTGATGTGGAACACGTTTTTTATATCCCATTTATATATCAAACGCAAGGCATCCATGTACATGCTCTGTAGATTTTCATGTTCGTACTGCATAGATGTGAAGAATGCAAAAAAACATATCAAACATTCAAACTGTCAACTGTCCTGTAAATATTAAGGTGTTATTTTCAAAGAATTTTGGCTTTCTATTACTCTTTGTCATCGTAATTGATTTTAGCTCTCCAATTGTTTTAATCCAAGCGCAGCTGATGAGCCAAAAAGAGGATACGCTTGTCTAGGGCACCAAGGTATCAGCCTTTTCAAGGACACAACACTATCAACGAATACGTGACGTAATCATATTAAGTTTTTGTGTTTTTAAAAATTCCCTGTTAATATCAAAACTATAACTAGTAGAGCATGAAATGTAAAATCTATTCAAATACACCACGTCCATATTCAGACAGAAAATCGTGTTATACAATTTTAAATACACTCATCTTTGTATTAAAATGATCACGACCAATATGTTGTAACAGATTTGTGACGTAATAACAGTAATTTACCACAAAAAATGTAATCCAACTCAGAGTCAACCAGCATGTGTTCTTAATCTACAACTTTACATGCTTGGTGGTGAAGAATTAAATATTAAGACTAAAGCAATTAAATTGTTTGCACAGACGCTGAAATGAGAACACAGAGGGAGTATAGATTATTATCAAAGTAAAATTTTGTACAAAAACCCATCTGCAGAATTATTTTTTATGTTCATATTACGTGTTTATAACTTATTTTTAATGTACTGTGGATTCATTTATTTTCGTGGGTATTAATTTTCGTGGATTGAGAAAATCATGCAGTTTCGTGGATATTTGATTTCGTGGTTACGAAGCCTGTAGAAAATTTGTAATTCGTTGAACATTTGTATTCGTGGTTCAACCGTACCCACGAAATCCACGAAAATTGGTTTCCAACGAATAATAATGAATCCACAGTATACAATGTGTAAATATATTATATTATTTGTATTTCCAATGCGTTTTCAACTGATCGGACGGAGCTTACGTTTTAATTTGCACAAGGACAGTCTATTTGAAGATGTGTGTGATAAGGATGATTGCCGTTATAATTATTATTAATGATTTCTAATCACCTATCAGTGTCACCAAACAGATATACAAAAGAACTGAGTGAATGATATGGGACCCCCCAAAACAGTTTAAGATTTATACCGTTTGTTTGTGCTATAGCAGAGTATTTTAAAGTATCGGCTATTGTATTATTCTGTTTCAAACCTTTCTGATTGTGAGATTTATTTTAAACGTGATTTAAAAAAATTATATATAAAAAAAATATAATAAGACTCAATTATTCCTTCCTGTATTATGATAAATCCTATTTGCTATTTATCCTCCTGTGCTCCACCCCCGCCCCCCCCCCCCCCCCCCCCCCCAACCCATTTTTTTTAAAGCATTCGGATCCAGAAAAGTTCATTAAGGGGGCATTGACTTCCTAAGAGGGACCATGCAAGTCATGTTTAAGTGATTTCCTGAATAATCAACAAGATTTTGTTCCACAAAAGGGGGCGCCCCCTCATAAATCCGCCTCTGAAAAGAAGATAAAAGTAATTCAACTCGTTATAGAATAACGTCATATGCATATTGTGCAACTGCTGTCGTTATAGTTTTACTTTCATATCCACAATTTCAAAAATGTGACAATTTTTACATGTTTTTAAAGTCCGCTTTACAAGAAAATTAACGGCTGTGTCTCATTATTAATTTTGCGAATAAACATATAGTGTTTACATATTTTAACCCGATAAATAACCATAACTGGACACTTCATTGATGAGTTTATCTCAAAACATCTATCTATATATAGACAGGTCTATGATCAGCGAACGGGTTAAACTCCGCCCAGTCAAGTGAATTAAATCAAGTAGTACATATATATTAAAAAGTTGTTGATGCAACAACTTCATATATACACTAAATTGAAAACGAATATTTGATTTACGTCCGCTATCCACAAATGGTCATTCAAAATGCCGATAGCCGCTGGTTTATCAAATCCATTTCTGGCATCCAGCAATGTTTTCTTGTACTGTAAATCCTTGTCAACCATGTTCACGCTATGGTGGCAGAAGTCTGATATTAAAACATTACCTGCTTTATAAACACACATCCCTATACTTTGAAAATGGTCCCACGCGTCACATCCATATATACCACTGAAACTTGTGATTGATTTATATGTATTTGATTTTTTCTTTAACAGCTCTTTGCAATGCAAGTCGGATGTGTTGCCCTTACAATATAATACGCACAGATACGATTCTAAAATTTGGATACTACATGGTTTCTGAAAGGTGTCTTTAGAAAATGACGCTTGGCCAGTGACAATTCCATCCATGTTCATCCATATGAAACAGTTCTTATATTCATACCATGGTTTCCCGAAATAAGATATAACGTAAACTACTAACAAATCATTTTCAGAAATGCAAAAACAATGCAGCTTTCTACCAGGTCCTCCTATATTTGCAAATCTTACCTGGCGTCTATTTGTCAGTAGTTCATGATAAATGAGTTTTCCTCACTGAGAATCAGGACACATGCATTTTTTAAAACGACAAAATCACTAACGTTATCTGCATAGACACTGTCGTCTAAGGAATGGTTAACAGTTTTAAGCAATTTACCGTTTGCTAGTATCCAAGCATCCGTTTCAGAGATTGGAACTATTTTTTTAACAAGCGTAATATCCTGCTTTAGTTGGAAACTAATCGGATATTTATCTGTAACTTCATCGGATGAGCTTTCTATTAAATCATCTTCCTGAAAATTTTCTGCATCGAACCTTTCAGTCTCTGAATCTTCAGGAAAATCTGTCTGTGTTGATATATCAGAACATGCTGACAATGCTATGCGTCCGCGAAACATTTTCCACTTGGTGTTTTAATTAAATTTCCTATTGAAAACTCCATAGTCGGTGTGAAAGCAGGTATTGGTTGATTTGCAAATGTGTTGCACTTTGAGGAGCATAAGTTAATTTCAGACAAAATATTCATAAGATGACTAAGCTCATACTCTTCAAGCTTATTTGCCTCTAATTTAGTTATTTCAGTTTGTAGATTATTGACGTTAGTTTTTTGTTTGCATAAAGATGTTTGATAGCTTTCGAATGTTTTTCGTACTTCTGACAATAGATGTTTCTCTGTAAAGTCGATTGCTGCCTTCGTTTTTATTACACATGTTTTTATTTCACAGTTAAGACGTTCCTCGTCTTGTAAAAGTTTTTTCTGTTCTGGATGTCCGAAAGCTTATCACCCAGTGCAGTTAGTTGGTCAGAATATTTTCCATTTAACAACAGAACCTCCATTTCTTTCCGAATATCTTCCTCTGCATCTTGCAATTGACTCAGGTCATGTTTTTGGTGTAATTGCCCGAGGCATTTAAAACACATGAAGTCCTTACAATCTTTGCAAAATATCGTGTATTCCTCTGTTTCATGGTATCTACACCGAAGTGGTTTCGAAGATTTACCAATCTCTTCTTTTATTTCACGTTCTAACATAACATCCGCCATTACGGATATTGTAATTTAATATGCAAACATGTCAAAATATATACACTAGACTTCAGTATAGAAATAGGTCATTACTGATTTTTATTGATTTTAAATGTAATGTTAGATATAAATAACTTCTTATTTGTAATCAAACTGAACCAAATTAGTTGACAAACGGGAGATCAGAAATTTATCCCCTGACGCAGAATTAACCAGTAAACTTGTTATGCAGTTTGTTTATTTGGTAGTTCGCTTTCTTATATGATTTTTGAAAATAAGAATTATTCTGATTAATTCAAAGGCGGGAAAAGGAAAACAATGGATAGGGAAAGGGGGCAACAAGTTAACCATAGCATACAGGTGTATAAGAAGTAAAACAGTTTAAGTGTTATCAACAAAGTAAAACCTTAGTTACATGGACATAGCCTCCATACCCATCACCACCACCACCGCCGCCGCCAAGACCACCACCAAAATCACCATCACCGTGTTCCATAAAAATAAAAATAAAATATTAAAAACTCCTCAATATCGATATATGCCTCCTATTCTATGATATGAATTAATTTCTGTATAAGATATATGGAAACAGGTTACCGACAAGCAATTCTTATTCAGAATCTACCTTTGAAGTTTCAATATCGTCGATACGGAAGTCTGAGTAGGGATATTTGAGAAAACAACGATTTTGATCATGTGCTTCTCCTTGCTGGAAATAGATGATGGTTCGGTACCTTCGAAACAATACAATATTTGGTGCTAACAATTTTCAAAAGATAGAAAATGCGATATTTTTACTAATGTCAATCGTTTTACTTCCCTTCGGAGCCGTTACCCCGTATCATACATAAGCAAAACAATATATTTGCATGTGGCGTTCACCACGTTTTAAGTGGTGTTTAAGTGGTGTTTGTGGAAAATTCTAGTAGAATAGTATTAATGCCCAAGCCTCAACTTTCAACTTAAATAAGTGTAAAATTTCTTTATAGTAAAATGACTGAAAGGATGTGATTCATTCATTTAGTTTTTTCAGTGTTGGATCAATTAGTGAACAAGTAAAAACATCAGGCAAATAGTGTACATACAAGAACAACTATTCGACTGGAACCGACCATAAATTATTTTGAAATTAAGTTATATCTTTTCAACTCTTTTTCTAAATCTTGTTTTGTACTCATTGATATAACTTTGCACCTTTTCTACCTCCAAAGACATACATTTTGGAAATAATGTCTTTCAAATAATCTATAAGTCATCGATCATGCATATTTTGATTGTGAGGGTATGCATTTTTTTCCTTGACACACATTTTTTTTTTATATTTTTAAACTCAATGTCGTTTTTATTATATTTTGTCTTAAGCTTTAATAGAAACAGAGTACTTCTCACTTCCGCTTTTTAAAATTATTTTTTGAGAAATAAGGAAACGACAATTAAAAAATTACCCTCACAAAAGACAAATGTTCGGTGCCTGAATTATGAAAAAAACTTGAAAAATCTAGACTTATTCCTTCGGTTCACATACTCTGAAGTATTGTCATCCTTGACTAATCAACCTATGGACAGTCGTTCTGATTATGAGTATGTGCTTATGCATGTTGTATTTGTTGCTAGCCGTTTGATAATAAACAAGGAAGATTGAAATTTAATCGCGTATTCCTACTATGCTATAAACGTCACCGTTTTTGATAATAGTTGAACTACACAATATTTTTTAGGTGCAGATGTTTTAATGGGACATCATTTAACGTTGATAAACGATATTCATATTTTATGAGTAGAGTAATTGTTACATTGGTACAGCGTAAAATTAATCTTTCTAGAGGTGAGTTGATCGAAAGGAAGGTATCTTGCAAAAGTAACATATATAAATATATAATCATATTTACATTTACCGTGTGTACTTGATTTTATATAGGACATTTATATCAT
Organism: Mytilus californianus; assembly: GCF_021869535.1. Classification (NCBI taxonomy): domain Eukaryota; kingdom Metazoa; phylum Mollusca; class Bivalvia; order Mytilida; family Mytilidae; genus Mytilus; species Mytilus californianus. The sequence goes on along the minus strand of NW_026262626.1, from coordinate 23,591,646 downwards.
GATAAACGATTATATGTTATCAGTGTACACAGGCCAGTATGCCTCATTTTGAATAGGAAAAAGATCGATGCTATTTTTACTAACCGGTCTCAATAAGTTCTTGCGTGTCTTTTGACAGTTATTGTTATGTATGTGCTATGTAAAAATAATGTTCGTAACGAGTATAATTCATTCAACAGGGCATTTCCTATCCTCATTTCCATACTATAAACGATTTTTAGAAAATCACTCTGGAAATAATTCAATGCATGTTATAAATAAAAGCAAGTGACGTTTACATTTTGCCTGAATCGCGTTTCCACCATAAAACCATATAAAGCTATAAAACCAAGTCTGGAATATGACAGAAGTTTTCACTCGTTCCGTTGATTGATAACGTGTGAATTTGTCGGTTTTTGTGGACTTCCCCTTTTAGAATGTACCTAGGAGTTAGGTATTTTTGTAAGACTTTTTTTCTAGCACAGAAATGTGATCATCACTTGCTGACAGTTCGAATATTTTATAATGAAAAAAAAAACAGCATTCAATTCTTATATTTCAACACATGTATGTAAACAAATTTTGAATATAAAAGAGCAACTTTGTTAAAACACAAAAATTCGGCAGAAACAGTCGAGTGATGTGAAAGTAGTATCATGCCACGTGATATCAATTGTAAAAAACTAAGTCCTCATAAAAGAAGAAAAAAATCAATAAATTGAAAAATCAATATAAAAATCAATATGATAGTAAATTCATAATTGCTGACATTTCGTGTATTTTACAATAAAAAAAACACAGTAATCAATTGTTATATTTAAACACATGTATGTAAACACATTTTGGTGACTTGGTTTTGTTGACTTGGGAATGGTCTCTATAATGTATAAATTTCGTAATAATTTTTTTTCAGCATTGCAGTTGTGCACTACCATTTTGATGGATTGATGTTGTCATAATATATTTCAAAGCAGATTTTTATGTTAAAAATGAAGATGGATAAAAGCGCTGCTCTTGAGCTCACAGCAGGAATCCCGATCCGAAATCCGCGGAGATATCTGAATCCTGAGGAGAAATATTACAAACCGCAACACAAAAGGGGGTTGGGGGTTGGGGGGGTTGGGGGGGGGGGGGGGGGGTGGGTAAGAAAAATCTGGATCCGATTCCCACGGATCATAGTCCTCCGTGGGAATCGGATCCAGATTTTACTTATGAATTGCACTAAACAAAGTGTAACTGCTCTTCGGAATTCGCATTCAGATCGGAATACCCTGTGTGTAGCTGATTTTGGTTTTCCATGTACGTGTAGTAAGTTTGTTTGACATATCCTTTCTTTTCCATTACATTAGTATTTCACATTGTGCAAAAATATCATTTTGTATAATTTATGCAATATTCAATATTCATTTGTTTTAGGGTAATAGCGACTAATTGGACTATATGTGGCACATGTGATTTTCGCCATATAACTAAACCATCAGTATTTTGGTGTTCCGAGTGTGACGAAGGCCTATGTCATGAGTGCACTGAACATCACAGCATCTCCAAGGCAACTAGGGGACATAGTACAGTTTCTATCGATGAATACAACAAACTACAATCAACAATTCTAGAAATAACACAAACATGCAAAGACCACAATGAAAAAATTCAAATATACTGTAATAAACATGATTGTCCATGTTATAAAAAGTGCATTGTGGAGAGTCACAACGAGTGCAAAGAATTTGTTGATATTGACGATGTTATAAAAGATGTTAAATCATCAAATGCGTTCGTGGATATCGAACACACCTTGGCAGAAATTTCTGAAAATATTAAAAGAATTAGAAAAGACCGCGAAGAGAATCTTACATCAATCAAGGAAACAAGAGAAATTGTCGAGTCTGAAATAAAAATGACAGGAATTTCAAGTCTTTAGAAATTTTTTTCAATTGGCACAAAGACAATAACAGCAGAATATTCGATACTACTTTATTAGAACATCTCTATATCTGGAATAATAGATAATAATAATAAATAATTTGTTAATTAAAGTGTCACTCACTTATTGATTGAAATAAAAAAATAATTCATACGCAATATCTATAATACTAGAATAACGATGTCCAATTTGTTAGCCGTCATGGCTTAAACACGACGAAGCAAAGAATTCAACTTTATATATAACTAATATAGGACAATGGTGTTGATTCAAAATTACACCATTCCAGGTCCTTTTGTTTTCAACATAGTTAATATTGCCAATAATTAACAAGTTCGGGGTCAAATCCGATACCGAAACCAATAGTATATGTTACATGTATGTATGTTCTGTATCTTCCGCCTTTAATAAGAGCACTACCATGGGTCATAGTGTAAAGGAGGACTTGTTACACACTGTAATATTTTGGGTTATTAAATATTGATATTTTATCTTAATTTGAATTCGAGTTTGTTTTAGTTTATGTTTGTAGTAATAATAGAATGACTTGTATTGATATACGTTGAATGGACCATTTACTCCCGATCTTCAATCATACTATATTACCAAGTAAGTGCTTACAAGTAGCAAGAAGCAAAGTTAATACAATACAAATACAAAGTTTTTTATTGTCAATTATGACGCCCAATAATTTGAGCAGTACAATTAAGTTCAATTTCATACAAGTGATTACATATTGATTACATTGATTATTTAACAATTAAACAAAATCAAGTCTTTCTCAGCAGATTAATTTCTACAGGAATAATATGTATAGTTTTACAATATGATATAGATCGACAAACTACCGGTGACTAAACTGTATCTAGAATTAAATTTCTCTCTTTGAATAAAGTACACAATAATAAACTTACTTTTTTTATTATAACATTATGCTCAGATGACATTAACCATATTAATTTTGATTTATTTGGGAGGCTTTTAAAGTTTTTGTTAAGTAAACCTTATTTAAGTATATTAATATATTCAAATCTTTTATTATTTAAAACAGGACACTGAAGAAGAAAATGAAATTCATCTTCAACTTCAGTGTTGCATAATTTACATATAATATCCTCCACTCGAAGCCCAACGTATCTGCCTCTTTCAATTTCTAATTTATGAGCACTGACTCTGAACTTAGTGAGCAGTCGCCTATCATCCTCATTCAAAATTGATAAGTATTTTTCCATACAAATATTTTCTTTAAATAATCTGTAAGTTCTTAGTTTATTTCCATGCTGTTTATTTTGTCTATCATTGTAAAGTTCAGATTTCCAAATACAAGAATATTTCTGTTTTAATTTCCGGTAAATTAGTGATTTTAAATCCATCTTTGAATTTTTAACGAGTTTAAGATCTATATCAAGATATTTCATAAGAATAACAATACAATTATACCAACTATTTTTGTTTAAGCTATTTAGTGATCTAGAGACATTCAGAGCTTCAGAGAGAAGGATATCATCAGACTTTAATGCATATTTATAATATCTAAAAATATTTAAAATTACTTCAAGAAAAAAGGATATCTTACCATTTCACCTAATACAGCTATATTTGTAGATTTCCTACCTAAACCCATAGAAAATTTACTGAATTTGACATGAATACTTTCTTGTTTCATTTCCTTGCAGAGTTTAAATAGATTATGTTCAGTTTTATTTAGTTTTATTTATTACTGAAGCTCCCCATATTTCAATCCCATATAACAACACATGTTTCACAGTATGATCAAATAAATGTGAAAGTGTGTTAATTTTAGGTTTATATAAGTTAAAACTTTTTTTTATTTTTAAATAAAGCTTTCAATCCCCTTTTATATAAATTTTCTTTAGCCTCTGTAAAGCTTCCACTTGCACTTACATAAATTCCTAAATATTTATAACCCCTAGCCCTAATAATAGGTACATTATTAACATTAAATATTTTTCTCATACAGTTTTCCTGTTTTATTAAACACTACTGATTTAGTTTTCTTTATATTTATTTGGAGCCCCCATTTATCACAGTAGTTATATAGTTTATCAATACACTTCTGTAAACCATCAGCTGTTTCTGACATCAATACTAAGTCATCTGCATACAATAAACAATTAAGCTGTAAGGAATTTAAAATAGCAGGTTTACAGGTCTCATCAAATGAGTCAAGGACATCATTTATAAAAAATTTAAATAAAGTGGGACTTAAATTATCCCCTTGTTTGACTCCTATGTTAGATGTAAAGTTTTCAGTCATAGAATATTTGTCAACCTTTACACAAAGTTCAATAGTATTATACATATCTTTTAGAGTGTTATAAAATAAATCACTGACTCCAATATTTCTCAGTTTATAAAAAAGTCCATCATGACTAACAGTGTCATAGGCTCTTCTTAGGTCAACAAAGCATGTAAAGAATTTTTTATCGCCTTGTTGAGTTTACTTTTCTATAATAGTTCTCAAAACTAAATGATGATCACTGGTGCGCTTGCCTTTACAGAAACCAATTTGTTTTTGTTATTGTTATAAAACTAAGGTTGCAAAATTGACCTTTGAAAGCATAGTATTGTTGTATGCACTTCTCAGGCTGGTCTCCTCCATCGTAACATACGGGTATCTGAGTCTGAAGCCAGCAGATAACGGACAGGGAACCAGTTTATGTATTTTTGGATTTTAGGATCTGGGTTTAAGGTTAAATTGGGAACAGGTGTTGTGAGCATGCAAAATATATGCGTTTTTAAACAAATGATCTATTTGAAAAATCCCATTGAGTAAAAAGAGTTTGCAGCAGTCTTCAAAAAACTTAGTTATGAATCAAATATGCAGGTAGATTAACATCTCTTTGACTAATGTAAAATGAATAACATGTAGTTTGTGAGGATCTTGATGGGGTCAATCAATTGTTTATTCTTTAACTGTTTTGACCATTTTTTCTGTTCCTTATTTATTCTTTATATTTCAGCACCCAAATATTCTTTATTTATCTTTGTTGTTGGCCTTTTTTTTCTATTCTTTATTTTTTAGCCCATTGGTCCACTATTCTCTATTCTGTAAACTCCATCCAGACTCTTATATGAAGCACTATGGCGTGTACGGATGTGAGTTATAATTTCTTAACTGTAATATAACCTTAAATGCAAAGTTCTGTCACATTGCTGATTTTTTTGGGGTTAAATTTTTATTAGACTTAATTTTCCAAATACAAGAAAGTATGATAAACGACAACAGGCTTTATCTCAAAACCCCAGTTTTCATACAAAGCTATATAATTTCTTTATTATCAACTTATACTTTTTATACCGCTTCGTTTGGGACAAACTTCATTTGATTAATTGGATCTCGTTTAGAAGATTTTATCCTAATATGTCAAATCTTTACATAACGGCGAGATGCAGCTGATAAATTTAGAAAAAAAAATACTTACTTAAGATACAATAAACAAAAAAAAAAACACGTGAATCATTGACATGACTTGTATTTTCATGCAGGTGTACATACTGATGGATGGTTTCATTAGCGACTAATGTCCAGTGGCAAATATTTCATCCGTATCACGGCGGAATTATGTTGATGTAACACACCATTGTACCTCGAAGAAAGTAAAGCACAAATCGTGATTTTCAAACTCATTATAGAGGTACAAATTTGGGGATTGGGAAGTGTCTAATCAACGATGTCATTTGCTAACTTCCGAGTGGAAATGAGTGTCATCATGGTCACTTATGACGATACATACTTATATATTCTTTCAGATCTAAAATAAATTTCGAAAAATGAACTTCATTCGAAATCTATTGGATAGTTGTCTCATTTACACATCTCCTTAATTTTATATAGAAGTAAAAAGAAAAAAAAAAGAAGAATTATATATCATACATATTGAATATCAAAATCTAGCTGGGAACGATAATTGAAGAAACATGAAATTTAATCCAATACTGCCAACACTGTAAGTATTTATGAGTTAGATTCAGAGAAAGATTGTTTCTTGTATAGAATTCAGTCAAGATCTGTTTCGAAACTTGATAGCAATATAAATTCTACATTCGATTTTGTTTTATATATATCATATATTTGTTACTGTCTTAACTGATTGACTAAACTGTTGTTGCTGTAAACAGGATTAACAACATCAGAAACTTAAAAGTGACAAAATGACTTTCTCTAATTTTTTCACTATTTTAACATTTCCGAACCTACTGTGAAAAAAATTGTTCTCCTCACTTGTGAAATAACTGTTCTCGGCAAATGATTGATCAAAATTTAATTATTACGTCAAATTTCCTATTGTGACGTCATGAAAAATGGTGACTATGCCTGATGACGTCACATATAAAGAACACAACTTTCTGCAAATCTTTAAAAAGGAAGGATGAAAAACAATAGAGAAACAGATTCCACCACTATAATTCGTGTATTACGATATTTCTCCATTCTCAACAGTTAACTTTTAATTATTTAAAAAGCTCGGCAAGCCTCGCGCTTTAAATATTAAAATTATACTGTCTCGAGTGGAGAAACACACTTGTTGCAATGGTGGAATCTATATTTCTTAGACTTCGGAATCGTATGACGGGTGATGAATGCATGCCAGGGACCAGTTTACTTGTTGGCGTTCTTTTTATTACTCATAGGGGTCGGGAGATGAAAAGGTTTACGGAGAGTCGATAGAATTTCTAAATAAGAACTAAAAAAAGCCTACCATTTAGTTGAAATTTTTATATAAGTAGTATGGATTACCAAATAAATGTATACATTGGCTGACAGTGTTTTGTCTATCAGCTCATAGACATAATTTTGTCTAGTGACCGTGACGTCATCAACGTTTTTTCATGATTTACGCCGGCTTAAAACGGAATTTAGAATTAAATTATAAGGAATGACCATGATGACTGTAAAATTTTTTCTGTCTATTTGAAATAACATCAAAAATGTGGTGCACACTTTAAAATAACCCGCTACGCGGGTTATTCAGTGTGCACTACATTTTTAATGTTATTTCGAATAGACAGAAAAAATATTACAGTCATTCCTTATAAATAAATTCTAAATTCCGTTTTAAGCCGGCGTAAATCATGAAAAAACGTTGAATAAATTAAACATATATTTAAGGAATGACTGTAATATTTTTTCTGTCGTTTCGAAATAACATCAAATATGTGGTGCACACTTTAAAATAACCCGCTGGGCGGGTTATTCAGTGTGCACTACATTTTTGATGTTATTTCTTCATAGACAGAAAAAAATATTACAGTTAATTCCTTAAATATATGTTTAATTTATTCATAACTTTTCTATAATTATGTTCTCTGCGCGATTTACAGCTTAGCATATCGTAAAGACACTTGTTATTTTTTAAACCATATTTTGGACTTAGATTTTCTTTGAGTTTTTTTTTGGGGGGGGGGGGGGGGGATTGCTGATTGCTGTGTCATTGAGATGTACGAGCTTCTCCTTTAATTCACTTCAAGATCTGCTGAAAATACAACTAATATATACTATTAGGCCGTATTTGAAGAATAACTATGGTTATTCTTTATTCTCTTGAATTGACAGAAACGAATCGATTTCGACTCTTTAATCAACAAACAGTATGAAGTATTACTATATCAACGCTAAGTGAGGTCTTCGACGTAAAAACAATATATTTAGCCCCAGACAAGTCAGATACGTGATAGCTTACGGGTTTACGGTTTTATTGCTTTTCTAATTCCTTAGGGAGAAATTAAATCGAAGAACTATTGACCATTACTATTAAACACAAGAAAGAAAGCGTTATGAAAACAAAACACGAAACTAAATGAATTATATATCACGGATTTTCCATTGTTGAAATGTAAACAATATTTATAAATAAAAAAAATATTTTTGAGTGTATTTGAGTAAATGATGGACTTTTAACATTTAAGTACGATTTTAAGATGTTCTTCGACAAAAAGGAATCATGTACATGTATAGCTCATATTATATATTTTTTATAGCAGAATGTGCGGTTCCTGATCATATTAGGGTTTCTTGCAATATAATCTTTTCAGCTATTTTACGAAAAATGGACAGAAGAATTTCACGTGTGAATACCACCTTCTATCATTCTGATCAGTTTTAAAGCCTTTGCATTTAAGGAATATACATTCATATTCCTAATGGGCAGGCCTTGATTCGTTGTCATGGTTTGAATGTACTTTAAGTTCTTTTCTGTTATATCAGCTCTCTGTTTGTATTAGATTTTAGATTATAAAAAAATCGCATCGAACATCACTTAAAATTGAAATGCGTTTAGTGTCATTATAATAATTGTAAATATTTGGGATTGTTTTTAGAATTGGAATAGAATAAACTTTTAACAGAAATTATTGTAAAACGCTTTTCCTTTCAAATTTTATCATATTCAACCAAACGTGATCCGAATGATCCATAAGTAGATCAAAGTATAAACTTTAGAATGTTTACAGTTGAATGAATGTACCCCTTCTTATACTCGAGTAGTACCTAAAGGTTTAAGAAATGTCAGTTTTGTTAAAGTCATTAAAATAATGCTGTTACATTGGTTTTTTAGAAGGACTTTTCATTGAAGTGTTTCCGATGCTATGAACTGTCACAGATTATACTGACTGATATTTCTTAAGAGGATACCCAACACTTCGACTAAAATCGATTTGGCTCGTTTAATTTTTAATAAAATTTTGACAAAATAATAACCTTGACCTGTTGACAAAAATATTAAAATTTCAAAAAATTTGAACCACGCAATTTGCAGGAATAATTTCATCGGATATATAGCAGTTTGACAAACGCTAATTTTGATCATTGAGAAGCTTGATTTCTCTTTACTAATTGTATGTGAATATAACGTTCAGCTGATTTTTGAAGAGTTAATTAACTCTCTTATGTGTTCTGTACCCCTAAATCTACTGATATTTGACTGAATAAGTTGTTAAATACGGAACGGGGAATAGTAACTGTGAACATAAATCAAACTTCTCGTATTTTAACAGTTATTGTTAACTTTGAACAAAGACTATATTTGTTTCCGTTTGTATTTATTCGATGAAACTCTACAGACACCCTTTTTAATTGACATTTTAAACAGCGTCTTTCTGTACTGTTTATTACGCTCTTGTATGAAATCTTATCGTACAGCGACCGATATTAGAATGTAGACCGGCTTGATTTCATATTATCTTAAGTTTTTTTCTTTTTGTATCTGCCAGAATTTTTATTTTGTATTTAGTTGTGTATTTTGATATCTTTTATACCATTATTATAGAGTATAGTTTTTTTTTTGTACCTGATCGTCATTGATTGTTTTTTGGGTGAACCATTGGTTAGTCTACTGTTCGAGATCAATTCAACCCCGCGACATGTTCATTTGCCAATTTAAAATAATTTACTGTTAGAATATTGTCAGAAAATAAATGATGTTACCATATTGCAAATTAGTGCCCATGGAATTGAAATAGAAAAGGGAGGACACAATACTATACACTCTAGTCAAAAGGTTATAATTTTTGCTAACACAATGTTGAAGAAAACATTTATTTTTCTAGTTCAATATCCAACACGTTGTACGGAAAGATATGGTTTTATATATGATTAATCATCTAATATTTTAAATTCTGAAACTTTAGATGACCAATCAAAATTTATGTGGTTTATGCCAAATTAGGATCCTATATGTAGTTTACAATATGTTAATAAAACTGTTAAATAGTTTAATTAGAAATAGAAAAGTTAAAATTATATCAAGTATAATTGTTAATATCCGTTTGCACTGTTCGTGTTCACTCATTCACTTTAGGAATAAACTGTGTTTGTTGTCTCCCTTTTCGTATGTCTGAATTAGTTTTACTTTATTTCTTTCCAACACTTAACAATTTGTTTTTATTGCTGCTTTGCTGTTTATGGATGGTATAATTGAGAAACAAACAATTGTTTGTTTTGTGTATAGTCCTCTTTAGTGTTATAGTTATTTGTGTAGTTTGGTTGCTGTTGGCGTAAACCATACATATCCCTTATTCTAAACGACCAATTGAATTTGGTACTAACTATACATAAACCTTTCTAATAAATATATTGTTCATCATTTGTCGATACTTTCCAGGAGCTGGTGTTTCTTAATGCACATTACCTAGCGCAAACATCATGAAAAGATTTAATCAAAAGCGACAACTTGAATTTGCATTTATGTGTTAGCGTTTGCTACGAGTAAAACAAATCCCTATATATTTGAGGTGAAGAATAGCCATTAATAAAAGCGCTGTCAATTCGCTAGGGTTTTTTCAAAAGCGTGAGAGTTTTTGTGTAATAGAGGAAATTTTGTTTGCTAAGAAAGATTAGACGATCGCCCAATTGAAAAAAAAAGTAGCGGCTAATGGAAAATTATTGAATTCTTTAATATTTTTCCTCAAGTTTTAGTAAAAGTGACTTATAACTTTCAGCCCTATGTGCTATTTCGTGGTGGTCAGTGTTTATAGGTGTTAGAAGCCGGAGTTCCCGGAAAGAACTACCGACCTTCGGAATAAAAACTGACAATCCTAGTCAATTAGGTTTGGAGTCGAGCGCATCTGCCACGTGCGGGATTCGAACTCACAACCTCAGTATTGACAGGCCAGTGATACAGTAGTTCGACTACTTAGACATTTCAGCCACCGAGGCCTCTCAAACCCTTACACACATCTTGGTTTAAAAAGCGTTGGAACTGAGCGTACCGGATTAAGATTATACAATAAAAAACGTGATCTACGACCTGAGACATGTTTAAATTGTGATAAAAATCAAAACAGAAAATATGTTGTAAGTTAGTTTTATTACTTTCTTTTCTTTAAAGTTTATTTTTATTTGGTTTAAATTGCAAATAATTGTCTTTAAAAAAGCGTTTTTAATAAGCCATCAAAACATATTCTTCTGTATGTCAACTCTGTTTTCCTCGTCTTTAAGTTCAATGTTTATTTTGTTTAAATCATTTAATTGTTGATCTTCAATTTTATTTTTTGCTTTAACTGGCAAACCAAACTCTAAACTTTCCCAAAACCAAGGATCTGTACGCTTTAAGTATGTTTTAGGTTTCATTTAAAGTTTCAGTTCCGGGTCAAGTTTTGCAGGGTCAACATCCTCCATTAAAATCAAAATGATTTTCTGAGATTTATCTCTTAACACACTGTGATGAGCTGTTTGAAATTCATATTGACACCATTCACTGTCTAAAAAATTGTTTGACACTATCATAATCGTTCTAGAACTATCTTCAACAGACTTAATGATTGAATCTGCTATACATTCACCAATCGGAAAGTCCCGGAAGTGGACACATAACTTGCAGCCATATTTTTTCTCAAGCCTTTGCAAAAGCTCGTGAACAACAAATGCGATGCGATTGTGTTCTAGCTGGAGAAATTTTACGGATACCAGGCCATTCAATAATTCAACATCTACACAGGATAGGCTGTTTTCTTTGAGGTATAAATTTTTCTAATTTTGTAAGATTGACAAATGCGTTAGGCTGAACCATTTCTATCCCACTTCTATTGAGATAAAGTGTTTTTAGTTGATAAAGTCCACTGAAAATGGCTGACTTAACATAAACTAGGTCATTCCCACCCAGGTAAAATGTTTCTGCTATTGTAGGTATGTTTTCTGTGACATTATTTATATGCTTGTTACTGCAATCGACTATTACGTTTTGATGATTAAAGGACATGAGACAAGTGCAGTTTGTAGGACAAGCCATTTTACAATTGCAAGATGACGATAGACCGCAATCACAAATGCCGACACAGGGATCTTCATACTCACATAACATATTTTCTAGTTGAGCATTCTTAATTAGAGAAAATTTTCCAATTTTATATCCATTGTAGCAAAGTAAGAATTCGAATTCATCAATTTCTAATCCTTTGCATGAGTCAGTCCATCTGTTCAAACATTGTCTCATCCACGAAATATGACAATCACAGTTAAATCTATTACCCCGGAAATTGAACACTGGTGGGGAGTGGTGAGTGTCGAAAATTATATATTGTATGGTTGCAAAGACGAAATATTATTATATCTCAAATCAACTATTTCTAGATGTGGAAATTTAAAAAAGCTGCTCCTACAATACTGGTAACATGATTATTATTCAAAATTATTTGTTGTAACGCAAGTACATTGTAAAAGTGTTCAACGTGAATTGGTCGATCTATTTTGTTATAGCCCAAGTCGAGTTGAATTAATGACAGCATATCCGTGAAAACATAAGCTATATATCTTCAATATTGTTATGATTAAGTAAAACCCATTTTAGTTTAGACATATGTTTAAAAACACCAACTTCAATGACTTCAATGTCGTTATTGGATGCTTGAAGTAGTTCTAAGCTTTGAGAATTTTGGAAAACATTTCTACGTAGAGCAGTTAGTTTGTTCCATAATAGATTAATGCCGGTTAAATTTGGAAGTCCAGCAAAGATCGCGTTCTCAAGGGTGATTATCCGATTGTGGCGAAGATCTAATACAAATAATTTCTTTAAACTGTGCAAATCAGGAAAATGATTTAGTTGATTGTAAGAAATATTCAGCAAAGTTGTTTCTGGTATGGAGTTGAGCGTCAGCGGGTGTAAAGTCTTCAGTTGGTTACCAATCAAATCTAATTTATTGATTAATCGCAATCCCTGAAAAGCGTGGGATTCAGTGTGGCTGATTTCATTGTGAGAAAGTAAAAGTGTTACCAAATTCACTTGGTTAATGAAAGTATAATTCAAAATTTTGCTAAGATTGTTTCTAGAAAGATCTAAATGTTGTTATCGTCCAAGTCTACCCATGACAGTAATATTTATATAAGTTAATGAACAATTTCCTAGCTGAAGTTCATGAATAGTTAGTAAATCGTATAGATGGTTCCAAATATAGTCTCCTACTAGCGTTGAATCTAGAATAAGTGCTTCCATTTGTCTTCCTGAATGAAAAATATCCATCATCTATCTGTGAAATTGGATTTGGACCTAATCCAATAACTTTGATGTTTATATTGGCTTTCAGTAAGTTACTCAGCAGATCAGACAAATGGTTTCCGGTTAAATCAAGGAGTTGGAGATATGTTAAATTTCGCAAAGACTGAGATGAGATATGTGCGACCATATTGTCTGCAATTGATAAGTACTCGAGATTTGGTGTAAATCTCCGGAATGTAACATTAATCCCATGAATTTGGTTATTATTCAATATTAATACATACAAATCTTTAAGTTCTTCGTCGCAATTCATGAAATTTTCATTGGATATATCCTTGATAAAATTGTTTGTAAAATTAATAAACCGTATTTCATTCAGTCCATATAAAGAGGGAAATCCTGTAACACCACTATGTCTACGTATGTTCGGTGTATCTAAAAATGCTTTGTCATAGAAAGGTTTCTTGCCCTATTGATATTTAATTCACGAAGGTTACGTAGTCCATAGAAAGCATGCTCATGAATGTAATCAAAGGAACAATCTAACAATTCAAATGCGTTAAATGAATAAAGATGTTGAAATATTCTATCCTGTTGATGGGAATGTAGTAAAGATTTATAGGTGATGTGGTGAACACTAGTCACATTAGTTTCCAATCTAGAAAAATCAAAATTATTCAGTTTTGAATGGAACAAAACACGTGAACGATAGGTTTGCCGAGTATTTAACATAGCATTCGCAAGGATGAGGACATGCATTGTAGTTGTTGAAATCATGGGATCTTGTTGAATAGGTAAACAACAACACAATCCAGTTATTCATTTTCTTATTCCTGAAAATAATCACAACTATATTGATTAATTGTTTGCCAAATGTACACTGACAAATATATTATATTTATATGATAAACAGTAATTACTAGATGAAATGGGCTACTTAATATTATTGTTATACACTATATTCACTTTCACGGTTTTACAATCTGTCGATAGGATACCTATATTTTGGCATTGCACACGGTCATGTTTTTATTTGACTGTTAATGACGTCTTTACACTAAATCCGTTGGATATCGAAGGTGTACTGATTGATCTATAAGTACTCTTAGACCTGAGTTTTTTTTAAATTAATTGTCTTTGGCTTTGAACTAGCTATCTGTAACTTCGAGTACTCTCAGATCTGTATGTGTTTTTGTTGTTGTTAGGGATGTGAAAATTCCCTGTCACGTCCGGTTTGTGTTTTTGTTAGATGTTTTCTGCTTTGTATCGATCTTAAGACTTAAGCCCTTTTCGAGTGTTTTTTTATAGTTTTTTGTAGTGTTAGGTTAGAAAGAGGGTTGAATGGTCACAAACCTGTTTAACCCCGCCACATTCTTTATGTGTCTATCCCAAGTCAGAAGCCTGAAGTTCAGTTGTTGTCGTTGGTTCATGTCGTCATATTTGGTTTTCGTAAATAGTTTTGTTATACATTAGGCCGTTAGTTTTCTCACTTGAATTATTTTATGTCGTTAATGTCGGATACTTTTATAGCCGACTATACGATATAGGTTTTTCTCATGGTTGAAAACCATACGGTTGCCTGTAATTGCTTACATCCAATTCAATTAAACTTTGGTGGATAGTGTTCTCATTGGCAATCATACCACATCTCCTTATTTTTATACTAATTGAAAATGTTGAAACAAAGAATGCAAGGATATATCTGTAGTAAAAACTAAAATAACAAAAATGTATTCTTTCATGCTAAACACGTCAAACAGGGCATTGGTTGCCCAGTGCATATTGTCGACCTCGCTCGTGATGAAGTTTGTTCGAATCCGATCGTAAATGACAAGGAGTTACAGTTTTCCTGCGGAAGGTTGTTGATTCCGCCACCATTAAAAATCGACCGCCATAATTGAGCCAACGGCCGAAAGTGGTGTTTAAACACAAACAAACAAAGAAACACGTAAACCAACACTTTTTTCATGTCGGGTCTTTTTATAACCGACTATATGATATGGTTTTCTCTCATTGTTGAATGCCGTACGGTTCCTATAATTGCTTGCATCCACTTCATTTGTACTTTGGTGGATAGTTGTCACATTGGCAATCATACCACATCTCCTTATTTGTATACTTATATTTCTAAATGACCAATTTACTGTCTGTACTACTAATTCCTATTGACCTGTCGCGGTTTGTTTTTACCAACGTTACGGAATAACCTTATTTTATGTCGTTCGGTAGTTTATTTTGTTACATTTTATTGTTGTTTTTTTTTTTAAGAAAACGGTTATTATTCCGATGAAAAGTCTTCATGATTTATCTGTTAAGAGAACAACCTTTTAACTTCAAAAGTTGGGGGGAGGGGTTGGTTTATGTTTTTTTTTTTTAATTATTTTGTTTAGTTTTTCGACGCTATCAATCACATAATTTTTTTTTCTTAAATTAACACTTTAAGGCATAGGGAAAATCTGGATTCAGAATATTTTTTTTGTCATCTGCTTGACCACAATATTTTTTGTTCATCAAATTGGGGATCAGAATATTTTTTATTTTTTTAGGAAAAAACCATACACCCCCCCTTTGAAGTTAAATGGTCGTTCCCAAAATAGTGTCCATATTTTATAAGTATTGGCTACTTCATGATAAAAATTTAACCCAAAGATCTCTTTTTTTGGCACACTTTTTTTTAAAAAGAATTCCATTCAGGTTGCATATGAAACTGTAATAGATATTAAATATATTCAACATTTTACTTCACACATAAATTAGTTATCTTTTTTGTTGCTTTTTGCAATGACATATTTCAGAAATTTTGTTTTTTGTTTTTAAAGTCGATGCTACTTTTCTGTTTTTGCTAAGAAAATTAAGCCTCAAATTTTTGACATGTCCCTTGATATTTTAAAAACCTTAAAAACCAAACAATTTATTTAAAAGACAAATGTACTTATAGTCGGCACCTAGCTCATAACAACCGTTTGTAGTCTGAAAAATACAATTTCAATGGTTGTCCTGTCTCTTCATACTTTCAGTTGTTTATATTATTATGTTAGTTGCTTATATTTCGTCTCTTTTAAATGTATTCGAAACATCCCTCGACTCTAGCCGATTTAGAGCTTGTTATACCATTTACAGAATTCACAACAATGTTAATGATGCTTTGTGCGCTTTATTTTAACAATTACATTTGTACAAATATGCAACTATTATATATATGGAGCATGAATATGAGAATAAAGTATTTTAAAATTCTTGTTATTGTCAAAATATTTTTAATACAGTTAAACAGTTATCTATTCCCAAACCATTCATATAACGAAATCACGAGCTTAGATTAGCTTTTCTCACATAACCACACAGTCTCATTTTTATTTTATCATTGTATTATTTTCATTTAGACAGACCTTCAAACTAGTTTAGCCAAGCCAAATTTTGTATGTGTCTGTCTCAAGTCAGGAGCCTGTAATTCAGTGGTTGTCGTTTATAGGTGTGTTACAAATTGTTTTTCGTTCATTATTTTGTACATAAGTTAGGCCGTTAGTTTTATCGTTTGAATTGTTTTACATTTGTCATTTCGGGGCCGGTTATAGCTGACTATACGGTATTTGCTCATTGTTGAAGGTCGTATGGTGACCTATAGATGTTAATTTCTGTGTCATTTGGTCTCTTGTAGAAAATTGTCGCATATCCAATCATACCACATCTTTTTTTTATAACAACTTTGAATTTCTGCAAAAAGTCCTACATAAGTGTGAATTTTGATAGGAACTACTTGTAATAGATCAATGATATTTTCTATAAAGTTGAATTTGTAGAGGTTTTGATTACATGGAGTCCCCGGTGTCCGCGCGGCCGGTGATATCGCGCATTACCTGATTTCGTCATATCCGCAATGTAACACAATTAGAATCGTTCTTGTAATTGTTTTAGTCTTCCGAAGGGACAGAAAAGATTAAAATTGACAAGTTCATGAGAAAATTTATAACTGCAATCCAATGAATAACCTTATTTAGCCAATTTCCATTAAAAACATTACATCATCAGATAACATTTGTTTCATTCAGTCAAAGTTTATCAGATTGCAATAAATTTTTGCTCTGCACCCTTGACAGTCTGTTTGGTTCAAATTCAACTATATTTCGTAGTATAAAATATTTCCTTTATTCAAAATAAGCTATTTTTAGAAGGCATGCTCGAAATCACCGGACATTTAAAGAACTCTCAAAACAGTGGTTTCCATTAATTTGGATTCAGTCAAAGTTTATAAGATTGCAATAAATTTTTGCTCTGCACCCTTGACAGTCTGTTTGGTTCAAATTCAACTATATTTCGTAGTATAAAATATTTCCTTTATTCAAAATAAGCTATTTTTAGAAGGCATGCTTGAAATCACCGGACATTTAAAGAACTCTCAAAACAGTGGTTTCCATTAATTTGGACACACATCACACAAAATCTTAAGGGTGAAACCATACATACAGAAGAATTTATGAAATAAAAGTATGTTATCAATTTGTTCACACAATATTTTCCGATTATTGGTTTTATAAATTTAATAAAGTGAAGTCTAAAGTCTTAGGTGCGCGGATACACAGGACTGCATCGTACTATCATCAAAGTGATGAGATGACACAAAACATACTGAGGTAAATAACATATTCTACATACGCATATAAAGGTAATAAGTGTGAAAAAAAAATTAATTTACATTGTACTTACATTACTACTGTTAACTGTTTTACCTTTATTTCTTTATATGTTGCTTTCGTCCCTCGTCGTATAGAGTTACCTCGGTTAAATTGTATTCAATAGAAGCCACAACAAAATTTCATAGAATGATTTCATTATGATCACGATGGTAACGTCCGTAGCTCAGGTTCTGTGTTCAATGAATTATAATGAAGGGAAAACTACATTGCAAGTCAATCCGTATTGAAACATGCTATCATACAATTAATAATTTATGATATATATTCATCTTAGATTTGTAACACATTCAATAGATATAAGAAGATGTGGTATGAGTGCCAATGAGACAACTCTCCATCCAAGTCAAAATTTATAAAAGTAAACCATTATAGGTCACAGTACGGTCTTCAACACGGAGCCTTGGCTCACACCGAACAATAAGCTATAAAGGGCCCCAAAAAATTACTAGACGTGTAAAACCATTCAAACGGGAAAACCAACGGTCTAATCTATATAAAAAACGAGAAACAAGAAACACTCATGAACCACATCAACAAACGACAACTACTGAACATCAGATTCCTGACTTAGGACAGGTGCAAACAAATGCAGCGGGTTTAAACGTTTTAATGGTACCAAATCTTCACCGTTTTTCTGAAACAATAGTGTAACATCACAACATAGAAAGACACACTATAAAATATCAACTGAAATAGCTTAACTCAATCAAAGGACATATTAACACCATTGAACATACATTGAACAAATAAATTTGACCTATGACACAATGTAACTACAAAATAAATAAACTAAGGGTAGAATAATAAAAGTAACATGTTATATCGGTAAGAAATGTTAAACAATTAAAGAAAAACAATATGCTCGAACAAAAATATCAGCCATTTGTAATAACTTTAAACACAGGTAAATGAAAATAATTTTGTTGTTAGTTATACCTGTACAGTACCAATAGAGAAAGGAAATATTTAAAAAAAAAATAATTTTGATGTTCATAGTACGAAGTGAAAATTTATAGTTATACCAAACACTTATCAAAGCTGGTATATAGACCAGATATAACCCTGAATAACATTAAATA
Source organism: Mytilus californianus (assembly GCF_021869535.1). NCBI lineage: Eukaryota > Metazoa > Mollusca > Bivalvia > Mytilida > Mytilidae > Mytilus > Mytilus californianus. The sequence continues at coordinate 23,573,018 of NW_026262626.1, read as the reverse complement.
ACAAAAAAGCAATACAATTAGTATCAACAGGTCAAATAAACAAGAAAGTACGATTTGAGAGTACTCGCAGTTACTGACAGCTAGTTAAAAGCCAAAACAATTAATAATAAAAAATCATGTATCAGAGACTAAAATCAACTAAAACACATCCCAGGGATTTAGTATTTTAACGTCATGGACAGTCAAAGAAGACATGACTAGTGCAATGCCAAAAATAAATGTATCGACAGACAGTAGGATAGTTAGGAGTTTAACCTCTTTATAGATCTAAACGAACGTGGGTGTGTCTTTATACATCCCGCTTGAAAAAAAATACAAATTAAGTTATGTTTTAATTTGCTGATGACAAAATCGATATTAGTGCCAATGTAAATTATATTCAAAGATCTAATTACAACATTGGTAAGATAACCTTTACTAATAAGTTTGTTTAAAGGTTCGATGAGTTTACACGGATCACATAGTGATTTCCGCGCTTTAAGTACAATATTACCGTAAAATTTAGGATGTGAAATACTGTTTTTAATCAGTTTTCTACAAGTACAGCCAAATTTACTAATCAAATCTTTGTATCTATGAAAAAACTTAGCAAAAGTTTTACGTAATTTATGGTAACGAAATCCTTGATTTAATAATATACCAGTGATGCATTGATTACGTTCGTTAAAATCTATGACATCACTACACACACGGGCATAACGAACGAGTTGGGATATATAAACACCGTATGATGGAGCCAAAGGAACTTCGCCGTCTAAAAAAGGAAAATTAACAATAGGGAATGAAAAATCGTCTCTTTTGTCGTAAATTTTCGTATGGAGCTTTCCTTTAGAGATTGAAATGTCCAAATCCAGAAAAGGGCAACTACTGCTGTTTATGTTAGATTTAGTTCAAGTAAGTTCTATTGGGTAAATTTCGGTAGTATATCTAGAGAACTCTGGATTTAACGAAAAAATATCATCTAGATAACGGAAGGTATTGTTGAATGTATCAACCAAATGTAACAATGACGTGTCTTTACTGAGTTTGGTCATAAACTGAGATTTATAGCAATACAGGAATAAATCTGCTATTAAAGGGGCGCAGTTAGTACACATAGGAATACCTACTACCTGTCGATACACTCTATCGCCGAAACGTACATATATGTTGTCCAGGAGAAAATTTAAAGCTTCAATCATATCTTCACATTTCCAGTAAGTGTATCTAGCATACTTTCCTTTTTCGTTACAGAAAAAGGCTTTAAACGAGTTACAGCAAATAAATTTGTAATGAGATTTTTCAAAAGACCATTTAATTAAATATGAAAACTTTTTCTTGATAAGATTGTGTGAAAGTGTAGTATAGAGAGTAGAAAAATCATAACTGTCAACAGAATTAAAAGGACCATCAAAAGCATGTATTTTATCTAAAACCTCTAAAGAATTTTTAACACTCATAATCCTTCCGTCATGTTTGATGTTTATTAAATATTACATGAGTAGGTATTTCCGATGAACAGTATAGAGTACAGGATTACATATACGCACCTAACATGGATTAAGTAAAATGTGATCTATATTTGAACGTTTTACCTGCGTTCGATTTCGCACTGTTAATAATCACTTTTAAGTGACCCTTCAAAAATAACTGATAAAATCACTTCAACTTGAGACCTTTGTAAGTATTTTTGCCATAAAAAACATGTTTACTTCTATTTTAAAGGTGCGTTAACTGAGATATTGGCAACCTGTTATTTATCAAAAAATGTAATTGCATAAGATCGGAAAGAAAACGATAATTCAGTATGAATTAATAAATGAGTTTAGTATTGGACGGTATCTATGGTTTTTGACATTATCAAAAGAGATTTAGGGTGTAATAGAAGAACTTTCCTGGGATATAAAAATAAATACAAAAAATTCACACGTCCTCGTATAATTGAAATAAACTTGTGATCAATTATATTTTACCGATAGGTTAGAGAAGTATTTTAATATTTAAATGAAATTATTTAAAATTTGTTTAATGGTACTAGAATGCAGTGATTATATACTTGAAATGATTGTTTCAGATAAAGCTGAATAGCTCTCTGTCTACACATGAAGACCCGTCACACAAACATGGTTTCGTCAAGTTGGAAATGTATTTGTTATTGCATCTTGTTAAGGTGGAAAAGCCTTGAATGTGAAAATGTATCATATTTTAATTATGAAAACCGATAAATGAAACAGACACAAACGTACAAAAACGACTCTTTCTGATAGAAAAATTATTTCGAAGATTTCAACTGTTTATTTTTTTTCATTGATCAATTTACTAAACCATGATATGTATTAAAACGGTATGTCCATTTTGGTTGTATAAGCTCTTCATCGTATTATGCATTACTTTAGCCCGAAATTACGACCTCGGGCATAGCTGATAGAGAAATTATTTGTTGGAATGCATATCCGGTGTTGCACAATTAATACCGTATTTGTTTTTCCTCAAGTACAATTGATACCGTTACTGATTTTCCATAGTTACATGATATAGCGTACAAAGATGTAACTACATACTAAGATAGATCCAATTGTCATATGACCCAAGCATGGATATCTATTTACGTTTTTTGTACCCATAATTTGATATGATGATTGGTCGAGATAGTTTTCTTAATATTCAATAATCAAACTGACGAGAAGGATTTTATTAGTAAATATATTTAGCAATATAGCACAAAATACAAGTACAGAAAACAAAATAATCAACCGACCAGTAACATATAAAAATTGTTCATATATTCATTAACCAATTCAGTTGGATAGAGATTATCGCGAGGACCTTCTTTTAAACAGCAGAATACCCCCCCCCCCTCTCCCAAATAAAAAAGACAAGCACAAAAAAAAGCCTACACACACTCATACAATAACATCAAAACTATAATTCACAGCTACAATCAATCGTCTATTTTCATCTGCAAATTGACTCCATTTGCCTGTTTATTTTTAATTCCAACTTCTTTTTCATTTCAATCATTAATTTGTACATTATGGTTATCTTTTCTCTTTGGTAAAGCAAACATAACCTTTTCCCAAAACCAAGGATTCTGACTTTTCAAATAAGTTCTAGTTTTCATGTAACATTTGAGTTCCGGATCAAGTTTGGAGAAGTTAATATTTTCCATCAATATTATAATTATATTCTTGTATCTATCTTTTAAAACACTGTGATGAGATGTTTGGAATTCGTAATGACACCATTCGCTCTGCAAGAAATTATGTGAGACTATTTTGACTGTTCGAGAACTTTCTTCTACTGATTGAATGATTGTCTCTGCTATACATGCGCCAACTGGAAAATCCCAAAAGTGTAGACATAATTTATATCCTTCCATCTTTTCGGGTCTTGGCACAAGTTCATGCACAACAAATCCTTCATATTTATGAGTATAAGAAATGAATGCATTGTACAATTTATTTTCATTATGTTTTTCATTCAATAATCGTATCCCAAATTTGTTGAAAATGGCAACCTGTAATAATGTTCGATTGAGTAAAATAATAGTAGCAATTATGACTAAAAGGAATAAAACGGCTAACACTGAAACAAACGCCTCTATTTGTGTATGTCCAAAATGTTCCTCATGTTTCTCCATTGTTCTGTTTTTATATTACAGTGTGATTTGGGCATATAGAATAATAATCTAGTTCTATCAAATGGTGCATCGTAGCGATCTCTGAACTAGCATTTATAGAGTTGTAGACAACACAGTACATGTCACAGCGATTTTAATGGCATCTGCTAATTCGTACGTTATTTCTTTCAAATTATGTAAAATAGCACAGTCACATGACCATGGATTGTTAGACAAACTTATTTCATTAAGAGCCTTCATTGTATTGGCGAAATAAGAAGGAAGAGATATTAACGCGTTATAGGCCAAACGCAAAGTTTCCAAATTTGTTGTTCCAATAAAAGCATTGTTGGAAACACTGGTAATGGAATTATGCTCAGGATTAAGAACTCGCAAGAATACGATTCCGTTAAATATCGAGTCTATAACGCACAGTTTATTTACATTTAGATATAGAATTTCCAAGTTGGTAAGACTGTCCGATTCTATCTTTAATATTTCACATATTTCACTGAGATTGAGAGATAGTGTTTTTAAATGAGTAAGGTCTTCCAATATTGATGAATTAATGACGAATAGATTATTTCCGTCAAGATAAAATGTTAGTGTTGATATAGGTATTGGTTGTGCAAACTCCATGAAGTGTTGATTAGCGCAATTTACAACAGTGTTATGGCGGTCTAATGACATATGACATGTACAATTGCATGTGTGGACATGGTACTGTACAGTTGCAAGATAAACTTGGACAGCAATCACATAGAATGTCATCGCCATTGCACGGATCATCAAACCTACATAGCATGTTCTCTAAATGTACATTTTTAATCAAAGCTAACGGTTTTATCCTATATGCAGTGTAACACTTGAGGAATTCGAATTCTTCCATTTGTAATCCTTGGCACGAGTCAGTCCAACTGTTTAAGCATTGCCTTTACCATTTGAGATGACAGTCACAATTGAATGTATTGCCTAAGAAATACACTGATGGTTGTGGTATTGCTAATAGCGAAAAATTCAGCTTTTCGGGTTGCAAAGTTGAAATGTTATTATACGTTAAATCTACGAATTGCAAATTTTACAAAAATGAAAACGCCTTTCCGCGAATTCCACTTAAGTAGTTATTGGCAAATGATAATTGCTGTAAAGCATACGATTGGTAAAAATACCAGGAATTTATGAAACCCGTTATGATATTATTGCTTAAATCAAGTTGAATTAAAGCTAGCATTTCTGTGAAAATATTAGAAATATCATTAAGTTTGTTATGTGTAACAAATATCCATTTCAAAATTTTCAAATTTAAAAAAAAAAAAACACTCTCTATAACTTTGATGTTGTTGTGCGATGCTTGTAAAAGCTGTAATTTCGGAGTATGTCGGAAAACCTTCCGAGAAATATATGCAAGTTTATTCCACATTATATTTAAGCCGGCTAGATTATCCAGTCCTGTAAAACTGTTAAATTTGATTATGACGTGCATCTATTACGTATAGATTCTTCAAATTTTGAACATTTGGAAGGTAAGTTAAGTTATTATAAGAAATATTAAGCAGATATAATGATGGTGTAAACTGAAAAGTTACCGGATCTACTACACCGAGATTATTATGAGTCAAAAGCAAGTGTTCGAGTGTATGAAGCCCAAGAAAACCTTGAGGTTCAATAACGGTAATACTATTGTGAGATGATAAAAGAGATTGAAGTATTATTTGACCAATAAAAGTAAAGTTATAAATTCTGTCAATTTTGTTGTAAGACAGACCTATATAATGTCGACGGTCAAGTTGACGAAACACGGAAGAATTTATGAAGGTTAATGAACAGTTTGCAACAACGAGACGATATAGACTGGATAATGAGGATATTTGCCTCGAGATTGAATCACTTACAAAAGTTGAATCTAAGAATAATACTTCAATTTGTTTTGTTGACCGAAAAAATCCTTCCGGAATATTTTTGATGGGATTTGATCTTAATTTTATGACGCTAAGTCTGGTATTGTCTTCAAGCAAGCTTTTGTCTAATATAGAGATATTGGTTTTTGAAAAGTCTAGGAATTCTAGGTCTGTCAAATTTCTCAAACTATTTGGTGAAATATACGAAACTATGTTGTCTACCAACAATAAATATTTGAGATTCGGTATCATTCTGCTAAAAATTATATTGATTTTCCTGATCCTGTTAAAATTTAAAATAATTCCACGCAAACGTTCAAATTTCATCGGAATAATGTAATTATCATCAGATATGCTATCAATTACGTTATTGGTGAAATTAATGATCTCTGTTTGGTTTAATCTATGCATTGCCGGAAAGCCAGTCATCCCACTGTTTACTACTGCCAGTATGTACAGGTTTGGCGTATTTATAAATGAATGTTCATGAATTGAAAGGTTTTTCGCTCCGTCGATAGTTAAATGTTCAAGTTTATATAATCCATTAAGGGTTTGTTCAGTAACATAGTCAAATTTACAATACCATATAGTGATTGTCGAAAAGGAATGTAGATGTTGAAACATTTTATCTTCTAAATGAGAACGTCGTGAAGAAAGACAATCCAGGTTTAGTTCACTAGTCACGCTAGTCTCAAATTCGAAAAGTCAAAATCATTAATTGTTGGTACCGAACACGTGATTGAAAGTGATCCTATCTCGTCCAGATCATTGCACTCACAACTTCTAGGACAGACGTACAAGCTACTAATACTTTCTGTATTTAATGCATACACGATGACCGATATTGTAAAAGTGGCTATGAACATAAAATAATTTAGAACAAAGTCATGAAAACAAGAACATGTTATACAAACAGACCTTGAAAAATCATCATTATACAATTGCAGATGCTTGTCGGTGAATTTATGTGTATATTTTTTTTATCGGGTCATACACCTCAGACATTCTTCGTAGGTCATCTCGATGGTTAATTGGATGGCATCTGTTTTAGTATACAATCGAAATGCTGATATCTTTTAACGAGTCCATGCATTGTTAATTTGGATATACATTTTATTATGTTATCATTTAGATATAAGAATTGCTTCAGATTTGCAGGGAACATGAATCTGACAGCTGATGCCACTTTAAACTGTTTATTCAGACATTAAATGACATCCCCTTTCCTGCCCAAATATATTACATGAATATAGACTACGATTACGTATAATACTTACATCTTTTTTGCTCGTCTGTTTTATATATAGAATGTGCATTTGTTGGTGACTTTCTGGTACAGCTTACACCTTATACTAATGAATAAACATCAGCTTATTTACAACAACTGTTTATGTAACTAATAACCAAGCAAACTATGTTGATGATCATATTTCTTTGTTCAGGTTTATCTCGCGTAATAATTGTCAACATTTACACTAAGAACATTAACCTTAACTAATCCGGAGAAAGGAAATCATGCAAACAATAAAAATAGATACTTACCGTATTTTGGATACTGCGTTCTAAATTCATTCATATCTGTTACATCATATATCAAAATTTAAATCATTTAAACTTTAAATTGTAAAATATTTTATGTTTCATTACATATTGTTGCTGAAAAAATATTAACGTGACGTATGTGTTAGGTATTGTTTGAGTTGAATGACAATAAATATAAATTTAAATAATTTAAACTGCATTTTCAAATGAATTAAGTTGATAGTTTACGTATTTAGGCCTCGGGATAGTGTATCAGCTGTTTTAACAAAAAAAAGTGCTGATATATAATGATACAGAGGCTCTGATGAATAAATGTATATATATATATATAGTTATTTGGCGTCTTGCATTATATATTTATAAGCAACCAGAAGTGCAAAAACTGTAAACTACAGATGTATGCCGTACCTGCGGTTGAACTATCTTGAATTCCCACTATTTTTTACAATAAAGACTTAGTTTTGTTTATATTGAGTACGGCTTGTATATAATTTTACTACTGTTTTAAATATTGAAAATTGGAATACATATTTTGAGATATATGTAGCGAACAAATATACAAAAAAATATTAACGTGACGTATGTGTTAGGTATTGTTTGAGTTGAATGACAATTAATATAAATTTAAATAATTCAAACTGCATTTTCAAATGAATTAAGTTGATAGTTTGCGTATTTAGGCCTCGGGATAGTGTATCAGCTGTTTTAACAAAAAAGTGCTTATATATAATGATACAGAGGCTCTGATGAATAAATGTATATATATATATATATATATAGTTATTTGGCGTCTTGCATTATATATTTATAAGCAACCAGAAGTGCAAAAATTGTAAACTACAGATGTATGCCATACCTGCGGTTGAACTATCTTGAATTCCCACTATTTTTTACAATAAAGACTTAGTTTTGTTTATATTGAGTAATGCTTGTATATAATTTTACTACTGTTTTAAATATTGAAAATTGGAATACATATTTTGAGATATATGTGGCGAACAAATATACAAATTAGATAAAAAAAATAGAAATTCAAAGACCAATTTAAAATCACAAAATTTGGTTAACACCGACTTTTCTAAGGGTTAATGCATAAACCCATGTCTAGATCTCTTTTTATCATCTATGTCCTTGAGTTGTTGAGACATATTTAAGTAAACACCAACATCTTTTATTTTTTAGACAAAAAGTTACATGACGGTTTCCTCATCGCATAGGAGGAAAGCTGTCACTTTCAACAGATGCTTTCTGCACCGCACATTAAGTAAGAAAAAATCAAGTGCCATGCATAGTCTTTCATATTATGAAAAGTTTAGAAATGCTTAAAATTGAGAAGGAAATGGGGAATGTGTCAAGAAACAGCAACCAAATCAAAGAGCAGAAAACAGCCCAAGGCACCAATGGGTCTTCAACACAGCGAAATCCCGCACCCTGAGGTGTAAGGTTGGATGGACAATATAAAATTTGTACTATCAATGCTGTTTTTTATCTGTTTAAATGTGTTGCAATCCATATTTGAATATTCTTCTTAAATCTGACTAAGCAAGGACTATACTCTTTTTTAAATGATCCAGGAAGTATAAAAAGTTTGGTTTTCTGAAAACAAAATTGTTAACCATTCCTCCAGATCCTTACTATACAGAAAGCTCTTTTTTTATCCCGGTATCTATGATGAGTTTATTTAGGGCATTTAATCTAAAACAAAAATGGGCATGAGTTCCTTTGACCCATGCAAACCCACCTGGTTCGTGGGCACACGGCCAATTACATTGCTAAATAAATCTATAAGTAACTTTTCAAGAAACCAACTTTTTTTCCGAATATTAACATTTTAAGTTACAGTAGTCTAAAAAATTTGACCATAGAATCAATAGGCGTCCATTTCTTCCCTACATCTTTCATTTCTATAAGTTTCATTCATAGAGAAACTGAAGTATAACCATCTGTAAACCATTTAATAAATTTTACTTTTAGCAACGATTACCTTTAATTGTGATTTATTTACATCAGAATCCAGGCCTTTTCTCTCTTTCTAATGGGTTTCATCTATATAAGTTTCATTTTAATCAGTTAGGCTAAACTCAATTTACCACCAGAAAAGCATGCGTGTCGGATAAACAGACAGACGGACCAAGTGACGACTATATGCTACCTTTTTTTTTCGGTTGTAGCATTAGGGATTGAAGTGAATAATTTGTAATTGATGTTTATAAAGAATGAAATTAATATCAAACATTTGTCTTTAAAATTAAAGAATAAAAGTTACTGTTTAATTGATGAAAAGAATTATTGAAATAACAGGATAATTCGATCAAAAAGTTTTTTGGAGACATACACAAAATTTTAAGTGCTTTTTTTTTTTAAATATTTGTTTACAGCAACGTATGCTACAAAACGTCACAAATATATTTACATTTCAATATTAAAATATAAATTAAACGTAAAAACCTCGATGACCTCGAAAGCCAAAATACTTCTCTATGTTACAAAAATTATTACTTATAATTTCATTCAATATTGTAATTTAAAAGTATAATATTACACAACTGTGATTGTCATACAAGATAGTGTGGTAAGGTGATAATACATGATTTAAACCCATAAAATGAATTAAATCCCATTTATATGCTCTTTTTTCGATAGTATCATGCAGTTGAGTGAAATTACAAGGTCAATGCTTCATTGTCAGTAATAGGTGAAAATTGTATAAAACATCAGATTAATTGAAGATGTTTAAAATTTCATTGACTTTACCCTCCCGAAGGGTATGATGCGTGAGTCACATGATATCAGAAGCATTGAATCCTTACAAAGAAAAGTTGATGCTAAATTCCAAATTGATCTTTCTTTTTTAGACGCGACTTTGTAAATGTTAACTGGAATAAACCAATAGATTGACCGAGCGATGCATATGTCTAGATGCAAGTAATACATGCATGTTCTGGATAATAACACGTTAGTACCATCTGTATGTAAATGTTGACTTAGTACAACATTTGTACTATATTTTAAGGGCTAGGTCATTATGTCTCAGTCAACATTAAAACACATTGATTTACTGAGAGACAATTTTTTGCTACCACTATGACCATGTTTATTGTTGGTGGTGTTAACTTAGGTCTAACACGCTCGGGACTTTTAGTTCACTAAATACCAGTCAACAAGAAAATTTATTAATCTATTAAATGGCAATAACAATCTTTGATACGTTTTATATAAAAATATGTATAGCTACTCTTCTTTTTGGAAAAGTAGCCGAAATAAGTTGAAAAGGATTTCGTCTGTCCCGACTAGGGATTGAATCCTATTTGGAGACGGAAGAAACTTAGGGCATAATTCCATGAGACCACAGAATGAGTACTTACAGATACATTTATAGATGACAAATTTATTGTTGTAAATCAAATTTTTGAAATAAAACTAAAACATTAGAACTACAACAATGGATTTTACCATATATATGATAAAGTTAAACAACAAACACATTCTTCAATAAAAGTAAAAGATATACATATGATTAAATCGATAAATTTCGGCTTGTTCTTCTTTCCATTACACACTGAATCATACTTTATGTCAAAACGAAAACGAAATAACTTTAACTTTAATATACAAAAATAGGAATATCATCACAGAAACTAGTCTGTATGAAGATATAACGAGATTCTAACGAAAGCGGTATATGCAACGTATCTCTAAAATTATATCATAAACTATAACAAATTATAGATAAATTTGATAACATAAATTGACAGGGGAGAATTCACCAAAAGCTAAAAACAGTAATTCTGACTCACTACACTTGTTTTATAACTCAATTTGGCACGACACTGAATCTAATTGCACCTCAATCTTAAGATTCCTATATGCTGCTAGACAACAAAAACCCATCGGTCTTTTGAGTGTCAGAAAATCGATTTCTATAGCAAACGTTATTTCATTTAACGGCAATAACTCTGCCATAGCCTGACCTAACCGCTTAACTATAAGGATTCTAACTCTTTATATTCCAATAATAAATAAAGAGTTCGGAGAGAAATGAAAGTAATTTTCTTTAAATAGCACATGTCTCCATATAGATTGAGAGAAGTAATAGATATGGCGTCAACACTACTGTTTTATTATTCACCATTTTAAACTCTTTTTGTAATCAGAAATTGAATAGGAAAAATAATTTGCTTGAAGAGGAAAACAAAAAGTAGATGTCATGTCAAACTTTGATATGCGGTATGGGTTTTGCTCATCGTTGAAGTCCGTAAGGTGACATATAGATGCTACCTTTACCTCACGTGGCCTCTTGTAGAAATATGTCTCAATTGCAATTATAAAACATCTTCTTATATTTAAATTGTATTAAAACGAATAGAAACGGAAACATGAGAAACATCTATACATAATAAGATACAAGATTAACAGCTATCTTAAATATTGGAACGAACAACCACATCAACGTATAAAGCCTGATCAGGTCCGTATTTTATTTTATGGATCTGTTTATGGTGGTAGTGTGAAGGGGTTAAATCTACAATTTGTCATATCGATACTTTTTTTTTATTCGAAAGCTAATTATATGTAATGAAATTTTATATGTGTGTCAAGATTTATGAGGAGAAATCTTGAACGATATAATACGAAAGTGTAAGCATGTTCGGAAGTTTGATAACACAAAATTGGTCATTATTATTTCCCATTATTGAACAAAAGGAGCTAAATGTGTTATCAAATAAAGAGAAACAATTATTGGTCACCTTAATCCATTTCTGTATGCATACATTGGGATGATTTTAAGTGGCTTACTCGTAAACAAAAATCAGGATAGTTCCCACCCTAGAAACAAAGGTTGGATTTTTTTTTTTTAAATCCATGTACATATGAACATACGTAGAAAAGACACCTGTCTAGTTTAGAAAAAAATGTATGTTGACCTCGATGTCTTTTGGCTATTTTTGCATTGATTTGTTGTCTCATTGACAATCTCCTTCAATTCCAATAAAACGTACACAAGAAGTCATTGGCTACGATTAGAGCTTGGTAAATAAAGGCAATAGTAGTATACCGCTGTTCAATAGTCATAAATCGAGTTTACTGAAACAAATCCGGGTCACAAACCAAAACTGAGGGAAACACATTAACTATAAGAGGAAAAAAACGGAACAACAGAAACACTGAACTGCTACAAAAACAAACGCCAACAATAAACGATAAAGCATATGAGAAAACAAATTCCTAAAAGTTTGTGAGCATCCAAATAATGGGCTGTTACAGTATCGCTAGCTTAGGCCAATATTGTTCAAGGTGTTTCAATGTTTACCGAAGTTCTAGTAAAATTAACTTATTGATATATTTAAGACAATCTCGATATTTATACTGTTGGTTGAATTATATCACTGATATTATGGATGAATTGTATTTTTGACATTTGAACCAATTCTGTTGTTTTGCTCACATATTTGTTGTCTATATAATGGAATTCATTGCGACTTTAATACAAGTGAGAGGTTTAACTAGCTATAAATATTAGGTTTAATCCACCATTGTCTAGTCTGTTCCAAGTAAGGAATATGACAGTTGTTCCATTCGTCTTTAAATTTGCCATTTGATAAAGTCTGTCTTTTAAATTTTCCTTGGAGTTCGGTATTTCATTTTATTTTACCTTTTATTTTGTAAGCGAAGTCTTCATGTCTATAAATATAAAAATATACGAATTTGATTGGCATTTTGACAAAAAAAAACCAAAGGCTTATCTAATGATCTTCGAAAAATGATATAAAATAATTGCCGTTTCAGTCAATGCATAATAACCTTATTCTTTGTATACATAACCAGAATAAAGGAGAATGCTTCTGTTTGTAATTGACCTGGTGCACACCTTTTATATTATAGTTGTATGACCCATTTAAATTTAAAATGAAAGACATACATATGCATTCACTGTACGTTTCGTTCTAAATACTGCATACATTCATTAATATCACAACGATATTTAAGAGACGGTGAAAGGGGAATAACACAATTAATCTATATGTGATTCAAACTCAGCTAACGAAAACTCCTCAATGTACATTTAAATAAAGTAGTCCTTATTTAATATTGCTCTGATTAATAGACATTTGTTTATCTACTGCTTGTGAAGGTCTTACTTGTCTCGAGTCTTACCAAACTGCATGTGAAGAAATTGAGAAGAGATTACCCTAAAATGACATTACCACCAGTTCTTTTAAAGTATGGAAATATTAGACTTAATAACGAACTGCCACTAGACCAGGTTTCGGACTTCGGACAAGCATATTAACCCGTTCGACTAATTTTTGTAGAAGCAAAGCTTTTCATCTTTATTTCAATAATGAGATTTACAAAGGAAAGTCAAACAAAACAAATTGAAATAACAAAGAAGCATAATCACTTTTACTGAAAGCAAGTTAAAAGTACTTGATCTACCAATATAGAAAAATATTTTCTAAAACTGCAATATTATATAGTTTCCTCATCGTTTGAGTAAGTATTTTTGTACACAATGTGCAATAGATAAAATAAAATAAACGAGACAGTTTAGTTGTGCTCAATTCCATGTGTAATTAATCGAAGCCATATCATAAAAATAAACATCATGAGTATTGAGCACTAGATATACTGAATTTCAAGCCATCGACAATCTTTTTTGTTAGGTAAGTGGAATTGGGGATTCGGCTCTTGCAGAAAACATTCTGAGATTGTTGGAAGTTATCACACAAAAGTATAATCCAACTGAGGTCTATATAAAACTTTTGAAAAAAATAAATGTAATTGGTGCACTGCTTCATGGCTCAAGAAACTTTTCGCTATTTCTTAAGAAATTGTATAGACGTTTATAATGTAAACTGTCCTGTGTTGAAAACTAGTATTTTTCCCTCGATAAAACAATAATGAGGCACATTTTTGTGACCTTGTTCATAGGATCCATAGCAACCGTCATTTGACCTCAAACTTATGAATATTCAAATAATTATAAATATTTGACGTGTTCCAAAATTCATATTGTATATATACACACTGCAATTATTCATGAATATATAAACAATTATACTATATACCCGTTCATCGAATCAGAAGCTTTAAAGTTGACTTTTTTCCATAGATGTGACAAAGTTTAACTACTGTCTTCACATTCATAATTGAAAATGAATATTTGATTTCCGTCGGCAACCCACAGATGGTCATTGAAAACACCGATGGCCGCTGGTTTGTCCAGTCCATTTCTCGCATCGAATAATGTTTTCTTGTACTTCAACTCTTTGTCAAGTACATACACACTGTGGTGACGATAGTCTGATACTAATGTGTTGCCAGCTTTATCGACGCACATTCCTTTACATTCAAAGTTCTTCTCTGGATTAAACCCATATATCCCTTTAAAACAATAAAGTTTATTACATTTATCAGATTTCGCCCCTAATAGCTCTATACAATGCAAGTCAGATTCATTGTCTACACGATATAAGACACACACGCCTGATTCTAAATTTTGTATGGAACATGGTCGCTTCCAAACACTATTAGAAAATAACGAGCGTTCAGTTACTATTCCATCTGTGTTCATCCATATGATATGGTTGCAGCAAGTATATCCGTAATGTTTACCTCCTGTAATAGACCAATTATATGTTACTACTATGTCATCTTTTATGCAAATGCAATATGCATTGCACCTTATATATGAACACATGATACCAACGTCTGCAAATCTTACTAGCCGTCTATTTGGAAGTAGTTTCATTACAAAGGATTCATCAGAACGAAGTACCAAGACACAGCCATCTTTTAGAACAACAATATCATCAACTATCTCTGCGTACACATCATCTTGCAAGGAATGATCGACAATTTTAAGCAACTTCCGGTTCGAAATGATCCAAGCATCCTTTTCAGAAATAGGAACTATTTTTTGAACACGCTTTATATCCTGCTTCAATATGAAATTAATCGGACATTCATCTATTTCATCTGTTACTTCATCGGATGAGCTTTCTATGAAATCATCTTTTTCCATGTCTTCAGCATCAAACCATTCAATGTCTGAATCCTCAGAAAAATCTGTTTGAATTGATATGTCAGAACATGAGGGCCATGCTGATACATCACCTTTATTATTTCCATCTGAAAGGATTACATTCCCAATGGAAAACTCCATAGTTGGTTTAAAGTTCGGTTTTGGATGATTTATAATTCTGTCACACGTTGAGGAACATACTTTCATTTCAGACATAATATTAATAATATGGTTTAGGTTATACTCGGGAAGCTTATCAATGTCTAAATTAGTTATTTCAGTTTGTAAATTATTGACGTTTGTTTTTTGTTCTTGTAGTGTTGTTTGGTAGCTTTTGAATGTATTTCGTAACTCAGAAAATATATTTTCCACTAACAAGTCTATTTTTTGCTTCATTTTTTCAACACTAGTTCTAATTTCACAATTTATATTTTCCTCGTCTTGTGCAAGTTTATTCTTATTCTCCGACAGCTTATCACTCAGTACAGTAAGTTGTTCAACATATTTTCCCCTAAACATCAGAGCCTCCATTTCTGTCCTTATATCTACCTCGGAATCTCGCAATGGGCTCAGGTCGTGCTTTTGGTGTAACTGTCCGAGGCATTTAAAACACATAAAATCCTTACAATCTTTACAGAAGATCTGGTATTCTTCTGTGTCATGGAATCTACACTGAAGTGGTTTCTGAGATTTAAGTAAGTCTTGTTTTTCTACTTGTTTTAACGTATCATCCGCCATAACTGGAAGTGTAATTCAATATGTATACACGTTAATGATATATACTTAACTACAATCTATAAACAAGTTGTTATTGATTTATATGGGTTTAAATGGTTAACACGAACTAAAATAAATTTTTGCAAGATATAAATGTCTACATTTTTGTAATAAAACTGAAAGTAAATTCATTAAAAACCGGGGATCACAAATAAATTTAAATGATGTGAATGTAAAATGTTGTTTGTTTAAATTTAAGTTCTCTCTCATATTTCATTTTTAAAATAAAAGTTTAAAGAAGGAAAAAGGAAAAGATTGAATAGTGGTAAAAAGAAGATAAAATAAGTGAACATTACGGTGTAAAAAACTAAATAAATTTCATTGGTATCATTACATTGAAAAAAATCAATCAGTACTGAATGTTTTTGCAGTTAATTTGACCTCAGATATGATATGTTCAAAAATGTCAGCAAAAGAAGTAACAATTTGATAAATGTATGCTAGCGGACTAGCTATAAAATTCAAATATGTAATGTTTGTTAACTTGGCATCCCCATTATGAAATTACTTATGCGATGGCAAAAACGCATTACAACTCGACACTCAAAAACTTTCCATATCTTTTTCTTATGAAGTCTATACAATTGTCTATGCAAAAGAAAACTTTTGGTATATTTGTCAATTGAATAATGCTGATTTAAAAATCACTCCTTCCATATTGTAGTGATGTCGGACATGCAAGATGTTATACCATAAATCGGGGCATACTGGGGCGATCGAAAACAATGGATAGAAGAAAGACAGAGAAGAAATCATCGAAAAGAAAAAGACAAACTTACAAACAGCCTCGAGTTGATTGGTATATTTTCTACAGTATTTATTTGAAAGATTATTCAAATATCACCGAAACGACAAAAAGAAACAAGAAAATGGGATTTAAATTCAAATTTAGATATCAGAATAGAAATGTTGAATTGTAGAATAAAATTATAATGCAATTATTCAATTCTATTATGTTAGAAAAAATCCTTGAAATGTCATTTTAGATTAAAATTCAAAGTTATATTCTTAATTTGTTTTCGTTGCTCGAATTTCTTTTTCTTTATTTGATTTTTTTAATTAAACGTCATGATGCAGTGCCAGTAAGCAGTTCATATTGATAAACACATTCATTTTATCAGTTTGCTACCGGTTTGGTTAACTGGTTCCGTTCGACCGAATTTGAATAGCCATAGATTTATAAAGAAATAGAAACTAAAGATTATTCAAAGCAACATGATGATAAACAATTATGTTTTGCCATTACGATCGAAGGTATCAACTACATTGCAAAATTTGTCAATAAAAATCTAAAATATTCATTACTTCCTTCTAACAGTAAGGAATCAATCTTATCTTTTTGATGTTCTCTTATATGAGATCAGTTTAGTTTAGATCAATAGAAAAAAATAGTTTTCAACTAAGGAGGTAGAGTGAAATTGGAGTGAGTTAAGTAAACTGCAAAAGGTTTAGTCTACTGGAGCCAATTCAATAAACCGATGTTAATTAAATAAACTTCAGTAATTTAAGTGAGATTAAAAGTTGCTAGGTTAACAGCAGCAAGTTACTTTAACTGAAAAAAAGTTAAGTTGAATGACATAAGTTTAAAGGAAAATCCGAGATTTTTTACTTATTATCTAAATATGTTCCTCATAACATAAAAAAACACAGAGTTTTAAATTTATATTCCCTTTGATAACTGAGAAAATCAAGTATTTGTAACTTTTTTGGTTGACATACGTCATCGGGTTGTGACGTTTTAACCCGATTTAGGAAATACTGGGAAATAAAAATATCAGTTAAAGTCTTCATCGCAAAGTCCGTGTGAATAGAATGTGCCTGTTATTTCGGAAAGGCATTGTTTATTTCTCGAATAGATGAGCATTTCTAAAAACTATTCGTTTATTTTACCTGAGGGCAATTAAGCCTCAAACGTACGCTTTTACATGTGTGAATATGTTGTCATTTTGAATGGATTAACAAAAGTAGCCGGAATGGCGAGTTTAATACACCGAGATTAAATATCTGATGACAATGAGAAAAAAATAATTGTATGATTTCCTTGAAAATAAAATTAAAATTTTTAATTCCAGCAGTGAATAAAACTAAAAAAAGGAAACATTTTCGGTTACGTTCTTTGCAATTAACATATAGACTCAAATATGAAGAATACAAGAATACAATTAATGCTATATTTCCCCAAATTTAATAGAGGGATACCATTGCACATGTGTTAAATTTAGTTTACCAGAATTCTTGTATTTCAAAATATACGTAATAAAATTCAAATAGCAATCACGTGGAGATTATTTCTCGGGGGAATTCTTTTTTTTAAATAGAATGCCGATTTTCATTTCTTTCATTAAATGATCAGCATTCAATAGAAATTTAGGCTAATTAATTATCTGTTGATAAAGTTAGCTCGAGATCAAATAAACTTTTATTCACACATTTTTGTTGATGAATAGAGCGTGTTTATTTTTATATGAGGTATTGTAAGTGGTCCCTCAATATATCTAAATGTCTGCACGGTACAAAAAAAAAATGTATACTTAGCCAAACGTTTTTAGTGGTTTGGTGGGTGTAAATTCAACATGGTTATTCGAATAATGATATATTTTTGTATGCAGACCGAAGGATTTTAGGGAATCTGTACTATCAATGTCTCGTTGTCGTATCTCTGTCAACGATAGGTTAATGCCTGCATGTTGTACTAAACCATACGTTATTATTCGTCTTTGGTTTGTAAGTTTTTAAACGAAATTTGAATAATGATATTTATATGCAAACTGAAGGATCTCAAATTTATATGATTTGTGTGAAAAAATACCGAGTACGGGGCGGGTGATATAACACCAAGTCACCCAAAACCTACCCGAATAAAATCATAGCCTCTTTTCTTAAGATTATCCGAAATTAATCTTGTCGGATAAAAAAAAAATACAGAGCGTTTGCTTAGGACTATAGTTTAAAATAGCATTTGTAAAAGATCCAATATAGTAAAACGTATATTCCGAGCGTATAATCTGAGACTACTATACTGTGTTATAGTTTGGCCTCTGTCATTGGAAATAATATCCCACATCTTTTTATTCAATATAAGTCGCAAATCTTGAATATTTTATAATCAATATGAAGCTTGATCGAAACGTAGATCCACTTAGATACCAATTGTTTTCTTTTCTTCTATTTCACAAATGAACCGCCGAAGCAGAAACATAATTATATAGGTAGTAACGCTTAGTCGGAATAGCACGTGCTTTTTCACTAGGTTCACATTATTATATACTATAACTAACAATTGTGATGACGTATTTCCTAATCTGTTCTAGAACAATCGAATTGAAATATAAATCTGTGATTATACTATGCTTATGTTCATAACTTCGAGGAAGTAAAGCAAGTTAGAGATTGATCTGAATTTAAATCAGATTTGTTCTGGAGGTTTCTTTTTTTTTCAATATTCATGTTTTAATGTGCGACTATCTATAGTTCCGTAACTTTCTATCTGTATTAACCAATGATCGACATTTGTGTGCATTTTTGTGAAATACTAGAAATATTCATATGTTTCAAAATGTCCATAATTGTTGACAACGAGTACATACTTACCTTTTCCATATTTTACCATTGGAAAATATCTAAATATATTTTTACTTCATCTAATCTGTAGTTGGAATTATTTAGATTTTCATAAATATCATTCATTACGCCAGAAATGTTATTCATAAACAAGTGGTAGTAAATTTTACTACACGTATGAGTTTACAAATGTCTTGTGTATCACTGTCGGACTCAAGACAAACAAAATGTACACATGATGTATATTACACCTGATAGTTTCAAAATACCGGCCGTATACACTGATCTATACACAGTGGTATATATGGTCAGCAGTGAAGCGATGCATGAACCTGCATTACGTAATTGTGTAATAAGAGTTTTTAAGCCCGACAGGAAATCGCTTGAATACCTGGTCATGTCAACTCACAATACCTCTGGCAATAACTCCGTTAGCCATAATGATGATCAAATTAGGGAAGGACCGATTTAAATCTGAGAATTAAATAAATGTATTACATAAAAGCGTAATGAACAAATAAGATTTTCAAAACTTGTTTTACACGGAATACCGCTAGTTTGACTTTGAACTATGAGAGAATCTATAAAAGTAATCTTAACTATAATTCCCCTACATTTATTTGTATCATAAACTTAGTAAAAAAAAAAACAGTTTCAAAACGACATACTATAGTTATTTAAAAAAAAAATTGTTCCGTATGAAGTTAATTAAAAAAAAGCTTGCCGACAGGTAGAAACCATGTCTGGTATAATTCTTCTTTAAGTATCTATAAAACTGTGTATGCGTTTGTCATTATCTTGTCGGGTAAAACAACCCTACGATTTACAAGAGATTTTGACACTTAATTACGACTACGTTAGTCCCTGCTTGTTTGGGTACTTTGTGGTTTATAGTTATCATGTGGTTTTATTAACCGAGATGCCGTCAAGATGGCTACATGTAGAGAATTGATATTCCCAATTTAAATCGATGGTGATATCTTATGTAGGAGAATAAAACTTTGATTTTTATGAATTTGTGCTTTTTTATACATAATGAACATAATATCAATTTTTCATTTTTTTGCGGAGTTTCCCTTTTAGTTAAAGGAAAGATGCCAGGGATGCAATCTTTATCAAAATATAAGTTAAAGGAATAAATACGAAGGGAATAACATGTATCTACACAACATTATGATGAAAACTTAAGATTGGGCCAGTAGAACCCCTCCGATAAGAGATTGACTGAGAAACTGGAAAATGAAGATTTTTTTAATAATTTTACGTCAAAAAAAAATTAAATGTATTTAAAATAGTGGGAGAAAAAACAAAGTTGGCAATGCATATTTTTGGCATATTCAGAAAACACTGCATAGAAAATAAATGTATATCCATTTGATATCTTCCTCCTCTCTTTTAAGGTTTTTCTCGTCGTATAACATACTGAGGGATTATTCAAATGAACGTCAGGGGCATTCTTTGGCAATTCTGACAACCCAAGGTGTGTTATATGACCAAAAAAAACCTTAAAAATGCACTATCTAACTTTTATACCGTCAAATATATTATTGTCTACAAAGATTTGCATCCTTTTAAATATTTAAAAAAAAAACGGACCCGACATGTTTGTTAAATCCTAACTTCTTATATTTACTTCATCAACATTTTTTTTTTGTCTTAAACAAAATTTTGTTACAGTCTTTTATTGAAATGTATCTATAAATTACTACAAGTGACATTTGCCGCTTACTTCTGTATTAAGATATTTGGTAATGAAAGGTTCAGTTGATAATATAGGTGTATGATGTAAGTTTTAGAGGGACGAACCAATTTTTGCTAGTTTTTGAATTCTTGCAATTCCCTTATCGTAATTTGTCTCTTTTTAAATCCATTAAACTATTCGAGTATCAATATGCTACTGTCGATTAATTTAGATTTATTTTTTATAAACATTGGGTAGTCTAAACAGTTTTGATAATGCGTACATTGGATATGAATATTGTGATATTTAGGTCCTAGTGATGGCTTGCATTTAATTTTTTTTTTTGCAATATGCTTTATTGATCAGATTTATCAAGAAATGCACATTAAATACATACCAATGATAATGTTTTCCATTTTTTTTTACTACCAATAGATTGGTATCACTAAAAAGTAAAATAACAAAAATACCGAGCTTCAACGAAAATTTAAAACGGACGGTCCCTTTTCAAATGGCAAAACCAAGAGCTCAAACACATCAAACGAATGGAAAACAACTGTGATATTCCTGACTTGGTATAGACATTTCCTCATTTAGAAAATGTTGGATCTAACCCGGTTTTATAGCTAGCTAAACCCATAACTCGATGACATTTACATACAATTTCATTATATTGACAACAAATGTGTAAATAAAACAAACAGACATAATAGGTAAACATGTCAAAAATAGGGATACAGCAGTCAAGGATAGGTAAGTTAAAGTTAACCGTTGCAGATATTAAGAACTAAAAAGCAGAAAATTAACGACCAATCCTGCCTACGGTTAAGTTTGATAAAACAATGATAGCTAGAACATTATTTACATATCAATAGCATAAACATTTTATGAAGTCCGGTTTTCCGTTCCTTTTTGTTGGAAGACTGCAAATATCAGAATAAGTTTCTCAGCATCAATAACAATGATACAAAATATAACAGTTCCAACAATGTGTATTCTCATAATGATATAACATTTTGGATGCAAAAAGTAAAATCACAAAAATACTGAACTCCGAGGAAAATTCAAAAAGGAAAGTCCCTAATCAAATGGCAAAATCAAAAGCTCAAACACATCAAACGAATGGATAACAACTGTCATATTCCTGACTTGGTACAGGCATTTTCTTATGTAGAAAACGGTGGATTAAACTTGGTTTTAAAGCTAGCTAACCTCTCACTTTCCATGAAAATATGAAACATGATAAAATTCATTTTATTTTGAAAATTTTGAATACGGTCAACTTAATAAAGATAAATTATACAAATTATAGGTGATATATTAAAGCACATTACATTTAAAAAAGTCAGACACATGGATTTTATGTTGTTGCTTGTCTTTGTTTGTGCGTACAGTTTACTAAGTCATGTAAGTTGATGGTTGGTGTTGTTCGTCATACTGTCCAATATTTAAGTTAATTCCTGTTATCAATTTTATGTATTTCCGCAATGTACTACTATGCATTTCAGATGGATGCATGTGTATGTGTACATGAATTCAAAGGAATGTTGCAGAGGGTTCCAATAAAGCATTAAGTAGGATGTTACATACATTTTACGAAAATAATGACAAGTTATTCAGAATAAAAACCAAAACTATGAATAACTCGAATTGAACGTTATGCGCAAATGGTATTTTTTGATTGAAGACATTTCGTGTACTCAACTAAAATCAAAGACAAAATAAATAAAAATAACATGTCTGTCATTTAATAAGAAGTCTTTCCGTTTCTGAAAGGGAATACATTTTAAAAGGATGAAACTCGGTCGTTTTATTATTTTCTTCCAAAATACCTCATAGTTATGGCTTGAAATATATGATCAAATAATTATTAAAACGTTTAACAAAGTTTTGATAAGAAACCTATATTTGAATACTTTGAATCAATAAAATTGCAACTGTTTTTATGATATCGGGTAGATAATTGTATTTTGCATCAATTGACGTTTTAGCGGAACCACTTTCATCAACCTTGTTTTAAGTCATGCAACCTCACTTCTTACATGCAGTACTTGATAACGTTATATAATCATTTTAGTAAAAAAGTATAGATTCTGAAGATTATTATGTATGTTTTAAGAACGTGGAATATTGTTTAAATACAACGATTGTGTGATGTGCGAATTATGTACAAGTACTAGTATAGCAAGATATTGAGGACGGAAGGTTTCGATTTAAAAAATTGATATGAACTCTGTTATTAAATTTACGGCTAATGAGCTTACTAAACGGCAAATGAATACAATATAATAAAGAAGATGTGGTATGATTGCCAATGAGACAACTCTTCACAAGAGACCAAATGACACAGAAATTAACAACTATAGGCCCGAGACCACAGTTATTGCGTAGTGCATTTCTTTTAGACAATAAATTGAAATTAAAAAAAATCGCACCAATAATATTTTTACAATGTGGTTTACTACTTTTGGGACAAATTATATCAAAATTATAGAAAATTTCATCAGCTCTAACTTAAAATATGGACCATTGTGTGTCAAGGGGGTCTTGAATATTTTTGACAGCTCCGGAAATACTAATTATTAACCTTTTTTAGATGTACCAAATCACTTTTTTAAACAATTCATAGACATTGAATGGTGTCAATACGAATTTCAAACAGCTCATCACAATATTTTAAGAGACAAATCTACGAAAATAATTCTCATACTATCGTGGCTGTTGACCAGTCAAGACTTAAGCCGGTGCCAAAGTTGTATAAGAACTTATATAAAGCCATCAGATCCGTGGTTTTGGGAGAATGTTATGTAACTAGAGATATACGTAATTGTCACTTGAAAGATTTTGATGACACATGGCCTTTTTTAAAAACATCTGAACAAGATAAATCGGATGCTTAAATGTTCCATTTAGCATTGATAACTTTATTTACAATTTTATCTTCATCAATTCAAACAAAAACGGGCTTATCTATTATATTTAGTACCTATTAAGCTTTTTTGATACAATATTTTACCTAGGTAGATAATCAAATAGATGTATTCGTTTCAATATTATCCTTTGTAATATGTCGTAGATTAATTGTGTGTTAAATGTACTGATATATTCTGTAACCCCTTTATCTTTTCAAATAGACGAATCGATGTAAGTTGTATAATCTTTGTGTACACATGCACCTCACTGCAGATAATCCAAATCTAAATATAAATACATCAGACATTTAAGTACCTAATTTGTCTATGTTCGTGTGTTCTCAGGGCTACAACTAGTGAACATTAATTCTTCCAATGTTGATTCTTTATTTGTTGCTATCACAATATGCAGTTTGTAACAAATTTTTACCATCTGAATACATATTCTTTACTGAACATTTAATACCAGCTTGCTAACTACATGGTTGTGCTATCTGATTTACCTGGCGATAGACACTTTCGATTTCTTAAATATACCAGTTTTGTATCAGATGTATCTTCTTCTTGAAATATATTTGAAAAGTCTTATAGGTCGATATTTAAATAGACAATGACTACAAGATGTGTACAAGTCGTAGAAGTTTCTTTTTTGTTAATCTTCAGATACAGTATTTGCCTATGAACTAGTTTACCTATACATTATTACTCTATCCTAATTTAGAGATAACTGTATTGTATTTGAAGCTTTGCGGACGTCCATCGGTAGTTTTACTGTCGCAAATTTAGTTTACCTGGCGACGCGTAGCGGAGACAGGTAAACGGGTATTTGCGACAGTAAAACTACCGATGGACGTCCGCAAAGCTTCAAATACAATACAGTTATGTCTATTCTAATGCAAAATAAACAAATCATTCAATTTTAGTGATTATTTCAGTGTAAATTTTTCATTAAACGAAAATTCCGCGAAATGATGTTATCTTATTTGCCGCCGAAACTTGGTGACGTCATAGGTGTGCTTCTGGCATCAAACGTAAACACCGGTTGTTTTGTGGCTTTTTGTCCGCTTCAAAATGTAATAAAATTTGATGAAAAGAAGATTTGTAGGTCCAAATGTGAGTTTGTTTTGCTTATTATTGGAGAAAATTACATGTCAATATCTTCCGGAATTCAAAATGTCGGCTTCCTTAGTTACAGACAGGGAGATAGAGAATTTTACGCTTGTCGTCATCCAATCAGAGCCATTGATACAAAATAATTGCATAAGAATATACTGGTAAAACAATACTAAACAATGTCGTCAATATATTAAGTTATTAAGCTTTTGTTGTGTGTCAAACATTGAGAAGAAGACATGCACATTTGTTTTCAATTTGCGTATGAACTGTTTACCTATCAGTATAATAGTGTTAGAATTAATTTGGCGTCTGGAGAACAAACGTTTAGGCCTGGTATCTTTGGTGAGTTTATTGACACAAATATGTACAACTTACTTTTAAATATGTATATTTTCTTTGAAAAATTATATACATTTGTACATGTAATACACAAATACTACATTCATTGCTGTGTATGTTTGTGTTTTGATGTATAATTTGTAAACACATATATTAAGTTAAGAGGATTTGATGACCCTCTTCAGAACGTAAATTACTCTTGTACTTCTAAATAGATTGTGAACATGCATTCATGAACATTGCAGAACAAATACGATTGTCGGCATAATCGATACACATTTGTACTCCAATATATGAGAGAAAATAAAATATTTCAGACGATGTTTTTTTTTCAGATTTAATAAGGAAGTCAATATCAATAGTCCTTGATACAATAAAGTATATCGCTGTTAGGAATGATTGATTATCCTGGCCATGCAGTACTACCAGAACCTACTATGTTGACTACGAAAAATTGAGAGAACAGAAGTATGCGTATATCATTTTCATTCTGGTATCTATGATGAGTTATTTACTAATGTTAAATTCTCATAAATCGAGTGAGAAGATATAATCTGGTTGAATAAAACTGATGGAATTGCATGAACTCAAAAAAGAGTGAGACCAGCTGTATCGTCATGTTAAGCGTCTCCTGCTTTGTATGCACCACCTGTCATGCAAATCCACACTCAGTCAAGCTTTCACAACTAGGGAAAATGACACAATCGATAAATTTATAGATCAGACGACTATTTTTATATTTAACGATATAAAACCACAAAACAAGTCGTCGGCAATCTGTTGGAGTAAAAAAATACACAGTCTATAAAACACAAGAAATAAGACTAATGACTGAAACATCATATTGTTGCTTATCATAAGTAAAAAATGCACATCGGGAATAAACACATTTATTCTAAAACCAGTTGTTGGCATGATACGGGTTATCATCTTCTCATATATTTTATGATGGTATGATACTAAACCCCTAACGGGAGGGATTGTGCTTGATTTTCATATGATGAAGACATAATCTTTCAATCAGTTTAATTGAGGTCTGGAGCTGGCATGTCAATAACTGCTAGTAGTCATTTGTTAGTTTATGTATCATTGTCATTTTTCTTAGTTTCTTTTGTTACTTATTCTGACATCGGACTCGGACTTCTTTTGAACTGAATTTTATTTTAATAGAGGATTGCTGTGTGTTTGTTTATTCTACATTGGCTTTGTGTTTTTTAATTTTAGTTCATTTATATGTTTTGGAGTTTAGTGTGACATCAATTTTCACTGAACTAGAACACATTTTTGTTTAGGGGCCAGCTGCATCCCGCCTCCGGGTGTGGGATTTTCTCACTGTGTTGAAGACCCATTGGTGGCCTTCGGCTGTTTTCTGCCTTTTGGTCGGGTTGTTTTCTCTTTGACACATTCACCATTTCCATTCTCAATTTTACATTGAATAAATTAGTTATTAAAAATTTTCAACACAGGGCAGTAACTTTATTTATTGTCTACTAAGGTTTAATTTCTAAAATATATAAAGATGTCTACTATCAAAGATGTACAAAACAAATAACCAGGTTATTCCTTTTAGGTCCCTTTTGGTCATATAACTCCTAACCTAATGTGACTACGTATTTTACATCACTGACTTTTAAATGTTATGGGGAAGGTACATCCAAGAAATGACTCCGATGCACGAAATTTAGATAAGTGTTATTTTCATTTAACGTCACAAAGGAGGAGGTGCGCTAATGGCATTTGTTTGCCGAACAATTAAGTATTACAAAATCTTTTTAAAAGAGATTTTAGCTTAAAAATTGTTAAGTATCTAAAATATGACCAAAACGCTTATAAGGGCCTTTTTTGTTACGTTACATTTGCATCTCATGTGAGGTCAAACGTCCAATTCAATTTGTTTTTAATTTTGCATTACCTCACTTCTAAAACACACATAAATTAAAACCATTAAATCAAAAGTACTAATTTCAGTTAAAAAAAATTAAGCAAACAAGTGACCTCATCGCTTTCTGTCCTTTATACTTTTGCATAACGGAACAGGAATATTTCATTCCCATCTGCAACCCACATATTGTCATTATACAAACCATCGCTGCC
This sequence comes from Mytilus californianus, assembly GCF_021869535.1. NCBI lineage: Eukaryota > Metazoa > Mollusca > Bivalvia > Mytilida > Mytilidae > Mytilus > Mytilus californianus. The sequence continues at coordinate 23,545,474 of NW_026262626.1, read as the reverse complement.
GGTTTGTGCAGTCCATTTCTTGCATCGAATACATTTTTTTTATTCTGAAGATCTTTGTTAAGCATTAAAACACTATGATGACGAAAGTCTGATATTAATACGTTACCCTCTTTGTCCACACACATTCCTTTACACTCAAAGTGTTTGTTTGCATCGTGTCCATATATGCCCTTGAAATATTTGACTGTTCTATATGTATCAAACTTTTTTCCAGATGCTCTATGCAATGCAGTTGAGACTTACTGTCGACACAATACAATATGCACAGACATTACTTTAAATTTTGAATTAAACGTGGCTGCTTCCAACTATAACTAACATAATGTGTATGGTTTGTGACTATACCTTCAGAGTTCATCCATAGGACATAGTCTTTATAACCAAGTTCTGAACTTCTTGAAGAAGATACCAGATAAATAACTAACGAATCATTTTCGGAAACGCAAAAACAATAAGGGAGTCTACCATAACTACCTATATTTGCAAATTTCACCAGTCGTCGATCTGGAAGGAGTTTCATTATATTTGAGTTGTTTCTGTTGAGAATCAAGACACAACCATCTTTTAGAACAACAAAATCATCAACATTTTCTGCATACACATTGTCGTCAAAGGAATACTCAACAATTTTATGCAATTTCTGGTTTGCAAGTATTCATGCGTCCTTTTCGGAGATAGGAACTATTTTTCGAACAAGATTTATTTTATGATTAAGTTTGAAAGTTATCGGATATTCATTCTTTACTTCATCGGATTCGGATGAGCTTTCTAACAAACTTCTAGCGCTGTATTTTCAGCCCGAATCGAATCTGTTTGCGTTGATATATTACAACATGATAACAATGACAATGTCTCAATTTCAGGTTTTCTATGCCTTGTTTTCCTTATATTTCCAATTGAAAGAAAACTCAATAGTTGGGTTGAATACCTGTTTAGGATAATTGATACTTTTGTCATACGTCGACGAGCATAACTTTATTTCGAAAAGAGTATTCGTGATATGGCAAAGGTTGTACTCGGGTAGTTTTTCAACGACGATAACTTATTAGCCTTTTTAGTCTGTAAATTATTAACGTTTGCTTTTTGTTCTTGTAATTCTGCTTGATAGCCTTCGAATATATTATGTAGCTCGGACAATAGATTATCCTCTGACAAATCAATTTTGTGTTTCATTGTTAACACATTAGTTCTAATTTCTAGTATCAGAAACGGAGGGAATCGCTTAAAATCTACAAGAAGCTAGACCGGGTACGTCGACAGAGTAAATTACTCCTACTATGCATGCGTCACCTACCTTGCGATTTTACATTCAGTAAAAATGTCACAATCGGGAATGTGACACAATCGGTAAAACTGCAAAATCAGATGACTATACAAGTATCTACTGTTCTAAGACGTCTAAGCATGACTGTAGTAAGTTGGGACACCGTCGAACAAATTCGGAATATTGACAGTAAAACTTATGTAGTATCGATTTCAGTCAATGAAATTGAGGATGGAAATTGAGAATGTGTCAAAGAGACAACAACACGACCAAAAAGCAGAAAACAGCACAAGGCCACCAATGGGTCATGTAACTGACATATGATGGAGCAGAGGTAATGTTGCTGCTGAGAAATCGGAAGTTGACAACTGGAAAGTTGAAATCATGACGTCTGTCCATCTATGAAATGATCGAAAAGAGCAAGATATGAGACAGGTCTGCTCCTTTGGTAGTATCCTTAACTTCTAGTTCACTGCAATTCGTGAGATGTAAGGTTTCAGCGTACTTCTTTCATATGATGGAAAACGTGATATAATTGACCACATGCGCTTTAAAATATATTATAATTCAAAACTATAAAACGGTTTCTGCCAACTTTGGATTCACCGGTGAGAGTTCGGAAAGACCATCCAATTGAAATAATTGTTTGCAATGCTGTAGTAATGCACATCATTTAAGAATTCATATAATAAGCACATAATTTTCGTCTATTTCTTTACACAAATATAATTTAAGGCACAATTTTCATTGACCTTTTTTTTTTAAGAATAACGAGATATAAACACGTTAAATGTGACGAGAATATTTGAAAAAAGCACGGTTATTATGTCCTTTTATAAATGTTCGTTTAACAATCTCATTTTAAATAAAAACAATTGTTAAATTCTCGATATACAGAGACATAATTCAGTGCTAGTTGTTTTGTTTGTGTCATAGGTATATTTGATCGCTGTTAAAATAAAACTAGAAGCATGAATAACTTTCTACTTGATTCAAAAGGTCAAACAGTCACTGTTCACAGTTAAAAAAAAATTGTGTTATTTTTTTTAGAGAATAATAAACACTGCTACATCGATTAATTGATATGGAACACGTTTTTTTATATTCCATTTATATATTAAACGAAAGACGTGCACGTACACTTTCTGCTGATTTTCATTATGTACTGCATAGATGTGATGAATGAAACATGCCAAATATTAAAATTGTAGAAGAACTCATATAACAAAGGTACCAGGCTGATAATTGGGTACCCTCGATAAGCGTATCGTCTTTATAATTCACCAATAGCGCTCGAATCAAAACAGTTGGAGCGTCAAAATCAATACGTATGAAGAGTAATAGAAACCATAAATTCTTTGAAATAACACCATAATATTTACTAGACAGTTGCAGAGAAACATTCAAATCAAATGTCTCTCCAATTCAGTTTCGCAATTTCAAAAATTCGAAGCATGATTTTGTATAAGTGCAATAAATTAGAATGGAAGGAGCACGTCATCAATAAAGCTCAAGATTTACAGGTCAACATGGGTCATATTAACAATAAATTAAATGGAAAAATATCTATACCATGTCTTGATAATATTTTAGCAAATGAAACAACTATGCGTCAACATTAAACATGCGATTTTATTTCAAGGACACAACACCATTAACGAATGACGAAACCCCATATTTTCAAATGTAACGTAATCATAAAAAGTTTATGTTTTTTTTTTCTCGTTACGTCTTAATATCAGTGAAATAACTTGTAAGCATGCAATGAAAATCAATTCAGAGACACCACAATACTCTATATTGTCGATGCTACGGGCAAAACAAACTGCTTGATTAAATGGTATAGTGATCATACCCGAAATATTTGCTGAAAATTTCAATAAAAAAACAAATCACTGAAGTTTTTCAGACTGTAAATGATTCAAATTATAATTAGTATGTACTTGTAACAGACAGTTTGATTGAAGACTGCTTCACTGTAGCAAAAAACAATCTTGCATTTTCAGGAGTTGTGTAGTATAATTTAAATATAATCATCTTTGTATTAAGATCAATACGTTGAAACAGATTTTTAACATGATAACTGTAATTTACGATCAGAGTTAACCAGTATTTGCGCTTACTTTTAAGTGATGAAGAAGTGAATATCAAATTAACAGTAATTGGATTAACCTACAATCACCGGCAATGTTTGCAGAGACGCTTAAATGAGATCACATAGGAAGTATTAAAGACAGTACAATTTGGTACAACAACCTATATTAAGAAGTATTTATTTATATTTATATTTATAACTTATTTCTAATGTATACAATGTCGTCTTCCGTCATATATATTAAAAAGTTATTGGTGCAACTACTTCATGTATATGCAAAATTGAAAATGAATATTTGATTTCCGTCCACGATCCACAAATGGTCATTTACAATGCCGATAGCAGCTGGTTTATCTCATCCATTTCTAGCGTCTAGCAATGTTTTCTTGTAATTTAAATCCTTGTCAACCATGTACACGCTATGGTGCCGGAAGTCTGATATTATAATATTACCAGCTTTGTCAACAGACATCCCATGACATTGAAAATGGCCGCTTGCGTCAAATCCATAAATACCATTGAAACTTTTGATAGAAGTATACGTATTTGATGTTTTCTCCAACAGCTCTATACGATGCAAGTCGGATATGCTGTCTTTACAATATAAGACGCACAGATATGATTCTAAAATTTGGATACTTCATGGTTTTTTAACAGTGCATTTAGAAAATAACGCTTGGTCAGTGACAATTCCATTAGTGTTCATCCACATGACAGAGTTTGTAAATTCATACCTTGGATTCCCGGCATAGGTTAAAAGGCAAATTGCTAATAAATCATCATCAGAAATGCAAAAGCAATACGGCTTTCTATCTGGTCCTCCTATATTTGCGAAATTAACCAGGCGTCTGTCTGTAAGTAGTTTCATTATACATGGATTTTCGTCAATGAGAATCAAGACACATGCATCTTTTAAAACGACAAAATCACATACGTTATCTGCATACACAATGTCGTCTAAGGAATGGTTAACAATTTTACGCAATTGCCGGTTTGTCAGTATCCAAGCTTCCTCTTCAGAGATAGGAACTATTTTTTAACACGTGTTATATCGTGGTTTAGTTGAAAATTAGTCGGATTTTTATCAGTTATTTCATCGGATGAATTTTCTATTAAATCTTCTTCTTCTATGTCTTCAGCATCAAACCATTCAGTCTCTGAATCTTCGAGAAAATCTAATTGTGTTGATATATTAGAACATGAGGACAATAATAATTCGCAATCGTTATGTTTTCCAGTTGATGGTTTAAATAAATTTCCAATTGAAAACTCCATCGTCGGTGTGAAACCAGGTATTGGTTGATTTGCAATTTTGTCACACTTTGAGGAGCATAAATTAATTTCAGACAAAATATTCAAAGTATGACTTAGCTCATACTCGTCAAGCTTATTTACCTCTAAATTAGTTATTTCAGTTGGTAAAGTATTGACCTTAGTTTCTTGTTTGCGTAGTATTGTTCGATAGCTTTCGAAGAATGTATTTCGTAACTCTGTCAATAGATGTTCCTCTGTAAAGTCGATTGTTGCCTTCATTGTTATTACACTTGTTTTTATTTCACAGTTAAGACGTTCCACGTCTTGTAAAAGTTTTTTCTGGGTGTTCGAAAGCTTATCACCCAGTACAGTTAGTTTTTCAGAATATTTTCCATTTAACAACAGAACCTCCATTTCTTTCCGAATATCTTCCTCCGCATTTTACAATTGACTCAGGTCATGTTTTTGGTGTATCTGTCCGAGGCATTTAAAACACATGAAGTCCTTACAATCTTTGTAAAATATCGTGTATTCTTCTGTTTCATTGTATCTACACCGAAGTGTTTTTGGAGATTTACCAATCTCTTCTTTTTCTGCACGTTCTAATATATCATCCGCTATTGCGGATAGTGTAATTTAAAATGCAAACATGTCAAAATATATACACTAGACTACGGTATGGATATAGGTCATTATTTATTTTTTATTGATTTAAATATGTACACGAACAAAAATAAATGTTATGTAAGATATAAATTACTTCTTATCTGTAATCAAATTGAAGGTAAATTTGTTAACAAACGGGAGATCAGAAATATATCCACTAACGTAGAATCAACCAGTAAATTTCTAATGCAGTTTTTTTTTTTTTTTTTTTTTTTTTTTTTTTTTTACTTCGCTTTCTTATATAATTTTTGAACATTACAATTATTCTTATTAATTCAAAGACGGGAAAAGGAAAACAATGAATAGAAAAAAGGGAAAAAACCAAGTTAACCATAGCATACAGGTGTATAAGACGTAAACAATTTTATTGGTATCAACAAATCTTATTAGAATGGTAATCTTAGTTACAGGGACATAGCCTCCCCACCCATAAATACCACCACCACCACCGCCACCGACCACCACAACCCCCGTGTTCCACAAAAATAAAAAAAAATAATACAAACTCCTCAGTATTAATATTTGCCTCCTATTCTATATGAATCAATTTCTATATAAATATATAGAAACAGGTTATCGACAAGCAGTTCTTATTCAGAATCTACCTTCGAAGTTTAAAAATCGTAGACACGGAAAACTGAGTAGGGATATTTGAGAAAACAACGATTTGGATGATGTGCTTCTGCTTGCTGGAAATAGATTATGGTTCGGTACCTTCGATACAATACAATATTCGGTGCTAACAATTTTCAAAAGATAAAAAATGCAATATTTTTACCAATGTCGGTCGTTTTACTTCGCTTCGGAGCCGTTATCCCGTATCATACATAAGCAAAACAATATATTTGCATGTGGCGTTCTCTGCGTTTAAAGTGGTGTTTGTGAAAATTGCTAGTAGAATTTTATTAATGCTCACGCCTTAACTTTCAACTTAGATAGTGTAAAATAGAATTTTAAAATTTTAATTTTTTTTCATAGTCAAATGACTGAAAGGATGTGATTTATTTCAGGGTTGGATCAACTAGTGAAAAAATAAAACCATCAGGCAAACATTCTACATACAAAAACAACTATTCAACTGGAACCAACCGTGAAATTATTTTCAAATTAGGTTATATCTATTCAACTGTTTTTCTAAATCTTTTTTTTTTGGTACTCATTGGTATAACTTTGCACCTTTTCTAACTTCAAAGACATAGACTTTAGAAATAATTTCTTAAGAGCATGTTTTTTTTCCTTGACACAAATTTAAAAAAGATATTTTTGAACTCAATGTCGTTTTTATTATATTTTGTCCTGAGCTTTCATGGAAACAGAGTATTTCTCACTTCCGCTTTTAAAAAATATTTTTTAAGAAATTAGAAAACGACATTAAAAAAGTACCTTCAAAAAAGACAAATGTTCGGTGCCTGAATTGTGTCAAACATCTAGACCTATTACTTCGGTTCACATACTCTGAAGTGTTGCCAATCTTGACTGATTTTCAAATGGACCGTAGTTATGGTCCTCGTTATTCATGTAATATTTGTTTGCCGCGTATTCCTAATATGTAATATACGTAAGCAGTTTTTAAAAATAGATGAACTACACACTGTTGATGAGTGCAGATGTTTTAATGAGACTTCATATAACGTTGTCTTTTTACTGTATTCATATTTTATGAGTAGAGAAGTTGTTACATTGGCACAGCGTAATATTAATCTGTATAGGGGTAAGTTGATCGAAAGGAAGGCATTTTGCAAAAGTAATATATATAAATTTATAGTTATATTTACATTTACCGTGTGTACTTGATTTTATATAGGACATTATACACGATTATAAGTTATCAGTGTACACAGGCCTTATGCCTCATTATAAATAGGAAAAAAGACCGATGCTATTTTTACTAAACGGTCTCAATAAGTTCTTGCGTGTCTTTGGCGGTTATTGTAATGTATGTGCTGTGTAAAAATAATGTGCTTTATGGTTACAAGGAAGTAATTATTTACATAGGCGACAATGGTAGCCTATTTTGGTCCTGCGTTTTCACTATCAAAGATCCATAGAAAAAAATGTCGAATTCTGAATAATCAACACCTTTGGGTGTAATTGAAACTGCAAAACACATATGGTGCCGCAGCTTTTTTGATAGAAAAATTGCATTTTTTAAGGGTACTCAACGGTTCCGGAATTTTCGAAATAGTATAAACGAAGAACACCCCTTGCTAAATTTGGCACAGAAAATGTTGCTCGTCACAGAGAGTTTTCTCTAAATTTCTCGCTATTTCTACACCAATGGCCAACACTCATTTCTCACTATTTCAATTTTGATTTCTAATTACAAGGGCAGCAGAAAATAAATTTACTTCTACCTATTATCTTGGATGTAAAATCTAGGTGGCGCCAGTCATCTTTATTTACTTCCTTTTAACCTATACTGACATATATTGAAATAAAATCGGACAATCTTTACATTAGTCGATTACTATATACTCTTGCTGCTAAAATTCAAATTTTTGGATTAAAGGTACAATTTTTCACCTTTAAAAATGACTTTCTTTACAGGTACCCCCCTTTGCAGAAAACGTTGCTTTTTACAGACTTGGGGCCATTGGCCAGCTTATTTTGACTGTTTGGCTATGTTTAAAACGAGGTGTTTGATTAATGAAGTTCGATTTAGGCCTATTAAAGACTTTAGGCTGATGATTTGATAACTGTGTCCAACTTATATGTCTTTATCACGAATATATGAACACCGTTGCATAAGAGTCAAAATATTTTATGAAATAGACTATAAAAGTGCTGAAACTAAGAATTTATCATTGCTGTTATGTGTTTTATATGAATCGTGTGCAGAATATTCAATTCGACGATACTAAGGAGAAACATATATTGCCTTTGATTTTTTACCTAATTTTAATATTTTAGGGGCATTTTGGCACATTTTGGCCATTAAAAATACAAAAATTTCGCTAACGTCAGCAAAAATAAGCCCCCCTTTATTTAAATATGCATAAATACATGCAGTGTTATCGAGGATGAGGAGAAATGATTAAAGACAGAGTCATTGACAGAAGTCTCGTTCTTACAGTAGGTTAATGAACCCTACCCCTTAGGCAGAAGAATAAAAAAACAGTAAAAATTTGATATAGACTATAGTTTCTTGGCGATCAGCAATTTTCTTCTGATACAGTTTATCACTTAGTACCTTATTAATTTACCGATCCAATTTCTAAAATATCTCGAAAAATACAGTGATGCGCCAGAAATCGTTATTTCGCTTTAGGTTACAAGGAAGTAATTATTTACATAGGCGACAATGGTAGCCTTTTTTGGTCCTGCGTTTTCACTATCAAAGATCCATAGCAAAAAATGTCGAATTCTGAATTATCAACACCTTTGGGTGTAATTGAAACTGCAAAACACATATGGTGCCGCAGCTTTTTTGATAGAAAAATTGCATTTTTTAAGGGTACTCAACGGTTCCGGAATTTTCGAAATAGTATAAACGAAGAACACCCCTTGCTAAATTTGGCACAGAAAATGTTGCTCGTCACAGAGAGTTTTCTCTAAATTTCTCGCTATTTCTACACCAATGGCCAACACTCATTTCTCACTATTTCAATTTTGATTTCTAATTACAAGGGCAGCAGAAAATAAATTTACTTCTACCTATTATCTTGGATGTAAAATCTAGGTGGCGCCAGTCATCTTTATTTACTTCCTTTTAACCTTATGTTTCATTCAACAAGGCATTTCCTGTCCTCATTTCCAATGTATGTGAAGTTATCAGGAAGATCTAGCCAAGCCTTTGGCCCTCTCTCCTGTATATAGTTAATTATTTCGTCAATAGAAAATATCTTTTTTTTTGCTGTCCATAGTTGTTTCTATTTCATTTCTATTTCATGTTATAAATCTTACTAGAGTGGCCGTTTGTTTTTGTTTCTTGAAATAGCATCTTTAAAATGTACATCTTTGATTATATTTTATTGATAAATATCTATAGTCCATAAAGAGAAATATTCGATTTACATAAGGGTTTATATTTGAGAATTTATGATAACTTGAATTGGTTACAAAAAGATTTCCTACATCTCTTAACTTTTACTACTTTTAACTAATTACTATCATCATAATCATACTTTTAATGTTATCGAATGTTTAAATTTTTATTATATGAAACTCAGAGAATTTGAATATCGAACCGACTGCTAGCAGCCGGTTGGATATTGAATATCGAATAACGAATAACTAACCGACCGCTAACTTCACATACATTCATTCCCATGCTATTTACAATTTTTAGAAAATCACTCTGGAAAACATTGAAGGCATGTTATGAATAAAAGCAAGTGACAATCACATTTTGCGTGAAGTACTTTTCCACCATAAACCATAAAAAGCTATAAAATCAAGTCTGGAATATGACAGTGTCTTTCATTCGTTTCGTTGGTTGATTTTGTCAGTTTTTGTAGACTTCCCCTTTTGGAATTTACTTTGGAGTTCGGTATTTTTGTTATCCTTTATTTCCAAGAACAATAATGTGATCGTCAATTACTGAAATTTCGTATATTTGTATTGAAAAAAAACAGCATTCAATTCTTATATTTACACATGTAATCGTTTTGAATATAAATTTACAAAACGCCAATATTCGGCAGCAATTGTCAAGTGAATTGAACGCAGTATCATGCCAAGTACAATCAATTATGAAGGATGAAGTTCTCATAACAGAAGAAAAAAAAAATAATAAATTGTCAAAGAATCAAAATAGTAGTATATTGAAAATCATGCATTACTTTTCTGAAGGAGGTTGTCATATAAAATTTTAAAGCAATACAGTGACATAGAAGTAGACGGTAAAGTCGGGAGGGAGAGGGAGGCAAACTTCTGAAAGTGACATGTACATTATATTTTTGTCAAAAAGGGGTGGATAAAACATCGCCCTCTTTGCCAAGCTCCCGTACCAGTGTCATACGATTTCCTGCAAATCTGTATGACTTGAGAATAGTATTAAATAAACTCATCATAGATACTAGGATTGAAATTTTGTATTTGCGCCAGACGCGCGTGTCGTCTACAAAAGACTCATCAGTGACGCTCGAATAAAAAAAAGTTAAAAAGGCCAAATAAAGTACGAAGTTGAAGAGCATTGAGGACCAAACATTCCTAAAAGTTTTGCCAAATACAGCTAAGGTAATCTATTCCTGAGGTAGAAAAGCTTTAGTATTTCAAAAATTCAAAGTTTTGTAAACAGTTAAGTGATAGAGACAAAGGATTTCCGTCAAAAGGTCAAGTATCGCCTATGCATTTTCGATCTAAATGCTCTTTAATAAAGGCAACAATAGTGTATCACTGTTAAAAAGTCATAAATCAATTAAGAGAAAACAAATCCGGGTTACAAACTAAAACCGAGGGAAACACGTCAACTATAAGAGGAAAACAACGGAACAACAGAAACACTGAACTGCAACAAAAACAAACGCAAATATACATAGACACGGACTATTTGATAACAGATACCATAGTCCTGACTACAGGACATTTTATGAAAAAATGGTGAGTTGAACCTGGTTTTATGGTTAGCCAAACCTCCCGCATTTATGGCAATGTTAAAAAATACCTCTTATAGTTAAATTGGCCTTTAGACTGTTTTGATTTTTAATTAGTCTCATGTTGAAGAAACGCGCGTCTGGCGTGCCAAATTAAAAACCTGGTGCTTTTGATGAGTTTTTATAACCACTTGGGCAATGCCACTGCTGGTTTCTTCCTCGGGGGTATCACCAGCCTAATAGCCAGCACTTTTGTGTTGACAAGAAATATCATTGATATGTTTATTTTCTATAAAGGAAATATTTGAAGGTCATTTGAAGTCTTAGTTACATATAGATTAATTTGATATTGTTTTTTTTTCAAATATATACGAGACTTTTGAATGTTCCTACATTTGCTCATGAAAACATAACGTAATGTATTTAGATTTCAAGCATAAAAGCTATATTAAAAATTGCATGCTATTCGGTTGTTAATATCGTAGAAACTTGATGTGAACAACACGAACATTGTTTTTTTTCTCTTTCAAGACTTTACTATGGTACTGAAATAAAGGTTACGCATCATGACAGAGTTTATTGGTGTGTTTCCGCGGCCAACCTATTCACCAACTGAATAATAAAGTCCGAAGAATTTCATGTTAATTAGTTTGACGATGAATAAAAGCGCTGTGCCTTAGCTCACAACGGGTATCCCGATCCGTAATCCGCAAAGAGATGAAAATCCTGAGGAGTAATTACACAACACCGCAACACAGTGGGTCAGTAAAATCTGGATCCGATTCCCACGGAGCATAATATCCTCCGTGGGATTCGATTCCAGATTTTATTTACCAGGAATTGCACTCAACACCACGATATTAAGATCCCTTCGCGGATTTCAGATAGGAATACCCGGTGTTAAGCTGTTTGGGTTTTTCATGTACGTGCAGTAAGTTTGTTCGCCATATCCTTTCTTTTTTAGTATTTCACATTGTGCATTAATACCCTTTTGTATAATTCATGCAATATTCAATATATACATATTTGTTTTAGGGTAATGGCGACTAGTTGGACTATATGTGGCACATGTGATTTTCGCCATATAACTAGACCGTCAGTATTTTGGTGTTCCGAATGTGACGAAGGCCTATGTCATGAGTGCACCGAACATCACAGCATATCCAAGGCAACTAGGGGGCATAGTACAGTTTCTATCGATGATTACAAGAAACTACCATCTACAATTTTAGACACAACACAAACATGCAAAGATCACAATGAAAAGTTCCAAATATACTGTAATAAGCATGATTGTCCATGCTGTAAAAACTGCATTGTAGAGACTCACAACAAGTGTAAAGAACTTATTGATATTGATGATGTCGTAAAAGATGTAAAATCTTCAAATGCTTACGTGGATATCGAGCACACCTTGGCAGAAATTTTTGAAAATATTAAAAGAATAAGGAAAGACCGTGAAGAAAATCTAACATCAATTAAGGAAACAAGAGAAAATGTCGAGACTGAAATAAAGATGACAAAGTTAAAGATTGTTAGCTATCTGAACAAACTCCAAGAAGATATTTTGAGTGAACTGAGCGAAACAGAGGAATCGGAGAGCAAACTCATACACAAATCGTTAATGTCATTACAACATACGGAAAAGGACGTCATTGAATACCAAAATAACATAGCAAACATAAAACAACATGCATCAGACCTTCAGGCATTCTTGGTCCTAAAACAAATAGAACATGATGTAGAAGAAAAGAATAAAATCATTCAAGCGTTAGTGAAGAATAAGGATTTTAATCATGTTACTCTGTCATGGAAGATAAACTCTGGTGTACAGAATATCCAGAGCAATTTAGTAACGTTCGGCAAAATCGTTGTCGAGTCCAAATCAAGTGACATAACTATTGCATTGAGAAAAAACAAACAAGCTCAGATCATTGTTACAGCATCAGTAGCGTTATCTTTAGACAAAATAGAACTTAAATTAAAGAAAAGTATTTCTTCGAGAGGCAATGACATAACTGGATGTTCCTTGTTTTCAGATGGTAAAATGATGTTTTCGAGTTATAAAGACAAAAAGGTTGTTGTTCTAAGAAATGACGGATCAAAACCGGGAAAAATCAATTCCGAATTTCAAACTTTTGATGTAGAACAGATAGACGAAAGTTTAATTGCAATATCGACTGGCTCTAACGGTGGTAAAATTATATTTGCAGATCTACTAGAAAAGAAAACTAAGAAAATTATAGACGTTGATGTACCAAATGATGGAATAGCAGTGTATGGTGGTTGGCTTTATTTTAGTGCAAGTACGAACGGATTGATGCGAGTAAACATAATAGATGGATCGATTCGTGAGGTTGTTTATAAGCCAATGTGTGGAAGTGCTTATATAGCTGTATTCGGCAGCAATCTCTACTTCACAAACAAATCGGAGAATACTGTGACGTGCAGCGATTTGGAAGGAAACGTCAAGTGGATATTTAAAGATGAAAGTATTTTGTCTTTTCCTCTCGGCATCTCTTTGGATCATTACGGGAACGTTTACGTAGTCGGAAACAAATTTTCAAATGTTGTTGTTATCTCGCCGGATGGAAAAAGAAGCAAAATAGTATTATCATCTGCGGAGGGACTTGATTGTCCTCGGGTTTTACATTATAACCGAGAAAATAACCAGCTTTTAGTTGCAAATCAAAACGGTAATGCCTTTCTCTTCGATGTGATATTCCAATGAAGTATCATACTTCACGTGCTATTCATATTTAAGTAAATTTGTTTTTGTACGATAAGTAAAGATTTTGTCTTTCATAATTTTACTAGTTTTGAATTTCCAATTCAATGATTATAAAAAAAATATGTCAGATGTCACCGTGATGAATTTTTATTTGACTTGGTTTTGATTGAATTGCACATTTCAGTAAATCATTTAACTGTGTTGCTATTATGTTGTCAATACAGTAAAATTTCTAAGATGATTATGATTCGGTGTTTAGAAGAAGCGGATTTAAATTTCTACTATATAGCGTGCAGAAATGCCATCCCAATGTTAAACCCAAATAATTCTTCATATAAAGAAATAAAATTGTACAGAAGTACGCCATGTGAGTAATTTCTGTGAAATTTTTACAAAATTCTGAAAAGCGGTTCAGGAGCAGTTGAAGATAACAACAGTTGGACTGAAGGACGAACGAAGGAACGAGAGAACAGACGGACAGACACACAACCACTAAATAATCGGTTTAAGAAAGCGTAGAGTAAAAGAAAAAAAAAAAAAACGGATATGATAAATTCAAACAAAAATGAAAATACATATAGCTTTCATTGTGTAGGTCACTAACTATACAATAGGTAAGGAATAATGCCGATTTTCTGATCTGTCCGTGCGATCTCGTGTAAAGCTTTAGATAAAGGTACGTGTACTTAACTTGACTATGAATTTGTGGTGACATGCAGTTCAAACCTAGTACACATGTTAATTAAAATTATATGACAATTAGAGTTTTTATTAAAATTTCGCAATTCACTGATAATAGAAGTGCAACTTTAAAAGTCCGGCATAATGTCCCTTTGTTTTTTTGTGTGTGCACTACATAAAAGTCTTTGCAAACGGAGATACAACTTGTCATTAACCCGTCTGTCCAACCCAGTTGCTAAATTATTCGAATTAGCACAATACTGTATAACAGACGTACACAAAGGAGAAATGAACAATGTGCTTACCATTCCTATATTTACCTAGTATACATAAACACAATGACTGCGTCCAATATATAATGAAGGGGGAAGTGGTATGATGGTAATATTATTTACCTGTCGGTTGATTCATTAGCATTTGGGGCAACATGTGGGTTACATTAAATAAACTGCAGCCACATCAATTTGGAAAGAGAGTCTTCAGAAATCTCAAATCAATGGTTTGATGAATGACATAGTGTGTCACCGTAAGAATCTTACATAAAGGCTTTTAGTCGGAAGGTGACCTGTTGATATAAGGGATGACTATCGTCTCATTTAAATTTCCCACTTTGTTCTCATATATAACGAAAATTTCGAGTACAGTACAACCTGTGACTTATTCTGATAAATTTCCACCATCTGGTTTGGTCACCATCAAATGGTTGCCGTTTATTGGGGTAATGAATTATGGGGTGTTGACCATTTATTGGGGTAATGAATAATAGGGTGTTGACCATTTATTGGATCATAAAGCATGGACTAGTGGTCAATCTAATTCCTCTACCCAGTCAGACGCAATAGTATTTATCTGTACATGCTTTACAGCTAAATTGTTTTACTCCTTTTCCAATTACCTTCATGTTAATTAGCTTGTATATGTGCTCTTTCGGCGCCTTTTGAAATTAAAGAAGCATACTGATGTCAAAGTTTCACTTTATATTAAAATGTGTTCGTTGATGTTGTTACACATCTGGCATGTATATTGACATGTCTTACTTCATTTTTCGATGTCTTTGCCATACAGTGCACAAGTAAAAGTCGGTAGGTCAAGATGACTGATTTAACAACGCGCCAGGCATCTTCCAATTTTGACATAGCAGTCTGAAAAAATTGGGTTTTTTAAAATCATTTTGATATGCTTGATCATGTTGATTTTGCCTTTCAAATCCCCTATGCTGTAGTTTCTTGCACATGCACGTGGACCCAATAGAGCGCTGCAGTTCTGGCGACCAAATTTGACTGCTAGACTTGTTATATTCATCAACTGTGTGTAATTAGAAGTGCCTGTATCAAATATAAATGTTATAACATTAACGGTATCAATTGTGTTGCACCAGATGCGCATTTCGACAATATATGTATTGGTGATGCTTGAGGCTGTGTACCAACCAATGCAATGAAGAGACATATAAAGAATATATCACTGTCTGGACTTTGGATTCTCAAATGCTCAAGGCTGTACGTGCAAAAAAGTATAACTCAACTGTCCGTTTCCTCTACAAAGTAACGTAGTTCAGCCACTAGTGTTCTTGTGATAGTTTTGCCATCTGTGCTAGCAACCATGTGTCTTCGTTGCGTACAGCGAACACCTTCTTTGACTGCAGCTTGGTTTAAAAGGAATCATCAGACTACACATCAACTTACATCTTAATAAAAGAAAGGCAAAGATACCAAAGGGACATTCAAACTCATAACTCAAGTCCAAAATAAACTGACAACGCCATGGCTAAAAATGAAAAAGACAAATAGACAGACATACAACTGTACAGAAAACACAACATAGAAAACTAAAGACTGAGCAACAACTGGGGGTGATCTCATGTGCTCTAGAAGGGTATGCAGATCTTCCTCCACATATGGCACCCGTCGTGTAGCTGTTCGTTCACTTTGAAAACCTTTTTATCGGTTTTACTCAGAGGACCATAAGGACTATTTAGAACTGGATAGGTTAAGAGTTTCTCTAAATCAAGCCGTAGGTCAGAACTTTGAGATCTAATAAGGAACTGAAAAGCAATGTTACTTTGATGCTTATACTCTACAAGATTTTTATCAAAAGTCTTAACATTTATTGTACTGTTCGTAGAAGTAAATGTGTTTTTTAATTAAGTCGCTTCACAGGCTCAGAATACTTACCAACTGGCAACTCCTGGTGATCTTCACAATGAAGAATTATCGGTTGTCCCATTGTCTGTATCACTCTGTTCAGCTCTTAACAAAACTGCATATCACGGCTTTTTTACGTCATATACGTTGACCCGGACATATCATCGACGTCATAATGAATGAACCGACGTTGATAAGTTTGACCCGAACGTATCAAGTCATCTTCCGGTTGGCTGGTGAAACAAAGACAACACTTGTTTTCTATCATGAAAAATATGTAAATACAACCCGATAAATCGATTAACTGGTTGTCTGCATATTTATATTGTAAAATATCCGCTGCTCGACACAATATGAAGCCTTTTTTAACTCGTTCGCTGCGCTTACTCGACAAAAAGCTTCATATTACGACTTGCAGCTGATATTTTACAATATGAATATACAGACAACCTGATGATTGGTACTTCTCTTTAATGTGCAAGTGATAGAACATGTAGAAGTGATAGTGAAGCAGATGATTTATTTGATGCATTGTACATGTATATATCTACAGAAAAATCACAAAAACTAATATTTTTGATGTTAATTGTTCAAATATTAAAGGTTTTTGCCAAAATGTGTAAGAGGTAGGGGTAGTATTACTACTATATAAACAGATGGTGATTGTGCTATAGAAAAATATCTATGTATAGTAGTCAATCGAAAACTAGTACATTGTCCTATTTTATAATACAAAATATTTCGTGTAAATATGAGAAAGTCTTTTTTTTTGTTATACGTTTCTCGATAAAACTTCCTAGATGGCTTTGAGTGGGATCCCGTCTAAGGGAACGATTCACAATCTGGGGTACTAGCTTTTTATTTACATACAAGTCGGCAGTCCAATACAATTAATATTAACGAATTGGTTAAGTCCAAATTCTTTAATAAAATCCAATTATTAAACATGTACAGTTTTAACAATCATAATATTGAAACCAAAAACGATAAATCTACAAACGTTGGAAAGTCCAAACGTAGTCCGTGTGCTCTCGTTGGCATATCCAAACGGAGTCCTCAACATTAAAATATTGTTCATTTAAATACCAAATAAAGTTGCTATAACTACACAGTTTGTTGGGGTCATGTTGTAAACAGAAATTATATAATTAATTGATTTAATTTATCATAAAGAATTACGATAGGTTTGACTGGGTAAAGATCAATCCATCTATCAATTAAATGATGTGTGTATTTGATATGACCGAATAAAAGTTACATAACGAACTTGTAAAATGTTTACATTAGCTTAGGGGTTAAAAGGTTATTGACATTTACTTTGATAAATCTAAATAACCGTTATGAATTAACAAACTTTATGAATTGCATTTACCAATGAATTTAATCAATTCTTTACAACTTTCATTTAACATTTGCTTTACTGTAAAATATTAGAAAATTATGAATTGCCCGTTTTAACAAAAATAAAGTAAAATTTATTTCCTCACATAAACATAATTTATAAAAGACAGAACAAATGTTTTGACAAATTTTAAGCATAACGTAAATATCTCAAAATCCGAAAATTTCCTATTTCTCGACGACAGTGCTTCCCAAAATTATCTTGGAAACACTTAGATAATTTAAATATGTAAATCTGACATAAAAACAACACAATTAGACCTAATAATGGCTTAGTTTTATTGTTTGTGATGTTTATTGCTCAAATATCATAGATCTTTGCCCATTGTTTCTATAGAAAAGCTATCAATATTGAGCGTTCAATCGAGACTTTCAGCTATCTGTTTATGTCAGAAGATGTCTCTTGGCTCCTTTTTGGAGTTTAAAGCTTCGAAAGATAGGAATTAAGTTAAACAACAAAGTAGCCCTCAAGATATCTCCAGTTGATCCCAATATTTCGCTTGTAAATATTTATAATGTAAAAACATATATATTTACGACCAAACAAAACTTTGTTTAATCATGGATCCTGGGGAGGGGGGGTTAACGGGGTGCAACGAAAGCATATATAGGCCAACGCCTCATAAACGTGTAACCTTTTATACATGATGTTATATTATACATGTTATAACTAATCAGTCATTTACCTTATTTTTAATTTAGATAACGATCAATACTTTTGATTTTTTATTCAATTTTCTATGAATAAGTGTATGACTTTTTTTCAATAATTATGAATGCGTATATAACGGGAATACACTTCATTCCAAAGTGCATTTTTCCTTCCTGATGTATATGTTTAAAAGTGAATGTTTGAATATCACACACAAACCAATTCAGATTATAACTGTATACTTTTTCACGGTCATTATATTGTGGTAAGTAATCCTTCTAATACAAAAAAAGCCAAACTGCATTTTTAACGAAAAAGTTTTTAATATCAGAATATTGTGAGCGAAGAATACGGCATTTCTTTTTATTGAATCATCATTAGCAATATGCCTTAAATTGACTCAGTTTGTTGAGCTTACAGTTGAACTGTATCCTTTATTTTTCTTTTTGCTATCACGATCCTCTTGGTCGTTTGACTCTTGACCTGACTTGGTATTTATGCATCCAGCTTTGGGTTCTTGGCTTTGAGCGTTCCTGGTGTGAATCCAGATGTGCGATTCGACCGCAAGAGGTTTTTACATGTGTTTTTATTTTGCTACCCTTAATTATATTTCACATAATTTGTAGTTTATTGAGAAAGTGTTAACTATATACTCTACATACTATCATCAACAAAAATCTTTTTATTGGCATCTTTGTCAAATTTACTATTAACTACAATAATTTTTCATTGGCGTCTTTGTTAGATTTATTTGTAAGTTTGTTTGAATCTTTAAGTCAGCTGTTTGTATGTCTGTGACGTATAATTACACAGTTTTGGCTGCTCGATGCAAATTATTGTCACATTAGCCTATTATGTTTGTTTGGGTTGATCACCCAATGTTGTCAATAAAACGGAACTATAAACAAATTTTATAAAAGTGGAAGGTTTAACTAGCTATTAAACCAGGTTTAAAATACCATTTTCTTCGGAAAATGCCTACACCAACTCATTGTTTTCCATTCGTTCCGTTGGTTGATAAAGTTAACGTTTCATTTTGTCATTTTTTATGAATTTTCCCTTTTTGAATTGTCTTTGGAGTGCAGGGTAAACTGGCACTTACTCCTGTGTAAACTGAATTCATGTCATCTTTGGCATGAGTAACTTTTTCATTAATAACGCGTTTAGAAATACAATTTAAATGTTATTATTTGATTACAGATATCTGCGATAAGCGTGTGTCACTGTTGCTGATTTTTTTTGCCAATTTTCTATCATCGGATCTATACAAAAATGGGGACATTGCAAATAAGACAACTATTTACCAAAGAAAACCACGGCATTTAACCATGAGCAAAAATCTATATCGTATAGTTAGCTATAAAAGGTCATGACTTTTTATTTGAAACAATTTAAAAGAGAGAGAGACATATTGCACTCAACGACAACCACTGAGTTACAGACTCCTGACTAGAAACTGGTAAATAAAGAATGTGGAAGTATTAACTTGTTTGTGAGTGCTCAACATATGTAAAGTGTCATGTACATATAACAGTGGTGTAACATAAGAACAAGCTATAAAAAATTTCTGGAAAAGGTTTGACTCATCGCCACTCAGTACACAAGAAATATACCTTAAAGACAAAACAAAACAGAAAATACAAAAAAAACAGAAAATAACACAATGTTCAAGTCGAAATAATATATAACAAAGTAGGAATAAAAAAATTGATGGACGTGCACGGAGTTGAGAATAAAAAAATGGATTGCTACTAAACAATAAACACTCGTTAAAACTAAGAACGGACCAAAAAGTATCCAACCCAACGTCAAGGCACTTATATAGAAAGTAAAATAACACAAATATCGAACTCCAAGGAAAATTCAAAACGGAAAGACCCTTATCAAATGACAAAATCAAAAGCTCAAACACATCAAACGGATGGAAAACAACGGTCATATTCCTTACTTGGTACAGGCATTTCCTTATGTGGAAAATAGTGGATTAAACCTGGTTTTATAGCTAGCCAAACCTCTCACTTGTATGACAGTCGCATAAAATTAACATATAACGATTTTTCAATAGTATTTTACACTGTGTGTTGATATAAATTAAATCATGTACAATTAATATAATGTTAAAAATTTATTGAAGCTTTAGGATAATGGCGAATAATTGGACTGTATGTGGTATATGTGATTTTCGTCAGATAACTAAATTATCAGTAATTTGGTGTTCCGAATGTGATGAAGGTCTATGTCAGGAGTGTACTGAACATCACACCATCTCCAAGGCAACTAGGGGGCATACTACAGTTTCTATCGATGAATACAAGAAACTATCATCGACAATTCTAGAATTAACACAAACATGCAAAAGCCACAACGAAAAGTTTCAAATATACTGTAATAAGCATGAGAGTCCATGCTGTAAAAAGTGCATTGTGGAGACTCACAACAAGTGTAAAGAATTTGTTGATATTGATGATGTCGTCAAAGATGTAAAATCTTCAAATGCGTTCGTGGACATCGAACACACCTTGGCAGAAATTTTGGAAAATATTGAAAGAATTCAAAAAGATCGTGAAGAAAATTTGAAAGCAATCAAGGAAACAAGAGAAGATATCGAGTCTCAAATAAAAATGACAAAACTAAAGATCGTGAACTTTCTTGACATACTCCAAGAAGACATATTAAAAGAACTGAGCGAAATAGAGGAATCGGAGAGCAAACAAATACGGAAATTGTTAACATTAGTACAACAAACGGAAACAGACGTAATGGAATACCAAAATAACATAGCGAACATAAAACAACATGCATCAGATCTTCAGGCATTCTTGTACCTTAAACAAATAGAACATGAGGTAGACGGAAAGGATAAATTGATTCAAACATTAGTTGAGAACAAAGATTTAAATCATGCTACTCTTTCTTGGAAGATTAGCTCTGGTGTGCAGAATTTTCAGACCAGTACCTCAACATTTGGGAAAATTGTTGTCGAGTCCAAAACAAGTGGCATATTTATTGGAAGCAGAAAAACCAAACAAGCTCAAATCACGGTAGGCAATCTAGAACATAAATCAAAGAAGACTGATACTACGAGAGGCAGAAACATAACTGGGTGTTCCGGTCCTGCGTTTAGATGGTAGATTTTTTTTTGTGAAGACATGAAGATTGTTCTAAAAAATGGCGGATCAAAACCAAAAATATGTTAAATCCGACCATGAAACATTTTATGTAGAACGGAGAGAGGGAAGGAAGTTTATTTGCTATCACTACTGGTAGAATCCTAATTGCGGACAATTTAGACTGTATTTTAGTACCAGTAAAAATAAACTCATCACTAGGCTTAAATTGTTTAAGCCAGACGCACGTTTCGTCTACAAAAGATTCATCAATGACGTTCGACTCAAAGATGAAAGTATTTTACCTTTTCCTCTCAGTAACTCATTTGCAACGTTTACGTAGTCGGAACGTCAAATTTTGTCATCATCTAGCCGGCTGGAAAAAGAAGAAAAGCATTATTATCGTCTGCTAATGGACTTGATCTGCCTCAGGTTTTACATTATGACCGAAAAATAACCAGCTGTTAGTTGCAAACGAAAGCGAACACGCATTTCTCATGTTTCTGTTCAATGTAAAATTCCTGTGAAGTATCACATTTATTGCTTTTTATATCTTAAGAAAAATTGTTTTTGTGCAATATTTAAGTCGTTTGCCATCTATCATTTTCGTAATTTTTTATTTCTAATTCAATGATTTTAACAGTTTTAATAAATTTTGATTTGATTTATTTCTCGTGTGTGTGGCACATGTCAATGAATCATTTTTTTTTTGCTACTATGTAGACTAAGTTATCACTGTGGAATGTGATCAATGTACATCATGCACAACAGGATTTATAAACACTCTTGGTCCAATTAAGATTAATGAGCCATTTGACGACTTATAGAGCAAAAACAAACAAACAACAAGGTGATCCGGAAGGGTTAGCAGATCCTGCTCCACATGTGGCATCCGTCGTGTTGCTCAAACGTACAAACCCGGTGAAAAGTTTAATTCTGTAATTTAAATATGATTAAAGGTTTAGGAGAAGCGGAAACTTTGTGCTTTAGTGTGCAGATAAAACGAAGTCCATGACATCCTGAAGTAAAGAATTTGGATGAAGAAATAAAACATCTGTAAAAGAATGTCATGTGAGAAAGATTATGTGAAAGTTTCAAAAAATTTTGTCAAGCGGTTCAGAGTAGTTGTGAATATAAAAGAACGAACGTTTAGAAAGCCGGGTTAAAAAAACTAAAATCTAAAAAAAATAAAAATAAAAAAACAAACAAATAAGATAGAAAAACAAACAAATAAGATAGAAAAACAAATATATACTAGTATATGTTCCTTAAGCTTCGATACGATAGTAGGGCAGGATGTTTTTGTTATCCTACAATCATGCAAAAACTACTTTATACGTGCTGCCCTTGTATTTTTGAAAATAACGGTAAAAGGGCGGCAAGCATAAACTACAGTTATTGTAAGACTGTATTTATAAGAGCAAAACCACATAAAATAAGGGAATATCGGTTATAACATGAAACACAATCTAGTTATCAAACATGCTAAACGCCAAAATAAACAGGGGGTCGATCAGTCAAGAACCTTGGAGTTTTTCAAATAAATAAACACCAGACACGGCAGTTCGAATGAGAACACGAAACCCCTTTTTGAAAAAAATGTCTTTACACATTAAGAACCTTTCATTACACAGGCAAATTTTGCTCACGTGAATTTCACAAGAATCTCACATGAAATTCACGTCAAATATTTCACGTGAGATTCACCTCAAATGAGCTTATACATGAAACTCACGTGAACATTTTCACATGAATATCACGTGAACCTTTAATTTTTTTGTATTTTTCATGATTTTAATTAAATTTAAAAATTTAGATCTTATTTGAATAACGTAATTTTTCAAATTCACTTGAATTTCATGTGAAAAAAAAATCATGAGATTCAAGTGAAACTCACATGAACTGATTTCATGGGAGTTTCACGTACATGTATAAGCTCGTTTGAGGTGAAATTTAATTCACGTGAATTTCACGTGAGATTCACGTGAGTTTAAATTCACGTGAAATTCATGATTGAAATTTCCTTGTGTATGTCTTTAGGTATGAGGAATACTTCTTGCTAGGGAAAACTGCTGTCACATTAAAAAACACTCTCTGTTCTGTAGTCCGCCTGTCAACACAGTCAATCAGCCATAAAGAATCTACGCTAGTTAATTGAAACGGGGAATGCGTCAAAGAGACAACAACCCGACCAAAGAGCAGAAAACAGCCCAAGGCCACCAATAGATCTTCAATGCAGCGAGAAAATCCCGCACTCGGAGGCGGGCTTTAGCTGGCCCCTAAACATAATGTGTACTAATTCAGCATAAAGGAGACCAATCAAAACTCCAAAACATACAAATGAACTGAAAGTGAAAAAAAAAACACACAAGACTAACATAGGCTAGAGGTTGCTGACTTTGGATGAGCGCAAAAATGAGACGGGATTGATATTAAATAAACATGTTTTAGTACTTGTATATAAGGTTTCCCTACCTACCCTATTTATTTTTGGCTAAAAATGCCTACCCTAAAGTTGTTATCAGCACTTTTCGTATTGAATTGTAACAAAATTGCAGACATACTCAAGGAAAAAAAAACTGAAAAAAAAACTATTCTTACCTACCTACATACCCTATCTTTTAAAAAAGCAGCATAAATACCCATAAATACTAAAATGTCTTTTTTTGGCCTCATCATGTTCTCATAATGATGATGGAGATGATGGATGACTTATCAAATGCGTAATCAAGGCGAGAACATTTAAACCCTGCTTTAAGGATGTACTTAGGTCAGGTTTAGGAATTTGTGTCAGATGTTCGGACTCCTTGGTTTTTTTCCTACGATACAGGGTAAAATATTTTGCCCCATAACAACCATTTTTCTTTTCATATAAGACTTCAATAGCATAAAAGGTCATTTACCAAAATTTAAGCAGATTTTAGATTTCTTTTCTTTCGATTTGAGACCCAAATTTAACCAATGCAATTTGAAAATATAAGGTAAAAGTCCGAGTCAGCCTTTTCCCGCCATTTTAAAAAAATTAAATATCTCGAAAAGGAGCTCCATAACCTACCAATATTTTTAGCTTATTTTGTTCCTGAACTAATGCTCTTCCGACTTATAGTATCAATTTTAAATTCTAGATTTTTAAAATTTCACCTAAGTACATCCTTAAAGCAGACCGACATATCAAGCTGGATAATTAATGTCCTAGTTGACAGGGTAACATCCTAGGCTGGTTCCCTGTGCTTTATCTGTTTGGTTCTGACCGATATAAGACGCAAGGGTATCTGAGATACCCGTAAGTTGCAAGGGAGAGGACCAGCCTATGTAACACCCTACCCGGACACATTCTTCTGACTCGGATCCGACAAGTCTTTGCTCTTAATTCTTAGTGTACCCTGCCTGGTGCAAAAAAAAACGAGTTCGACCGGGCAAGATATCGAAACTACTACAACCTCCCGCACTAACGGCAAGCACACGCATGAATCCACCGAGGAGGTCGAAGGAGTTAGAAGTATAACACATAAAACATTTAAGAGCATCAAAACTAGTAGTTAAAATACACATGTGACGTAAATCTTTTGTTCAAACTCTCCATTATTTTTCAGGAATGGAGAGTTATTTTCTATTGTCCATCTTCATTCATCCGGACGTTTTGCCCTTTGGGTATTTCCATGGGCACTTTCATAAAATATGTTCCTCCATGGAAATAGTTCTAAAGGACGGAACTCGAGAATGAATGAAGATGAAAACTTACTAAAACGGCTGATATTAAATGGAATTTGTTTTTTCAAATTGGGATGACCTCGTAGTAATACAATGAACACCAAATATCTCATTATTAATAAACAGCTTTTATTTGCGAGTCGTAATTCTATCGTATAATATATAGTATCGTTTTCACTAAAATTCCACAACATTATCCACATTTTGTTTTCCGATGCAAATCTTGTCACGGGTAGTATCCAAGCGGGTAAAGACGAATACTTCCATTGAGTGCCATTCCTCCTCTGTGCATCTACAAAATATCAAATGTGTCTACTCAGTTGAATTCTTTTGTAATATTGGACACATTAACATTATACAATAAGGAAAATTGGAGAAAAATATATTTCACTTACAGATTTGCTTTTGATTTTACCATTTAAGATATCATTTGCTTGAAATTTATAGTGTTGTATTTTGATTTCGTACAGCACAAATCGTTTGTTCCATTTTAATATGTACAGTTAAAAAGAAATATTACTCAGATAGTTTCTACAATAATATTGTGGTTAAATAGAATAAACAGTTTAAGAAATTGAAATGGTCAAAATGGCGTATTCGGTATATTTTATTTGATTTTTCGTTGTTATAATTTGAATATGGTACTAATGCATAGAATTTGAGGGGTATTGATAACATTTGAATAAGGCTTGTGTTAAATATTGGGCGGGATTTTTATTCAATTTTCAAAAGAAACGCGTAACACAATCGAATTCCTTTACTGTTGTTATATGTCCAGTGGCAAATATAACAGGTTTATCGGCAGTGCAAATGACGGCGTTAATCTTGAAATGTTTAAATGAAATCAAAAAGTAGTTTTCCACTTAAGTTAAAGACATACAAAACGCAATCTAAAAATGTTTTTAATCACGCGTTTTTTTTTTCTAAATATTTTTGCCTCCTTTCTGATAATAGGGAAGAATGATGTTTGCTTGTATTGCTATTCAAGACTCTAAAACATGCCAACGGGCCTCCGCTCCATTATTTCCCAATTTGTCGGTTAAAGATTCAATTCATTTTGGGCAATATATTCAAAAGATTCTGAAACGTTTACGGCGAATTAATGTTTTTAAAGTGGATGGGAATGATGAACCCCTGGCCACATCTTGACTTACGGTAAACAAATTATGAAATATCGTGAATGACTAGCATTTCAGTACTCCGTTTACAACGATTGCTAAGAAGATACGTTGCAATGATAGTGTCAAATTAAATTTATGTTTAAAAAAAATGTGTTGTGGCTCTTTTAATTCTATCAAAACTTTTCCAAAAGAAACATAGATTACGTAAGAAATAAAATTGAACACAATTGTGAATTTGAAGTGGACGACAAAAAAAATAAAACCAAGCATTGTCGGTGTTGTAATCCAGTCAAATTTTTATGAAGTCGAACATTTTTTTCTGATCTCATTTTCATTATTTTTTCTTTATACCAACTCCTCTAAAACATTTTAAGACAGCCATCAAAACTTATGATAAATGATTTTGGCTAAAACTGTAAATTTGTATTCGGACTCAATTTCTATTAAACAAGAACAATACCAGGTCTGGACCTGCTTTGCTGCATGCAATTGATTGAGATAACATTTATACCGCTGCATAACTGATCATTCCCAGACATCACAAACATGATTTTTTTCAAGTGTTGTAAAATTTAAAAATGTCGGCAAACATGGAGTTGCTACACGGCAGATGTAAAATTTCTTACAGCTACAACTCAACATTATCAAGCTGCAGACCAAATATTAAATCATTCCCTTTCATAGAACTTTGACGATAGGTTTCTTTTGGACGAACGGACGGACATACGGATAGAGTCGTGTGGTTACTATAGGCCTTCGGCGACGCATGTAAAAAGAGAAGATGGCAAAGTACAATCTTAAATCATAATTTATTTTATTTTATAAAGCCTACAAGTCTTTGCTCTTAATCCTTAATGTCGCGTGCCTAGCGCAAAAAAAAAAAACCGAGTTCGACCGGGCAAATAAATAATAGACGGGCGACCGGACGACCGGACGGATGGAGTTGAGCTGCCGACCAAATATTAAATTATTCCCTATCATAGAAGCTAAGAAAACTTTGACGAAAGGTTTCTTTTGGACGGACGAACATACGGATGGAGTCGTGTGGTTACTAGGACTTCGGCGACGCATGTAAAAAGAGAGAGAAAATAGCAAAGGACAATCTTAAATTAAATCATACGTCTAATAAAATAGGCAACACAAGTATTGAAATCTCGTGGCGATGTATTCAAAGAATGCCGAAACATTCTACAGCTGTGAAAATTTTCCATTCAAAAGTTTATGCAAAAAATGCATTTGCAAATAAACGGGAAGATATTTTAAAATTGTCTAAACATCCAAATGCGAAAACAGTCCATACAATCTTACATTTCCCCATTCAGGTTTGCCTCGTGTTTTGCTGAAAAATTGGTAAATGTCAAGTATATCGCAGATAAAGTTAAGTTTGTCTTTTTCATTATCACCTTGAAAACGTATTCCAATTTACAATAAAACTGTTTTTTTAATTCTAATTTAGTAAGTGCAGTATTGCACTAATGTTTAGGTTTGAAACCTGTTTGTGAAGGAAACCAAGAATGCCCCCCTCTTTAATCGCTTTTTTTTTAAACAATCATGTTGTTTTCGCGATATATATATAAATAAGTATAGAATCGTCCTATTTTGTTCGCCCAGCGCTCAATCATCGGAAATTACGCCCCCCCCCCCCCCCCCTCCCCCTTATCAAAATCTTGGATGTGCACGTGAATGTCGACCGGATACGAACCCGACTTAAGGACCAAAGATATTACTTTAATATGCCAGTTTGCACTTTTTTATGCAGCACCATATCCCATTTATATTACCTATATATTGATTATATATCTTCTTGTTGATATTTCATGTAGGTATGGAATAGGATACCAGAGATCGGATCCAGTACCCACGTATGAAGTTCCTTGATAAATCTATCATCTTTTAAATAGGATATTGTACCCAGATGAAAATTATGAAAAAGATGCTTAAATTTGTAGTATATCAAAATGGTATTCGTTAAACTTTCAACTTCTGTTAAATGTTAAGTGATTCTGAAATGTATAGGGTGGATGATTGTCCTGCTGAGTAAATGGTCCAAATTTTATTTTCGATTATAACCAGAAAGTTAATAAAATGATCCTATTTTAAAATACTCAAAACAGTAGTGCTCTCTTAAATGCCGGCCATGACCCTCCAACAGGTAGAAAGCGAGGCTTTGCCGAGTATTTCTATCCTGTATAGAGCCGAGTACACATTAAATTTTTATTTCTAGACAGTATATGATTTTTGTAGTTATTCTTTATATACTGCAACTCTTATAACTGTTCCAAATGAAATATTTAGGGAAAAAAACATCAATTTTGAAATTTGGAGCAAACGATGTAAAATTCCGCAAAATTGTTCTTTTAAGGTAGATCATAAGTATATATTTTTTGAGACAGAATTTTATTATAATTTGCCAAAATGAAGATTTTAGTATGCTTTTTTCAAAAATGTAATAAAAAGTATGGGTCACCGTGCTATTTTTCAAGCTATGAGTTGTTGAAAATAGCCTAAATTTGGTTAGATTGTTCATGAAAAAACACATTTGTGTGCATAAGAAAAATTCTATGAGATAGAATTTTGAAATAAATTGTGAGAAGATAGGTTTCATAATATGTTTTAAGAAAATAAAAAGAAAAAATGGTGTCACCGAACTTGTTTTCTTGCTACAAGTAAAAATTAAAAATTTCCCTATTAGTGCAGTATAAATTGTTTACTAAAAGAGTTATTACCCCTGAAATGGCTCATTTAAAAAAATGATTCTAAAAACAAAAAAAAAAAGGTATTTGTTTAAATGTTTTGAATTATACAATAAATCACCAAGTGTTCTTTATATAAATAAACAGTCTAAGCATTAAATTGCAAATCTGCCTCCAAATTTGCAGATTTGGGCAAATAACTAGACCGATTTTGTACAGCGATTGTACAATCCAAGATGGCGGTATACCATGAATCTACCTTAATGACGTCATAAGTTAAACTCTACGGAAACGCATTGTCAACGTCATAAACTAGACGGTCAATGTGATTTTTGTCTATATCTTTTATGATGGGGCTGATGTGTTATTTTCGTCCTTTATGATCGAGGTATTTTGCTTGCTGTGATTAGTTTTTGCATTGATTTATTGTCCGTGACTCGTGATAAGTGCATTTTTCGTGACTCGTTTTCGATTAAATTTTATTTACGTTCTCCGTGATGGAGGTGTTAAATCGTTGTTTTTCGTGAACAGTTTGATGAAATTTGAAAAAAATAGGCAGGACAGGAGTTTTGAGTAAAAAAAAAGGCAGGATGAGATTATTTGCAAAAAAAAAAGAAGGCAGGATGACACTTTATGTAAAAAAAAAAGTCAGGATAAACTAAAAAAAAAAGGCAGGACCGAATGAGTGAAAAATAAAAAGGCAGGACCAAATAGAGGGAAAAATAAAAAGGCAGGACAAAAATGTTCATCCTAGCCCCCCATAAAAATCAAATGGTAGCTCCCTTAATTGGAAATCACTACCCCTTTGCGGTTTTTAGTTTTTAGTAATTCGAATATGTCGGAGTCAAAGAAATCAACACAATAAAAGCTGACAAATTTCTATCTGACTGTCTATATCCTACTCCAAGCAAAATTAATTTGAAAAATTTCTAGTAGCCTTTATTTTGGACTTGGTGAAGTTAAGAAAATACACAAAAATGCCCAGAAATTAATTTAAACTTTTAAGAATAGAGGTTTAAGATGGTGTTAAAATATAAAAGAAAGGAAATCAAATTATGGATAACAAGAATTAATAATGAATATTTGAAGACCCCATTCTGAAAATCATCATATATAACCGGTAACGTCTAAAATTTAAATATCGTTGTGTGTTGACATTCACTACGTGTACACAGGGGTTTGTTACTATTTGACAGTTTTACTATTCATGGGAACCCCTAAACATCGCTAGCTGAGACCCGGAATATTTTTTTGATTCCATAAATCTGCTGATATTGTTTCTTGGTGGATTCCTAGCTGTATTATTGTCCTGATGTGTCATTAAAGTATACCCCATATCCATCTCCTTTAATTCACAAAGAATTAAAACCTAGGAAATTCACTGCCATTATTCAATTTGAAAAAAGTGGTAAATGTTTTGAGAACATTTATATATTCATTTGAACATTGAAAATGATATTGGTACTAGTAATCAACTCATAGATCTGTAGTATAACTTTAATAGCGTAAGACATTATTAACATTATTATGATGAAATAAAATAAAACAACTATCGTTAATTCCTAATAGATTCTTTTTGTTCAAATTGCAAAACCTCTACAGCTTATGGGAAGCTTCGCCCGGTTTCTCACTGTCTCAAATTGATGGACGTATATATTTTGGTACGTGTATATGTACTGCCGAAGCGAGTACATATGTTTACAAGAATCATTCGATACGTACGCTACTTAGGCTTTGAAATAACGAATAAACTGTACTAACCAGTTGATCTATATAAATTAATGAATGGAAAGCAATTGATAATAAAAATGCCGATTATTTGGTGAAGTTGCTATACACAGACGCAATAGAATTTGGAAAGCACATCAATTTGATAATAAAGTCTATTCTGGCCATGATTTGAGATGTTGACATCAGTGAGAGCTGAATTGAAAATAGGACAACGATTTGAGTCGAGACGCTGATCCGAGTCCCAAGTTTCACGGGAAAATCTTGCTGGTAATTTATTTAATACTTATGGTTTCATCTGGAGCACCTAATTGAAAACAAAATTTTCGGTAGGGACCTTGTTATTCAATTTCTAGTTATATTTTTCATGTTGTTTTTTTGTCTACTTTTAAACATTGCTTATTCAATTCAAAGTATTGTCTTTCCATCAGTTTTTGGTAGTCCTGCTTGTTCCTTGAAGCTTTTGTTATATCTATATGAATTTCAAGGGTTTTAAAAACACTGCACTATGAATTAACACAGGTTATTACTGTGTATTTGCTTGGTCTCGATCCGGTAATTGTGTTGGTGTCCATTGCTTTATCGTGAAAAATAATCAAAGATTTGTTAAGGTATATATATGTGGATGGTATACCTCGATAGTAAAATTAATACTGAAATAAAGTCATAGATATAAAATAATGAGACTTGAGCATAGTCAAATTGAAATCTTTGTTGAAAAAAAACTCCAATTGGCAAGTATATGTTGGTACAGGAGTTCAAAGATGCCAAATGTACTCGGGTACACTTCCATTGGAATGTTCTTTCCCAACTGGCTGCTTCTTTGCCTTTCCATCATAGACTCTGTTATAGTAATAATTAACTCAAGTATGGTGATATCCAAACTGATTTAAAATATAGTAAATGTACTAAAACTTTCCAGGAAACGAGTGAACAACGAGCTTATAATGATTATCAAATTAGTTGTGAACTGTGATCAGGAAAATTTATTTCCTGTGAACTGTAATCAGCAAATTCAATATCTCGTGAACCGTGATGAGAACCCCCGATTACCCCCCCCCCCCCCCTCTTTTATCTGTTATGAATTGGTTCTTTTTTATTTGTGAAATTGTTAGTGTCAGTGTTGTGCATTTATACATGTATAGTGTATCTGGATTTTTTTTTGATGTTTCAAACTTCGTATTCTTTCATTTATAGTTGACGTAGAGTTTAGCCGATTTAGGTAAGGGCATACAACATTTGCTTCAATCTTGTTTTGTGCCTACTATACTAGTAGATTGTGTAAATTTTTGTAACAGTTCTAACAGAAATTGCAGACTTTACGGAGCTCCGGTCATGTTTCCAAATGGCTTTCTTTCTTAAAAGTATAGGACACATTTTTAAATTGTTGAAAGAAAACAAAACAACAGTTTCCTAAGAAAAATTAACCAATCAAAAAAAAAAAAATTAACAAACAAGAAAAAGTATTTTAATTTAGTTATGATATATGTTAAGGGGATTAAGAAATCCGAAAACGAGAAAAGAACGTTTTATTACATGTTAAATTTTATTGATATCAAAAAAGGGACATGGCTATATTTTTATTAAGAAACAAAACACTGATGTACAACAATTGATAGATTCTTTTTGAATAATTTATTCCCGCTTTCTGGTGCCTCGGAACTACTGCTTCCGAATCATTGGCCTGGTGTCACTGGTCTGAATAATCACAATTCACTGAATATATCCATTCTGTAATATGTAACATCGGCCAATTACAATAGAAATTTAGTCAAAATTCTGTTGTTTGTAACTAAGGATGCTCACAGGCGATCTCTAACAAGTAAACAACGAAAGCGACCGTCATGTTCCAACTGTTACGTACGCGTTCACAGTGAAAACTTGTCGAATTTCACCTGTAAATAACTATCGCTTAATAGCAATAGCTCTTACATTCCGTGAAATTCCCTTCAAAATGAAGGGGTCAAATTTCTATTGTAATAACCAATGAACAACACTATTATAATTTCTTCATCACATGGTTCCGCTGGTCATGGTTTCTCTCCCTTCCACACCCATGGTCAACAACCAGAAGCAGCGTGTTGTCCAAAGGCAGCTTACGGCGGGAATGATTGTCAAACGCTAACGTTGCTACCTTTATTATTTGGACGCGGACGTGATAGACAACACCCAAGACGGATGTAAACAAAAATGGCTGATAAATTACATTGTGCTTCCATGTAACTTCTGAATTTCAAAAACTAACAAGTTACAGAACACTGAGGTCATCTTGAGAGTATGAATTGAAGAGACAATATAAGGGTAAACCTTTTATTTCAAAAAACTTTAATGCACACGCGGTTTTTTCAGCCCTCGTCCTGAAAATGAGCTGTCAAACAGACTCAGCCCGGTGTGAAAGCATGAAATGTAAGACTTTTTAGAGTTTGGATGCAGAATAGAAAAAAATGACAAAACAATAAATATATAGAGAAAAATCGGCAAAACAAATAAAGATTGGAAATTAATAGGGTGCTAATGTATAAAGAATAACAGATTTTGATGGGCATTGTTGGCAGTGGAAAATTAAAAAAACAAAAACAAAAACAGAAACGGCTACTTTAGTCTAGATGTGTTGGTTTTTGATGGCAGTAGCTATCTTGCTGGCGCCGGCAAAATAGAAAATATGCCTTTTTGTCGGCTCTGATTAAAATATCTTAATTAAAGATGGGCAAAATAGAATATTTCTATATCAATGGCTATTTTGCCAGCGCCGTCAATAAAATGACACCGAACGGTTTACCTGAAATAAAGGCCGCCCACTATTGATCACTATTAAATTAAATGACTAGACTATTGATGATATACCCAAAGTAATGTTATTAATCAAGATAGATTAAAAATATGAAGTGTGATTCTAGTTCAAAAAGGTTTTTATACTTACTGTATGAGGGTCTGAATGGGTTTACAGAATAGAGAATATTGGTGAAAAGGTGCAGAATTAAGGGCCTAAAAAATAGAGAAAAGAGAACAATGGGTCCAAAAAGATAAAGAATAGAGAACAATGGGCAAAAATATGAAAAAATAAAGAAAAATGCTCTAAAATAAAATGAAAACAGAAATAAAGGACCCTCCCCTTCATCCTGACCCTCCTGAATGTGCCTTTTGATTACCATTTCCAAGGTCATAACATTGTGCTGATGGTGTACAGGGTTTTTATCATTGAGATTAATCATTGGATTTTTAAATTAACCAATCATAAATTGTGAACTTCCTGTATATGGTCACTATAATTTGTGTTTAACATAAGTTCAAATCTGTCCCCAAACAAGGAACTTTCATGGTCTAATACTAAGTTTTTAACATGGCAATTTTTTTTCAAATTTTGGAGGTACATAAAGTATATAAAATCAATATATATATATAGCATCCTATGTTCGTGAGTTAAAGATTTTACAAATCCAATCAAGATACTCAGCAGAAATGATCAGAAATACATTTTATGTCATGGGTCTTACTACACAAAAAAAATATAGTAAATCAAAATTGTTGTATCTCATTTTCAGAATTTCTGTTGGATCAACATTTATATACCAAGAGTGCAAATAAACCATTGTTAGCCACTTGAAAATTGTTGTTGCAAATTCATGTGTGACCATGACTTTTAGGGTCTGGATTTGGAGGATCAATTTCTGTATATTATTCATTTTAGGTCATTATTCCATATGACTTTTCTGTTTTTGTTCAATATCATTTATTCTTTATATTAAAGAATCCTGTTTATCTTCATATTTTACCATCCTGTTATTATTCATATTTTAGCACCTTTTTATTATTCATATTTTAGCACCTTGTTATTATTCATATTTTAGCACCCTGGTATTCTTCATATTTTAGCACCCTGTTATTATTCATATTTTAGCACCCTGGTATTCTTCATATTTTAGCACCCTGGTATTCTTCATATTTTAGCACCCTGTTATTATTCATATTTTAGCACCTTGTTGTTATTCATAGTTTAGCACCTTGTTATTCTTTATATTTTAGCACCTTGTTATTCTTTATATTTTAGCACCCTGTTATTATTCATATTTTAGCATCCTGTTATTATTCATATTTTAGCACCTTGTTATTCTTTATATTTTAGCACCCTGTTATTCTTTATATTTTAGCACCCTGTTATTATTCATATTTTAGCACCCTGGTATTCTTCATATTTTAGCACCCTGGTATTCTTCATATTTTAGCACCCTGTTATTATTCATATTTTAGCACCTTGTTGTTATTCATAGTTTAGCACCTTGTTATTCTTTATATTTTAGCACCTTGTTATTCTTTATATTTTAGCATCCTGTTATTATTCATATTTTAGCATCCTGTTATTATTCATATTTTAGCACCTTGTTATTCTTTATATTTTAGCACCCTGTTATTCTTTATATTTTAGCATCCTGTTATTCTTTATATTTTAGCATCCTATTATTCTTTACTGTAAATTCAGAAATTATTGCGAGGTTTTTATTAATGCGAATAATGCGACTGGGTGAGTATCGCAATAATAAGAACTCGCATTTCGATATCTGAAACAAATATCTTTATGCAGATTTTCCTGAAATCGCAATAATTAAACTCGCATTTATGTCCATTTAAAAAAACAATCACAATAATAAATGCACGCAATAATTTCTGAATTTACAGTATATTTTAGCACCTTGTTATTCTTTATATTTTAGCACCCTGTCATTATTCATATTTTAGCACCCTGGTATTCTTTATATTTTAGCACCCTGTTATTATTCATATTTTAAAACCCTGGTATTCTTTATATTTTTGCACCCTGTTATTATTCATATTTTAGCACCCTGGTATTCTTTATATTTTAGCACCGTTATTATTCATATTTTAGCACCCTGGTATTCTTTATATTTTAGCACCCTGTCATTATTCATATTTTAGCACCCTGGTATTCTTTATATTTTAGCACCCTGTTATTATTTATATTTTAGCACCCTGGTATTCTTTATATTTTTGCACCCTGTTATTATTCATATTTTAGCACCCTGGTATTCTTTATATTTTAGCACCGTTATTATTCATATTTTAGCACCCTGGTATTCTTTATATTTTAGCACCCTGTCATTATTCATATTTTAGCACCCTGGTATTCTTTATATTTTAGCACCCTGTTATTATTTATATTTTAGCACCCTGGTATTCTTTATATTTTTGCACCCTGTTATTATTCATATTTTAGCACCCTGGTATTCTTTATATTTTACCATCCTGTTATTCTTTATATTTTACCATCCTGTTATTCTTCATATTTTAGCATCCTGTTATTCTTTATATTTTACCATCCTGTTAATCTTCATATTTTACCATCCTGTTATGTTATTCTTTATATTTTACCATCCTGTTATTCTTCATATTTTACCATCCTGTTATTCTTCATATTTTACCATCCTGTTATTCTTCATATTTAAGCATCCTGTTATTCTTCATTTTTAAGCATCCTGTTATTCTCTATATTTTAGCACCCTTTTATTCTTGTTTTTTAGGCCTATTTTTTAACCACTCTTTATTTTACACAATGTTTTATTTTGGCATATTATTCTCTTTTCTGTATAGCCCATTCAGACCTTCATTATAACTGAGTATGTTGCAGTAAATTATATTGAAAACATTGAAATAACATTCAACAATACCATTTTTTTCTGCAACAGATGCACATTTCTACAAAAACTTTTGTCTTTTAGCAAAGATAGATGCCATGCAGTGTATTTGTAAATTATAATCTATAATAACAATCATTTATAATTAAAGCTGATTGGTACAGCAAAAAAAAAAGACCAAAAGTATTGACAAACCCTGAACAAGTCAAGGCTATGCATGAAATTTATGTGGTATATTGTAATTCAGTGTATTATTGTATTCTATAATTTCTCAAAAATGTGCCTACATTACTTATTTTTATGCAAAACCTATAATTACAGCTATTATTTTTCTATAAAAAACTTCAAAAATTCAAAACCTTGTCATAATCTTCAGCTAAGATGTTACTGCTGTACACACATTCTATCTTATTTGTCTGGCATAATCAAGAGGCATGTAGTCCAGTGTTTGTTGTTGTTAATTTAAACAAGCATTATGCGAGTATTGCATAGCAATACATAGTCCCCTACCGGTTAAAAATTCATTGTAATGGAACAAAATTCTAACTTGATCTATAACTTGTCAAGGTGTAAACTACATAAAAATATCAAGTCAAAATCTTCAAGCATGACGAAAAACTGTTGAAAACTGATTATTAAAGTGAATTTTCTATGTCCAAAGACCATAACTCTGCACAAAATCATCAGACCGGAACAAAATTCCAACTTGATCTGTAACTTGTCAGGATGAAACTATATACTAATTATCAAATCAATATCTTCAAGAATGAAAACAAACCTACCACTAAATTCTTCAAACAATTTACCAAAGAAAAGGAAAAAAATCCAAAATGTCATTTTGCCTTTTAAAAAATGAGTTATTTCCCTTTGAACAGAAAATTACTAATTAATAAGTATTTCATCAAAAATTTAATTCTAGGAAAAGGGCTTTTACTGAACAAAGAGAAAAGCTAAAATTGTGAAAATTGAACCTGACCTGTAACTTGTCATGATAAAACAATAAACCAAATATCAAATCAATATCTTCAAGCACGAAGAAAAAAAGTCTGGAAAACTGATTTGCTGGACTGACAGATGGACAGACAGACGGACGGACGGACAGACAGACAAATGGAGAGAGTGCAAACCTAAAGTCCCCTTCGACTTCATCGGTAGGGGACTAAAAAGAAGATGTGGTATGATTGCCAATGAGACAACTCTCCACACGAGACCAAATGACACAGAAATTAGCAGCTATAGTTTGCTGCTTGTTTTATGTTTGATATTATTATCAGGCTTCTACTTTAATCAGCATGTTAAGTTTTGTCTGTAGTTATTTTCGTTCACTTTTGTTAACAGGATTGATTTTGCCTTTTGTTGAAGCCATACAGTAACATGTTGTTGTTTACACACTTTTCAATTATGTTTGTTTTGTGGATAGTTTTCTAATTGGCTGTCACGCAAAATCCCCTTGTTTTCTTACTAGTATATCTTGTTCAAAATTACAGAATAATAACCTGATAAACTTTTGTCCAAGGGCTTGAAACTGAAAACACAAGCATTTTGTTTGTTTGCAGGAAACAGATGTCCATATTTTTCTATGAAATGTATGGGATGAAACAAACACCACACTTTGGATGTCTCTGCTAGGCTTCTTACATGATTATTTGAGCCACACGAGGAGCTCTGAGTGTGAAAAGAAAGGAAGAAATAAATATTTTAAAACAGATAAAAAAAAAGAAAAATTCATCAATTTTTCCATTTGTAAAGGGGCATAACTCTAGAACGGTAAAAGGGATGCCACCAAAATTCAAACTTGATCTGTGTGTTGTGGTAATAAGCATTGTGTATAAGTTTCATAACATTTAGTTGAGGCAAACTAAAGTTAGAGAACGGAAACCAATTTTAAGACGTACGTACGTACAGACGGACAAGGGTAACACTTAATGCTCCCTCCGCTGTGGCGGGGGCATAAAAATAAAAAAATAACAGGGGAATGTGTCCATGGGACACAAATGATGCCCCCACTTGCATATCATATAAGGCTATAAAGGGACAAAACTGAAGAACATTAATCAAAGTGCTTGTAAGCACCGAAGGGTAAAGATTGTTTTAATTTTTTCAGTGAACATTGCATTGTATAAAGCATTGGTTGTAGTTGATGCAATTGTTAAAATTAATTTTTAAAATTGGAGTTATCTTCCTTTGTCCATAATTGTAGTTGGTTAAAAAATCAATTTTAACAATTACATCATTGATATTTTTAGGACAGATATTAGATTTCTATTTTTCCGTTTGTAAAGGAGCATAATTCTAGAACGGTTGAAGTGACACCACCGAAATTCATACTTGATCTGTATTTTGTGGTAATAAGCATTGTGTATAGGTTTAATAACATTTGGTTGAGACAAAATAAAGTTAGAGATCGGAAACAAAAAATTCAGCATTTGTTTCATTTGTAAAGGAGCATAACTCTAGAACGGTAAATGAGACGTCATCAAAATTCAAACTTGATCTGTGTTTTGTGGTAATAAGCATTTTGTATAAGTTTCATAACATTTGGTTGAAGCAAACTAAAGTTAGAGAACAGAAACCAACTTTGGGACGTACGAACATAAAGACGGACAAGGGTAAAACTTAATGCCCCCTCCACTACGGTGGGGGCATAAAAATTTACATATATTTTTTTAAGGTTATTTGAAATGTAAAGATTAGTAGGGGGAGTAATATATGTGTGTTTTTCATCATTTTTTTTAAAGAATACTGTTGGAAAAACTAGAGTGTTTACAAAATATTTGTATTAAAAATAAAAAAAATAAAACATGAGAATTTCCAATTATTTATCAATTTCCAGCTGGAAAACATTAAGAGCAAACATTTAAAAAATAAATAAAAAAACAATGTCGGTAGTATTGCACTTTATTAACATGGCCACAACAAAAAGAAATAGAGATGTTATCAATGTTAATTTATAAACAAATCAATTATTGTCCAACAGTATGAAGACTATAATAGTAATACATGTATTTATATATCAATAAATTAGTCAATACATACATTTTTTTGTAGATCTCACAAATGAATCACATATAAACTAGATATTTAACCCAAATGGGAATAAGCAATGTTTTCTGCTATTGGTTGCATAAATCATTTACATTTATGTACATTTTATGCATGAATAAACATGTACAAGTTACAACATCATCATAAAATTACAAGATTAATTTAACTTCTATTTAATTAAAAGAGATTTAAGATCAATTAGACTTTTCTTTGTTTTTTGCTGAAAGTTGAACAATTAAGCATGATAGATGAACACATATCTAAAATGTTTCCATGTTTCTACATTAACTACTATGAATCCAAAATGAAAATAAGTCATGTAAATTTGACAAAAATTCCATGTGTACAGCAATTAAAATCACCCATGATATCATCACATAAATACTGGAAATATAATTCATTCACAAAATTCATCATTCAATATTTGACATCAGACAAAGGTCATGAACTTTGTAAGTGCACACTGGAAGGAACATCCTTAAATTATCCAATTAAAACATTCTAAATAATTATTTCTCAATCCTCTCCTACAGGTATAGCATCTTCTAATCGTCTTAAAAATTTAAGTCTCAATTCTGTTATATTATCTCCCTTTAATTGATCTTGAACCAGAGACATATATACAAATATGTCTCTGCTTTGAACAAACCGCACATCAACATCCATTTGAACCTGAAATGGAATATTGCAAAACAATCAAATGTGAATTAAATCTAAATGATGTGTTGTTTTACATTAAATAATGCTAAAAATAATAGAACCCAAAACATTTACCCCCCAAAAAATAAAAATAACGCAATTCCTTAGAGCACAAGTGGCATATATAGTTATACATGTATTAAAAGATTACTGCATTTTTTTTTGGACACATGATATTTTTTGTAATGGCTTCATCAAAATTTCATTTTTACAAAATCAGGATAAAACCAAAAAATCTTAACTTTAAAGGTCAACATACATTTCCGAATGACAAAGAAGTCCATACTACATTAGTACATACATGTATCAAGATCCAAATTGTACCTGATTCATGCTAAAACTGTACATGTCTACATGAATATGTATGTAGCACCCCTTTGACAAGTCCTTTCAGACAGCAGTGCACCTGTACAACATGTGCAAGAGTTTTGTTTCTGGTGAGCATTTGAATTATAAGAAATGCTGGTTTTAAGCCCTATAAATCTGGCCCTAAATATGTATTAACACGGGTTGTCTCTCTAGAATGGAGCACATATCCCAATTATATTTTTATGCAGCATCATATCACAATTAATTTTTTTATGCAGCATCATACTCCCAATTATATCTTTCTTATGCAGCATCATATCTCCATTATATCTTTTTATGCAGCATCATATCCCAATTATATCTTTTTTATGCAGCATCATATCCCAATTATATTTTTATGCAGCATCATATCCCAATTATATATTTTTATGCAGCATCATATCCCAATTATATCTTTTAATGCAACATCATATCCCAATTATACCTTTATATGCAACATCATATCCTAATATTAACTTTTTATGCAGCATCATATCCCAATTATATCTTTTTAAGCAGCATCATTTCCCAATTATATCTTTTTATGCAGCATCATATCCCAATTATATCTTTTTAAGCAGCATCATATCCCAATTATAACTTTTTATGCAGCATCATATCCCAATTATAACTTTTTATGCAGCATCATATCCCAATTATATCTTTTTAAGCAGCATCATATCCCAATTATATCTTTTTAAGCAGCATCATATCCCAATTATAACTTTTTATGCAGCATCATATCCCAATTATAACTTTTTATGCAGCATCATATCCCAATTATAACTTTTTATGCAGCATCATATCCCAATTATATCTTTTTATGCAGCATCATATCCCTATTATAACTTTTTACGCAGCATCATATCCCAATTATAACTTTTTATGCAGCATCATAACCCAATTATAACTTTTTACGCAGCATCATATCCCAATTATAACTTTTTATGCAGCATCATATCCCAATTATAACTTTTTATGCAGCATCATAACCCAATTATAACTTTTTACGCAGCATCATATCCCAATTATAACTTTTTACGCAGCATCATATCCCAATTATAACTTTTTATGCAGCATCATATCCCAATTATAACTTTTTATGCAGCATCATATCCCAATCAAATCTTTTTATGCAGCATCATATCCCTATTATATCTTTGTACGCAGCATCATATCCCAATTATATCTTTTGATGCACCATCATATCCCAATTATAACTTTTTATTCAGCATTATATCCCAATTATATTACCTGTACAGTATATATATAGAATATATATCATATATCTTCTTGTTGATATGCGATATTCCAGGGTTTGCGTATTCAAATTTCCGTTTCAGAATCTAAAGTAATTTCATTATTAGTACACCAACATGAAAACAACGCCACGTCATTGGTTGAATTTCCATTGTTTGGGACGTTGTAAGCCAATCACGACGTTTTGGTGTTCGCTTGTAAAAACATTACCCAGAATGCATATGTTTCTGAAATGGTGAATCGACATAAAATAATGGTGTAACAGATGACAAAGGCGAAAACATTTATTCGTCGTAGTATGATCAGCACGACGAGTGCCACTTTCTGACCTAGTCCTATCGTATCATAGTACCCGAGTTAATCTCTATTAATTAACAAAAAATGGTATTTCATATCTTTTATGAATTGGCCTTGTTTTATTTGTGATATTTTATTTTGTATTGTCTGTGTTGTGCATTTGCATCATATAGTTTAACTTATTTTTTATATTTTAAAATTCGTATTCTTTCAATTTTATAATTGATACAATCAGAATTTAGCCAAATTGAATTTAGATAAGGGGCGTTAACGGACTTATAATCGGTAATGACTAAATCGATTGTGTAATAGAATAGAAATTGTAGATATGCTTGGCAAATTTTATGGATAAATGTCTATTGTTGGTAACCATAATATGTTTAATCAATGGTTTTCCTACGTCGACGTATAGGGCACATTTTTATCTTATTTGCTCCTTTCTCGTTTTCAGTTTTCTCAGAGACATATTTACACAGGCGTGTGTATTTATGTCTGGTTTTCTCAATGCAAATGTCAACGGAAATGTTTATATGGAATCTATATACAGACACTTTACAAAAAAAATCGTGTTTTGCATTGAAAAGGACTTTTTGAAGAGTAAATTCATTTTAATATGTCTGTGTTTTTTCGAGAGCAGTCCTTGTTTTTTCGAGTGGGTCCTTGTTTTATCGAGTGAAAAAAATAAAAATTCCTATGGCTAAAAATGTAATATGTCAGTGTATTTATGTTTGAAAAACAATGAAACGGTTCAAATAAGGTACTTTTCAAAGCACGAGACAATGTATTTAGCCAGCATAATAATGCTGTATTAAAACGTACATTTCATAAAAAGTCATCGTTCATTTGCAACTAAAAATATTCATGTTAGTGTACCAATATGGATTTCATACAGGAAATATTCCGTGATGTAAACAATCTTTATGTGAGCTCAGACATGTTAGATATGTAATAGTTATACACCGAGGGATAGGTGTGTCTTGATAAGAAACCCCGACGGCCAGAGGCCGGAGGGTTTTTTTTATCCAGACACGCCATATCCCGAGGTGTATAACTAACTTACACCCGATGCTAAACCCTTCAAGCAAAGGAGTATTTGAAGGGGTTCTTTTTTTTTATTATTCAAAAAGGATGCTTAATATTTTTTTCACAATTGGAATGTCCTAAAATATGTTTTTTTTTAATTTTTTTGAAACAACTTGTAGTAAACACTATTAGTAATGTCATATGTTCATGCTATTTAAAAAATAATCAATTTCTATTGTTATGAATAACAATGAACTGTGTTTTCGGGATGTAGAAGCAGGGGTTTCCAGAAACCCCGCTCGTCACACCCTGTGGTCAAAATCAATTGTTATTCGTAACAATAGATCTATTCAATTTACACTTGTTTCAAAAATAGAAACTATGAAGTATAACAACAGAACTGGGGTGTTAGTACACATAGTGTGTAAAAAGCGGGTAAATGTGTGTTGATTTTTTTTACAAAAAAATATATTCTTAAAGCGGGTAAATGTGTGGTTTTTTTTACAGAAAATATATTCTTAATGTTTTATTTACTATTTGTCTTGATGGTAATATTAGTTATCTTGGTGTAATTAGAGGTGTACAGAATTCTACACCGGTGTAAAATTCCGTACACCCCTGATTGCACCAAGATAACGAATTTATTTCTTATTTAGCGTTCGTTTATTTATTTTTATTCCCGAGAATAAAATTGAAAACAAAAATTATG
This sequence comes from Mytilus californianus, assembly GCF_021869535.1. NCBI lineage: Eukaryota > Metazoa > Mollusca > Bivalvia > Mytilida > Mytilidae > Mytilus > Mytilus californianus. The sequence continues at coordinate 23,501,663 of NW_026262626.1, read as the reverse complement.
AAGAACTTCAACTACATATGGTTTCAACACCGACGTTGCTGCGCATTGTCAAATATTATCTATTTTTTTTTATTTGTGGAAAAATTGCAAATTTTATTATTTGGGGAATATTGGAAAATATTTACTTTTCTTCATTTGTTTTTTTTTTTCAATTTTTTTAATGTTGGCAAAAATTAGATTTTTGGGAATTTTGGCATATTTTTTATCCCCTGGTGAACTAAGGTGGGGTGTTATTTACATCCGGGTAATTAACCATTCAGATTGCAAGATTCTTGCTTCATAAGAAATAATGTTTTATCGTTCTAGAAATGGAAATCAAGAACAATGTTCAATGCTCCTACTGTGAAGAGGAGTCTGATTGAACGTATGCTATGCTTGGTCACACATAAATAAAACACTAGCATAGCTTCATTTCCACCAGAAATTAAAAGAATAAAAATTGACAATAATGTATATTTGTAAGGGAAAGCATATTATATACACATTTATTCTTTTTTTATTATTTTTCCAAAAGGATCGACTTAAAGCTTACAGATTATTTATTTCGTTGTTTATCAAATACATTGAATAAGTCCCCGAGTTTATCATCAGCTCAGTAGTCAGTACTTCGATATTGACATGATTTATAACAAACCTTTCTAAAATTATTTACCTCCAAGGTGGAATGGGGAATAGAGTTATGGTCACTTAAGTCCTATTCCGAACGGCAGTAAAACCCTTGGGATGTCTGTTTGGCTGTGTGAGATGTTTAAGTATGCATCCACGTCCGGTCAGAATGGGGCGTATAGAGAGAGTGCTACGCTCATTGCACGTTAAGAACCCTTGCAACAGTTCTTTGAAGGGTCCGTAAGTGGCCTGTTGCAAGGCAAAATTTCTGTCCATATCTAATATACCGTTACAGGACCTACTTATTGGATTTATTGTTAATTTGTTCTCTTCCCGAACATACATGACACATTTGCCACTGGACGTTAAGCAAAATTAACCAACAATAAATCATTTAGAATTGTATGTTTATAAAGTTAAAAATTATAAAGAGGCTATCAGACAAAGTTGACCTTAAATGGATTTGGCTATTTTGTTAGGTTCTTTTGGTCATACAGCATACAATTATAAAAGTGTTGTTTTCATTTTTTATTAGATATTTCTTAAATTCAAATGTTATTGTAATTAATTAATTTGAATTTGGGGTGGGGGTCCTCTTTTGGTAGAATATTTGGGTTTATATTGAATTTTCTGATTGTTTACTCTTTTTCCTTAGTTTTCTTGTTCCTATGTTTTTTCGTTACTGTAATATATATCAATCATAAAATATTATTGACTGTAAAAAAAAGGTAGCATGCAGTGAAATTAAAAAAAAAAATATGAGTCCCTGTACTCGGTTCTTAAGGCCGTTTTAAAACGGACGTCACTCATTGATTTCTTGTATATCGTAATACTGCTAGGTTATGGTATAATGTTTTCAGAACAGAAAGTTGGGAATATATAATATTGTCCTTCACTTGATTACAGTTAATTTTAAGGTCAAGAATGCCTTAATTCTTCATCAAATTTTCTTTAAAAAAAACCCGGACGTTTTAACTGTTGCTCTCGAAAAAACACGGACAATGCAAACCACTGAATTTAAGGTTAATTACAACAAAATTGTGCGTCTTTTGTGCTTGAAACATGTATAGCATTCAAAATATGGTGGACAGTCATGAATAAAACTATTATATTATTGTGAAATAGCAGTAAATTGACCTGATCGCATATTTTATCACTCGAAAGAACCCTATCTACACTCGAAAAAAATGGACCGATTCACTCGAAAAAACACGATCGCCGCCGGACACTATACCTACCGTGGTATTACTAAATTTATCTATGAAAAAGGACTCAGGTCAAAACCCGGTCTCGATCTTGTTATAAAAATAATATTAATAGAGGAAATGCAAATAAGGAATCTTGCGTGAATCAATTAATTTGATAAAAGGTCCGTTATTAAAAAAAAAATGATGAATTTTTCGAAATTATCGAATTACTTACTAGAAGTAAAAAGTAACAACTTAAACAATACCGTATTCATATTTTATTCAACTCCGTAAAGCATTTAAACATGCTTTCATATAACTTAATATAAAACTTCAGTCTATTTATCTTCTATAAGCAAACACAGACAGATTCTCGATACAATATTACTTTGTGACAACACTTGATTGCCTTAATTGGATCTCTGGAGGCTTGAACATTTAATCAATTCTATGTACGGTCAGGATCTCTGTGATTAGCAGGATCTCTGTGATTAGCAGGATCTCTGTGTTTAGCAGGATCTCTGTTATTAGCAGCAACATGCAGTGAAAAATTGTGCACATCAGTTATAGCTTATTATGTCTTAAAGTATATTCCCGTGGCGTTGAAGGAGGCTTAACTATATTATTTGGTGATCTTGGGTCAATATTTTATGAATGTGAAGTTAGCAGCCGGTTCGTTATTCGATATTCGATATTCAATATCCAACCGGCTGCTAGCAGTCGGTTAGATATTCAAAATTTAATTGAAAATCATAAAAAAATTAGATACTTGATAACATTAAAAGCACGGTTTTCATAGTTAAGAGGACTGATGAGATACGTAGGATATAAACCCTTTTCTAAGTTGCATATTTGTCTTTATGTAATATAGATTTTTATCAATAAAACAACTTCAAATATGTACTTTTATATAGGATATTTTTAACACAAAAGGAAAAACCTATAACTCTAGAAACATTTAGAAATATCAATAGAAATATTTATGGAAAGCCCAAAAAAGAAATATATAGTGAAAACCTACCTGAGACCGCTTAAATGAGGGTGAGACCCCCCTGGTCGTTCAATGTCCATAAAATTCGACTTAATCAAAGACTCTGTATATGTAAAGGTTGTATTAGAAGGATTTCCCAGAATAATGTCATAGAAGACAAGAAGTGTATCCAAATTCCTTTAAGTCACGTTTGTATCTATCTATTAACTAACTGTCTGCATAACATTAGCTAGATTGAGAGACCAGGGGGCTCTCACCATTGCCCTGTGCCCTTTGTCCTGAAATTTTGACAATTTTTAGCTGAAAAGATACAGTCTAAGCCCTCCGTAGGTATCGAAGATGACATTATTCTGGAAAATTTTGGTACAATCTTTATTTATACAGAGTCTATGAATTCGTCGAATTTTATGGACATTGAAAAAACAGGGGGGTCTCACCGTAATTTAAGCGGTCTAAGGTAGGTTTTCGTTATATATTTTGAATATCCAACTGGCACTTTGGGCCCTCCGTAAACATAGAAGACAAAAAGTGTACCCAAATTACTTTTAATCACGTTTGTATCTACCTGTTAACTAACTGTCTGCTTAATATTAGGCTGATTGTGAGATCAGGGGGCTCTCACCATTGCCCTGTGCCCTTTGTCCTGACATTTTGACAATTTTTAGCTGAAAAGTGACAATCTAAGCCCTCCGTAGATATCGAAGATGACATTTTTCTGGGAAATCCTTTTGATACAATCTTTATTTATACAGAGTCTATGAATTCGTCGAATGTTATGGACATTTAAAGAATATGGGGGGTCTCACCGTCATTAAAGCGGTCTCAGGTAGGTTTTCACTATGTATTTCTTTTTGGGGGGCTTTCCATATATGTTTCTATTTATATTTCTAAACTTTTGCTTGAGTGATCGGTTTTTGTTTTTGTTTTAAGAAATATTAGATATAAAATTACAGTTTTGATGTCGTTTTATTGATAAAAATCTATATTATATAAAGACAAATATGCAAATTACATAAGCATTGATAAGGGTTTATATTTGAGGACAACGAGAGTTTAAGACAACTTGAACGGGTCATAAAACGATTTCCTACGTATCTTTCTACTCCTTTCAACTATAAAAATCATGCTTTTAATGTTATCGAATATTATATTGTTTATGATTTTCAACTAAATTTGAATATCGAACCGACTGCTAGCAGCCGGTTGGATATTGAATATCGAATATCGAATAACGAACCGGCTGCTAACTTCACATCCATCAATATTTTCATTCTGTATGATTGTAAGAAAATGAATATAAAAAATGGTGATTTCAGTTCATTAAAACACAGAAGTGTTGGTCTGTTCAATAATTGAAAAGACAACCAAAAATGCATATAAATATGTAGGTTAGAGGCAAATGCAAAAAATTGAGAGAGAATATATTCTGCTAATTACTTTATTCTTTATTCAACTAGAAAACTTCGGACAAGAGTTCATAAAAAAAAATAAAGTGTAAAAAAAAAAAAAAAATGTGAATTTATGTACATTTAAGAGAATATTTCGTACTAAATGAATTAAAATGAGTGTTAAAATGAATATTTCTTTCGCTCAATATGATGCTTATGTATTCCATAGGTCCTTTTGAAATTGTTGCATCTGTCTTTTGGGTTATTATATATTGTTATTTTATCTTAATTTGAATTCGTGTTTGTTTTTGTTTTGGTTTGTAGTAATAATAGAATGACTTATATTGATATAATTTGAATGGACCATTTTGTCTCGATCTTCTTACTATATAACCAAGTAAATGCTTACAAGTAGCGATAAGAAAAGTATCCACAAACGTCCACCAGTTAATAGGGTTTTGTTATTGTTATAAAACTAAGGCTGCAACCTCAGGCAAACTTGACCTTTTGCAGTTTAGTATTTTTATATGCTCTTCTCAGACTGGTTCCCTCCCTCGCAACATACGGGTACCTAAAGCCAGCAGATAAAAGATAGGGAACAAGTCTGCCGTTTTTTGATTTTAGGATCTGGGTTCAAGGAACAGATGTTGTGAGCATGCAAATCATATGCGTTTTTTAATAATTGATGTATTTGAAAAATCCCATTGAGTTAATGTCCCAAGTCAGAAGTCCGTAGTTCAGTTGTTGTCGTTGGTTCATGTCTGTCATATTTGTTTTTCGTACATTGTTTTGTTATAAATTACGCCGTTAGTTTTCTCATTTGAATTGTTTTATATCGATCATGACGGGGCCTTTTATAGTTGACTATACGGTATGGGATTTTCTCATTTTTAAAGCCGTACGGTTGCCTCTAATTGCTTACATCCAATTCAATTAAATTTTGGTGGATAGTTTTGTCATTGGCAATCATAGCACATCTCCCTTTCTATACTCATTGAAAAAAAGAAGTAAAGAAATGTTGAAAAAATGCGATATAGACTGGATAAGGAGGTTATTTGGCTCCAGATTGAATCATTTATAAAAATTCTAGGACCAATACTTCAATTTGGTTTGTTTACCGAAAAAATCCTTCCGGAATATTTGTGAGGGGATTTGATCCTGATTTTATGACGTTAAGTCTGGTATTGTCTCCCAGCAAGCTGTTATCTAATATAGCGATATTGTTTTTTGAAAAGTCTTAGAATTCTAGGTCTGTCAAATTTCTTAAACTATTTGGTGAAATATACGAAACCATGTTGTCTGCCAACAATAAATATTTTAGATTCGGTATCATTCTGCTAAAAGTTGTATTGATGTTCCTGATCCTGTTAGAATTTATTATAATTCCACGCAAACGTTCAAATTTGATCGGAATCATGTAATTATCATCAGATATGCTATCAATTGCGTTATTAGTAAAATTAATGATCTCTATTTGGTTTAATCCATGCATTGCCGGAAAGCCAGTCATCTCACTGTTTACTATTGCCAGTGTGCGCAGGTTTGGCGTATTTATAAATGAATGTTCATGAATTGAAAGGTCTGTCGCTCCGTCAATAGTTAAATATTCGAGTTTATATAATCCATAACGGGTTTGTTCGGTAATAAAGTCAAATTTACAATACCGTATAGTGATTGTCGAAAAGGAATGTAGATGTTGAAACATTTTATCTTCTAAATGAGAACGTCGTGAAGAAAGACAATCCAGGTTTAGTTCACTAGTCACGTTAGTCTCAAATTTTGAAAATTCAAGATCATTAATTGTTGGTATCGAACAAGTGATTGAAAGTGATCCTGTCTCGTCCAGATCATTGCACTCACAAAGTCTAGGACAGACATACAAGCTACTAATGCTTTCTGTATTTAATGCATACATGATGAACGATCTTTTAAAAGTGGCTATAAACCTAAAATAATTAAGAAAAAGTCATGAAAACAAGAACATGTTATACAAACAGACCTTGAGAAATCATCATTATACAATTGCACATGCTTGTCTGTGAATTTATGCGTATATTTTTGTATCGGGTCATACAACTCAGGCATTCTTCGGGGGTCATCTCGATGGTTAATTAGATGGCATCTTTTTTAGTATACACACGAAATCCTGATACATTTTAACGAGTCCATGCATGTTAATTGTTCGTTTTAGGAATTTTTGAAATTTGGATTATTTTTTATACGTTTTAGTATGTTATTATTTAAATTTGAGAATTTGCTTCAGATCTTCAGTGAACATGAATTTTGATAGCTAATGCCACCTTAACCTGTTTATTCAGACATTATATAATATCCCTTTTCCTGCCTAAAAATATTACATAAATATAGACTACGGGTACGTATAATATTTACATCTTTCTTCCTGGGCTGTATTATATAGAGCATGTGCATTTGTTGGTGACTTTCTGATACAGCTTACACCTTATACTGATGAATTAACATCAGCATGGTTAGCACAATTGTTTATGTAACTAATAACCAAGAAAAATATGTTGATGTGCATATTTCTTTGTTCATTCTTATCTCGCGTAATAATTGTCAACATTTACACTAAGAACATTAACCTTAACTAATGCGGAGAAAGGAAATCATGCAAACAATAAAAATAGATACTTACCGTATTTTGGATACTGCGTTCTAAATTCATTCATATCTGTTACATCGTATATCAAAATTTAAATCATTTCAACTTTAAATTGTAAATATTTTATGCTGCATTAAATATTGTTGCTGAAAACATATTAACTTGACGTATGTGTTTGGAATTGTTTGAGTTGATTTACAATAAATATAAATTTAAATAATTCAAACTGCATTTTCAAATGAATTAATTTGATAGTTTGCGTATTTAGGCCTCGGGATAGTGTATCAGCTGTTTTATTAAAAAAAAATGCTTATGTATAATGATACAGAGGCCCTGATGAATAAATGTATATATATATATAGTTATCTGGCGTCTTGCATTATATATTTATAAGCAATCAGAACTGCAAAAACTGTAAACTACAGATGTATGCCGTACCTGCGGTTCAACTATCTTGAATTCCCACTATTTTTGACAATAAAGACTTAGTTTTGTTTATATTGAGTACGGCTTGTATATAATTTTACTACTGTTTTAAATATTGAAAATTGGAATACATATTTTGAGATATATTTGGCTAACAAATATACAAATTAGATAAGAAATGGAAATTCAAAGACCAATTTAAAATCTAAAAATTTGGTTTACACCGACTTTTCTGAGGGTTAATGCATAAACTCATGTCTAGATCTCTTTTGGTTATCTATGTCCTTGAGTTGTTGAGACATACTGACGTAAACACCAACATCTTTTATTTTTTAGACAAAAAGTTACATGACGGTTTCCTCATCGCATAGGAAGAAAGTTGTCACTTTCAACAGATGCTTTCTACACCGCACATTTAGTAAGAAAAAATCAAGTGCCATGCATAGTCTTTCATGTTATGAAAAGTTTAGAAATTGAGAAGGAAATGGGGAATGTGTCACGAAACAGCAACCCAAATCAAAGAGCAGAAAACAGCCCAAAGCACCAATAGGTCTTCGACACAGCGAAATCCCGCACCCTGAGGTGTTAGGTTGGATGGACAATATAAAATTTGTATCATCAATGCTGTTTTTTATCTGTTTAAATGTGTTGCAATCCATATTTGAATATTCTTCTTAAATCTGACTAAGCAAGGACTATACTCTTTTTTAAATGATCCAGGAAGTATAAAAAGTCTGGTTTTCTGAAAACAAAATTGTTAACCATTCCTCCAGATCCTTACTATACAGAAAGCTCTTTTTTTATCCCGGTATCTATGATGAGTTTATTTAGAGCATTTAATTTAAAAGAAAAATGGGCATGGGTTCCTTTGACCCATGCAAACCCACCTGGTTCGTGGGCACACGGCCAATAACATTGCTAAATAAATTTATATGTTACTTTTCAAGAAACCAACTTTTTTTCGAATATTAACATTTTAAGTTAGAGTAGTCTTAAAAATTTGACCATAGAATCAATAGGCGTCCATTTCTTCCCTATATCTTTCATTTCTATAAGTTTCATTCAAAGAGAAACTGAAGTATAATCATCTGTAAACCATTTAATAAATTTTACTTTTAGCAACGATGACCTTTAATTGTGATTTATTTACATCAGAATCCAGGCCTTTTTTTAATCAGTTAGGCTAAACGCAATTTACCACCAGAAAAGCATGCGTGTCGGATAAACAGACAGACGGACCAAGCGACGACTATATGCTACCTATTTTTTTCGGTTATAGCATTAGGGATTGAAGTGAATAATTTGTAATTGATGTTTATAAAGAATGAAATTAATATCAAACATTTGTCTTTAAAATTAAAGAATAAAAATTACTGTTTAATTGATGAAAAGAATTATTGAAACAGGATAATTCGATCAAAAAGTTTTTTTGGAGACATTTTAAGTGCTTTTTAAAAAAAAAAAATTTGCTTACAGCAACATATGCTACAAAACGTCACAATTACATTTCAATATTAAAATATAAATTAAACGTAAAAACCTCGATGACCTCGAAAGCCAAAATACTTCTCTATGTTACAAAAATTATTACTTATAATTTCATTCAATATTGTAATATAAAAGTATAATATTACACAACTGTGATTGTCATACAAGATAGTGTGGTAAGGTGATAATACATGATTTAAACCCATAAAATGAATTAAATCCCATTCATATTCTCTTTTTTCGATAGTATCATGCAGTTGAGTGACATTGCAAGGTCAATGCTTTATTGTCAGTAATAGGTGAAAATTGTATAAAACATCAGATTAATTGAAGATGTTTAAAATTTCATTGACTTTACCCTCCCGAAGGGTATGATGAGTGAGTCACATGATATCAGAAGCATTGAATCCTTACAAAGAAAAGTTGATGATAAATTCCAAATTGATCTCTCTTTTTTAGACGCGACTTTGTAAATGTTAAAAGGAATAAACCAATAGATTGACCGAGCGATGCATATGTCTAGATGCAAGTAATACATGCATGTTCTGGATAATAACACGTTAGTACCACCATCTGTATGTACATGCTGACTTAGTACAACATCTGTACTATATTTTAAGGGCTAGGTCATTATGTCTCAGTCAACATAAAAACACATTGATTTACTGAGAGACAATTTTTTGCTACCACTATGACCATGTTTATTGTTGGTGGTGTTAACTTAGGTCTAACACGCTCGGGACTTTTAGTTCACTAAATACCAGTCAACAAGAAAATCCATTAATCTATTAAATGGCAATAACAATCTTTGCTACGTTTTATATAAAAATATGTACAGCTACTCTTCTCTTTGGAAAAGTAGCCGAAATAAGTTGAAGAAGATTTCGTCTGTCCCGACTAGGGATTGAATCCTATTTGGAGACGAAGAAACTTAGGGCATAATTCCATGAGACCACAGAATGAGTACTTACAGATACATTTATAGATGACAAATTTATTGTTGTAAATCAAATTTTTGAAATAAAACTAAAACATTAGAACTAAAACAATGGATTTTACCATCTATATGATAAAGTTAAACAACAAACACATTCGTCAATAAAAGTAAAAGATATACATACGATTAAATCGATAAATTTCGGCTTGTTCTTCTTTCCATTACACACTGCATCATACTTTATGTCAAAACGAAAACGAAATAACTTTAACTTTAATATACACAAATAGGAATATCATCACAGAAACTAGTCTGTAAGAAGAAATAACGAGATTCTAACGAAAGCGGTATATGCAACGTATCTCTAAAATTATATCATAAACTATAACAAATTATAGATAAATTTGATAACATAAATTGACAGGGGAGAATTCACCAAAAGCTAAAAACAGTAATTGTGACTCACTACACTTGTTTTATAACTCAATTTGGCACGACACTGAATCTAATTGCACCTCAATCTTAAGATTCCTATATGCTGCTAGACAACAAAAACCCATCGGTCTTTTGAGTGTCAGAAAATCGATTTCTATAGCAAACGTTATTTCATTTAACGGCAATAACTCTGCCATAGCCTGACCTAACACTTAACTATATGGATTCTAACTCTTTATATTCCAATAATAAATAAAGAGTTCGGAGAGAAATGAAAGTAATTTTCTTTAAATAGCACATGTCTCATTATAGATTGAGAGAAGTAATAGATATGGCGTCAACACTACTGTTATATTATTCACCATCTTAAACTCTTTTTGTAATCAGAAATTGAAGAGGAAAAATAATTTGCTTGAAGAGGAAAACAAACGGTAGATGTCATGTCAAACTTTGATATGCGGTATGGGTTTTGCTCATCGTTGAAGTCCGTATGGTGACATATAGATGCTACCTTTACCTCATGTGGTCTCTTGTAGAGATTTGTCTCAATTTCAATGATAACACATCTTCTTATATTTAAATTGTATTAAAATGAATAGAAACGGAAACATGAGAAACATATATACATAGTAAGATACAAGATCAACAACTATCTTAAATATTGGAACGAACAACCACATCAATGTATAAAGCCTGACCAGGTCAGTATTTTATGGATCTGTTTATGGTGGTAGTGTGAAGGAGTTAAATCTACAATTTGTCATATCGATATTTTTTTTTATTCGAAAGCTAATTATATGTAATGAAATGTTATATGTGTGTCAAGATTTATGAGGAGAAATCTTGAACGATATAATGCGAAAGTGTAAGCATGTTCGGAAGTTTAATAACACAAAATCGGTCATTATTATTTTCCCATTATTGAACAAAAGGAGCTAAATGTGTTATCAAATAAAGAGAAACAATTTTTGGTCACCTTAATCCATTTCTGTATGCATACATTGGGATGATTTTAAGTAGCTTACTCGTAAACAAAAATCAGGATAGTTCCCACCCTAGAAACAAAGGTTGGATGTTTTTTTTTTAAATCCATGTACATATGAACATACGTAGAAAAGACACTTGTCTAGTTTAGAAGAAAATGTACGTTGACCTCAATGTCTTTTGGCTATTTTTGCATTGATTTGTTGTCTCATTGACAGTCTCCTTCAATTCCAATAAAACGTAAACAAGAAATCATTGGCTACGATTAGAGCTTGGTAAATAAAGGCAATAGTAGTATACCGCTGTTCAATAGTCATAAATCGAGTTTACTGAAACAAATCCGGGTCACAAACCAAAACTGAGGGAAACACATCAACTATAAGAGGAAAAAAACGGAACAACAGAAACATTGAACTGCTACAAAAACAAACGCCAACAATAAACGATAAAGCATATGAGAATACAAATTCCTAAAAGTTTGTGAGCATCAAATTAATGGGCTGTTACAGTATCGCTAGCTTAGGCCAATATTTTTCAAGGTGTTTCAGTGTTATCCGAAGTTCTAGTAAAATTAACTTATTGATATATTTAAGACAATCTCGATATTTATACTGTTGGTTGAATTATATCACTGACATTATGAATGAATTGTATTTTTGACATTTGTACCAATTCTGTCGGTTTGTTTTGCTCACATATTTGTTGTCTATATAATGGAATTCATTGCGACTTTCATACAAGTGATAGGTTTAACTAGCTATTAATATTAGGTTCAATCCACCATTTAGGAATATGACAGTTGTTCCATTCGTCTTTAAATTTGCCATTTGATAAAGTCTTTCCATTTTAAATTTTCCTTGGAGTTCGGTATTTCATTTTATTTTACCTTTTATTTTGTAAGCGAAGTCTTCATGTCTATAAATATAAAAATATACGAATTTGATTGGCATTTTGACAAAAAAAAACCAAAGGCTTATCTAATGATCTTCGAAAAATGATATAAAATAATTGCCGTTTCAGTCAATGCATAATAATCTTATTCTTTGTATACATAACCAGAATAAAAGAGAATGCTTCTGTTTGTAATTGACCTAGAGCACACCTTTTATATTATAATTGTATGAACCATTTAAATTTAAAATGAAAGACGTACATATGCATTCAATGTACGTTTCGTTCTAAATACTGCATACATTCATTAATATCACAACGATATTTAAGAGACGGTGAAAGGGGAATAACACAATTAATCTATATGTGATTCAAACTAAGCTAACGAAAACTCCTCAATGTACATTTAAATAAAGTAGTCCTTATTTAATATTGCTCTGATTAATAGACATTTGTATATCTACTGCTTGTGAGGGTCTTACTTGTCTCGAGTCTTACCAAACTGCATGTGAAGAAATTGAGAAGAGATTACCCTAAAATGACATTACCACCAGTTCTTTTCAAGTATGGAAATATTAGACTTAATAACGAACTGCCACTAGACCAGGTTTCGGACTTCGGACCAGCTTATTAACCCGTTCAACTAATTTTTGTAGAAGCAAAGTTTTTCATCTTTATTTCAATAATGAGATTTACAAAGGAAAGTCAAACAAAACAAATTGACATAACAAAGAAGCATAATCACTTTTACTGAAAGCAAGTTAAAAGTACTTGATCTACCAATATAGAAAAATATTTTCTAAAACTGCAATATTATATAGTTTCGTCATCGTGGAATGAGTAAGTATTTTTGTACACAATGTGCAATAGATAAAATAAAATAAATGAGACAGTTTAGTTGTGTTTCAATTCCATGTGTAATTAATCGAAGCCATATCATAAAAATAAACATCATGAGTATTGAGCACTTGCAGAAAACATTCTGAGATTGTTGGAAGTTATCGCACAAAAATATAATCCAACTGAGGTCTATATAAAACTTTTGAAAAAAATAAATGTAACCGGTGCACTGCTTCATGGTTCAAGAGACTTTTCGCTATTTCTTATGAAATTGTATAGACGTTTATAATGTAAACTATCCTGTGTTGAAAACTAGTATTTTTCCCTCGATAAAACAATAATGAGGCACATTTTTGTGACCTTGTTCATAGGATCCATAGCAACCGTCATTTGACCTCAAACTAATGAATTTTCAAATAATTATAAATATTTGACGTGTTTCAAAATTCATATTGTATATATACACACTGCAATTATTCATGATTATATAAACAATTATACTATATACCCGTTCATCAAATCAGAAGCTTTAAAGTTGACTTTTTTCCATAGATGTGACAAAGTTTAACTACTGTCTTCACATTCATAATTGAAAATGAATATTTGATTTCCGTCGGCAACCCACAGATGGTTATTGAAAACACCGATAGCCGCTGGTTTGTCCAGTCCGTTTCTTGCATCGAATAATGTTTTCTTGTACTTCAACTCTTTGTCAAGTACATACACACTGTGGTGACGATAGTCTGATACTAATGTGTTGCCAGCTTTATCGACGCACATTCCTTTACATTCAAAGTTCTTCTCTGGATTAAACCCATATATCCCTTTAAAACAATAAAGTTTATTACATTTATCAGATTTTGCCTCTAAAAGCTCTATACAATGCAAGTTAGATTCATTGTCTACACGATATAAGACACACACGCCTGATTCTAAATTTTGTATGGAACATGGTCGCTTCCAAACACTATTAGAAAATAACGAGCGTTCAGTTACTATTCCATCTGTGTTCATCCATATGATATGGTTGCAGCAAGTATATCCGTAATGTTTACCTCCTGTAATAGACCAATTATATGTTACTACTATGTCATCTTTTATGCAAATGCAATATGGATTGCACCTTATATATGTACACATGATACCAACGTCTGCAAATCGAACTAGTCGTCTATTTGGAAGTAGTTTCATTACAAAGGATTCATCAGAACGAAGTACCAAGACACAGCCATCTTTAAGAACAACAATATCATCAACTATCTCTGCGTACACATCATCTTGCAAGGAATGATCGACAATTTTAAGCAACTTCCGGTTCGAAATGATCCAAGCATCCTTTTCAGAAATAGGAACTATTTTTCGAACACGCTTTATATCCTGCTTCAATAGGAAATTAATCGGATATTCATCTATTTCATCTGTTACTTCATCGGATGAGCTTTCTATGAAATCATCTTTTTCCATGTCTTCAGCATCAAACCATTCAATGTCTGAATCCTCAGAAAAATCTGTTTGAATTGACATGTCAGAACACGAGGGCCATGCTGATACATCACCTTTATTATTTCCATCTGAAAGGATTACATTCCCAATTGAAAACTCCATAGTTGGTTTAAAGTTCGGTTTTGGATGATTTATAATTCTGTCACACGTTGAGGAACATACTTTCATTTCAGACATAATATTAATAATATGGTTAAGGTTATACTCGGGAAGCTTATCAATGTCTAAATTAGTTATTTCAGTTTGTAAATTATTGACGTTTGTTTTTTGCTCTTGTAGTGTTGTTTGATAGCTTTTGAATGTATTTCGTAACTCAGACAATATATTTTCCTCTAACAAGTCTATTTTTTGCTTCATTTTTTCAACACTAGTTCTAATTTCACAATTTAAATTTTCCTCGTCTTGTGCAAGTTTATTCTTATTCTCCGACAGCTTATCACTAAGTGCAGTAAGTTGTTCAACATATTTTCCCCTAAACATCAGAGCCTCCATTTCTGTCCTTATATCTACCTCGGAATCTCGCAATGGGCTCAGGTCGTGCTTTTGGTGTAACTGTCCTAGGCATTTAAAACACATAAAATCCTTACAATCTTTACAGAAGATCTGGTATTCTTCTGTGTCATGGAATCTACACTGAAGTGGTTTCTGAGATTTTAGTAAGTCTTGTTTTTCTACTTGTTTTAACGTATCATCCGCCATAACTGGAAGTGTAATTCAATATGTATACACGTCAATAGATATATACTTAACTACAATATATAAACAAGTTGTTATTGATTTATATGGGTTTAAATGTTTAACACGAACTAAAAATAAATTTTTGCAAGATATAAATGACTACATTTTTGTAATAAAACTGATAGTAAATTCATTAAAAACCGGGGATCACAAATAAATTTAAATGATGTGAATGTAAAATGTCGTTTGTTTAAATTTAAATTCTCTCTCATATTTCATTTTTAAAATAATCTGATAAGTTTAACAAAGAAGGAAAAAGGAAAAGATTGATTAGTGGTAAAAAGAAGAGAAAAATAAGTGAACTTTACGGTGTAAAAAACTAAATAAATTTCATTGGTATCATTACATTGAAAAAAATCAATCAGTACTGAATGTTTTTGCAGTTAATTTGACCTCAGATATGATATGTTCAAAAATGTCAGTAAAAGAAGTAACAATTTGATAAATGTATGCTAGCGGACTAGCTATAAAATTCAAATATGTAATGTTTGTTAACTTGGCATCCCCATTATGAAATTACTTATGCGATGGCAAAAACGCATTACAACTCGACACTAAACAAACTTTCCATATCTTTTTCTTATGAAGTCTATACAATTGTCTATGCAAAAGAAAACTTTTGGTATATTTGTCAATTGAATAATACTGATTTAAAAATCACTCCTTCCATATTGTAGTGATGTCGGACATGCAAGATGTTATACCATAAATCGGGGCATACTGGGGCGATCGAAAACAATGAATAAAAGAAAGACAGAGAAGACATAATCGAAAAGAAAAAGACAAACTTACAAACAGACTCGAGTTGATTGTATATTTTCTACAGTATTTATTTGAAAGATTATTCAAATATCACCGAAACGACAAAAAGAAAAAAGAAAATGGGATTTAAATTCAAATTTAGATATCAGAATAGAAATGTTGAATTGTAGAATAAAATTATAATGCAATTATTCAATTCTATTATGTTAGAAAAAATCCTTGAAATGTCATTTTAGATTAAAATTCAAAGTTATATTCTTAATTTGTTTTCGTTGCTCGAATTTCTTTTTCTTTATTTGATTTTTTTAATTAAACGTCATGATGCAGTGCCAGTAAGCAGTTCATATTGATAAACACATTCATTTTATCAGTTTGCTACCGGTTTGGTTAACTGGTTCCGTTCGACCGAATTTGAATAGCCATAGATTTATAAGGAAATAGAAACTAAAGATTATTCAAAGCAAAATGATGATAAACAATTATGTTTTGCCATTACGATCGAAGGTATCAACTACATTGCAAAATTTGTCAATAAAAATCTAAAATATTCATTACTTCCTTTTAACAGTAAGGAATCAATCTTATCTTTTTGATGTTCATTTATATGAGATCAGTTTAGATCAATAGAAAAAAATAGTTTTCAACTAAGGAGGTAGAGTGAAATTGGAGTGAGTTAAGTAAACTGCAAAAGGTTTAGTCTACTAGAGCCAATTCAATAAACCGATGTTAATTAAATAAACTTCAGTAATTTAAGTGATATTAAAAGTTGCTAGGTTAACAGCAGCAAGTTACTTTAACTGAAAAAAAGTTAAGTTGAATGACATAAGTTTAAAGGAAAATCCGAGATTTTTTACTTATTATCTAAATATGTTCCTCATAACATAAAAAAACACAGAGTTTTAAATTTATATTCCCTTTGATAACTGAGAAAATCAAGTATTTGTAACTTTTTTGGTTGACATACGTCATCGGGTTGTGACGTTTTAACCCGATTTAGGAAATACTGGGAAATAAAAATATCAGTTAAAGTCTTCAACGCAAAGTCCGTGTGAATAGAATGTGCCTGTTATTTCGGAAAGGCATTGTTTATTTCTCGAATAGATGAGCATTTCTAAAAACTATTCGTTTATTTTACCTGAGGGCAATTAAGCCTCAAACGTACGCTTTTACATGTGTGAATATGTTGTCATTTTGAATGGATTAACAAAAGTAGCCGGAATGGCGAGTTTAATACACCGAGATTAAATATCTGATGACAATGAGAAAAAAATAATGGTATGATTTCCTTGAAAATAAAATTAAAATTTTTAATTCCAGCAGTGAATAAAACTAAAAAAAGGAAACATTTTCGGTTACGTTCTTTGCAATTAACATATAGATTCAAATATGAAGAATACAAGAATACAATTAATGCTATATTTCCCCAAATTTAATAGAGGGATACCATTGCACATGTGTTAAATTTAATTTACCAGAATTCTTGTATTTCAAAATATACGTAATAAAATTCAAATAGCAATCACGTGGAGATTATTTCTCGGGGATTTCTTTTTTTTAAATAGAATGCCGATTTTCATTTCTTTCATTAAAGGATCAGCATTCAATAGAAATTTAGGCTAATTAATTATCTGTTGATAAAGTTAGCTCGAGATCAAATAAACTTTTATTCACACATTTTTGTTTATGAATAGAGCGTGTTTATTTTTATATGAGGTGTTGTAAGTGGTCCCTCAATATATCTAAATGTCTGCACGGTACAAAAAAAAATGTATACTTAGCCATACGTTTTTAGTGGTTTGGTGGGTGTAAATTCAACATGGATATTCGAATAATGATATATTTTTGTATGCAGACCGAAGGATTTTAGGGAATCTGTACTATCAATGTCTCGTTGTCGTATCTCTGTCAACGATAGGTTAATGCCTGCATGTTGTACTAAACCATACGTTATTATTCGTCTTTGGTTTGTAAGTTTTTAAACGAAATTTGAATAATGATATTTATATGCAAACTGAAGGATCTCAAATTTATATGATTTGTGTGAAAAAAGACCGAGTACGGGGCGGGTGATATAACACCAAGTCACCCAAAACCTACCCGAATAAAATCATAGCCTCCTTACTTAAGATTATCCGAAATTAAGCTTGTCGGATAAAAAAAAATACAGAGCTTTTGCTTAGGACTATAGTTTAAAATAGCATTTGTAAAAGATCCAATATAATAGTAAAACGTATATTCCGAGCGTATAATCTGAGACTACTATACTGTGTTATAGTTTGGCCTCTGTCATTGGAAATAATATCCCACATCTTTTTATTCAATATAAGTCGCAAATCTTGAATATTTTATAATCAATATGAAGCTTGATCGAAACGTAGATCCACTTAGATACCAATTGTTTTCGTTTCTTCTATTTCACAAATGAAACGCCGAAGCAGAAACATAATTATATAGGTAGAAACGCTTAGTCGGAATAGCACGTGCTTTTTCACTAGGTTCACATTATTATATACTATAACTAACAATTGTGATGACGTATTTCTTAATCTGTTCTAGAACAATCGAATTGAAATATAAATCTGTGATTATACTATGCTTATGTTCATAACTTCGAGGAAGTAAAGCAAGTTAGAGATTGATCTGAATTTAAATGAGATTTGTTCTGGAGGTTTCTTTTTTTTTCAATATACATGTTTTAATGTGCGACTATCTATAGTTCCGTAACTTTCTATCTGTATTAACCAATGATCGACATTTGTGTGCATTTTTGTGAAATACTAGAAATATTCATATGTTTCAAAATGTCCATAATTGTTGACAACGAGTACATACTTACCTTTTCCATATTTTACCATTGGAAAATATCTAAATATATTTTTACTTCATCTAATCTGTAGTTGGAATTATTTAGATTTTCATAAATATCATTCATTACGCCAGAAATGTTATTCATAAACAAGTGGTAGTAAATTTTACTACACGTATGAGTTTACAAATGTCTCGTGTATCACTGTCGGACTCAAGACAAACAAAATGTACACATGATGTATATTACACCTGATAGTTTCAAAATACCGGCCGTATACACTGATCTATACACAGTGGTATATATGGTCAGCAGTGAAGCGATGCATGAACCTGCATTACGTAATTGTGTAATAAGAGTTTTTAATCCCGACAGGAAATCGCTTGAATACCTGGTCATGTCAACTCACAATACCTCTGGCAATAACTCCGTTAGCCATAATGATGATCAAATTAGGGAAGGACCGATTTAAATCTGAGAATTAAATAAATGTATTACATAAAAGCGTAATGAACAAATCAGATTTTCAAAACTTGTTTTACACGGAATACCGCTAGTTTGACTTTGAACTATGAGAGAATCTATAAAAGTAATCTTAACTATAATTCCCCTACATTTATTTGTATCATAAACTTAGTAAAAAAAAAACAGTTTCAAAACGACATACTATAGTTATTTAAAAAAAAAATTGTTCCGTATGAAGTTAATTAAAAAAAAGCTTGCCGACAGGTAGAAACCATGTCTGGTATAATTCTTCTTTAAGTATCTATAAAACTGTGTATGCATTTGTCATTATCTTGTCGGGTAAAACAATCCTACGATTTACAAGAGATTTTGACACTTAATTACGACTACGTTAGTCCCTGCTTGTTTGGGTACTTTGTGGTTTATAGTTATCATGTGGTTTTATTAACCGAGATGCCGTCAAGATGGCTACATGTAGAGAATTGATATTCCCAATTTAAATCGATGGTGATATCTTATGTAGGAGAATAAAACTTTGATTTTTATGAATTTGTGCTTTTTTATACATAATGAACATAATATCAATTTTTCATTTTTTTGCGGAGTTTCCCTTTTAGTTAAAGGAAAGATGCCAGGGATGCAATCTTTATCAAAATATAAGTTAAAGGAATAAATACGAAGGGAATAACATGTATCTACTCAACATTATGATGAAAACTTAAGATTGGGCCAGTAGAACCCCTCCGATAAGAGATTGACTGAGAAACTGGAACATGAAGATTTTTTTAATAATTTTACGTCAAAAAAAATTAAATGTATTTAAAATAGTGGGAGAAAAAACAAAGTTGGCAATGCATATTTTTGGCATATTCACAAAACACTGCATAGAAAATAAATGTATATCCATTTGATATCGTCCTCCTCTCTTTTAAGGTTTTTCTCGTCGTATAACATACTGAGGGATTATTCAAATGAACATCAGGGGCATTCTTTGGCAATTCTGACAACCCAAGGTGTGTTATACGACAAAAAAAACCCCTTAAAAATGCACTATCTAACTTTTATACCGTCAAATATATTATTGTCTACAAAGATTTGCATCCTTTTAAATATTTAAAAAAAAAACGGACCCGACATGTTCGTTAAATCCTAACTTCTTATATTTACTTCATCAACATTTTTTTTTTGTCTTAAACAAAATATTGTTACAGTCTTTTATTGAAATGTATCTATAAATTACTACAAGTGACATTTGCCGCTTACTTCTGTATTAAGATATTTGGTAATGAAAGGTTCAGTTGATAATATAGGTGTATGATGTAAGTTTTAGAGGGACGAACCAATTTTTGCTAGTTTTTGAATTCTTGCAATTCCCTTATCGTAATTTGTCTCTTTTTAAATCCATTAAACTATTCGAGTATCAATATGCTACTGTCGATTAATTTAGATTTATTTTTTATAAACATTGGGTAGTCTAAACAGTTTTGATAATGCGTACATTGGATATGAATATTGTGATATTTAGGTCCTAGTGATGGCTTGCATTTAATTTTTTTTTTGCAATATGCTTTATTGATCAGATTTATCAAGAAATGCACATTAAATACATAACAATGATAATGTTTTCCATTTTTTTTTACTACCAATAGATTGGTATCGCTAAAAAGTAAAATAACAAAAATACCGAGTTTCAACGAAAATTTAAAACGGACGGTCCCTTTTCAAATGGCAAAACCAAGAGCTCAAACACATCAAACGAATGGAAAACAACTGTGATATTCCTATTCCTGGAAAGGCATTGTTTATTTCTCGAATAGATGAGCATTTCTAAAAACTATTCGTTTATTTTACCTGAGGGCAATTAAGCCTCAAACGTACGCTATTACATGTGTGAATATGTTGTCATTTTGAATGGATTAACAAAAGTAGCCGGAATGGCGAGTTTAATACACCGAGATTAAATATCTGATGACAATGAGAAAAAAATAATTGTATGATTTCCTTGAAAATAAAATTAAAATTTTTAATTCCAGCAGTGAATAAAACTAAAAAAAGGAAACATTTTCGGTTACGTTCTTTGCAATTAACATATAGATTCAAATATGAAGAATACAAGAATACAATTAATGCTATATTTCCCCAAATTTAATAGAGGGATACCATTGCACATGTGTTAAATTTAGTTTACCAGAATTCTTGTATTTCAAAATATACGTAATAAAATTCAAATAGCAATCACGTGGAGATTATTTCTCGGGGATTTCTTTTT
Organism: Mytilus californianus; assembly: GCF_021869535.1. Classification (NCBI taxonomy): domain Eukaryota; kingdom Metazoa; phylum Mollusca; class Bivalvia; order Mytilida; family Mytilidae; genus Mytilus; species Mytilus californianus. Next base: position 23,480,324 of record NW_026262626.1, on the reverse strand, counting down.
TTTAAATAGAATGCCGATTTTCATTTCTTTCATTAAAGGATCAGCATTCAATAGAAATTTAGGCTAATTAATTATCTGTTGATAAAGTTAGCTCGAGATCAAATAAACTTTTATTCACACATTTTTGTTTATGAATAGAGCGTGTTTATTTTTATATGAGGTGTTGTAAGTGGTCCCTCAATATATCTGAATGTCTGCACGGTACAAAAAAAAATGTATACTTAGCCATACGTTTTTAGTGGTTTGGTGGGTGTAAATTCAACATGGATATTCGAATAATGATATATTTTTGTATGCAGACCGAAGGATTTTAGGGAATCTGTACTATCAATGTCTCGTTGTCGTATCTCTGTCAACGATAGGTTAATGCCTGCATGTTGTACTAAACCATACGTTATTATTCGTCTTTGGTTTGTAAGTTTTTAAACGAAATTTGAATAATGATATTTATATGCAAACTGAAGGATCTCAAATTTATATGATTTGTGTGAAAAAAGACCGAGTACGGGGCGGGTGATATAACACCAAGACACCCAAAACCTACCCGAATAAAATCATAGCCTCCTTACTTAAGATTATCCGAAATTAAGCTTGTCGGATAAAAAAAATACAGAGCTTTTGCTTAGGACTATAGTTTAAAATAGCATTTGTAAAAGATCCAATATAGTAAAACGTATATTCCGAGCGTATAATCTGAGACTACTATACTGTGTTATAGTTTGGCCTCTGTCATTGGAAATAATATCCCACATCTTTTTATTCAATATAAGTCGCAAATCTTGAATATTTTATAATCAATATGAAGCTTGATCGAAACGTAGATCCACTTAGATACCAATTGTTTTCGTTTCTTCTATTTCACAAATGAACCGCCGAAGCAGAAACATAATTATATAGGTAGTAACGCTTAGTCGGAATAGCACGTGCTTTTTCACTAGGTTCACATTATTATATACTATAACTAACAATTGTGATGACGTATTTCTTAATCTGTTCTAGAACAATCGAATTGAAATATAAATCTGTGATTATACTATGCTTATGTTCATAACTTCGAGGAAGTAAAGCAAGTTAGAGATTGATCTGAATTTAAATGAGATTTGTTCTGGAGGTTTCTTTTTTTTTTCAATATACATGTTTTAATGTGCGACTATCTATAGTTCCGTAACTTTCTATCTGTATTAACCAATGATCGACATTTGTGTGCATTTTTGTGAAATACTAGAAATATTCATATGTTTCAAAATGTCCATAATTGTTGACAACGAGTACATACTTACCTTTTCCATATTTTACCATTGGAAAATATCTAAATATATTTTTACTTCATCTAATCTGTAGTTGGAATTATTTAGATTTTCATAAATATCATTCATTACGCCAGAAATGTTATTCATAAACAAGTGGTAGTAAATTTTACTACACGTATGAGTTTACAAATGTCTCGTGTATCACTGTCGGACTCAAGACAAACAAAATGTACACATGATGTATATTACACCTGATAGTTTCAAAATACCGGCCGTATACACTGATCTATACACAGTGGTATATATGGTCAGCAGTGAAGCGATGCATGAACCTGCATTACGTAATTGTGTAATAAGAGTTTTTAATCCCGACAGGAAATCGCTTGAATACCTGGTCATGTCAACTCACAATACCTCTGGCAATAACTCCGTTAGCCATAATGATGATCAAATTAGGGAAGGACCGATTTAAATCTGAGAATTAAATAAATGTATTACATAAAAGCGTAATGAACAAATCAGATTTTCAAAACTTGTTTTACACGGAATACCGCTAGTTTGACTTTGAACTATGAGAGAATCTATAAAAGTAATCTTAACTATAATTCCCCTACATTTATTTGTATCATAAACTTAGTAAAAAAAAAAACAGTTTCAAAACGACATACTATAGTTATTTAAAAAAAAAATTGTTCCGTATGAAGTTAATTAAAAAAAAGCTTGCCGACAGGTAGAAACCATGTCTGGTATAATTCTTCTTTAAGTATCTATAAAACTGTGTATGCATTTGTCATTATCTTGTCGGGTAAAGCAATCCTACGATTTACAAGAGATTTTGACACTTAATTACGACTACGTTAGTCCCTGCTTGTTTGGGTACTTTGTGGTTTATAGTTATCATGTGGTTTTATTAACCGAGATGCCGTCAAGATGGCTACATGTAGAGAATTGATATTCCCAATTTAAATCGATGGTGATATCTTATGTAGGAGAATAAAACTTTGATTTTTATGAATTTGTGCTTTTTTATACATAATGAACATAATATCAATTTTTCATTTTTTTGCGGAGTTTCCCTTTTAGTTAAAGGAAAGATGCCAGCGATGCAATCTTTATCAAAATATAAGTTAAAGGAATAAATACGAAGGGAATAACATGTATCTACTCAACATTATGATGAAAACTTAAGATTGGGCCAGTAGAACCCCTCCGATAAGAGATTGACTGAGAAACTGGAACATGAAGATTTTTTTAATAATTTTACGTCAAAAAAAATTAAATGTATTTAAAATAGTGGGAGAAAAAACAAAGTTGGCAATGCATATTTTTGGCATATTCACAAAACACTGCATAGAAAATAAATGTATATCCATTTGATATCGTCCTCCTCTCTTTTAAGGTTTTTCTCGTCGTATAACATACTGAGGGATTATTCAAATGAACATCAGGGGCATTCTTTGGCAATTCTGACAACCCAAGGTGTGTTATACGACAAAAAAAAAACCCTTAAAAATGCACTATCTAACTTTTATACCGTCAAATATATTATTGTCTACAAAGATTTGCATCCTTTTAAATATTTAAAAAAAAAACGGACCCGACATGTTCGTTAAATCCTAACTTCTTATATTTACTTCATCAACATTTTTTTTTTGTCTTAAACAAAATATTGTTACAGTCTTTTATTGAAATGTATCTATAAATTACTACAAGTGACATTTGCCGCTTACTTCTGTATTAAGATATTTGGTAATGAAAGGTTCAGTTGATAATATAGGTGTATGATGTAAGTTTTAGAGGGACGAACCAATTTTTGCTAGTTTTTGAATTCTTGCAATTCCCTTATCGTAATTTGTCTCTTTTTAAATCCATTAAACTATTCGAGTATCAATATGCTACTGTCGATTAATTTAGATTTATTTTTTATAAACATTGGGTAGTCTAAACAGTTTTGATAATGCGTACATTGGATATGAATATTGTGATATTTAGGTCCTAGTGATGGCTTGCATTTAATTTTTTTTTTTGCAATATGCTTTATTGATCAGATTTATCAAGAAATGCACATTAAATACATAACAATGATAATGTTTTCCATTTTTTTTACTACCAATAGATTGGTATCGCTAAAAAGTAAAATAACAAAAATACCGAGTTTCAACGAAAATTTAAAACGGACGGTCCCTTTTCAAATGGCAAAACCAAGAGCTCAAACACATCAAACGAATGGAAAACAACTGTGATATTCCTGACTTGGTATAGACATTTCCTCATTTAGAAAATGTTGGATCTAACCTGGTTTTATAGCTAGCTAAACCCATAACTCGATGACATTTACATACAATTTCATTATATTGACAACAAATGTGTAAATAAAACAAACAGACATAATAGGTAAACATGTCAAAAATAGGGATACAGCAGTCAAGGATAGGTAAGTTAAAGTTAACCGTTGCAGATATTAAGAACTAAAAAGCAGAAAATTAACGACCAATCCTGCCTACGGTTAAGTTTGATAAAACAATGATAGCTAGAACATTATTTACATATCAATAGCATAAACATTTTATGAAGTCCGGTTTTCCGTTCCTTTTTGTTGGAAGACTGCAAATATCAGAATAAGTTTCTCAGCTTCAATAACAATGATACAAAATATAACAGTTCCAACAATGTGTATTCTCATAATGATATAACATTTTGGATGCAAAAAGTAAAATCACAAAAATACTGAACTCCGAGGAAAATTCAAAAAGGAAAGTCCCTAATCAAATGGCAAAATCAAAAGCTCAAACACATCAAACGAATGGATAACAACTGTCATATTCCTGACTTGGTACAGGCATTTTCTTATGTAGAAAACGGTGGATTAAACTTGGTTTTAAAGCTAGCTAAACCTCTCACTTTCCATGAAAATATGAAACATGAAAAAATTTATTTTATTTTGAAAATTTTGAATACGGTCAACTTAATAAAGATAAAAAAATTATACAAATTATAGGTGATATATTAAAGCACATTACATTTAAAAAAGTCAGACACATGGATTTTATGTTGTTGCTTGTCTTTGTTTGTGCGTACAGTTTCCTAAGTCATGTAAGTTGATGGTTGGTGTTGTTCGTCATACTGTCCAATATTTAAGTTAATTCCTATTATCAATTTTATGTATTTCCGCAATGTACTACTATGCATTTCAAATGGATGCATGTGTATGTGTACATGAATTCAAAGGAATGTTGCAGAGGGTTCCAATAAAGCATTAAGTAGGATGTTTCATACATTTTATGAAAATAATGACAAGTTATTCAGAATAAAAACCAAAACTATGAATAACTCGAATTGAACGTTATGCGCAAATGGTATTTTTTAATTGAAGACATTTCGTGTACTCAACTAAAATCAAAGACAAAATAAATAAAAATAACATGTCTGTCATTTAATAAGAAGTCTTTCCGTTTCTGAAAGGGAATACATTTTAAAAGGATGAAACTCGGTCGTTTTATTATTTTCTTCCAAAATACCTCATAGTTATGGCTTGAAATATATGATCAAATAATTATTAAAACGTTTAACAAAGTTTTGATAAGAAACCTATATTTGAATACTTTGAATCAATAAAATTGCAACTGTTTTTATGATATCGGGTAGATAATTGTATTTTGCATCAATTGACGTTTTAGCGGAACCACTTTCATCAACCTTGTTTTAAGTCATGCAACCTCACTTCTTACATGCAGTACTTGATAACGTTATATAATCATTTTAGTAAAAAAAGTATAGATTCTGAAGATTATTATGTATGTTTTAAGAACGTGGGATATTGTTTAAATACAGCGATTGTGTGATGTGCGAATTATGTACAAGTACTAGTATAGCAAGATATTGAGGACGGAAGGTTTCGATTTAAAAAATTGATATGAACTCTGTTATTAAATTTACGGCTAATGAGCTTACTAAACGGCAAACGAATACAATATAATTAAGAAGATGTGGTATGATTGCCAATGAGACAACTCTTCACAAGAGACCAAATGACACAGAAATTAACAACTATAGGCCCGAAACCACAGTTATTGCGTAGTGCATTTCTTTTAGACAATAAATTGAAATTAAAAAAAATCGCACCAATAATATTTTTACAATGTGGTTTACTACTTTTGGGACAAATTATATCAAAATTATAGAAAATTTCATCAGCTCTAACTTAAAATATGGACCATTGTGTGTTAAGGGGGTCTTGAATATTTTTGACAGCTCCGGAAATACTAATTATTCACCTTTTTTAGTTGTACCAAATCACTTTTTTAAACAATTCTTAGACATTGAATGGTGTCAATACGAATTTCAAACAGCTCATCACAATATTTTAAGAGAAAAATCTACGAAAATAATTCTCATACTATCGTGGCTGTTGACCAGTCAAGACTTAAGCCGGTGCCAAAGTTGTATAAGAACTTATATAAAGCCATCAGATCCGTGGTTTTGGGAGAATGTTATGTAACTAGAGATATACGTGATTGTCACTTGAAAGATTTTGATGACACATGGCCTTTTTTAAAAACATCTGAACAAGATAAATCGGATGCTTAAATGTTCCATTTAGCATTGATAACTTTATTAACAATTTTATCTTCATCAATTCAAACAAAAACGGGCTTATCTATTATATTTAGTACCTATTAAGCTTTTTTGATACAATATTTTACCTAGGTAGATAATCAAATAGATGTATTCGTTTCAATATTATCCTTTGTAATATGTCGTAGATTAATTGTGTGTTAAATGTACTGATATATTCTGTAACCCCTTTATCTTTTCAAATAGACGAATCGATGTAAGTTGTATAATCTTTGTGTACACATGCACCTCACTGCAGATAATCCAAATCTAAATATAAATACATCAGACATTTAAGTACCTAATTTGTCTATGTTCGTGTGTTCTCAGGGCTACAACTAGTGAACATTAATTCTTCCAATGTTGATTCTTTATTTGTTGCTATCACAATATGCAGTTTGTAACAAATTTTTACCATCTGAATACATGTTTCTTTACTGAACATTTAATACCAGCTTGCTAACTACATGGTTGTGCTATCTGATTTACCTGGCGATAGACACTTTCGATTTCTTAAATATACCAGTTTTGTATCAGATGTATCTTCTTCTTGAAATATATTTGAAAAGTCTTATAGGTCGATATTTAAATAGACAATGACTACAAGATGTGTACAAGTCGTAGAAGTTTCTTTTTTGTTAATCTTCAGATACAGTATTTGCCTATGAACTAGTTTACCTATACATTATTACTCTATCCTCCTTGTTTCAAATTTCAAGTTAAAAAAAGACAGACTAATTTAGAGATAACTGTATTGTATTTGAAGCTTTGCGGACGTCCATCGGTAGTTTTACTGTCGCAAATTTAGTTTACCTGGCGACGCGTAGCGGAGGCAGGTAAACGGGTATTTGCGACAGTAAAACTACAGATGGACGTCCGCAAAGCTTCAAATACAATACAGTTATGTCTATTCTAATGCAAAATAAACAAATCATTCAATTTTAGTGATTATTTCAGTGTAAATTTTTCATTAAACGAAAATTCCGCGAAATGATGTTATCTTATTTGCCGCCGAAACTTGGTGACGTCATAGGTGTGCTTCTGGCATCAAACGTAAACACCGGTTGTTTTCTGGCTTTTTGTCCGCTTCAAAATGTAATAAAATTTGATGAAAAGAAGATTTGTAGGTCCAAATGTGAGTTTGTTTTGCTTATTATTGGAGAAATTACATGTCAATATCTTCCGGAATTCAAAATGTCGGCTTCCTTAGTTACAGACAGGGAGATAGAGAATTTTACGCTTGTCGTCATCCAATCAGAGCTATTGATACAAAATAATTGCATAAGAATATACTGGTAAAACAATTCTAAACAATGTCGTCAATATATTAAGTTATTAAGCTTTTGTTGTGTGTCAAACATTGAGAAGAAGACATGCACATTTGTTTTCAATTTGCGTATGAACTGTTTACCTATCAGTATAATAGTGTTAGAATTAATTTGGCGTCTGGAGAACAAACGTTTAGGCCTGGTATCTTTGGTGAGTTTATTGACACAAATATGTACAACTTACTTTTAAATATGTATATTTTCTTTGAACAATTATATACATTTGTACATGTAATACACAAATGCTACATTCATTGCTGTGTATGTTTGTGTTTTGATGTATAATTTGTAAACACATATATTAAATTCAGAGGATTTGATGACCCTCTTCAGAACGTAAATTACTCTTGTACTTCTAAATAGATTGTGAACATGCATTCATGAACATTGCAGAACAAATACGATTGTCGGCATAATCGATACACATTTGTACTCCAATATATGAGAGAAAATAAAATATTTCAGTCGATGTTTTTTTTTCAGATTTAATAAGGAAGTCAACATCAATAGTCCTTGATACAATAAAGTATATCGCTGTTAGGAATGATTGATTATCCTGGCCATGCAGTACTACCAGAACCTACTATGTTGACTACGAAAAATTGAGAGAACAGAAGTATGCGTATATCATTTTCATTTTGGTATCTATGATGAGTTATTTACTAATGTTAAATTCTCATAAATCGAGTGAGAAGATATAATCTGGTTGAATAAAACTGAAGGAATTGCATGAACTCAAAAAAGAGTGAGACCAGCTGTATCGTCATGGTAAGCGTCTCCTGCTTTGTATGCACCACCCGTCATGCAAATCCACACTCAGTCAAGCTTTCACAACTAGGGAAAATGACACAATCGATAAATTTATAGATCAGACTACTATTTTTACATTTAACGATATAAAACCACAAAACAAGTCGTCGGCAATCTGTTGGAGTAAAAAAATACACAGTCTATAAAACACAAGAAATAAGACTAATGACTGAAACATCATATTGTTGCTTATCATAAGTAAAAAATGCACATCGGGAATAAACACATTTATTCTAAAACCAGTTGTTGGTATGATACGGGTTATCATCTTCTCATATATTTTATGATGGTATGATACTAAACCCCTAACGGGAGGGATTGTGCTTGATTTTCATATGATGAAGACATAATCTTTCAATCAGTTTAATTGAGGTCTGGAGCTGGCATGTCAATAACTGCTAGTAGTCATTTGTTAGTTTATGTATCATTGTCATTTTTCTTAGTTTCTTTTGTTACTTATTCTGACATCGGACTCGGACTTCTTTTGAACTGAATTTTATTTTAATAGAGGATTGCTGTGTGTTTGTTTATTCTACATTGGCTTTGTGTTTTTTAATTTTAGTTCATTTATATGTTTTGGAGTTTAGTGTGACATCAATTTTCACTGAACTAGAACACATTTTTGTTTAGGGGCCAGCTGCATCCCGCCTCCGGGTGTGGGATTTTCTCACTGTGTTGAAGACCCATTGGTGGCCTTTGGCTGTTTTCTGCCTTTTGGTCGGGTTGTTTTCTCTTTGACACATTCACCATTTCCATTCTCAATTTTACATTGAATAAATTAGTTATTAAAAATTTTCAACACAGGGCAGTAACTTTATTTATTACTACTAAGGTTTAATTTCTAAAATATATAAAGATGTCTACTATCAAAGATGTACAAAACAAATAACCAGGTTATTCCTTTTAGGTCCCTTTTGGTCATATAACTCCTAACCTAATGTGACTACGTATTTTACATCACTGGCTTTTAAATGTTATGGGGAAGGTACATCCAAGAAATGACTCCGATGCACGAAATTTAGATAAGTGTTATTTTCATTTAACGTCACAAAGGAGGAGGTGCGCTAATGGCATTTGTTTGCCAAACAATTAAGTATTACAAAATCTTTTTAAAAGAGATTTTAGCTTAAAAATTGTTAAGTATCTAAAATATGACCAAAACGCTTATAAGGGCCTTTTTTGTTACGTTACATTTGCATCTCATGTGAGGTCAAACGTCCAAATCAATTTGTTTTTAATTTTGCATTACCTCACTTCTAAAACACACATAAATTAAAACCATTAAATCAAAAGTACTAATTTCAGTTAAAAAAAATTAAGCAAACAAATGACCTCATCGCTTTCTGTCCTTTATACTTTTGCATAACGGAACAGGAATATTTCATTCCCATCTGCAACCCACATATTGTCATTATACAAAGCAATCGCTGCCGGTTTGTTCAGTCCATTTCTTGCATCGAATACATTTTTTGATTCTGAAGATCATTGTTAAGCATTAAAACACTATGATGACGAAAGTCTGATATTAATACGTTACCCTCTTTGTCCACACACATTCCTTTACACTCAAAGTGTTTGTTTGCATCGTGTCCATATATGCCCTTGAAATATTTGACTGTTCTATATGTATCAAACTTTTTTCCAGATGCTCTATGCAATGCAGTTGAGACTTACTGTCGACACAATACAATATGCACAGACATTACTTTAAATTTTGAATTAAACGTGGCTGCTTCCAACTATAACTAACAAAATGTGTATGGTTTGTGACTATACCTTCAGAGTTCATCCATAAGACATAGTCTTTATAACCAAGTTCTGAACTTCTTGAAGAAGATACCAGATAAATAACTAACGAATCATTTTCGAAAACGCAAAAACAATAGGGGAGTCTACCATAACTACTTATATTTGCAAATTTCACCAGTCGTCGATCTGGAAGGAGTTTCATTATATTTGAGTTGTTTCTGTTAAGAATCAAGACACAACCATCTTTTAGAACAACAAAATCATCAACATTTTCTGCATACACATTGTCGTCAAAGGAATAATCAACAATTTTATTTTAGTCTGTAAATTATTAACGTTTGCTTTTTGTTCTTGTAATTCTGCTTGATAGCCTTCGAATATATTATGTAGCTCGGACAATAGATTATCCTCTGACAAATCAATTTTGTGTTTCATTGTTAACACATTAGTTCTAATTTCTAGTATCAGAAACGGAGGGAATCGCTTAAAATCTACAAGAAGCTAGACCGGGTACGTCGACAGAGTAAATGACTCCTACTATGCATGCGTCACCTACCTTGCGATTTTACATTCAGTAAAAATGTCTCAATCGGGAATGTGACACAATCGGTAAAACTGCAAAATCAGATGACTATACAAGTATCTACTGTTCTAAGACTTCTAAGCATGACTGTAGTAAGTTGGGACACCGGTGAACAAATTCGGAATATTGACAGTAAAACTTATGTAGTATCGATTTCAGTCAATGAAATTGAGGATGGAAATTGGGAATGTGTCAAAGAGACAACAACACGACCAAAAAGCAGAAAACAGCACAAGGCCACCAATGGGTCATGTAACTGACATATGATGGAGCAGAGGTAATGTTGCTGCTGAGAAATCGGAAGTTGACAACTGGAAAGTTGAAATCATGACGTCTGTCCATCTATGAAATGATCGAAAAGAGCAAGATATGAGACAGGTCTGCTCCTTTGGTAGTATCCTTAACTTCTAGTTCACTGCAATTCGTGAGATGTAAGGTTTCAGCGTACTTCTTTCATATGATGGAAAACGTGATATAATTGAACACATGCGCTTTAAAATATATTATAATTCAAAACTATAAAACGGCTTCTGCCAACTTTGGGTTCACCGGTGAGAGTTCGGAAAGACCATCCAATTGAAATAATTGTTTGCAATGCTGTAGTAATGCACATCATTTAAGAATTCATATAATAAGCACATAATTTTCGTCTATTTCTTTACACAAATATAATTTAAGGCAAAATTTTCATTGATCGTTTTTTTTTTTAAGAATAACGAGATATAAACACGGTAAATGTGACGAGAATATTTGAAAAAAGCACGGTTATTATGTCCTTTTATAAATGTTCGTTTAACAATCTCATTTTAAATAAAAACAATTGTTAAATTCTCGATATACAGAGACATAATTCAGTGCTAGTTGTTTTGTTTGTCTCATAGGTATATTTGATCGCTGTTAAAATAAAACTAGAAGCATGAATAACTTTCTACTTGATTCAAAAGGTTAAACAGTCACTGTTTCACAGTTAAAAAAAAATGTGTTATTTTTTTTAGAGAATAATAAACACTGCTACATCGATTAATTGATATGGAACACGTTTTTTTATATTCCATTTATATATTAAACGAAAGACGTGCACGTACACTTTCTGCTGATTTTCATTATGTACTGCATAGATGTGATGAATGAAACATGCCAAATATTAAAATTAAAAAAATGTTTTTTTTCTCGTTACGTCTTAATATCAGTGAAATAACTTGTAAAGCATGCAATGAAAATCAATTCAGAGACACCACAATACTCTATATTGTCGATGCTACGGGCAAAAACAAACTGCTTGATTAAATGGTATAGTGATCATGTCCGAAATATGTGCTGAAAATTTCAATAAAAAAACAAATCACTGAAGTTTTTCAGACTGTAAATGATTCAAATTATAATTAGTATGTACTTGTAACAGACAGTTTGATTGAAGACTGCTTCACTGTAGCAAAAAACAATCTTGCATTTTCAGGAGTTGTGTAGTATAATTTAAATATAATCATCTTTGTATTAAGATCAATACGTTGAAACAGATTTTTAACATGATAACTGTAATTTACCACTGAAAATGATCACGATCAGAGTTAACCAGTATTTGCGCTTACTTTTAAGTGATGAAGAAGTGAATATCAAATTAACAGTAATTGGATTAACCTACAATCACCGGCAATGTTTGCAGAGACGCTTAAATGAGATCACATAGGAAGTATTAAAGACAGTACAATTTGGTACAATAACCTATATTAAGAAGTATTTATCTATATTTATATTTATAACTTATTTCTAATGTATACAATGTCGTCTTCCGTCATATATATTAAAAAGTTATTGGTGCAACTACTTCATGTATATGCAAAATTGAAAATGAATATTTGATTTCCGTCCACGATCCACTAATGGTCATTTACAATGCCGATAGCAGCTGGTTTATCTAATCCATTTCTAGCGTCTAGTAATGTTTTCTTGTAATTTAAATCCTTGTCAACCATGTACACGCTATGGTGCCGGAAGTCTGATATTATAATATTACCAGCTTTGTCAACAGACATCCCATGACATTGAAAATGGCCGCTTGCGTCAAATCCATAAATACCATTGAAACTTTTGATAGAAGTATACGTATTTGATGTTTTCTCCAACAGCTCTATACGATGCAAGTCGGATATGCTGTCTTTACAATATAAGACGCACAGATATGATTCTAAAATTTGGATACTACATGGTTTTTTAACAGTGCATTTAGAAAATAACGCTTGGTCAGTGACAATTCCATTAGTGTTCATCCACATGACAGAGTTTGTAAATTCATACCTTGGATTCCCGGCATAGGTTAAAAGGCAAATTGCTAATAAATCATCATCGGAAATGCAAAAGCAATACGGCTTTCTATCTGGTCCTCCTATATTTGAGAAATTAACCAGGCGTCTGTCTGTAAGTAGTTTCATTATACATGGGTTTTCGTCAATGAGAATCAAGACACATGCACCTTTTAAAACGACAAAATCACATACGTTATCTGCATACACAATGTCGTCTAAGGAATGGTTAACAATTTTACGCAATTGCCGGTTTGTCAGTATCCAAGCTTCCTCTTCAGAGATAGGAACTATTTTTTAACACGTGTTATATCGTGGTTTAGATGAAAATCAGTCGGATTTTTATCAGTTATTTCATCGGATGAATTTTCTATTAAATCTTCTTCTTCTATGTCTTCAGCATCAAACCATTCAGTCTCTGAATCTTCGAGAAAATCTAATTGTGTTGATATATTAGAACATGAGGACAATCATAATTCGCAATCGTTATGTTTTCCAGTTGATGGTTTAATTAAATTTCCAATTGAAAACTCCATCGTCGGTGTGAAACCAGGTATTGGTTGATTTGCAATTTTGTCACACTTTGAGGAGCATAAATTAATTTCAGACAAAATATTCATAGTATGACTTAGCTCATACTCGTCAAGCTTATTTACCTCTAAATTAGTTATTTCAGTTGGTAAAGTATTGACCTAAGTTTCTTGTTTGCGTAGTATTGTTCGATAGCTTTCGAAGAATGTATTTCGTAACTCTGTCAATAGATGTTCCTCTGTAAAGTCGATTGTTGCCTTCATTGTTATTACACTTGTTTTTATTTCACAGTTAAGACGTTCCACGTCTTGTAAAAGTTTTTTCTGGGTGTTCGAAAGCTTATCACCCAGTACAGTTAGTTTTTCAGAATATTTTCCATTTAACAACAGAACCTCCATTTCTTTCCGAATATCTTCCTCCGCATTTTGCAATTGACTCAGGTCATGTTTTTGGTGTATCTGTCCGAGGCATTTAAAACACATGAAGTCCTTACAATCTTTGCAAAATATCGTGTATTCTTCTGTTTCATTGTATCTACACCGAAGTGGTTTTGGAGATTTACCAATCTCTTCTTTTTCTTCACGTTCTAATATATCATCCGCCATTGCGGATAGTGTAATTTAAAATGCAAACATGTCAAAATATATACACTAGACTACGGTATGGATATAGGTCATTATTTATTTTTTATTGATTTAAATATGTACACGAACAAAAATAAATGTTATGTAAGATATAAATTACTTCTTATCTGTAATCAAATTGAAGGTAAATTTGTTAACAAACGGGAGATCAGAAATATATCCACTAACGTAGAATCAACCAGTAAATTTGTAATGCAGTTTTTTTTGTTTTTTTTTTGTTTTTTGGTTATTTTTACTTCGCTTTCTTATATAATTTTTGAACATTGCAATTATTCTTATTAATTCAAAGACGGGAAAAGGAAAACAATGAATAGAAAAAAGGGAAAAAACCAAGTTAACCATAGCATACAGGTGTATAAGACGTAAACAATTTTATTGGTATCAACAAACCTTATTAGAATGATAAACTTAGTTACAGGGACATAGCCTCCCCACCCATAAATACCACCACCACCACCGCCACCGACCACCACAACCCCCGTGTTCCACAAAAATAAAAAAAAATAATACAAACTCCTCAGTATTAATATTTGCCTCCTATTCTATATGAATCAATTTCTATATAAATATATAGAAACAGGTTATCGACAAGCAGTTCTTATTCAGAATCTACCTTCGAAGTTTCAAAATCGTAGACACGGAAAACTGAGTAGGGATATTTGAGAAAACAACGATCTGGATGATGTGCTTCTGCTTGCTGGAAATAGATTATGGTTCGGTACCTTCGATACAATACAATATTCGGTGCTAACAATTTTCAAAAGATAAAAAATGTGATATTTTTACCAATGTCGGTCGTTTTACTTCGCTTCGGAGCCGTTACCCCGTATCATACATAAGCAAAACAATATATTTGCATGTGGCGTTCTCTGCGTTTAAAGTGGTGTTTGTGAAAATTGCTAGTAGAATTTTATTAATGCTCACGCCTTAACTTTCAACTTGAATAGTGTAAAATAGAATTTTAAAATTTTAATTTTTTTTTATAGTCAAATGACTGAAAGGATGTGATTTATTTCAGGGTTGGATCAACTAGTGAAAAAATAAAACCATCAGGCAAACATTCTACATACAAAAACAACTATTTAACTGGAATCAACCGTGAAATTATTTTCAAATTAGGTTATATCTATTCAACTGTTTTTCTAAATCTTTTTTTTTTGTACTCATTGGTATAACTTTGCACCTTTTCTAACTTCAAAGACATAGACTTTAGAAATAATTTCTTAAGAGCATGTTTTTTTTCCTTGACACAAATTTAAAAAAGATATTTTTGAACTCAATGTCGTTTTTATTATATTTTGTCCTGAGCTTTCATGGAAACAGAGTATTTCTCACTTCCGCTTTTAAAAAATATTTTTTAAGAAATTAGAAAACGACATTAAAAAAGTACCTTCAAAAAAGACAAATGTTTTCGGTGCCTGAATTGTGTCAAACATCTAGACCTATTACTTCGGTTCACATACTCTGAAGTGTTGCCAATCTTGACTGATTTTCAAATGGACCGTAGTTATGGTCCTCGTTATTCATGTAATATTTGTTTGCCGGCCGTTTAATCATAAAAAAGGAAGATTTGAATTTAACCGCGTATTCCTACTATGTAATATACGTAAGCAGTTTTTAAAAATAGATGAACTACACACTGTTGATGAGTGCAGATGTTTTAATGAGACTTCATATAACGTTGTCTTTTTACTGTATTCATATTTTATGAGTAGAGAAGTTGTTACATTGGCACAGCGTAATATTAATCTGTATAGGGGTAAGTTGATCGAAAGGAAGGCATTTTGCAAAAGTAATATATATAAATTTATAGTTATATTTACATTTACCGTGTGTACTTGATTTTATATAGGACATTATACACGATTATAAGTTATCAGTGTACACAGGCCTTATGCCTCATTTTAAATAGGAAAAAAGACCGATGCTATTTTTACTAAACGGTCTCAATAAGTTCTTGCGTGTCTTTGGCAGTTATTGTAATGTATGTGCTGTGTAAAAATAATGTGCTTTATGTTTCATTCAACAAGGCATTTCCTGTCCTCACTTCCAATGTATGTGAAGTTATCAGGAAGATCTAGCCAAGCCTTTGGCCCTCTCTCCCCTATATAGTTAATTATTTCGTCAATAGAAAATATCTTTGTTTTTGCTGTCCATAGATGTTTCTATTTCATTTCTATTTATAAATCTTACTAGAGTGGCCGTTTGTTTTTGTTTCTTGAAATAGCATCTTTAAAATGTACATCTTTGATTATATTTTATTGATAAATATCTATAGTCCATAAAGAGAAATATTCGATTTACATAAGGGTTTATATTTGAGAATTTATGATAACTTGAATTGGTTACAAAAAGATTTCCTACATCTCTTAACTTTTACTACTTTTAACTAATTACTATCATCATAATCATACTTTTAATGTTATCGAATGTTTAAATTTTTATTATATGAAACTCAGAAAATTTGAATATCGAACCGACTGCTAGCAGCCGGTTGGATATTGAATATCGAATAACGAATAACTAACCGACCGCTAACTTCACATACATTCATTCCCATGCTATTTACAATTTTTAGAAAATCACTCTGGAAAACATTGAAGGCATGTTATGAATAAAAGTAAGTGACGATCACATTTTGCGTGAAGTACTTTTCCACCATAAGCCATAAAAAGCTATAAAATCAAGTCTGGAATATGACAGTGTCTTTCATTCGTTTCGTTGGTTGATTTTGTCAGTTTTTGTAGACTTCCCCTTTTGGAATTTACTTTGGAGTTCGGTATTTTTGTTATCCTTTATTTCCAAGAACAATAATGTGATCGTCAATTACTGAAATTTCGTATATTTGTATTGAAAAAAAAAACAGCATTCAATTCTTATATTTACACATGTAATCGTTTTGAATATAAATTTACAAAACGCCAAAATTCGGCAGCAATTGTCAAGTGAATTGAACGCAGTATCATGCCAAGTACAATCAATTATGAAGGATGAAGTTCTCATAACACAAGAAAAAAAAATATTAAATTGTCAAAGAATCAAAATAGTAGTATATTGAAAATCATGCATTACTTTTCTGAAGGAGGTTGTCATATAAAATTTTAAAGCATACAGTGACATAGGAGTAGACGGTAAAGTCGGGAGGGAGAGGGAGGCAAACTTCTGAAAGTGACATGTACATTATATTTTTGTCAAAAAGGGGTGGATAAAACATCGCCCTCTTTGCCAAGCTCCCGTACCAGTGTCATACGATTTCCTGCAAATCTGTATGACTTGAGAATAGTATTAAATAAACTCATCATAGATACTAGGATTGAAATTTTGTATTTGCGCCAGACGCGCGTGTCGTCTACAAAAGACTCATCAGTGACGCTTGAATAAAAAAAGTTAAAAAGGCCAAATAAAGTACGAAGTTGAAGAGCATTGAGGACCAAACATTCCTAAAAGTTTTGCCAAATACAGCTAAGGTAATCTATTCCTGAGGTAGAAAAGCTTTAGTATTTCAAAAATTCAAAGTTTTGTAAACAGTTAAGTGATAGAGACACAGGATTTCCGTCAAAAGGTCAAGTATCGCCTATGCATTTTCGATCTAAATGCTCTTTAATAAAGGCAACAATAGTGTATCACTGTTAAAAAGTCATAAATCAATTAAGAGAAAACAAATCCGGGTTACAAACTAAAACCGAGGGAAACACGTCAACTATAAGAGGAACACAACGGAACAACAGAAACACTGAATTGCAACAAAAACAAACGCAAATATACATAGACACGGACTATTTGATAACAGATACCATAGTCCTGACTACAGGACATTTTATGAAAAAATGGTGAGTTGAACCTGGTTCTATGGTTAGCCAAACCTCCCGCATTTATGACAATGTTAAAAAATACCTCTTATAGTTAAATTGGCCTTTAGACTGTTTTGATTTGAGGGTATTAATTAGTCTCATGTTGAAGAAACGCGCGTCTGGCGTGCCAAATTAAAAACCTGGTGCCTTTGATGAGTTTTTTTAACCACTTGGGCAATGCCACTGCTGGTTTCTTCCTCGGGGGTATCACCAGCCTAATAGCCAGCACTTTTGTGTTGACAAGAAATATCATTGATATGTTTATTTTCTATAAAGGAAATATTTGAAGGTCATTTGAAGTCTTAGTTACATATAGATTAATTTGATATTGGTTTTTTTCAAATATATACGAGACTTTTGAATGTTCCTACATTTGCTCATGAAAACATAACGTAATGTATTTAGATTTCAAGCATAAAAGCTATATTAAAAATTGCATGCTATTCGGTTGTTAATATCGTAGAAACTTGATGTGAACAACACGAACATTGTTTTTTTTTCTCTTTCAAGACTTTACTATGGTACTGAAATAAAGGTTATGCATCACGACAGAGTTTATTGGTGTGTTTCCGCGGCCAACCTATTCACCAACTGAATAATAAAGTCCGAAGAATTTCATGTTAATTAGTTTGACGATGAATAAAAGCGCTGTGCCTTAGCTCACAACGGGTATCCCGATCCGTAATCCGCAAAGAGATGAAAATCCTGAGGAGTAATTACACAAGACCGCAACACAGTGGGTCAGTAAAATCTGGATCCGATTCCCACGGAGCATAATATCCTCCGTGGGATTCGATTCCAGATTTTATTTACCAGGAATTGCACTCAACACCACGATATTAAGATCCCTTCGCGGATTTCAGATAGGAATACTCGGTGTAAAGCTGTTTGGGTTTTTCATGTACGTGCAGTAAGTTTGTTCGCCATATTCTTTCTTTTTTAGTATTTCACATTGTGCATTAATACCCTTTTGTATAATTCATGCAATATTCAATATATACATATTTGTTTTAGGGTTATGGCGACTAGTTGGACTTTATGTGGCACATGTGATTTTCGCCATATAACTCGACCGTCAGTATTTTGGTGTTCCGAATGTGACGAAGGCCTATGTCATGAGTGCACCGAACATCACAGCATATCCAAGGCAACTAGGGGGCATAGTACAGTTTCTATCAATGATTACAAGAAACTACCATCTACAATTTTAGACACAACACAAACATGCAAAGATCACAATGAAAAGTTCCAAATATACTGTAATAAGCATGATTGTCCATGCTGTAAAAACTGCATTGTAGAGACTCACAACAAGTGTAAAGAACTTATTGATATTGATGATGTCGTAAAAGATGTAAAATCTTCAAATGCTTACGTGGATATCGAGCACACCTTGGCAGAAATTTTTGAAAATATTAAAAGAATAAGGAAAGACCGTGAAGAAAATCTAACATCAATTAAGGAAACAAGAGAAAATGTCGAGACTGAAATAAAGATGACAAAGTTAAAGATTGTTAGCTATCTGAACAAACTCCAAGAAGATATTTTGAGTGAACTGAGCGAAACAGAGGAATCGGAGAGCAAACTCATACACAAATCGTTAATGTCATTACAACATACGGAAAAGGACGTCATTGAATACCAAAATAACATAGCAAACATAAAACAACATGCATCAGACCTTCAGGCATTCTTGGTCCTAAAACAAATAGAACATGATGTAGAAGAAAAGAATAAAATCATTCAAGCGTTAGTGAAGAATAAGGATTTTAATCATGTTACTCTGTCATGGAAGATAAACTCTGGTGTACAGAATATCCAGAGCAATTTAGTAACGTTCGGCAAAATCGTTGTCGAGTCCAAATCAAGTGACATAACTATTGCATGGACAAAAAACAAACAAGCTCAGATCATGGTTACAGCATCAGTAGCGTTATCTTTAGACAAAATACAACTTAAATTAAAGAAAAGTATTTCTTCGAGAGGCAATGACATAACTGGATGTTCCCTGTTTTCAGATGGTAAAATGATGTTTTCGAGTTATAAAGACAAAAAGGTTGTTGTTCTAAGAAATGACGGATCAAAACCGGGAAAAATCAATTCCGAATTTCAAACATTTGATGTAGAACAGATAGACGAAAGTTTAATTGCAATAACGACTGGCTCTGACGGTGGTAAAATTATATTTGCAGATCTACTAGAAAAGAAAACTAAGAAAATTATAGACGTTGATGTACCAAATGATGGAATAGCAGTGTATGGTGGTTGGCTTTATTTTAGTGCAAGTACGAACGGATTGATGCGAGTAAACATAATAGATGGATCGATTCGTGAGGTTGTTTATAAGCCAATGCGTGGAAGTGCTTATATAGCTGTATTCGGCAGCAATCTCTACTTCACAAACAAATCGGAGAATACTGTGACGTGCAGCGATTTGGAAGGAAACGTCAAGTGGATATTTAAAGATGAAAGTATTTTGTCTTTTCCTCTCGGCATCTCTTTGGATCATTACGGGAACGTTTACGTAGTCGGAAACAAATTTTCAAATGTTGTTGTTATCTCGCCGGATGGAAAAAGAAGCAAAATAATATTATCATCTGCGGAGGGACTTGATTGTCCTCGGGTTTTACATTATAACCGAGAAAATAACCAGCTTTTAGTTGCAAATCAAAACGGTAATGCCTTTCTCTTCGATGTGATATTCCAATGAAGTATCATACTTCACGTGCTATTCATATTTAAGTAAATTTGTTTTTGTACGATAAGTAAAGATTTTGCCTTTTATAATTTTACTAGTTTTGAATTTCCAGTTCAATGATTATAAAAAAAATATGTCAGATGTCACCGTGATGAATTTTTATTTGACTTGGTTTTGATTGAATTGCACATTTCAGTAAATCATTTAACTGTGTTGCTATTATGTTGTCAATACAGTAAAATTTCTAAGATGATTATGATTCGGTGTTTAGGAGAAGCGGATTTAAATTTCTACTATATAGCGTGCAGAAATGCCATCCCAATGTTAAACCCAAATAATTCTTCATATAAAGAAATAAAATTGGACAGAAGTACGCCATGTGAGTAATTTCTGTGAAATTTTCACCAAATTCTGAAAAGCGGTTCAGGAGCAGTTGAAGATAACAACAGTTGGACTGAAGGACGAACGAAGGAACGAGATAAGAGACAGACAGACACACAACCACTAAATAATCGGTTTAAGAAAGCGTAGAGTAAAAGAAAAAAAAAAACGGATATGATAAATTCAAACAAAAATGAAAATACATATAGCTTTCATTGTGTAGGTCACTAACTATACGATAGGTAAGGAATAATGCCGATTTTCTGATCTGTCCGTGCGATCTCGTGTAAAGCTTTAGATAAAGGTACGTGTACTTAACTTGACTATGAATTTGTGGTGACATGCAGTTCAAACCTAGTACACATGTTAATTAAAATTATATGACAATTAGAGTTTTTATTAAAATTTCGCAATTCACTGATAATAGAAGTGCAACTTTAAAAGTCCGTCATAATGTCCCTTTGTTTTTTTGTGTGTGCACTACATAAAAGTCTTTGCAAACGGAGATACAACTTGTCATTAACCCGTCTGTCCAACCCAGTTGCTAAATTATTCGAATTAGCACAATACTGTATAACAGACGTACACAAAGGAGAAATGAACAATGTGCTTACCATTCCTATATTTACCTAGTATACATAAACACAATGACTGCGTCCAATATATAATGAAGGGGGAAGTGGTGTGATGGTAATATTATTTACCTGTCGGTTGATTCATTAGCATTTGGGGCAACATGTGGGTTACATTAAATAAACTGCAGCCACATCAATATGAAAAGAGAGTCTTCAGAAATCTCAAATCAATGGTTTGATGAATGACATAGTGTGTCACCGTAAGAATCTTACATAAAGGCTTTTAGTCGGAAGGTGACCTGTTGATATAAGGGATGACTATCGTCTCATCTAAATTTCCCACTTTGTTCTCATATATAACGAAAATTTCGAGTACAGTACAACCTGTGACTTATTCTGATAAATTTCCACCATCTGGTTTGGTCACCATCAAATGGTTGCCGTTTATTGGGGTAATGAATTATGGGGTGTTGACCATTTATTGGGGTAATGAATAATAGGGTGTTGACCATTTATTGGATCATAAAGCATGGACTAGTGGTCAATCTAATTCCTCTACCCAGTCAGACGCAATAGTATTTATCTGTACATGCTTTACAGCTAAATTGTTTTACTCCTTTTCCAATTACCTTCATGTTAATTAGCTTGTATATGTGCTCTTTCGGCGCCTTTTGAAATTAAAGAAGCATACTGATGTCAAAGTTTCACTTTATATCAAAATGTGTTCGTTGGTGTTGTTACACATCTGGCATGTATATTGACATGTCTTACTTCATTTTTCGATGTCTTTGCCATACAGTGCACAAGTAAAAGTCAGTAGGTCAAGATGACTGATTTAACAACGCGCCAGGCATCTTCCAATTTTGACATAGCAGTCTGAAAAAATTGGGTTTTTTTAAAATCATTTTGATATGCTTGATCATGTTGATTTTGCCTTTCAAATCCCCTATGCTGTAGTTTCTTGCACATGCACGTGGACCCAATAGAGCGCTGCAGTTCTGGCGACCAAATTTGACTGCTAGACTTGTTATATTCATCAACTGTGTGTAATTAGAAGTGCCTGTATCAAATATTAATGTTATAACATTAACGGTGTCAATTGTGTTGCACCAGATGCGCATTTCGACAATATATGTATTGGTGATGCTTGAGGCTGTGTACCAACAAATGCAATGAAGAGACATATAAAGAATATATCACTGTCTGGACTTTGGATTCTCAAATGCTCAAGGCTGTACGTGCAAAAAAGTATAACTCAACTGTCCGTTTCCTCTACAAAGTAACGTAGTTCAGCCACTAGTGTTCTTGTGATAGTTTTGCCATCTGTGCTAGCAACCATGTATGTGTCTTCGTTGCGTACAGCGAACACCTTCTTTGACTGCAGCTTGGTTTAAAAGGAATCATCAGACTACACATCAACTTACATCTTAATAAAAGAAAGGCAAAGATACCAAAGGGACATTCAAACTCATAACTCAAGTCCAAAATAAACTGACAACGCCATGGTTAAAAAAGAAAAAGACAAATAGACAGACATACAACTGTACAGAAAACACAACATAGAAAACTAAAGACTGAGCAACAACTGGGGGTGATATCGTGTGCTCTAGAAGGGTATGCAGATCTTCCTCCACATATGGCACCCGTCGTGTAGCTGTTCGTTCACTTTGAAAACCTTTTTACCGGTTTTACTCAGAGGACCATAAGGACTATTTAGAACTGGATAGGTTAAGAGTTTCTTTAAATCAAGCCGTAGGTCAGAACTTTGAGATCTAATAAGGAACTGAAAAGCAATGTTACTTTGATGCTTATACTCTACAAGATTTTTATCAAAAGTCTTAACATTCATTGTACTGTTCGTAGAAGTAAATGTGTTTTTTAATTAAGTCGCTTCACAGGCTCAGAATACTTACCAACTGGCAACTCCTGGTGATCTTCACAATGAAGAATTATCGGTTGTCCCATTGTCTGTATCACTCTGTTCAGCTCTTAACAAAACTGCATATCACGGCTTTTTTACGTCATATACGTTGACCCGGACATATCATCGACGTCATAATGAATGAACCGACGTTGATAAGTTTGACCCGAACGTATCAAGTCATCTTCCGGTTGGCTGGTGAAACAAAGACAACACTTGTTTTCTATCATGAAAAATATGTAAATACAACCCGATAAATCGATTAACTGGTTGTCTGCATATTTATATTGTAAAATATCCGCTGCTCGACACAATATGCAGCCTGTTTTAACTCGTTCGCTGCGCTTACTCGATAAAAAGCTTCATATTACGACTCGCAGCTGATATTTTACAATATCAATATACAAACAACCTGATAATTGGTACTTCTCTTTAATGTGCAAGTGATAGAACATGTAGAAGTGATAGTGAAGCAGATGATTTATTTGATGCATTGTACATGTATATATCTACAGAAAAATCACACAAAATAATATTTTTGATGTTAATTGTTCAAATATTAAAGGTTTTTGCCAAAATGTGTAGCGGTAGGAGTAGTATTACTACTATATAAACCGATGGTGATTGTGCTATAGAAAAAAAATCTATGTATAGTAGTCAATCGAAAACTAGTACATTGTCCTATTTTATAATACAAAATATTTCGTGTAAATATGAGAAAGTCTTTTTTTTTGTTATACGTTTCTCGATAAAACTTCCTAGATGGCTTTGAGTGGGATCCCGTCTAAGGGAACGATTCACAATCTGGGGTACTAGCTTTTTATTTACATACAAGTCGGCAGTCCAATACAATTAATATTAACGAATTGGTTAAGTCCAAATTCTTTAATAAAATCCAATTATTAAACATGTACAGTTTTAACAATCATAATATTGAAACCAAAAACGATAAATCTACAAACGTTGGAAAGTCCAAACGTAGTCCGTGTGCTCGAGTCCTCAACATTAAAATATTGTTCATTTAAATACCAAATAAAGTTGCTATAACTACACAGTTTGTTGGGGTCATGTTGTAAACAGAAATTATATAATTAATTGATTTAATTTATCATAAAGAATTACGATAGGTTTGACTGGGTAAAGATCAATCCATCTATCAATTAAATGATGTGTGTATTTGATATGACCGAATAAAAGTTACATAACGAACTTGTAAAATGTTTACATTAGCTTAGGGGTTAAAAGGTTATTGACATTTACTATGATAAATCTAAATAACCGTTATGAATTAACAAACTTTATGAATTGCATTTACCAATGAATTTAATCAATTCTTTACAACTTTCATTTAACATTTGCTTTACTGTAAAATATTAGAAAATTATGAATTGCCCGTTTTAACAAAAATAAAGTAAAATTTATTTCCTCACATAAACATAATTTATAAAAGACAGAACAAATGTTTTGACAAATTTTAAGCATAACGTAAATATCTCAAAATCCGAAAATTTCCTATTTCTCGACGACAGTGCTTCCCAAAATTATCTTGGAAACACTTAGATGATTTAAATATGTAAATCTGACATAAAAACAACACAATTAGACCTAATAATGGCTTAGTTTTATTGTTTGTGATGTTTATTGCTCAAATATCATAGATCTTTGCCCATTGTTTCTATAGAAAAGCTATCAATATTGAGCGTTCAATCGAGACTTTCAGCTATCTGTTTATGTCAGAAGAAGTCTCTTGGCTCCTTTTTGGAGTTTAAAGCTTCGAAAGATAGGAATTAAGTTAAACAACAAAGTAGCCCTCAAGATATCTCCAGTTGATCCCAATATTTCGCTTGTAAATATTTATAATGTAAAAACATATATATTTACGACCTAAAAAAACTTTGTTTAATCATGGATCCTGGGGAGGGGGGTTAACGGGGTGCAACGTAAGCATATATAGGCCAACGCCTCATAAACGTGTAACCTTTTATACATGATGTTATATTATACATGTTATAACTAATCAGTCATTTACCTTATTTTTAATTTAGATAACGATCAATACTTTTGATTTTTTATTCAATTTTCTATGAATAAGTGTATGACTTTTTTTCAATAATTATGAATGCGTATATAACGGGAATACACTTCATTCCAAATTGCATTTTTCCTTCCTGATGTATATGTTTAAAACTGAATGTTTGAATATCACACACAAACCAATTCAGATTATAACTGTATACTTTTTCACGGTCATTATATTGTGGTAAGTAATCCTTCTAATACAAAAAAAAGCCAAACTGCATTTTTAACGAAAAAGTTTTTAATATCAGAATATTGTGAGCGAAGAATACGGCATTTCTTTTTATTGAATCATCATTAGCAATATGCCTTAAATTGACTCAGTTTGTTGAGCTTACAGTTGAACTGTATCCTTTATTTTTCTTTTTGCTATCACGATCCTCTTGGTCGTTTGACTCTTGACCTGACTTGGTATTTATGCATCCAGCTTTGGGTTCTTGGCTTTGAGCGTTCCTGGTGTGAATCCAGATGTGCGATTCGACCGCAAGAGGTTTTTACATGTGTTTTTATTTTGCTACCCTTAATTATATTTCACATAATTTGTAGTTTATTTAGAAAGTGTTAACTATATACTCTACATACTATCATCAACAAAAATCTTTTTATTGGCATCTTTGTCAAATTTACTATTAACTACAATAATTTTTCATTGGCGTCTTTGTTAGATTTATTTGTAAGTTTGTTTGAATCTTTAAGTCAGTTGTTTGTATGTCTGTGACGTATAATTACACAGTTTTGGCTGCTCGATGCAAATTATTGTCACATTAGCCTATTATGTTTGTTTGGGTTGATCACCCAATGTTGTCAATAAAACGGAACTATAAACAAATTTTATAAAAGTGGAAGGTTTAACTAGCTATTAAACCAGGTTTAAAATACCATTTTCTTCGGAAAATGCCTACACCAACTCATTGTTTTCCATTCGTTCCGTTGGTTGATAAAGTTAACGTTTCATTTTGTCATTTTTTATGAATTTCCCCTTTTTGAATTGTCTTTGGAGTGCAGGGTAAACTGGCACTTACTCCTGTGTAAACTGAATTCATGTCATCTTTGGCATGAGTAACTTTTTCATAAATAACGCGTTTAGAAATACAATTTAAATGTTATTATTTGATTACAGATATCTGCGATAAGCATGTGTCACTGATGCTGATTTTTTTTTGCCAATTTTCTATCATCGGATCTATACAAACATGGGGACATTGCAAATAAGACAACTATTTACCAAAGAAAAAAGAGTGAGAATGAAAAACACTATATCGCACTGCACGGCATTTAACCATCAGCAAAAATCTATATCGTATAGTTAGCTATAAAAGGTCATGACTTTTTATTTGAAACAATTTAAAAGAAAGAGAGACATACTGCACTCAACGACAGCCACTGAGTTACAGACTCCTGACTAGAAACTGGTAAATAAAGAATGTGGAAGTATTAACTTGTTTGTGAGTGCTCAACATATGTAAAGTGTCATGTACATATAACAGTGGTGTAACATAAGAACAAGCTATAAAAAATTTCTGGAAAAGGTTTGACTCATCGCCACTCAGTACACAAGAAATATACCTTAAAGACAAAACAAAACAAAAAATACAAAAAAACAGAAAATAACACAATGTTCAAGTCGAAATAATATATAACAAAGTAGGAATAAAAAAATTGATGGACGTGCACGGAGTTGAGAATAAAACAAATGGATTGCTACTAAACAATAAACACTCGTTAAAACTAAGAACGGACCAAAAAGTATCCAACCCAACGTCAAGGCACTTATATAGAAAGTAAAATAACACAAATACCGAACTCCAAGGAAAATTCAAAACGGAAAGACCCTTATCAAATGTCAAAATCAAAAGCTCAAACACATCAAACGGATGGAAAACAACGGTCATATTCCTGACTTGGTACAGGCATTTCCTTATGTGGAAAATAGTGGATTAAACCTGGTTTTATAGCTAGCCAAACCTCTCACTTGTATGACAGTCGCATAAAATTAACATATAACGATTTTTCAATAGTATTTTACACTGTGTGTTGATATAACTTAAATCATGTACAATTAATATAATGTTAGATATTTATTGAAGCTTTAGGATAATGGCGAACAATTGGACTGTATGTGGTATATGTGATTTTCGTCAGATAACTAAATCATCAGTAATTTGGTGTTCCGAATGTGATGAAGGTCTATGTCAGGAGTGTACTGAACATCACACCATCTCCAAGGCAACTAGGGGGCATACTACAGTTTCTATCGATGAATACAAGAAACTATCATCGACAATTCTAGAAATAACACAAACATGCAAAAGCCACAACGAAAAGTTCCAAATATACTGTAATAAGCATGAGAGTCCATGCTGTAAAAAGTGCATTGTGGAGACTCACAACAAGTGTAAAGAATTTGTTGATATTGATGATGTCGTCAAAGATGTAAAATCTTCAAATGCGTTCGTGGACATCGAACACACCTTGGCAGAAATTTTGGAAAATATTAAAAGAATTCAAAAAGATCGTGAAGAAAATTTGAAAGCAATCAAGGAAACAAGAGAAGATATCGAGTCTCAAATAAAAATGACAAAACTAAAGATCGTGAACTTTCTTGACATACTCCAAGAAGACATATTAAAAGAACTGAGCGAAATAGAGGAATCGGAGAGCAAACAAATACGGAAATTGTTAACATTAGTACAACAAACGGAAAAAGACGTAATGGAATACCAAAATAACATAGCGAACATAAAACAACATGCATCAGATCTTCAGGCATTCTTGTACCTTAAACAAATAGAACATGAGGTAGACGGAAAGGATAAATTGATTCAAACAGTAGTTGAGAACAAAAATTTAAATCATGCTACTCTGTCTTGGAAGATTAGCTCTGGTGTGCAGAATTTTCAGACCAGTACCTCAACATTTGGGAAAATTGTTGTCGATTCCAAAACAAGTGGCATATTTATTGGAAGCAGAAAAAACAAACAAGCTCAAATCACGGTCGGCAATCTAGAACATAAATCAAAGAAGACTGATACTACGAGAGGCAGAAACATAACTGGGTGTTCCGGTCCTGCGTTTAGATGGTAGAATTTTTTTTTGTGAAGACATGAAGATTGTTCTAAAAAATGGCGGATCAAAACCAAAAATATGTTAAATCCGACCATGAAACATTTTATGTAGAACGGAGAGAGGGAAGGAAGTTTATTTGCTATCACTACTATCGTCTACAAAAGATTCATCAGTGACGTTCGAATCAAAGAATTAAAGATGAAGATGAAAGTATTTTACCTTTTCCTCTCGGTAACTCATTTGCAACGTTTACGTAGTCGGAAACTAATTGTCAAATATTGTCGTCATCTAGCCGGCTGGAAAAAGAAGAAAAGCATTATTATCGTCTGCTAATGGACTTGATCTGCCTCATGTTTTACATTATGACCGAAAAATAACCAGCTGTTAGTTGCAAACGAATGCGAACATGCATTTCTCATGTTTCTGTTCAATGTAAAATTCCTGTGAACTATCACATTTATTGCTTTTTATATCTTAAGAAAAATTGTTTTTGTGCAATATTTAAGTCGTTTGCCATCTATCATTTTCGTAATTTTTTATTTCTAATTCAATGATTTTAACAGTCTTAATAAATTTTGATTTGATTTATTTCTCGTGAGTGTGGCACATGTCAAATAAAGACCAAAAGACATACAACAGTATACAAAACACATTATAGAACACTAACGACTAAGCAACACGAACCCCATTAAATTGGCGGGGGGGGGGGGGGTTCAGTGATCCGGAAGGGTTAGCAGATCCTGCTCCACATGTGGCACCCGTCGTGTTGCTCAAACGTACAAACCCGGTGAAAAGTTTAATTCTGTAATTTAAATATGATTAAAGGTTTAGGAGAAGCGGATACTTTGTGCTTTAGTGTGCAGATATAACGAAGTCCATGACATCCTGAAGTAAATAATTTGGATGAAGAAATGAAACATTAGCTGTAAAAGAATGTCATGTGAAAGTTTCAAAACATTTTGTCAAGCGGTTCAGAGGCAGTTGTGGATATAAAAGAACGAACGTTTAGAAAGCCGGGTTAAAAAAAAACAAAAATCTAACAAAAATAAAAATAAAAAACAAACAAATAAGATAGAAAAACAGATACATGCTAGTATATGTTCCTTAAGCTTCGATACGATAGTAGGGCAGAATGTTTTTGTTATCCTACAATCATGCAAAAACTAATTTATACGTGCTGCCCCTGTAGTTTTGAAAATAACGGTAAAAGGGCGGCAAGCATAAACTACAGTTA
Source organism: Mytilus californianus (assembly GCF_021869535.1). Lineage (NCBI taxonomy): Eukaryota > Metazoa > Mollusca > Bivalvia > Mytilida > Mytilidae > Mytilus > Mytilus californianus. The sequence goes on along the minus strand of NW_026262626.1, from coordinate 23,450,713 downwards.
TTGTAAGACTGTATTTATAAGAGCAAAACCACATAAAATAAGGGTATATCGGTTATATTAACATGAAACACAATCTAGTTATCAAAAATGCTAAACGCCAAAATAAACAGGGGGTCCATCCGTCAAGTACCTTTGAGTTTTTCAAATAAATAAACACCAGACTCGGAAGTTCGAATGAGAACATGAAACCCCTTTTTGAATAAATGTCTTTACACATTAAGAACCTTCGATTACACAGGCAAATTTTGCTCACGTGAATTTCACAAGAATCTCACATGAAATTCACGTCAAAAATTTCACGTGAGATTCACCTCAAACGAGTTTATACATGAACCTCACGTGAACATTTTCACATGAATTTCACGTGAACCTTCAATTTTTTTGTATTTTTTATGATTTTAATTAAATTTAAAAATTTAGATGTTATTTGAATAACGTCATTTTTCAAAATCACCTAAATTTCACGTGAAAAAAAATCATGAGATTCAAGTGAAACTCACATGAACTGATTTCGTTGGAGTTTCACGTATAAGCTCGTTTGAGGTGAAATTCAATTCACGTGAATTTCACGTGATATTCACGTGAATTTAAATTCACGTGAAATTCATGTGAGTGAAATTTCCCTGTGCATGTCTTTAGGTATAAGGAATACTTCTTGCTAGAAAAAACTGCTGTCACATTAAAAAACACTCTTTTTGTTCTGTAGTCCGCCTGTCAACTCAGTCAATCAGCCATACAGAATCTACGCTATAGGATTAATTGTTGAAATCTGGTCCTGAATATGCATGAAATATTTATCCCAAAATGAAGTTTTAGCAAACAGACATCATTCGATGTACTCTTTAAAAGAAATGATTTTATAAATTAGTACGAGAATTTCATATATGTATTAGAAGACGTTTTAGTTGGAACCAAGACTATTAATATATATATAGTCGCAAGGCATCTGTATCTGGAATAACTATCAGACCAAGATAAAAACAAGAGTGCACACGCTGAAATGTCTCGCATACTATACTGACCATTGATTTTATGTTGATAGTCCTACATATAAAGTTTTACTACAAGTATCACATTAACATTTATGATCCAAGAAAATGAGGTCAAGGTCAGATAAACCAAGGCGGAAATACATGTACACCTTTGATACAATCATTCCATACACAGAATATAGATGACATATTGCTTATAGTATAAAAGAAACAGACCAAACCGTGGAAATTCTATATTGATCAATGAACCATGAAAATGAAGTCAAGGTCAGATGAACCCTGCCAGACAGACATTTACACCTTAAAATCATTCCATCTATCAAATATAGTTGACCTATTGCTTATAGTATCTAAGAAACAAAGTTAACCAGGAAAACTCTACATTGACCAATGAACCATGAAAATGAGGTGAAGGTCAGATGATACCTGCCAGACAGACATATACACCTTACAATCATTCCATACACCAAATATACCTATTGCTTAAATTTTAGGAAAAACAGACCAAAACACAAAAACTTAACATAAGCAATGAACCATGAAAATGAGGTCAAGGTCAAATAAAACCTGCCAGACTGACATGTACATCTTAAATATTTCCATACACCAAATATAGTTGACCTACTGCATACAATACTAGAAAAACAGACCAAAACACAAAAACTTAACATTGAGCAACGAACTGTGAAAATGAGGTCAAGGTCAAATAAAACCTGCCTGACTGACATGTACATCGTAAAATATTTCCATACACCAAATATAGTTGACCTACTGCATACAGTATTAGAAAAACAGACCAAAAACACAAAAACTCAACATTGAGCAATGAATCGTGAAAATGAAGTCAATGTCAAATAAAACCTGCCAGACTGACATGTACATCGTAAAATATTTCGAAACACCAAATATAGTTGACCTATTGCATACAGTATTAGAAAAACAGAACAAAACACAAAAACTAAACTATTACCACTGAACCATGAAAATGAGGTCAATGTCAGATGACACCTGCAGTTGGACATGTACACCTTACAATCATTACATAAATCAAATATAGACCTATTGTTTATAGTATCTGAGATATGGACTTGACCACGAAAACTTAACCATGGTCATTGATCCATAAAATGAGGTCGAGGTCAAGTGAAAACTGTCTGACAGACATGAGGACCTTGCAAGGTACTCACATACCAAATATAGTTATCCTATTACTCATAATAAGAGAGAAATTAACATTACAAAAAATGTTAACTTTTTTTTCAAGTAGTCACCGAACCATGAAAATGAGGTCAAAGACAATGGACATATGACAGAATTCATATCATAAGGCATCTATATACAAAGTATGAAGCATCAAGGTCTTCTACCTCCTGAAATATTAAGCTTTAAGGAAGTTAGTTAACGCCGCCGCCGGATCACTATCCCTATGTCGAGCTTTCTGCGACAAAAGTCGCAGGTTCGACAAAAATTTATTAAAATTCAAATTTAGTAGAATAGTTAATGGTAACGGGGAATGTGTCAAAGAGACAACAACCCGACCAAAGAGCAGAAAACAGCCCAAGACCACCCATAGATCTTCAATGTAGCGAGAAAATCCCGGACTCGGAGGCGGGCTTTAGCTGGCCCCTAAACATAATGTGTACTAGTTCAGCATAATGGAGGTCACACTTAACTCCGAAACATGCAAATGAACCAAAATTGAAAAAAAACACTAACAAAATTGAGAATGGAAATGGGGAATATGTCAAAGAGACAACAACCCGACCAAAGAGCAGACAACAGCCTAAGGCCACCAATGGGTCTTCAATGCAGCGAGAAAATCCCGCACCTGGAGGTGGTCTTCAGCTGGCCCCTAAATAAAATTGTGTGCTAGTTCAGTGAAAATGGACGTCACACTAAACTCCAAAACATATAAATGAACTATAATTAAAAAAAACATACTAGACTAACAAAGGCCAGAGGCTCCTGACTTGGGACAGGCGCAAAAATGCGGCGGGGTTTAACATGTTCTGTGAGATCTCAACCCTCCCCCTATACCTCTAGCCAATGTATGATAAAGAAACACATAGCAATACGCACAGTAAAACTCAGTTTAAAAGAAGTCCGAGTCCGACATGCCAGCTCCAGACCTCAATTAAATGAATTGAAAGATTATGTCTACATCATATGAAAATCAAGTACAATCCCTCCCGTTAGGGGTTTAGTATCAAACCATCATTAAATATATGAGAAGAACATAACCCGTATCATGCCAACAACTGGTTTTAGAATAAATGTGTTTATTTCCGATGCAAAGACCCTATGAGTGAATCAATATTATTACCAAAATATGCAATCCTTAATGACTTGACAACAGTATCGTAACTATATCCTTTCCGAATAAGTCTGTTTAAAGGTTTGGTTAGCTTTTGAGGTGAATGCCGACATTTTTGTGCTTTGTAAAGAATATTACCATAAAATATTGGATGTGAAATACCTGAACGTATAAGATGTCTGCATGTTGATTTATATTTACGAATGATGTCCTTGTACCGATGATGAAATTTGTAAATGTTTTGACTAGTTTGTGATATCGAAAACCCTGGTGTAATAATTTTTCAGTAATACAGAGATTTCTTTCGTTGAAATCAAATACGGTGTTACATACACGAGCGAATCGAGCAAGTTGAGATATATAAACACCATAAGATGGCGACAAGGGAACGTCACCATCTAAAAATGGATAATTAACAATAGGAAATGAAAAATCATCTCTTTTATCATAAATTTTGGTATTAAGCTTCCCGTTAAAGATAAAGATATCAAGATCCAGGAAAGGGCAGTGTTCATTGTTAGTATTAGCTTTATTTAAAGTCAGTTCGGCAGGATAAATCTCTTAAGTGTACATACTGAAGTCGTCATTATTGAGAGCCAATATATCATCTAAATATCTAAAAGTGTTATTAAATTTTTGAATCAGATGTTGTTTCGATGGGTCTTTGCTGATTTTAGTCTAGACGTTCCTGACTTTGGGATAGGCGCAAAAATGAGACGGGGTTGATATAAAATAAACATGTTTTAGTACTTGTATATAAGGTTTCCCTAACTACCCTATTTATGTTTGACTAAAAATGCCTACCCTAAAGTTGTTATCAGCACTTTTCGTATTGAATTGTAACAAAATTGCAGACATACTTAAGGTAAAAAAAAACGTAAAAAACTATTCTTACCTACCTACATAACCTATCTTTTAAAAAGAAGCATAAAAACCCATCAATACTAAAATGTCTTTATTTGACCTCATCATGTTCTCGAGGCCGAAGGAATTTGATGATGATGGAGACGATGGATGACTTATCAAATGCATAATCAGGGCCAGAACATTTAAACCCTGCTTTAAAGCAGACCGACATATCAAGCTGGATAATTAATGTCCTAGTTGACAGGGTAACATCCTAGACTGGTTCCCTGTCCTTTATCTGTTTGGCTCTGACAGATATAAGACACAAGGGTATCTGAGATTCCCGTATGTTGCAAAGGAGAGGACCAGCCTAGGTAACAACCTACCCGGACACATTCTTCTGACCCAGATCCGACAAGTCTTTGCTCTTAATTCTTAATGTACCGTGCTTAGCGCAAAAAAAAAAAAACGAGTTCGACCGGGCAAGATATCGAAACTACTACAGCCTCCCGCACTTACGACAAACACACGCATGAATCCACCAAGGCGGTCGAAGGAGTTAGAAGTATAACACATAAAACATTTAAGAGCATCAAAACTAGTAGGTCCGGCGAATTAACGTTTTTAAAGTGGATGGGAATGATGAACCCCATACCACATGTTGACTTACGGTAAACAAATTGTTGAAATATCGTGAATGACTAGCATTTCAGTACTCCGTTTACAACGATTGCTAAGAAAATGCGTTGCAAGGATAGTGTCAAATTAAATTTATTTAAAAAAAAAAATGTGTTGTGGCTCTTTTTATTCTATCAAAACGTTTCCAAAAGAAACGTAGATTTTTGTCAGAAATCAAATTGAACACAATTGTGAATTTGAAGTGGACGACACAAAAAATAAACCGAAGCATTGTCGGTGTTGTAATCCAGTCAAATTTTTATGAAGTCGAACATTTTTTTCTGATCTCATTTTCATTATTTTTTCTTTATACCAACTCCTCTAAAACATTTCAAGACAGCCATCAAAACTTATGATAAGTGATTTTGGCTAAAACTGTAAATTTGTATTCGGACTCAATTTCTATTAAACAAGAACAATACAGGGTCTGGACCTGCTTTGCTGCATGCAATTGATTGGGATAACATTTATACCGCTGCATGACTGATCATTCCCAGAGAGAAGATAGCAAAGAACAATCTTAAATCATATTTTATTTTATTTTATAAAGCCTAGCTACTAGTCTTTGCTCTTAATCCTTAATGTCACGTGCCTAGCGCAAAAAAATACGAGTTCGACCGGGCAAATAAATAATAGACGGGCGAACGGACGACCGGACGGATGGAGTTGAGCTGCAGACCAAATATTAAATTATTCCCTATCATAGAAGCTAAGAAAACTTTGACGAAAGGTTTCTTTTGGACGGACGAACATACGGATGGAGTCGTGCGGTTACTAGGCCTTCGGCGACGCATGTAAAAAGAGAGAGAAAATAGCAAAGGACAATCTTAGATTAAATCATAAGCCTAATAAAATAGGCAACACGAGTATTGAAATCTCGTGGCGATGTATTCAAATCAGAATGTAAATAATAATAATATTATTGACATCAAAGAATGCCGAAACATTCTACAGCTGTGAAAATTTTCCATTCAAAATTTTATGCAAAAATGCATTTGCAAATAAACGGGAAGATATTTTAAAATGTCTGAACATCCAAATGCGAAAACAGTCCATACAATCTTACATTTCCCCATTCAGGTTTGCCTCGTGTTTTGCTGAAAAATTGGTAAATGTCAAGTATATCGTAGATAAAGTTAAGTTTGTCTTTTTCATTATCACCTTGAAAACGTATTACAATTTACAATAAAACTGTTTTTTTATTCTAATTTAGTAAGTGCAGTACTGCACTAATGTTTAGGTTTGAAGCCTGACTGTGAAGGAAACCAATAATGCCCTCCTCTTTAATCGCTTTTTTTAAACAATCATGTTGTTTTCGCGATATATATATAAATTTCAAGTATAGAATCGTCCAATGTTGTTCGCCCAGCGCTCAATTATCGGAAATTTCGCCACCCCCCCCCCCCCCCCTCCCCCTTATCAAAATCTTGGATCTGCACGTGAATGTCGACCGGATACGAACCCGACTTAAGGACCAAAGAGATAACTTTAATATGCCAGTTTGCACCTTTTTTATGCAGCATCATATCTCATTTATATTACCTATATATTGATTATATATCTTCTTGTTGATATTAGGTATGGAATAGGATACCAGTCCAGTACCCACGTATGAAGTTCCTTGATAAATCTACCATCTTTTAAATAGGATATTGTACCCAGATGAAAATTATGAAAAAGATGCTTAAATTTGTAGTATATCAAAAGGGTATTCGTTAAACTTTCAACTTCTGTTAAATATTAAGTGATTCTGAAATGTATAGGGTGGATGATTGTCCGGCTGAGTAAATGGTCCAAATTTTATTTTCGATTATAACCAGAAAGTTAATGAAATGACCCTATTTTAAAATACTCAAAACAGTATTGCTCTCTTAAATGCCGGCCATGACCCTCCAACAGGTAGAAAGCGAGGCTTTGCCGAGTATTTCTATCCAGTTTAGAGCCGAGTACACATAAAATTTATATTTCAAGACAGTATATGATTTTTGTCGTTATTCTTTATATACTGCAACACTTACAACTGTTCCAAATGAAATATTTAGGGAAAAAAACATCAATTTTGAAATTTGGAGCGAACGATGTAAAATTCCGCAAAATTGTACTTTAATGACGTCATAAGTAAAACTCTACGGAAACGCATGGTCAACGTCATAAACTAGACGGTCAATGTGATTTTTATCTATATCTTTTATGGCCCCCTCTTTTATCTGTTATGAATTGGTCCTTTTTTATTTGTGATATTGTTAGTGTCAGTGTTGTGCATTTATACATGTATAGTGTATCTGGATTTTTTTATGTTTCAAACTTCGTATTCTTTCATTTATAGTTGACGTAGAGCTTAGCCGATTTAGGTAAGGGCATAAATCATTTGCTTCAATCTTGTTTTGTGCCTACTATACTAGTAGATTGTGTAAATTTGTGTAATAGTTCTAACAGAAATTGCAGATTTTACGGAGCTTCGGCCATGTTCATTAATTGTTAATTTTGGGTTTTTTTCGTTCAAAAGTCTAAAACCATATGAGGGGTTGTGTTATATCTTATTATAATGTTTCCGACTTAGGGAATAAGGTGTTTATGTTGAGATTGGAAATTTAAGAGCGTGGCAATTTTTATAGGTAAAATGTCCATTGTTGGTAAACATAATGATTATGTTTCCAAATGGCTTTCTTTCTTAAAAGTAAAGGACACATTTTTAAATTGTTTTATTGTTTGAAAGAAAACAAAACAACAGTACCTTAAGAAAAATTAACCACTCTAAAAAAATAAAATTAACAAACAAGAAAAAGTATTTTCAGATTTTAATTTAGTTATGATATATGTTAAGGGGATTAAGAAATCCGAAAACGAGAAAAGAACATTTTATTACATGTTAAATTTTATTGATATCAAAAAAGGGACATGGCTATATTTTTATTAAGAAACAAAACACTGATGTACAACAATTGATAGATTCTTTTTGAATAATTTATTCCCGCTTTCTGGTGCCTCGGAACTACTGCTTCCGAATCATTGGCCTGGTGTCACTGGTCTGAATAATCACAATTCACTGAATATATCCATTCTGTAATATGTAACATCGGCCAATTACAATAGAAATTTAGTCAAAATTCTGTTGTTTGTAACTAAGGATGCTCACAGGCGATCTCTAACAAGTAAACAACGAAAGCGACCGTCATGTTCCAACTGTTACGTACGCGTTCACAGTGAAAACTTGTCGAATTTCACCTGTAAATAACTATCGCTTAATAGCAAAAGCTCTTACATTCCGTGAAATTCCCTTCAAAATGAAGGGGTCAAATTTCTATTGTAATAACCAATGAACAACACTATTATAATTTCTTCATCACATGGTTCCGCTGGTCATGGTTTCTCTCCCTTCCACACCCATGGTCAACAACCAGAAGCAGCGTGTTGTCCAAAGGCAGCTTACGGCGGGAATGATTGTCAAACGCTAACGTTGCTACCTTTATTATTTGGACGCGGACGTGATAGACAACACCCAAGACGGATGTAAACAAAAATGGCTGATAAATTACATTGTGCTTCCATGTAACTTCTGAATTTCAAAAACTAACAAGTTACAGAACACTGAGGTCATCTTGAGAGTATGAATTGAAAAGACAATATAAGGGTAAACCTTTTATTTCAAAAAACTTTAATGCACACGCGGTTTTTTCAGCCCTCGTCCTGAAAATGAGCTGTCAAACAGACTCAGCCCGGTGTGAAAGCATGAAATGTAAGACTTTTTAGAGTTTGGATGCAGAATAGAAAAAAATGACAAAACAATAAATATATAGAGAAAAATCGGCAAAACAAATAAAGATTGGAAATTAATAGGGTGCTAATGTATAAAAAATAACTGATTTTGATGGGCATTGTTGGCAGTGGAAAATTAAAAAAACAAAAACAAAAACAGAAACGGCTACTTTAGATGTGTTGGTTTTTGATGGCAGTAGCTATCTTGCTGGCGCCGGCAAAATAGAAAATATGCTTTTTTGTCGGCTCTGATTAAAATATCTTAATTAAAGATGGGCAAAATAGAATATTTCTATATCAATGGCTATTTTGCCAGCGCCGTCAATAAAATGACACCAAACGGTTTACCTGAAGTAAAGGCCGCCCATTATTGATCACTATTAAATTAAATGACTAGACTATTGATGATATACCCAAATTAATGTTATTAATCAAGATAGATTAAAAATATGTAGTGTGATTCTAGTTCAAAAAGGTTTTTATACTTACTGTATGAGGGTCTGAATGGGGTTTACAGAATAGAGAATATTGGTGAAAAGGTGTAGAATTAAGGGCCTAAAAAAATAGAGAAAAGAGAACAATGGGTCCAAAAAGATAAAGAATAGAGAACAATGGGTAAAAATATGAAAAAAAATAGAAAAATGCTCTAAAATAAAATGAAAACAGAAATAAAGGACCCTCCCCTTCATCCTGACCCTCCTGAATGTGACTTTTGATTACCATTTCCAAGGTCATAACATTGTGCTGATGGTGTACAGGGTTTTTATCATTGAGATTAATCATTGGATTTTTAAATTAACCAATCATAAATTGTAAACTTCCTGTATATGGTCACTATAATTTTTGTTTAACATACGTTCAAATCTGTCCCCAAACAAGGAACTTTCATGGTCTAATACTAAGTTTTTAACATGGCAATTTTTTTCAAATTTTGGAGGTACATAAAGTATATAAAATCAATATATATATATAGCATCCTATGTTCGTGAGTTAAAGATTTTACAAATCCAATCAAGATACTCATCAGAAATACATTTTATGTCATGGGTCTTACTACACAAAAAAATGTAGTAAATCAAAATTGTTGTATCTCATTTTCAGAATTTCTGTTGGATCAACATTTATATACCAAGAGTGCAAATAAACCATTGTTAGCCACTTGAAAATTGTTGTTGCAAATTCATGTGTGACCATGACTTTGAGGGTCTGGATTTGGAGGATCAATTTCTGTATATTATTCATTTTAGGTCATTATTCCATATGACTTTTCTATTTTTGTTCAATATCATTTATTCTTTATATTAAAGAATCCTGTTTATCTTCATATTTTACCATCCTGTTATTATTCATATTTTAGCACCTTTTTATTATTCATATTTTAGCACCTTGTTATTATTCATATTTTAGCACCCTGGTATTCTTCATATTTTAGCACCCTGTTATTATTCATATTTTAGCACCCTGGTATTCTTCATATTTTAGCACCCTGGTATTCTTCATATTTTAGCACCCTGTTATTATTCATATTTTAGCACCTTGTTGTTATTCATAGTTTAGCACCTTATTATTCTTTATATTTTAGCACCTTGTTATTCTTTATATTTTAGCAACCTGTTATTATTCATATTTTAGCTCCCTGGTATTCTTTATATTTTAGCATCCTGTTATTATTCATATTTTAGCATCCTGTTATTATTCATATATTAGCACCTTGTTATTCTTTATATTTTAGCACCCTGTTATTCTTTATATTTTAGCATCCTGTTATTCTTTATATTTTAGCATCCTATTATTCTTTACTGTAAATTCAGAAATTATTGCGAGGTTTTTATTAATGCGAATAATGCGACTGGGTGAGTATCGCAATAATAAGAACTCGCATTTCGATATCTGAAACATATATCTTTATGCAGATTTTCCTGAAATCGCAATAATTAAACTCGCATTTATGTCCATTTAAAAAAACAATCGCAATAATAAATGCACGCAATAATTTCTGAATTTACAGTATATTTTAGCACCTTGTTATTCTTTATATTTTAGCACCCTGTCATTATTCATATTTTAGCACCCTGGTATTCTTTATATTTTAGCACCCTGTTATTATTCATATTTTAGCACCCTGTTATTATTCATATTTTAGCACCGTTATTATTCATATTTAAGCACCCTGGTATTCTTTATATTTTAGCACCCTGTTATTATTCATATTTTAGCACCCTGGTATTCTTTATATTTTAGCACCCTGTTATTATTCATATTTTAGCACCCTGTTATTCTTTATATTTTAGCACCCTGTTATTATTCATATTTTAGCACCCTGGTATTCTTTATATTTTAGCACCCTGTTATTATTCATATTTTAGCACCTTGTTATTATTCATATTTTAGCACCCTGTTATTCTTTATATTTTAGCACCCTGTTATTATTCATATTTTAGCACCCTGGTATTCTTTATATTTTACCATCCTGTTATTCTTCATATTTTACCATCCTGTTATTCTTCATATTTTACCATCCTGTTATTCTTCATATTTAAGCATCCTGTTATTCTTCATATTTAAGCATCCTGTTATTCTCTATATTTTAGCACCCTTTTATTCTTGTTTTTTAGGCCTATTTTTTAACCACTCTTTATTTTACACAATGTTTTATTTTGGCATTTTATTCTCTTTTCTGTATAGCCCATTCAGACCTTCATTATAACTGAGTATGTTGCAGTAAATTATATTGAAAACATTCAAATAACATTCAACAATACCATTTTTTTCTGCAACAGATGCACATTTCTACAAAAACTTTTGTCTTTTAGCAAAGATAGATGCCATACAATGTATTTGTAAATTATAATCTATAATAACAATCATTTATAATTAAAGCTGATTGGTACAGCAAAAAAAAAAGACCAAAAGTATTTACCAACCCTGAACAAGTCAAGGCTATGCATGAAATTTCTGTGGTATATTGTAATTCAGTGTATTTTTGTATTCTATAATTTCTCAAAAATGTGCCTACATTACTTATTTTTATGCAAAACCTTTAATTACAGCTGTTATTTTTCTATAAAAAACTTCAAAAATTCAAAACCTTGTCATAATCTTCAGCTAAGATGTTACTGCTGTACACACATTCTATCTTATTTGTCTGGCATAATCAAGAGGCATGTAGTCCAGTGTTTGTTGTTGTTAATTTAAACAAGCATTATGCGAGTATTGCATAGCAATACATAGTCCCCTACCGGTTAAAAATTCATTGTAATGGAACAAAATTCTAAATTGATCTATAACTTGTCAAGGTGTAAACTACATAAAAATATCAAGTCAAAATCTTCAAGCATGACGAAAAAATGTTGAAAACTGATTATTTAAGTGAATTTTCTATGTCCAAAGACCATAACTCTGCACAAAATCATCAGACCAGAACAAAATTCCAACTTGATCTGTAACTTGTCAGGATAAAACTATATACTAATTATCAAATCAATATCTTCAAGAATGACAAACAAACCTACCACTAAATTCTTCAAACAATTTACCAAAGAAAAGGAAAAAATCCAAAATGTCATTTTGCCTTTTAAAAAATGAGTTATTTCCCTTTGAACAGAAAACTACTAATTAATAAGTATTATCAAAAATTTAATTCTAGGGAAAGGGCTTTTACTGAACAAAGAGAAAAGCTAAAATTGTGAAAATTGAACCTGACCTGTAACTTGTCATGATAAAACAATAAACCAAATATCAAATCAATATCTTCAAGCACGAAGAAAAAAAGTCTGGAAAACTGATTTGCTGGACTGACAGATGGACAGACAGATGGACGGACAAACAGACAGACAAATAGACAGAGTGCAAACCTAAAGTCCCCTTCGACTTCATCAGTAGGGGACTAAAAAGAAGATGTGGTATGATTGCCAATCAGACAACTCTCCACAAGAGACCAAATGACACAGAAATTAGCAGCTATAGTTTGCTGCTTGTTTTATGTTTGAAATTATTATCAGGCTTCTACTTTAATCAGCATGTTAAGTTTTGTCTGTAGTTATTTTCGTTCACTTTTGTTAACAGGATTGATTTTGCCTTTTGTTGAAGCAATACAGTAACATGTTGTTGTTTACACACTTTTCAATTATGTTTGTTTTGTGGATAGTTTTCTAATTGGCTGTCACACAAAATCCCCTTGTTTTCTTACTGTAAATTCAGAAATTATTGCGAGGTTTTTATTAATGCGAATAATGCGACTGAGTGAGTATCGCAATAATAAGAACTCGCATTCTTATATCTTTTACATATATCTGTATGCAGATTTTCCTGACATCGCAATAATTAATTTCAAATTTTTGTCCATTTTTCAAAAATCGCAATAATAAATGCACGCAATAATTTCTAAATTTACAGTATATCTTGTTCAAAATAACAGAATAATAAACTGATAAACTTTTGTCCAAGGGCTTGAAACTGAAAACACAAGCATTTTGAGCTCTGAGTGTGAAAAGAAAGGAAGAAATAAATATTTTAAAACAGATATAAAAAATAAAAAAATAAATGGGGAATGTGTCCATGGGACACAGATGATGCCCCCGCTTCCATATCATATAAGGTTATAAAGGGACAAAACTGAAGAACATTAATCAAAGTGCTTGTAAGCACTGAAGGTAAAGATTGGTTTAATTTTTTCCGTGAACATTGCATTGTATAAAGCTTTGGTTGTAGTTGATGTAATTGTTAAAATTAATTTTTAAAATTGGAGTTATCTTCCTTTGTCCATAATTGTAGTTGGTTAAAAAATTAATTTTAACAATTACATCATTGATATTTTTAGGACAGATATTAGATTTCTATTTTTCCATTTGTAAAGGAGCATAACTCTAGAACGGTTGAAGTGACACCACCAAAATTCATACTTGATCTGTATTTTGTGGTAATAAGCATTGTTTAATAACATTTGGTTGAGGCAAAATAAAGTTAGAGATCGGAAACAAAAAATTCAGAATTTTTTCATTTGTAAACGGGCATAACTCTAGAATGGTAAATGAGACGTCATCAAAATTCAGACTTGATCTGTGTTTTGTGGTAATAAGCATTTTGTATAAATTTCATAACATCTGGTTGAAGCAAACTAAAGTTAGAGAACAGAAACCAACTTTGGGACGTACGTACGTACAGACGGACAAGGGTAAAACTGAATGCCCCCTCCGCTACAGCGGGGGCCTAAAAATGAACATATATTTTTTTAAGGTTATTTGAAATGTAAATCATTAGTAGGGGGAGAAATATATGTGTGCTTTTCATCATATTTTTTTTTAAAGAATACTGTTGGAAAAACTAGAGTGTTTACAAAATATTTGTATTAAAAATAAAAAAAATAAAACATGAGAATTTCCAATTATTTATCAATTTCCAGCTGGAAAACATTAAGAGCAAACATTTAAAAAATAAATAAAAAAAACAATGTCGGTAGTATTGCACTTTATTAACATGGCCACAACAAAAAGAAATAGAGATGTTATCAATGTTAATTTATAAACAAATCAATTATTGTCCAACAGTATTAAGACTATAATAGTAATACATGTATTCATATATCAATAAAAATAGTCAATACAGACATTTTTTTGTAGATTTCACAAATGGGTCACATATAAACAAAATATATAATCCCTATAGGAAAAAGATTTTTTCTTTTTCAATAAATTGCATAACTCATTTACATTAAATTTTATGTACATTTTATGCATGAATTAACATGTACAAGTTACAACACCATCTTAAAATTACAAGATAAATTTGACTTCTATTTAATTAAGAGATTTAGATCAATAAGACTCTTCTTTGTTTTTTGTTGAAAGTTGAACACATATCTAAAATGTTTCCATGTTTCTATATCAACTACTATAAATCCAAAATAAATGAAATAATGTTCTGTAAATTTGGCAAAAATTCCATGTGTACAGCAATTAAAATTACCCATGATATCATCTGATCACAAAATTCATCAATCAATAATTGACATCAGACAAAGGTCATGAACTTTGTAAGTGCACACTGGAATGTCCATCCCTAAATTGTCCAATTAAAAAACTCTAAATAATTATTTCTCAATCTTCTCCTACAGGTATAGCATCTTCTAATCGTCTTAAAAATTTAAGTCTCAATTCTGTTATATTATCTCCCTTTAATTGATCTTGTACAAACCGCACATCAACATCCATTTGTACCTGGAATGGAATATTGCAACATAATCAAAATGTGATTTGAACCTATGTTTTATGTTATTTTAATTTTACATTAAATAATGCCAAAAAATAAAAGAACCCAAAACATTTCCCCTCCAAAATGAAAATAACACATGTTTTTAGAGAACTAGTGGCATATTTAGTTATACATGTATTCAAAGATTACTGCATAGATACATAATATTTTCTGTAATGGCCTCATCAAAATTTAATTTTTACAAAAACAGGAAAAAACCAAAAAATCTAAACTTTAAAGGTCAACATACATTTCTAATGACACACAAGTCCATACTACTTTTAATTTAGTACATAAGTCATGTATCAAGATCCAAACTGTACCTGATTCTGTTAAAGAATGTTTATACATGTACATCTACATGTCTACATGAATATGTATGTAGCACCCCTTTGACAAGTCTTTTCAGACAGCAGTGCACCTGTACAACATGTGCAAGAAATTTTTTTTCTGGTGAGCATTTGAATTATAAGAAATGCTGGTTTTAAGCCCTATAAATCTGGCACTGCATATTTCTTAACATGGGTCGTCTCTCTAGAATGGAGCTATAAAAAGGGACAGCATAAACTTTTTAAAAAGAAAATAAAGTTAACATACCATTTCTAATGCACCTTTTAATACTCCACACAGAAGATTAGAAAAATTCAAGTTATTATGTCCTGGTGGTAATTCTACAAAATCTGCCAGAGGATTATTTTCTATCAGTAATGAGAACTCATCACCAGCAGGGCTCCAGTTACTGACCACAGGGGTTATACCAAGGTACATCTTAAATCCTACCTGAAAGTAATGAGAAAAGTAAAATAAGTTTCATCCTGTAATGAAGCATAAATAACTACATCTGATCAATTCTACGTTATTGTTTTGAATATTCACGTCCGTAATAGTTTTTTTTTTATGTAATTAAAATTACAGTTCCCCTTGGTCACTATGTTGGAAGTTCTAATTAGCCTAACCAAATTTAAACATGTAAAAATTCTGATAAAAGATCCTACATAGTTTTATACATGGTTTGAACAAATGAAAATCGTTCAGAAAACAACTTCTTCTAAAGTCTAGACATGCTAGAAGCCAGTATAAAAAGTCGATTTTGGTTGATTTATGAAGAAATTTTAATGTTGCCCTCCAACATGTGGACAAAGGGGAATAACTCTTACTCAAATTAATCCAATACAAAATTATCTGTACAAATGTGCATCTATTTGAAGAATTTTCATTCAAACATAATGAAGCAAATAATACAGCCAGTAAATAGAATAGATTTGTTTTTTGTTTTCAGTTAAAGTCTTATAAAATCTGATAATTATAATGTTAAGGAAATTATTGAACCAATGCATGCATGTTTCTCTACATTTATTATGTACATGTATAATCTACCAAAAAATATTCCATTCAGTGATTCTTGATCATGTTGATACAGCAATGTTTGTTTTTTTGTTGTTTTTTTTGTGGTTACATTTATCATGTGTTCCCATTTGATAATTTTGATATTTAATTTTTTTTATTGTTGTATCAAAATTTATCTTCCTTTTGAACTTAACGATTGTATACTTTTTCTCCCATCACTGTTTTTCACTTATTATTGCTATGTGCATGATGTGCGTTTATCAAATTTCTAAGGAGAGGGGTCATGGTTATGGTAACTCCATATGAAAAACCTGTTAGCTTAGAAGTCAAGAAGACAATAATTTAATAGCTGTACATTTCTAAAGATTTGGATAAAATAAAGGATTTTCTTTTAAAAGAAGGCATATGTTCATGTATTTTAAAACTTAGCCATAAAATATATTGGTATTTTTTTTATTTATTTTGAAGATCATTTGACTTTAAAGACCAATATATTTCAAAGCTGATTGTAAAATATTACAAAAATCTGTAACATCACCAACTTATTGTTCTTTGACCGTTAACATTCTAATTGTTAATTCCTGTACATACTTTTGAAATGATATCTGCAGTTTCTCTGAAATCATTACATCTGCTTGAATTATTCCTTGCTAAGAAATCTTCTATCAGTCTTACACCAATATTGTATCCCCTGAAACATGAGAAAAAAATGGTTGTCTTTTATAATCAAGTGCAAATTTGAAAAAAGGTCAGACAGGTAAAAAACAAAATTCTCTGTAGATTGATCAGGTAAAAATTGTTAATACCAAATTGTCTCCATTCGAACAAGTACAGAGTTAGTTTAAAATGTGCAGGGATATCCGTGACCTGTTTTTATGATGGCACATTGTCATCATTACCTTGTCTTCCTCTGTCTGTGAATGAAAGATAGATAAAGACTTCACAGTGACATCATTATCATTTGAAAGAAAACATATGTATAAATTGTCAAAAGCATTTTGGAGGTTTTGATTTTCTCCTGACATATTTTCTAAATAGATTAACAGAATTCTTCATTAAAAATTGAAATTAAAATGATACAATTAATGAGATTAAAATTCTGTTTAACTAAAGTTTATGAAATTGTCTAACGATAGTTTACAAAAGAACCTAATTTGTGCTTTGAGTTATTTCCCTTGGCCACCCTGTTGGAGGACAAATTGGTTGATTTCTTTTAGACTAACCAAATTAAGCATATATATGGTAAAAGCAAATCTGATTGGAGATCATTACTAGATGGTAGTGATGAAATATACAAGGTTTAAACAAATAAAAATTGTTTATAAACATTTTTTTTAGAGTTTGGCGGCAAAGGGAATAACACTTACACAAATAAAGTCTACCAATAACTTTTTTTTATACTTGAAACATACATTGTACATGTATTGCAAACAGTAACAAAGGAGTTAAATCTGATTTGTGACAAATATCTAAGCAGGTTACAATTTTTAGCTGTAAACTTGTGCAACACTTGAAACTTTTCACATACAATATTACACATTTAGTTCACCCATGGCCAATTACATGTAAATTACTTTGTTTTTTAAGCTGATCATGAACCATACAATACACGTGGTATCCCAATCCGAAATCCGTGAATGGATATGAATCTCGAGGAGCAATAATGAAAAGTTTGTAACGGAGGGTAGGTAAAAATCTGGATCTGATTCCCATGGAGCTTAATTCCTCCTTGGGAATCGGACCCAGATTTTACTCACCCACCATTACAATGTTTTCATTTTTTACTCCTCTGAATTAAGATCCTTCCCCGTTTTCCAAACGGCATTGATGTATTTGGTATGTTCAAGTAAGTTACAAAACAATCTTACATTTTTTCCAGTTGTTTATTGACTTCATCATCATCTTCATAATCTCTTAATAACTGTGCTACCAGTGCTCCATATGTCAGTGTAAATAGTTCGCCATTCTGAAAAAATAAGAAAAAGTATTGCTTAAAGATAAAATAACATTGTACTGCATGTAGCATGACTAGAGCAATGTGGAGGATGTCTTTTGAATAAAAAAAAGTTTTACCTAAAAAATATAAGTGATATAACCTAGCTGCCAAACAGTTGCTCTAATTGTCCTTATAATTTTTTACAATCTGCAGACCATAGATCTAGATGTGTATGGTCTGCAAAGTGTAATATCACAAGAAACAGTAGCTCTTATGGTCCTTCAATTTTTTTAACAATTTGCGGACCATAGATCTACAGTCTGCAATGTGTCAAAAAATATCATGACAATAAGAGCTACAGTCCACAGCTAGGTATAACCATGACCATATGATGTCACTGTGTCTCTCTTCCATGTCTTTTAAGACAAGGTCAATGTACAAGACAGTAATGTCACTTTGATGACAATTATAGTAGACAAAGGGACATAACTCAATTGATTGTAAGTATGATTTGTCACGCAAGCCACCAATGAAATATTATTTTGTAATTCAAAATATTGAAAGTATTGAAATTGAAAGTAAATTATGTGATCGTAAGGTGATCAGGACTTGATTTCTATATTCAAAAAAATATCTGATAACATATGATTGACTTGGGTGCTTAATATCCAGTAGCAAATATTACATGCATATTCAGGATAACATATTAATGTCCTAAATGTACATGTATTTGTATATGCTGGGTTTATAATAGACTGATTCTGCTTTTCAACCTGCTAGCTCACAAAAATGCAAGGTACATGTAATAACAGTTTGAAACAACCAGGACACATTTTGTGACTGAGTAGAAGGGTCAGTCTTTCATCTTGGTATTCTTAGCTTTATCTGTTAAATCAAAGTAGATTTTTTTATTGATATGAATAAACATGATAAATAACAATACTTAATAAATAATTAAGAATTGTTTTTTTGTTTTTTCTGTTTTAAGAATTGAAAATATATGTATATTGAGTAAAGTTATATCCATACATGCCATAATGCTTCATTTTTA
Source organism: Mytilus californianus (assembly GCF_021869535.1). Taxonomy (NCBI): domain Eukaryota; kingdom Metazoa; phylum Mollusca; class Bivalvia; order Mytilida; family Mytilidae; genus Mytilus; species Mytilus californianus. The sequence goes on along the minus strand of NW_026262626.1, from coordinate 23,431,544 downwards.
GTTTGAACCGGAATAAACTAATTTTCATAAGTGGGGCAAGTTGGCAGACCTTTATTCATTGGTATTAAACTAATTTTCATACCTGTAACTGGGGCGAGTATGTAGGCCTAAATTCATCGGGATTTAATTCATTTTCATAAGTGGGGCAAGTTGAATTGGCAGGCCTAAATTTAATTGGATATGACTTCTTTACTTTAGGGGGCAAGTTCACGGGCATAAATTTAGCAAGATTTAACTCCTTATCAATAGTGGGGCAAGTGGGTAAAATACTAAAAAGTGGGGCGAGTTGTCTGACTCTTACAAAGTTAATTCCTACACAACACTTAGTTTAGTATGTATGAATGCATTGGCTCAACTATTTCCTTAACAATATAATAACTAGAAACACGTTTCATATGACTTTAATGGGGATGATACCCATTTATGATGATCTTCCCCGATATTATTTTTTTTATTCATTAGACATGGCATTACACATTTTTTTAGTTCTCTGTCATTGTCTGTGCAATTTTTCTATTTGATAAATAGTCTTACAACTTTACGAGGATCAACTCCTCGTGTCCCTTGCCGAGACATAGCTTTGAAATTGAATAGATAATCTGATCTGGTAAATAGAACAATAATAATTCTTGCTTCCAATAAATAGATTTTCGGTAAACACCTCTACCGGAAGTAATTTTTTATTCCTGAATCAAATTGACGTTTAAATGTACAGAAGAATATCGAATCTGATCAAAATTTAAATATACATTGAATTTACATGTGTTAGGAAATTTGGGGATAGAAGAAAACTGACAGCATCTGAAACTACATCATATACAAGCTTTTCTTTTTGAAGATGAATAAAATTCCACGATGACAGATCACAAGGAAGATCAAGTCAATGAAATAGAGGCTCTCGAGTCAATATACCCAGATGAAATTGAAGGTTTATAATCATGATTAGGGAAAAAAGCAAACATTCTTCACCAACATTTTTAAAAAGTTGATGGAACATTTAGTAAACGTTGGCTGATTGTACATAACTTAGTATTTAATTTTCATAAGACATACTTTCTTGACAGTACATTTACAGAATTTAAACACATTTTCAAGATGGATGTTACAAGCTTTCTTACATTTCACATTTTCTAAACTAGACTAAGCTCTCAAACCATTTAATGCACATCTTCTTATAAATCTGTGTCATGTTAAGACAAAACAATGAGGTCAAACTTATTAATGGGAAACACTGGTAGGTGGCTGAACGAACCTAAACCAAGTTATCTTGGACTTAGTTGGAGTCAATCCCTTTTGGGATAATTTCTCAGTCTGGAGAATTTTTTTGATTAGGCCATAAAAATGGCTCCAGACTAGGAATTCCCCCAAATCAGGAGTAAAAATTGGAGTGTCATAATCAAAGTTGAATGTTTTAGTATTTGTCTTGCCACAAAAAAAAATGCACAGTCAGGGGACTTATTGAAATAAGTGATTTTTAAATCACTTATTTAAGTAGCAAATTCGAAGTTTTGTCGCAAATTGTGATTTTGTAGTTTTACCAAAATTTTAAACACGTAGGTTTAGATAATATCTTTTCATTAGTAAAATTGAAAAACATTAACTTTTGCTTCTTTTAAGCAGCAAGGTTTATGCCTTTGATGCAATCATTTAGCTGCAAATTCTATTTTAGTTGAAAAAATGCTATAAAAATGGCTTGACATAATGAACTGATACTTTCTTAACAGATTTTTCCCAGCAGTGGGAGTATTTTTCCTGTAAAATTCAAGGTTTCATCTAATAGATTATGTAATAAAATTCTACTGTTCGCGATCAAAATTTCACTGTTCAGGGGTGTTGAAATTAGAGGGGGTTATTAAAATAATGATACTTAAAGAAGTGATTTTTTGAAAGGAAATTGAGGTATGATACTTAAACAAGTGATTTTTATGTCATTGTCCTAGATTTAGTACAAGGTCATCACCTGACATGACGCGGTCATCCTATCAACACAGATGTTGGTTCTGATAATTTTAGCAACATAATTAGTCCCTGGATCATTAGTATTCTATATTTAAAGCTACAATAAAATTAAATCACTTAGTCTAGTGATTAATTTGTACTACTTAAATAGGTGATTATTAAAGAAAGACAACTCTTACTTCCAACCTTTATGGACATAATGATACTTGAATCAGTGATTTAGAAAATCACTCATTTAAGTAAGTCCCCTGACTGATGCATGCATGATTATTATGATTAACACCTTACCAAGTCGGTGAAGTATGACTTTAGTAGTTTTTTTTAGAAGGGAAGTCAAATATTTTACACATCAGATTTGACAAGATTTTGGAAGACAAGAATAATTTAATATTTTTGCAATTTCAGGAAAGAATTGTGATATATTGTAGGAAGCAACTCAGGCGACTGTCATCCCTTTTCCAATGTGGAATTAAAGTACTCCGGAAAAGGGTTTACCATACTTGTTATTTATCATTGCTTAAAACGTATGGATGAAAATTGCACTGAAATTATTTAAATTGATAGACAATTTTTCACCCTTTCAGATAACAATAAATATATATAGTTATGAATACATATGTATTATGATTTCAGTGCTGCAAACAGATCCATTTCACATATTTAATGTCATAATCAAACCTACAGAATTTGAAGAAACAGACGAGACAGGTTAGTGGTATGAATGAAGAAAATGTTGTTACAAAATGTACACGATTTATAAGTCATAAGACAAAGAAAATGTTTCTGGTTAGTCATGTTAATACGTGGTAGTCAAGGCAGATGGCAACCCTCTTATTTCAACCTGACTCCAAATTATTAAACTGCCTATTGTAAAAATCCTTTTTTTTTTTGAATATTAACACCCAGCTGTTACAACTTTTGAGAAAAACATTTTAGATACTAGAAATACTCATGGAAAGGTGTAAAATGTTGACTAAATATAAAGCCAACCACATCTGTCCATGTCAAAATCAGCATAGAGAACATGGAGAAAGACTTGAAGAACAGAAAACAATTGAAAAAAATAAAGAATATGGAATTATTGGGTGCTGAAATATAAGAATAGACAAATGATAGAGCAAAACAAGCAAAAAATAATGAATAGCAAAAAATTGCCAAAAACTAAAGAATACACGTACAGATGTAATACCACCATTGTTTTTCCCTTTATTAGATTTTGTTAAATTTGCACTTTTCAAAAAATTGTTCAGAATTTATCTTTGTTTCAAATAAAGAAATACTTGGCATGAGTAAAGTTTTCTCCTGTCCAGTACTACAGACAAAATTTCACATAACATTTCATTGCATATAAGATAATAACCATCACTGGAAATTAACCAATCAAATTTTCACCCCTTTTTTTTTCCTGTGTACAAGCTTTAGTAACCATGTAACCTCAAGTATCCAACATTTTCTATAGAAATACCAAATAAAAAAAGAATGGTGCTTTGAAACACCCAAGATATATGTTTATGACTCAGAAATTTTATACTGCAATGAAATGTAGGATTAATTTCCTACAGCTGTCAAATTCAAGGGAATATTTTTTTTCAAACCTTTTTTGTATGCAAGCGGATGTGATGTACTATGATTTGGTGGTATTACACCTACAGAGATGGGGATTCTTATCCAGACCCTCAGCTACAGCTATGTCCTTCTGACCAGTCATTGTTTGTAAAGCATCAATAAAAAAATGGATAAAATTTGGGGATATTTTTCTATAGGGATATTAATATTTTATGTAAATTTCAGACATGTCAGAGAGTCTAGTGACCTATAGTTGTTAATTTCTGTGTCATTTGGTCTCTTGTGGAGAGTTGTCTCATTGGCAATCATACCACATCTTCTTTTTTATAGGCTAGCTAGCTAGAAACCCATTTTCCAGTTTCCAGTCAAGGTTATAACTCTATAGGGTTATTAGAGAAAAATAACATACATTTGTTATTGTGGACTAAAAAATCAAAGAACTGTGATAACATATGTATGTTACATGTTTCAAAGGGCCAATATACATTTGTTTTGTTAAAATGTATACAAGTTCTATTGATATTATTATTGTCTTTATGTATACTAAACTATAGAAAGATATAACAGTTCATATTTGTCAATCATGCATAGCACACCTATGTAATTACAGAAAAAATATGCCTGTAATAACTAAAGGGTGTTATTACAGCTTCTCTACATCACTTCAAAGTCTTTGCTCAGACATACATCATGCTTAATCACAATGTATTTTAATTTATTGTAAGAAATAATGATCAGAGCATGCAATGAGGTTCTGCGCAAGCTTCCCAGTAATTCCCAAGTGTCTCATATAATAAGTTACATGCCTTTAATAACTAAGCCTTGTTATTACAGCTAAGTTTATTCCTTAAAAGCCTTGTCTCATTGATTTACCATGGTTGATGAAAAATGTATTAATTTAATGCGAAAAATAGTTATCAAGGCTATGTATTTAGTTTCTGCGCAAAGTTTCAAGAAATCCCAAGTGCCCACTAAAAATTGAAATATTTGTGATTTATTTAACAAATAACAAACATATGTTAGTTACTACAGATTTAGAAAATTTAAGGAATAAAGAGTAGACAACTCATGAAAGGAAATAACACATGCAAGATATTTTCTCTAATAACCCTATAGAGTTATATCCCTGACTGGTGTCAGTAATCTGATGAAACTATATATATATTAATTGTTTATTATGCATGTTTATAGATATTTTTTATTTTTAAGTAAAAAAGTGTACATTTTTGTCTCGCCTTGACAGAGTCAAAAAGCGAGACATAGGTATGCTGTTTCCGGCGTCGGCGACGGCGATGGCGTTAACAATGTATTAGTTTGTGATTAGGTCTAGTTCATGGTGAACCACTAGTGGTAGGTCAATGATATTTGGTATGCAGTTGTATTAGCATTGGCACATCTCATTACCTTGGAGATTATTTTGCCCCGCCCCTCAGTCAAGGTCTATTGACTTTGAAACTTTTCATAGTTTACATGTATTAGTTTGTGCTTAGGTCAATTTATGGGGAACCACTAGTGGTAGGTCAATAATATTTGGTGTGCAGTTGTATAAGCATTGGCATATCTCATTTCCATGGAGATTATTTGGCTCCGCTCCCTTAGTCATGGTCTATAGACTTTGAAAATTTTGCTAAGTTAACATGTATTAGTTTGTGATTAGGTCAGTTCAAGGGGAACCATTAGTGGTAGGCCAATGTTAATTGGTGTTCAGTTGTATAAGCATTAGCACATCTCATTTCCACGGAGAATATTTGGCCCCGCCCCCTCCGTCATGGTCTATTTACTTTGAAACTTTTGCTTAGTTTACATGTATTAGTTTGTGATTAGATCAGTTTAAGATGAACTGCTAATGTTAAGTCAATGATATTTGGTATGCAAATTTATTGGCATTTGCAAGTATCGTTTCCATGGAGATTATATAGCCCCACCCCTGATCATGGTTCATTGACTTTTAAACTTTTACATAGTTTACAAGTTAATGTTTGTGTTTAGGTTTGTTTAAAGGGAATGACTTATAATAAGTCAATGGTATTTGGTATGCAGTTGTATTAGTATTGGCACATCTCATTCCATGGAGATTGTTTAGCCGTGTACCTTCAGTCATGGTTCATCGACTTTGAATATTTGCATTACTTACATGTTAAAGTATTGCTATTTTAATTTCAACATTTGCATTATCAAAATTACAAAAAGGCGAGACATATCTCTGTGATAACAGTTTATTTTATACATGGAGCAGTTTGTTTATTTACTTATATTTACCTTCATTTGAACAATAAATTAAATGTTAGATTTTTATCTATTACAGCAAGTTGTACTGTAAAGTTTCAGTATGTTGAGAATTATCCTGATGAAGCCCCTGTGTTTGAAATCACTGATCTGGATAACTTGGATGATGAACATGAAGATATCCTGAATGATCTTATAAATGATCAGGTAGAATGCATTAAATTTAATGTTTCCTGCAGTTTTAAATACAGGAATGCACCTATTGAGAATGTCTCTTAAATTTTTTTAAAAGATGTGGCCCAGTAAAGCCTTGAGGGGAGACAGATTTATAAATTTTTTTCTAAACTTGTTTCCGAAACCCATATTTGACTGCTATATGATCATGCATATAAAATTGTACTATTTTATTGTTATAGTTTTTCAATAATAAATACTGTTTAAACTAAAGCCTGACAGTTTTTTGTCAAGGCTTTGTAAATTTTGTGTTTATTTCTACTGAGCATGCACTTATATATAATTATTACCAGATGAATAGTTAGAAATAGACATGTTATAACTGGTTTAATGGAAAACTGCTAATTTTTCTGGATTTTACTGCCAGATTTCATCCAAAATATTTTGGTTCAACAGATTTTTGGTCAGTCAGATGAATTGCTGCAGCTGTCTGACCAAATGTCCCAACAGTCTTTTACATGAAGTTTGCTTGACCAATACAAGTAAAAATTAAACATATACAGTATTCTCCCCAGAAATTTTGGATAGCATCACATTTGAAGTAAAAAAATAAATTGTATTTTTTTTCAATGTCATTTGTTGCGTCACAGCGATGCTCTATTTCCTTAAGTAATGTTTATATTGTTCAATTCTTAACTTAGAATACAATTAAAGTATAACAGTTGTTTCAGTTTATGTCTTCAATATTCATTTATAGTTACAGAATTATATTTTTCCTCTTGTCAGAAACTATTTACTAAATATCTAGTACAAAAAAGAACTTTTTATATCGAAAAGGAAAAGAAAGTATCATATTGTCATGATAGTAATAAAATTTCAATTAAAAAACTATTCTGTTTATCATGTTTATGAAATTCATTGTTTCCTGTGTGTATTAGTCCCAGTTGTTTCTTATCAAAAAGATGGATATATTTAACAAACACCTATTTAATCACTCTTAATTGCCTCTATTGTCCGACTTAAAGGGATACAATTAAAGGTGATATAATTTTTATGATCACAAGCGGTAATTAGATGAAAGTTCAAAAATTAGGACATCGATTTTGCGGCAATGTATAGCGACGAGAAAAAATATCATCCTCAAAATAATTATAGCGTCACAGAAAAAATTGTAGCGTCGCACTTTTTAAATGAGTACAAAATAAGATGTAAAACAGGACATAATTTCATCCCAAATAACACGTGTACATAAATTATCGATAATATTGAATCACTTTACAAGTTTAAAAGTAAATACATGAATATTAACTGCAACTTGATAATCTGAAGAAATCCGTACCGTAATTCCAAATTCATTTCGTAGTTTACAGTCAAATTCATACATCTGGTTTTCCAGTTTACATTCAGCATGTTCAGAATCGAAAGATGCATGCATATGTTGCATAGTATATTACTATGAAATTTGCTGTTTAAAGTCATTAAAACCTTTTTAGTTGTAAACGTTTGCCCTCCAAATCTTTGTTCAGCGTTTTACAAAACGGGTACGAAACTTCTTGTTGTTGATGCTGCAAATCGTCGATACCGGTTCATGACTTCTGAATTTGACAGTGACTAAAGATCCCCCCTATTTTTAAGCCCTATGGGCTATACAATTACCAAAACAGCAAGAAAAAGATGTGGGAACCTTTAGGACAGCTTGTGGTCATTCTCATTAAGGGGGAGCCATACAGGCTTTGCATTGGAATTGTTACAAATGACAATTAATGAAAATGTTGGTTATTCTATATAAATATAAAAAGCAATATCAGCCTGTTCGCCATTCCTTACATGGAAAATGAAGGAATGAAATAATTTTGATGACGCCATGCCGTAGACACAGGGTTTTGTCATGGTGAAAGTTCCTCCATCGTTAAATTTTCATCCATGGAGATCCCTGCTGTACCCTAATCATGCTAATATAAAGTTAATTTAAGAATGAATTAAAATCTTTTATGTTATACAGATTTCAGAGAATCTTGGAATGGCAATGGTATTTACCATTGTATCAGCACTTCAGGAAAAGATAGCTGTGATTATTGAAGATAGAAAAAGGCAAGAGCAGGAAGAAAAAGAAAGAGTATTCAGAGAAAAAGAGGAAGCTGAACAGGTAATTTGTAATACTGAATTAATTGATTGTTGGTGCTGAAAGTCACATTCATCAGCACTCTTTGCTATATCATGGCAGCTAGATCTTATTGGTGAAGGATATCATAGTATCCTGGTAAGAACCACTACTTTCTACAGGAAAACTAGTCAATTAAGATCAATATGTAGTTGAACCCACCTTGCCACAAGCTGGGTTTGAAATTCACATCTTTAAAGGGACATAATCTATAATTTAGACAAACAAATTTAGTATAATTTTAAGATAATTATTTGACCTCATTTAGGTCTGTATGCATGCAACTTTGAATTTGACCCTTAGTTGGATACTGGTTGCACATGTGCTCAGCATGTTCAGTATTCGAAATAAAAGAATGTCGAAATTGAAAAATGAAACAAGTGTGCCATCAGGAAGAATTATACTGTTGACTGTTTCGGTCCACAAAAAGTCATTCATCATTTAATGATGATTTACATATTTTTTAATCTATGAAATCATACAGACCCAGAATAATGGTCATAATACTGTTGGATGTGCTTGTCTGTCTATTTATATTTATACTTATGTTTAAATTGGGTCGCATGACCATAGACAGTCTTCAAAGGTCATCTCAATGGTTATTTAGATGGCGTCTAATCCTAAGTTGGGCACAAAAGGGTGATACTTTATAACAATTTCATGTATTGTTTATTGTCTCCTATGGAAGTTTTATGATTTATGTAAAATGTTTGTATGTTTTAAATTTAATTGAAGAGTTTGAGTGAATTCAGTGATCAAAAGGAAATATTTATGTACTGCAGTGAAACTTGTCTTAATGGATCAATTAACAAAATCAACTTCCATCCTCAAAAATTGTGTTGCACATCAGCATCCTGGTGATGGCGATTGATCATGTGATTATGTCTAGACCAATAAGTACATCCAATTCATGCAAATCACCATTTCTTGATTGGGTTAATTGCAGTCATTTATTTTACTTCTTTCAGAAAAGGTTTGAAGGCACAAAAGTTTCAGTTGAAACATTTTTAGCTTGGAAGCTGAAGTTTGAAGCTGAGGTCAATGAACTGAAAGCACAGCACATAAAAGAGAATCCAGAACCAAAAGGATTATCTGGTAATCTTATTTTAGATATACATGAAATGACAGTCAAACCTGTATATAAAAGTCACCCTCAGGACAAGGAAAAACAGACTTTATAAGAGAGGTGGCTTGGAATGAGGTTCAAAATGCTTGGGACAGAGAGAGGTTGCCCTTACAAGACAGGTTTTCCCTTTATCGAGGTTGCCCTTACAAGAAAGGTTTTTCCTTAATCGAGGTTGCCCTTACAAGAAAGGTTTTCCCTTTATCGAGGTTGCCCTTACAAGAGAGATTTTTCCTTTATCGAGGTGACCTTAATAGCAGGTTTGACTGCACAAATAAAACGATAATTTTCTATATATTGCTATATCCATGTGATTTACATTTTCTGATATTAGTATTTTAAAAATCCTGTAAAAATGATTCATGTATTAAATGGCAATTGTTTTATTGCATTGCATCGCAAGGAAATCATTAACGTTACAATAACCGCATTGGCGACCTCCCTACTTACAACCTTTTCAAAATATTTTTAAATGTTCTGACACAGATTTTACCTTAATTTTGACTTTCTACCTTCAACATTTTTCTTTTGCCATTTGTTAACAAGCAATGACAGGAATCACCACAGTGTTTTTTACTTTGTAGCAGCAGTCTTTTTCTTTTATTTACAAATAGTGTGTGACAAGGGAGACAACTCTTTATTTTTAACAAATTGACATTTTCAGAAGTAAATAAAATTTCTGAAAGATTCCTGAATATTGTAAATTCAGAAATTATTGCTTGCATTTATTTTTGCGATTTTTCAAGAATCGACAAAAATGCAAGATTGATAATTGCGATATCAGGAAAATCTGCATACAGATATATGTAACGGATATCAGAATGCAAGTTCTTATTATTGCGGTAGTCACCCAGTCACATTATTTGCATTAATTAAAACCTTGCAATAATTTCTGAATTTACATTATAAAACATTTTATTGTTATTGTTTTAAAAAAAGTACTGGTGTTTTACTTGTTACATTTATCAGCTGTTATTGTATATATATATTCAGTAGAAATATGAAAATAAATGCCTTTATTAAAGTGTCAATTTTTCAAACCTTCAAAAGAAGAGACATTTACCAGAGGAAATCTTTCTAATAGGAAGGTTTTCTTGAACTTGTCTTACTATATATATGATCAATATTCCACAATTTCCATTGAATTCAACTATTCATGAATTAGCTAAAACATGTTAGATTGATTTTTTGATTGATTTTTGGTGTTTTAACGCCACTTTTAAGCACCGCTTTTGGGCTATTTCGTGGCGGCCAGTTTTTATTGGTGGAGGAAGCTGGTGTGCCCGGAGAAAACCACCGACCTTCGATAGGAAAACTGACAATCCAAGTCAATTAAGATTGGAGTCGAGTGCACCCGCACGAGCGGGGTTCGAACTCACAACCTCAGTGTTGACTGGCTAGTGATTACAGTAGTAACTACTTAGACCACTCGGCCACTGAGGCCCCTAAAACATGTTAGATAGCATGGACATGATGGATAATCAATGTTGTGTGTGAGATTAACAATTTTTTTAACAAGAAAATTTACATGGTCTTACATGATGAACAAGTACTTAAAGTCTACCAACAGGTACAATAGATTGCGAATTGGAGGGTATATTTTTTATCCAAAGGGGAGATTATTAGGGAGAATTTATCTAAAGGGGAGATTATTAGGGAGAATTTATCCAAAGGGGAGATTATTAGGGAGAATTTATCCAAAGGAGAAGATTTACTCTCATCCTAAGGAGGTTGATCATCTGGACGAAATTTTTCAAATGAAAAATATATTTGGAGGCATTCACCATTCTTTGTAGAAATGACAGTGATGCATATATCTATGTATATTACTACCTGCCATTGGAGAAGTAACATTTTTCCCATTTTTTAAAACAAAACAAGTATTATTTGAAAGAAAGAATGATTAGAAAATATGGTTAACATGTTCTTATCATGAATTCAAGTTAATAACACTAACATTTTCTTATATGCAGGCAAAGAAATGTTCATGCAGGATGCCAAGTTGGATGAATCAGATATGATATTTTTACAGTCAGGTATGTTCACTTATCCAATCAATATATATTTGAGAAAGTGCTATAAATACTCAATGCATCAATTTAGATTATGAATTTCTAATGTTTTAAGACATTTCTGGCTTATTGACATACTGTCCACGTCTTCTTTTATTCATATTTTGTGTCAGTCCTAATAAAAGTAGCTTGTGTGAACAACCATTTTTAAAGTAGGGCTTGCTGATATATTATGCCTGATTATCTCCATTTTTCATTAGGAATTTCATCAAGACATTTGAATGAAACATACTACTTATAATAGCATCCTGAAAATTTCATTATCAGACTTAAGGATGTATGTATTTAGGTGAAATTAAAAAAATCTAGAATTTAAAATTGATACTATAAGTCAGAATAGCATTAGTTAAGGAACAAAATAAGCTAAAAATATTGATAGGTTATGGAGCTCCTTTCGAGATATTTAATTTAAAAAAATGGTGGGAAAAGGCTGATTCTAACTTTTATCTTATATTTGCATTGGTATTATTTGGGTCTCACAACGAAAGAAAAGAAATTTAGAATCTGCTTAAATTTTGGTAAATGACCTTTTATGAGCTATTGAAGTCTTATATGAAAAGAAAAAACAGGGTATGGGGCAAAATATTTTACCGTGTATCGTAGGGAAAAAACCAAGGAGTCCGAACATCTGACACAAATTCCTAAACCTGACCAAAGTACATCCTTAAGATTGTGATCAGCTATAATGATGAAAGAATATAAATGAGAAGTCATTTTCTCAAATAACCTGTCTGACTATATTTTAGTACTTCTGGGAATTATACAATTTGTCTATTATAAATTTTAAGTAATTCTTGTTGTTTGGATTCAACTTTCTTTATTACTGTCATCTTTTTTTTTTTCATTTTTTCTTCATGGATAACAGTTTTGGTGGTTTGAGGAAAAGTTTTGTTTCAGTGGATACGTGATTTTGTTGTTTCAACCAAATTCTACATATAAGTTAATAATTTACAATTTGTATTTCGTTGAACAAATAAATTTGTGGATAACCATTACCCAAGAAATCCACAAAAATCAAAACTCATGAAAAAAATGAGGAATTCACAGTTATTAGGGCGCCGCCTAGTGGCGGGTTGCCCTAAAGTGATCAGTCAGTCCGTCCGCCCATTACAAATTGTGTCCGCTCTATATCTAGAGAACCATTATAATTTCATACCTTATACTTGACATGTATATTAACCAATACCTGAGGGTGTGTCATAATGTTTGTACAACTTCCTAGGTCAAAGTTCAATGTCGCGGGGCCCACAGAGATGGCTCCCAACTCAATGATGTCTAGTTTCCTTCAAATTTAAATGGATTTCTTTTTGTTTACAGAGGATGCAGATGTAGAAGTTGATGAATCACTGTTTCAAGATATGGATGACCTTGACATTGAAGATGATGAAGACCTTGACCTTGACAATAGTGATGGTGCTGTGGATTAATATTTAATTAAAAAAAATAGTTTAATAAATTATATATGTAAATAATAACTTCAGATTCATTTTATTTACATAAAATTATACTCGGGAGTAATGTACAGGAACTTTTCTATTTGATGTCAACTATCGTCATATTTTGTTAACTTTTCTCCTGAAACTTTCAGGCCAATTGAAACCAAATATGACCACACTCATAATTGGGGTATCGTGTTTAAAAAAAAATATGATGATGATCCTTCCTGCTTACCAACATAGCTGACATGGCTAAAAATAGAACATAGCTAGAAAATGCATGTTTTGTCTATTACCCTGAAAACCTATATAGATCTGACATCTATTTTCTGTCCTTTTACACCAAACCTGTCAGACACGAAACTATAACAGACAGAGAGAAACTTTAAATATAAAAAATGATCAGCAAGACAAAATCTTCAAATTAGATAACTTGTTCAAAATTGTCACTCAACTTCTTAAAGCAGTTACTGGGTACATGTATTGCCCTTAAATGATGATTTTTACCATTTTTTTTGCGTTTTTTTTCCTTTTATCCTTAAACAATTAGAGATAAAGACAAACTATTAAAAAGCCAAAATGATCAGCGGGACAAAAAGTTACAAATATGTCTGCATTCCCAAAATATCCTTATACAAGTTATTTTCCCTAAATGATGTCTTTTATCCATATTTGCATTTTTTGCCAAAACTATAGTAGATAAAGGAAATTTGTAAACTGCAAAAATGATGAGCAAGACAAGATCTACAAATATGAAATCAACATTGCCCAGATTCTTAGTTGATGATTTTTACCGTTTTTATATGTTGGGACAAAATTTAGTGTAGATCTAGAGAGTAGATACCAAGTCAAAAAACAGAAAAAAATATCAGCAGTACAGTCAACATAAAAGATATCTTAGTCAGAAATTATAGTCTGCAATGTTGAAAATGCCCATATATCTAGATGAACAACTCAGGCTCTTTGAAGCTTCTAGTTCTAGATTGTATCATCTCTGAAAAAGACTTTTCACTAGATTTATACTTGCCATGCACAATATTACCAGAGTAGTTGGAACTGATAACTCTTCTATAGAACCTGAATTACCGGTACCTCTTTTTCTGTGGGGGTTATATTGCATTTGGTTTACTTTTCGATAACACATTTTGTGCAGTTTTATTTTTCAAATGTCTGTGTTGTCCCTGTTGGTAACAGTCTTGTCTACTCTTTGTCCTGGAAAAAACCTGTTTTCATTTCAAACATTCATATTTGGTCAAGTATTAGGGATCTTTTTTTCTTGTCACCTATATTGCTCAATATTCTTATCTATAGGGAGTTTGCAGAATGAACTGAGTTGAGGCTCCCACTACATTTTTGCCTTGCCTGCAAAGAAAGTCACAAAATGCGAGACATAAGGATTACAATCTGGTGACGGCAGTGTAAAGTATTTGTATTAAGCTTTATATTTCAGAAGGTAGGCTTTATACCTTGTGTTTATGTCGGTTATATCTCTCTTGTCTTTAACCTCATTTTCATGGTTCAGCAACTGCATAAAGAAATTTCACAATTTTTGTCATGTGAATTTCTCACTTATGAGTAATAGGATAACTATATTTCGTACTGTGGATTCATTTATTTTCGTGGGTATCAATTTTCGTGGATTGAGGAAAAAATGTATTTTCGTGGTTTTGTTAAGTCTGCATAAAAGCCTATAACAAATTTGTACTTCATTGAACATTGAAATTTGTGGTTCCTATTTACCCATGAAATCCACGAAAATTGGTATCCCACGAAAAATAATGAATCCACAGTTTATAGGTTCCCTGCATGGTTTACATGTCTGTCAGAGTGTTCACCTGATCTCAACCTCATTTCATGGATCAGTGATCCAGGTTAAAGTTATGTGAAAAGGTCAAGTTTCTCAGATACTATAAACAGCAGGTCAACTATATGTGGTGTATGGAATGATTGCAGGGTATACATGTCGGTCTGATATGTATCATCAGACCTGGACCTAATTTTCATGGTTCATTGGTCAATGTTAAGTTTACTTGGTTAAGTTTGGTTCTTAGATATATAGTTTTAAGCAATAGGTCAATTATATTTGGTGCATGTATTGATTGTAAGGTGTACATGTCTGTCTGTCTGGCATGTATCATCTGACCTGAACTTCATTTTCTTGGTTCATTGTTAACTGTTCAACGTTTTAATGGTTTGGTCTGTGTCTTGTATAATATAAGCAATATGCCAAGTATATTTGGTGTATTGAATGCTTGTAAGGTGTACATGTATGTCTGGCTTAGTTCATTTGACCATGACCTCATTGTCATGGATTATTGATGGTGTCTAGTTTATGTGATACTTGCAATAAAACTTTATCTTTAAGACTATCAACATAAAATCAATCATTTGCCAGTAAAGCATGCAGGCGAGACATTTCAGCATATGCATTGTTTTTTTTTTACAAAAACAAATGTTTATTCAAGTTATTCCTAATTTATAAATTCCCAGGTAACAAACTTAGGGTTAGAGTTACATATAAGGTTAAGACAAGAGACATTTACCAATCTGATATTGGAAATGAGTCATCAATGTATGCTTTAGTGGTGAAGCTTGTAACTTAGTAGATGGATCATATTTTGGATCTTCATTATTTTTGTATATGTACAGTTTGTTAGGATTTTTATACCCCCTCTTTAAAATATACCCCCGCTTTAAAAAAGTGGGGGTATACTGTTTTACCTCTGTCTGTCCATCCATCCGTCCCATGAATATTTTCCATTGCATTAGTCTCAGGAACTACATTACAAAGATTTCTGAAATTTGGTTTCAGGGTTTATATGAGTCAGCTATACCGTGTGATGCGTTTTCAGATTCATCACTCAACAACTTCCTGTTTACCGAAATATTTGGGCGGGGGTATCATCAGTGAGCAGAAGCTCACAGTTTCACTTGTTTTTCTTGACAGAATTTGTTTTTCCTTCTTATTTTAGAAATAACATTATATGGATTATAGGCAAACATTTTTCTAGATTTTCAAATTACTGGTATGTGCTGTTTCATGACTCTTCTTCTCACAGGCACTTGTCTCAGAAAAAAAAATTCCTATATACCTTAATATAACATTAAGGTATATAGGAATTTTTTTTCTGAGACAAGTGCCTGTGCTTCTTCTTCAAGTTAGTGGCCACCTTCTAGAAAAAACTTTAACCTTAGACTGAATCTGAATGTTAACTGTTAAATAAACTGTTAACACAGAGATATGTCTCGCCTATTTGTTATTTTGATAATGCAAATGTTGAAATTAAAATAGCAATACTTTAACATGTAAGTTATGCAAATATTCAAAGTCAATGAACCATGACTGAAGGTACAGGGCTAAACAATCTCCATGGAAATGAGATGTGCCAATGCTAAAACAACTGCAAACCAAATACCATTGACTTTTCATAAGTCTTTCCCTTAGCTTTAAACAAACCTAAACTTGTAAACTATGTAAAAGTTTCAAAGTCAATGAACCATAATTAGGGGGTGGGGTTATATAATCTCCATGGAAATGAAACTTGCAAATGCCAATACATTTGCATACCCAATATCATTGACTTAACATTAGTGGTTCATCTTAAACTGACCTAATCACAAACTTATACATGTAAACTAAGCAAAAGTTTCAAAGTCAATAGACCATGACTGAGGGGTAAGGACCAAATATTCTCCATGGAAATGAGATGTGCTAATGCTTATACAACTGCATACCAATTATCATTGACCTACCACTAACGGTTCCCCTTAAACTGACCTAATCACAAACTAATACATGAAAACTAAGCAAAAGTTTCAAAGTCAATAGACCATGAATGAGGAGGCGGGGCCAAATAATCTCCATGGAAATGAGATATGCCAATGCTTATACAACTGCATACCAAATATCATTGACCTACCACTAGAAAACTGACATAATTACAAACTAATACATGTAAACTAAGCAAAGCTTCAAAGTCAATAGACCTTGACTGAGGGGGCAGGGCCAAATAATCTCCATGGTAATGAGATGTGCCAATGCTTATACAACTGCATACCAAATATCGTCATCGTCGCCGGAAACAGCATACCCATGTCTCGCTTTTTGACTCCATCAAGGCGAGACAAAAATCTAGTCCATTTATCAGTAAAATACAGAAAAATGAAAATGAGTATTTTCAAATTTTTACTCTGGATACTGTGTTTTGGTCATACTTAACAAGCTTCTGTCCAAATTACGTGAAGGTTTGACAAAGTTATTGATGTCTTAAAAAAAAAAATTGGAACCACAGATTAAACCTTTATGTTGACAACGCCAGAATCTAGGATCACTTTGTCTTCCTTTTGGGATATAAATGATGCAGGCTCGACATAAAGGGAAAAGAAAATAATAAGGGTAATTCAATTTACACCACATGCAAGGTCGAAGGACAAACACACAAACTGAAATAGCAAAAGGAGTTAAAGCATTCAGGTCCACTTTTGTTACAAAATACCAAAAACAACTTGAAAAATACACAAAAAAAAAAACAGAATAACAGTGTGATTGAGATAATGAGTAAATTAAACATAATTTTAAATGTCATGAAATACATCCGAACCATCAAATTTTGACAGATATTCTGTGCATATTTGTGAAAATTAATGACATAGTCTCAAATTTCTGCTGGACTTCTTGGAAATTTGCAAAATTACAAAAGCTAACAGAAAATTTACACAATTAACATGAATAATATGGTTTGTGAGGTGAAACAACATTTGATGTGTACGGATTGATATTTTAGACTTAGATATATGATTTTTTTTATGAGTTGTTATTGGCTTTGAACTAGCTGTCAGTAACTGCAGGCTCTCTCAGATCTGTACTTTGTGTCTCTTTTGTTGTAAGAGATGTATAAATACATGCCATGTCCTGTCTGTTTTTGTTTATAGATGTTTTTCTGCTTTGTATCGACCTGATGAGTTAACCCCTCTTCAATTGATTTTTATAGTTTGTTCTTATGTTGTGCTGTAAAGAGGAGGGTTGAGAGTTCACACACATGTTTAACCCTGCCACATTCTGTATGTGCCTGACCCAAGTCAGGAGCCTGTAGTTCAGTGGTTGTCGCTGGTTCATGTCTGTCATATTTGTTTTTCGTAAATTGTTTTGTTATATCTTAGGCCGTTAGTATTCTCAGTTGAATTATTCCATATTTTTCATGTTTGGGCCTTTTAAAGCCGACTATACTGTATGGGTTTTTCTCATTGCTGAAGGCTGTACTGTTGCCTATGATTACTTACATGCACTTCAGGAGCGGATCCAGCCATTTATAAAAGGGGGGGTTCCTAACCCAGGATAAAGGGGGGGGGGGGGGGTTCCAACTATATGTCCCCATTCAAATGCATTGATCGTCAAAAAAAAAGGGGGGGTTTAAGAACAATGTGATTACCTCTAGTCCTTTAGATTCTGAGAAGTCAATAACAGCATATTTGACCCGAAACAAAATGCTACGGCTAGGAATAACTAATTCTGGCACATATGAAGTCTTAGACTCTTAAGCTTCTTTGACTTGTATTAAGTAAACTAAACATAATTAAGGATATTATAACACAAGCTCTTACATTTATTATCTCAATTTCTCTTTATAAACATAACAATACAAGAACAGATGTATCACCAAAAAAATAAGGATATATATATAATTTGAATATTTGTTGAACAAAGTAAAGAAATGCACAATTTTAATATGGGAATACTATTTTAATTATTACAAGAGTCATGACAGAGTTACTGTCAGATCATACTTCAAAGAACTAAATATATATCTGTATAAAAATATTGTTGATTTTCAAATTGTCACTGAAACAAGTTTTTTGGGAAAAAATCTAGAATGATTTTCACTATGGTTGGAGTATGTCAGGATCTCGCAGTGTTGAGCACGATTTATTTATTTGATGTTACTGGCTGTGAACTAGCTTTTAGCAACTGTGAGTACTCTTAGATTGGTAATTTGTGTCTATACTCTTTCTGTTAAGTTTTTTGTGTATATCTGATGAATCAATTCTTTTTGAACTGATTTTTGACAGTTTGTTCTTATGTTGTACTCACACTTACACCACTGTCCAAATTAGTGGAGAGTTGAGCGCCAATTAACATGTTTAACAAGGCCACATGCTGTATGTGCCTGTCCAAAGTCAGGAGCCTGTAATCATGGTAGTTCAGTGGTTTTTGTTGGATGATGTCTATCATTTTTTTTTTTCTTTTATTGTTTTGTACATAAATCAGGGCACTGATTCTCTCATTTGAATTATTTACAGCTCTTCTATAAAAGCATGCAAAGCAAACCTTTGATCAACTTGCTTGCTATGTTTGATTGGATGTTTGCAAACAATAGGTAGGCGGAGTTTCAGTCTGTTTTGTATATACTGGAATTTGATTAGACAATAAAAGCTGACATACAATGAAGTTAATGTTTATTGTCCAATCAAATTCCAGTATATAGTAAACAGACTGAAACAAACTACCTACCTTTTGTTTACAAACATCCAAACAAACATAGCAAGCAAGTTGATCAAAGGTTTGCTTTGCATGCTTTTATAGAAGAGCTGTAAATTTTGTAATGGCAGGCATTTTATAGATTACTATACAGCATGGGTTTTGCTCATTGTTTATGGTTTTGTCAATCGATACTTTATTATCCTGAACCAAGACATTGCCATTTATTTTTAGATAATTAAGGGACATAACTCTTGAACAGTAAATGCCAAAAGAGAACTTGACTTCATAATAATGTGATAAAATCTAAAAAGATTTGTTAAATGATATCACTTTGGAAAAATAATCAATATGTTTACGTAGCTAAGGGGAATAACTTATAATATATATATGAGGATGTGGATGATGGGTTACAGAATAGAGAATAATGGGTAAAAAATAAAAAGAATAAAGGAAAATGAGGTCCTAAAATATAAAGAATACAATGGGCAAAAAGTATAAAGAACAGCATGAACAGAGAAAAATGGCCTAAAAAATTAAAGAATACAAAAATGAAGGACCCCTCATCCAGACCCTTATATACATATATATATATATTGCAAAACCCATCAAAATCATAATATATATTGCAAAACCCATCAAAATCATAATATATATTGCAAAACCCATCAAAATCATAATATATATTGCAAAACCCATCAAAATCATAATATTTATTGCAAAACCCATCAAAATCGAACTTGACATGCTGATGTGGTACTTTAATCATCATCTAGAAACTAAACAAATCCTAATTTTAAAAGTATAAGTTTAAGGGGAATAACTCTTGTATGGTCAAAATCTACCTTGAACATGTTGAACTGTACATGTATTTGATAGTCCATGAAATTTCATTCAAATTTCACAATAGGTAAACATCCCTTTAATTGTCATCCAAAAATTAAGAAAATAAGGATTTTAGGTACACAGTTTATGTCAATTTTGTCGTTTCTACCTGGCAGCCTACTTCTGCCCACTTAAATTTTACCTTATATGTCTTAAAAATATTGAAATCTAATTAACAAATTTTCCCAATTGGAAAGTAGGTTCAATTTGTACGAAGAAAGAAAAGAAATGGGATGTTCAATCTGACAGTCATTACAGTATGTTGATTGATTGAAATGACAAAATACACATGAGTTGTAGTGTAACAAAGGGACATAACTCTTGAATGGTAAATGTCAAAGGCATCAAAGTATATTCAATTCTTTTGATGAAGGAAAAGAAATGGCAAGTCCACTCTAAAGGATATGTACAGGGGATTTTTTTGAAGAATTGCAAACTCCAACAGTATGTTGATTGACTGAAATGACAAAACACACATAAGCTGTATTGTAACTAAGGGACATAACTCTTGAATAGTAAATGTCAAAACCATCAATCTTAAGGATAGGTACAGGGGATTTCCTAGAAATGTTGCCAACTATATTTGTCCACTTCCACCATGGATGAGTTGAAATGACAAATAATTTTAAATAAACATGACCTGTGTCAGTGATATGTATATAAGGGCCATAACTCTTGAATGTTAAATGTCAAAAGCATCCAAATCCAACTATTATCTATATTTTATGGTCCATGAAAGTGTGTTTAAATATCCAAAAATTTGGTCATGCGATACCTTATCATCCAGAAACCAAAATTGTGACAGACAGACATTTGCATGATCCATCACTTATATATAAATGTATACCCCTTGTTCAAGGAGGGGTATGATCAAGTCTTATTCTACACAAAGTACACATACAAGTAAATGTATCTGGGAAACAAAACTTCAAGCTAGACCTAAAAATATTCAAAAAATATTACATAATTGTCAAAGCTCCACATATTTCTCAACTCAGCTGACAATATTGCTTTCTTCACTTCCTTTTACATGTCTTAGTCATGTTTGTTACCAACTCTAAATAATTACTATTAATTATAAATTAAATGCAAATAGTTGAATGTTAACAAACACTTTCAAAGAAAAATTAAAAAGACATAAACAAGTTTTTCAACTAACAACATGTACATGATGTAATTGATTCTCCATAAATCTGCAAATCCATATATAACAAAATTGTTGAAGTAAAAGTTTGAAAACAAATAACATATATATTACAATAATATTAAACATTATGTTAAATGTACTACACAAAAAAAAAACAAATAAATTTTAATAAACATGATAAATAAAATATAATAAATAAAGAGACAAACTAGAGATTCACTTAAATCATATAAAGGAGAAGGTCTGGTAAGGGCTTATTTTGGCCTAAAATTTGAAGTACATCTGATAAAAGATTTTTAACATTTTTTAAATACTTAAGTGTCTTCTTCTGTCGTTTCAATCATTTATTGTAAAAGATTTGAACTGATTTGGCCATTAAATACGCCTTAATTCAAGCTTTAATATGAAAAAATCTATCAAATAATGAAATATGCCACAAAACGTCACTTTTCAGATGGTTTTTGTCTAATATGGAAGTGGCCGCATTCGTGTTCATTCTCAACCTTTATATATGTTATGTATCATCATCAAATACAAGATATATTTAAATATTAAGACTGAACATAAGTGTGGCCACTTCCATTTTAGACAAAGACCGCTTAAAAATAAGCACAAATGCTGAAATTGTGAAGATTTAAGTAATTTTACATGAATTAATGATATTAGTAAACTGATGCATGTGCATTGTATTGTCAAAAACAGCCCATATTTATGTAACACATTCCTCTTTCCAATAAATAGCTTACAGTTTACATCTTTAACAAATTTTTGAAATGCTATATTTTGGGGCCAAAAAAGGGTCTTACCAGGCCTACTCCTTTGACTAGATTAAAGATTGCACTGGACTACTAGTACATATTTTATGCATGAAGAATGATAGAACCTGACAAAATATATATACTGTACATAACATACATATACATTATATGTACCTTTACATGTTTAATACATAAAAACACAATCATGACGATAAATGTACAATTGCTTTTTGTTGGACATACAAATGACATATGAAATTATTCAAGAGAGTTTTTAGAAATCTAAAGAAATATGAAATTCATCATGTTCATTAAGCATGTTAAGTTGTAGGGTTATTTTGGTGTTCAGTTTTGTTATGGCTCTTAACAAGAACAGGGTATATCAGATGTCACATATCCATTATACATAAATAAAAAGAAGTAAAAGTATTACATGGTATTAGCAGTACTGAATACCTGCCTGCATGTACATGTACCAGGCTGAGCATGATCAGGGGAGTTACTTTAATCATTTCGATTTTTTATCATCTATTCAGAAATTTTTATGCAAACAGGAGATATCTATCTTTACTTTGCCAAATTTAAACAAAAATCAGAGAATTCTATCATATATTTTGTACTTCCAGTAAACACTACCTCCCCAATTGCAAGTAGCCATAATCATGATAATATTATATTTCAATTTTCCAATTGACAAAAGATAAACAATCCATTTAAAAACATTTTCATCATCACAATATACACATGATACATGATAAAAACATAATACTTATTTTGAAAAAAGCAGGTTATCCTTTCTTTCATCGTTGTAGCATGTTACAATAATATATACCAGTAATTGCACCTATCTATAACTCTCATCTATCAATATACTGTAAATTCAGAAATTATTGCCTGCATTTATTATTGCAATTTTTGAAGGATGGACAAAAATGCGAGATTAATTATTGTGATTTCAGGAAAATATGCATACAGAAATATGTATCAGATATCAAAATGCGAGTTCTTATTATTGCGATATTCGCCCTGTCGCATTATTCACATTAATAAAAACCTCGCAATAATTTCTGAATTTACAGTAGACGATTTAACGTGGATCACTATCATATATGTCAGCCGCACGCTCGTAATTTGTAGAACAACAGTTAGTTGTTTGAAGCTGAATGTCTTCATCCTCAATGTTGTCTCGTATTTTACTTGGTTCAACAAACACAATCCAGTCAAAGTACAGGGCATTCAAACTAACCAAAGCTGAATTTTCAAAGACCTTCGATTTGTTCTCCATTCTAATTCCATGAAGATAAGCATTTGGTGATGGAGCTTTCACTTTTCGTATGCTCCCTCTCTCCTCCCCATAGGGTCCATACTGTGTTCCAAAATTGGAAATGAACTTCAAACTTCTGACCCGTACAGCTGTCTTACAAAAGTGGACTTCCACGATCACCTCATTCTCTCTTAGGAAGAAGTCTTGGTCAGAGGTCACCACTGGAACATTTTTACGACTTCCATAGGTCTTCTCTTCCCCGATCATGTAGGAAACTGATATGCCAGCTAGCTGTGACGGTGTGTAACCAAACCAAATACGAATCTTCCTGATTCTATCATTTACAGATAAATTATCAAAATAACTGTAGCCTTTTCGCAGACTATTGTTGGAAAATACTCGTTTGCACATGGAGGAAAATTTCCTACAAATTTGATTGAAAAGTTGTGGTTCACCTTCTTGTTTGAACTCCCCACTCAAATAATTTCTTACAAGAAACTGTTCAACTACAGTTTTCACTTCAACTCCATTTAGCTTTTTCCTCCATAATTCAAACATATCATATGCATCAAACTGAGTGATCTCTGAAAAATTCACCACCTGAAGTAAAGTTTTAACCTCTTCCGCTTTTAATTCGCAAAATTCAGAGTAAAGTCTTATCAAATTCAGTATATGAACCTCCGGTTTCTCAGCTGGTATGCCACACTCCAAAACAGTCAAATCAACGCATTTCAATAAGTATAATAAGTCGTCATAAGGGATGCTCAGCAAAACATTGTCTCGTAAAGTGAAACTGAGAAAATTCTCTGAAACATAGTGGCACACACTTGAAAACAACTTCGGCAAATTATGTTGTATTGAAAAAGACAATAGACAAACAACGTTTTCAGATGTTAAGTGTTCTGAAATATACTCTTCACATTTGATACTTATGAAAAGAATCTGGAGAAAATTTGATGCTACTAGCAAATCCTGGACATTTTCGTCAGTGATTTCTACATCTCCTGTGTAAGCGTACTCCACAATGGCTTCTAGACATTCTTCTGTGACAACATTAGGATCTAATTTGCAGGTCTGACAAGCATCATCAGAATATTTGAACAAGCTAGTGAAATAGTCTGAAACCGAGGTCAGGATAAGTTTGTGAGCACTTAAAGATGTGTTTCCAGAGGTCAAGGTGATGTCACAATAAAGTCCTTCATTTCTAGCTCTGTTGATTTTGGAAATAATATTTCCATGGCGATTTTGATCTGAATATTTCACCATTTTATTAAAACTTTTGATCTGAAAAAAAAAGAAAAAGGATATATTAGAAATGGAGAGTTCATATTTGAAGTTATTTGAGCTTGAGTTATATCCCTTGGCTGCCATTTTGGAGGGAAAACTGGTTGATTTTCTTATTGACTAATTAAATTTAAACATCTGGTAAACATGCATGTATGCAAGTGTGGTAAAAAAAATCTTACTAGATAGCAGCAAAGAATTATCTATACAAGGTTTCAACTTTACACAAATAAAAATTGTTCAGAAAACAGTTCAATAGTCAGTATTGAGTTGATTTACGACTTAATTTGTGCACATGAACCTCAAACATGGCGGCAAATTTAAAAACTCACACTCAAATTACATGTACGTACATATATACATGTATTGAAAACAATCTATAAATTGATATATACATGTATAATGTCATATGTTTCAATTCAATTAATTTAATCAATAAAATGATTTTCTTGGTTTTACCAAAATCTGCATGTTAAAGGACGGGTGCATTGGGGAATATTTTTTTTTACGTTTGTGCGCAGCTTTTGCGCGCATTCAATTTACAGGTAACACAGGTAAAATAAATATAATTCATAATAAATATGACTATAGTTAATATGAATTTTGAACCTGTTCTACATTTTGTATTTGTAAATTAAAATTATATATTTTTCATATTGAATTCTAAATAAATATACAGTGATCATGAGAAATCCTGTAATAGCTTAAGACTAGACATACATGTTAGTTAATTGCAAATATTTCAGAGTAAATAGCATTCTGTTTCATAATTTTACCAAATAGCGATTTAACAAATTATTTAAGCAAGTTTGTAAAGTTGCGTCAGGGCACACAAATATGAAGTTTCGTTTGTCAGAAACAAATCGGGGGGAAATCATTTGTGTACGATGGATTTACTATTTGTATCGACGAAACACTTTTTGTGCATGTTACGACATGTCTGTTCAAAGTTTTGATTTTTCTACCCTATATACCACTTTGCCTCATATTCTTATTAAGAAAAATTTCACACACCTAATTAAATGGGCATTTAAAAAGTCGGAATGCAATATGTTCAAACTCTTTTAGGTCATTTTTTAGAAGCAACAAACAAAAGAACTATGTCAATTGGACATGCTTTGATACAATATCTGCCCTTGAATTTTTACTTGATAACATTTTTGTTTGCTTTGGAGATTCAGTATATCGTCAAGTTATCGGAATTCCAATGGGGACTAACTGTGCACCACTTATTGGGGACCTGTTTTTGTATTGTTATGAGTTACAATTTATGACTAAAATCAGCAAAGACCCATCGAAACAACATCTGATAAAAAAATTTAACAATACTTTTAGATATTTGGATGATATATTGGCTCTGAATAATGACGACTTCAGTATGTATACTAAAGAAATTTATCCTGTTGAACTTACTTTAAATAAAGCTAATACTAACAATGACCATTGTCCTTTCCTCGATCTTGATATCTATATCATTAACGGGAAGCTTAATACAAAAATTTATGATAAAAGAGATGATTTTTCATTTCCTATCGTTAACTATCCATTTTTAGATGGTGACGTTCCCTTGTCACCATCTTATGGTGTTTATATATCTCAACTTGTACGATTCACTCGTGTATGTAACAACGTATTAGATTTTAGCGAGAGAAATTTATGTATTACTGAAAAATTATTACACCAGGGTTTTCGATATCATAAACTAGTCAAAACATTTAATAAACTTTATCATCGGTATAAGGACATCATTCTTAAATATAACTCAACATGCAGAAATCTTATACGTTCGGGTATTTCACATCCAATCTTTTATGGTAATATTCTTTACAAAGCATAAAAATGTCAGTATTCACCTCAAAAGCTAACAAAACCTTTAAACAGACTTATTAAGAAGGGATATAGCTACGATACTGTTGTCAGGTCATTAAAGATTGCATATTTTGGCTTTAATATTGATTCACTTATAGGGTCTTTGCATCGGAATTAAACACATTTATTTTAAAACCAGTTGTCATGTTTGTTGGCATGACACGGGTTATATTCTTCTCATATATTTTATGACGGTATAATACTAAACCCCTAACAGGAGGGATTATGCCTGATATTCATATGATGAAGACATAATCTTTCAATCAGTTTAATTGAGGTCTGGAGCTGGCATGTCAGTAACTGCTAGTAGTCTGTTGTTATTTATGTATTATTGTCATAATCTTTATTTTCTTTTGTTTCCCATTCTGACATCGGACTCGGACTTCTCTTATACCGAGTTTTACTGTGCGTACTGTTGTGCGTTTGTTTTTTCTACATTGGCTAGAGGTATAGGGGGAGGGTTGAGATCTCCAAAAACATGTTAAACCCCGCCGCATTTTTGCGCCTGTCCCAAGTCAGGAGCCTCTGGCCTTTGTTAGTCTTGTATCATTTTTAATTTTAGTTTCCTGTGTATAATTTGGAGTTTAGTATGACGTCCATTATCACTGAACTAGTATACATATTTGTTTAGGGGACAGCTGAAGGACGCCTCCGGGTGCAGGAGTTTCTCGTTGCATTGAAGACCCATTGGTGGCCTTCGGCTGTTGTCTGCTCTATGGTCGGGTTGTTGTCTTTTTGACACATTCCCCATTTCCATTCTCAATTTAAGGTAAAATCAGTACTTTTAATCTTTAGATTTTACTATGTTTATTTTTACATTTTTATCTGTTTATATTTCCAGGACTTATTAAAAAGTGCTTGTGCACAATAAAACCATGAAAACGGACTTATCCTGCTCGAAAATAAGAGTTAAATAAATAAATAAGTATATTAATCTACCTGTCATGCCTGTATTTACCTGAGTTTACATGTAAAAGAATGCGCACAAACGTAATGATTTTTGTGTGCAAATGTAATAGTAATGGGCGCAAATGTAATGCACCGATTAAGGACAGGGTTTTTTAATTGGTTGGTTTACAGATTTTTTACTTACAAAAGTTGGCTCAGTCAGTCTAAAAATTTTTTTTAAATCCTTACAAGACATACATGACATAAATCATTTGTAAATATGTATATAGATATAGGAAGATGTGGTATGAGTGCCAATGAGACAACTCTCCATCCAATTTACAATTTATAAAAGTAAACCATTATAGGTCAAGGTATGGCCTTCAACACGAAGCCTTGGCTCACACCGCACAGCAAGCTATAAAGTGCCCAAAAAAATTACTAGTGTAAAACCATTCAAACGGAAAAAACCAACGGTCTAATCTATATAACAAGAGTGCACACGCTGAAATGTCTCGCCTTCTTTACTAATCATTGATATTATGTTGATAGTCCTAAATATAAAGCTTTATCAGTCAGGGGACTTATTGAAATAAGTGATTTTTAAATCACTTATTTAAGTAGCAAATTCGAAGTTTTGTCATAAATTGTGATTTTGTAGTTTTACCAAAATTTTAAACACATAGGTTTAGATAATATCTTTTCATTAGTAAAATTGAAAAACATTAACTTTTTGCTTCTTTTAAGCAGCAAGGTTTATTCCTTTGATGCAATCATTTAGCTGCAAATTCTATTTTAGTTGAAAAAATGCTATAAAAATGGCTTGACATAATGAACTGATACTTTCTCAACAGATTTTTCCCAGCAGTGGGAGTATTTTTCCTGTAAAATTCAAGGTTTCATCTTATAGATTATGTAATAAAATTCTACTGTTCGCGATCAAAATTTCACTGTTCGGGGGTGTTGAAATTAGAGGGGGTTATTAAAATAATGATACTTAAAGAAGTGATTTTTTGGAAGGAAATTGAGGTATGATACTTAAACAAGTGATTTTTATGTCACTGTCCTAGATTTAGTACAAGGTCATCACCTGACATGGCCCGGTCATCCTATCAACACAGATGTTGGTTCTGATAATTTTTAGCAACATAATTAGTCCCTGGATCATTAGTATTCTATATTCAAAGCTACAATAAAATTAAATCACTTAGTCTAGTGATTAATTTGTACTACTTAAATAGGTGATTATTAAAGAAAGACAACTCTTACTTCCAACCTTTATGGACATAATGATACTTGAATCAGTGATTTAGAAAATCACTCATTTAAGTAAGTCCCCTGACTGTTTATTACAACTGTCACATAAACTTAACATTAACCAAGTAAACAAAACATTGACCAATGAACTATGAAAATGAGGTCAAGGTCAAGGTCAGATGAACCATGCTAGGGCCAAAAAAAAATATATGTCTGTTTAAGGTTACATACTTTAAAAAAATAGGGTAGGTAGGTCGGTATTTCAATTTTATTTTATTTTTTCATTTTTGTTTTTCTGACATGATTTTGAGTCATGCCGTTTTGTCTTGTCGTGGTCCTAGTTGATCATGGGCCGAGTTTACCTGTATTTTTAATGATTGGATTCTTTCCCTTGGTAATTTGTTGGAAAAAAATGGCGGCAAAGTGTTTATTTCATCACACGAGTTGCGAATTTCCTTAAAACAGCTGTCATATACACGATTGTGAACATTGGGATGTATCAGGCAATTGATTTATATCATTTGCAACACTAACTTCGCTTTGGACACGAGTTCAGTTTATTTTTCACTTTACGACAGAAATAAAATGACTTAGGGTCAGTGCTCAAAAGTAGGGTCGGTCGGGTAACCGTAAACAGAAATATATTTTTTTTTGGCCTAGGCAGGCATGTACAGCTAACAATTCTTCCATACAACAAATATAGTTGACCTATTGCTTATAGTTTAAGAAAAACAGACCAAAACACAAAAACTTAACACTGAGCAATGATCCTTGAAAATGAGGTCAAGGTAAAAAAAAAACCTGCGTGACTGACAAATAGATCATAAAATATTTCCATAAACCACATATAGTTGAACTATTGCATATAGTATTAGAAAAAAAGACCAAAACTCAAAAACTTAACTTTGACCACTGAACCATGAAAATGAGGTCAAGGTCAGATGACACCTGCCAGCTAGACATGTACACCTTACAATCATTCCATACACCAAATATAGTAGACCTATTGCATACAGTATAAGAAAAACAGACCAAAACACAAAAACTTAACTATAACCACTGAACCATGAAAATGATGTCAAGGTCAGATGACACCTGCCAGTTGGACATGTACACCTTACAGTCCTTCCATACACCGAATATACTAGACCTATTGGTTATAGAATCTGAGATATGGACTTGACCACCAAAACTTAACCTTGTTCACTGATCCATGAAATGAGGTCGAGGTCAAGTGAAAACTGTCTGACGGGCAGGAGGACCTTGCAAGGTACGCACATATCAAATATAGTAATCCTATTACTTATAATAAGAGAGAATTTAACATTACAAAAAATCTTAACTTTTTTTTCAAGTAGTCACTGAACCATGACAATGAGGTCAAGGACATTGGACATGTGACTGATGGAAACTTCGTAACATGAGGCATCCATATACAAAGTATGAAGCATCCAGATACCTTCCACCTTCTAAAATATAAAGCTTTTAAGAAGTTAGCTAACGCCCCCGCCATAGCCGCCACCACTGCCGCCGTAGCCGCCACCACCGCCGCCGGATCACTATCCCTATGTCGAGCTTTCTGCGACAAAAGTCGCAGGCTCGACAAAAACGAGAAACACGTATGAACTACATAAACAGACGACAACTACTGTAATCAGATTCCTGACTTAGGACAGTGCAAACATTTGCAGCGGGATTAAACGTTTTAATGGTACCAAACCTTCTCCCTTTTCTGAAACAATAGTATAACATCACAACATAGAAAAACACACTATAAAATATCAATTGGAAGGCTTAACTCAATCAAAAAACGTAAATTAACACACAATGAACGAATAAATTTGACCTGTGACACCTGAATGCAAATACACAGTTAATAAAAAATTACAAGGGATAAATAATTAAAGTCAAAAGTAAATAAACAGGTTTAAAAAAAGTTAAAGTATGATATCACTGTGAAATTTCAAACAATTTATAGAAAATCATCACTTTTGAAGAAACCTGTGTCATATTATACAGAGGTAAATGAAAATAATTTTGTTGTTAAGTATATACATGTATAAAAATTATATCGCTCAGCTTACTAACAATATTTTTGGTATGCCTTTTTTTGTCATCATTTTTAGTTCCAAATATTATTACTCCTCTGTTTTAAACATACAATGCATGCCATAGTCATGTAAAAGGGAAGGGGGGATGTATGTCCACAGAAAAACAGGAAAAATAAAATGGTAATTTTCCAAAAGAAAAAATTACCAGCTAAACTTTGCTTTTTATCAACTTTCAGGAAACATGGTGAATAATGAGCTTCATTAGTACGAAAACACTTGAAATAAAAATTGCAAACACGTAGCACAAAAAAACGACTGTGAGAGACCCTTATGGGTAGTCAAGGTCATTAAACATCCCCAGTACATGTAGTAACACGAAAATAACACTTTAACATCTGTTTCATAAATGAAACAGACTCGTCCGCTGGAAAGACAAGGATTTCAGTTTCATCCTTTGTCAGGCAATCCTGTTTCTGTTATCCAAATTGTCGAACATTTTTTTTCAATATATGAAATAAAAAAATTCCAAATTGTTTTCTGGATATCTTTTTCTTTTAACTTGACAATGAACATGATGACATCTTCCACGTTGGGACAGGGTCCATTTCATCTAGATGAGATGAAAAATCTTAGGAATTATATATGACAAAAAAGGAAAACAAACTTATTTTAACAGGTTTTTAACAAAGGTTTCTTTTCGCAAAATAATTTGTGCAAACAACATTTCAAGGTCAGTTTTGATTGTCTATTTTTAGAAACGCAAGCACTAGAGATTATTTTTAGATTTTTTATTTTATTAGAACACAATGTGTAATCTTTCTGATAAAGTTTGAACAGTCAGGGGTATGACTTAAACAAGTGATTTCATTATCACCTACAATTGTATTTTAGTGATTTGAAAATTTTAGTAATCACCTATTTAAGTGATTTTGTTGTTTCCTTTGATCTTCAAATGCTAATTTTATTAATTTTCCATATTATGACAAATTATTCCGGAATTTTTCCTACATAGATCAATTATCCCTAAAGTTCTCTTGTATATGAATTTCAGCAGTGCGCTTTATTGGGCAGTAAGTTACATTGTAGTGCATGAAAGCTTTAAAGAGTACCCTTGCTGTCAGGGGTAATACTTACACAAGGGTTTTAATTTACTGGTATAGGTAAATTATTTTTCCCATTTTTGTTATGTTGAGTTATATCCCTTAAACATTCAGATTTTTTTTTTACTTATATAAGTAAAAAAAGTCTAATTTTCTTCTTCTCTTGAATTTCTCGACTGCATTGCTCTAATAGCATGAATAGAGTGTGTAGTTGTCTGTCATTAATAGTTGTCTTTACTATCCATAAAAGTATCATTTCATGGATAATGAAAATCTCATTTGTCTGATCTTCAAAACACTGCTCATTTACAAGCCTCCAGGGAGAAATTTTTGAAGGCCTTGGCAGTTACTTTTACAACATCTTTGTGCAGTGGATTTCTTTGCTTAGTTTTTGAGATAAAAGGTTAAATTCTAATTATAAATTAATGAGCAAACCAGAAAGTTCTGTAACAGTAAATTTGGTCCTGTAGTAAAATTTGTCCGCCAGACTTTTTTTCCTAGTTAAGTAGATCAAGTCCATGACCATTATTTTACTAGGAATGTAAGTTCCAGGACAACTTTTCCTAGGAAAATAAATCCATAGCTAGTAAAATATGTCTGGCACTTATTTTCCTAGGAAAAAATTTCCTAAGACTTGTTTTTCTAGTAATTTTTATTATATTACATGTATTATGACAATTATTGAAAATAATAAAAACAAAACCACATTTTCTTAGTTAAGATTGGAAAGTTTCATTATTTTTTTCCTATTAACATGGGCGTTATAACCTACAATGACCTAGGCATGTGAATGACATGGACATGATGTCCTAGGAAAATTAGTCTGGGGACATAATTATAAATTTTATTAAAATATCAATGCACAACTCTTTAACAATATTAAAACATAAAAATTTAATTTCCATTGTTTACATGTAAATAATTTGTTTCATTAAAATTTACCTTTTAAAATAAAGGAGATGGACGTTTTTACCTAGGAATATTAATGACATGGACATGATTTTCTAGGAAAATTAGTCTGGGGACATAAATTTTATTAAAAAAATTGATACACAACTTTTAAACAATATCAAAACATAACATTTATATTTTCCTTTTAAAATAAAGGGCATGGACGATTTTACCTAGTACATGTTATATTAATGACATTGAATGATTTCCTAGGAAAATTAGTCTGGGGGCATACATTTTATAAAAAATATAAATACACAACTCTTAAAAAATATTAAAACATAACATGTAAATGATTTGATTCATTAATATTTTTCCTATAAAAAAAGGACATGGACGTTTTTACCTTGGATTATTAATGACATGGACTTGAATTCCTAGGAAAATTAGTCCTGGGACATAATTACTAACATCGGACTAAAAATACTAGTAAATTCTGTAACCATGGACTTTTTACACTATAGTTATATGTGTCTGCCCGGATATATTTTACCAGGACAAATATATCTCTTACATTTTGACCTCCCAAAACTTGAGAATTTAATGGGTTGTAAAAAAAATACTTGTATAAGTAAATTTTCGGAGGATTCAGGGGAGATAATTCAAACTTTGAAAATAAAATAAAAATCTTACAAATTTACTTACATCTTCAAGTAAATAAAAATGACTTGTATAAGTACTCTTACAATTAGACATGTTAGACAAAGGTCAACAATCTTAAGTAACCTGATAGGTCTTCTTTATACTTAGAATGATCAACTTCAAGGTTATGCCCTATCTACAAATTATTCCAGTTTATGCATACTTAAAATAAACTGTAAAAACTGACATGACTGACAGGCTCATCAAGCATTGTCAAGTAAAAGATCATTTCTGCATGTATATAGTTGTTTTTTTTTAAATGGAATCCTTGTCTTATCAACTTGGGCAGGATCGACTTATGGCTTGAACGTTATCAAACCAGTATTTGCTCAATTTTGGGTTATTTTCGTTACTACCTTTAAATATACACATATATATATATGTAGTCCATAAAATTATGACGTCTTGCAAGGCTATTTCATCTTTTTTCTGTGACGCCTTTTGCTGTTATAGAAATACGTAATTTAACATTGCAATGTCAGCTACTGTACTCGTATTTATGGTTATGTAATGTACTACTATACGTATAAATGTACATACAAGTACACATCAATACGAAGTAAAATAACAAAAATAATGAATGTAGGAAGGAGTCACTGAAAAAAATTTAAAAAGCCTTGCAAGACGTCATAAGTATTTGGACTAATAATAGTAATATATATGTAACTGGAAATTAGGCCAAAGCTATATAATCCTTGCTCTCAGATAAATATCAGTGATCGGGAAGGACGTGCGCCTTGCGCCATTTGCGCTTATCGACCAGAAATGGCGCATAAAGCGACAAATAAAAGCGCCCGCGTGGCGCATGATATATTTCACTTCGTTTTGAAACGTTGAGATATCGTCAAATGGATTTCCGATCGTATTTCGTGCCGCCATGTGCGAGCATGTAACAGTGGTTTGATTTTGTCAGTGTACTTTATCCGGAGGAAGAAAACCCCCAGTGATTTTTATCCACCAACAAAAAAACACTAGGTTTTTCTATCGGGGTCCAGTGTAAAACATCCACCAGTCATTATAAGGTTCTAAAAAGAGTTTTTTTGAAGGGGAAATATATATAAAATGTGGCTAAGTAGTTTTTAGTGTATTTGAAACTTGCATAGTTGATTTATGTAAAAAGTGGAAAGTTTTCATCCAAGGAATGTTCACACTAGTGTTTTTGTACAGGAATTATTGTACTAGTTATTTTATACCAGGATTAATTACACTAGTGCCGCAGTTTAGATCCATACATTGATGGAGTGATTAATACTCATTTTGAACACATGATAACACAATAATGCTTATTAACGAATAAGATTTAAATAATTTTTCTATGCAAATCTATAAAATCATATGCTTTTAAATTGTCACTAATTGTAATATTCATATTTATTGGATTGCTGAAGTTTTTCTGTGTATTTGCTTTTCGGTCGACTTAGATATAAAATCATATCTTCTATGTCAATATGAAAGGATGCTTCTATAATTGAAACTTTATGTAAGAGCAAATCTGCTCTTTAAATTTGGTTTATATCAAGTTCAATGTCCTGATCATTGATAAAGTATTTTGAGTTATAAAAATATCCTCCTCATCATCATCAATATTATTTACTGGATTGACTCAGATTAATTAAACTGGTTCATTTAAAATCATTCTAATTTTAACCCATTTATTTATGTAAACAATAAACCGGTCTAATATTAACAAAACAACGATATCAAGATCGACGCTTTCACACTATTTACATCCAATTCTCTAGCGAAAAACAGTTACCCGGAATAAATACACGGCGGAATGAAAGTACGCTTACAAGTACACAACTGTGTAGTGTTTACTCCAATGATAGGAGCACCTATATATTTATGGGACGTCTCGGGTGTTTTCCTATGGTAATAATAGCAACATGCGCTATGACTGATTACCCAAAAAACGTAATTAACCATCATTCATGATATAATTTTTTATAAACAACTTTAAATTTGTGAAAATTGGCTAGTACAGGCGAGAATTCTTCTCTAATTATAATCTTTTAAGTAAGCTTGCTATTATTTCGATTGAAAAACCCAAAAGCCTTTTTATGAATAGTATAGTATTTGTCTCCATAAAAGGGGCTTAACTGTCCTTGTCAATTTTTTTGGTCTTTGGCTCGTTTTGACATTTTGTAAACATGCCTTCAGCGAATTGTTGTTATGTCTTATCAGTTATCGTTGCTCTCTACAGTTATTCTTGTCATCGTGATGAAGTAATAATAATACAAGTGAAGAGGAAATGCCAGAAACGTCCTCTAATACGGAAAGTCTGGAATAAGTATGGTATCGACGAAGACCAAAATTTAATGTAAAAAAAAACATGAACATGAACAAGGGAACAGTACCAGTTTTAACATTGTAAATAAAGGTTATCGTAAATATTGCCCGGTTTGGAAGAAGTTATTGTATATTCATTGAAATTGAAATTACAAAATCACAGGAACAATATCCATGATATTCATTAGAATCATACTTGTAAGTACAGTGTAATATACACTTTTTTAATTTTTTTTTATTGTAAACGAATGGCCCACTCATTTGACAACATGGCCCATTAATTCTAAAAATGGCCCATTGAATTTATTTTTGGGGGCCCATAGAGAAAAAATCCTTCCAGATCACTGAATATACAGTGACACGATAAATCATTATCATAAAACACATCCTGTTAACAATAAAAATGTTTTTACATTCGACTGTCTGACAGTTTACTCTTCAATGTACCAGAAATCCATCAATTTCTATTGTTCTGAAGATTTTCTGTTCAAATTTCTGGTTTTCATGCTAATAACGAATGTGAACGGAAGTCAGTGAATAAATTATCTGGATCCAGTTTGTTGTCAATAATATCCATGTGTTTGACGGATTGTGCTTCCGTGTTTATACATTTTTTAAAAAGTAGCGACAAATATTACAGGCAAATCTATTTCATGACGAAAAAGGATTGAAATATATTATAAAAATAAAAAAAAAAAAAATACATCGAGGTAAGGAGATGACAGTTTAACAGCAATATTAAGCTGAAAAAAATATTAACCAATATAAAAATCTATATGCTAGGAAGCAGAGACATATATATACATGTCTCGGTAGGAAGTATTTGTTTTAGTCACTCACGGTCAGTTAAATCATAGATATATTTTATACTAATGTGTCATTTTTTTTAATGTAGAATTTTCAGTACACTTATATGCTATCCTGAGAGACATATAATCCAAATATATATATGTCTCTGATGCTATATATTTTTTTTTAATGGAAAATGCAGTCAGTGTAATTTAAGTGTTTAATTGAAAGTGTGTAGGATTTACATGATTTATGAGTCTAAACTGGAACATATATATATATATATATGGCATTCCAAATACCGTTTCGATTCCTAACATCACTCAGTGAAGAGACATTAATTGTTGAAATCCGGATATGGTGTACTAATTTTTGCACCTTTTGTTTGCGGTATACCATTTTTTCCGCAAGTTTATTGTTTTCTGTTTGGTAATAAATTATTATAAGATCCATTTTGTAACATCCGGTGATCCGTTTATTTGGCAATCGCCAATGGCAGTCAGCAGGGTTTAAGAACATCAGTTGTTCGACCTTCTAGTCAAATGCGTTTTGTTAAAATATATTACTTTTTCACTTTTTTGGTTTTTGGAAAATGTTGTTTGTGCTGTATTTAGACCCCTCTACCAAGAAATTTGTTTTGCATGAACACGTATGAAAATTGCGGTTTTTATCCAACGCAATCATAGGTTTGAACGTTGCCTTCAATTTAGACTTGTATATATATATATATATATATATATATACAAGTCTATATATACAAGTCTAAATTGAAAACAACGTTCAAACCTATGATTGCGTTGGATAAAAACCGCAATTTTTATACGTGTGCATGCAAAACAAATTTCTTGCTAGAGGGGTCTAAATACAGCAATATATATATTTATACTGTTCCCAGGTCTAAGCATCAATAATAGACGAGATTTAAATACATTTTGATAAGATCAAATATATATAAGTCGGATTTTTGCGCAATTTATGTGCGTCGTGACAGTGTCAGGTTAACATATTTCGAACGATTTTTTATCTGTTTTCTGATTGCTTTGAAATGGTGTTTAACGACCTTGACTGCCCATGAGAGTCTCGAACGGTCGGTAGATCGACCGTTAAATACTATTAGTTTCTCCCTATGTATATATAACAATAACATGAGTGCAGATTTCAAAGCACAAATTAAAGCATTATAAAAATTGAACACGGCACGTTTCTTGCCAGTGTAGAGAAAAAAGAATAATAATATAACACATTAAGTGAAAAAATTAAGTGCGTATCCTTTTAATAAGTTTTATTCTGTCTATGCTGTTACCAACAAATGCATTAATGACAGTTAACATTAGGGACCACATCAAAGTCCATCAAACGTTCAATGTAGGATAACAAAACTAGTTTACATAGATTTTTCCAAGAACCAACCCCCTTCTTCATGGTAACTTAATTTGGAAAATATTGATTAACTGGTAGAGACATATGCGCTGAAAGAATGATTTTAACTGCATTTTAGCATGTAATATCACGACTGTTGTTTCCCAACAATGATTGATTGATTGGTTGCTAGTTGCTTAATGTCCAGTGGCAAATATTTTACTCAGGCATATTCAGGACGAGAACAAGTTAACAATAGCATTAGGTAGGTCCTGTAATATGGATCTCTTTCCACGAGGCATCATATTTAAAGTCCCCATTCTGAATGGACGTGATATGTTCCGATTATCAGGTTGATATCGTAAAATATCAGCTGCGAGTCACAATATGAATCTTTTTGTCGAGTCAGCGCAGCGAACGAGATCAAAAAGGATTCATATTGTGTCGAGCAGCTGATATTTTACAATATAAATATGCAGACAACCAGATAATCGATTTATCGGGTTGTATTTGCGTATTTTGCATGATAGAAACGAGTGTTTTCTTTGTTTCACCAGCAAAGCGGAAGATGACGTGATAAGCTCGGGTCAAACTTATCAACGTCGGTTTATATATTAAGACGTCGGTGATATGTCCGGGTCAAAGTTATTAAGGCCTGGTCAACGTATTTGACGTCACAAAGCCGTGATATGCAATTTTATAAAGAGCTGAGCAGAGTGATACAGACAGAGGGACGACCGATAACATTCCGCACAATCAAATTAATGGACACCCTACTTTGGCAATGGGTTTACTGACGAGCGGAAAGATACCAAGAGTGATCATATTTCTATTCCCTATATATAGTCACCCTTGGGTTCCTCAACTATAAGTTATATGGTTTGCTACTGACCCCCTACGGATCCATAGAGGGTTAGTAAAATCCATAGGGGGTGAGGCCGTAGGCCGAGTCCCCTATGGATTTTACTAACCCTCTATGGATCCGTAGGGGTCACTAGCGAACCGTATAACAAATTTATCGCACAGAGAGCGTTTTCTGCCAAGTTTAGTATAAAATATCAAAATTTAACAATGAAAAATAATAACAATAACAATAGGAATTTATTAACACAACTACTAACAAGTATTTAGAGCATTTTCTTTTTTGAAAATACAATTCGGAATGAATGTCATTTGTTCAATGTTAGATTTTGAATGATTGTCACTTTACATTTGTTAAATAATTGTGGACCGCAGCTTGTCTTGTGTTGCTAACAGTAATGGATGATTCATTATAATCAAAGTCCCCTAATATAGCGTTCAAATCGAATCCTTCGAAATCGGAATGCAAACTCTGCGGAGTGTTTGCTTCAATAAGAACAGGTGCCATAGATCCATTTTCAGTAAGTGCTGGTCTTACAGGAGGTGCTGGTAGTGCTGGTCTAATAGGAGGTGCTGGTAAAGCCTCTATCTGGGCTGGCACAGCTCCCATAGTTACTCCTAGAGTTTGTCCCATTTGTAACTTTTCTTGCGTGTCTACCCGTTGATAAACGGATAGAGATTGTACGGATTTGTGACCGGTAACAGACATTGTCTGAGCATCATTAAACTTATTTTTTTGACAAAATTGAAGCTCCCGTTGCTCTTATGGAATGATTTGTATATTTCTGGCTAAGTTTACATGACAAACTCATGTCACTCATAAATGTTTTCAGCTTTTTCTCCCCAACAGGTGCGTTGTAATACCATATTTCGTTGTCATCATCAACAAAGCAGTCCCTTGGACGCTGCCACAATCTGAAATTTTTTTAAATGAAGAATAAAATGAAGAATTAACTTTAAAAAAATCTGGCTTTTCTCGACATTTAGAACAATTATGACACATACCTTCTTTAATATACTTTTGGTGAATTTTTTCAGCTGTGTTTTTTTTTTTTTTATTTACCCATGTTTTTTCATGTTTTTTGGGGTTTTGTTCTTATGATTGTGTTTAAAATTGTTTGACGATTGTAGCTTTTATTTATTGTTAAATTTACTTACCTATCACAATCAGGGTGCAGCTTGTCTGTATACTTTATAAAGGATTCCACTGGACAATACATTGAGCCTGGAATACAAAATTCTATATGATATAGTAAAAATTTGAGCTGCAGTCATTGATGATTGAAAAGTAAAAATACAAACCATTCCATGCTTTTGCACTTCACGACACGTAAAATAAGATATTAGATAGTCTGTGGATAATCAGGTTACATTTTCATTTTCTGTTTGTTTCGGGGGTGGGACTCTTTAACTTTAAATTACCCAATATTTTGGGGTTGTTCTTTATTATTTTTTTTGGGAGGAGGGGGGGGGGGGTGTAATTAATGATATATTACTAACCAAGCCTGATGATTATCAAATATATAAACTAATGTACCTGTAGCTTCTGGCATGACTCCACTTGTTGTCTCCTTATCATTTCCTCTATGGTTTTTGGTTAATTCATCTAAAATCTTTTCGATGTATCTCATTCCTGTATTTGGGTCTGTTTTCAAAGCAAAAGTTGACTTGGTCATTGTATGCATATTTTCTGCACCTCGTCGGCAAAAATACAGTCTTATATCATACTGGACTTTGTTAAATACATTTTTTTTCTGTTTGTTTCGGGGGTGGGACTCTTTAACTTTAAATTACCCAATATTTTGGGGTTGTTCTTTATTATTTTTTTTGGGAGGAGGGGGGGGGGGGGGGGGTGTAATTAATGATATATTACTAACCAAGCCTGATGATTATCAAATATATAAACTAATGTACCTGTATCTTCTGGCATGACTCCACTTGTTGTCTCCTTATCATTTCCTCTATGGTTTTTGGTTAATTCATCTAAAATCTTTTCGATGTATCTCATTCCTGTATTTGGGTCTGTTTTCAAAGCAAAAGTTGACTTGGTCATTGTATGCATATTTTCTGCACCTCGTCGGCAAAAATACAGTCTTATATCATACTGGACTTTGTTAAATAGTCCTGAGGGGGTTTGTGTAGAAAAGTAGACTGACTTGTACAGCTTCTCCCTGTCAGATTCCTGGATAATTGGATAGTGTTCAACGTTTCCTTTTCCTGCTTGTTTCAGTTCGGCCCTTGCAGCGTCAAAGCTCATGTTTGCATATCGAAATGCTGCATCTTTAATAATGTCAAAGTCCTTATTGTTTGGAGGTGCTTTAAGGTGGCGATTCAAGCCATGTCGAATCGATTCCAGGGAAGAGGTTTTATACATGGAACCATCTGTTTTTCTAGCATCAATGACATTGTCATGATCAAGGTAGAAATGAGATAACGCTTCATCCAAACGTTGTGTTGTAAAGCTTTCAAAGTCAGCTTCATGATTTTTACTAAAAAGATATTCCCTGAACAATTTTGCAGATAGGGTGTTACTTTTTTGTGTCTTTTCGGAGTGAATGTTCCGTCTTTTATCGTCAATGTCCTGATGTGTTGACGTCCCGAATCTCTCCATTTTGTTGCAGACGAAAATATGACGTCATATGTTGTTTGAAACGGGAGATAACTTCAATTAAAGTACTGATATTGTATACTGATCAACGGGGGACAACTCCCAAATAATTACTTGAATCGATAAGGTATTGCGTTTAAAATACCGTTCTGAAAATTCCAAGCGGCACATTAGTCATCTCCTATCGCCGCCATGACACCCCCTATGAAATCTACTGACCCCCTACGGGCCCATAGGGGGTCACCACGTGACGGCGTTAAACCAATCACAATGTGACAATTTACTCGAGGTGCGATAAAATGAATTGTGTTTAGTATACCGTTTGTATTGACTTTGAGCATACCTGACTGGAAATATTGATGTGCCAATGCTCATGCATCAACATTATTACTAGAAATTATTTTTTTTACATACACTAGTCATTGTGGAACCTGCAGATTCTATGAGCCTAATATAGGGAATGGCATCTAGTATGGATGTTTTTTGTTGTTGTTATATTTAATTCTATTGACGCTTATTGTCCCCCGCGCTACGCGTTGTGTGTGTGTGGGGGGGGGGGGGGGCATATAAATACCGGGTGTCCGTCCGTCCGTTCATCTGTCTCTGCGCGTCTGTCCTTCCGGTCTTGTTAGCGCTCTCACATGTACAATTCTTGCAAGATTTTGGTAATACTTATATCATAGGTTTATATCAGCATTATTTTTGGATAAGTTTGGATAGGCTGATCAACAATTTTTAAAAGAGTTATGCCCCTTTGAAATGTTAATGACATGGACAATTGCATTATAAGCGCTCTCACGTGTACAATTTTTGCCAAATTTTTATCAAAATTATATCAAAGGTTTATATTAGCAATGTCTTGGACAATTTCTTAAAATCGGTGCCGAACAAATATTTTGAAAAGAGTTATGCCCCTTGGAATTATTAATTATATCGGAAATTGCATTGCCTTTGCGCTCAGGCCTTCATTTCTCTAAGATATTAATAGAAATTTTAAAGAACAAAAAAAAAGTTTTTTTTTTATTTATTGCCCTAGGACAGTTAAATATGTGCAACGACGGGGACATTGGAACTCTGTTCTTTTATTTGCATAAAACCATTGTTTATTTCTGACCTATGGAAGTCAGATGATTCTGACTTGTTTATATCAGATATGTACTTACAATGTAAGTAGGGATCCATTTTTATTGTATTTAAGGTAGCTTAAATATGAGTGGGCTGTGCAACTGTGCCCACTGTGGGGAGCGACCATGAAAAAATCCATAATGACTGTAGTGTACATCATTTCTATAATTTTAAATCTATGCCCTATATTTCATTTTTTATCTGTTCCCTGGGATACTATATGACTTTCAAATTTTCTATTTAACGTAAGTTTTTTTTATTAATCAAGAAAAATCTGCGTTGATCTGTATTATATATGTTTCACTAAGATTCAAAATTGCCATTTAATTATGGTACAGTTCACTTTTTGAAAATTTTCCATTTTTAATGCTCTTCAACTTCATATTTGAGTTGGCCTTCAAACTGTTTTGATTAGAGTGCCACTGGTCTTATATAGACCAATCGTGCATCTGGCGTAACTTATTATAAGCCTGGTATTATTGATTAGGTTTTCGACCCAAAAATGACTATCCTGTACGATTTGATACGCGTATACATGAAAGGTCCAAACACATTTAGGATCGAACTTTCATATGTATTTCTTTAACACTAAGTCTTGCTGCCAGTTTGACCCCCAACCCCTAACTATACGAATTAAGTTTTTTTTATTCTACATCGATCTTTTGATGTTGTCCCTTACTCAACAATATTTTACTTGTAAAAAGTCAGTGCAGTTACGTGTTGGAAACCAAGCAGTATTTGACTGAAACGACTCTTCAAAAAGTATATAATTACATTTTTTTTTACACATAATGATATATTTGGTTATCTGGACTCATTAAAAGGTTACGTCTTTATCTTCGCAGTTTGGCAAACACAAAATGCAATTCTGCTATCAAAAACTGTTTCAATATATTCCTGTATGACATTATTAAGATTTCATTTTCGTGTATGTTGTTCCAAAAATATTGTTTGTTTTGATTTGCCTGTAAAGAATGTGGTTGAAACTAGTTACTTTTATTCAATTTTGCAATTTCAAAATTCGACATTCTTTTAAAAAAAGACCTATAACACTGTCGTTTGTTTTAAATGACCCATAGCGCTGTGTTATAATAATCTGTTGTAATTTTTGATAGCATATTCAAGCCTTTTTCGTCATGAAATAGATATGCCTGTAATATTTGTCACTAAATATAACACTGTTATGATAATGTCAGTTTTTACGTACATAGATGAGCAGGAAAAACTAACATCATTGACTCTTTATCCAAAACTAGCAAAAAAAGTGTCAAAATAGATTTTCATGTCGTGGCTTTTTGTAGCGGACTATACTATACGGTAAGGGGTTTCCTCATTATTGAAGGCCGTACGGTTGCCTATAATTGCTTACATCCACTTCATTTGAAGTTTGGTGGACAGTTGTCTCATTGGCAATCATACCACATCTCCTTATTTTTATATTAATTAATTTTTGAATGGCTATGACCTATAGTTGCTATAACTTCTACGTCATTTGGTCTCATGTGGAAAGTTGTCTCATTGGTAATCATACGAAATCTTCTTATTTTTATATTGACGTAATAAAATAAGAACCTCAATACTTTTGATGATTAAAAACACAATTGAAGACAAAAAATAAAAACACAAAATTAATGAAAATATTCTGAAATGAAGAAATGCAAGAGAGAACTAAGAACACAAGTCCCCAAAAAGATTGTTGATTGATTGTTGGTTGCTTAACGTCCAGTGGCAAATATTTCATGCATATTCAGGACAAAAAAAGAGCATAGATGGGTAGCCAAAGGTTTTACAATTATAACATGATGAATAATTCCGATTCAAAAACTTGCATCGGCTAAATAGAAAAACAGTGCACAATCAAATTATACATCGTCATTGATGATGGTCTGGATGGGGTCCTTCAATTTTGTATTCTTTAATTATTTAAGCCGTTTTCTCTATTCTTTACATGTTTTGTCCATTATTCTCCATTATTTATGTTTGAACACCCCATTATTCTCTATTCCTTATTTTTTTAGCCTGCACTTTTTGCCGATTATTCTCTATTATGTAAACCCCACCCATACCCTCGTTGATTATAAAGAAAACAAAAGGTGAATATATCATATATATATATATACAGAACAGGAAAACAAACTGATGTATTGCAGACATCTACGAAACATTACCAACTCCAGCAACTAGAGGAACATATTGATGCAGATTAAATGAGGACTATGGATTTAGATACAATTTGATCAACACAACTGTACATCAATCCACCACCAATGAAGATGACGAAAATCAAACTTAATGTGGTCCCGAAAACGACAAAAATCGAACTTATCATCCAGGACCCGAAATATTTGAATTTTTCCAACAATCAAAATCCACAACTCTGACATGGCAAAAGTGAAAACAACGAAAATCAAACTTGATATGTGTTTACTGGTCTATAACATTCCATTAATATTTCAATCAAAATCAGAAGGGGTTTTCCATTCATTATCAATGAATCATTAAATTTTGAAATTTTCCAATAATCAAGTATTAAGAAGTACCATAACTCTGGACGGAAAAAGTGAAAACGACAAAATACGAGTCTAAAAAAGATGCGAAAAAATACAAAAGGGATAATCAAACTCATAAGTCGAAAAGGAACTAACCATGCCATGGCAAAACACGAAAAACAAAAA
The DNA here is from genome assembly GCF_021869535.1 of Mytilus californianus. Taxonomy (NCBI): domain Eukaryota; kingdom Metazoa; phylum Mollusca; class Bivalvia; order Mytilida; family Mytilidae; genus Mytilus; species Mytilus californianus. The sequence goes on along the minus strand of NW_026262626.1, from coordinate 23,386,550 downwards.
AACGACCAAAAGGCAAACAGCAGTTTTCAAAACACAACATAGAAAACAAAAAACTGAACAGGTGAACAAAAACCCCACCAAAAACCGGGGTTGATTTCGATCAGGTGCTCCAGAAGGATAAGCAAATCCTGCTCAACATATGACACCCACCATGTTGCTTATATAAGTACAATTCCAATTCTGTGATTTTACTTGTGTTTAGTGGTCCGAAACATTCCATTAGAATTTCTATCAATTTGAAAAAGGATACTCCATTTATTATCCGGAAACCAAACACAATTTAATTTTTCTAACAATCAAGTACTGTAACACTGTTTTATAACTCGGGAACGGTTAAAGTGATAGTCGAGCTATATTTGTGTTTAATGAACCAAAAATTCCATTAAAATCTCAATCAATTTCATCATGAAAGTGATTCTATATTTATGATCTGGAAACCTCAACATTTAGAATTTTTACAACAATCAAGTTCCATATCTCGGGAACGGCAAAGTTAAAACGAGGAAAATTGAACTTAACCTATGTTTATGGTCCTAAACATTCCATTACGTTCAATCAATGTCAAAGAGAAATATACCCATTTATTTTCCGAAAAAGACAACATTTTGATGTTTTTTTTCCAACAATTCTGGACGGTAGAAGTATAACGACAATCATCAGCCTAATTACCTGTGTTTAGTGGTCCAAAATATTTTAATAAAATTTCAATAAATTTAAACAAGTAGTTCTCTATTTCAAAAAATGTATTTATTATTCGGAAACCGCAAACTTTTGAATATTTCCAACAATCAAGTAGAAGAACCATAACTCGAATACGGTAAAAGTAAAAATAATGAAAATCTAGCTTATAAAATAAGAAGATGTGTTATGATTGCCAATGAGACAACTCTCCACAAGAGACCAAATGACATAGAAGTTAACAACTCGAGGGTTCAGAGCAAAAAGGTGCTATCTGCATTTTTCCACTTTTCTTACATTTTCATATAAAACTATGCAAAAAGATCAACTCTATATTGTATAAAAATATCTAATATGTATTTATGATAATTAAACTAATAATGTTAATTAACATAAGGGGCTATCTGCAATTAAAGAAACCATAAGAGCAAAAGGGTGCTATCTGCAATCCATGTAGAGCAAAAAGGTGCTATCTGACAAATAGCACCTTTTTGCCCTCAGTAACTGATCAAATATTTAGATACGAAAAAGCCATGTGTTATTAATTTTATTACTTAACATCCTATTTCTACATGATGCTGATGTATAACATATGTGTATGAATGTGTAGTCATTGAGGAAAACAGAATAAATTAAAGACAAAGAAAATTAAATTATAAAGGTAAGTAATTAACTATAATTACAATTTGAAAAAAAAAAAAATTTCAATTTTATTTGCGTAAATACAATTAAATTCATTAGATTATGACACTAAAAATACCTTTAAACAAAAACAAAGCAAATCATTGCAGAATATGTTGAGGGTCTACATGGGTGTGTTGATAAAATAACAGTTAAGTACTTGAACTATATTCTGTTTATCATGAAATAAAAAATTTCAAACTCATTTTAGTATTATTTTAGAAGGAAATATGATAATCCTTCTTTTGAATTGAATATACAGTAACCTCTTGAATCAAAATATAGTGACAGACTGGGGGTCTACAGAAGTATTCAATTCATGTTGTGATACTTTTGGACTGATAGCATAAAATAGGTCTGAATACAAAATAAAAAATAAAAGTGAAAATATTTCAATTTTTCAGATGGATGGCGAGGAGGAATGGTCAGACTGGTCAGACACTGACCTGCTGAAAATTCACAACTATTATGAATTAAATGGTGGACAATCTACAGGTGAACCACATCATACAACAAGTGCCAGTCAAAATCAACATACTAAGAGCCCTGGAAATGGTGACAATGAATCAAACCATTGCGTTTCTGAAGAGTCTGAAAGTGGACCATCAAATATTTCAAGTGAGCAATCATCAAGTACAATCAGAGACAGGCCAAGTCAGCATGATGGCATCCCTGGGAATGGTAGAAATGAAACCAATGCATGTCGTTCTAATTCATCAGAAATAGAACTATCCAGTACTTTAACAGACCAATCATCAGCTAATACTATAAGGGATATAAGTGGTGAAAATCAAGATGAAAATATGCAGATTGGATCAGAAAGTACACAAGCACAGCATGAATATGTTCAGTCAAAACACCAAAGCGTACTTCCAAATAACAAAACGACAGCAGAAACTTCTGAACATCGAACTTTAGCTGGTTATACCTCTAATGATTCATCAAATGATGATACACCACTCATAAAGCTGACTTAAAACAAACATAGGCTAAAGAAACAAGATGTTTTGAGAAAAAGTGCTTTGAAAAGGCTGTTAAATGCTAAACGTTATATAAACAATGTTCGTGATAAACGTACAAAAGCAAGCAACATGACACCAGTACCAAGAAAAAAGCTTTACCATTTCCGTAAAAGACAAATCCCAATGAAACAGACACCTATGCCGACAAGTGATTTGTCTGATGATTCAGGAGATGAACTGTATCAACCAAGTAAAAAGGATCTTCAATCTTCAGACTCAGATATGACATCTGAAAGGGACTCTGTAAGTGAACCAGAATCTTTATCCAGTATACAGTTGGTAAAACCGAAGCAAAGGCATCGGGACAAAAATTGGAAAAGAAAAGGTAAAAGTTTAAAAAAGAAGTTTGAAAAGCAGAGGAAAATTATACATGCAACTAGCTCGCAGAGGCACAGATCAGGACCCTGGAAAATTAAAGAAAAAGAAAGTAATGCAGAAGCAAATAGAACAAACTTAACAGAAACAGAAGCCATCAGATTAAGCCAAAAGGCAGCAATGAATAGAACGATCGTTCTGAAATACCACACAATTAGATTAGACAACCTCCTACTCAGTAATGGATTGAAAAGAATTCCAACAATAGCAGATGGGAATTGTTTTTTGTCAGCAGTTGTTAAGCATATCTCACCAGAAGGGCATGACATGAATGTCCAAATCCTCAGGGAAACGCTGGTTGATCACATGTCACGTGAGGATTACCACTACAAGAGGTTCATATCGTTTGACCATGAAACAACTGTTGAGGGACAAAATCAAAAATTTGATAGTCTATTGCAAGATTGTAGTATTGATGGGCATTGGAACAATGAACTTGCTGACTTCATGCCTTTGGCCTTAGCTAATATGTACAACAGACCATTAAGGATATATTCAAGTATGGTGTCAAATTCAGTTTATGACATTATTCCTGACTTACAAGACACTGAGCATTCTCAGGAGTATATCAAAGTTGCTTTAATTGCCATAACAGGTCAGGAGCATTATGATGCAGTATGTCATTTGGATGAAGTTCTTGAAAGAACCTCTCAAGCAGATCAATCTACAATAGGTGATTGTAGTCCACCGGTTATGAATAATGTGCGAACACCTATGACGAATAAAAGGAAAAGAAGTACTCCAGTAACACCGAGGAAACGTGCAAACTATAAAAGAATCAAGAAATTTGGAAAAGAAATGTAAGGCAATTTAATAGAGTACATGGTTTACCTTATACTGGTCTAACAGGAAAAGAACAAGCAAAGAAAAAGATGCAATATCGTGACTGTTCAAAATGTAAATTCAAATGCTCTTTAAAGATAACGGCACAACAAGCAGGGGATATTTTCGCCACTTATTATCAGTTGGGATCATATGAGAAGCAAAGAAACTTTATTTGCCAATATGTAGAGCAAAATAAGGCCAAACGATGTACCACAAATAGAAAAGAAAATTCCAACACCTATTTTTTAACTACAGACGGGAAAATGAGCGAGTTTGTAAAGCTTTCTTTCTGGGAATACGTCATGTCAGCAAAAAAACAGTAGAATATTCCTTGAAAAAGAAAGAGCATGGAGTATTTGTTGGCCGTGATAATCGCGGAAAAAACCCATCCATAAACCGAACTCCAGAAGGTGATAGGCATTTTATTAGGGAACACATACAATCATTTCCAACGGTATCATCACACTATACACGAAAGGACTCAAACCGTCAATATCTTAGCTCAAACCTGTCAGTACAAAAGATGCACCAACTTTATGAAAAAGAATGTCAAAGGAAAGGCAAAAAACCATGTAAAATAAATGTATATCGTGATACTTTCTGTAACGAGTTTAACCTGGCATTTCATAAACCAGTGTTCAACATGTACTATCTATTATAAGAAGAAACAAAGAGGTGAAATAACAAAGGAAGACGAAGAACAATTTCAAGAACACCAAACGAAGAAAGAGAAATCAAGAGAAGAAAAAAGACTCGACAAGGAAAGAGCAAAGACAGATAGATCTTTCGCTGCAGTTACCTTCGACTTGGAGGCAGTGCTGCCAACACCCTGTAGCATGGTTGGGGATCTTTTTTATAAAAGATGTATGTCAACATACAACCTGTCATTCTATTCACTTGGGGATAGTAAAGGCACATGTTATTTGTGGGACGAGACGAATGGCGGAAGGGGTTCAAGTGACATTGGATCTTGCATACTAATGCACATCGACTCAATAGCGGAAAAAAATACCGCTGTTGAAGAAATTACATACTTTTCAGATACTTGTGGTGGTCAAAACAGGAACCAGTTTGTGGCCTCTGCATTGCTGTATGCCTTACATTTTCATTCAAACTTAAAAGCAATTAATCACAAGTTTTTTGAAAGGGGTCATTCGGAAATGGAAGCCGACTCCATACACTCGTCAGTGGAGAGAGCAAAAAAAGTACAAAGGTATACCATCCGTCACAGTGGGACACTGTCGTGTCAATGGCGAGGAAGAGAAATCCTTATATAGTTATTCCAGTAAACTATAGAGATTTTTATGACATAAAAGACTTAAAAACCGACTTTAACATCAATTTGAAAAGAACAGTTTCGGGAGAAACAATAAATTGGCTGAAAGTCAAGTGGATTCGGGTAACGAAAGAAAATCCAGGAAATGTATTTTTTAACAACGGCTTTGATCCTGAGAATTTTATGGAAGCTAAGTTCCAGTCAAGTAGTTTAAGAGGAAGAAAAAAGAAGACTGGAAATATTAAACTGTCACCTTTGTATGAGTCTAAACTACAAATTTCTGCTGCAAAGAAAGCAGATCTCCTATCATTGTGCAAGAGCGGGGTTATCCCAACTACATATCACTCGTACTATAAAAGTCTTCCGGTTGGAAAATTAGTGAAGGACACCTTGCCAGAGCCAGACATTACAGAAGAAGATTTAATAGACAACATTTAATTCAAATCAAAAGTTTAATGTTGTATCCTTGTAACAAATGATAAATAATGTTCTATTCAGTTTTGTTTTTAATTACAAAAAGCCGACCGACAAAAGGTACCAGAAAAAAATCTCTGAATGCTCAGACTATTGTCAGGTCAATGTCATACAAAATCTAAATAAAAAATCAACATTATTCATCAAATTTAACTGACGAAACTATACTGTTAAAATCTTAAATGAAATACAGAATAAACCAAACACAATTATATTCACTTTTTTTTGTTGCTTGTACTGACTGTAGAACAGGGCATATTTTATTACAAATTAGTGAAACACTTCCGTCAGTATAAATATAATCCAAAATATTGTCAAAAACCTAACTTAAGCAATAATAGATTGATAATATTTAAAACACTAACATGATTAAACAGAAAAAATGTTGAGCAAAAAGGTGCTATATGGCAGATAGCACCTTTTTGCTCTAAATTTTTGTCACCTTTGTCAATAGGCAAAAAGGGGCTATCTGCATTGACCTACTTTTATCCTATTTATACTTACTTAATCATTCCAAACTTTTGACAAATTACACACACCAACATTATCTCATATTTGACCAATTTATAGATCATATAAATGACAAACTGATTTTTGATAATTTGATAAACCTTTACACTCGATTTTCTCAAAACTATGAAATATGCAGATAACCCCTTTTTGCTCTGAACCCTCGAACTATAGGTCAACGTACGGCCTTCAACAATGAGTAAAAGCCATACCGCATAGTCAGCTATAAAAGGCCCCGAAATGACAAATGTAAAACGTAAAAACTATTCGCCTGATTTATGTACAAAAAATGAACGAAAAACAAATATGATATACAACAAAAACCGACAACCACTGAATTACATGCTCCTGACTTGGGACAAGCACATACAGAATGTGGCGGGATTAAACTAGTTTGAAGGCGCCAACCCCCCTAACCTGGGATAGTGGTGTAACAGTACAACATGAGAACAAACTATAAAAATCAGTTGAAAAGGGCTTAACTCATCAGATTGATACAAAGCAGAAACATATCTTAACAAAAACACAGACCGGACGTGGCAGGGTAAGTATATATCCCCACAACAAAAAGACACTAAGTACAGATCTGAGAGTACTTGCAGTTACTGACAACTAGTTCAAAGCCATTAACAACTAATAAAAAAATTATGCCTCTAAGACTAAAATATCAATCAGTACACATCCAACATCCATTAACAGTCAGAGAAAGACATGACCTTATGCAATGCCAAGATACTAACATGCTTTAAGTGGGTGGTTAAAAAATTACAATCAATTTTGAAAAAGGGTTCCCATTTATTATCTGAATAATAAAAAAAAATTTGTTACAAACAATCAAAAGAGAGAGAAAATGTGTGTTACTGAGAAAGAATATCTATGAGAGGTAGGACACATAAGGCCGTGACAAACAATACATGCATGTGCATTTGCTAACATGCTAACAAAAATTCAGTCGGTAAAGGTATGTAAATAATTCTAATGTACTTTGTCATATCCGCTAATAACATTACACATTGTATCCGCCAAATTTGTTTTCTTTAGGTAGCAATACACAGTTAGAAGTTTAGTTTCGCATTATGGCCATGTGAATTTTTTAAATATGAAAGTTTTTGTACAATAAAATTGATTTTTAGATAATTGAAGAATAATATAGCATTCTTAGTGGGTTTATATGAACATTTAGATTGTTTTTAGCATGTTTTATAGGCCATTTTTCTGTTTGACAGTCCGTATTTTCCTATCCGTACCGCCCATAGGTCCATAAATTGTTAAATCAACAAAGATTTGACGCTCGATCTTTTCAATTCAATTTTATGGAAAAACAAGCAGAAATGCATATGATTTTTTTGGACCTCTTGATAGATATATGTCTATGGTTTCAGGAAAGGTATCACTGTAATTGATTGAAATTTTCCTTTGGACCAAATTTTGGAGACTTTTGTGACATGTTCACCCCCCTTTTTTGCAATATTTTGTATCAAATAAATGCAGATTGTTGCCATGGTTACACCAAGAAGATATTATATTTCACCATTATAACCATTAGAAATCAAATCTATGGAAGATTCTCTTTCTTTAAATATACACATGCATAACACAAATATTAAGCCTTATTTGTTAGAAAGGAAGGGAAAGAAGGTGTTTAAAAATTATGAGTGTCAATTTCAAGTTTTTTTTCTAACTGTGTATTGCTACCTTAGATTCTCCAATAGCCGGCACCATGGTTAATGGTTAATACTTAAATAGGAGGGTCTTGATTGCCTATACAGAATAGAGAATAATGGACCAAGAGTACAGAAAAATGGTCAAACAAAAAATAAAGAATAGAGAATAATGCGTGACGATAATAGTATACCTACCACACCTGTGTGACCAGGTGAAAACATAAACAATATTGGTTAACTTTGTAGCATTCTTCATTAAGATCATAAGTTGACAGTTAACAAAGCCAAATTACTTTAATAAACCACATTTGCTAAATGACAGTGTGCAAATTACAGTGCACATCTAAGATCACTAAACGTATTTTGTTCTGACAGAACCATTAATTGCTTTGATCACAATCACGGTCATTTTCATCTGTAGAAGTTATTTCTAAAAGATTTCCATCACTTATTTCAAGACTACCACATTCACTTTCTTCACAACTGCCACCTTGTTCGGTATCACTAGAGTGATCATCCTGTTGTTGGGTGTTAAGGTCACCTGTGAAGTGGTCACATAGTGTGCGGTTATGATCTACGTCATCGTCTCAAAATCGAAGTTTGTAAGGTAATAGTGGATGCATGCTCGGCCATGGTACATTAGGTCTTTCAAATGAAGCTTTACACATTCGATCAACGTCATGCTCTAAGATTCCATAAACTGCTCGACGTATTGTAAGGAAAACCGAGCGGTCGGGCCTTAGTGTTAAACTATAAATGTTTATCCCTTAGTGTGTTGCTATAAGAATGTTCTTGTAAGAATGCATAATTATATATATGAAATAAAAGTTATGACGGGAGACCCTTCTTTGGTAGCGTGGTACCCTGGTTTCGTGGTACTCTGGTTTCTTTCCACACCCTGGTTAGGTTGGTTACTCTGGTAAGGTGAAGACTTGGATAAAAAAAAGGGGTGTATCTGGAAATATGTTTTTGGCCTGTGGAAGTGTTTGTGTGTTTTGTATGTAACTCTCCGTATTTGTGTTTGTAGGAATAACAGACTCGTTAAATAAAAATCAACTTATATTAACTTTAAGATGCATTAATTATCAACAATACAGATAAATATTAAATAACTTAACTATATCATAATCTTATAGATAAATATATTATTAACCTTCTATCGTGAAATAAAGAAAATGGATAGCGGAAAAATATACCCAGAAAGTTTACTATTATAGTTGGGTAATCGGCAAATGGTAAATCAAATTCAATGCCAAAAGATAAAGTTTAACTTAATAAGTTATTTCCGTGTGTAACTCGTAAAGGAATTAACAAACCAAAATATGTACGGACCTATTCTCCTCAGACATGGTTATCTGTCGTCTGCTTGGTAACTGGTTCTACCGACTTGGTCTGGTAACTGGTACTTAATTTTATTATAACGCTTGGAATTAGCGAAAGTTACTTGCCCAGGGTAAAATATGAGCTGAAGACTTAGTGAATGTTCCGCTGTATTTATACTTAGGTAAACCAATTACCGAATTGGTTTACCATTTACCATTTTGGTTTACCATTAACCATTTAGGAAAATACCTAAATTACCAAAACCGGAACTGGTGATTACCAAAATTATGTTCGGGGTGTTTGGTAAAACGTTTGTGTACTTCAATTGAAATGAACAAAAGAGAGGTGTTCCGAATATAAAAACAAAGGCAAGAATAATAAAAGTTTAACAGTTAACCATGTTTGAACTGGGATTTTCACACATGAGCATGCAAAATAAAGGTAAATTCAGCAACAACTGAAAGCATAATTATCCATACTTTACACAATAACTACATAACAACAAAAGTAATGTATCGATACCATTAAAGCAATATCAATACACAAATTTGGGGGGGGGGGGACAAGTTTCCTTAAAGGGAACCGACAATCGCAGTTGACTTATAAATTCATGAACGGCGCTACTTATATCCCCTTGATGAGACATACGCGAAAATCCGTAAAATCCTATACAACTTTAATAGATGGACGCCAATTTTGTTACACTTTCCCCACCTTTGAAAAATAATGTTTGTCCTCAAACATAGTTTACATAAGTATTCATTGAATATTAGAAAAATAAAGGTTCAACATCAATAATATGAAATATTTTTGTAACATACATATACAACAATATATAACAATATCTATATATATTACAGTCTTTGAAATGTTCATTGTTCATAATTTACGGGGCTTCAAGCAAAGCCTGATATCCCAGTCTTTTCAGATCTTTTATTACCGCTAAAAGTTCATAGAGCACCAATATATCTTCTTTGCAAGACGAATGTTCCTTAATCGCAACTAATTCTGTGTATTTTAACGAATGTTTATATAACACCAACATATCCTCTTCGCAAGACGAATATTCTTTAATACATTGTTTTCCGTGTATTTTAACGAATGTTTATATAACACCAACATATCTTCTTCGCAAGACGAATGTTCCTAAAAACAAGTTACATATTTAAACCGGTTAAACAATCATGAAATGAACACAATATCAATATAAAGTTAAAGTCCACCCCCTACATCCATTAAATATATACACAATAACACTATAATCTAAACCCAACCCCCATTAATGATAAAGGCACCAAATTAATTTTTAAACAAGTTCATAATTTCTACAAATTTTAGATACTTCTGGTAATTTGCCAAATCCATAATCTCACACTGTGTTTCGGCGTCCTTTTTTTCCGTTTCTTTCGGGTTGCTGGGATCAGGTACCAGGGAAGTAGTACAGGTATACTTACTTCCATCTGGTAACTGAAAACTGGCTGAAAAAGTAGGTGTTGGAGAAATAGGTGCGGTAACTGGTAGAGCCGATGTGGTGGTTGGTGGATTGGACTCGGAATTCCTAGGTCGGGTTGATGATGAACAGGTAAAATAAGTTGGTATTTCCGGTGAGATCGGACACATCAAATATTCGGAGGTCAAATCTCTTGGTTTGAGACTGACAGGTGTAAGAATGGTGTTATTATTAGCATCTCCCTTTTCATTCAGCTGTTCCTGTATTAAAACCTTACGGGGAGGTGGGAAATCTAGGTTAATACCACTTTCCTGGCAAGCATTATAAAGGAAATCAACTCATTACCATTTATATCAGTTGGTTCATATAAGGAAATCGGAGTTGGTGATCTCAATGGTGACAACGGATATTTTTCTGAATTTACCATGGGTGCTGTGATGTATTGGGCATGCTGTTCTGACATGTGATTTCTCAGCATGTACCTTCTACTTTCTGGACATGTGAAAATACACCCATCAGTATTACATTTCAATCTGGGCCCATGGCGATCAGAATGGTGTCTTTTCAGCTGACTGATAAGGTCGTAGCTTTGGTCACACTTGGGGCAGTCATAGGTTTTCTTTTTCTCACTGAAAAGCGAAAAGCAATAATTAATTTGGGATAAAATATAATATCATTCAACCTTCATTAACAAATATATGGTTTGAGTCTGTCATGGTGAATAACTTTAGGTTTGGATTGTGGTGTTTGCTTTATTACATAGACGAGGTCCGAAATGATTTCTACTATTTGGTAGGGCCCAACCCATGGGTTTTGTAATTTTGGACACAGTCCCTTTTTCCGTGTGGTATCGTGTAACCAAACCAGTGCACCCACCGAATATTGTGTTTTATTTATTTTAATGTTATAGTTCCTTTTCTGTCGGTCACGGGCACCCTCCATTTTCTTGGAGGCTACCGTATGGATTCGATCGAGTCTGTTTATCAGCTTTGCTACATAATCTGAATGTGTGCTTGGTGTCACATGGGGTGGTAGACCTAAAAGTAGATCAATTGGTAATTCTGCTTCACGACCGAACATCATCATGCTCGGAGTTTGACCAGTACTGTCATGTTCAGACGTGCGGTATGCTAGCCTCACCATTGGCAATACTTCGTCCCAGTTTTTCTGGTCACGAGAAACAACTTTACTTAGCATATCTTCTACAGTACGATTAAATCGCTCAACAAGACCATCACTTTGGGGGTGTAAAGCAGTAGTGAAAGTCTTGTCAATGCGAAAAGCATCACAGATTTCTTTAAACAGTTGTGAGGTGAACTGAGCACCACGGTCAGTGTGAATTTGTCTTGGAATTCCGTACCGAGAAATAAATTCAGCAATGAATACTCTACATATGGTATGGGCCTGGATATCAGGTATGGGGTACGCTTCTATCCAGCGCGTAAAATAATCCGACACTATAAGTATAAATTTATTTCCTTGTCGAGACTGGGGTAAGGGACCAAGTAGGTCCATACCTATGCGTTCCATAGGTGCACCAACAGCATATTGACCAAGGCCACCTCTAGCGTTCCTAGCAGGTCGTTTGCGGGATTGGCAAACCAAACACTTTTGACACCACAGATTAACATCTCTAGAAATATCAGGCCAATATACTCTGCTTTTGGTGCGAGCCAGAGTCCTACTGACTCCGAGGTGACCAGATCCTGGATCATTGTGCAACATTTGGAGCACTTCATCTCTCCATATTTTAGGTATAAGTAACCGTTTTATTATCTTATTTGAATCTACATCAAGGTAATTTATGTAAAGAACACCGTTGTTTATTATTAACTGTTTCCATTTTGTCCTTAAAATTTTTACACTTGTGTTATGAACTAAAACTTCGGACCACTCAGGTTGGCCAGAATTTGTTTCCAACCATTTCATTATAATATTTAAATCTTTGTCTGCTAATTGTGCCTCTCTGATTTCTTTTTCAGATCTGGGAGACAACCAGTAATCTACTGGTTCCTGGAAACTGGTACTTGGTACTTCATTACACTGGATAGCTCTGATGTATTGTTCTTGATATTCCTTATCTTTGGTTTCTTGGCGAAAACAATGATTGCATGGGAAACATTGGCGTGAAAGTCCGTCAGCGTTTCCATGCTGTTTCCCTGGGCGATGTTCAATTTTGTAGTTATAAGTTTCAAGCACTTCTATCCACCTAGCCATTTGACCCTCTGGATTTTTAAATTTACAGAGCCAATTAAGGGCTCCATGGTCTGTACGGACTTTGAAACAAGTACCATACAAATAATGATGGAAGTGTTTGACACTTTCTACAACTGCAAGCAGTTCTCGTCTAGTAACACAATAGTTGCGTTCTTGTTTATTGAGAGAACGACTATAATATGCAACAGGTTTTTCAATGCCATCATATACTTGGGAAAGAACGGCTCCTATACCATATCCACTGGCATCGGTGTCTAAGATAAAAGGTCTGTTCATACAGGGGTAAACTAATATAGGAGTTTGTGTTAACTTTTCTTTTAATGTTTGAAAAGAGGTTTCACAGTCCTCTGTCCAAAGGAATTTGGCGGTTTTTTCAGTTAATTTATTCAAAGGTCTGGCAATGTCGGAAAAAGAAGGAATAAATCTACGGTAGTAGGAACATGTTCCTAAAAAACTTCTGACATCATGGACATTTTTTAATGGTGGCCAATTTTTAACACATTCAATTTTCCGTGGGTCGGTAGAAACTCCCTCCTCAGAAACTATGTGTCCTAAGAACTTAACCTTTTTCTGAAAAAGGTTACATTTGTTTGGTGATATTTTGAGACCAGCATTGGATATTCTTTCCAAGACTGTATCCAGTCTTTGGATATGGGAATCAAAATCTTTAGCAAACACGATTATATCATCAATATACAAGATACAGGTTTTCCAATGTAAACCTCTTAAAACAGTTTCCATTAACCTTTCGAAAGTTGCAACGGCATTACATAAGCCAAAACTCATAACTTTAAATTGGTATAATCCTTCGTGGCTGGTAAAGGCAGTTTTTTCCTTGTCAATGGGGTCCATCTCGACCTGATAATATCCAGAGCTTAGGTCCATACTACTGAACCAAGAGGAGCCCCCCAGGGCGTCAAGGGAGTCATTTATTAATGGTAGTGGGTAACAATCCCGTTTTGTTACTTGATTAATTTTTCTGTAATCAATGCACAGTCTCGTGGACTGGTCAGGCTTGGTGACCAACACAATAGGTGAGGCATATGGTCCATTAGATGGTTCAATGATTCCGTCATCAAGTAAGCGTTTTATTTCTTTGGATGCAACTTCTCGTTTGGCCATAGGTAGACGCCTGGGTTGCATCTTAAAAGGTGGTGTATCCCCAGTATCAATCTTGTGTTTAACAATATCAGTTCTACCTAAATCTGATTTACACCTGGAAAAGGCAGTTTTGTATTTTGATAAAAGTTTAAAAACCTTGACTTGTTGTTCTTTTTCTAAGTGTGAAATGGACCTCTCATATAAGTTTTGTAAATATTCAGGAAGAACATCTTCTTGGTTGCTTTTTTGATACAGTGTATCCCTAGCATTTAATTGTTTAGACAGTACATTTATTTCTATTGTATCACTGTTGATTAATTCACATTGACCAATAATTGCTTCCCTATATAACTGAACTGGTTGTTCACTAAGATTGATAATGCGGACAGGTAAGTACTGCTGACTAGGATTTACCACTGCCTTGGCAATAAGACAGCCATTTTCGGTGAGAAAAGGGCCTGCCGGTTCAATTAACCCAGTTACTTTATGTGGTGTACCCTGTAATATTGTTCCCTGGACAATCATTTCACAAGTGGGTGGAATTTCTACATCTTCAACAGACGAAATTTTAACAAGAGTGCACACGCTGAAATGTCTCGCCTTCTTTACTAATCATTGATATTATGTTGATAGTCCTAAATATAAAGCTTTATTACAACTGTCACATAAACTTAACATTAACCAAGTAAACTAAACATTGACCAATGAACCATGAAAATGAGGTCAAGGTCAGATGAACCATGCTAGGCAGGCATGTACAGCTAACAATTCTTCCATAAAACAAATATAGTTGACCTATTGCTTATAGTTTAAGAAAAACAGACCAAAACACAAAAACTTAACACTGAGCAATGAACCTTGAAAATGAGGTCAAGGTCAAATAAAACCTGCGTGACTGCCAAATAGATCATAAAATATTTCCATACACCAAATATAGTTGAACTATTGCATATAGTATTAGAAAAAAAGACCAAAACTCAAAAAACTTAACTTTGACCACTGAACCATGAAAATGAGGTCATGGTCAGATGACACCTGGCCGCTAGACATGTACACCTTACAATCATCCATACACCAAATAAAGTAGACCTATGGCATACAGTATAAGAAAAACAGACCAAAACACAAAAACTTAACTATAACCACTGAACCATGAAAATGAGGTCAAGGTCAGATGACACCTGCCAGTTGGACATGTACACCTTACAGTCCTTCCATACACCGAATATACAAGACCTATTGCTTATAGTATCTGAGATATGGACTTGACCACCAAAACTTAACCTTGTTCACTGATCCATAAAATGAGGTCGAGGTCAAGTGAAAACTGTCTGACGGGCATGAGGACCTTGCAAGGTACGCACATACCAAATATAGTTGAACTATTGCATATAGTATTAGAAAAAAAGACCAAAACTCAAAAACTTAACTTTGACCACTGAACCATGAAAATGAGGTCAAGGTCAGATGACACCTGCCCGCTAGACATGTACACCTTACAATCATTCCATACACCAAATAAAGTAGACCTATGGCATACAGTATAAGAAAAACAGACCAAAACACAAAAACTTAACTATAACCACTGAACCATGAAAATGAGGTCAAGGTCAGATGACACCTGCCAGTTGGACATGTACACCTTACAGTCCTTCCATACACTGAATATACAAGACCTATTGCTTATAGTATCTGAGATATGGACTTGACCACCAAAACTTAACCTTGTTCACTGATCCATAAAATGAGGTCGAGGTCAAGTGAAAACTGTCTGACGGGCATGAGGACCTTGCAAGGTACGCACATACCAAATATAGTTGAACTATTGCATATAGTATTAGAAAAAAAGACCAAAACTCAAAAACTTAACTTTGACCACTGAACCATGAAAATGAGGTCAAGGTCAGATGACACCTGCCCGCTAGACATGTACACCTTACAATCATTCCATACACCAAATAAAGTAGACCTATGGCATACAGTATAAGAAAAACAGACCAAAACACAAAAACTTAACTATAACCACTGAACCATGAAAATGAGGTCAAGGTCAGATGACACCTGCCAGTTGGACATGTACACCTTACAGTCCTTCCATACACCGAATATACAAGATCTATTGCTTATAGTATCTGAGATATGGACTTGACCACCAAAACTTAA
The DNA here is from genome assembly GCF_021869535.1 of Mytilus californianus. Taxonomy (NCBI): domain Eukaryota; kingdom Metazoa; phylum Mollusca; class Bivalvia; order Mytilida; family Mytilidae; genus Mytilus; species Mytilus californianus. Next base: position 23,370,791 of record NW_026262626.1, on the reverse strand, counting down.
CCTTGTTCACTGATCCATGAAATGAGGTTGAGGTCAAGTGAAAACTGTCTGACGGGCATGAGGACCTTGCAAGGTACGCACATACCAAATATAGTTATCCTATTACTTATAATAAGAGAGAATCTAACATTACAAAAAATCTGAACTTTTTTTTCAAGTAGTCACTGAACCATGAAAATGAGGTCAAGGACATTGGACATGTGACTGACGGAAACTTCGTAACATGAGGCATCCATATACAAAGTATGAAGCATCCAGACCTTCCACCTTCTAAAATATAAAGCTTTTAAGAAGTTAGCTAACACCGCCGCCGCCGCCGCCGCCGCCGTAGCCGCCGCCGCCGCCGCCGGATCGCTATCCCTATGTCGAGCTTTCTGCGACAAAAGTCGCAGGCTCGACAAAAATAGAATTTAAACAATGTTCTCTTTGACAGGTAATAAATTGTCCGTCAATTTCTACGGTTCTCCTTCCCATATCTAATATACAACTATTTTTATATAAAAAATCAAATCCAATTATCATTGGTATATCTATGTCTGCAACAATGAGACGGTGATAAACAATTTTTTTATTCAGCTGTACTGGAAATACAGCAGTCCCCATCGGCATAACTACACTTCCATTAGCCATGCGTAAACCATTACATGCATTGGATAGCTCTGGCTTTACACTCTTGGACATGGTATTATACATGGATGAGTTAAGGACACTTACAGTGGACCCGGTATCAATCAAACAATTTAATTTCATGTCAAAAACACTGGCAATTACATATAAGCTATCAGAACTGGTTGATTTTATCTGACTCAATTTCTCAAAATTTTTGGACTCTTCAAAATCATAATTAGTCTCAGCTAAAACTTGGTCCTCAGTTTCAGCCACTAATAGTTTCCCCGACCAGTCATTTGGTCTGCCACTTTTCTTGGAAATGAGGTGTTAGGTCTGTTACCTTCAAACCGTTGGGATCGGTTATTCAATAGGGGACATTCCCTTTTAAAATGACCGGAAACCCCACAATGGTAACAAGAAAAAGTTTTCTTATTTTTTTCATCATTTTCTATTTTTGCAAGACGACCTGAAATGTCATCAACTTGTTCAGACAAATAAATTTCCCTATTTAAATCAAAATTATCATTTACAGCACGTACTGGCTTAGTGCCGTGTTTACGTCTGCCATTTTGGAATGCTTCATATTCAAGAGCTACTTGAATGGCGTTATCAATATTTTTTGCTTTGGCCTGGAAGATAGCCCATTCCATGTCAGCATCATTTAAGGAATCAATAAAACAATCTCGTGCTAAATGTTCCCTAACCTCCATTGGAGCTGATGGATACGCCAATCTTACTAGACGTTTTATGTCTTGGCCTAACACAGGTATTTGTTCTGTGCGTCCGCGTATTTTACTTTTCATTTGCGCCCTGTACATTTCTGCTTGGTTTTCTGGTTGAAAACGAGAAGCTAAGGCGGCTGTCAGTTGGATAAAATTGGTCCGCATCTCTGGTCTTAAATCAGTTAAAATACTTTGGGCGGTACCTCTTAAGCTAGTAGCTAGTTCTAAAGCTTTCTCTATGTCAGACCATTTGTTAATTGCTGCAATTAATTCAAACTGAACTAAATAGTCTTCCCAATTACCCTCCCCATCATAAAGTGCTGGTTTCTTTTTGTGGTATTTTGTATTTTGTAAGTTTATATCATAATCACGCTCATAATTTGGTTCATTGCTAATGCCAGCATAATTTATATTACTGGTCATTTCATCAGTTCGGTGTTCATGGTCGGTCCCGTTAACCCCCACTCTGAATCGTCCGCGGGACGTCAAAGGTAATGCTTGGTACGTTGCCCCCTGATTATGGGGTACGCCCCGGTACAAAGTCCTAGGTAAATCTCCCGAATCCCATCTACCCCGTCGGGCATCGGATTCACAAGACGTCGCGACTCGTCTTGTATTCCCGGAGTCTCCCTCAGCAGAACCCCCTGCTTTCTGACTCCAAAACCCATACCTAGACCCTCTGGCAGCATGGTCCAAAAGAGTCCTTGACTCTTCACCAAAATTCTGTTTTACCGTATGCGCTGCATTTTTTTCCAAATGCACAACCGTTGCCCTATTTGAAACTTCCGGGTTTTTCGCTTGGTCAATGGCCACTTTCCTTGATGGTGATAGATCCCCTGACAATGGCCTATTGTCAGCATGATGTATACCATCCTTTTCGTATCTATTCGTATTCTCTTGTGAGGGCCATTGATCTTGGTTCACTCTTATGCCTATCTCTCCGGTCGGCGTCAGATCATGGAAAATTTCACAGGACCGAGATCGGGGGAGCACTGGTCTACCCTGGGCAGTTAACCTAGGTGTTTCAAATTGATTTTCCGTGCTATCCATTTTATTTATTTTTATTTATGTCTTATCTTAAATATAATTACACTTATTTAAAGAATATAAAAATGTAGGTACGTGCCTCCGCTGCCACCACTGTAACGAAAACCGAGCGGTCGGGCCTTAGTGTTAAACTATAAATGTTTATCCCTTAGTGTGTTGCTATAAGAATGTTCTTGTAAGAATGCATAATTATATATATGAAATAAAAGTTATGACGGGAGACCCTTCTTTGGTAGCGTGGTACCCTGGTTTCGTGGTACTCTGGTTTCTTTCCACACCCTGGTTAGGTTGGTTACTCTGGTAAGGTGAAGACTTGGATAAAAAAAAGGGGTGTATCTGGAAATATGTTTTTGGCCTGTGGAAGTGTTTGTGTGTTTTGTATGTAACTCTCCGTATTTGTGTTTGTAGGAATAACAGACTCGTTAAATAAAAATCAACTTATATTAACTTTAAGATGCATTAATTATCAACAATACAGATAAATATTAAATAACTTAACTATATCATAATCTTATAGATAAATATATTATTAACCTTCTATCGTGAAATAAAGAAAATGGATAGCGGAAAAATATACCCAGAAAGTTTACTATTATAGTTGGGTAATCGGCAAATGGTAAATCAAATTCAATGCCAAAAGATAAAGTTTAACTTAATAAGTTATTTCCGTGTGTAACTCGTAAAGGAATTGACAAACCAAAATATGTACGGACCTATTCTCCTCAGACATGGTTATCTGTCGTCTGCTTGGTAACTGGTTCTACCGACCTGGTCTGGTAACTGGTACTTAATTTTATTATAACGCTTGGAATTAGCGAAAGTTACTTGCCCAGGGTAAAATATGAGCTGAAGACTTAGTGAATGTTCCGCTGTATTTATACTTAGGTAAACCAATTACCGAATTGGTTTACCATTTACCATTTTGGTTTACCATTTACCATTTAGGAAAATACCTAAATTACCAAAACCGGAACTGGTGATTACCAAAATTATGTTCGGGGTGTTTGGTAAAACGTTTGTGTACTTCAATTGAAATGAACAAAAGAGAGGTGTTCCGAATATAAAAACAAAGGCAAGAATAATAAAAGTTTAACAGTTAACCATGTTTGAACTGGGATTTTCACACATGAGCATGCAAAATAAAGGTAAATTCAGCAACAACTGAAAGCATAATTATCCATACTTTACACAATAACTACATAACAACAAAAGTAATGTATCGATACCATTAAAGCAATATCAATACACAAATTTGGGGGGGGGGGGGGGGGTAGACAAGTTTCCTTAAAGGGAACCGACAATCGCAGTTGACTTATAAATTCATGAAAGGCGCTACTTATATCCCCTTGATGAGACATACGCGAAAATCCGTAAAATCCTATACAACTTTAATAGATGGACGCCAATTTTGTTACAGTATCATATCGTCTCCAAAATAATCACAGACTAAATTTCTTAGTTCATCTTCTCCAGATCTCAAATATATTTTCCATTCTGTACGCTTTATTTGTGTTTTCACTTTGCTATTTTTCATTTTAGTCGGAACTATCTCGTGTCTTGGAACCTTAGTTTTAGCCTTTCCCGGTAAAGGTTTCTCAAACTTGTTATACGTAACATTCAAATCTGATATTTGATAATTTTTCAAAATTAGTTTTTTTTGTTTAATGGTTGCTTTTTCTTGTAACGTTCTATCACAATCCTGGATTTTGCTAAGACAATACTGTACGTCAATATTCCCGATTTTTATTGACTTTGTCCTTTGCTGTTCAACTTTGCTTTTGTACTTTGTACGAATATCATTGTTTTCTTTCTTTTTCCTCTTTTGTTGTGTATTGCTAGGTTTATTGAAATTTGTTATTTGTATTCCCTGATCACCCGGATCCAAAAGTATAAGTATATCTTTCAGTTTTCTAATTTGGCGGCCATCTTTCAAATTTTGAAGACTTTTAGCTACTTGAAATGCCGTATCATTGAAAACATCTGATAAAATCTCAATGCGTAATTGCCCTTCTCTTTCTGAAAGCAATATTATGTCAAAACTATCGCCATCAGTTTCGTTCTCTATTAATATTTTCCGTATAGCAGATGGAGAATACAGATCATTTTTCCAGCTGAAAAGAATACATGTATCTCTTTCCTGCAATGGAGCGTCTGACATAAATGTAACAGATTCAAGAATTGCTGCATGTCCATCAAAAACAAATTTCTTTTTACTATGTGACTTTATTTCGACACTTAATCCGTGATAAAATGGTCCCTGAAAAAAGCCAAACATTGGCTATTAATAAGTATGAAAAATTAAGAAAACTACATTTTATTTTATTAATCGTTTATTTTATATCATTCTATTCACTGCTACCTTGCATTTTAAAAGTCCTGTGCTGCTACAGGGTTGGGATTGGGAGAGTCTTTTTCTATATTCTTTTATACATGTCTCATGTTTTCTATTCGATCCTAATTTCCCACATTTTTGTCTTTCCTGTAAACCTCAAAATAGGTGTCAGGGGCAGAACAGGGTTCAAGCTAAGAGAGTTGTAGTGGTCCGTTATTGTAAAATTGAGAAAATGTTTGTTGATAATTATACGTCAAAAATACATTTGTTTCCCAATCGAAGGAGTCCCTCCTTAATCCGCAAATATGTGCCAATAGGACACTATGCCCTACAGACAATATCACATTTTCATGTTTAGTGAACCTCGAATTCATGGTTAAAACTCTTATTTGAAATATATTTTGAAAAGTTTGTATCATATTGAACATGCAAATTGTATGATTACAAATTCATGGAGAACATCACGAAAACATAAACATGATTAATAAACTTGAAATCTTTGTCAAAACCTTAAAGTGGAAATATTGTGATATATCCGCATTTTAAGTGATATATGTACTAAGTTTTAAATTTTCAAAAAAATAATTAAATTCTTGAAATATCTTAAACTAACACTTTAACTGGGCACTTGATGGAATGATTTACGGCCGAACAGATGGATGGATCCACTGAACGTAACGGTTAAAAAACCCAATAAAAACAAAAAAACGATAACCATACAAGGGGGGTACCTGTTACATATGCATATACCATTAACACTTATTTGCTTACCACCTTCAACATATGTCAATTTTTCCAGACATTTAGATTCGCCTAACTACCTTCATTTTATTTCATTATGTACTTCTGGCATTTATAACATCTTTTCAATTAATATTCATGTAGTATGTATATAAAGCTAATTTTCATAAACTGCGGTTAAAGGATAGAAAAAGGTGGCTGTGCAATGCTAGGTGGTGTACCTGGAGAAATGAGAGGACAAATACGGTATCCAGGCCCAATTGGGATGGTAGTAAAATCAAAACATATGTTAAATGTTCTGTCACCTTTTGAATAGAATCGCGCATTAATACACATAATGCAACTTGCAGTAGAAACCATAATGGCGTAAATACAAAATTCATGGTACGTAGTTGTTTTAAACCATAGTTAACTAAACCACAAATAAATTAAGCCAAGCCAATCAAATGTGTTCAGTAAACTCGTGTCACTGCTGTTGCATTTGTCACACAATCAACGCCAAATGGCCAAGTCGAAATTCTTTCGATGCTACAGTTAGGGATTCAGAAATTTCTCATGACGAACATGTCTTTCTTATGAATATAACACCCGAGTTGTTTTCAGCAAAAACTTTAAGATGTGCACCATAACTAAAAAGAATTACAAATTTACATCTGAAAATTCGTTGTCTTGTACTTTCAAGAAGTTTTAATATAGACGAAAAAATATTTAGAAATAGCTAGCAATGCGTTACGGTATACTTTGTTTTATGTATTACTTATTTATATAGCATATCCGTTAGTACTTTTGTAAGAACAACCTTACCTCATATTCTGGGTTACCTACAACGAGATGACAATATGTAAGCTGTGACGATTATGAGAGTTTATATTTCATGGGCCATATATTGGAGAGCAGCGTAATCTTTCGGCTTATATATATATTGGATTCAATCTGATCATATCGAAATCAATAAATTCCTTGCTATCAATATTCAATTATCTATAACCCTTTTTAATATTAGAAAGAAGCTACTTCTCAGGTATATGTGTTATTACATAAATATATGATTGTTGCTCTATTAAAACAAGCCCGATTTTATAAGTTTTTATGCTGAAGTAAATCTATACAAATCATATGAACGAACAGATGAAGTAATCCTTTTCTATAATAGAAAAAAATCTATATGTCTCAGGTATATATCTTATTAAATGCATGTAAATGATGTTTTCTTATCTCAACACGCACGATTTTATAAGCTTTAAAACAATTTCCAGCAGCAAAAAATCGACTAATCAGTTTTCAAAAACATCCATGTCCTTCTTCCTTATACAAAACGTCTCCAAGCAGGCATATGCACCGAAAATGATTTTAATGGATAGTATATAGCAGGTTCCACTGGTCCGTACCAAGTTGCACACAAACGACGGACGTGAAAATGAAAAAAAAGTTACATACCTTCGATTAAAGAATAATCTCCTCTGTGTGTAAAGTCTGACCATTGATCATACATCTTTAAGAATTCATAATTTAAATTATCTAGAAAAGGTGAAAAAATTACAATGAAGAATAATATACAATTAAGACTTGAATTCCTCAAACTCTAAATTAGAACATTTTTAAATTCCCATGTCACTATGCCTTGCTCAAGCTATCACATTTCCAGGTTCAGTGAACTGCAGAACATTGGCTTGATTTGGTATAGATATTTTGAAAAGCTTACATCCTAATGCATATGTGTACTAAATTTCAAGTTTATATTACGATATCTTCTTTAAGAATGCTTTAAACCAAATCGATTGGCTGGTTTCCTGACGAAGGCAGATGGATCTCGCTTCGTATTCCTAATTCCTCCACCAATTCAAATGGAACGCCATGATAAAGCCAATGTAGCTGAAAGTGGTGCTAAAGCACCACTAGTCAAAAGTATAAACCAAAAGTAAACTAAACCAAATTAAACTTAACATAGTGCTGTAGTTTACTGTGCTATTGATACTTGGTTCGATCCCAAATTTGTACAACGACAATTTTTCCAAAGAAATAAAGCTTGTTCTATATTTGTTTTGTTATATACACATGCTTTATATGCATACAAATATCATACCTGTATTTGTCTGACATGATTTGTTAGAAGATTGTGAAGCTGGTTTTTGGTTGGAATCTCTATTTTCATTATATTTCTTGAAACAGCTGGAAAAAACATTTCTTTCATAGATATAGCTCAAATGTACAACATGCGAGAAAAGGTCACAAAATGAAACTCCTCCCAGCATTAAGCTATGGCTAATTAGTTTATAATTTGGCAAGGGAAACTTCAAAAGATATTTAGACCAAAAACATAATCAAAACTGGACATTGGCACCATATGGTAAAGGTTCTTAGAAATCAGCAAATTATTATACCTTGTTATAGGGTTTGAGAAGAGTTGTTGATCCCAAATGGGAGACAATAAATAAAGCAATGACACAATCCATGATTTGCTAACGACTACGTTAACCAAAAATAATTCCGGTAATAGATAGAAACAAAACAAAACTAGAGGCTCTAAAGAGCCTGTGTCGCTCACCTTGGTCTATGTGCATATTAAACAAAGGACACAGATGGATTCATGACAAAATTGTGTTTTGGTGATGGTGATGTGTTTGTACATCTTAATTTACTGAACATTTTTCCTGCTTACAATTATCTCTATCTATAATTAACTTGGCCCAGTAGTTTCAGAGGAGAAGATTTTTGTAAAAGATTACTAAGATTTACAAAAAAATGGTTAAAAATTGACTATAAAGGGCAATAACTCCTAAAGGGGTCAACTGACAATTTCGGTCATGTTGACTTATTTGTAGATCTTACTCTGCCGACATTTATTGTTTTTTACAGTTTATCTCTATCTATAATAATATTCAAGATAATAACCAAAAACAGCAAAATTTCCTTAAAATTACCAATTCAGGGGCAGCAACCCAATAACGGGTATTCCGATTCATCTGAAAATTTCAGGGCAGATAGATCTTGACATGAATAACAATTTTACTTCATGTCAGATTTGCTTTAAATGCTTTGGTTTTTGAGTTAAAAGCCAAAAACTGAATTTTACCCCTATGTTCTATTTTTAGCCGTGGCGGCCATCTTGGTTGGTTGACCAGGTCACGCCACACATTTTCAAAACTAGATAACCAAATGATGATTGTGGCCAAGTTTGGTTTAATTTGGCCCAGTTGTTTCAGAGGAGAAGATTTTTGTAAAAGATTACTAAGATTTACGAAAAATGGTTAAAAATTGACTATAAAGGGCAATTACTCCTAAAGGGGTCAACTGACCATTTCGGTTATATTGACTTATTTGTAAATCTTACTTTGCTGAACATTATTGCTGTTTACAGTTTATCTCTATCTATAATAATATTCAAGATAATAACCAAAAACAGCAAAATTTCCTTAAAATTACCAATTCAGTGGCAGCAACCCAATAACGGGTATTCCGATTCATCTGAAAATTTCAGGGCAGATAGATCTTGACCTGATAAACAATTTTACTTCATGTCAGATTTGCTTTAAATGCTTTGGTTTTTGAGTTAAAAGCCAAAAACTGAATTTTACCCCTATGTTCTATTTTTAGCCGTGGCGGCCATCTTGGTTGGTTGACCAGGTCACGTCACACATTTTTAAAACTAGATAACCAAATGATGATTGTGGCCAAGTTTGGTTTAATTTGGCCACGGAGTTTCAGAGGAGAAGATTTTTGTAAAAGATTACTAAGATTTACGAAAAATTGTTAAAAATTGACTATAAAGGGCAATAACTCCTAAAGGGGTCAACTGACCATTTCAGTCATGTTGACTTATTTGTTAATCTTACTTTGCTGAACATTATTGCTGTTTACAGTTTATCTCTATCTATAATAATATTCAAGATAATAACCAAAAACAGCAAAATTTCCTTAAAATTACCAATTCAGGGGCAGCAACCCAACAACAGGTTGTTCGATTCATCTGAAAATTTCAGGGCAGATAGATCTTGACCTGATGAACAATTTTACCCCATGTCAGATTTGCTCTTAATGCTTTGGTTTTTGAGTTATAAGCTAAAAACTGCATTTTACCCCTATGTTCTATTTTTAGCCGTGGCGGCCATCTTGGTTGGTTGACCGGGTCACGCCACACATTTTTAAAACTAGATACCCCAATGATGATTGTGGCCAAGTTTGGTTAAATTTGGCCCAGTAGTTTCAGAGGAGAAGATTTTTGTAAAAGTTTACGGACGACGGACGACGGACGACGGACGCAGGACGACGGACGACGGACGCAAAGTGATGAGAAAAGCTCACTTGACCTTTCAGGTCAGGTGAGCTAAAAAAAGGAGCTAGATGTACAATGGCATTACATAATTCTAATGAAGGTGTAAGGAGGAGAGGGGATACAAATAAGAACTGATATATGCGGATATGGCAGAGTTCATTTTTGCTAAAATAATCTCCCAAAAAAATTTTCGTCAGACGTACTACCTATCACTATTTACCACCGCGTCAAAAAACGAGGGATATAATAATCATTCTATAAATATATGCAACTGTAGTTAAGGTGGTACCCAACACCTTGACTAATATTAATTTGGCTCGTTTAATTTTCATAAAATTTTGACAAAATGTTTACTTTGACCCTTTGACAAAAATTTAAAAAAATCTAAAAATTTGAACCAACCACTTTATCAGAAAAATTTCATTGGTTATATAGCAGTTTGACAAACACTGATTTTGATCATTGAGAAGCTTAATATTTCCTTAACAATACAACGTAATTAAAACGTTTCGCTGATTTTTACAGAGTTATCTGCCTGTAGTGTTAGGTACCACCTTAACCGATGTTTATATCTCCTAAATCGATTAACAGGTTAAACAAAGTAACAAACAAAAACAGAGGGAATCGCATGAACTGCAAAAGGAGCGAGACCTGGTGCGTCGACAGGGCAAGCGTCTCCTGCTATACCAGCCATGCTAATCCCCGATCAGTCATCAAAATGTTACAATCCGGAATGGGAAACAATCGATAAAATGGTGACTGTAAAGGTTATGTAGTGTCGATTTTAGTGGCAGTGGTTCTTCGTTGTAACTCTATTGGAGCAGTTTTTGTGTAAGGAGCATACCCCTGCTTACGAAATCCTTATAATGTGAACTATAACAAAGCCTTTCATTCTTATTGCTTTTATTTTTTGCTTTATTGCATACTTTTTAAAAGATGAATCCATCTTTCAGAGTTCGCTGTGGTGAACTATTTTTTGTGTATCTATTTAAAAGGCATGCATCATTGACTGATTATGAGTCACATAAATAGATGGAAATGTAATAAATGTAAGGAAAATAATTTTTTTTTCTATGTAGAAAATAAAAATACGTACACGTATCATAAGCAAAAAACGCCTTGAATTCCGTTCGATTCTCTGTTTTAATTAAATATTCCAGCAGAGCATTAACCGGCAGATTAATCTTAACTTTTGATCTGCCTTCACCATCTGTGAAAATATATATACAAGTATTAAAATGAATACGGTGTCTTTATAATGTTCATGTAACATCCGAGTGCTATTGAAATTGACAACTAAAGAAACAACTTGAACATTACCTGCTCATTGATAAAATCATATATATTCTAAATCCTAGAAAAGCTATCAAGTGAAATTCAAAGTGCAGACGGCAATTTGATCACACAGATCAAATACTAAGAATAAATGTTTATACAAGTATTTGAAATCTAAATACGATACAACGGTAGTAGGATCAATTGTGCTGAGTGGACCAAATCTTACAACTAACTTATTGACAGAATGAAGATAGATGCCTTATGTATAACTAATATAAAGTAATTGAAATGAAATCAAGATAACAATATGTAATATATCACCAAACTACAACATGCAATACCTTGTACATAGAAAAGAGCAATTGACCGTCCAGGAAATGTTAGGTATGTGGCACCTGCACTAAACAGTTGTTTTTCACTTGTTCCGTTGATTGAAGGCGTTGGGTTTGTCAGTTTTTTAAGGACTTCCCCTTTTTGAATTTGCCTTGAAGTTCTTTATTTTTGTTATACTTTTTTTATTTTTAGCTCCATTCTTCTACACTACTATAGGATTACAAATTTTTACTAGAAGTTATTTATGTGTAAACTGAGCCAATGAACTCATAAAGATATAACTTTGTAAAGTTTGTGAGTCAGTGGCCCAGCTTACACATCAATAACTGTTTGGAGAAAAGTATTTTATGCTAATAAATCTCAACTCATACATTTTTGTTCTTTGTTTCGTCCAATTTGACTTTTCTTGGAATCCCACGATTCTAATCGATGTGCTTATTGTGTGTGAATATATCACAGTGAGATCACTAAAGACACACTAAAGTATCTAAAGATAAGCTAATCATTTGAGAAGTATAAATGAATTATTACATTACATATAAGAACAAGAAGATGTGGTATGTATGATTGCCAATGAGACAACTATCCACCAAAGTTCAAATAAAGTGGATGTAAGCAATTATAGGCAACCGTGCGGCCTTCAACAATGAGAAAAACCCATACCATATAAATGCTATAAAAGGCACCGACTTGAAAAATATGAAACAATTCAATAGAGAAAACTAACTGCCTGATTTATAACAAAACAATTTACGAAAAACAATTCAGACAGACATGAACCAACGACAACCACTGAACAACAGGCTCCTGACTCTGGACAGGCACATACAGAATGTGGCGGGGTTAAACATGTTTGTGAGAGCTCAACCCTCCCCCTGACCTGGGACAGTGGTGTAACAGCACAACATAAGAACAAACTATAAAAATCAGTTGAAAAAGGCTTAACTCATCAGATCGACATAGAGCAGAAAAACATCAAACAAAAATTAATGTATGTTTCATGAGAATCCGTATTTTTGATTTGCTGACAACAATCGAGAGGCATTTCAAAATTAGATTCTATTTCCTAATAAAATTTAACTTTCCTGGCAGCACGTGCTTCCCGATACAATGTCACAACAATGCATAGGAAAACATACAAAAATTTGTATAACTGGTTGTTTCACGATTGTAGCACAAAAATGGAATTATCAGAATTGAATGCATCTTTTTGTAATTTTACAGGGTTGTGCGACCGATCTTTATACTAATGTGATTCGGTCAAGGCTTGAATCCCCATTCAAATTACAAAGAAAGAATTCAATTCTTAAATAAAAGAAGATGTGGGGTAAATTCAAGGAGGCAACAACCAAACGACTAAAATTACCAAAAGACATGTAAAGGGCATCATACAGTCATCAAAACAGACAAGTATCCATAGATATGTCATGCGCTAGTTCTCCATCATCATGATCATGTTTCTTTGTTGTGAGATTGTGATTTTTTCACATTTGCTATACATGGATCCAATTTTGCGTGTTTACGCGTTGGTCCGGAAAAATAAAAAGGTGAGGCATGCCACAAACGCCAATAGTTTTTTTTTTTTACATTAGCCAGCTCCCTAAATAAACGATCTCATTTTGACTTTGCTTTTAAATTATGTGCCGTCTTTTATTTCTTTGTCTTTACAGTAAGTTATCATGCATGTTGGTAGCTGCACTATATTATATTATATATTATATCATGTATATGAGTGTTTTTGTATCTTATTTACTTTATTACAAATGGTACATTTTTTACCTGTACCCTGGAGATGTGTCATTCGTTGCGTCCTTTGTTCATTCGACAGAATAATGTTATTGTATTGGTGCGGTATAGTTTTACGTCTTAATCTTTAGTTATGTATTACCTGTATATGCGAGAAAACCTATGTTATCTCCTTCTTGAATTATTTCGATGTCTGTATGTACAAAGATTTTTGTAGATACAAGTAATCCCCATAGCTTCTGATAAAAAGATTTTGAAATGACTGGACCTAAAATAAAGTTATTGAAATGATAAATACCAGTAAAGTTATCTTTGTATTGAAAAAAAATTAAATATTCATGACCCGAAACCCTTCAAATGAATTTATACGGATTCTGCTGTAGAAGAAACTTTTTATTCACTTTTACTATATTTACTGATATCGATACCAACAGTTAAAATTCATAAATAGATGTTTCAAGTATATAACGTCTGTTTCTATATGACTGTGTCATGATTAGTAACGTAAAATAATATTGATCAATTTTAAGTTATATCACTTTAAACTGATACTATCCAATGCGCTGTTTTTAATAATGAAAATCTTACTTTGAGCTGAGATAGATCCATTTTCTGGCTTCATTTTGGTGAAACGTCTGTCTTCTGCAATCGGTAAATTAAATGTAGAAGTTAAGATACATTTGGAAGAAACGAAAACAAAAATGGACCCCCCCCTCCCCCTAAAAAATAAATAAAATAATAATACATAATATGTAATTCAATTTGTTGTTTGAAGGAAAATAACAATTAAAATCAAAGCATTCTCTATGAAAATTTGAAAACAAATACGTATGTCAGTAAAAGCATCTCTAAAATACAATTTGAAGAATAGATTATATATATCCAAAGGAACTAACGGACAGTTGACTGTTCTGTATTAATTGTGCTTGTATAGCCGGGTAAAATGGCGTTTCGGCTAAATGGAAATCAAGAAGGAATATTTCGCTCCTTAAACTTTTATTTTAGCAGTCCGGCAAGACCGAACAACAAACTCCAAACCAAATGTAAAGTAACATACAAACAATAACAATATATATAAGCACAAGCAATTAAAGGATTAAGAAGATTAACATATGCCAAATAGAAATAACAATAGATTAGAAGAGTAATTAATGTCCGACACGTATAAGTAAATTATTGTCTAAACTGTTACAGAGAATGTATAATTAAATGAATAGAGTAAATGAATTTAAGTCCTTTGTCCAAGATTATGACACATAATCCGTGTAAAACACTTATGCCTAAATTTACGACAAAGTTCAGAATAATAAAATAAATGCAAAACAAGAATATACATTAAAACAATTGAATTCATAAAATGTTGTTTAAAACTAATTTCATTGCACAGTCCAAATTGTCCGGTCATATATTCCCGCGGCCCTTGAAGACACGACCCGGGTCTTACTGTTCATCTAAAATTGTTCCGAAAGTTTCTTCTGTGATTGTGCCGTCCTCTGTAACGATAGTTTTGGTTTGGATGATTATCTTCTCTTGTATTATTTCGAAAATTGTCCAATTCGTCTTCTAGTTTAGTGATTCGATCCCGCATATGTTCTTTGTCGCGTTGTAATTGGTATTGCTGGTCGATTGCTTCACATCTTTGATCGTAAATCCGAAAATTAGCTTCTTCAAGATCAGTAATGCGTTCCCGTAATTTTTCCATATCTTTTTTATCATCTGCACCTTGTTTTTGAAGTTTTTCTAGATTGCTAACAACACTGGTATGCTTTTGATTTAACTCTTTAAACTTCTTCTCATAGTGTACACTTTTGATTTTAAATTTTACTCTCTCTGAATTCACTCGGTCGTGCCTGAGTCTAACGTTATCTATAAATTCCTTGTCATATTCTAAGGTTGGAAAGAAGTCCATCAGTTCTATAGTATTGAGTTCCGCACAAGGAAATATTGACATAGCTTTCTGTTCTTTGAATTTTATCATTCTTTCTGCGTCACGACGTAACTTGGATTTCGATTTAACCTTAACAACTTTCACGTCCGGTTGTCTGTGAAAATTACACATTCTGGCGTAATGTCCAAAACTTCTGCACTTATAACAAAATGACGTTTTTGCTATACATTGTCTAAAATGAAATTGATTGTTCACAGTCTTTCCACAAAACTTACATAGGTAGTTGTCCATATGTTGAAAATTTCTTGTCTGAAAGGTAGTTCCATGATCAGACATCTGGTATCTCCAGTCTCAGCCAAAATTTCTGGTTCTCCGCGTATCCATTTTTCTGTTTGCTGGGGGGTCAGCTTCACAGGTACAGTAAGGTATCCGAAAGATGCGTTGCCCGGATGTTCTTACACCAGATATAGCCGGGTAAAATGGCGTTTCGGCTAAATGGAAATCAAGAAGGAATATTTCGCTCCTTAAACTTTTATTTTAGCAGTCCGGCAAGACCGAACAACAAACTCCAAACCAAATGTAAAGTAACATACAAACAATAACAATATATATAAGCACAAGCAATTAAAGGATTAAGATGATTAACATATGCCAAATAGAAATAACAATAGATTAGAAGAGTAATTAATGTCCGACACGTATAAGTAAATTATTGTCTAAACTGTTACAGAGAATGTATAATTAAATGAATAGAGTAAATGAATTTAAATCCTTTGTCCAAGATTATGACACATAATCCGTGTAAAACACTTATGCCTAAATTTACGACAAAGTTCAGAATAATAAAATAAATGCAAAACAAGAATATACATTAAAACAATTGAATTCATAAAATGTTGTTTAAAACTAATTTCATTGCACAGTCCAAATTGTCCGGTCATACTTGACACAATACATTTTATGTGATGTATACAGGTATTGCTATGGACACTGCTAAATGGTGGAATCATTCCCTATTATCTTGGAAACTGTCAGAAATATAAAGACAAAAAGTCTTTTAAATGGAGTGTTAAAAGTTCTAGCTACTTTTGAGCCTCATTAGGTGCCGTCAATCAAACCAGTTCTAAAATTTGTTAATATTGATAGCATATCAACATACGTGTAATATAAGTAGATAAAAGTCAAACCACAATCAGTTTCAAATATTCAAATAAAATCCAAATATGTCAAAGACCAGCTTTTTATTTAACATTACGATTATTTTTATCACCATTTGATTATTGTCAACGTTTAAAACTAAACGATAAATATTGCATAAAACTAAACAAAATATTGAGGAGTCAACAGAGGGCGACCAATTACGAATATCGCTCAGGACACAGAATTCCAAAAAAAGGATTATCTATGACCGTGCTATTTTTATTTGCATCAATATTATACCTGGCGGCAAATACATTACACATTCATTACTCATCACATGTTAAATGAGAAAGTTGTTAAACGTGTCCAGTGTTTTAACATGGGTGACAGCAATTGTTCTCTCCAGTGTTCGTTTTCAACATAAACATGGTTATTTATGCTAATTATTTAAACATCGACGAAGGGAACATTTTTTGGAATTTAACTGAAGCAGAAAAGGTTGAAATCTGTTAGAATAGATAAAGTATATTCGTTTAAATCATATTTCAAAGTACGAAATGTTAATCAAAATAATTTTGCATAGGCGTTTAAAGAAATATAAATAGGTATACTTCAGTTGTTCGTCATGGACTATGACTATAACTATTTCGTAGATATATATAATACAATTTTAAACCTTAATAAATATTGTACTGTACATTATAAATGTATTGGCAATTTATCAGATGAGTAATTACTAATCTGTATTTTTACCTGATATGATTTTGAACACTTATATACAATGCAATTATTGGTGCAATGTTGCAATAAAAATATGGTTTTAAATCTTATTTCTAACATTATATGGACAATTAGTGTATACGATTATGAATCCCGTCTGAGTAGTGACGTTTAAATAGTATCAAGAGTATAGTCTTACCAATTTACTGTAAAAGGTAGTCATGTGAATATATTTAGTCGAAATACACTCATGGACCACACTCAAGTGAACCAGCTCGAACTTGTGATCAAGTTCATCAAATAAACCATCACAAATGAAGTACTTTGATAATGAATGGATATATATATCAATTGGAAAATTTTGCATGATGCAGTATTAAGGAAGATAAAAATACTAGTATTAAACCTCCCGGACTACCTCTTTTTTGTAAGATGAACACAGTTATTTTAAAGAGAACTTACAACAAAAGTGTTCTGGGAAAACCAACCAAAAATAAAAATGCGGGAAGGTCACCCCAGTCGACAAGTATAAGCGGAACAGTCTATAATGGCAACATCCGTCTGGACAAACATATTTTTAAACATTGTAAATCAATTGCAACATACTGTACAGAAACATACAAGTATCTCGTTTACAATATTTAATTTAAAGTAATGTGTAGTTCCCTCTATTTTCATACGGGAAGAACGAATTGATTAAATTCTATATTGAATGAAGAAAATCAGCCAATTCATTTCACCTACCTTGAGTTGATATCGTCCATACTCCGGAAATACGTTTTAAATTATAAATGGTGGGTTAAAGAACGTAGCTATTTATAAAAGTGGAATTTTCCAATCCCAAATTAAACATTTTTAAATATCGACACACATATACCTTAATATGAAAACATGACTTTTGTATTTTGTGTATAAAAGGTAAGAAATTCATATTTGATTTTTTCAATAAACTGTATGGAAGCAAAAACAAAATGATTACCAATATCCTATGCTTGGTATTGAAGCTGATCACGTGAAACAAATTCTTGTCAGTTGACCAAGTTTACTGAACGAAAGTAAGTTCATCGGAAATCAAAATTTCATCAGTTTTTTTCGGAAGAAACCAATATATTTTAATATGATAAACACTTGTTATAATGAGAGTAAAATATTTAGCAGAATAGAACGGAATATTATAGTTAATACATATAACAAAATTAATATCGAAAGTACAAAAACCCATTTTGAAATTAGCCGTTCATCCATCTGATACAAAAACAAACCTGTCATATGAGGAATATTTCTAAATATAGATATCACATTAATTAGGTTAATACGGCGGGCAGATAACAAAAACGAAAACGAAGTTAACATTTTTCTGCTATCTATATATTTAATAAACTCAGTAATGAATCCTTAATCTCTATTAATGATTTCAATAATAAATTCGAGGTACAACGCCATGCATTTTATAACATAAATTAAAAATAGTAAGTTTAAAAAGTTATGAAAATACTTTAATAATCCGTTCTCTTTTTTGGATTTACCTTCATCAAAAACGGCCAACCTTCTTTGGCTCTCAGATTAAAAAGTAAATAGATGTAATAAGGGACCGTTCAATATTTACCAGATGGATGGCCGGTGCATTCTTAATATTACTTCATTAAAAAAGTTAATGCCCATCCTTTTAAATTCTGCAAAAAAGTCCTTGCCCATCTAAAAAAAAACCATAAAAAGAGTCCTTGCCCCTCTAAAACTTAAAGACAATCAAAAATGATTTAGGTTCTTTTTCTATTTTAATATTTGCATGTTTATGTCTGGAAACCAAAGAATAGACTTTGGTGTATAAATACAAATTTCAAAATGTGCTAGTTAATTCCACATATATATGTATAAATAATTTATGTGTGTATCAGAAACAAACATTTTATTAATTTTAAAACCAGTATGAATATACATGTATAGATTTGATTTTATATGTGCAGTCTCAGATACAGTATCACAATTAAATCTCAAGACATAAGTAATAGCATACTATATCAGCCAGCCTTTCATAGAGGCTTAAGAAGTGCTAACAATATTCATGCAAGTCATAAAACATATGAAGAAATATTAACCATACTATTAAATGTACTTAGTTTATATTTTTCTGAAATCTGAGGTCATCTTAAATTTGAAACAGTTTAATGTATCTCTTCTTACGTCTTTGTTCTATTAAATAATTGAGGGTCACCACTTTTTTCCCCTTTTGTGACCATAGGACATAAAGATTTATTCAAACTATTGTTAACAATCAAAAAAATATTAACTAACTATCCAATTTGTATACAATTTTCAAAATACCATATTAATTTAAAATAAAGGGAATAATTTAAATTAAGAGACAATAACTCTTAGACTAGTAAACATATTACCATATGCTGAATTACCAATTATTGTCTTAATAATAAAGCATGCTTATATTTCAAATATACAATGTCACTCTATCTATTCTACTTTTCAAGAAAGAAATTATGGTCTTTTTAAAGCAATTTAGGCAGACATGTTTTTGACTTTGATGCAGCTTTTTTTACCTTTTAATTAAATCCCAAAGGCGGATTTAAGGGGGGGGGGGGGGGGGCAGGGGGCCCGGCCCCCCCCCTTTTTGTGGGAAAAATTTAGTTGCTTATATAGGAAATCACTGAAACATGACTGGAGCAGGCCCCCTCTTAGGCAGTCAGTGGGCCCCTTCTTATGAAAATTTCTGGATCTGCCACTGAATCCCTAAATTTGTCAGCAATACATGTACACCAAACTACCAAACAACCTGGCATTCTGTAAGATCAATATATAAATGAGATGGCTGTAGAGTTTTATGAAAATCAAAGTTGATTTGGAAACGTTACACCAATTTTTAAAGATGACTACCTGAATTTAGTCTAAATTGAACATTTAAGCTTTTTTAACCTATTTATTAAATCCATAAAAATGACAGCAATACACCAAAACTACCAAACAACCTGGCATTCTGTAAGATCAACATATAAATGAGATAGCTGTAGAGTTATATGAAAATCTAAGTTGATTTGAAAAAGTTATAAAAAAATTTAAAGATGACTATCTGGAATTAACCTATTAACTAAATCCATAAAAATGACAGCAATAAACCAAAGTACCAAACAACCTGGCATTCTGTAAGATCAATATGTTAATGAGATAGCTGTAGAGTTATATGAAAATCCAAGTTGATTTGAAAATGTTATAAAAAATTTTAAAGATGACTATCTGGTATTAACCTAAAATGAAAATTTAAGCTTTTTTTTTAACCTATTTTTAAAGATGACTATCTGAATTTAGTCTAAATTGAACATTTAAGCTTTTTTTAACCTATTTATTAAATCCATAAAAATGACAGCAATACACTAAACTCCCATTCTGTAAGATCAATATATGAGTGAGATAGGTGTAGAGTTTTATGAAAATCCAAGTTGAATTGAAAAAGTTATAAAAAATTTTAAAAGGTGACTATCTGAATTAAGCCTAAACTAAAAATTTTAGCTTTTTTTTCTTACTTATTAATAAAATCCATAAATTTGACAGCAATACACCAAACTATCAAACAACCCGGTTTTCTTTAAGGTCAAAATACAATTGATATGAAAATCCAAGTGGTTTTGAAAATTTATATAAACATTTAAAAGTGACTATCTGAAATTAGTCCGAATAGAAAATTCTAGCTTTTGTATTCTTTAATTAAATCCTTAAAATTGACAGAAATGAACCAAGCTACCATGTCTTTTATGTTTTGTGTGCCTGCAAAAGAAATTTCCTACACTCCGATAAAATTGATAGCAAAATTTTTCCTATAAAATAAGTTCTGGCCCATCCACTATACATATAAAAAAAAGTTCTCGCCCATCCAAATATTTCCACAAAAAAAGTGCTTGCCCCGCCCCATTTTGCACCGGCCCATCCATCTGATAAATATAGCGGTCCCTAATAACCAAATACGTGAGGAACTATGATTAAACGGGACCTGAAAAAAATATTTCAAGTATAAACTTAATAACTTCTAGATATCAACAGAGAATTAAGGAAAAGTATTTTATAAATCATGCCAGTACCGAAGCACTGACTATTGAGCTAATGATAGTCAACCAGCTGTGGTAACAACCCAGTGTTAGTAAGCAATAAATTAATAATAATAATAATGCATGATTTATCGTTAGAAAAATTAATGAATTAAAACGAGAGGTGCAAGATAAGGGGCTTAACAGTTATTTAACAGTTAGTGACATTAAGATAAAGAATTTTTCCATGAGGTAGATTATCGACCTTTTAGGACATTGATACAAAGATATGAATGGAGGCATTGCCATAAACATCACTCGAATAAGATTTTTAATACGGTGCAAAATTCAATAATTATTTCAGATTGAATCAAATATGTTAGATATAAAAAATATTCAATATTTCAATGTACTTGCATAGACAATTTTCCCGATTTATAATCATTAAAGGGGCATTACCTGTCAAATTCATGTTCACCGATTTGACTAAAATTCTCATATTGATTTCAAACATACTTAAACGTATATCCAAATTACAAAAAGTCTAAAATAAACAATTTACAATGCATGGACCCGATATAAACATAAATATAAATATAAATATATAGCGACTACGTGCAATTGGATTTTCTAGGTCTGCTTGATTTCATAATGTAGGTTAAAAAGTATGTTTATCATCATTTTTAACTGTATAAGAATACTTTTTTTGTGGATCGAATCAGTCAACCAAATGGTTCATGTTTGTTTCACTTTCAGTGTTGACATTCTTTTCCTTTTAATAGCATAGCTGAATACATGAGTAACTAATCTCCAACTAAGGGGTTAAATTGAAGATCACATGAATACGGATTCATTAATGTCAAATTATTCACTTGCAAGTCAATAATTCATAAGCGATGTTTCTTAGCTTAATTTGACAAAATTGAAATAAAACTGGCTGCCAAACCCGAATTATTATTTTACTATTTCACTTTCATTATTCATGTTATTGATTGAACAAAAAAAAAAATTATATCTCGTAGCTAATGTCCCTTTTAGTACAGATATTTTTATCGGTTCTGTTTGATTGGGTTTGATTTTGTGTTTCCTGATAAATTTCAAACGAATTCACAACTTTTAAAGACTCCGGGCAGTTTTAGAAATTCACGTGCTTGATTATATACACTAGTCCTGTCTATAGTTGAAAAGTGTATCTGCATGCCCTTTATATGTTTTTGGTTATTTTTGTCATTGGGTTGCTGTTTCATTGACGTTAATTGCATTTTATTCATATTCAAATAAAAAAAAAGTATGAGATATGATTCCGTGTTTTCATTTTTGTTTATTTTCTCTCCCATTTTTGTCTAAACTGAATAAAATTGAGAATGGAAATGGGGAATGTGGCAAAGAGACACAACCCGAACAAAAAGCATAAAACAGCCCAAGGCCACCAATGGGTCTTCAACACAGCGATAAAATCCCGCACACGGAGGCGAGCTTCAGCTGGAAGCTTTTTTTCTAAATTTAAAAATTCTGTTATTACTTGAACCTGTTGAATGTAATTGTAGACGATGTCTAACAGACGAAACTACAACAAACTTTTACCCAGAAAAATTGTTTTCAAAATAATTTCATCACATCTGTTCAAATTAAGCGAGTGACGTACAAAGGAAGGGTTTCCCCTGGGTCAATTTTCTTTTTCGCCACCTCTTTTGCCAAAACAATATATGTTTCGCTACTTTCAATTTTTTTTTCGCCAACTAACAAACACATATTTCTAGTTTAAAATTTACCTTCTTTCTAACAAAAATAAAATCAGTTTGTCACATTGTTATATAAAAATAAGAAAATGTTTTATATGATTGCCAATGAGACAAGTCTTCACAAGAGATCAAATGACATAAAATTACCAACTATAGGTCACCGTACAGCCTTCAACAATGAGCAAAACCCATACCGCATAAGTTAGGCCTCGAAATGACAAATGTAAACCAATTCAAACGAGAAAACTAACTATGTCTATTATAATTCTTAATATCTATTTTTTAATCTACATTGTTATGAATAAACCCAATAATAACAAACATTTAGTTTTCAAAAGATACTGTAAAATTGCAACATAGATCATGAAATCATAATTTTTGACTTCTGCCGGAGAACACGGGATTCATGTATAATAGTTTATAAGATACTTCCCATCTAGTTGAAGGATAAAGACTATATGAGCCTGTTGGTCCGTGGTTGTCGTTTGTTTGTGTGGTTCATAAGTGTTTCTCGTTTCTCGTTTTTTATATAGATTAGACCGTTGGTTGTCCTGTTTGAATTGTTTTACACTAGTCTGTTTGGGGCCCTTAATGGCTTGCTGTTCGGTGTGAGCCAAGGCTCCGCGTTGAAGGCCGTACTTTGACCCATAATTGTTTAATTTTTACACATTGTGACTTGGATGGATAGTTGTCTCATTGGACTCATACCACATCTTCTTATCTATATATAGTTAGAAATTTTTCTTACTTTTGAATATTTTTCTTCTTAACAATAGTTTTCTTTACCGGACCATCATTAAAAGAAAAGTTTGGACGTAAAACTATGTCTCAACCACGTGCGTAGCTAAAACGATTGTAAATTACCCACTTCAAAACAATTATTTCTTTCAAAAATTAAAGGATCAAATTTAAAGTCAGAGATTTTTCTTACTTTTGAACATTTTTCGTTTTTTTTCCAGACCATCGTTAAAAAAAAAGAGGAGACGTAAAATATGTTTGAAACACGTACGTCGCTAAAACGTGGTAAAGTACCCACTTCAAAACAGTTATTTCAATGAAAGTTCTAAAACAATCCTTTAAGTGACATATGCGAAGCCATTCAACCACACCATTTCATGAAACAATAAAATCAACACTTTTTATTAATTATAATCCTTTGTTGTCGATAGCTATAAAATGCAACCAGCTGATTATTGATTTTCTATCAAAATCGTCAAATCGTACCGAGTTCAAGGTGAATTTCCAGTATTGTCTGATTAAGGAAAAAGTCCGAGTAACCCGAAAAATGGACGAAGTCGAACCGTTATATTTTTTCGCCAAATTCTTACGCCAATCACGAATTTTAATCGCCACAATTTTTATTTTTTCGCAAAATGCGAAAATGGTGCCAGCGGAAACCCTACAAAGGCATATATATAGGCCATATCAACTGAATCATTTCTTATTTTTATATTGGTTATATCAAGGTTACGGTGCGCAACATTAAAATCAATTTAACCATAATCTGTTGCGAAATACTCGACTAGTTATTCAGAACTGAAAACAGATCAGCTTCTTTGCAAAATGGACTTATTGCATTGGCTATTCTCACTTCTACAAATATGTAAACACTTTGACATATTGTTCCAAAGCTTCTTATACCTTGTTTGTCGTCATGGTAACACGTCATATGTGAATGTCGTCATGTTAACACGTCAAATGTGAATATATTCAAAATCTTCGACAATCGAACGGTATTTATACAATACTCAAGCTTTAAATAGCATGAATAAACAATAGTACTGAAATCTGTCACCAACACCAAATCATCGAACAAAAAATAATTAAGATATGAGATATGACATAAGACAACCACTAGTTAAGTTCCTGACAAAACACAGACACATAAAAAATTTATAACAAAAAAACGAACTCGGTGGTAAATTCAAAAAGGGAAGTACAAAAGACTGACCAAATCAAACGTTATCAACCAACGTGGAAAACATATGTCATATTCTTGACTCAGCACAGGCATTTTCTGAAGAAAATGGTCGGTCAAATCTTATTTTATAGCTAGCTAAACATCCCGCTTGTATGACAGTTGTTTATAGCTCCATTATATTAACAAAATTAGGTGAGCAAACGAAAGAGACAAACTACATACGTTTATGCGACTATAATTAGGATCCAGCAGCAAAAACTGTTTAAACAGACATCACAGATGTACAACACAACCAACAAAAAAAGATTGAAACAAACAAAATACAAATAAATCTAACAAAGCCGCCGACCAAAAAGTTGTAAGGGAGCTACCATTTGATTTTTTTTGGGGGGGGGGGGGGGAGGGGGGCTAGGATGAAAAATTTTGTCCTGCAAGTTGCTCATCCTGCCTTTTTTTTTAACTCAAAACTCCTGTCATGCCTTTTTTCAAATTTCATCCTAGCCCCCCCCCCCCCCCCCCCCCCATAAAAATTAAATGGTAGCTCCCTAACATATAGAGGCATTGCCAATTACTACATTAATGTATTTGCTTCATTCGTAGGATCAACATATAACATGTGTCAATTACATTATTCTTGAATTTTATATCAAATAGTTATTAATATAATATCATATACTTAAGAAATTTTCAACAATTTTTTACATATTTATAGAATTTAAATGTTATTCAACACCTTCAGATGTTAATAGTGCTTTCATCTGTTTAGACATAAGCCATGCTATTCTTGTTAGAACCACATGGATCTGTGCAATTAGAGAAGGTGGCCCTACCTCTCAATTAGGCTTTCCCTTTTAAGTCTCGCTCAGTGAACTATTGAACAAAAGATATATACAATAAACACACTCAGTTGCCATTTGCTCGTGTGTCGTCAGTTTATAACTGAAGTCAGGTCGTTAGTTTTGTTACAGTAGTTAAAATTGCTTCATTTTTGTTTTTATTTACGTATTGCCTGTCTATTTGTATTACAATATTAACGTATTCAACATTGACATTAATATTTTTTTGTTTTCTAGCAATGTGCAGTTTACTATCCATATCCGTATACTGAAAAATACTGTCATCACAGGGACTCAGTTAGGCGCGGAATAAAAATCCATCAAAAAATTAAAAGCAAACGAAGAAAACCTTTCTGCAGATGGGGGAAGATAACTCACTGGTTTTTTGCAAGGTTTACCACTAAAATAGAGTAGTCATTGTAAATAATTGACATGGTCAAGGATTTATATACTATACTAAATAAAGGCAACAGTAGTATACCGCTGTTCGAAATTCATAAATCGATTAAAACTGAGGGAAACACATCAAAATAAGAGGAGAACTACGACACAACAGAAACACAACATTCAAATGTAACACACACAGAAACGAACTATAATATAACGATGGCCATTTTCCTGACTTAGTACAGGACATTTTAAGAAAAAAATGGTGGGTTGAACCTGGTTTTGTGGCTAGCCAAACCTCCCGCTTTTATGGCAATGTTAAATGTAACATTAAAATGGCAACATTACATGACAGGACTACAATACAAATAAATGGGAGAACATATAGGACAGAGAAACATACGAATAATAGCTAACAAAAGGTACCAGGTTTAAAATTTAACACACAAGACGCGCGTTTCGTCCACACATGACTAACCAGTGTCGCTCAGATAAAAAAAGTACGAAAGCCAAAACAAGTACAAAGTTGAAGAGCATTGAAGACCAAAAGTTCCAAAAAGTTGTGCCAAATACGGCTAAGGTTATATGTCTAGGATAAGAAAATCCTTAGTATTTAGAATAATTCATACTTTTGCAAACAGTAAATTTATAAAAATGACTATATAATAGATATACAACATGATAACACCGAAGTGGTGACTAACTACAGAATAAAAACGGATACATAAAACAACATAAACCAGCACATAAAAATTCACAGCCGAGTTAGCCAAAGAGATCAACGCAAAAAAAAAAAGAAAAAAAAAAAAAAAAAAAAAAAAAAAAAAAGGGTGACGTCACATTTGAATTTCTTGATGTGGTTACTATCGGAACGATGTCTGGCCAGAGAGTCACATTCCCTCATGAAAAAACTGATAGTTTAGGGACAATCATTTGATATTTTCAGTGGGGTAGGGTACTAGGATAATCTGACATTGCAACTACACATGCAGTGATTGTTTTGAAGAAATTTGCGTTCAATTTTTTTGAGGGATTAACGTTGTAATAAATGTATCAACCAGGAAGTTGCCGAATGACAGATTTATTTCCCATTTCGTGTATGTTGTTGAAAAACGACACGTTTGCCAGTTACGTTGCCTCCAACGGGACAATTAGATATTTTGACCTGAATGAAACGGGTGTCGTCGATCGGAAATAAATACATGCTTCTTATAGAAGAATAATTTTGGAATGAAATGAATGCCTTTGTAAGATATATAGTCACATTGAAATATTTTAATCTATTTTTTATTGAAATAAGGGAAGGTTATTCAAAATGGCGACTAAGATCCCTTTAGGATTTTTCAGTATACGGATATGGAGAGTAAACATAGCTAGAAAAAAAAGAAAGATTGATGCCAAAGTTAGATAAGTTAATAATGTAATTAATACAAACCGACAGAAAAAACGAAAAAAAAAGAACAGAATTAAACACATTGCTTTAAAAGGTTTTAATGTGCTAACCTAGTCCCTGTGATTGTGATTACTATCTTACCATAGTTTTCAAATTATGAATGCTGCACGATGACTGTTGTTGTTAGTCCTCTACCGACGAAGTCGAAAGGGACTTTAGGTTTGCACTCCGTCCGTCCGTCCGTCTGTTTGTCTGTCTGTCTGTCTGTCTGTTCTGTCTGTCTGTCTGTCTGTCTGTCTGTCTGTCTGTCTGTCTGTCTGTTCTGTCTGTCTGTCTGTCTGTCTGTCTGTCTGTCCATCCGTCAGTCCGACAAATCAGTTTTCCACACTTTTTTTCTTCGTGCTTGAAGATATTGATTTGATATTTTGGTGTATTGTTTTATCATGACAAGTTACAGATCAAGTTCGAATTTTGTTCCGGTCTGACGATTGTGTGCAGAGTTATGGTCCTTGAACTTAGAAAATTAAGTCAAATAATCAGTTTTCCGCACTTTTTTTTTGTTATGCTTAAAGAAATTGATTTGATAACTAGTATATAGTTTTATCATGACAAGTTACAGATCAAGTTCGAATTTTGTTCCGTTCTGATGATTTTGTGCAGAATTATGGTCCTTGGACTTAGAAAATGCACTCAAATAATCAGTTTTCTACATTTTTTTCGGCATGCTTGAAGATATTGACTTGATATTTGTTATATAGTTTACACCATGACAAGTTATAGATCAAGTTAGCATTTTGTTCCAGTACAATGAATTTTTAACCGGTAGGGGACTATGTATTACCAGGCAATACTCACAAAATGCTTGTTAACATACATTAGTCCAGCCGATTCGTGCATATTTTTAGAAGAATTGTGGGTTTGATGATAAAAGCATGAAACTTTGCACAATTGTAGATATAGATCTATATATGGTAGTCAATATAAGCTATGGACCCACTCTGAAAAAACCAATATGACGGCCAATTTCAATATGGCTGCCAATCAGTCAAAATTTCACCACCATGTATAAATTAAAGAAAATAATATTCAAATCGAATCTTTAAAAAGCATATGAAATGTAAATTTTCGTTTCAGTAAGTCATGGCGGTATATTAGACTTTAAAACTTTTTTCAAATAGCGGAAAAATTAAAAATGGCCGCCAAAAAGTGAAAATGAACAAAACATTTCTTTCATCGAATTGCATTTTGCAATTCATACGATATTCTGAGGATTGTGTTTCCATGATACATCGATACTGCTTGCAAGACAATTTAATCGAAGATCCCATAAGTGGAAACATTTGAACGTTTGTAGGATGCCTTTAGGATTTGTTTGACTGTGTACCATCTGAGTCACAAACGATAATTTATATGTTCCACTTTTCCTTGCCACAATCCTTTCTTTTTCCTCGACTGTAGATCAAGATGATCAATAAATACGACTCATCGCTAATTTTTTTCTTGCAATAAGTAGCACCACTCGTGCTAACAGTTGACAAGAAACTACACACCCTTCTGGAACACCTGCGTTGACCCCTAGTTTTGACGAGAAAGGACTCGTGTTGTTTATACTGTAAATTTTGTGTTATTTATTGTTCTTTTATTTTTATGTCTGAGTTGTAAACCAGTGAAAGTCGTGTTTATTCATCGTACTGGCATGGAAAACCTTATTTCATTTCAAACTTTCATATTTGGTCAAATTTTAGATACTTTACATACACCAATATGTATTAAATTTGGTGATACTGGACATGAGTCAAGGGGTTGGTGTTGCTTAATTTCCGAATTTTTTGTGAAGACTGATATTAGTCTTTTGTGTTTTTTTTTATCCATGCTATTGTCTGGTTTTGTTTTTCTAATGTTTTTTGAGTGCCTAAGTGTCTTCTTCATCTTTCGTACCATCTTAACAACAACATATCTTCACAGCAGTTTTCAAAATTAAGAACAGCCCGTGTAGTCTTTGTACAACTCCTCACCACATTTTAAACAGCACTGTACATAACATCATTGTGCTCGCATTTTTATCTACCGTTTTGATATCTTTCAACCACATTTTATTAGCTTATTCCAAAATGCTGATACCTTTGTGATAAATGTCCAGTATGGTTAATGCCATCCGCATTCACTCGAAATAGCACTCGGGATAGAAGGCCAAAACATCCCCCAACCTAAAGCTTTCATATGCTTATAAGGTTAATTAAAACTTGTTAATTACTATAGCCATTTCTGGACAAGACACCATATATATGTGCTATATTTGTGCCATATTAACGCTCAATCCGATTGCCCAACTTTTTCCTCTTACAAGTGTGGAATTCTACTCATGGTTTGATTTACATTTATCATTTTCAAATTACGTTTGCAACACTTGAACTGTATTGTTTAATCGCATAATATCACACACGGTTACTAGGAGCCATAATTATGATGGGAAATGCAAACAACAACTGAATAAGCAGTTTAATAACACCTATATACACCCAGAATGAACATTCTCTTGATGATCTCACATCAAAATGTTCAGATCAATCTTTAATGTTACAGACCAGTTGTGGCTAAGTGGACTCAATTTCCCCTCATTACTCCATTCTTTAAATGTTACATAGTTCTCACCAGGTTCCCGTTCCTCAGTAAAATTTATGTTAGTATCTTTGTATAAGAATGAGAAGTACACCTACTGTAACCTCACGGAAATGTCATGTTCATGATGCATGAGAGCCTCTAAAAGAATCTGCTGTTCATGAAGTACTATGTGTCCTTGATTGTTCAATAACTATTTTCTAACCAATCACTATAAGGTTCTCAACGATGCCATTCCTATATGAATACCTAAAGCAAAACTACTCTTTGTTCTCCTAAGATATGTTTGGCCAGTTCCACTGTTCCGATTTGGCAAAAAAAAAAAAGAAATCCGATTGATCACAGGTGATAATTGATACATGTCACGGAAAACAATTAACACATTGCTGAATTGTATTCATGGAATGTCGAATCGTAGTGACATATTTGATCTCTTGCAGAAACAATGTTCAATGCGGACTGATAAATAAAGGCAGATGACCATTTGTCTTGGCTCTACATGCATGGAATGATGTCCAGACATGCTTAATGTTTTCATTATCATCTCCTTTAAGCCATCTGTGTAATCATTTTGTTAATATTTGTATACCATGTAAGATAGAGATGCACAATTGACTAATTATACCAGGTTGGCATAAATGTATTTCTGGTTAGACAATTGACAGAGTGCATGTTCATAATACGGTTATTAACAGATGTTAGTATGAAACGCATGGTTATATTTGGTTCGTTATAGGATATATTCTTATTCTATACTTATATTATTAGTTACTAAGTTATAGCAATGATACGAACAGTTGTGCTGGCGTGTAATATATTGGAGTAATATTTATCATAGTATCAGAGAAAATAAGAGAAATGCATATATTTTAAAGCATTATTGTTTATGAAGAATAAGCCAAGTTAGACTAAAAAAATGCAAAAATATGGAAATGTTCGTACAGTGTGATGATTCTTTAGCCGAAGTTGAACTCCTGTTGTTGTCAATATTGTCCACGGCTGCTGTTGCTAAATCAGCAGGATTCGTGAAAGGATCCACATATTCAATACTGAATGTTTCATAGATGGAATCTTCGTGTACTGCAGATAAATGGATAATTGGATCATACATAAACGATCAATGTAAACTGTACGTTTTGTCATTTAGTACCTCCTTTACTGGTCCTAGCATCCAGTAGACGGGTCATATACATTACTAGATGGTTTAGTTCAGTTGAATGTAGTATTTTAGAAGAATAAAACAGAAGTTACTTCGAAATGGATGGCGTCGTATTTGCCTCAATAGAATAATACGACTGCATCTGAATATTTGCACAAACGATTAATAACTAATGTTTTTGATGACTATGGAAAAGAGTTTTACCTGCATCTAGTCTTTTTGAACTACCTGTATGTGCAGCTTGTTCACGTATTGTTGTCGTACAAGAAGATTGTTGCGGTCACCTGTTTAATTGCAACACAAACATAATCATTGAAAAGAAGAAGTAAGCAACTGCCTTGTTAATGGCATGACAAGCCTCAAATTACTACAATTTTGATTAGATCATTACTTTGTCCTGTTCAACCTGATCATAAAGAAAACTGTTTTCATTCTAGTTAAGTCTAGCTTAAATATTGGAATAACGCCAGTATCCATACGTAATCCGTCGTTGTAGACTACATTTCTGCAAGAATGGTACCGCAGTTACGATTTTCTATACTTACTTCACAAATCTTTGATGTTTGGCTTTAGTATAAAAATGTGACATACACTTGGTATCAAAATCACTTGGTTCTACTGAAGGTTCCTCAAAACAAAACACTTTGTAACCTTATATAATGGATATTTGTTGATTTTGATATCTTATGGCGGCCATCTTGGAAAAAGCCGCCATTTTGAAATTTCAACTGGGGTCCATAGGTAATATTGTTCGAAGCATTTAGCACGTCTAACATTTCAAATTTGAACTTGTATTTCATTATTAAGTGATATTTGTTGATTTTAATATTTTGAGACGGCTACCTTGGAAAAAGCCGCCATATTGAAATTTCAAGGTGGGTCCATGACTTATATTTTTCGAAACAACCCGCACTACTATCATGCCAAATTTGGCATTGATTTTGACCTAATTAAGGTGATATATGTTGATTTTGATATTTTATGGCAGCCATCTTGAAAAAAGCCGCCATATTGAAATTTAAAGGTCGGTCCATAGCTAATATTGTTTGAAACACCCAGAACTACTACCATGTCAAATTTGATGCCTTTATCATCAAACCCACCGATCTGCCGGACTACATGTACGTTGTGAGCAGTTGTCTCACTGACAACCGTACTATATCTTCTCATTTTTAATCATTCAAAGTGAAAATCAACTAAATGAATCTTATAAATATTTAGATGACTTATCATTTAATTAGTGAAACCTAAATTGATTCACCATTCATTTTCAGAATAATATATAATAAAGTACGCTGTATTAAAAGTATTTACAAGCACGAGGTCTAACCAGTCAACAATCACATCTGCATAATATATATTAAACCGACCTGCTGACCTAAAATGTAAGGAACGCCCATCAAACACATTGTACAATTGAAAATACTAATTGTTGCTAGTAAAAATGAATTTTAGAATGAAATGAAACTTGTACAACAGGCAGCATGAACAAGATTCAGAAAGTCAAAATGACAGAAAGTCAATGTTCAGAAAGTCAAAATGGATGATCAATCGGATTCTAAAAGTTGATTCTGGTCTAAGATTTTATAAAGTAACGACTTATTTGGATATGAATCACTTTGGAAAAGAATATTCAAACAAAAAACAGTATTCTCTTTTAAAACAGTATGTCAAATTGAAGATTATTCAACACCGTGTTGAAAATATTTTAAGACATTCAATTAAAAAGTGCTTTTATCTCATTTTCAAGCGTAATCGAACAAAATTAGCATTTCGATTGTTCTTGGGTTATTTCATCAAGAATCAACGATATTTTAACACAAGAACAAAAAATCACGCAAAGAGAAAATGTTCGGAAGATCAATGTATAAGAAATCAATCGAAAATCAATTCTATAATTGAAACAGAAACGAATAACAAAAATGAACCAGAACCTAATTACAGAATTAACACAGAGTTTGCAAACGATATCAATAGATATGGAAATAGTTTCTCAATGGTAAATAAACTTCGAATTGATGAAATTCTCACACGAAGAACAATAAAAATGAGCAGTCCGTTTGAAAGACAACTTTCACTTGCCAAATGGATATATGGAGGACCAAAAGAAATTTTGGAAGCCGGGTTTACATATACTGGGAAATTAGACTTACTTTACTGCGAGACGTGTGAAACTAGGACTTCATATCTTGAATGGATCGGAGGAAAGACGCCAACGGAAGCACATTGTAATCTGAGTCCAAATTGCGAACTAGCTAAGTCACAAGCTCAGTTCATAACAAATAATGTCTTATATAATAGAAATTATTTGCATCCAAAATATGAAAATTCGTTTGAACGTGTTTCCTCGTTTGGCAAATAGCATTATGGCGACACCCAATCATACGTGAGTCTTGTCGATGCAGGATTTTTCTACAAAGGTATGGCTATAACATATAATTGAATAATCTACTATCGAAATTGAACAACTTTTACTTAAGCAAATGGTAAGCAAAAATGAGTAAATGAATAAAAATGACAAGGAAAACGAAAAAAGTAAGACAAGAAAAATGTTTAATCGGTTATCATGGACCGACATTTTTTTCTAAAATCTTTTCTGAATGAAAGAGGATAAGCGATTGGAAAATAAACTCTACGAGCCAAAACGGGGAAGAAAGTTAAGCTGGTTGAAAAATTTGCGAGCAACCTGTTTTAAGTTTTTCCAAAAGAAACTGCTATGATTTGAAATAACTTTTTGCATCTTTTAACCTGATTTTAATCTTGATCATCACTGATTCTATCTACATCGTCATATGCCTCGTTGTATTTTTGCACGATGGAGATTAACATATTGTACAGACATCTGTATTTTCTCCGAGACATCTTTTAATTCTTTTTGTCGTTTGGTTGTTTTCTCATTGACATTTACCCCAGATCACCCTTTCTGATGAGTTGACTTATTTATATCTTAACAAAAAGTAAAATAGCAAAAATACCGAGGGAAATTCAAAACGAAAAGTCCTTTATAAAATGACAAAATTAAAAGCTCAGACACATCAAACAAATGGAAAACAACTGTCATATTCCTGACTTGGTACAAGCAATTCTTTATGTAGAAATATGGTGGATTAAACCTGGTTTTATATTTAGTAATGGTAACTTTGGTATAATGTTTTAGCTTCTTTAACTCGTCTTAATAGGAATAAATTCAACATGTGCAGGAAGCGCAGTATTGTGAAATCAAAAAAGATTCAAAAGTCAATTGCATGTGAAATAACATCAAAGGACATTTTCTGTATCAATTGTATATTCTGTTTAAAGAGGAATGTCTATTGTATCATGAAATCATCCGTGGACACCTACAAATATAACCATTTTCTTAACCTCTCTGATCTAGCTGTTTTCGTTATTTTTTGCCCTCGACATAAGGTAAAATGAAAAAAAACTCTGTCTTAAAAGTAACTTTTTCCCTGAAAATGACGCGAAGTATAGTTGAAATGGGAAGAATATAACAGAAACCAAGATTAAACTGCTACATACATTGGCTGAAAATATATGATTCAAAATATTTATTTAAGCATCGAATAAAGAGACGATGCATTATAATTGTTGTAACTCTTATATCATGCATATTAAACTGATTCATATCAAGGAAAATTCATAAAATTACCACAGGTTGGTCAGACTATACTGTTTGTTTTTGTTGTGGACTTTGGGTTGCGGAATGGGAAAAAAACGAAGATCCTTGGATAGTCCATGCTAAATATTGTCCTGGGTGCATATTTCTGAAAAAGTCAAAAGGCTTGGAATATATTAGGGATGTACAGAAAGAGTGGAGAAAGGTAAACGAAAATAACTTTTTATGAATTTCGTTCGTCTGATGATCTTTTCTGGATTTACCTTCATCACGAAAGCTCAAAACTAAATAATCAAAAGCCGGGGATGTAGAAACGCGAGAATCTTTATGACCAAAGAAAGAAATACAGAGAACATTCATTTTTTCCCGGTCAACTTTGACTGGGAGACTTGGAACTTGGATCCTTAGTTTTTTTTATATAATTTATTGACTTAATGTTTTAACAGGAAACTGAAGAAAAAAATATGTAAGAAATCATGTCAGTACCGAAGCACTGACAACTGAGCCGATGGTACCCTAGGGGATATACTGTCAAACATCAGTGGTATCGACTCAGTGATATATAGAGTAAAAGAAAATAACACTTTTGTTATCTATACCTTCATCAGGGACACTCAAACAAAAACCTTTGAAAGCCATGGATGTTTAAACATGTAGAAATACTCGTATCTAGAATTTCAAAGTAAAAAGATTAAAAAATCAGCAAACCGACTACGTTATATATTGATGATGATGTTGATGATGTAGTTAGTATATAACATCTAGCGGTAAATATAACATGATTATAAGGATGAGCAAATATAAATGAGATAAGATTATGAATCCTGTTTGTTCTAAATCGAAACGCTAAGGTGACAGCTTGCTTGAAGACTTGTAACCCTATCGTGACCCATTATTCTGATACCTAAATGTAGCATGCTTGCCACAGAAGTAGCAAATACCCATTTTCATGTCTATGATATGACCCGATCCCAATCAAACACATGACCTTTTGCATTCGTGGAAAGCACTCTGCCACGAGACCACTGAGACGGTTGACTACATATGTCGAAAACAAGCCATAAATAATAATGAATTGAACAAATCAGTTATTTTAATTAGAATGTGAATTCTTAAGAATTTCAACTATATTTGCACAACATTTCCAAAACCTGTGCGTCAATTTATATGCATATTAAAACATTATTTGCATACATGTTTTGATTAATGAAAACTTGATTATAAGTAATATATTTTTGACGCTGTACATGTATCACTATATAAATAA
The DNA here is from genome assembly GCF_021869535.1 of Mytilus californianus. Taxonomy (NCBI): domain Eukaryota; kingdom Metazoa; phylum Mollusca; class Bivalvia; order Mytilida; family Mytilidae; genus Mytilus; species Mytilus californianus. Next base: position 23,334,994 of record NW_026262626.1, on the reverse strand, counting down.
ACAGTACTTAAGTATTAAGTATTACAGTATTTACCACACATTAATTAAAGAAATTTATATAGTGTACCTATCTTTTATGTTATTACAGATTTACAAACCCTTAAATCCAGATATGGAAGAGGAAGAACACAGAATCAAAACATTCAAGTTATCGGAAGAGTATAATGGGAGTAAAAAAGCAGAAGCACTTGCGAAAGCTGGTTTCTTTCTAGGTTTATGTTGTAATGCAAACATATATTTTCATTGCAAATGCTAAAAACATGCATTGTATATAATTTCTATGTTTAGAAAAAAAAACTTTTTTGAAAAAGATAAAACATCTTTTATGTTGAGTAATAAAAAGCATATTCCTAAAAGAATAACCACCTTTTATACAATCTGTGTACAGAAAAAATATGTATGGTAGTACGAATAATTTCATGCTATGTTCTAGTTTTAAAGTATATAATTTATTTATGTTTTCTTTCAAATTGTTTATTTATTCACTGTTGATCAATCATTAATATTAAAGTAATCTTGAATTTAACGAAAAGGAAAAATGTCACAATAACTTAATAGTGTTTAAGAGGAAGAACAATTTGTCTTGATAAGTATGATCACCTGTGTTCAAAGAATTATTTACATTTAAAGTATACATTTAAGACATACAGAATACTATAATAATGATGACGACGACGACGATAGTACGTGATAATAATGATGAATCAGGTAAAATTACTTTTTTGTAGAATGCATTGCAAGAGAAAAACTAAAAGTAGTGTGTAATTATTGTAATTGCAACCTAGAGCCCTGAATAAATGAGTGTGACCCTTGGGTTGTGCATGTAAAACGGATGACAGAATGTAAGTTCGTGGAAATAAGGAAAGGAAAGAAATTCATTTCAAGGATATTATCTAGGTAAGACTAGATTCGATTCTTGTGTATTTGGCTTTTCTTAGTCAATCTTTCGAAAGGTCAAATTGTTTTCTTAATCATCAGTTTTAACTTATAAATTACTTATCATACAATTTCTTTCAAATATCCTGCCTGTCCTACCGAAAGCAACACAGACTGAGTAGTCTGTTAATGCAAACTTTATATAGAAATAAGAAGATGTGATATGAGTGCCAATGAGACAAATCTCCATCCAAGTCACAATGTGTACAAAGTAAACAATTATAGGTCAAAGTACGGCCTTCAACACTGAGCCTTGGCTAAAACCGAACAGCATGCTATAAAGGGCCCCAAAATTACTAGTGTAAAACAATTCAAACAGGAAAACCAACGGTCTATTATCTATATAAAAAACGAGAAACGAGAAACACTTAAGAACCACATCAACAAACGACAACCACTGAAACAGGTTCCTGACTTAGGACATGTGCAGACAAATGCAGTGGGTTTAAACGTTTCAACAGGCGCCAACCTTCACCCTAACCTGAAATAATAGTGCAACATTACAACATAGAAAGACACACTATAAAATATCAATTGAAATTGCTTAACTCAATCAAAAAGACATATTTACAAAAACATACACTGAACGAATACATTTGATCAATGACACAATGTCAAAAAGACAACTATAACCTTGGACAAAATGGCGTTGAATAAAATAACGTACACAGGTAAATTTAAATATAATAGTTTTGTTGTTAGGAGTACGGAGATATTTTTTATATGCACGATTTGTCTTGCCGTTTTGCAGTGTCGGTGTTTGAAAATTTTCCTTTCATTGGTATAAAACAGTCCTGATAAACAAAAAAAAATCATCCTCGGTTTTCAGGATTATAATTTTGTACGCCAGACTCACGTTTCCTCTCCCTAACACTCATGAATGACGCTCGAATCAAACGAGTTAAATAAATCCAGTTAAGTAATACGTTGAAAGGGATTAAGAAATCAAAATTTCGAAAGGTTTTGTCAAATTCAGCTAAGGTAATTTGTTACTGTGGTAGACAATCCTAAGTATTTCAAACAATTCAAAGTTTCGTCAAAGGTTGGTTTATAAATATGACCTGATGATATGAATAATGGTCTATTGTCACATTGTTACATTTTTAGATTTTCATAATTTTCCAGTTCCTTTTGTAGTCTTTTGTAGAAGAAAAGTGCGTCTGGCGTACAAAATGTTAATCCTGGTATCTATGATGAGTTTAGTGCTTACATCTTTATTACCTTTCTAGCGTAAAATTTTGAAATTTTATTTCTTATAAACTGTTCAAATGGTTAACCAGTTATTTTCTCTTCTACATATTGTACTTGATAAAAATAATTTTCCCTGTAAAAAATAGAAATTTGATTAAAATATTGTTTTTTAAAATCAAACACATCATTTTTCAATAATATTTATGACTTTCGTTCATGCATAATCTTCAAAAGAAGATGTTGATTATAAATGTATTATTTATTTTAGCAGAGATCGACCATAAAATACTCAAATCATAAAATACACTATTGCAAATGTGAAAATACTAGTTATATGCAAATACACAAGTCAAAACGATCACAATTTATATGGTCATTGAGATAGATCATTTGGGAATATTCAGAACGGCTGCATGTACAGTATATATATCTTGAAAGAAGTACCTGCATAGAGATCCGTAAGTTCTGCAAACGATTATCCAGAAGCACTGTTTCATGGTAAACAAACAGGAAAAGACATGAAGGTAAAACAAATATTGGACTTGAAAACAAAAATGAGCAGGTGTTTTTAAATACATTGTCTTACATGTCTACTAGTATTATAAAGACTTTGTCCGAAAATGTATTCCCCATACATCATCAGTTCCTGTCATGCATTCACATATCAAAGTTTAATCGATAGGAAAGACGAAAATCACAATATCTGACCAAGCTACTAATTTAGGAATAACCAGATCATTCAAAAACGAAAATATAATGAATGTCGATGAAAGAATTTGTCTGGTTAGAGTAACATTCTACTCACTGATTAAAACAGGCGTTCATGAAACTAGTGGATAAAACCCACGTGTTAGAAAATATATATTACCTTGTCTCCTGTACAGCTTAGAGGTATTGCCATGACATATGAGGCAACTGAATGTGCTTACTAGTTACTTCCAGCTAACCATTTCTGGGAAACTTTCAATCTATGCTCACCAGGACAGGGTAGGCAAAAATTACACATTAATTTACTTGGTACTCTTCTTCTCGAGACTGAGCTTTATAAGTGACAACTGAGGCTATTCTAATTTCGGAAAATCAAAGACTAAGGAAATTCTACTACTACATTATCGTCTCCAAATTAATAAAGGGATTATTCTAGAAAGAACGGAATCTTTTATAGAAAAATATAATTCGCTTCAAAAGAGGAACTTTGGGAAAACACACCAACCAAAATTAATTGAAAACATACATCAAGATCTGCAATCACCGAATTCTGAAATGAATGGCTGAAAACAGAAATTTCTCAAAAAATAAACCTTCATCGGCTTTAAATAAACTTAATAAATATTGGAGAAACTCATCCAGTTTGGAACACAGCTTTGAATGTATCAGGAGAATCAAAAAGAGCACGTGCTCATGCTTGAATTCTAACTGGAATTTACATGTTACAAGCAAACAGGTCAAAATTAACCAGGAAAGATAACAAGAGCACTTGTTAAAGCTATTATTATATTTGGAACTTATATATTACAAGCAAACGAGTCAAATTTTAATATAAACAATGTAGATTCAACATGTTCAATCTGTCCGATCTGTCGAATTGAAGACGAAAATTGCATTCACTTTATTATCAGATATCCAGCTCTAGAGGGTATCCGTTGAAATCATTATGGATGCAATAAATAAGATTTTGTCCTTAAAATTGGAAGTAGTCAGTGGAATAAGTTTCGAAATAAAGACATTATCAGCCAGTTAATTACAGATTGCAGAAAACTTACTGGAGAATATTTTCCTCACGATATCGCGCTAATGAACGATATATCTCGTAAGATGTGCTTCGATCTGTATGTTAAGAGATTTAACTCAATAAACACAAGTAAGTGATAGTGAATAACTTGTATCTAGTCCTAAATTTTCTGACTAATCAATTGATGTTATTATAAATGTTCACCTTAGTGCTTGGACATTGGAAAGCTAAAATATAGCATTATTCAAGCTGAATCTGTGTGGCTTAGCATGCCTGCTAGAATGACAGTAGTATTAATGGCCTTGTCTTTCTATGTTGTGTTGACGACGGAACCATCAAATTAATAATAATTTTGTTTTGAAAAAATTCAATCTGAAATTTTTACCTTTTACAAACATAACTTTTTGAAACCATACGTACTTTTATGGTAGAAGTGTTTTAGTGTTATATTATGGAGAATACTTTTAAAGTCACTGTGGAATTTCAGTGTGCCCGTGTAATAAAAGCCATCTTTTCCATGCTTAATTTGTACCCGTGTGTGATAAGCCCTGACTTATAATAAATCTTTTTGGATGTACTCTTCATTAACAGAAGAAAGATACAGGAAAATAAGAAGAAGATTGATTTGCGGTTTCATAATAGCCATTTATATAGAGACAGCCATGGATATGAGAATGATTTAGTCAGAGCATGGTATGTGGTAGTTAAGTTAATCTTTAGTTGCATATTTTAGTTTAGATAAGAGTCAATTAGCAATCCTTTTTTTTTGTGATGCCCAACATTGATATAACTTATCAACGTATTTAATAGGAGTAACACGATGGATGGAGCAGGATCTGCTTACCCTTCCGGAGCACCTAAGATCATCCCTGGTTTTAAGTGGGGGTTCGTATTGCTCAGTTTTTAGTTTTTCTATATTGTGTTCTGTGTACTGTTGTTTGTGTTTTTGTTATTTTTTGAAATTTGCCATGACATTGTCAGTTTGTTTTCGACTTATGAATTCTACTATCACTTTGTTATCTTTCGCCTCTCTTTTGTACATGAATTATCAAATATAAAAAAAAAACATCGATGAGGTCTTTTTAATGAACCAGAGATCAGATGTTGAAATGGACACTGAAATGTAAACCAATGTAGTTAAAATGAAACTCACTCATTTCTTGGCTGTAATAAATCTCAATAAAATGTTCAATCTTAAATATTCTATTGATAATAAAATCAAATTGATTGGTTAACGGGGACAGTTCCCATATACTTATCCTCTAAAACACACCAAACAACGTACGTCTTCTAACTCAGACAAAGTATATTAACAATATATAATTTTAGATTTTTCACAAAATACATTTAGTTTATGTAAAAGAAAACTTCAGTACTGGACTAGATAATCAATGTGTTTGTTTTTTCTATCGTCTTTTACAATATTAATGTTTTCACTCATTCCTTTTTCAGAAGGAAAAATTAAAGCACGGAGAATAGGATTCTTGATGAACTAAATATCTAATAGAGGTTGAAGAAAGAACTCGTGGAAGATTCAATAAAAGAACAATTTTTTTTATTGCTATTAAATATGCAAATATTCGTGAGTCTGAATATGACAATGATTATTATTATAACGACATTGTGATTTCTGTAAACACTTCTTCGTTTACAATTGATGATAACATAAAATTGAGAATGGAAATGGGGAATGTGTCAAAGAGACAACAACCCGACCACAGAACAGACAACAGCAGAAGGCCACCAACAGGTCTTCAATGCAGCGAGAAATTCCCGCACCCGGAGGCGTCCTTCAGCTGGCCCCTAAACAAATATATATACTAGTTCAGTGATAATGAACGCCATACTAAACTCCAAATTGTACACAAGAAACTAAAATTAAAAATAATACAAGACTAACAAAGGCTAGAGGCTCCTGACTTGGGACAGGCGCAAAAATGCGGCGGGGTTAAACATGTTTATGAGATCTCAACCCTCCCCCTATACCTCTAGCCAATGTAGAAAAGTAAACGCATAACAATACGCACATTAAAATTCAGTTCAAGAGAAGTCCGAGTCTGATGTCAGAAGATGTAACCAAAGAAAATAAACAAAATGACAATAATACATAAATAACAACAGACTACTAGCAGTTAACTGACATGCCAGCTCCAGACTTCAATGAAACTGATTGAAAGATTATGTCTTCATCATATGAATATCAGGCACAATCCTTCCCGTTAGGGGTTTAGTATCATACCATCATAACATATATGAGAAGAACATAACCCGTGTCATGCCAACAACTGGTTTTTAAATAAATGTGTTTAGTGCCGATGCAAAGACCCTATAAGTGAATGAACACTCTATATAAGTGGATCAAGCACATTGTTTGAATGACGCTCAATGATAGATAACGGACAACAAAAGACGTTTACTTTAAGGAATTATTTTTCATTGTTTTAATAAACATGTGTTTTAGTCGTTTCAAACTACGCTTTGGTAGTAGATGATGCATGGCGAGCGCAAATGCTGTTTTATTTTATCGGGGATTATTTTTTTTTGAACTATTGACTTATATTCTAATGTTCATCGTGTCATACAAATTTTAGGGTATTTCTAGTGGCTTCGTATCTTGATCCTTTTCTCGATATTGACACAGATAGACGACTTCAAACAAGAATCTATGATATTTGTGACGATTTCAAAATAACAAAAGCATTCAAATTGCATTATTTATCTCAAAGTAACACATATGTCAAAACATGACCTTGGGGATTTTAATTGATTGAAGAGTTCACTTGACAGTACACGTGTAACAAATTCAATTAAAAACGTTTCTTGTTCCCTTTAATACCGTTTCGTTGTACTGTTGTATGAAGAATTCTGATACAATTCAAATGTTGATTTATCAAAAGACTAGAATTTATCATGCTTTATAATTATAATTTTAGAACCAAAGTTAATTTGGTTATTGTTGTGCTTCAATGCAACATGTTGACTTAAACATATGTTTTTTGCAATATTGGTTTTGAATTGCCTCAAAAGTCAGTGTGTTGGGCTAAATAAATTGCTGATTCCATGGATGTATAGAAATATTTTGTTTTAAAGTATATTACTTATAGGTTTCTACAGATACAAATTTTGTCACGTTTAAACAATTTCCCTATGCTGCAAGTGAAAAAGGTACAGTTTTATTCCATGGATGTATAGAAACATTTTGTTTTAAAGTATATTACTTATAGGTTTCTACAGATACAAATTTTGTCACGTTTAAACAATTTCCCTATGCTGCAAGTGAAAAAGGTACAGAGGAAATTGGCCTTACCTTTATCTGTTTATTGTTGGATTAATTGGTGTTTGCTTTAAGCCGCATTAGCGCAAAAAGGTTATTTCACGGCGATTTAGGGTTATAGATTTATAGAACATTTACATATTGTAAAAAACAGATATCACCTTATTGGTCAAATGATATCTTCAATTAAAGTTAATAAGATTGAATAGCATTTTTACATGTTTTAGGTATATATATTCTAATATAATTTCAAACCTAGATATAAACAAAAGTATTCTAAAACTAACCTGTTTATAGATAATATACAATGCAAGCTGTCTTTATCATTTATAAAACATTGTTTTTTTTTTACATTACCTGTTTTTGTTTATGAAAAACACTCAGTCATACATGTCAACCACTTTTCTTCATTAATTTTTATTGTAATTTCATAACATCACTGTTTTCTAAATTTTCATAACTACATGTAAATATATAAGAGCTACATGTACTTTCTTGATTAATAATTCTTCTAGGTCATGTAGGTTTTGTACGAAATTTCATTACCGTAACAAGTAAAAGTGCTATTCTGTATTATGTTGTTTCTGCTATATTTGAATTCAAAATGTGTTAATGTAGGCTCTTCTGTATTTTAAAAGTTATGGTGTAGTTATTCTAGAGACAACTTCTCTTCTGTGTGCCACATCATTCTCTCAATTGTAGGCCACTTTGTGTAGTACAATCTAAATAATACGCAGACCACGTATTCTTGGCCTTCGTCACTTTTTATGTTACATTTTTCAATTTCAAGCATATGTTATTTATACATCAAACCATTCAGTTATTTCAGATGAATTAAATGAGAATACCTTTATAATGAGAGAAAATGAAAATAAATGTACGCTGAATAGAGGAAAAACTGTTGACTTTAATTTAACAAACTCTGTTAATGAAAGATTCACAAAAAATTGTAGAGATTTTGATATTGGTACATCAAAGCTTTCAGAAGCTTTCGATGACCTTGATACATTGTATGCTTCTGATACTGTTTGTGGTGATAAGTCTGAGAGATCAAAGCTCCCAGTAGCTTCTGGTCAGTTTGATGATGCTGAAATAAATGTAGCAGAAAGTTCCGTTCTTGATGAATATGTTACTGTTGATCCTTCTGTTGATATGACTAGTGTTGATATTGTAATAGATAGGGTAAGGGCAGTTACGTTGAGGGTACTTATTGTCTTTGGTGGTGACTTTTTGAATGCAGTCATTGATACAGGTGCTGAGGTTACTGTTACGAGTCGCAGAGGCAGGCAAGTAAATGCAAACTTCAGGTATGGCTGATGTTTCATGTCAATTAGGTCCATTTGATTTCATTTGGTCTGTATAGATTGCGCCTATTGATGGCGTCCTGTTATTAGGCTGTGGTATAATAAATGAACATGATATCACAATTAAAATAAAGAGAGGCTTAGAAATTATAGGTTAATGGATTAATTGTGACGTTACAAGGAGGTCAGAGTGGCGAGAGTTGTTTAAAGGAAGCTGTTAATATTCCATCTAATTATAATTTAACAGGTCTAAGTATAAGTTCAGAAATACTTAATTCCCGTTATTGCAGTGTTGATCCAGTCGTTGAAGATGAAAGAAAATTAATATTTTCTAGGTCTTTGGTTGATCCGTATAAGGAAACTATTCCTGTCAGAATTGTAAACTTAGAGAAGTATCCAATTAGAATTCGTAAAATATATTTATTAGGCGAGTTTCATGTTGGAAAATTTGAGGAGTTCATTGACAACAATGGTGATGTTGAATTGTATTAGTCTTTTTTATATAAATATTTCTGTATTGGCATGAGTCAATGTGACCTATAATCTGTTTTATAAAAAGATTTCTGTATTGGCCTGAGTCAATGTGACCTAATGTATATCCCTGAAAATTGGAAAAGTTCTTAAGTGTTGACTACCAAAACTGATAGTCTTGGAATTGAGGTATAAATTCCAAGATTACCAGATTTTCTTTTTGAACTCTATCAGAAAAGTTGCAAGAAAATAAGTAACCAAGAGCAAAAATTGAAATTAGCCAAAGTTCTATTAAAGAATCGGTGTGCTTTTGCAAGAGATATACTGGACTTGGGTTCTTGTTCCATTATAAAACATAACAAAGATACTGCAGGGGCAGCATTTACTACCAATTTACCTAATAGTAAATATTTTAGTTGAAAATTGAATGATATATACATTTATTTGTCGTAAAAAGTACACACCCCTTGAATATAAAAATAAATCCGAACATACAATTAATATAAAGTGTATACAGTGACAGCACCAAGTGCACGGAGATACACGTGTTATTAACATTCCCTATTGATATAGCTTCTGGGTTTTTAATATTATCAATAGGTATATTTATTTTGATTATTACCATGCGTTATACTAAAAATGAGAAACTTATCAATATGGTGCTATGATTGTCATTATTCCAACTAATCGGATTAACTTATTCAGTTAGTTTAGTGAAAACTTAAATGAATTCCAAAATCAATTTAGGATACAAAGTAATGTATGAAAATAGGCGACATGTTAGTCCGCAATGAGTTTTTATCTTATTACATTCATTTAGATTTTATTTCAATTCATTTGGTTTTGCAATATTTTGTTTTGTTTTGATTTTGATTTTCCATTCATTTATCAAATTTTTTCATTCATTCACCTATTTTGCATATTTGTTTTTATTTTAATTGTGCGATAACTATTCCGTGACTAACAGGTCTCATGAGTTTTATTGAAAGAAAGTTTCTTAAATTTTTAATTAAATTTTCCCCAACTCCTGTCAGTTTATTCGCGTGAATTGTTTAAAAAATGCTTACGTACGTAAATGATTACCAGATAAAAAATTGTACATCTGCTTACATGTAATTGAAAAAAAAGGTTTATAATGACATCTTATTTTTAATCACCAGATGTGCTTTATTCTTTTAGCTAATTATTTGGGGTGTAATTTTAATTCTGTATATGACCATATGACTGGTATTAATTAAGTGGTTCAAAGAAGTCGAAAAGCAATAATGTGGAGTGTTTACGATTGTTTACACTAATCATTAAAGAGATGAACAAACAGAGTCTTCCCATTGCTTATTTAAGTTAACTGGTGTTTATATTTAACAGCATATATAATGATATATGTATTTCATAAACCTGTACTGATATTAATAAAGTGTTTTGATTTTGTTTACTTAAGTTCTTTGAGGTAGCATTCGTAATGCTTTTTACGTATTTTCAACATAAAATTTGTTTAGAACAATTGAGCGACGCTTTCTGTGTTTTACTCGAACCTTTCAGCAGGTGATATATAACTCCACATATATTTTGATGTTTTGAAGCTAAGGTTGCTCATTTCCAAAATGCAGTTGTACATTGCTAGACGCCATATTTTCACTTGCCATGTTGAAGTCCACCCTGAACTGTTCCCATACAAGTCTTTGTGACTAGACGAAGACACTAAGAAGATGTGGCTTAAGCGAGTGAAGGAAGAGGTGATGTGCATGGAAATCAGTCAGGGAGTTTGTGTATTTAAGAAACTGGCGTTAAAATTTTATCACTTTGTTGGAATAACTTGGAAAGATCGTCGCTGGATTTCAACCAACCAATTAGCCTACTATGTGCAGATAGACGGTCACCATGTGAGAATTTGAACGATTTTCCCTATCATAGATGTGAATTTCACAACAGTCCCTTTAAGGGGCCTAAACCTTTCAAAAAGAATCTTACTTGTTGGGCATTACAAACTATTTCTTTTCAAAACTACCACTGGCGTATCATAAATATGGTTCAGATGTATAAAGGTGTTAATTTAAAGGGTTGGCGTACAGCTACGAAGGCTCCGCTCCCGTTTGATAGGGTGCGCCGTCTATTTTCCAAGGGTACCCATTAAAAAAAAAAAAAAATCTTAAACCACCTTCATGTATGTGTAGCAGGTCTCAAGTCCTGAACCAGATCTAGTGTCTGGAAGTGTGAGAGAGATTTCAAGTATTCCAATAAAATACGCGTCCGTTTTCAAGGGTCTGCCGTCCACTTTCAAGGATATGACATCACTATTAGCGTCCACCTTGGAGGGTAGACTTGTCCAACTATAGGGTATGCCGTCACTAGTTGCGTCCACCTTGGAGGGTAGACTTGTCTAACACTAGGGTATGGCGTCCGAGTCCACCTTGGAGGGTAGACTTGTCCAACACTAAGGTATGGCGGCCGCGTCCCGTGTCCAGGTTTAAGGGTAGAATTGTCCAACACTAGGGTGTGGTGTCTACGTCCAGTGTCCGCCTTTTGGGGTTCGAACGCCTCATATATCACTACTAGCATATTAAGTACCTCCGAATTCTAGTTTAAGTGTGCATAAAAAAACAATCAGACACTCGAACAGACGTACTTGTGGATGCGTAAAGTCAATAGTATCCCTATAACAACTTTGTCAATTTTTTGTTGCATGGTACAAATATAAACAAATATTGCTTTCATTTATAAAGTTATTAATTCAAACTATTCTGTTTGACAACTTTTGGTGTCTACTTACATTAACAAAACACATTTAATTTATGATCATGTATCTATACAATATTAAAAAAAGTGGTATGTTTGCAAAAGAGACAACTATCCATCAGAGACCAAATGACGGTAGATATCAGCAAATATATGTAATCGTATGGCTTTTCACATTGAGCAAAATCCATACCATATAATAAGTTTAAAAAAGCCCAACATGACAAAATGGAAAGCTAGTTCAAAGCCAACTACAACTAATAGATAAATCATGTTACCCAGACTAACATATGCATCAGAATATCTAATGGATTTGGTGTAAAGAAGTCATAAACAGTCTGAGAAAAATATCTTCAAAAATAAATTATAAAAAAATACAAATTTTATAAGCGGTAGCTTAACTTGTATTGAGTATTTGTTATGCGAAATCTGGTAATTTTCGACAAATATTTATTCAATAACGTTGCCCATGAGGTCTCTATAGACAATACATGTATATATCAATCGTCTTTTATAATCAACCTATAACAGAGGGATGTACAGTTTGTGATCCCAACATTAACTATATAATTGTCAAAAGCAGTATCATACACTCTTTTACTTACGAAAGACTCTTGACCAAGATGATTTGAATTCACATCTGTGTACAGTGGTGCTCAATTCATATAAATGCTGATCTTGTTTTGGCTATCAGATTTAAATTGTTAATAACATTTTTGTATATTTTTTATTTCGAAGATCTGTAAATATAAGAATTTAATGCTGTGTTTTCATTTAAAACGTGAAGGTTTCTTGTTCAAACAAATTCCGTATTCATTCTAAAAAGAATCGCATTCAATTTTATATATAATCTTGTTGTTTGGGATTATGAATAGGACACCAAACCAGTTGCCACCACTGTCAATTCACACACTCCATTACCTTTAAAAATTTACCTTATTACGAAATTCTTAACATTAAACCTAATTGACAACATTACTATACTTAAGCAAACTTTAAGAATTAGTGTGTTGTTTACTTCATAGATGAATATACATTGCAAAATAACCAACAATATCAAATAAATCTGATTTTTATAAATTTATTTTTGAATCCCGATTTGGACCAACTTGCAAAATGGACCCACAGATTTCTGGAACTCAAACGGACTGTAGCCATTGTCAAGTCACAGTGTACATCCAAAATATCATAACAAAGTATTCTGTTCCGAATCATTGATTGCTTTGATCACAATTACAGACATTTGTATCTGTAGAATTTATGTTCAATGATTTCCATGATTATTTTTAGCACAACTACAATCACTTTCACAACTATCACATTGTTTGGTAGGGTGACCATCCTGTTGTAAAGTGTTAAAGTCACATGATGTACGGTGGTCACGCATCGTGTGGTAATGCTCCTCGTCTAAAAATCGAAGTTTGAACGATATCGGCAATTGTGGGTTCACGCTCTGCCATGGAACGCTTGGTCTTTTAAAAGAAGGTATATCCATCCCACAATATTCACCAACTAAATTTTCTAGTTCATATTCCTGAGTTCGTAAATTTATTTTCCATCTTGGAGGACGATTCACTTGTTTCACTTTACTATTTTTCATTTTAACCCAACCTTTTCGTTGAAAACTATGTTTATCACAATTGTACTCTTCCCATCTTTTTTTACTGAACTTTTCTTGGTTCTCACATTCAATTATTTTGTCTGGTAACTTTCTATGATATTCCTTGTGTTTTCCTAAACGATACGGTTCATTAATACTAACCGTTGATTTTGTCCTTGGGCATTCAGCAGTTTGACTATCGTTTTTGTCTTTGGAATTCATTTTGATTTGTGTATTACTAGGTTTAATGAAATCGGTTTTAATTTCTCCTGATTTGAGAAATTCCAGGACATCTTCAAGGTTTCCTACTTGAGAATCATTTCTAAAATTTTGGAAACTTGTAGCTATCTTAAAAGCCGTATATTCGGTGACATCTGATAGAACTTCTAAGCTGAATTGACCCTCGTTTTCCGAAAACAATAGTATATCAAGATTCTGGTGAACGGTTTTATCCTCTATTATAATTTGTTTCATCACGTCAGGAGGAGCAGACCGATGTAGTTTCCAGCTGAAGAGAATACATGTGTCTCTTTCTTGAAATGAACCGCCTGTAATGTTTGTAAGTGTAAAAGATTTGAGTGTAGAAACATGTTAGTTAAAATCAAATTTCTTTGTACTTTGCGCCTTAAATTTGACATCTACTCCACTATAAAAAAATGGTTCCTGAAAAGGAAATCATTGACTATTAAAAAAAGAAAATCCATGATACAAAAGATGAAAATAAAAAAAAAATAGACATCGAACCCGATGAAGAGGTTCCTTTTATTCGATCGACCGATTAAGATCGATCAATATTAAGTTTCCGTGACATTTCTAAACGTTAAAAGCTAAAAAATTTATGATTAATATTGCATACGACTTACATAGATATCAAGTTTTTGAAATTTACTAAATATATGATTTTGATAGTATAAATTGAAAAAGTAGAGCATCATTTGCTGCAAACATTTACAAGATTAGCTGTCAGTTTGGCTCATCTCTTCCAAAAGACAATAATTCGGACTTACTTTGACCTATATGCAAGCGAGCAATGATTTAACCTCAGTAAGATATAGATTTGTGCTCAGCTTGTTCAGCGATTTTAAAGCATGTTAAATGACAAAATGAAAGCTATAAGGATTTTGTTGACTGATCCTGTTCGCAAATAATAAAAAAAACCTTATGATAATTTATGCATTTTAATTCTTTAACTCTGATGATTCTGAAATAAAACTGAACTAGGAAATTCGGCATTATAGATGTGCTTTACTGTCGATTTATATTTATATTGATAGTATGGGGGTCAAATACCCATCGGAAATCAACGTTGATGGATAATTATATGGCGTCCATTTCAACAATGACACAGAACATGCCGATACTTTATAACAGTTCCATGAATGTTTATTGTCGTTTTAATCTTATAAGTGTATATTGAATAGTATAGAACAGTAGATTATATCAATAAATGAAATGTTATTGTTTATAAGTGGTAAGACAATTGTATATATAAAACAAATTGCAAATTACACCATAGGTATTAGAAACAAGAGGCTCTCAAGAGCCTGAATCGCTCACCTGTATTTCAGAGGAGAAGATTTTTAAATGTTAGCAAATTTGATGAACAAATTGTGTAAAATTGTCTTTAAAGGGCAATAACTCCTTAAGGAGTCAATTGACAATTATGGTCATAATAACTTTTTTGAAGATCTTATTTTGCTGAACATTATTGCTGCTTACAGTTTATATATATCTATAATAATATTCAAAATAATAACAAAAAACTGCAAAATTTTGTTAAAACTACCAATTCGGTGGCAGCAACCCAACAATAGGTTGTTCGATTCGTCTGAAAATTTCAGAGCTGATAGATCTTGACCAATTGAACAATTTTACCCCATGTCAGATTTGCTCTGAAAGCTTTAGTTTTTGAGATATAAGCCAAGAACTGCATTTGACCCCTATGTTCTATTGTTAGCCATGGCGGCCATGTTTGTCGATGGATCAAAACTTCGGATACAATTCATCAACTAGATACCCTAAGGAACATTTAGTTAAAGTTTGAAGGTATTTGGCCCAGTAGTTTCAGAGGAGAAGATTTTTGAAATAGTTTACGACGACAGACGACAACAGACGACGACGACAGACGACGGACGACGACGGACGCCAAGTGATGGCATAAGCTCAAAAAGAAGGTTCGAATCCTTGTACAGATAAAGTTCTCCACATCTTATTTGTTTATATTTTTGGACCTGACTCAAGAAAAACAAGATCTGCGAAAAAAGTCATGATACACACTACACTGAATATGCACGTACATGTATCAGTTAAATAGGTGAAATAATACAAGTGTTTTAAGAAATAAGAATCCTGAAATTTTGGAGATCGGATTTGCACGGTAATACACAGAATAACAAATTGCACCGAGAGTTACGACATGACTGGATGAATAAAATCAAACGAATAAGCTTCTTTTTTTTAGCACATCTGGATTCAAATTACTATAACGTTAAACAATTGTGTATATTTTGGATTTCTCACACTAGTTTTGTCTCTATAAAGGAACTATAGTCAACTATATATAATAGGGAGGTTTCAGTTAGCCGTAAAACTAGGTTTAAGCAACCGTTTTCTTCTGAAAATGCCTGTACCAAGTTAGGAATATGACAGTTGTGTTCAAGTTATTACGTTGGTTGATATAGTTTAGCGTTTAGTTTTGTCAGGTTTATGGACTTCCCCTTTATGAAATTAGTTGGGAGTTCATGAGTTTTACAATTAATTTTATTTAGAATACCATGTACAGATATCGGTTTTGAAATTGAAAACAATTTTTGAAGAAACGTTGTTTTGTTCTAGAAATACAGATATCTTAATGCGGATGTAGAGCAAATTTGTGTAGTATATTTTTAATTGTAATTTCCAAAAAATCTTACCTCATGTTCAGAATAACCTACAATGAAATGAACGAGGGTGTAATATGAGACATATTAATACACTATGAGATATAGAACATCGTTTTATAAGACATATTTACGCTGCAGTTATCTGTAATTTTAGACAGGAATAATACATACAAAGAAGAATAGTGCATAATATCATTGTTTTTAAAAATGTACCATACTGTTTTTTTTCATTTAAACATACATCGGTACGTCTTTTTCCCTCCTTAAAAAACCTTGCGGTTTGTATATTAAATTCAATCTTCCTATTATCCCACTAATACGGTCTCAGCTCATGCAGGTAAAGTAAGAACATTGATGGATCATTAAGATTTCTAATTATGAATTATCAAGAAAAGGAAAAATAAATTTTTCAAATGACGAAATATTTGTTATTCAATTTTCTTAAAAGATATCTTAGTGCAAACATTTTCACTCTCATTCTTCAAATATAATTCATGGTCCTGCATTATCAATGCTTGTGGTGTACTTTTTCAGTCAAATAGTCGTTGGTAGCTAGGCTTGGTTCTAACGAAATGGTTTCCCGATGCGATTTATTAGGTATCTCCTGATGGATTGAACAAATATATATATATATGGAAAATGAAAGGAAGAGTAAGAGGCCATTTGAGTTTGAGATCTATAAGTTAAAGGTCATTTCCGAATCGCGACTTTGGTCATATTAATTAAACGCTTTATATTCGATTATCCATAGGCTGATATCTAAAACAAATTACGATAACATTTTGTATTGTTTGACAACATAAACACGAAAAATACTACATTGAATCGCCGCACCAGTCTTGCCAATTTAGTTTTTTAATGCAAAACAGAACTCCGTTGATATCAGGAATTTTCAATTCGGGAAAGATCAAATTAAACAAGAATACTGTTTTCCCTCAACTTCAAGACAGTATGTGTGTGCTTGTATCCATTGGGTTGCAACACAATGATATATGTCGATTGCATGGTGTCATTTTATTAAAAGGGTTTAAAAAGAAAACAATTTTCTGTTTATTCTAGCAAAGTAGTGTACGAAATTAACAGTAACAAATGTTCAGTCCATTAAGAAATTTGTATAAACGAAGAAATATTTTTATAACTAAAAGCAAGCGTGTTTGCCTATGTTAATCATTCTTTCAGAATAGATAAATAAAGATTGCTCATGGCACTTCACCATCTGGTAATTAGTCGTTTTTATTCAGAAAAGAATAAAAGAGAATGAAATTGTGGTTGACACAAGTAGAAATAATCAGTTGTCATCTATTGCATTACTCTCAACCAAATCATGACGGCGACCATACAAACTTGGTAGAATCTCCTGAACATGATAATTGAGTCCGTTGTTATGATAATAGTCTAAAACCATCCCATGTAAGATGACTTTGCCGAATATTCTGTTAAGTGTAATTTATATGCAATGTCGGTTTACACTTAATACTTTTGATAAGTTTTTCCCGGGAGGCTTGCTGTGCGCTTTAAAATCGTGACGTTTTAATTGTGTTGAAACTTTCACGTTAATTTTATCATTTGGCATATCTGTTGAAACGTGTTTTGGTGCATGCTAACTGACATATGGTTGGCTAGTTATAACACATGCCGTATTTTGATAGTTTCTTACTATATATTATTGGTGTATTTCTTAGTGTTTGTAATGAGATAGATTATGTACGAAACCTATCCCTTTGTGCTGTTAAATTCAGATACACACATTCTTTCTCCCTATGTAATTTGTTGTAAATTCTGAGAATTCGGTTCAATTTCGAACAAGACATTGAACACGCGAAACTTAATCTAAACCAATTCTTTCATGTACTGTTTCATACATGAAGTCTTATCCATGAAGACTCATTTCATATTGTTTTTCTTTTTAAAAAATCATGTTAACGATAGTGGTCATAGTTTGAATAGACCGATGGATTTATTTTAATTGTATTAAGTATAATTCTATATTCACCACACACAAAGTGATAAGATAGTTTGATTATTTTGAAATTTTATTTAAATTCACCTTTAACCATTAAAAGTGCTGTCCTGGTTTTTCTGCCATTTACTATTATGATGTTATGTCCATGATCCATTGTATCAATATTGCTTCTAGTCAGTTGATAACTTTGTTCCTGTTGTTCTACTATATACCTATCAAAACTTATTTCTTCGGTATCTTTATACCACTTCACTTCTATACCATTTTCCGTTGCCTTACATTTCAATCGAGCTGTTTCTCCTTCTTTACAAGTAATATAGTTGAATATCATTGTTGAATAATCTGTGTGCAAAATCAGTAAAAATATGAATAAAAATAACAATTTTTTTTTTTTTTCTTAATCGTCTCGAATTTCTTATTGATGGGATAAACAAATAAAATTTTCTGTTCCAGGTAAGACCAGCCATAAAGTTTTATAAACAAGCATCCTGAGTTTATTGCAATGCTAACTTGATCTATAACTTGTCATGGTGTAAACGATATAACAAATATCAAACTGATATCTTCAAGCATGACGAAAAGTGTGGAAAACTGATTATTTGCGTGAATTTTCTAAGCCTTAGGACCATATCTCTGCAAAATAACCATCTGAACCGAACAAAATTCGAACTTGATCTATAACTTGTAATGGTAAAACAATATACCAAATATCAAATCAATATCTTCAAGCATATAAAAAAGTGTGGGAAACTGATTATTTGCCTGAATTTTCTAAGTCCAAGGACCATAATTCTGCTGAAAATCATCAAACCGGAACAAAACTCAAATTTTGATATGTAACTGGTCATGATAAAACTATATACCAAATATCAAATCAATATCTCCAAGCACGAAGAAAAAAAGGTGCGAAAAACTGATTTGCCGGACTGACGGATGGACAGACAGACAGACGGACGGAGTGCAAACCTATAGTCCACTTCGACTTCGTCGGTAGGGGACTAAAAATAAATTCATTATGTTTTCAATAGCCTACATTAAAGTGTTGACTGTGTCGACACTGAAGTTCGATAATTTATTCGGTAAGATTGAAGTGTCTTTTTCGTAATCTGATCATTCTTGATCAACTAGATTATCAATCAAATTTTAATTTATTGCGTTTGAATGATTGATTGCATAACTTTTAGGTAAAATTTCATTTTGAAAACAGATGTAGTGTGTTCCTCAATAAAAATGCAGTCCACAGTAAAACAAACAAACACTTAAGAGATATAAAAGTTGATATTTGGTCCTCAATAACAGACAAGACTGTTCTCAATTTATGCAATATTCCAGGTCAACCAAAAACTTTTTTTATTTACATTTGCTACTTCTCTCTGAACATTCGGTTTTTACGTTCGTATTCATATAGTGTTGTCTAGCAAGTTGAAATTCAGCCTCAGCTTGCAAGCCTAGGTCTAGTAGAAAGCAGTGTTTGTTTTCATATCCCAGTCGTATGTTCCCTTTTTAATATGCAGGTTATCTCAGGCAAAAGTGACCTTAAATGAATTTGGTTATTATTTTTATGTGCTTTTTTGTCATATCGCTCTCCCAACTTTTCGAATCTTATACATTCTTGACTTTCAAGTATTCGGCTGAAAAGCGGTTCGAACGAATAAAATTAAAAAAATGCTGTTTTCATTTTCTAAATTTGGCATTTTGTGATGTTTTTAACTTCGATTTTTACTTTTATCCCCCCCCCCCCCCCCCCCCCCCTCCTTGTTTTTCCCCCTCCTACCAATTTTATTGTGAATTACTGTTCTTTTGTTGCAAATGTAGTATTCCTAACATCAATTGTCTCAATTTGCCAACTTATACTTAGATTTCTTTGATTTACCTTCAACCTTTAGAAATGCTGTCCTGGTCCTGCCATTTACACTTATGGTGTATTGTCCATAATCCATTGTATCAACATTGTTGATAGTCAATTGATGAACTTGTCCCTTTTCTTCTACTATACAATTATCATTTTTATCAGTATTTATTTTTTTATTATCCTTATACCACTTCACTACCATACCGTTTTCCAGTGCTTCACATTCGAATCGAACTGTGTCTCCCTTTTTGCATGTAATATCATTGAGTCTCACTTTAAAATAATCTGAGAATCAAACCGAATTAGTGAAAACATGTAGGAAAATAACAATAACAAATTAATTTTCCTTAACGTTCTCGATTTTTTTTTTTATGATAAGGTATAATGCAATATACGGTTAAAGGTAAGATCAAGACAGTTGTATATATAGATTCTATATCACTGCATCAAGTGGTCGAGAGTGGATAAATATCGTATTGCACGATATTTGGTGATGGAATCTGTTTCTCTAATAATTTTAGACGATTAACAGACAATCTTAATCCTTCTTTTCGAATGATCTACAAACAGATGTGTTCTTTCTATTTGATTTGACGTCATCAGACATGGTCGCCTTTTTCTTGACGTCACAATAGGAAATTCAGGGGAAAGCAAGAACATTTGACTTCATAATCGAATTTTGACCAATGAAGAACTGGGATCAAACGAACCATTTGATTAAATGAAAATAACAGGAATGGAAAAGGTTAATCGGGTAAGAATTAGAGAAAATATATACATAATATATACATGATACATTTACTGTGTTTTGCCAATTCGATAGAATCAAAATTCTGACCTACGCTTGATAATCTACTCGGAAAGATTTAAGTATTTTTTTTTATTATCTGATAAACTGGATTATAGTAGTTGACTGATTTTATGCATCAATTTAGCGTTTTATTTGCATTATTCATAAAAAAGATATAGTGTGTTTGCCACCGAGAAAGCAATCTAAGGTTAACATTGTGTCAATGATAGGCAAAATTCTTCACAACATATAAATACATACATATGTACATGTGAATACATATCTAAATGATTCTAATATGGCGTGCTGCTTTCGATTTGTACACAACAGTGTGATATAATTCTCGATATATATAGAGTAATTATGAATATATATATATATATATAGTTAGCGCAGCATCACAGATGTACATATTTATGGCTGTTACAGTTGACATCCAATGAAAATATATATGTCTAGTAAGCTATGTGCAAACACTGTGTCGATTTCGTTGTGTGAAAATAAAAAAAGAAATAATACATAATTGTTGTGCCTCTTTAATGCATAAAAAAAATTATTAATGCATAACAGATTGGAAAAAAATATATAAATTAAAACTAAAATGAAGACCACGTCGGTGTGTTCATGAAATTAAAAATTAATGAACCAGAACGCGGTCTCGGAACGTGGAAAATGAACTCATCAGTTATTCAATCGGATTTATTTAGAAATACGTTCGAAAGCTTTTGGGGAAAGTGGAACTTAAAAAAAAAATCAGTTCGAATATCATCTTGAATGGTGGGAGGAAACTAAGATAAAAATAAAAAAGTACTACTATAGAAGTTGCAAAGCAATTAAACCTTACAGAAAAACAAATAAGGAAGTGGGAAAAAAGGTTGGATAATATTTCGGGAACCGATTCTTTCAATAATGAAAACGAATTAAATGATTTGAAAGCTAAAATTAAAGATTATTACGACAAAAAACCCGAAGCAGCCAGAATTAGGTCTAAGGTTAATTGGTACGAGAAAGGCGAAAAATCAACAGGGTACTTCTTTAAACTCGAAAAAAAAGAGGGGCACGTAAAAATTATGGACTAGAATAAAATCTTCAGATGGAAGGTATAAAGATGATATAGAATCTATTCTGGAAGAACAAGTATCTTTCTACAAAAAATTATTTACGTCTGAGGGGTGGGATAGGGATGCTGCAGAAAATCTATTACAGAATCTAGATCATAAACTAAGTGAAGAAAATAAAAAAAATGTGTGAAATGGAAATAACTTTTGATGAAATTAGTAAGGCCGTTAAAATGTTGAAACTTGATAAATCCCCGGGGAAGACGGAATTGTGAATGAATTTTATAAAACGTATTGGTATTTGATAAGCGACGATTTCATGGCGGTTATTAAGGAAATTTATGACAATAAATTGCTTTGTGAATCTCAATACAGAGGTATGATAACGTTTGTGTTTAAATCTGGGGTGAGAGAGAGGACATAAAAAACTGGCATCCTATTAAGCTCTTGAACACGGACTATAAAATCATATCCAAAGTACTTGCGGAAAGGTTAGAAAACGTACTACCGCAAATAATTAATTTAGATAAAAAAAGGTTTTGTCAGAGGGCGCAACATTTTTCAAGGCAATAGATTACTGCAAGATATATTTGATTTTTGTGAATTAGAAAATGAGGAGGGCGCGATCTTATTCTTGGACCAACAAAAAGCATTTGATAGGGCGGAGTGGGAATGGATAGATTTTTGTTTATCAAAATTTGGGTTTGGGGAAAAATTCAGGAGTTATGTAAAAATGCTTTTCATTAACGCTAAAACGGTATTCATACGAATGGGTTTACATCTAGATTTGTGAGCATAACTCGTTCAATTCGTCAAGGATGCACAATCGCTTCCATGTTATATACTCTGCAAGCAGAACCACTTGCAACATCAACCCTAATATAGAAGGAATAAAACTTCCAACTAGAACTGGGGACTATATTGAAACAAAGCTAAATATGTTTGCTGACGATACTCAACTCTTTAATAAAAGTGAGGAGTCTATCGAAGAAACATTTAAAACTTTAAAACTGTACGAAAACGCTTCAGGGGCTAGAATGAATATAGAAAAGACTGTGGGTATGTATTAAGGAAGTGGCGAAATAAAAAAAAATAAAAAATTTAACCAAATTAAATGGTCTAAGCGGCCTGTGAAAGCATTAGGGGTTCAACATGGATATGGGCTGGACCTAGATCTAATTTGGTTAGAAAAAATAAATAAAAAAAAAGCTGTATGGAGGTTTGGAAATCAAGAGATCTCACATTTACGGGAAAAGTTTTAATTATTAAAATCATTTGTACTGTCTATGATCGGATACGAAATTGAAATGAGAGGTTTCCAGATATATACGATAAACAAATAAATAATATTATATGGTCCTTTATATGGGACGGGAAAACAAACCAAATCGCAAGGACAGTGTGCTGTTTACCGAAAGAAAAAGGGGGATAGGAATGATAAACTGAGGGACTTTATAAAATCAAAACAGGTGAAAAGTATGTACAGTATTGTAAACTCAAAAACACATAAAGGGAATGCAATAGGTAAATACTGGTTAACGTCACTAGACGAAAAATATGATACAGACTTTTTTTATATGTTCTTGTTCGGACACTAGAGGCTTTGGGCAAACAAAAATGTCTAAATATTATAAAAAACTTTTGATTTCCTGGACTGACTTGCAGAAAACTAAAAAATCCGTCACGAAAGAGGACCTTTTAGAAGAAAATATATTTGGCAATTGCAAATTCAAGTTCAAGGGTCATGCCTTATATTATGCAAATTTTGCCTCCAGTGGAATAAAAAAAAAAAAAAGGTATATGGGACTTAAACAATAAATCCTTTAAAACTTCTTTCGAAATTTTTAACAAGCTAAAAGATAAAAGGAACTGGATAGCACAATATAGCCGCATTAAAGCTTTGTTAACGCCTGAACAAATTGACCTTTTAAAAACAGACACTATCGTGCAAAGTCAGTCTGATAGACCTATGAAAATAATAAATTCTTGTCAATTTACAAAAATGGAGTTGTCGTTTATGCTAAAAAATTGTGCCTGATTGATATTAGATACTTTTATGAGAATAATACAACCCCAAATAGTCAGAATCAGTGGAACTTACATTTTGGGAAGGAACTACCATGGGGAGATATTTAGGACAATTTGAATAAGAATTTAGCTAACAGGAAAACTAAAGAACTTCAATGGAAGTTACTTCATAATGTAATTTACACGGAAGAAAAATTACAAAAAATGAATCGCTCAAACGGAAAGTGTCACTTTTGTAATGAAAAAGAATCGCTATTTCATCTTTATATATGTTGTAAACTGGTGGAAGACATTTGGCGGGAAGTTTTTGAGAAAATATTGGAATTTCGTTCAAAATTGAGTATTGAAAAATTACAAAAATCGGAAACGAGTATCATTTTGGGTGTCATAAATGCAGATACATCTTATTTTCAAAATTCTAGTTACGGTGCTTCTTATCACGAAATGGGTTATTTGGAAAACTAGAAACATCGCAATATATCAAAAGAAAGGGATAATTAAATTGAGGATTTTGAATATGACAAAACATGAAATGCAATTTTTGTTCAAATCTATAAAACCAAATACGAACAATGAAGCATATTCTACTATGTGTGAGACTTTTTGTTTATAACTATATATTTTTTTTTTGCGTGGTCAGGCCAGTGTAATGACCTCCTCAATACTGAATGGATTACCATATACATTGCACTCAACTCCCTTTATGTACTATGCATTTTCTATTGTGTATGTAAATTATGTCTATTATATACTTTATGTATTACTGAAAAATTATTACACCAGGGTTTTCGATATCACAAACTAGTCAAAACATTTACTAAATTTTATCATCGGTATAAGGACATCATTCGTAAATATAGCTCAACATGCAGACTTCTTATACGTTCAGGTATTTCACATCCAATTTTTTTATGGTAATATTCTTTATAAAGCACAAAAATGTCAGTATTCACCTCTGAAGCTAACAAAACCTTTAAATAGACTTATTAAGAAGGGATATAGTTACGATACTGTTGTCAGGTCATTAAAGATTGCATATTTTGGCGTTAATATTGGTCTTTGCATCGGCACTAAACACATTTATTTAAAAACCAGTTGTTGGCATGACACGGGTTATGTTCTTCTCATATATGTTATGATGGTATGATAATAAACCCCTAACGGGAAGGATTGTGCCTGATATTCATATGATGAAGACATAATCTTTCAATCAGTTTAATTGAAGTCTGGAGCTGGCATGTCAGTTAACTGCTAGTAGTCTTTTGTCATTTATGTATTATTGTCATTTTGTTTATTTTCTTTGGTTACATTTTCTGACATCAGACTCGGACTTCTCTTGAACTGAATTTTAATGTGCGTATTGTTATGCGTTTACTTTTCTACATTGTTTTTCTTGTATTATTTTTAATTTTAGTTTCTTGTGTACAATTTGGAGTTTAGTATGGCGTTCATTATAACTGAGCTAGTATATATATTTGTTTAGGGGCCAGCTGAAGGACGCCTCCGGGTGCGGGAATTTCTCGCTGCATTGAAGACCTGTTGGTGACCTTCTGCTGTTGTCTGTTCTATGGTCGGGTTGTTGTCTCTTTGACACATTCCCCATTTCCATTCTCAATTTTAATTTTTATTGTAACAAGGAATGTTGTATCAACAGGTACATATTATAAGCAAATATTTTACTCACCATATATTTGAAATAAATCCTTTTTGGGAGACAAAATCATAAATCCAACCTTTTATGAATGAATAACACATTTCCTTTCAAATAAATTTTAACGAGTAGCACGTGGCAAAAGATCCCTCGACCAGAAATTGAATGTAATAGAAGTTAACATAACAAAAGAACGGAGTGAAGTGCTACACAATTGAAACTGTTTAATAAATACAGGGAGCTCTTGTGAGAAAAATATACAGATAGAATGAATACTTTATTCAAATGATTATATATGGTGTGATGCATAAATATATATATATAGATAGATAATAATTACATGTACATCTGTACATAGATAGATAAACGTTATAAAGATATATGTCAATTATTTATAATGGGAGTTTTTTTCCATCATTTGCTTTTTCCCCGACAAACGAGACTGTAAAAATTCGGGGGCCCCTTGCTTCCCTGGGAAACTTAGGGTTGATGTAACAGGTGATGATTAATAAGATATGTTTAAAATTAAAAAATAAATAAATAAATAAAATGAAATTCCAAGAAATTCCAAGAATGATCTTGGTAAATTAACGTCATGTAAAAACATGACGTCATACGAATGAAAACTCTCAAGCGGAAGGTTGTTCCGTTATATATCAGCTACAAATTTTTGTATAGTATCTTATTAAAATGGAAATGCTGTTTCATTTTAAATTCTATTGCATTTTTCACACATTTATGAACTCCTGCAAGTAAACATGCCGCTAACTCTTTAGTAGTCAACAAAGAAAAATTGTAAATGAAAAATTACAAATGTTAGAGTTGAGAATAATACTAACTAAACACATTTTTTCAGGAGTTTTTTTAAGAAATAATTTCAAATATACACACCTTTCACGTTTAAAATGGCGTTACTCGTTCTCCCATTCACAATAATGCAGTAATGTCCACTGTCGCTCGGTTCTACATTCTTAATTGTAAGCCTATGGGTATGATTGATGTGTTCTAAAATGCATCTACTATTACTTATTACTTCTTTATTTTTGCTCCATTTTGCTGGTGAAGTCGATTCTATGGATTTACAGCTAAACTTGATATTATCACCTTCGTTACAATTAATATCTTTGAGAAGTTTAGTAAAGAAATCTGTAATAAATAAGAATTGCACAAACAAATCAATAACGAAAATTATTTACGTAGGTAGTATATTGTTTCTATGATATACATATCTGTACAATCTATATAGGTAATGACTTTTGACCATTGAAGCAAATCGAAATCTTTTTTGTAATAACCCTTTATTGTACCGATTTTACAGCAAATGGAGCGCATCTGGACAAATATTGACTCTGTTTCTTGATACGAATGTATTTGAAACTTGCAAATATAATAGACACATAGGAAAAATGCATAAATCGAAAAGGGCCAGAAATATAGTAAAACTAGGACAAAGAATCATATCTTTATAAAAATATTGATATATGGTATACACAATATTCGTAATAATTATAAAAAAAAAAATATGTCCAAATAAGAATAAAAGAAATGTTTCGTTGCTTGTAATCAATTGATTCACCTTGTCCTTTTTTCTGGTTTAAATATACAATGGCGAATCAGTTTATCTTCCCTGAACAAACGATCAAGATTTACATATAATAGTATTTTTTTTTCCACCTATCGTTTCAAATAAACTTTGTAATGTAGACAAAAAGCTCAGAAAATGAAACACAAACAGCACAGAAAGATAGGTTAAGAAGCCAAAATGTTGTAAACTTGGTAAGAGTTTTTCGTAGAGCATTATAGTTTGTAAGTGAAAATTTTTAATAACTTGAATTAGTTATCCTTTTCGTACAAATATAATGGTGGTGTGATATATGCCAATGAGAAAGCAAACAGCGCAAAAAGAACCCTCCAAAAAACAACTAGAGGACAACAAACAGTCTTAAACCATACACAGGTTCTACACAAAATAACAAGCTCTAAATCGTTTTGAGTATTTGTACAGAGTGAATGAAAGATTTGCTTTGAATACCAAATTATCAAAACAAACGAAACTTTTACGACAATTCTGAGAATTCCTGACATTGGATAGGCAAATGGAAATGTGTCAGTGTTTAACTAGTCTTTTTATCCCCCCTTTAAATCAAATCAATATAGTGATTAAGGCAATAGAAGATCACCGATGTTTAAATATCATTCATCGATTAAGATGAAAAAAGCAAGATAACACAATACAAAATCACAAAATAGCATTAACTCCAAAAGAAGCCAGACGGATTTTGTCGACAGGGTAAGCGTTTCCTGCTGTGTATTCATTACCCGCCTGCGTATTAACACTCAGTTAACAATCGGTAATAGGACACATTCGGTAAAATTACAGATTGGACGATTACTCTGGTATTTGAATATCTAAGACTATAAAAGCGTGTCGCTTGTGATTTGAGGCAGACATGTCTTATCGGTCCGCCCGTTCGTGATGGTGACCGTAAAACTAGAAAAAAGTGTCGATTTCAGTCCCCATGCAGATGGTATGTTTCTACTGTTAAATAGGAAGTTGGAAAAAACCATTAACAAGTATATAATAAAAACCAGTACTGCAAACGTACTTGGCTCTAAAATTACGAAAAAAAAACTATAATACATATTTAAGAAACGCACTACTGTAAATCTAAAGAGAGAAAACGAGAAGAAATAGCGAAGCGCCAAAGTATCCAAAATTACTGAAACTGTCCATATATCCTCCATATACTTTGGCACAACCCTACATTATGCCTAGGAAGAAAGGTATCATCCGACAAACAAACAGTATGTTACAATGTTTATAAAGTCTGTTAGTTTGAAAAGTCGATGTAGCTAAATACAATGGTGACAGCGTGAGTTGATCTTATTTAACACAAAAATGAAATAAATGTTACAAGTTGCATACTATATTTAGGCAGTGTTGAAAATAAGTAACGAATTCATATAAATTTAGTGAAAACTATCACAGTGAATAGTATAACGTGAACTTGTTGCAACTAAAGAGGTTACCATTTCATCCATTACGATATAGTGAAATCAAGATAATCAGCGAGAGCTTTTTGGCAATTAAACATTGCTTAAAACTCTTGAGATAGGGTAACCAATACATTCTCTCCATGATAGAAGTTTCATCTAAAAATTTGATGAGCTAAGTTGTTTTCTTAAAAGTAAAATAACAAATATACCGAACTCCAAGGAAAATTCAAAACGGAAAGTCCCTTATCAAACGGAAAAATCATAAGCTCAAACACATCAAATGAATGAA
Source organism: Mytilus californianus (assembly GCF_021869535.1). Classification (NCBI taxonomy): domain Eukaryota; kingdom Metazoa; phylum Mollusca; class Bivalvia; order Mytilida; family Mytilidae; genus Mytilus; species Mytilus californianus. Next base: position 23,306,243 of record NW_026262626.1, on the reverse strand, counting down.
AACTGTCATCTTCCTGACTTGTTACAGGCATTTCCTTGTGTAGAAAAGGGTAGATAAAACCTGGTTTTATAGCTTGCCAAACCTCTAACTTGTGTGATATTCGTATAAAATCCATTATATTGACAACAATGTGAGAACAAAACAAACAGACAAAAGAGGTAAAAATGTCAAACAATGGGGTACAGCAGTCATCATTGTGTTGTGATCTTAACCAATATAAAAACAAACAACTATGTCAAAAAGGAAAAACCAAATAGCATATAGACAAAGCACACAAGCAAAAATAAAAGACAAGAATACAATAAAATTGACCATAGCACAATCTAAGACATTCTTTCTACCACTTTTATATGTAAATATCTAGACTTTTATGTAAAAGAACCAGGATGTGAAAGCTGAACCAAGAGAAGTACATGGGACAATCGACCGATAATCAAAGAAACGTTGCAGCATCTCCATGATATCCATGACATTTAGATCAACATCATAGTAAAAGTTGACGTTCTAGATTTTGACCTTTACTATATATCTTCACAATGCTACACTATAAATCCATTGACTTGAGACCATATGACCATACAAAAGATTAGCCGGACGTGAACCTGAATCGACTGATATGAAATTGTACATGTCCGCATTTACGTAAGTGGCTGTATTTAGAAAAGATTTCATCCAGCAACAGTACAGTAATTAACAGACTAAGTTTGTGCATAAAAAATATAAACATAAATAAAAGAGATAATCAAGTATTGCTTTAGACATACATAAAATTACGTAAAATTGTGTGTGGAATATCCATGATTTTTTAACTGAATATTTGTCAACTTTGAAAACAAATCCCTTTTTTTGTGAAATATTTAGTAACAAAATTGAATGTCAAAAATGACAATCATATCCCTTTAGGTATAGAACCACTAATTCGGGCCGTGCGGAAAGAACATACCAGAAAGTAATTCACATTTTAAACAAAATAGTTCCTACGTATAGCTGTAACGTTGTCAATAAGTAAAATATTTGGGCAATTTTGGTATCAAATGAAAGCTTTAGGACTTGGGATCACTGTAGAACCCTTGTTAAAAGTTTCTTTTTGAAAAAAAAAATGAAATTAAGATAGGAGGGCATATTATCCCTGTTTTTTGTACTACCCAACTTCCTGGAACCAGTGTGCTCTGATGTGCAATTAAAGGTATGTTGATTTGTTCAGCACAAGTCAGGATAAGGTATAGTTTTAACATGAAATGACTACCGCTTTATTTAAACTTAAGACAAAATAGCTATGAATGTACGAAATTGCAGAATTTAACATAGAAAGCAAGGGGGTTGTGAATTAGTGGTGTTATTCCTTAATAGTTCTGTGTGTAATTAAAATCAAATGCGCCAGTGTAAATTACGTACATTGTCTCTAATAAGTAACAGATCACGGGAAAAGCCAATTAAACATTATCATACAAAAAATTGCATTTACAAAACCAAAGAAAACGAATAACACTTTAAAAATGTGTTACGTCCTAGGCTGTTTATTTTTTCCATCTTCTTCAGAAAGGCTCAATCTTAAAGTTATTACAAAATGATGTATAAATAATTGGATATGAGAGGAACTATATTACCAATATGGACCTATAACGAAAAGCCAAACTTATCGAAGCTTTTCTTTACTTGCCGTTTCTGAACTTTTATCAGAAATATGGTACAAAGATTATAATGCAAAATTATCACGAATATCATGGTAAATAGAAATACCGTATGAAGATTATCGTACAAATGTATCACGATTATCATGGTAAATAGAAATACGGTATGAAGATGATCGTACAAACTTATCACGAATATCATGGTAAATAAAACATTAACTGTCACTTTCAAGACTCGATTAAGTTAATGCAATATGTGATTGATGACAAATATATGACGTCAAAGCATTTTCAAGTATCTATCCAGTGGTGGCTCGTTTAATTTCATTTTTTAGCTGTGCAAAATAGTAAGCAAACACATATGACATTTTTGTTGCAAAGCTGTCTAGTAAAATTAAGGCACTACACTCATCCTAAAGCTGTTTAACAGTAGTTTTTATAAGAGAAGCGGAAGATACCAAAGGTTATATCATAAGTCGATGATACAATGACAACGTCATGGCAATAAACAAAAACAAAAAAAAGCAACCAAAAGACAAACAACAGTAACAAAACACGAAAGACGGAAAAACACGAACCACACTAAAAACCGTGGGGTGACCTCAGGTGATCCGCTCTTTCCGAGCTTTATAATGACTTTCGAAAATGTCTCCATTTCAACTGAAGTCAGATAACTTGATAAATTAGTATTATGTTTTCCTTGCGATTAAATGTATATATATTACCTTTCACGGTTACACGTGCCTTGCGTATTCTATCATTCACGGTTACACGTGCCTTGCGTATTCTATCATTCACATTTACTGAGTACCATCCACTGTCCGTCTTATTAGCAGATCGTATTGTCAACTGGTATTGGTTTTTGTTCTGTTGTTTGGAGAATGTTCCGCTATTTACATCTATATTCATACCGTCTTTGTACCATTTAGCTGGACTGCTAATCTCTATTGTTTCACATGTGAGATTGACACTTTCTCCCTCCTCACAAGTGATATTCCTGGGATTTTTCGTAAAGTATCCTGCAATACATTGAACATAATACATTAGATTTAGTACATAATCAATCATAAACGCATGTTATCGACTTGCTATTTTTCTGATGAAATATTTTGCTTTATTGATTATACATTTTAACCTAACAGACAGACATAACAAGTATATTCATCCGTGCTCGCCTTTCGGTGAGTAACGCATTAGTTTGAGGCAAGTTTGATGTTCGCTTCGAATTCAGGTATAACATCAAGACTTGAATTTGCAAGATCTAGAACATTGCGGAAACCCACCTTAACTTTTTTAGCATGCTCTATTACAAGAAAACATACTTTCCGTAAGATTACATTCTAGTTTGGAGGGATATGAATGTGAAGATGTTTTAAGGAAAAATAAATGAATGATAAATGTGTGATGCATGAATAACAGGAGACGCGTACCCAGTCGCCGCAACCGGTCCTGCTCATTTTAGAGTTCATGCGATTCCTTAAGTTTTTGTTCATTTCCTTGCTTTTTCTCTTTTTAATCAAGTATTGAAATTTGAACATCGATCTATTATGTGACAGGTTGAAGGATGCAGGCTCAAATAAGGCGATGCAAACTTTGAATGAGGAAAGAGATGCTTTGAAGTCTGATAACCGTCGATTTCGAATCTTCCAGATAGAGGTCGAGAACCTGGCTGTGTTTGATTGTATTTCAAATGGTTTTGTCTGTTATTCAGGTTATGCCCTCAATTAACACTATACTGGTATTACCCATTGTACAAATATAATGAAATACAGTGATCAGCAGGAAAGCTACAATACTGATACTCTCATAGCTCTATCTGTTTTCATATTCAACAGTCATAAACAAAGACTCATTATCAGACTGTTTTTTACGCGATCCCTTCTATCGAACAAAGTTTAATTACCAAACTACCAAAGTCAAATTCCATTGAGTGCTTAAATGTGTCTTTGGTCTTTGCCAACATTCAGTAGACAGGTAGGACATTATCTATTTTAAATAATATTATTAACTTTGTTGTTCCTACATTTTGTAGTTGACCATGTTCACTGAATTAAAAGAAACTAATCAAAATTCCGGCCAATATAACCAGTTTTTACATTGAATTCAGTGGCTAAAAAAAATTTGAATATCAATATTGATCCTCAGGCAGTACGTTTTACGGAAGCCATACATGATATAGTCGACCATTTTAGAATATCTTTGTCACATATAATCACGGATCACGGAATCAATGAATTTTGAGTTACATTTAATATTCGAACACAATTAATATTGGGTTATCCAATTGACAGACCTTTCTACTGGAAAAAACCCGATGAATATTGCGGCAGCGACTTCTTTCCTTTCAACACTTAACTACTTTTAGCAAAGAAACTTGGTATCGTTGGAAAAAGGTAAAGTATAGGCTTGATTTAAACATTGGCGAGGCGATGATAACATGGATAAACAATTAGAAATATCTAAAAATTAATAGAGCAAGATTCGCATCCTGTCCCGAAAGAACCCCACTCTAAACACTGACAAATCAAACAAAACAAAGCAAAACATGGCTCAGAGATAAACTCAAAAAAGAAACCAGTGCCACTAAAGACACCAAACGAAGATTGATAATACATTGCACCATTGATAATAAAGCAATATTGCGCTAAAGGAAAATAAACAAACTCCTTCATGTCATCTTCTTGGCCGTATGTCTTCAATCTGCCGTACTATTGAGGTTAAATAGCTTCCGTGTTAGCAAAACCCTCTCTTAATTACATCAAAGTTTTGAAATGCAAATTATGGAATATCGTGTGAGATGGTAGATATATACTCCATATGCAGGCGTTACTATATAGAAATAATATGTTCACAGTCTGAAACTGAAATCATTTCGTTACTGGGAAAATATACTTCCCGACCTGTCCTTAGTGTCAATTTAGAGATGTAAGTCGATATATGAAGCAGACTGCACTGTATCTTATGTATCCTTTATTTCTGGATCATGCGTTCAACCTAGTCTATGAAATATCTAGTGTAAAACACCTTTATAGCAGAAGATTAAGATAAATGTTAATGCTAGCTTTTTTCATTCTTCGGACAATCCCGTATGAAACCTTCCTCAAACAAACAAAAGTACAAATTGGAAATAGGAGGTGCAAAGTTGATGTCAATAGGAATGCCGATTGTCTGACAAATACGTTTTGTATACGTTAATCATCTTGATGATGTTTGATTCAAATATTTAGTTTTTGTTTTGAATGAGAGTATTCTTTAACAATAAAAATAAATGATATGGTGTATAAACTCAAAACGAAAAATCACTGCACACACATGTAATAACCATACTCATTTCGTATCTATGTTATGTGTTGATATATTATGTATTTGTCGCTCATGTTACGCAGGAAATCTGCGTTTGGGTGTATTATGAATAAACAGTTCAACATATTTGGGGGTAACTGAATAATACGAATTTCAATAAACGAACTGCTGGAAAGCAAGACAAATAATATATATATATATCTATATCTATATCTACAAATTAATATGTAATCAAATATTAATTTATTTTAAACATTGATTAAAATAAAAATAATTGGTATTTGCTATTGTCAAATTATCTTGTTTCTATAGTATTAGCTATTAAATTGATAAAGATAAGTAAACATACCTTCAACATAAAGCGATGCTTTTGTCGCTATATCATGAACATTGAAAGAATACTCTCCATTGTCATCTAGAGATGTGTGACTTACAACCAGAATGTTGATCTTTCCTGACTTAATAATTTCAAACTTGTTAGAACTGTTAACTTTCTCATCGTCTTTGTACCATATTCCCACATCTTCTAGACAACTGACCTCACAATGAAATCGCGCGCTATATCCTTCTCTCACAGTTTTACTTTCCAATTTTCTCAGAAAGCATTCTACAATAGATTGAGTCACTTAGTTTACGAACCTTAAACAGCCTTATGCTACCAAAGTTAATAACTACGTCAACACATTTTTGAAATATTTTTTCGCACATAGATGAAGATTTAGTTTTAAAACATGGCTACTCAAAACGTTTTTTTTCAAAAGGTGCGATTTAAAAGGACCCTGCAAAACACTTTCAATGTTTTGATTATTAGATAATTTTATGCATCTATATAGAAAAAGCAGTCGTTCTGTGCACACGATCAATAATTGTTTTTTTTTACATCAACTTCATTTGGACTCTTGTTAATAGTTTTCTCCTACACTTGCTAAAGATTTATACCACTTCTCCTAATTTTTATACTGCAGCCCTTTCCTCCAATCATATATAGTGCTAATGTTTGCGAAATAGTTAACGAGAAAAATGAATGGTATTAAGGTGTATCACACTTTTTAATTAGGTCAGATCCATTAACATAGTCTTTTGATCTTTCTAGAGAAAAATACTTGACTTCAAACAATCATCACTAATTGAGACACAAGACTATTGACAACAGTTGAAAAAATCATTGCATACGTTATCCAATTTTTCTATTTTATGTGACATTCATGTAAGGCTGAAAAAATCTAACAAAATCAAGGATCTTTATTTTGTTAAAATCTTGTCATGCATATCTGTAATATGAGCGGCGTCGGATAGAAATCGACCGTTTGCAAATAATATCAATACATCTGTTAACTTATTTCGGGTTGAAAATATCTCTATGCAAAAGTCTGTTTGAAAATTGAGTTGATATAAGAACCTTACAAAACAAACCCAAATTAATCTTTTATTTCACATTTGAATGTTCCAAAAGCAATCAATATCTTATACAGGTACACGTATACGTGCACTTGCATAAGGTCGAGTTCTATCCTTCGCAGGTCATAAGTAAAACATTCCCATATGGCCTTTCAGTGTACTTCGGGTTTTTGGCGTTTGGTTGCTGTCATCTTGACTTTTTCGTCAATTCTCTTTTAATTCATATTTATTTTCTCAATGTTGATAAATACGTTAGGGCTACATTTGATCATCTACAGAACCATGCTCTGTTTTTGATGAATACTTACTACGAACATTCAGAGAACACCTCCTAGTGCAATTTTTCACTCTTACGGTAATTTCTCCACTATCTTCAGTATTAACATTTTTTATTTCCAGCACGGTTTTTCTTTTCTGAGATCGCACATCGTACTTGTCGGATATCGAGATCTCCATACTATCATGAAACCACACTATAGGTTCCTTTGTGGTATGAAGTTCACATAAAAAAATGACATTCTCTCCTTCTGTACAGGAAATGCTATTCAAATCTTTAATAAAACATGCTGAAAATAAATTTAAATAATTAAGCAAAATAAATAGTTTTCGATATTTTGGAAATTTTGTCATTCAGTCAAACTTCAGTGCGACTACTTTCGATATATTCGTTATGAAAGCAGAATATTCATTTTCATTCACTTTATTTAAGATTCTCAGAGTCAAAGTCTGATTCGTTGATGTAAAACCTGTTTCATTTTAAAGACTTTGGTTTTTTTAAATGAACTTCTGAAGGCAATCAATTGTGATGGTATTGAATAGTTTTTAATTTGAATCAACTAGATGATTTTAAAATCCTTTACGATATTTTAGTAATGTTACTGTACGTTTTTTTACTTTTCTTAAAATCGCATTACGATACATGCACGAAACGATACAGAGAGCCCAACTCACACTCCTAAGCAAAGGACCTGGTGCAATAAGGGCCCTATTTGGCCTAAAATAAGAAATTTTACCTGAAGCTTTACAGTAGTGTAAATTTAAAAATCAAAGCAATACAAGAAGCTTAATATTCATTAACCCACAACAAGTACAACTATGACATATTATGTCATCCTTTACGTTTTTGTAAAATATACATCAGATTTCGGTAGATTTATAAATGGTATATAGACGAACATATACAGAGCATATGTATGCAAGTATAAACAAAATAATTTTACATCAGGTTTGTAAGCTACAACTTTCATGTAAATATCAATTTGTACTTATGTTAGCTCACTTTGAGATATCCATAAAAAAGAAAAAACTATTTGTAAAAAATTTTACTTGTTGCAAAGTTAGATGTCAGTGAATTAATGTGCACAAGTTTTGAAGAACTAACAATTGAGATAACGTATCAAAGAAACCAGACTTCTAATGAGTTGTACCCCAGATTGAGAACCAGGACGCACCTATACGTATCAATTTTTTTTGCTGTAAAAATTGAATTGTTTTGTAAAACGTAGTGTTTACACCAAAAACAGACCATAGCGCACCTTCTCTGTGTTAACGATTGCATACAGATGGACAGAAATTTTATTCAAAAACGTTTTGTCATATCACTGATGTCAAACCGGACACAAAATGCAAAATTTCAGGGTAAATATAATTCACCAATGTCAATGTTATCCTATTTATACGAACAATAGAAATCGGACTCTTAATCAAAGAATATAAAAACCGACTTATCATGTTACTCTACGATAAAAAAAAAACAACATTTGTTTGTTTGTTAAAGTTTTAAGTTAAAAAATATAAGACATCTTTTTGACCAAAAACAAAAATTTACTCTTTAGCATGTTTAGGTTATGATTTTTTTGTTGGTGCTAACAATTGTGGATCTTGAAAAATATTTATTAGTCAATTAAATTCAAAAACATTCTCGTGATGATTAGGGATGACTTTGCGTATGTGCCCAGGACAACACTGATTTGAAAGACAGATATCTACAAATGGGTAATGACCTGATAATGGAGAAAATGTCCGGTTCATCTTATAAATTCATTTGCATTGTGAGTCCACTGCTTGGCCACCTAATTGTATAAAACAAAACAACTGGTCGGTGATAAATGGTGTCGGAGATAAAAATGAATGTATGGTAACAACTCTGTGTTTGTTGATTAAAACTACAACGCCCGTAGTCGGTGAAAATATCACTACAAACGGCTCAGGGTCTGAAAAGACCATATTTTGTGCTCGACCATTAATTAATGGTGGAGAAAAGATTTTACTTGACAAGACTGTTAAAATTAAGGATTTAATTAAAAGGTAGAAAAAGCTAGAATTTTCAGTTTGAACTAAATTTAGATAGATACGTATTAATTACATCCCTAATTTTACAGCAATAAACCAAACTACCAAATGACCTGGCATTTTGTAAGATCAATATTTGAGATAGCTGTAGAGTTTTATCATTTTCCAATTTGATTTAGAAAAGTTACACAAATTTGTCAAAGTGACTATCTGACTTTAGTCCGAGCTGAAAATTCTAGCTTTTTTACTCATTAATTAAATCCTTAAATGTGACAACAGAAATAACAAATTACTTCGCATTTTGTAAGATCACTACATAATTGAGATAGATGGGGTGATTCAGACCAGTCGAGGCTAAATGTAAAGGTCGAGACTGGTCGAGACAGGTCGCGACTGGGCGCAACTGGTCGAGACTGGTCGAGCATTTGTCGAGACCATATTCAGATTATACCAATATTATCAAGTACTCAATCACACTTATTAAGTGAAGTCTAGACCAAAGTGAAGTACAGTTAAGTACAATTAAGTACTGTCGAGTCTTGTCAAGTAATATCTGTGTTCGACTTTACAGGTCGAGCACAAAATATGTTATTTTTGACTCTGGGAAGTTTGTAGTGTATCCTATTACAAATATGCAAATAAATTGAGCAGTCAGTGTAGTGTTATAAAGTTTACAGTCGTCATGGAGAACTAAATTTATCATTGAAGTAAAACATACTATCTAATGTTCTCTTCCTCAATAAGAGTCAACTTTGAAATGTGTGAATATTAGTTATATCTATCCACTTTGTGATAAGCTGCAACCTGAAGGAGACAACCTTATTTTAGATGTCTACAGTACGTGCAATATTCAAACTTACCTGGAGGTGTGCAGTGTTAATGGTGATATAAAAACTATGGAATCGTCCTGTTCATTTTGTTTATTTCATGTTTTTATAATAAGTTCCTTTTTTTTATGTGTTTATTTAGTTATATTTGTGTGTTTGTGTTGATTCATTTCATTATTGCATTTTTGTCGAATTACTTACATTTTGTTTTGTTTATTCAATTTTATTTAAATTAAGTTTGTATAACATTGACCACTTGACAATGCAAAAAAAAGTACTTCGTTACAAAGATATTTAAGGATAATTTAGTCTTCAGCTTCTGAACATTTCTGGACTGCCCTTTTACGACATGTTTGAGTGTTTTTTTTTTCACTTAAATTGTTTTCCATTAAAAACCATATAAACAACATTTTTATGCGTCCGAAGTGCTTTTCTGGATTTCAATTCATCATATGGTGTCAATAATCAGAGCAATTATCTGTCTGTCAAAATACAACTTCCAAGTAAGGATCTCAAACATTCAATGTGAATAAAATTAACTATTATATAGAGCTGTAATGACGGAGTTCACCTTTGTAATAGCTACTGTTTTCTTGATTAAAAAAAATCAAAATGCAAAATGAGGAGACATTTTTGTGAAGTAGACATTTGACGGACATTGTGCAGCATTTCACATGCATGAGTTCATGACTTTCAGAAAAATAGATTTAGGTCATTAACAGACCTTATCAAAAGTGGTCTTAAACGTTTTGGTTGAATGTATTTTTTGATAATTCATATGACATGATAACCACATTTTACTATGCATGATCAGCACCAGTGCATGCTATTTTCTAATCATTCCAAAAACTAGATGTAAATCTTAGGTGCAAATGAAGCTCCTTGACATTTTCAAAACATTACTGCAAAAAAAAAAACTTTAATTATTTGACAAACCAGTGATTTTATTTTCACTTTGTTCCCAAATGCTATGAGTAGACACAGTGAAATAATTCGCAAATACTAACTTTATTAAAAAGAGTTGTCATAATATTAAAAATCATTTTCCAGTTTATCCTCCTTAAGTTAGAATAAAATGAATAGACAGTTCAACAAACTACACACTGTTGATACCAATTTCTTTTCATCTACTCGCTGGAAATATATCGAGAACAGTAAAAGCAATGGTTTATGAAAGGGTTTATAGAAGATTAGAAAAAAAAAATAAGCAACAGAACAAAAACAGTTAAGAAAAAAGAAAATTCAACCAAAAATTATCAAATCATTTGCAGCTTATTCCATAATTTGACGGTCACACAAAATAGAAACACCAAGAAAACGAGAAGTTGACAAAAAGCAAATCTTACCTTCAACATTTAGTGAAGCTTCTCTTATTCTACCGTTTACTTCAACAGTAAAACAACCATTATCGCAGCGATTAGCATCCAATATTGTCAATTGATGAGTTTTTCCCGTCTGTTTTATATTATATCTGTTGTTTTGAACATTAATACCGTCTTTTTTCCATTGTGCTACTGTATCACTTTCTGTAACCTCACATACAAAAGTTACAGTGTCTCCTTCAAAACAGTTTTTATTCCTGAGAGTTTTAGTAAAAAACGCTGTAAAAATAACAAAAATATTGACGCTTTAAAATAAAAACCACGAATATTGATTGATTGGTGGCTTTTGTTATGATTGTATTTTTCACTTATTTTCTTGGAATGAAATAAAGTTTCCTGCTGGATTAAAACAAGTAAATTTCTTTGACATTAAATGGTTTTTGTTGGTTTTTGTTCATCAGGTAAAATCTGTCTTGTAGTTTTGACCTGGTTAATTTTCTGACCAAATGATAATCAATATGCATGAGATCTTAAACTTTAAAACGACTACCAAGAGCATTCGTTTTTTTAGGACTTTTTAATCGATTAGTTTTTTTAAATACCAAACTAACTTTTTGACACTTTTTCCTACAGAAATATTAACTTTTAGTCTGCAAGATATAGTCTCGTTTCTACTTCAATATACATCATTGACAGACCTAATTAATAGACCAATTCTTTCAGGAGTTTATGATATTTTGACAAAAAAAAACCCTGATGAATTTCCAACCGAAATTACAACAACAAAAAAGGATCCACCTAAATACTTCATTTTATTTCTTGGCATTTACCTTTCACATCCAAAAACGCTTTGGTTTTTCTGTTATTTACTTCACAACTATATTCTCCCGTGTCCTGTAGACTTGTAGCATAAATGTGAAGCCTACGTTTTCTGCCAAAGTTTTGTATATTCATATCTGGATATTTATGAAGTTCGAATTCATTACCATCCTTATACCATTTTCCTTCAAGTTTACTGTTAGCAACTTCACATTCAAATTGAACATCGTGTCCTTCAAGTACTTCTTTATCCCGTAATGGTTTCACAAAAGTGTCTGTAAGAGACAATGTGACAATATTTCTATAATTTTATACGTATTTTCATTTTAAACTTTAAACAGAATAATCCGTTTCAGGTCAAATACAGGCATCTGGTATTTACTGACTGACATGATTTTTCTGAGTATTAGCAAATATCAAACAGAGTGAGAAGATTATTTTCAAATGTTTTAATTTTTTCTCCGTGAAGTGATAACATGCGTTTCAGAACGTTCACAACCTAGATCAACGGGTTGACATGATCTTGTACACGGTATTGTTTCCCATTCATGTTCTATAAAAAAGTTGGAAAATTGTTGAAAATTCGTTTTGCGTAACTTATTCCCCATAAATTTATACGATTGGAAAAAACATGATTATATTTGGATATGCCTATTATTGATTTACAATAGCCATTGTCGAAAATCTTTAAAATATTTTTTTATATATAAAACTTGGGTGTATTTTATTAAAAATAGTGTTACAGCTAACATGGTAAGCTAAAAAAAAATGACAGTAAACAATTAAGGCAACAGAAGTGTACCGATGTTCAAATGACCAGAAAACATGTCGGCAGTGAGTGAAACACTGACACATCGTTTCCATCAACTTACTCGTTATGGTGACCGTAAAACTTTTGTAGTGTCGATTGAAGTCGTTCTTCCTTATATCTCTGTTTGGGCTTTTTTGTGTAAGGAGTAAGACCTTTTTAAAGAAGTCCGTAAAGTGTGAAATTTAAGGCATGGACAATTGAAATTTAATATATAAAGAGGCTGAATTAGGCATTCAAAATGTATCAGTCTAAGAAAACCTGACAACGCAGTTACAAAATTCGAAAAAAAGACGAAAAGATAATCAAATCCACAAAATATTTCATAGACAATTAAACTTGAACAACATCATTATGACCAAAACAAAAGGGGGGGGGGGGGGGGGGTCCGGTTGTAAACATCTAATAATAAAACTTATTCGGTGATGTCACTATCGACAAACATCACATAAAAAAGTTGTTAAAAATGTTATACAATAGGAGAAACAGTTATTTGAAATCATATTAAAGTACTGTAACTTGTTAAATAAGTAATCCAACATCTTCGCATAGGAGGGGATATGATTAGAGCTTATGATTGACCCCTGCAAATGCAAAAATTCTCAAAAATCATCCAGGACTTTCATAAATTATTTTTATTTGATAAATTAGCCAGTAAATATAATCTGGATACTGCAATGCAGACGTGTCACTTGTGATGTAACTTTGAAGTTATAAACATGTTACAATTGACATATTTGACCAAAAATGGTAATTTACGCATAGTTTTTCGACGGAATAGGTATAAGCAGATGCCTTACCTAAAACATTATTTTCTACACATTAACATCTTAACGTCTCGACCAATTACCTACAGTGTTGAAACTTATTTAAGGAAGGTCCCTTTCGATGTTTTTTTGTTTTTTTTGTTATGAATTTGTACAAGCTCGGGGTAAAAAACTTTGTTTTTGGTGATACAAGTAAACATTTTGAGATAATTTTTTTATGCTAAATTTTCAACAAAAAGTGTATAAAGGTTATATTATGCTATTCAAAATTGACTCTATGTAATAAACAAAGGGGAAGACATTGGCTGATGAAACGGAATTTTCATTGAATAGATATAAAAAAAAGTAAAATCACAAAAATACTGAACTCCGAGGAAAATTCAAAACGGAAAGTCCCTAATCAAATGGCAAAATCAAATGATAAAACACATCAAACGAATGGACAACAACTATCATATTCCTGACTTGGTACAGGCATTTTCAAATGTAGAAAATGGTGGATTGAACTGGTTTTATAGCGCTAAACCTCTCACTTGTATGACAGTCGTATCAAATTCCGTTAAATTTACAACGATGCGTGCACAAAACAGACATAATAGGTAAAATAGTCACAATATGGGTACAGCAGTCATCACTGTGTCACAATCTCAAAACAAACAAATATTATAAGAAGATGTGGTATGAGTGCCAATGAGACAACTCTCCATCCAAGTCAAAATGTATAAAAGTAAACCATTATAGGTCAAAGTACGGTCTTCAACACGGAGTCTTGGCTCACACCGAACAGCAAGCTATAAAGGGCCCCAAAAATTACTAGTGTAAAACCATTCAAACGGGAAAAAAAAACGGTCTAATCCATATAAAAAACGAGAAACGAGAAACAACATGTTAGAGATCACAACTGTTTTGCTTTTCGTGGTACGATTTCAACAACAAATGACTTGTAGGTATAATATGCTATTCACAGTGATTTGCTGATGTCAGCAATTTATATTTCTTGAAAATTAAGAAAAAGATCGACAATTAAACATGGTAAAACTGTTTATTTTAACTATTTAAACTAAAATTAAGAATAAGGTATTATGTGTTTTGACAAATCAAATTTCTCGTGTCTTAATAAATTGCAAAATTGGAAGTTAAATAAAACATCGTTTCATCTCGACCTGTAGTAAGTGTTCTACAACCAAGCTTTCAGTGCTTTTAACTACTATGATAATCATAATTTCACAGTGTACACTTTTTAATTATTGCATGAATATTGTCTATATTTTGATGTTCATTTTGTTAATGACCTTCTTAATTTCTCGATCATTTATACCGAAGAAATCATGTTATTTTCAACAAAGTTTAATACGGTAACATGTGAAAAAAAACTTTGTGATTTTACACTACCCAGGTGTGCAGGGGAATAGCACTCGAATACATATTCAACCCAGTCACATTCTTTGTGGGCCTCTCCAAAGTCAGTCATTGTCGTCGGTTGCTGTCTGTCATATATGTTTTTCGTTTATTGTTTATCATAAAGGGGCGACCATTTAATATTTTGAGCGAGGGAATAGGGGTGGTAGACGGGTTTTGAAAATGAAAAATCTGACCTGCTATAACTACTAGACACAAAAAATATTAATAGAACCACGCAAAAGAAAAGGAAAGAATAGAAACACCAGAATACCAACAAGTGAAATGTACTGTTGTTTTCCCCGTCTGATGCTCCTGATAAAAGTAAAACCCGAAGAGTGATTTGGCCGCAATAAAGTGATAACGTTTTCCCATTTTGCCATTCGGGGCCTCGTCGGTATGAGTTTAACTCATTTCTTAAGGATCTACGGTGACCTATAGTTGCTTATATCGACGTTATTTGGTCTTTGATAGATTGTTAATCATACGTCCTCTCTTTATCTTTATACCTTTCAATGAAAGCGCTAGCTTCAATAATTTGCCAGAGTATGGTTACTTTCAGCAACGCCTGCAGACGGGGTATATATCTCCCAGTTAATACGATACTCCAGGGCTTGTATTTCCTATCATGATTTCCTTGATAGAGAGTTGCTGCTCACAAGGAAGCTATTACACCAAGAGTTACAAGTGGTGAAGTTGAAATCACCCCTTCGTAAATTTTACGGACGCCATCACGATTTGGTTGGCCGTTACGGAATATCCATTTCACAAATGAAAGCGGATATGTTCCTAATGTCGTAACTACAATCCCGAATGTAACCTACCGAATTACACTTATTACCGGGTTTCTACTAACATGAGCAACACGACGGTGCCACATGTGAAGCAAGATTTGCTTACCCTCCCGGAGCACATAAGATCACCCCCAGTTTTAGATGGGGTTCGTGTTGCTCAGTCTTTAGTTTTCTATGTTGTGTTTTGTGTACTATGGTTTGTCATTTTCTTTTTTAGCCATGGCGTTGTCAGTTTATTTTCGACTTATGAGTTTGAATGTCCCTTTGGAATCTTTAGCCCCTCTTTTATCTTCCTTTGCTTCCTGGTGACTCGTCCTCGTTTCGTCATAAGATGGTATGCTTGAAGCGTGAACTTACGGCATTTCTTAATTGATCTACATAAGATGTAACCGATTTTCATTCTTGGCTGATTGACCTTAGTCATCAATTATAATTAACCATTTTCGATTACATTTACTAACCTTTCAAACTTTAAAGTATAGAACAATCGCCTTAATTGTTAAGATTGTTAAAGTCTTTTTTCAGTCGTCGACTGTATCTTTGATTTAAGTACTATTGATCTGATAACCGCTGTGTATACTGTAACGACCGGGATAGTTTTCTTATCAGTTAAGCAGTAACCTCCTTTGTTTATGTGATTTTGTAATGAAATATATATATATGTGAACCATCTTTATGCATGTAGTATATTTCATTGTTTAATTTAAATTTGTAATCCATTTAATATTTAATATTTTTTTTTCTTATTTTAGATAAAAACAAGAAAATTTTAAAGTGTTTGTTTCATTAATCACTTTATTCTAAATCATAAGTCAGAGGTCTATTTTGTCTACATTAATTGTGACGTTTACGTGTGGATATTGCGTAAATGAAAACGATTTACGTTGGCATTTCAATGTCGATGGCTATGAAACAAAAAAATTAAACAATTCATGATTGCTCATACTGAAACGAAAAAATACAGAGAACTAGATACCGATATTGCATCTAAATGTCGTTTTTCGTTTTTCTTTTGTGATATCAAAGACGAAAAATGCCGAAAAGCGAAAACAATTCCGTTTTTAATGTTTTGTTTCAAGATATCAAAAAACGGAATACAAAAACACTTCTCTTTTTTCATTTTTTTTTTTTTTTTTTATATATATTTCAGAACGAAAAATGGATAAATGCAAATATTCACGGACCCAATTCCACAATACACATTTATATGACAAATGTCAAATATAAATAAAACGATATCTGTCAGTCTTATGTCAAATGCACATCTCAGGGATGATATTTTATGGATTTAGAAGTGTCGATTTCAAGCGTAAATTAAGTGGCATTTTTGAACCTCAACCTATATTGTCTATGTTTAGGTAAATAACTTATTTAAAATGTATAGTATTACATGAACTGTCGTCTGTACGAAAGATATGCATTGTAACATTCATGTGAAAATACTACATCCTTTTGTGAATTCATAAAAATGCATCAGTGATCGTGTAAAGAATTCATTTAATAAACAATGGTACTATTTTTTACACACGGAAATATTTATTTGAAGTTATAAAAAATGCTTTCTATTGTTTATAAATTTTATATAAAGTTACGATTCTTTCAAACAAGCCCAAAAGTTGGATGACTATGTCGTCATGTGATTACATTTCTATAAAGAATTAATAAAATAATTTTATTACATATGATTGTCTTAATAAACTACTGGAGATATGAATAAACTGATCACAGAGACCAAGAATATGTTTTAAGCCAGACGCGCATTAAGCTACACATATGTGATAAGGTAATGACCTTGTCCGTAACCACAGTATAGATAGACATTATGAAAATTGAAACTAACAACATATCATCGGGGAGTCCTACGATTTGGGAGTTATGTACTTAATCGCAAGATTTTTTAACAATGAATTAAGTCAATGAGGGAGAAACTAAATAATTTAAAGAACCTCATGCCATCTAGAGGTCAACATGCAGTTTTCAACGAGAAAGAACTGTCGATAATGTTCGTTATCAAAAGTAATAAATTAAGAAACTGTATTACGCTTTGGTGACAAAATAATCTCGTTTTTCCCTATATCTACAAGTTGTCAATCGTAAATATGATAACATTTTTACACCACAATATGAACATATCTGCATTTCTATAGCTCACACGTTATACTTAGCGAAATTGATCAAAGTTTTTAATCAATAATAAATAAGTGACAATTTTTTTTATATTCGAAATTCAAAATCTCAATCAGAATTTAGTCCAGTATTGTTTACGGACAAACATTCTGTACTGTTTAACTATATATTAAAATACTTACGCGTATGACCTTTAAACGCCATGTTTTGTATTGTAATTTCTTCAATCTTTGTATTGCTATTTTTAGAATAAGGATTTCCCATTTCTCAAAATTGTAAACTTTTTGTAAACAAAAGTACCTTAACGATAAATAATTCTTTATTTGCTTTTTTAAAAAAAAACTAGCTTTTTATTCATTGAATAACTTCTTAAAACTCACTTATGATGTTGTTAACTAAAATACCGAACTCCAAGAAAAAGGAACATATCAAGGATGATATTTGGTTGATTTAGAATAGTAGATTTCAAGGGGTAAATTAAGTGGCCTTTTTTATACCTCTTCCTGTATTTTCTATGCTAAGGTCAAATAACGTATTTTTAATTTATACATGAACTGTCATCTGTACGGAAGGTATTCATTTTAGCATTCATGAGAAAATACTACAATCGTTTGTGAGTTTACGCAGATACTTCAATGACCTTGTAAAGAATTCATTTTATGAACAATGGTACTATTTTTGACACACGGAAATATTTATTGGGATTTGTACAAAATGCTTCCTATTGTTCAGGAATTTGATTTAAAATCACAACTCTAATAAACAAGCTCAATAGGTGGATGACGTTGTCGTCATGTGATTACAATTCCTAAAACGAGTTAATGAAATAATTCTATCACACATAAGTGTTTTTATGAACGAATGAAGGTATGAATAAACTCATCAAAGAGACCAGTATTTTTTTTTTTAAAGCCAGACGCGTGTTGACTTACATATCTGTGAAGCTCGTTTTAGGAAGGGTTAAGAGGGCATGCATTCACCTTGTCTGTAACCACAGTATATGATTGACATTATAAAAATTGAAACTAACAACATATCATTAGGGAATCTGAAGTTATGTAATTAATAGCAAGATGTTATTTAATTTTTTTTTAAATAAAAATTTTAGTAGAAACTTAAAAATAAAAAGAATCGAAAGACATCTAGTAGAGGGCAACATGCATATTTGAAAGACAGAGAACTGTCGAAAATGTTCGTTATCAACAGTAATAAATTGAGAAACTGTATTACACTTTGGTCACAAAATACTCTCATTTTCCCTATATCTACAAGTTGTCGATCGTAAATATGATAACATTTTTATACCACATTATTAAAATATCTGCCTTTCTATCGCTCACACGTTATATTTAGTGAAATTGATCAAAGTTCTTAATTGTATTTGAAATTAAAAATCTCCAAAAAAAAGTAAAAAACTGTGGTTCGGACAAACTTTGTGAACTTTTTAACTATATATTACAATGCTTACGTGTATGACATTTAAACGTCATGTTTTGTATTGTTATGTCTTAAATCTTTTTACTGCTATTCTTAAAATAAGGATTCCCCATTTATGTTTATTGTAAAATTTATGTATCGAAAGTTCTTTAGCAATAAATTAAATCTTTATTTGCTTTTTCTTAAAACTAGCATTTTCGTTCTTTCATTGAATAACTTCATAAACCTCACTTATGACATTGTTACTTTTCATATTCATTATGCCAACATATATATGTACAATCGAAATATGCGTATTTTACCCATATCCTCAGTGATTGATATCATCTTGCATCCAGTTCATGTTAAGTTATGGGCATAGAAAACTCTATAGGAGAGAACCGAATATAAGGTAATATCTATACATTTCAGAAACCAAAACGTGGACTACTTTGCACAAGTTAATGCGAAAGAGCACACTGGATATATATGTTTACAACAAAACTACTCGGGATCAATAATGAAGTATAATAATCAACAATATTGTCATTTGAGATCTTTAATCGTATTTACCATTCGAATGAAATAGCGAACACAAATATACAAATCAACTTGCCCTCATTAAACTTTCCCGTGATAATCGCCTCATCAGACGCCTAGGTAAAGGTGTGTTCCATCAAACATTTGATCACATTGTAATTCTTGTGTTTTTCTAATGTTGTCTCATGCTCATCAACCCAAAATGCATACATGTAATACCAATAACAAAGTATAAATATAAAAACTTATCCATTTTTGTTCAAACGGGTGGGAGAGGGGGTGGTAATATCAAGGACCTCATCCAGTCAGGATTCTACTTTGTCAAAATTAACTCCCCATGACGTAAACGCCACCTAATTTTTATAATCGTAATTATGGAAGCCATTGTAGTGATGACGCGCTGCCAATTTAGCTCTTGAAAACCGACAAATTTATTCATATAGCATCATTATGATCCTTATATGCCAGTTGTATTTTAAAAGAAAAATGTATCTACTAGCTATTGAGCATCATTTGATGTAATTTTATGCATTTGGTCAACTGAAAACTATTTTCTGATCGTTTGTCAGGGGGAATTTTCGAAAGTTCAAAAATATTTAAAAAAAATCTAATTAAATATTTCGTGGAAGAGCACACAAAAAATTTTCAGAGGTTGAAGACTAATTACCCTAGATAACACACACAAAACATGAAGTTTTTTTGAAGTTATGCATTTTTAAGATCCACTTGAAAAGTCTGTCGTCAAGTACTTTTAGTAAAAATTTGTTATTCGAACACACCTACTCTGTTGTTATCACTCATTAGAAAGGTATTTCACTTGACCCATATATTTCATTTTCTAGTACTGTAAATTGTTAATGTTATTATATCAACCTAGAGCCTAAATATATCAAAATGATAGAATCTGAAGCGAGATGATGTATCAAATATTTCCTTTTATACGCTTTCAGGACAGAATAGTCAACTCAAACACGCCTGAAAATAAAAAGGTGTACTCGACTTTCTCTTTTTGATGAAGTTATTGCCAATTTTGGGGATTTTTTCCCAACAAACTGACGCCGAGGGAAGAGATGCAAATTAATTCTTTAAAAAGATCAATCTTTTATTTTTCTTTGGAATTTTTTTCGGGGTAATTAATGCTTATGTACAAAAAAAATCCACATGTATTTGCACCTACCACAATCGACTGTTTTGTAAACATTTGTCCATAATTTAAAAATTTACAAATATCTCGAAGCTCCATACCATAATTTAAGTAAAAACAAATACATAAGACGCATAAAATCCTAAATTAGGCACATTCATCAAACTTTTAAAGCTCATAGAAATAGATGTAAACAATTCAAATTTACCAACTTGGCCTTTTTTACCTTCTCTAACACAGAGTTTCATTTCTTTCATTTAATTTCAACTGGGTTTCCGCCTGTTCAACCCAAACAGGCAATATTTATTGCCTGGTCAAATATAGTCCTTAAACTAACCGCTTGGATGTTCAAAGAATGAGGATGTATCACATGTACTTCCGCCAAAGATATCAACCAATGAGACTATACCCATATCCTCAGTAATTGATATCATCTTGCATCGAGTTCAAGTTAAGTTATTAGCACAGAAAACTCTGTTGTCCATACAGCATATTTGCAGGCCAATCTCCAATTAAACTCCTAGCAAGGCTTTCCTTTAAGGAATAGTATTCCCAAAACGTAAAACAAAAATATCTTCAACACTTTGATTAAATATTATTCTTTAATTTCTTTACAATGCTACTATGCTTGCGTTAAATAACAACATTATATATGTAACACATAATAATAACATTATTTGAATCACATCTTCAGCACGTGGAAAGCTTGTAAGCAAAGGGACTTCACCTCCAAGTGTCAACCATGCTGACTTGTCTCTTACTTTTACTGTTGTTGGATTAAACCTACTCTTTACTTCCCAATCAGGAACACTGACAAATGTATTTCCACTTGATTCTTCACAACTCTTGTTTATTTGTGTACTTAGCTAGCATAAGTCACACCTTGAAAAGGAAAAATCCCTTCGCCTTAAATCCACGTGAAAAACCACTAGGGAATCAGTGTCCCTCGAACTGGACAAAGAAATTTAAATTAAAAAATTCAACCATACATAACATTTTAGTATACATTGGTATAAAAAGAAATCATACAACATTATATTTCTTAAATAGAACAAAACAAAAAATGTTGCAACAACAATTCTCCCAAGTCAAACAGATTTTTGTGACATCTTTCTGAAAGTCTGTCGTCAAGTAATTTTAGAACAAATTTGTTATTCAAACACACCTATTTTGTTGTTATGACTCATTAGAAATGTATTTCACTTTGCCCATATATTTCATTTTCTAGTACTGTAAATTTTTAATGTTATTATATCAACCTAGAGCCTAAGTATATAAAATAATAGAATCTGAAGCGAGATGATGTATCAAATATTTCCTTTTATACGCTTTCAAGACAGAATAGTTAACTCAAACACGCCTGAACATAAAGAGGTGTATTCGACTTTCTCTTTGTGATGAAATTATTGCCAATTTTTGGGATTTTTTCCCAAAAAAAAACTGTCATCGAGGACCGAGATGCAAATGAATTCTTTAAAAAGATCAACCTATTATCTTTCTTTGGAACTTTTTCGACGTAATAATGCTTATGCACAAAAAAGATACACATGTATTTGCACCTACCACAATCGACTGTTTTGTAAAAATTTGTCCATAATTTAAAAATTTACAAATATCTCGAAGCTCCATACCATAATTTAAGTAAAAACAAATACATAAGACGCATAAAATCCAAAATTAGGCACATTCATTAAACTTTTAAAGCCCATAGGAACAGATGTAAACAATTCAAATTTACCAACTTAGCCTTTTTTACCTTCTCTAACAAGGGTTTCATTTATTTCATTTAATTTCAACTGGGTTTCCGCCTGATCAACCCAAACAGTCAATATTTATTGCCTGACCAAATATAGCCCTTCAACCAACCGCTTGGATGTTGAAAGAATGAGGATGTATCACATGTACCTCCGCCAAAGATATCAACCAATGAGACTATACCCATATATTCAGTGATTGATATCTTCTTGCATCCAGTTCATGTTAAGTTATGGGCACAGAAAACTCTGTTGTCCATACAGCATATTTGCAGGCCAATCTCCAATTTAATCCCTAGCAAGGCTTTCCCTTAAGGAATAGTATTCCAAAAACTTAAAACAAAAATATCTTCAACACTTTAATTAAATATTATTCTTTTATTTCTTTACAATGCTCGCATTAAATAACAACATCATATATGTAACACAAGATGATATTTATATATACAATGTTCACAAATATAACTTTAAATATTCCTAGCAAAGCCTTTCACATAACTCATTTGAAATAAAATTAACGAACTGTTTAAAACTTGAATTTTGATAATTTGTTTTGGTGGCACCTCAGAATCAAATGCTCTCCCTTTGGAATGATGGAAGAAATTATGAATGTCTACATCATTCTCTAACCATTTCAAGATACATGTACAAAATTCTTTATCAATAATTTCCTAATTCAAAATAATCTTCCGATTCAATTAGCCCTCGTCAATTTGACCACATACAAACTAATCAGGGTCGCGTAAAGGCAATGAATTCATAACAAAATGAACATGATTTGAATCACATCTTCAGCACGTGGAAAGCTTGCAAACTGGACAAAGAAATTTAAATTAAAAAATTCAACCATACATAACATTTTAGTATACATTGGTATAAAAATAAAATCATACAACATTATATTTCTTACATAAAACAAAACAAAAAATGTTGCAACAAATATTCTTCCAAGTCAAACAGATTTTTGTCACATCTTTAAACACATCAATGAAATTATATACACATCCATTAGTAAACATCTAAAAATTTAGAACAAATTTCTAGAATTTCTTTTAAATAGGTTCAAATAAACATAAGGCTGTTTCCATCATAACTTTATCTATATATTCCAGTTAAATTAATGAACAACTCAATATCACTGCAAATTTTTTTGTTTTAATTCAAGTACCCATATTGGCATCTTCTGCCTTTTCCCTCAATACAGACAAACACAGATTAGGTATATCCAACTTCAACTGATGTCTATAAACATGTCTTGCTAACTCCTTATAAACATCTGCCTCATGGTTCACTCTTCTGGAACACTTTAATAGTAAGTCCTTCTAAAGTTAGTAATATCAGAGATTCACTTGGGTCCTATTGCATGCATAGCGTTTTCAATTCTTTAACTTTCTCAATCTTAGTAGTCTTTTCTAACAAAGTCATTCGATCATCAAGGCTGTTACTATCAACTGATCTTTTCCTTTTGTTATTATTATTATTATCATTTGTACTACAGGTGGCAGAACTTGTACTAGGAGGCTACAAAATAACCATATAAATATCAATGCATATACATATAAATAAGAAGATGTGGTATGAGTGCCAATGAGACAACTATCCATCCAAGTGACTATGTATAAAAAGTAAACAATTATAGGTCAAAGTATGGCCTTCAACACGGAGCTTTGGCTCATATCGAAAAACAAGCTATAAAGGGCCCCAAAATGACTAGTGTAAAACAATTCAAACGAGAAAACCAACGGTCTAATCTATATAAAAAGTGAGAAACGAAAAACACTTATGAATCACACCAACAAACGACAACCACTGAACAACAGGCTCCTGACTTAGGACAGGTGCATAAAAATGCAGCGGGTTTGAACGTTTTAACAGGCACCAACCTTCACCCTAACCTAAAACAGTGGTGTAACATTACAACATAAAAAGACACATGCTAAATAAACCATATTCATTACATACATCATATGCAATCATAGTAAAATATACAATCAACAATTAACAATAAACTTTTCACTTTATCAATGAACAATTTATTGAATCACATGTATACATTGTATACAGTATTTAATTATTTAACTAATCTTTCCATAGGACACATTGATCCCTAAATACATGTACAAAATGAAGTTTATTCTGAATCAAACTCGATCCAATCTGACTAGTTCGTGCATAAATCCAAAAGAGCCCCCATACATGTATTTAAAGTCTTAATCAGCATTTCAAAGTTTCATTATTTGACCTTGACCATAATTTTGAAATCTATAGGCTTCAATACTATTAGAATTCAAAATACAATTAAGACCCATTATACCTAGAAAACGTCTATATTGAACTGACAGACAGACAGACAGACAACTCCTTCATTGAACAGACAGACAGACAGACAGACAGACAGACAGACAGACAGACAACTCCTTCATTGAACAGACAGACAGACAGACAGACAATATATAGTCATTTAAATCAGAAAAACATTTCAAACCATATACCATGCTTGTTAGCATATGATCATGATTTATAAACGGTTAGGGTTACATCTATATTTACTCTGGTTTGATTTATATTTTATGAAATCAATATATTACTTAAACTTGTACTCACCAGATTCTGATCAGAAAGATCCTGTCCTTTAGGTTGATCGAACTCATTGGCATGAATTATCATGCAACGTAAAGCCCATCTTGCTTCTCCTTCATGCATCTGCTTGTCAGCTAATTCCAAAATCTCAGCTAGATCATCCCCTGTCAATTCCCTTACATTCTTCAAAATATCCTTGTTAATTTCATTGGTTTTCAAGTCTTTTTGTACCCGCGCATATTCCTTGTGCCATTTTGGTTGTCCCGTTTTTATTCTTTTAATCACTTGTATCAGCTTTATGCCAGTTAGTGAATGTCGTTTCTTGAAAACTGTAGGTAACCCCATCTGAAAACAAAAAAACAGTCAATTATATATACAATCAAACAGACCACTGAACGCGGACTTCGACGAAGACACCTTATCATTTAATACACATCACTACTCCTGCCGAAAAAATCAATATCACGTGACACGTAATTTCACACTAAATTCTTTCACTTTCTTAGTAGTCTTTTCTAACAAAGTCTTAAAAGAGCATTTCCTGCATCAGTATCTACGATAATAATATCAAATAAAAATCTATAACAACACAAGACACAAAAGAAACTATATTTACCATAATATAAACAACTTATTATTCTACTTTCAAATACATGTCTCCAAAATGGTCAGAGCTCCATTTATACATAAAATATTTTAACTCGATACCACATAGCTCGGCGTTTAACTGACGCACGGCATAACAAATATCTGAACACCTGGGTTGATAACCACTTGCAAGGTCTTAAATCCACAAAATATAATTCCCAAAACATTTTGCCACCGAGGCAAGTCAGTATTTCTCACAATTTTTATTTTTTGCCACCAAGGCAAATGTAAAAATTTATCAAAATGACCCCCTAGGTCTATTAAGAAGCCACCTAGGCAAATATATAAATGACCACCAATGTCTTAAAGCCACCAAGGCTAGTATTTTCCATTTAATGTTGCCACCAAGGCAAATGTAAGAAATTGTAAAAATGACCACCTAAGTCTATTAAGAAGCCACCAAGGCAAATATAAATGACCAACAAAGTCTTAAAGGCACCAAGGCTAGTATTTTCTATTTAAAGTTGCCACAAAGGCAATTGTAAGTAAAAGATATAGATTAAAATTACTGTGCCGACAACACGTGGAGCACGACCGTCCCACAGCTTAGATGTTGAAAGAATGAGGATGTATCACATGTACTTCCGCCAAAGACATCAACCAATGAGACTTATTGCATGATTCCTATTAGTTTTCATAGAGACACATCGTTTCCATCAACTTACTCGTTATGGTGACTGTAAAACTTTTGTAGTGTCGATTGAAGTCGTTCTTTCTTATATCTCTGTTTGGGCATTTTTGTGTAAGGAGTAAGACCTTGTTAAAGAAGTCCGTGAAGTGTGAAATTTATGGCATGGACAATTAAATTTTAATATATAAAGAGGCTGAATTGGACTTTCAAAATGTATTAGTCTAAGAAAACCTGACAACGCAGTTACAAAATTCGAAAAAAAACGAAAAGATAATCAAGTCCACAAAATATTTCATAGACAATTTAAGCTTGAACAACACTAACCAAACCAAAAAAAAAAAGAAAAGGGCGGTCCGGAAGGGTTAATAGTTTCTGCTCCACATGAAACAACCGTCATGCTGTACAAATCTAATAATAAAACTTATTCGGTGAAGTCGCAATCGACGAAAGTCAGTCATTGTCGTCGGTTGCTGTCTGTCATATATGTTTTTCGTTTATTGTTTATCATAAAGGGGCGACCATTTCATATTTTGAGCGTGGGAATAGGGGTGACAGACAGGTTTTGAAAATGAAAAATCTGACCTGCTATAACTACTAGACACAAAAAATATTAAAAGAACCACGCAAAAGAAAAGGAAAGAATAGAAACACTAGTATACCAACAAGTGAAATGTACTGTTGTTTTCTCCGTCTGATGCTCCTGATAAAAGTAAACCCCGAAGAGTGATTCGGACGCAATAAAGTCGGTATGAGTTTTACTCATTTCTTAAGGATCTACGGTGACCTATAGTTGCTTATATCGACGTTATTTTGTCTTTGATATATTGTTAATCATACGTCCTCTCTTTATTTTTATATCTTTCAATGAAAGCGCGAGCTTCAATAATTTGCCAGAGTATGGTTACTTTCAGCAACGCCTGCATACGGGGTATATATCTCTCAGTTAATACGATACTCCATTGTATTTCCTATCATGATTTCCTTGATAGAAGATATGTTCCTAATGTCGTAACTACAAGCCCGTCCCCTTTTCCCGAATGTGACCTACAGAATTACACTTATTACCGGGTTTCTACTAACATGAGCAACACGACGGGTGCCACATGTGGAGCAGGATCTGCTTACCCTCCCGGAGCACATGAGATCACCCCGAGTGTTAGGTGGGGTTTGTGTTGCTCAGTCTTTAGTTTTCTATGTTGTGTTTTGTGTACTATGGTTTGTCTTTTTCTTTTTTAGCCATGGCGTTGTCAGTTTATTTTCGACTTATGAGTTTGAATGTCCCTTTGGTATCTTTAGCCCCTCTTTTATCTTCTTTTGCTTCCTGGTGACTCGTCCTCATTTCGTCATAAGATGGTATGCTTGAAGCGTGAACCTACGGAATTTCTTAATTGATCTACATAAGATGTAACAGATTATCATTCTTGGCTGATTGACCTTAGTCATCAATTCTAATTAACCATTTTCGATTAAATTTACTAACCTTTCAAACTTTAAAGTATTAAACAATCACCTTAATTGTTAAGATTGTTAAAGTCATTTTTCAGTCGTCGACTGTATCTCCGATTTAAATACGATTGATCTGATACCCGCTGTGTATACTTTAACGGCCGGGATAGTTTTCTTATCAGTTAAGCAGTAACCTCCTTTGTTTATGTGATGTTGTAATGAAATATATATATATATATTTACCATCTTTATACATGTAGTATATTTCATTGTTTAATTTAAATTTGTAATCCTTTTAATATTTAATATTTAAACATTACAATTTTTTTTTCTTATTATAGATAAAAACAAGAAAATTTGAAAGTGTTTGTTTCATTAATCACTTTATTTTAAATCATAAGTCAGACGATCTATTTTGTCTACATTAATTGTGACGTTTACATGTGGATATCACGCAAATGAAAACGATTTACGTTGGCATTTCAATTTCGATGGCTATTAAACAAAAAATTTAAACAATTAATGATTGCTCATATTGAAACGAAAATATACAGAGAACTGAATACCGATATTGCATCCAAATGTCGTTTTTCGTTTTTCTTTTGTAGTATCAAAGACGAAAAACGCCGAAAAACGAAAACAATTCCGTTTTTAATGTATTGTTTCAAGATATAAAAAAACGGAAAACGAAAACACTTCTCTTTTTTTTTTTTTTTTTTTTTATATATATTTCAGAACGAAAAATGGATAAACGCAAATATACACGGACCTGATTCCACAATACACATTTATACCACAAATGTCAAATATGAATAAAACAATATCTGTCAGTCGAATGTCAAATGAACATCTCAGGGATGATATATTATGGATTTAGAATTGTCGATTTCAAGCGTAAATTAAGTGGCATTTTCGAACCTCAACCTATAATTTCTATGTTTAGGTAAATAACTTATTTAAAATGTATAGTATTACATGAACTGTTGTCTGTACGAAAGATATTCATTGTAACATTTATGGCACGCCTGTGAAAATACTACATCCTTTTGTGAATTCATAAAATGCATCAGTGATCTTGTAAAGAATTCATTTAATGAACAATGGTACTATTTTTAACACACGGAAATATTTATTTGAAGTTATAAAAAATGCTTTCTTTTGTTTATAAATTTGATGTAAAGTTACGATTCTTTCAAACAAGCCCAAAAGGTGGATGACTATGTCGTCATGTGATTACAATTTCTATAAAGAATTAATAAAAAAAATTTATCACACGTGATTGTCTTAATAAACTACTGGAGATATGAATAAACTGATCATAGAGACCAGGAATATGTTTAAGCCAGACGCGCATTAATCTACACATATGTGATAAGGTAATGACCTTGTCCGTAACTACAGTATAGATAGACATTATGAAAATTGAAACTAACAACATATCATCGGGGAGTCCTACGATTTGGGAGTTATGTACTTAATCGCAAGATTTTCATTTTTTTTTTAATAATGAATTAAGTCAATGAGGGAGAAACTAAATAATTAAAAGAACCTCATGACATCAAGAGGTCAACATGCAGTTTTCAACGAGAAAGAACTGTCGATAATGTTCGTTATCAAAAGTAATAAATTAAGAAACTGTATTACGCTTTGGTGACAAAATAATCTCGTTTTTCCCTATATCTACAAGTTGTCAATCGTAAATATGATAACAGTTTTACACCACAATGTGAACATATTTGCATTTCTATAGCTCACACGTTATACTTAGCGAAATTGATGAAAGTTTTTAATCAATAATAAATAAGTGACAATTTTTTTATATTCGAAATTCAAAATCTCAATCAGAATTTAGTCCAGTATTGTTTACGGACAAACATTCTGTACTTTTTAACTATATATTAAAATGCTTACGTGTATGACCTTTAAACGCCATGTTTTGTATTGCTATTTTTAAAATAAGGATTTCCCATTTCTCAATATTGTAAAATTTTTGTAAACAAAAGTATCTTAACGACAAATTATTCTTTATTTACTTTAAAAAAAAAACTATCATTTTATTCATTGAATAACTTCTTAAAACTCACTTATGATGTTGTTAACTAAAATAACGAACTCCAAGAAAAAGGAACATATCAAGGATAATATTTGGTTGATTTAGAATTGTAGATTTCAAGGGGTAAATTGAGTGGCCTTTTTTATACCTCTTCCTGTATTTTCTATGTTAAGGTCAAATAACGTATTTTTAATTTATACATGAACTGTACTCTGTACGGCAGATATTCATTGTAGCATTCATGAGAAAATACTACAATCTTTTTTTACTTTA
Source organism: Mytilus californianus (assembly GCF_021869535.1). NCBI lineage: Eukaryota > Metazoa > Mollusca > Bivalvia > Mytilida > Mytilidae > Mytilus > Mytilus californianus. The sequence goes on along the minus strand of NW_026262626.1, from coordinate 23,276,272 downwards.
CACAGACTTCAATGACCTTGTAAAGAATTCATTTAATGAACAATGGTACTATTTTTGACACACGGAAATATTTATTGGGATTTGTACAAAATGCTTCCGATTGTTTAGGAATTTGATTTAAAATCACAACTCTTATAAACAAGCTCAATAGGTGGATGACGTTGTCGTCATGTGATTACATTTCCTACAACGAATTAATGAAATAATTCTATCACACATACTTGTCTTTATGAACTAATGAAGATATGAATAAACTCATCAAAGAGACCAGTAATATTTTTTTACGCGTGTTGACTTACATATCTGAGAGGCTCATTTTAGGAAAGGTTAAGAAGGCATGCATTCACCTTATCTGTAACCACAGTATATGATTGACATTATAAAAATTGAAACTAACAACATATCATTAGGGAATCCGAAGTTATGCAATTAATAGCAAGATTTTATTTTATTTTTTTTTAAATAACAATTTTAGTAGACTAAAGAATAAAAAGAATCGAAAGACATCTAGTAGAGGGCAACATGCATTTTTGAACGACAGAGAACTGTCAAAAATGTTCGTTATCAAAAGTAATAAATTGAGAAACTGTATTAGGCTTTGGTCACAAAATAATCTCGTTTTCCCTATATCTTCAAGTTGTCAATCGTAAATATGATAAACATTTTATACCACATTATGAAAATATCTGCCTTTCTATCGCTCACACGTTATACTTAGTGCAATTGATCAAAGTTCTTAATTATATTCGAAATTCAAAATCTCCAAAAAAAGTTCAATACTGTGGTTCGGACAAACTTTGTGAACTTTTTAACTATATATTACAATGCTTACGTGTATGACCTTTAAACGTCATGTTTTGTATTGTCATGTCTTAAATCTTTTTATTGCTATTCTTAAAATAAGGATTCCCCATTTATGTTTATTGTAAAATTTATGTATCGAAAGTTCTTTAGCAATAAATTAAATCTTTATTTGCTTTTTCTTAAAACTAGCATTTTCGTTCTTTCATTGAATAACTTCATAAACCTCACTTATGATATTGTTACTTTTCATATTCATTATGCCAACATATGTATGTACAATCGAAATATGCGTGATTTACCCATATCCTCAGTGATTGATATCATCTTGCATCCAGTTCATGTTAAGTTATGGGCATAGAAAACTCTATAGGAGAGAACCGAATAGGGTAATATCTATACATTTCAGAAACCAAAATGTGGACTACTTTGCACAAGTTAATGCGAAAGAGCACACTGGATATATCGCGTAATTGTTTACAACAAAACTACTCGGGATCAATAATGAAGTATAATAATCAACAATATTGTCATTTGAGATCTTTAATCGTATTTACCATTCGAATGAAATAGCGAACACAAATATACAAATCCACTTGCCCTCATTAAACTTTCCCGTGAAAATCGCCTCATCAGACGCCTAGGTAAAGGTGTGTTCCATCAAACATTTGATCACATTGTAATTCTTGTGTTTTTCTAATGTTGTCTCATGCTCATCAACCCAAAATGCATACATGTAATACCAATAACAAAATATAAATATAAAAACTTATCCATTTTTGTTCAAACGGGTGGGAGAGAGGGTGGCAATATCAAGGACCTCATCCAGTCAGGATTCTACTTTGTCAAAATTAACTCCCCATGACGTACACGCCACCTAATTTTTATAATCGTAATTATGGAAGCCATTGTAGTGATGACGCGCTGCCAATTTAGATCTTGAAAACCGACAAATTTATTCACATAGCATCATTATGATCCTTATATGCCAGTTGTATTTTAAAAGAAAAATGTATCTACTAGCTATTGAGCATCATTTGATGTAATTTTATGCATTTGGTCAACTTAAAAGTATTGTCTGATCGTTTGTCAGGGGGAATTTTCGAAAGTTCAAAAATATTTAAAAAAAAAATCTAATTAATTATTTCGTGGAAGGGCACACAAAAAATTTTCAGAGGTTGAAGACTAATTACCCTAGATAACACACACAAAACATGAAGTTTTTTTGAAGTTATGCATTTTTAAGATCCACTTGAAAAGTCTGTCATCAAGTACTTTTAGTAAAAATTTGTTTTTCGAACACACCTACTCTGTTGTTATCACTCATTAGAAAGGTATTTCACTTGACCCATATATTTCATTTTCTAGTACTGTAAATTGTTAATGTTATTATATCAACCTAGAGCCTAAATATATCAAAATGATAGAATCTGAAGCGAGATGATGTATCAAATATTTCCTTTTATACGCTTTCAAGACAGAATAGTCAACTCAAACACGCCTGAAAATAAAAAGGTGTACTCGACTTTCTCTTTTTGATGAAGTTATTGCCAATTTTGGGGATTTTTTCCCAACAAACTGTCGCCGAGGGAAGAGATGCAAATTAATTCTTTAAAAAGATCAATCTTTTATTTTTCTTTGGAATTTTTTTCGGCGCAATTAATGCTTATGTACAAAAAAGATCCACATGTATTTGCACCTACCACAATCGACTGTTTTGTAAAAATTTGTCCATAATTTAAAAATTTACAAATATCTCGAAGCTCCATACCAAAATCCTAAATTAGGCACATTCATTAAACTTTTAAAGCCCATAGAAACAGATGTAAACAATTCAAATTTACCAACTTGGCCTTTTTTACCTGCTCTAAAAAAGAGTTTCATTTATTTCATTTAATTTCAACTGGGTTTCCGCCTGTTCAACCCAAACAGTCAATATTTATTGCCTGGTCAAATATAGCCCTTAAACCAACCGCTTGGATGTTCAAAGAATGAGGATGTATCACATGTACTTCCGCCAAAGATATCAACCAATGAGACTATACCCATATCCTCAGTAATTGATATCATCTTGCATCGAGTTCAAGTTAAGTTATTAGCACAGAAAACTCTGTTGTCCATACAGCATATTTGCAGGCCAATCTCCAATTAAACTCCTAGCAAGGCTTTCCTTTAAGGAATAGTATTCCCAAAACGTAAAACAAAAATATCTTCAACACTTTAATTAAATATTATTCTTTTATTTCTTTACAATGCTACTATGCTTGCATTAAATAACAACATCATATATGTAACACATAATAATAACATTATTTGAATCACATCTTCAGCACGTGGAAAGCTTGTAAGCAAAGGGAATTCACCTCCAAGTGTCAACCATGCTGACTTGTCTCTTACTTTTACTATTGTTGGATTAAACCCACTCTTTACTTCCCAATCAGGAACATTGACAAATGTATTTCCACATGATTCTTCACAACTCTTGTTTATTTGTGTACTTAGCCAGCATAAGTCACACCTTGAAAAGGAAAAATTCCTTCGCCTTAAATCCACGTGAAAAACCACTAGGGAATCAGTGTCCCTCGAACTGGACAAAGAAATTTAAATTAAAAAATTCAACCATACATAACATTTTAGTATACATTGGTATAAAAAAAATCATACAACATTATATTTCTTGAATAGAACAGAACAAAAAATGTTGCAACAACAATTCTTCCAAGTCAAACAGATTTTTGTGACATCTTTCTGAAAGTCTGTCGTCAAGTAATTTTAGTAAAAATTTGTTATTCGAACACACCTATTCTGTTGTTATGACTCATTAGAAAGGTATTTCACTTTGCCCATATATTTCATTTTCTAGTACTATAAATTTTTAATGTTATTATATCAACCTAGAGCCTAAGTATATAAAATAATAGAATCTGAAGCGAGATGATGTATCAAATATTTCCTTTTATACGCTTTCAAGACAGAATAGTTAACTCAAACACGCCTGAACATAAAGAGGTGTATTCGACTTTCTCTTTTCGATGAAATTATTGCCAATTTTTGGGACTTTTACCCAAAAAAACTGTCGCCGAGGACCGAGATGCAAATGAATTCTTTAAAAAGATCAACCTTTTATCTTTCTTTGGAATTTTTTCGGCGTAATAATGGTTATGCACAAAAAAGATCCACATGTATTTGCACCTACCACAATCGACTGTTTTGTAAAAATTTGTCCATAATTTTAAAATTTACAAATATCTCCAAGCTCCATACCATAATTTAAGTAAAAACAAATACATAAGACGCATAAAATCCTAAATTAGGCACATTCATTAAACTTTTAAAGCCCATAGGAACAGATGTAAACAATTCAAATTTACCAACTTAGCCTTTTTTACCTTCTCTAACAAGGGTTTCATTTATTTCATTTAATTTCAACTGGGTTTCCGCCTGATCAACCCAAACAGTCAATATTTATTGCCTGACCAAATATAGCCCTTAAACCAACCGCTTGGATGTTGAAAAAATGAGGATGTATCACATGTACCTCCGCCAAAGATATCAACCAATGAGACTATACCCATATCCTCAGTGATTGATATCTTCTTGCATCCAGTTCATGTTAAGTTATGGGCACAGAAAACTCTGTTGTCCATACAGCATATTTGCAGGCCAATCTCCAATTTAATCCCTAGCAAGGCTTTCCCTTAAGGAATAGTATTCCCAAAACTTAAAACAAAAATATCTTCAACACTTTAATTAAATATTATTCTTTTATTTCTTTACAATGCTCGCATTAAATAACAACATCATATATGTAACACAAGATGATATTTATATATACAATGTTCACAAATATAACTTTAAATATTCCTAGCAAAGCCTTTCACATAACTCATTTGAAATAAAATTAACGAACTGTTTAAAACTTGAATTTTGATAATTTGTTTTGGTAGCACCTCAGAATCAAATGCTCTCCCTTTGGAATGATGGAAGAAATTATGAATGTCTACATCATTCTCTAACCATTTCAAGATACATGTACAAAATTCTTTATCAATAATTTCCTAATTCAAAATAATCTTCCAATTCAATTAGCTCTCGTGAATTTGACCACATACAAACTTATCAGGGTCGCGTAAAGGCAATGAATTCATAACAAAATGAACATTATTTGAATCACATCTTCAGCACGTGGAAAGCTTGTAAGCAAAGGGAATTCACCTCCAAGTGTCAACCATGCTGACTTGTTTCTTACTTTTACTGTTGTTGGATTAAACCCACTCTTTACTTCCCAATCAGGAACATTGACAAATGTATTTCCACTTGATTCTTCACAACTCTTGTTTATTTGTGTACTTAGCTAGCATGAGTCTCACCTTGAAAAGGAAAAATCCCTTCGCCTTAAATCCACGCGAAAAACCACTAGGGAATCAGTGTCCCTCGAACTGGACAAAGAAATTTAAATTAAAAAATTCAACCATACATACAATTTTAGTATACATTGGTATAAAAAAAAATCATACAACATTATATTTCTTACATAAAACAAAACAAAAAATGTTGCAACAAATATTCCTCCAAGTCAAACAGATTTTTGTCACATCTTTGAACACATCAATGAAATTATATACACATCCATTAGTAAACATCTAAAAATTTAGAACAAATTTCTAGAATTTCTTTTAAATAGGTTCATTTAAACATAAGGCTGTTTCCATCATAACTTTATCTATATATTCCAGTTAAATTAATGAACAACTCAATATCACTGCAAAATTTTTTGTTTTAATTCAAGTACCCATATTGGCATCTTCTGCCTTTTCCCTCAATACAGACAAACACAGATTAGGTATATCCAACTTCAACTGATGTCTATAAACATGTCTTGCTAACTCCTCATAAACATCTGCCTCATGGTTCACTCTTCTGGAACACTTTAATAGCAAGTCCTTCTAAAGTTAGTAATATCAGAGATTCACTTGGGTCCTATTGCATGCATAGCGTTTTCAATTTTTTAACTTTCTCAATCTTAGTAGTCTTTTCTAACAAAGTCATTCGATCATCAAGGCTGTTACTATCAACTGAACTTTTCCTTTTGTTATTATTATTATTATCATTTGTACTACAGGTGGCAGAACTTGTACTAGGAGGCTACAAAATAACCATATAAATATCAATGCATATACATATAAATAAGAAGATGTGATATGAGTGCCAATGAGACAACTATCCATCCAAGTGACTATGTATAAAAAGTAAACAATTATAGGTCAAAGTACGGCCTTCAACACGGAGCTTTGGCTCACATCGAAAAACAAGCTATAAAGGGCCCTAAAATGACTAGTGTAACACAATTCAAACAGGAAAACCAACGGTCTAATCTATATAAAAAGTGAGAAACGAAAAACACTTATGAATCACACCAACAAACGACAACCACTGAACAACAGGCTCCTGACTTAGGACAGGTGCATAAAAATGCAGCGGGTTTGAACGTTTTAACAGGCGCCAACCTTCACCCTAACCTGAAACAGTGGTGTAACATTACAACATAAAAAGACACATGCTAAATAAACCATATTCATTACATACATCATATGCAATCATAGTAAAATATACAATCAACAATTAACAATAAACTTTTCACTTTATCAATGAACCATTTATTGAATCACATGTATACATTGTATACAGTATTTTATTGTTTAATTAATCTTTATATAGGACAAATTGATCCCTAAATACAAGTACAAAATGAAGTTTATTCTGAATCAAACTCGATCCAATCTGACTAGTTCGTGCATAAATCCAAAAGAGCCCCCATACATGTATTAAAAGTCTTAATCAGCATTTCAAAGTTTCATTATTTGACCTTGACCATAATTTTGAAATCTATAGGCTTCAATACTATTAGAATTCAAAATACAATTAAGACCCATTATACCTAGAAAACGTCTATATTGAACTGACAGACAGACAGACAACTCCTTCATTGAACAGACAGACAGACAGACAACTCCTTCATTGAACAGACAGACAGACAGACAGTCAGACAATATATAGTCATTTAAATCAGAAAAAAATTTCAAACCATATACCATGCTTGTAAGCATATGATCATGATTTATAAACGGTTAGGGTTACATCTATATTTACTCTGGTTTTATTTATATTTTATGAAATCAAAATATTACTTAAACTTGTACTCACCAGATTCTGATCAGAAAGATCCTGTCCTTTAGGTTGATCGAACTCATTGGCATGAATTATCATGCAACGTAAAGCCCATCTTGCTTCTCCTTCATTCATCTGCTTGTCAGCTAATTCCAAAATCTCAGCTAGATCCTCCCCTGTCAATTCCCTTACATTCTTCACAATATCCTTGTTAATTTTCTTGGTTTTCAAGCCTTTTTGTACCCGTGCATATTCCTTGAGCGATTTTGGTTGTCCCGTTTTTATTCTTTTAATCACTTGTATCAGCTTTATGCCAGTTAGTGAATGTCGTTTCTTGAAAACTGTAGGTAACCCCATGTGAAAACAAAAAACAGTCAATTATATATGCAATCAAACAGACCACTGAACGCGGACTTCGACGAAGACACCTTATCATTTAATACACATCACTACTCCTGCCGAAAAAATCAATATCACGTGACATGTAATTTCACACTAAATTCTTTCACTTTCTTAGTAGTCTTTTCAAACAAAGTCTTAAAAGAGCATTTCCTGCATCAGTATCTACGATAATAATATCAAATAAAAATCTATAACAACACAAGACACAATAGAAACTATATTTACCATAATATAAACAACTTATTATTCTACTTTCAAATACATGTCTCCAAAATGGCCAGAGCTCCATTTATACATAAAATATTTTAACTCGATACCACATAGCCCGGCGTTTAACTGACGCACGGCATAACAAATATCTGAACACCTGGGTTGATATATAACCACCTGCAAGGTCTTAAATCCACAAAATATAATTCCCAAAACATTTTGCCACCGAGGCAAGTCAGTATTTCTCACAATTTTTATTTTTTGCCACCAAGGCAAATGTAAAAATTTATCAAAATGACCCCCTAGGTCTATCAAGAAGCCACCAAGGCAAATATATAAATGACCACCAATGTCTTAAAGCCACCAAGGCTAGTACTTTCCATTTAATATTGCCACCAAGGCAAATGTAAGAAATTGAAAAAATGACCACCTAAGTCTATTAAGAAGCAACCAAGGCAAATATAAATGACAACCAAAGTCTTAAAGCCACCAAGGCTAGTATTTTCTATTTAAAGTTGCCACCAAGGCAATTGTAAGTAAAAGATATAGATTATAATTACTTTGCCGACAACACGTGGAGCACGACCGTCCCACAGCTTAGGTGTTGAAAGAATGAGGATGTATCACATGTACTTCCGCCAAAGACATCAACCAATGAGACTAATTGCATGATTCCTATTAATTTTCATAGAGATTTTTTTTTATGAAATTTCAAAATCATGCGTTTTTTTTTTGTTTTTTGTTTTTGTTTTTATCTTACTATTCGTCATGGATTTGCATATTAATTGTTGACGTCCGTACATTGCCCCTTAGTTCTTGTGCAGTATGATTGGGACCGTTTATTAATTGCTACATCAGGGTCGATACCTCTGCAAGTGGACTCTCAGTTTCAAGTATTGCGGGACTGATATGAAAGTACGGATGTTAACTATTAAAATTTGCCTTTATAACACCTTTGAAATCATTGAAAAGTGATGAATGTATATCCCTCTCGGAATGTTCAGATTATAGTGAGTATAAATATCTGTAAATCAAAACTTAAAAATGTATTAATATTAAAACATGCACATATATAAATTGTTCAAACCTGCTACTAAGTCATTATAGAATGCCGAAATTTAACAACAGCTTTATGCGTGTTTTCTAACTTTGGTCTTTGCTTAACCATTCTTTACCACCCGATAATTCCATCAAAATGTGTCAAATATGTTAGACTCTATAGTATATGGGGCAAATTTTCAAAATAAATAAACTAACAGTTTTTATTCTTCTTTGTTCGAAACAAAAGAATGAGTTCATCACACAAAATAGAAACATTCTTTATCAACTCGCCTCCCGGACATTTGGGCAACAATTACGCTGAGGTTAACTGAATGGTCGTTGACGTGTTTTCGAAGACACTTTATACAATCCAATGCCAGACAAGCCTTTAGTCAATCGAAATACTAGACCACGTTTCGTAGTCATTTACAATCAATTGTCTCAAAACATCAACCGACGTTGTTGCTCAATGGCATATATTACTGTTAATTAAAACGATTACATATAAACTATAACACTCAAACTTTTTTGTGCATCTATAGTTCACTGTCTATTATACAGAAGAAGAGAATGTAGTATTTTAACGACATGTTATACTGTTTACTAATTCAGCCTATCAATGATAGCTTTCAAAATACATGTAATAAGAAAAATAACAACTAAAGTTCAGACTCTGAAACTGGTTAAAAATGGTCGTAAAGGGGAAATAAATATGATAACAATTAACCGGAAAAACGTGGTAATAGTAGAAAGATCTTGAAATTTGGGTCATTTTTGCATTTTTTATTGGTTTAAATAGGTTCTGCGGTTTCACAAGATTCAAAAGAAGCTGATGAAAAACGACGATAAACAAACTGATATTAATATAAAAATAACGAGATGTGGTGTGATTGCTATCGAGACAACTATCCACCAAAGTTCTATTGAAGTGGATGTAAACAATTATTGGCAACCGTACGGCCTTCAACAATGACAAAAACCCATACAGTACAGTTTGCTGTAAAAGGCCCCGACATGAAAATATGAAACAATTTAGTTGAGAAAACGAATGACCTTATTTATAACAAAACAATTTGCGATTCACTGAACAACAGAAACATTCAAAATGTGGTGGGGTTAAACTTGTTTGAAGGTGCCAACCCTCCACTAACCTGGGAAAGTGGTGCAACGGCACACCATACAAAGCAACAAACGAAAAAAAACAAATACGAGAAACCATAACAAACGACAACCACTAAATTACAGGCTCCTGACTTGGGACAGGCAAATCTAGAACGTGGCGGGGTTAAACTATTTTGCTGGGACCAAACCTTCCCTCTAACCTGAGACAGTGGTGTAACAGTACAACACAAGAACAAACTATAAATGTCAGTTGAAAAGCACTTAACTCATCAGATCGATACAAAGCAGAAAACAATAATTTAGATGGCTAACACAAACCTTGTTTAGGTACCAAATTGTGAAGACAAACAGGTGCGACATAAATTTAGAGACATATATATTTAAAATATACTTCATACTTAAACTCTACATAGTGATTAGTGATGAACCTTATATAAATATAAAAACATTATACTTAGTTCACGTTATCAAATACTGAAGTTTCCATACCTTGGAATCACTGTAAATGGAAATAAATTCTTTATACCTGGTAAGTTAGATTTCATGTTCTTTGTGGTGTACGAAAGGCGTATGCAGTGCATGCTATACAATTCTGCCCATTTATTGGTAAGTTTGCCCATAAACCTTTGTATATGATAGGAGTAAGATAGTTTATGTATCAATCTGAGAATATGATTTGAAACTGTAGTTTGAATGCAGAAAGGGAGATTTACGAAGGATTTTGAAAGTGACATCGACCTTTCAGTTATGAATCTATTATGTAACATTCAATTTGACAATTGCGCTATTATTGCCATATATGGTTATTTTTTGCAATATCTTGATTTTATTATAACAGTCTTTAATATGTTGTATTTTGAATTACGGATTCATTATCATTATTTATTATTTTAAGGACAAATAGATTTTGATGTTCCTTTTACTACCATAATGTAACATACTGGTTGTACTGTAGATGTTAGATATATAACCTGGTTCCATAGATTGGTAAGGGTCATATTATATTGTTACTATATATCAGTTAACGTGAGTTTGATCATAGACAATAAATGCTACAGTAGTGCATATGAATTAAAAAGAATACAATAGTGAATAATTAGTAACCTTTGCATAGTAAAGATTTAATGAATGAACCTCGTTTTTGGAGTATACGATACATTCGACTTGTTTATAGTACGCTTGGTTGATTATAACGATATGCTATTTGATACGACTTATCAAACGCATGTATTTGTATTTATCAATATATAATTGCAAGTTTGTTGTGTATTATGAATATCACTGCATTCTTGATACTCAGTATAGTTTATTGTATACGGAATAGAATATTACATACAATCTTGTTACATTGTTATTTACACCAGTTTTTATATTTATAAGAGTTTAATAAGACTGTGATATTAGTTAATGTTATAAGTATATGCTATTGTTATCGCAGGGATATTTTTCTACGTTTATTTGTATAATAAAGTGTTGTGATAAAATTGTTGTTGTTTGTTACAACAATTATGTATAAAGAAGGATAAGATTGGTGGACATTTTTTCTAGCAACAAATAAAACTCGATTAGACAAAGCCCACAGCTTTGCTAGACAAAAATGATATATCTATAAAAGTGTATTTGCCGATTCTACAGAAAAAATAAAAATGTTTTAAAAAGTACGAATAACCAATAATGCCGTGACATATGTGGTCTCAAATAATTAACGTGAACAAGATAGATAGAAAAAAACATTCAGTTCTCTCATTTGTCAGTTTCTTTAAAACCGTATAGAATAAGAATGTCTTGGATACGAATAATTTCCCTTATTCAGGTTGTATTCTGGTACTCGCGACAGGAAAGTTGTGTGTAGAAAGGCATTGGAACCCTAACACACATATTGTGAGTAAATGGAACTAAAATGACTGTCATGCTATTATGAGGTTAACGTGCATTAAAACTGGGTTAACTGACCATTTGTATCGATAAGTGTCTGTACCTGTATACTAACTTAAAGGCTATTAATACTCTTAGTTAAACAAATAAAGCATTACGTATGTTTATTAACAAAAAAATCGAAAATAGTGATTTAACGTAAACAGATATTGGTAAGAAACAAGAACATGTTAGAAGTACTTTTCTTTTTATGCAAATGTAGTAGAATACAATTCTAAAAATAAACAGTTCTTTTATTCTTTTCAATAACAAAATTTCTTCTCTAACGGTTATTTTATTTAATTAACAAAATATGTTGAATTGGTTAAATCTTGTTTTTCCCACGTCGTATTTAGCAATGCCTATAAGATTAATTCAATACACATTTAACATGGTCGTTGAAGACGTCTTTCAACGGGGTTAGGAACCCCCATATTAGCCATTATCATTGTCGATTTCGTCTGTAAAATCACTAGCACAACTGTCATATTGATCAGCATCCCCATCACTAGAGTAATTGTCGCGATTTTCGGTATTTAGATCATTCTGAACTTCATCATATTGTTCCTGGTTACGATGTAGGTGTGAAATTTCCTCGTTTTCGTCTAAGTATCGTAGTTTGTATGGTAAGAGTGGGTGCATGCTAGGCCAAGGAACGTTCGGTCTATCAAATGAAGTCTTACTTCGCCGATCAACATCTGGACTACAGAAGCCATAAACTGCTTGTCGTATCATATTATCTCCAAAATATTCATTTACTAAACCCCCAAAGTCAACTTCTACTGATTGCAAATATATTTTTAATTCTCGGACAGGCTTTGATTGTGTTCTTACTTTAGAATTTTTCATTTTCGATCGGTCAGTCCATTGCGTTTGTAATCCTGTATTATTGCGCAATTTCTTTTCGGTATTATTGTTACCAACGTTTAGAGTTTTTGGTTCAGTAAACTTGTTTCTATCAGAAAGTACTGCATTACTATCTGTGTGGTCATTCACATGATTTCTAATAAGCCAGTCCGTACTTTCCTGATAAGTATTCATACCATTATTCTGAATACAATTATCGTTAATGTCATTAAAATGGTTATCGTTATCTTTTCCCGGGTCCGTAATTGAATCTTCCGGATTGATGTCGGAACTTAGCAAGTTGGTTTGTTCGAAAATGTCATTTGTTTCGAATAAACGAAGGATATCTGCTAGTCGTATTAGTTCCAGATCTAAACTATTATTTTTTATTACCTTTGCAATTGAGATTGCCAACTCTTTACTTATACCTTTCATAAATTCAATGTTGAGGTAACCGTCCGTTTCGGAAAACGCTGTTACATATATAGCTTGGTTAAACTCCTCTTGTCCTTTTCCTTGTACTTTCTGCAAAAACGCAGACGGTGAATACATTTTGTCTCTGCAAATAAAGAGCATGCACGGTTTTCTACGTTGCATATTCCCTTTCGAATATTTCAGCGATATCAGCAAACATGCTTGTTGATCTATGTATAGTTCTTCTGTGCTATAAGACTTGAGTCTAGTTTCTTCTCCCCTGTAGGTAATGGCCTAAAATGAAATGACAGAAATATTTGGACTATGAATTAATTGAATAATCAATTATGAAGTATGTTATTCACTGTTTATTTTCGACACATTTAATATGCCCTGCACTTTAAAGAATTCCTACTATACGTTCAATGTCAATGTTGACTTTAGATATTAAACAACAATCACGAAATCAGTCAAGTAGAACTTTTTTTTCTTTTTTTTTTACTGTGTTGATTAGACACTAAAACAAATGCAGTATTTATTTTTTATCAAGGGGCAAATTTCTTGAACGACAAATTTGAAATCGGTCAAACTCATCAAATTCCAATGTATATTTAGTGGACCCGAAAAAAACTATTTCTAAATTTTCAATGATTTGTCGAAGACTGCCAACGATATCGGTTGAACAAAATGGTCAATTTCCGATTTATCAAGGAACATAACTTTGGAATGAGAAAAGTAATCCTTAAAATTATAATTGGATCTTTAGAATGCGATCCTAAACTTTGAATATTTCCAATTAACAAATGATTTGATGGAATACTGAAATTATTGGGCAAAATGTATACACTAAATAATTTTCAACTTTATCAAGCCTTACGGACAAACACTGGAACGGTTGTAATTCTATTTGTCAAATTAAAAATGGGTTTGTGTTTTGTGACTGGTTTCCAAATTTCAAATGATTTGGTACAGGCTTGCAACAGTTTTTTCCGTTTAATCAAGGGCATAACTCTAGAAAAACAAAGGTCAAATTGGTGATTGTTGAACTGAATTGATGTTTATAGTTAAAGCTTTTGATGCAAAACATAATAGTTTGGATTTTCAATTACATTGTCGAATATTACATGCATATTAGGACGTGGTCATGGTCATTTGATAGGAATATCATATACCCTGCTTCGAACTTAACAGACACACTGAACTGCATTTGTTTCGTCCTAGTTCGCAGCAGTCTGCAGGAAAACATGTCATCCTACCCAGACACATTATTTATGCCTAGCTGACCAATCTTTGTTCGTGTTCATAAGTACCCCAGGTCCAGCAGAGAACAATAAATGTTATTTCTTATGTGAAGGATTTGATTGAACTTAAGAATAAGACCTCCCGTATTTGAAGTCATCACACTATCGAGTGACATCGAGGAGGTTGCACCTTTCTGAAATTTCTCAGTAACAGCTGAAAACTAATTTCGAGATTATTTCGAGCTTTTTCATTTAATTTACTTTTTCAAACACACCTTACGAAAAGTTTACATTATACCACTACACAATTAACACAATTAAGACACATATAATGCCAACTGTCTTTTGATTTTTTTTAATAAAATTGCAAAAGTTTTGAAATACTTTATAACTTAACCAAAATGTATTTGTCCGTTCACTGAATAAGGTATATGTATCTTACTATACTTAATTATTCCTTCTATGAAAAAAATTAACTTCACTTTTGAATTTGAATGCTTGCAGCCTACTGCTATTATGAAATAAAATCTAAAAACTAATTACCATACTCGAGCCTTTTTCTTGTTCTGTAAAAGAATAATACATAGTTATGTACATGCGACAGAAATTCATAAACAATGGAAATCCATTCCATTTTGAAAAGAAAATAACAACAAAATTTCAAAAGATGAATATGACACTTTTGTGTTAAGAAAGATTGAGCATCGGGCATATAAGAAAATGACAGCAGCAAGTCAATAAAGAATCCCAAATGAGATTTTTTCAATTTTAGGTCCGTTATGATGTACAATTGTAATTTCCTGATAATTACTTTTGAATGTTGTAGTCATCAAATCAATCATTCCAAAACAAAGACAAAAAGGCGACGGAATGCAAATGCAGTACTCTTAAATGTATAGTGAGTTCACAGTACAAAATGCATCATAACATGTATAGTATATACATGTTTATGTTTATGTTATCCTGAACAATGCTCCTGTGTATCTTTTTTTATCATTCAAATAATCCGACTAACCACCCCATCGATATTAGGTGTAGAATGTGAATCAAGTTTAAATACCTTTCAGTAAAATCAATATTTACTTTACTTTGGAATTCTAATGTCTGTGTCATGATTGATCAAAATTGAAAATAGTTCTCTTTTTTCCAGCCTCATATTCATTTTGAGACGATTAGTTGCATAGATTGTATAACTCTTTTAAAGCTATGATGATCTTAAATTGATTTTCATCATATTAAGCTCCTATCCCCTAACTAAACTTTCATATAATTTATGCATGTTTGTAATATACATAAATATCCGATTTTCAATATAATACAAGGTAACAAACTGGCAAATTTTTCACAGATAATTATAAGTTATTTAGTAGTTTTTACCTTTTCTACCTCTACTGGAACCAGAACTGACATTTTGGAATGGAACTGACTGACACAGGGTCTCATTCAACAAGCTTTGGATGTTGTCCAGTTGTCGAAAATGTGGATTATCTATTTAATGAAACGTCAATCATTAGACTGTAAGCATGAAATCATGGAAAGGAATGCATGTACATTTAGGCAAAGATCATATTCATTGTGTGTGTGTGTGTGTGTGTGTGTGTGTAATAATATGTTTTTTTAAACAAGATCTTGTTCCTGTACGTTATAGGAAAAATTGTTTCTTTTAGATGAAGCCTGACAAAATGTTTGCCCTCGGAAAAAAATCCCGTACCCCCACACCATAAGAATGGCTACGCCTCAAAAGATTTCGACGATTAACAAAAACAGTCGCTTTTGTCCATGCATGATACTTGTGTGCTTTATTGGTGTCAAAACGTTGATCTTCATGATAAATCATGCACATAAAAGATTCTACTATTGTTTATCTAATCTCGTCTTATGTACAAGTATGCATAGGACTGATTTTAGTAACGTTATACAAACACTGTTTTAAAAACTACATTACATGTTTATACTACATAAATATAAGGATCGGATGTGGTATGACTGCAAAATTGATTTAAACAAGTACCAAGCAGATAAAAAGAAAATCAGAACAAAATGCATAGCATAATCATGGAGATTTTCCTTTGTTTCATTATGCTACTAGTTGGACTTATATTTTGCCTAATCAATGTCGCCCATGTTAGAATATCATAGGAAGTGCTTATTTTCATACTACAAATGTATAAAGAGGTAGGGCCATTTTCCCGTGAGTTTTTTTCATTTGATTAGCTAGGTAAATCATGTTCTTAAATAGCCCGATAGATACTAATTATAGTATATGAAAACACGTCACATCATCTATTTTCATACCTTGAACAGGTATTCCTACAATAATCAAGGCCAAGACTATTGATTTTTTTTTTGTTTATCAAAACCAGTAAATGCCCCTGAGGAGCATTAAAATATGAATTATCAACTAATAGATATTTAAAATTAGTTTTGTATTAAAAAAAAAATCGTGCTTCAGTTAGCGTGTTAATATTGGTAGGTGATTTGTAGCGTACACGTATTTCACAGCTTTGTTTAACTTAAAACTAACAAAATATTAAACAAGAATGTGTCCATAGTACACGGATGCCCCACTCGTACTATCATTTTCTATGTTCAGTGAACTATGAAATTGGGATAAAAACTGTAATTTAGCATTAAAATGAGAAAGATCATATCATAGGGATCATGTGTACTAAGTTTCAAGTTGGCAGGACTTCCACTTCAAAAAACTACCTTTACCAAAAACTTTAACCTGAAACGGGACAGACGGACAAACGAACAGACTGACGAACGAAGGGACGGACGGACAAACGAACGAACGGACGCACAGACCGAAAAACTGAATGCCCCTAGGTGGCGCCTAAAAAAGGGGGTTAAATATAAATACAAGAAACATTTAATAATCTAATTATCTGATATAAATCAGCTAATCTTATTCAAGATCGGTCTCTGTTTTAATGCCAAGAAGCCAAAAAATATCGGACGCATTTAACTGGGATGTTGTTTTCCTCAATCTGGATGTATCTATATCTATACACTGTTCCAGCTTTTAAGGTTTATCGTCTATATGAACCGGATAGCAGCTTACACCACTTGGTACCAGAACGGCTTGCGTAACAAACACATGTAATCTGGTCTTTTCTGCATGGCATTGTACCAAATGGATCGACCCTATGTTGTGATACAGATTCAACACTTTCTTGATGTTTTACCTACAGTCACGATTGGTAGTGTAATTGATTTTTTCTGTGGTGTTGTTTCATTTTCTGATGACTTAGGTTCCGATGTAGGGACGGTGGTTCAATGTAACAATGCCAGTACTAGTATCTACACAGTTGGTGGATTGGCGATAAAATTACTGTCTGCATTTGTTACATATCATACCATTTTCCAAAACGTTCTTGTTCGAGATTTAGAAAAAAATGTTTTTGTTGTTTTTAATTTGTTCTGCTATGGCCTTTTTTCGTTATGTGTATAACACACACAACATTTGGGCTTCATTGCTATATAATCAATTTTCGTGTTATTGGTTATGTACAAGCACCTACTTCAGTGTGACTCTTTGAATTAAACAAACATCCGAAAAAATGTGATAGGACATAACATTTTAATATTTCAACATAAAAATGAGAAAAATTAGCGTGAGATTTGAACCCCATCTTAAAAACAATCCATTATTTACAGTTTTAAGCGCTACCGATGGAGCCACGGCGACTCTTGAATACAAAGTCGATATTAAGCATCTATATAGGTAAAATTTAGTGATGTTCCATTTTTTATTAAAAAAGTTGTTTCTTAGGTATTAAGGACACACTAAACCAATTTCATTTTTGAGGGGAAAAGTTGTATAAATTACAACAACAACAAAAAACATAACTTTGTTTTGGTTTGAAGTGTCCTTCTAGGGGGATTCCCTGTTTTCCAACCTAAAAACGCGGTAAATTCCACATATTTGACTTTCATCCTTTTTTTGGAGGTTAAATTAACTATTTTCCAGACATAACATAATACATAAAGATCGAGATATTGACCAAAAAACATTTTTGTTTCTTGTTTTTATCGTAAACTTTATTCTTTCAGCACTTTTTGAAATTGGCCCTTCTGTGAAAAAATTTCAGGGGAAATTGGCCCTACCTCTTAAATGATATGTGTTGTGTACGTGAACATGAATAAGTATGACTGCAACCCAATTAGACACATCAATAGAATATTTTATTTACCTTGTATATTCTTATCAATAAATGTTGTTTCATCTTGTGTAACAACATTCTCTAAGCTTTGTCGCTTTTTCTTCTCTGTTCTCTCTTTACGTTTGACGGTATTTTCATTTAAAACTAAAAAAAAATAACAGTAAATAAGGAATGTTTTTAAGTTTGGTAATATATTTCCTCTGCTACAGTTATATCTTAATCACAAGGCGAATCAAGTTTAAAAATATACTTTACCTGTTTATAAATCCATTTTGATAACAGTTATCATATATATTTATGTTTGCAAATATATATCCTTTTCATTCATTCACTTATTTTCAGAGGTATATTACTGCCAAGTTTAATGAGTCTGTTTTTATAGAATGTTGCACAAATATACACCCTAGAAGTGGAACTTTATCCAAGAAAAAGTATATATAAGCACTATTCTACAAGTTTTTATCACCTTCACCATGCTGTATCTATTTAACATCATACTAAAATTAAATGACTTCGAAAGTTATCTCTTTATATTAAGTCGAATTCAAAATAGTGAATGATTTTTTTTTTTTTTTGCAATGAAAACATAATTCATTGTCTTCGTTAGACTCTTTTTAAAAGCTATCGATGAATTTCTTATTATTTTATATAATAACTTACTATCAAAAAGAAGAGAATTCATAACATCATAAAGACAAAACTAAACCCCCAAAAACTCTATTAATTTGGTGCGTCGAAAGCGCTCTTCTTGATTTACAGTCAGCAGAAACACTCAAACCCACAAATTAGAAGGCCAAGAATGTATAAATACTTGATTATCTAAAGAACTATTTGACCAAGACTAACTTATACAGAATAGTTAAATCTAACTAAGGTCAACTTTGCCTCAGGTAGTTGGAATTTTAATTTCTTAAAAAATTCTAGGTAAAATTTATCAACTAAGAATTCAATTTAAAACTGTAATGTCAAAAATCATGTTAATTTTTGTGTCATTTGGTCTCTTGTCGAGAGTTATCTCATTGGCAATCATACCACATCTTCTTATTTTGATGGTATAGCAACACTGACAACTCATCAGTGACTAACAGTTTACGAATAGTAGTCCTAACTCAGTGCATGAAAATAACACTTAAAACGATATGATCATCTGAATCATTTTTATGATTGACCTTCATCAGAAACGGTCAAACCCAAATATTTAAAGCTTATACAGTACAGACAGTTGAACACTTAAGGAGCTATATGACCAAAGGGGGTAGCAAATAACAAAATTCAACGAGGATAAAAGAAGACTGTAAGAGTTGGAACCTTAGATTTTCTCTAATTTATAAATCTTACAACAGAGAATCATATCATGTCAGTCTCAAAGCACTGACTACTGAGCGTAGCAAGAATAGGTATTTTTTTTTGTTTTGCAGAGGCATAGAATTACTCACCGTATTGTTTTAAAATTTCAGCTTGGAATACAGTTCCAGCTTGAGTTTTTGAGAAGTATTTAAACTTAGAACCAGTGGGCAGTGTAATATCCAACTTGGCACGACCTGATTCTTCTGAAATAAAGAAGAAACGATTTTGAATGTGTGCACATCCAGTCAGCAGAATAGCAATGATAAGATATCATAGACCTCCGACATGTCTGATACATCTACACTTTGGTAATGGACAAGTGATACAATTTCTGTTTTTGCTACAAATGAAAGTTTGAAAGAAAAAAAAGAATAAACAAATTATATATAATTTATATATATACAAGTCTAAATTGAAAACAACGTTCAAACCTATGATTGTGTTGGATAAAAACCGCAATTTTTATACGTGTGCATGTAAAACAAATTTCTTGGTAGAGAGGTCTAAATATAGCACAAACAACATTTTTCAAAAGACCAGAAAAGTGAAAAGGTATATTTTAACAAAACGCATTTGACTAACAGGTCGAACAACAAATGTTCTTAATCCCTGCTGACTGCCATTGGCGATTGCCAAATAAACGGATCACCGATGTAATAAATGGATCTTAATTATAAATTTAATACTAAACAGAAAACAATTATAAACTTGCGGAAAAGATGGTATACCGCAAACAAAAGATGCAAAGGTTTTTGTACACCATATCCGGATTTCGACACTTAGTGTCTCTTCAGTGATGTTAGGAATCGAAACGGTATTTGGAAAACCATACAATTTACATCAATTTAGGATAGATTCTTGAATTTTGATGAGTCAAAATATGATGAATGGATCATAAAAACCCGAAGGCAAATATAATACAAACCAAAACGAAAAAATATAAACAAGTCTAAATTGAAAACAACGTTCAAACCTATGATTGCTTTGGATAAAAACCGCAATTTTTATACGAGTGCATGCAAAACAAATTTCTTGTAAGAGGGGTCTAAATACAGCACAAACAACATTTTCCAAAAGACCAAAAAAGTGAAAAAGTATACTTTAACAAAACGCATTTGACTAACAGGTCGAACAACAAATGTTCTTAAACCCTGCTGACTGCCATTGGCGATTGCCAAATAAACGGATCACCGGTGTAATAAATGGATCTTAATTATAAATTTAATACTAAACAGAAAACAATAAACTTGCGGAAAAGATGGTATACCGCAAACAAAAGGTGCAAAGGTCTTTGTACACCATATCCGAATTTCGACAATTAATGTCTCTTCAGTGATGTTAGGAATCGAAACGGTATTTGGAGAGCCATACAATTTACCTCAATTTAAATATATAATAGGTATAAGAAGATGTGGTATGAGTGCCAATGAGACAACTCTCCATCCAAGTCACAATTTGTAAAAGTAAACCATTATAGGTCAAAGTACGGCCTTCAACACGGAGCCTTAGCTCACATCGAAAAGCAAGCTATAAAGGGCCCAAAAATGACTAGTGTTAAACCATTCAAACAGGAAACCCAATGGTCTAATCTATATAAAAAACGAGAAACAAGAAACACTTATGAACCACATCAACAAACGACAACCACTGAACATCAGGTTCCTGACTTAGGACAGGTGCAAACAAATGCAGCGGGTTTGAACGTTTGATCTGGCGCCAACCTTCACCCTAACCTGAGACAGTGGTGACATAAAAGGACACACTATAAAACATTAATTGAAAAAAGGCTCGACTCATCAAAGTATGAATACTAACAGATTTTATAGAAAAGTTAAACCATGAAAACCAAATTACCAAATAGTTGAATTATAAACCACAGAAAAATATATCAAAGCCAAAACCAGTATGAAATAATTTTGCCAAACAACCGGCCACTTATGGACCCTTAAAAAATAATTTGTTGAGAAGGATCTTTAACGTGCAAATAGCGTAGTGCTCCCTGAACACGGGATCTAGGATTTAACGTCCCCATCCGAAGTCTGAAAATTATACCCAACAGTGTTAGAATTAGATTTTTATGCTAACAAATGTTTGTCCCTCTAGACCACTCGATCACATCCGCTATATAAAAAATAGCTTCAATAGTGTATATATACGTTTAATGCTTAATTGTAGAAATATTAAATTTAGATTTAAAAATATAAGGGCCCATGCAAAGAGATTAAATGTATTTTTTTTTTATATATATATATATTTCGCTAGGACTGTCCCAAATCTTAATTAATTATTTGTATTTTACCTGCATTCTTACAAGTCAGCCGTATAGTAAAATAGACGTGTTAGAAAAGTCGATACTACTGTTGGCGCTCGTGTTGGATGGAAGACGAATACAATATGATGTGGGGGTCACCTCCAAAAGTATAAATACTCTATCGTTTTTATTGTCGAGCCTTCGACTTTTGTCGAAAAAGCGAGACATAGCAATCCTACATTCCGTCGTCGTCGTCATCGTCGTCGGCGACGGCGGCGGCGGCGTCCACAAATATTCACTCTGTGGTTAAAGTTTTTGAAATTTTAATAACTTTCTTAAACTAACCTGGATGTCTGCCAAACTTGGACAGAAGCTTGTTTATGATCATAAGATAGTATCCAGTAGTAAATTTAAAAAAAATAAATTCTGGTTTTTCCGTATTTTACTTATAAATGGACTTAATTTTTCTGCCAGGAAACATTACATTCACTCTGTGGTTAAAGTTTTTGAAATTTTAATAACTTTCTTAAGCTATCCTGGATTTCTACCAAACTTGGACAGAAGCTTGTTTATGACCATGAGATAGTATCCAGATGTAAATTTAGTAAAAAGAATAATTTTTTTTTTCCGTATTTTACTTATAAATGGACTTAGTTTTTTCTGCCAGGAAACATTACATTTACTCTGTGGTTAAAGTTTTTAAAATTTTAATAACTTAAACTATCCTGGATTTGTACCAAACTTGGACAAAAGCTTGTTTATGATCAAAAGCTAGTATCTAGAAGGACAATTTGTTAATATTTTGTACCTGTCTTTTCGTATTTTACTTATAAATGGACTCAGTTTTTCTTCCAGTTAACATTACATACAGCCTGCAGTTAAAGTTTGTAAAACATTTATTAGATTCATGAACTATCCTGGATTTTTACCACACTTGGACAGAAGCTTCTTACAATCAAAAGATAGTATCGAGAGGAATATTTTTATAATTTTTTTTCCTCATTTTTGTTGAGCCTGCGATTAACAGCAAAAGTAGGCGAGACACCGGGTTCCGCGGAACCCTTACGAATGTTTACCTGTATGGGCCTGTTTGATACCGCTGAAATATGTTACTAATAGTATGCAAGACATAATCAATCGAGCATTTTTAAAGACCAAAAATTAGTCATTAAATGTGAATTTTAAAATTAACTACGTGGCATATTGAAGATAATTATAACCATACATGTAATTGTAACTATTTGATTAAAGAATGCAAAAAATAATAAAACAATACGGCAAATCTTTATCTTTTGTGGAAAAGGGGGGGCATGTTTTTTTTCCATTTTCAGAATCAACAAAATGTAAGGAACAAGATTTTTGTCCCGCCTTAACTCCCAGTGGAAACAAACTATTGTTTTACTCTCATTCCAGAACTTTAAAAAACAATCAGAATAAAACAATTTTGGAAAACACAAGTCCCCCTTTTACACAAGATGAATGCTCAATGCTTTATTTTAAAATGCAAATTTGGAATTTTGTGGTCATTTGCCTAATAACATCAACATTGTATGATTGGGTAGCATTTGTCTAATACAAAATAACTCAGTTTGTCTCTCGTCAAGTCCAGCACACAATTTAACTATTTGATTTAGTTCGTTCCTTTGATGTCTACATACAGTTCGAACGACCCTGAATGTCTTTAAACGTCTTATTGCGTGTTCAACATACACACGACACTCAGACATTCTTTTATATATTTTTTTACATTTCCTTTTTTTCCCTCGGCGTTTTCCGTCTTAATTGATGTCTCTTGTATTGTGTAACAATTGGTGCACGCTTTGCATTAATTTTATCAGTTAAGATTACATAATTTGGAGGGAAATCTAACTCCAAATTAGTCCCAATACTAGGCAAAAGATTGAATTGTAGAGTATCGTTTGATATCCAAGAAAACCACTTTTAACAAGGCGTATATGATTTTCATTGTCAACTACAATTTGTGTGTGTATACAATATACATGGCGATGTCCAGAGTAATATTCCTCCTGTGGTTCAACTTGAGGCCTGTATATGACATGGGATGTACCATCAATGGCTGCTAAAACAGTTGGAATTTTCTTACAGTTCCCATGTAACTGAAGTCATTGTTGACGACTAGGCCAGACTATATCTAATGAATATATTTCCAATAAAAGTGGTTTGAGGGCTTTATGTGAGTACATATAGTATGAGACGAAACGTCAATAAGTAAACTAAGTTATAACCAAGTTATTCAGTTCAGGATTAGCATTCCGAGATAACGGATTATCAATCCGAGATCACATATCTGCAATCCGAGATCACATATTAGCAATCCGAGATCATGGATGAGCAATGCGAGATCACGGATTATCAATCCGAGATCACAGATTGTCAATCTGAAATCACGGATTGTCAATCCGAGATCACGAATTGTCAATCCGAGATACCAATCCGAGATCACGGATTAATTATTTTTTTATGTGTCCCTTTGGGACTTCCGGTTTTATACGACTACACCGTTTAACTATTTGTTTACAAAATGTTAAAACAGTCAAGATAAATTATTCACTAGATTAATATATATTGATATACAAATTTATTTATTAAACCTTTTTTGCTTTTTAAAATATATAATTGATCTTCTCCTGCGTACTTTAATAAATATAATTGTTTAAGATTAATCTCAGCGGTATCAAAGACGCCCATACAGGTAACAAAAATGATGGAGTATTTGTACTTTATGAGATGGTCCCTACATCATAGTGGATTCATCTTCCACCAAACACGAGCGCCAGCAGTAGTGTCGACTTTTCTAGCACGTCTAATAAGACAATAATAATCATGTTATACTAGAACACACCCGCGACATCGCGGGTCCGTGACTGATTTAAAGTACCTTTACCTTATTTTTAGCCTGGATTTTTAGTATTCGTATTGTCATCTGATAAAGTCATACTAATTGTAAAGTGCACAGTTTTCTCTGCTTTGAATTAGTTATATATACAGTTGAATTCTTTGATTCGTCGTTTTTACGTCATGCCGGCTAACAAATTGGAGCTCATTATTTTAGTAGTATAGATTTGGGAAAATACACACAACAGCTGTCCAGTCAAATAAACTATATCCTTTCAAAAATTAAAAGTACGCTCAGTACACACTGTGAATTAGACCTGTATCGTTTTTAGAATTTATTTGCACATGCAGAACAAATTTAAAACCGTTATGTTTGGCAAATGAAATTTAACAATGTACACATCGATGAAAACGATACGTCCGTGAATACGACAGTACGGATGCATCCTTTATCTCCGTATGCATTTTAAAAACAAGGTGACTTACAGGAAAATAACATTTATTTTGACCACGTACAAACAAATATAACATTGAATCCTACACCTTTTCATTTAGATTTTAAAAGTTAAGTCAGAACTCCTGCCAATTTTAAACTATTTGATTAAGGTAAAATACAATGAAATGTATACAGAGGTTCCTTAAACGCATTTCATGCTTACAGCATTTTGTGATCATATTAGGCGGTTATAAAACAATGATACATATCTGTTGTTCGATGAGTTTGATTTTTTTTGGGGGGGGGGGGGGGGGGGGGGGGGATATTGCAGTACCTTAATTATTATTAGGTCATAAATAGGGACACAGAGCCAAAGGTATCTGAACTGGAATTTTCAGCTCCCTCATAGACTTTTAATTTTTCAGTTTTAAATACGTTCATATTCATTTGTTTATTTGGAAAGTTCCTTTTCGAGATGTTGACAAAATATCCATGAAAGTTTACGTACATGATAAATATGCAAATGAGGATCCCTCCGATTTCTCATTATGTTGTATGGTTTTTAAAGATGAAATAATTGCCACTGGACGTCCAATAAGCAACAATCAATAATATATTAATGAATCGTTCTGGCTACGATTACGACTGAAGATAAATGTTGCGTTAAAATATTGATGCTCCGTGTATATTTTTTTGGGGTAAGAAACTCTTCTAGTTGTCAGTTAGTCCTCGAACTTGGTATTTGAATGAAAATAACCTTTATATATTCTTAACATTTTACTCTTAACAACAACCATAAAAATCCTATTTCTCGTATCAAACATAAACTAAAAGAAATTGTTTTTGTCCCGGCTGATAAAGCTGCTGATAATATCATTATAGTTTGACGTAAATTTTACATTGAGGTTCTGCAAAAGGAAATCACGAATTCACCAACATTCCAACTGACTTCATTT